>NC_064923.1:16259187-17570020 GCF_023897955.1 Schistocerca gregaria | reverse complement strand
ACGACGACGACGACGACGACGAATATCGCGAGAGGCTCTGAGATATGTGAGAAATACATCTATAAAATGTAATTCAGACTGCCTCGTCCCACCTTATGCTGTACCGCTTTGGCAAATGCTTTATCTGCGCCATTCGCCTTAATCGCATCTGAGAGTAATTCTTAAAAAAACGCCTGTCGCTAATTGTTCGTCATCACAGGTACTGTATGCTATACGGCCACGACGCGCAACTGATTTCCAAAATTCATCTTTCTCGTGTTAGGATGGAACTTACGACTCCTGGTTTATTAGACCAGTGCTCCACCACTGAGCTAAAGAGGCGCGTCCTAGCGGTACTTTTGGGTACTTCGTCCTTACGGACGTCTGCATCATCAGACTTTAGCTGACAACACTTCATATTACCGGCTAATATTTGCAGCTATTTCGACAAATTACTGCTTGGCTACACATCTGACACGTAACCGATGTGCTCTCCAAACAACAACACTTGCATTTCAGAACATGTCTTTCACACATATCTACAAAATCACCTTCACCTTCAAATACAGTTTCCTTGCGACTGACAGAGACGTAGGCAAAGTTTAAAGTTGCTATTTCCATTAAATCTCGTTAATCAGAAAAACGGTAATTTACACCTGCAGCGGAACAAAATTCCGTTCCGCCCAGCGTCTGGCTCGAGCCCACGACCCCGGGATTAAGAGTCTGACGCTCTACCGACTGAGCTAGCCGGCTACCTCGGTGAATACCTGCCGGGTAGCACGTCACACAGTACTCGTTTGGGTTGGGTGGTCCCATACAGAATCTCTCCATGATGCCTAATGTTTTCCTAACGTCACACTCGTCACGTACTTCACTTTTATGTCATAATCATTTCTGAGAGGTAAAGAAATTGCATGACAACATGCAGAGCTAGTGGCGTCAAAATTAACACACACACTTTATGTGACTGAAAAGCCGAACGAGTTACTTTCCGACGTTGTTTTAGATGTACAAGTGATAGTCAGAACTCGCTGTGTCGGCACTCTGCCGACCATTTCGCTAGTTAACACCGGTCTTGTTGTGTGTGTTTCAAGCTCAAGAGCATCTCCAAGCAAAAAATGGTCAACAGCAACATTCAGACGGTTTCGTACTGCTCAATTGCTACATTAAAACGTTATGTTTCTTTTTCAGAACTGGAAAAATACAAGCGTGACAGCATTCGAACCTGTAATCTTCAGATCCGAAGTCCGACGCCTTATCCATTAGGCCACACGGTCACTGACGACCAACATTTACATGTATACGACTCATCTCGAAACGCTCACACCCCTGAGGATTTGTGTTTTCGTTCTACACAGCCGCTGCCCCTTGCTCTTTCCCACCCATTCGTTACATTCAACCTCTGACGAGACCGACCAAATATAGACTGAGAAACAAGACCACACACTTTGTGCATTCGGAATCGAAGGCAGGGCGTCCCTCGCCGCATTTGCTACGATTGCCATTTGCTACTTCTGCAGAAGCGGCGGCGGCGGCGGCGGCGACGACGACGACGACGACGACGACGACGACGACGACGACGACGACGAATATCGCGAGAGGCTCTGAGATATGTGAGAAATACATCTATAAAATGTAATTCAGACTGCCTCGTCCCACCTTATGCTGTACCGCTTTGGCAAATGCTTTATGTGCGCCATTCGCCTTAATCGCATCTGAGAGTAATTCTTAAAAAAGCGCCTGTCGCTAATTGTTCGTCATCACAGGTACTGTATGCTATACGGCCACGACGCGCAACTGATTTCCAAAATTCATCTTTCTCGTGTTAGGATGGAACTTACGACTCCTGGTTTATTAGACCAGTGCTCCACCACTGAGCTAAAGAGGCGCGGCCTAGCGGTACTCTTGGGTACTTCGTCCTTACGGTCGTCTGCATCATCAGACTTTAGCTGACAACACTTCATATTACCGGCTAATATTTGCAGCTATTTCGACAAATTGCTGCTTGGCTACACATCTGACACGTAACCGATGTGCTCTCCAAACAACAACACTGGCATTTCAGAACATGTCTTTCACACATATCTACAAAATCACCTTCACCTTCAAATACAGTTTCCTTGCGACTGACAGAGACGTAGGCAAAGTTTAAAGTTGCTATTTCCATTAAATCTCGTTAATCAGAAAAACGGTAATTTACACCTGCAGCGGAACAAAATTCCGTTCCGCCCAGCGTCTGGCTCGAACCCACGACCCTGGGATTAAGAGTCTGACGCTCTACCGACTGAGCTAGCCGGCTACCTCGGTGAATACCTGCCGGGTAGCACGTCATACAGTACTCGTTTGGGTTGGGTGGTCCCATATAAAATCTCTCCATGATGCCTAATGTTTTCCTAACGTCACACTCGTCACGTACTTCACTTTTATGTCATAATCATTTCTGAGAGGTAAAGAAATTGCATGACAACATGCAGAGCTAGTGGCGTCAGAATTAACACACATACTTTATGTGACTGAAAAGCCGAACGAGTTACTTTCCGACGTTGTTTTAGATGTGCAAGTGATAGTCAGAACTCGCTGTGTCGGCACTCTGCCGACCATTTCGCTAGTTAACACCGGTCTTGTTGTGTGTGTTTCAAGCTCAAGAGCATCTCCAAGCAAAAAATGGTCAACAGCAACATTCAGACGGTTTCGTACTGCTCAATTGCTACATTAAAACGTTATGTTTCTTTTTCAGAACTGGAAAAATACAAGCGTGACAGCATTCGAACCTGTAATCTTCAGATCCGAAGTCCGACGCCTTATCCATTAGGCCACACGGTCACTGACGACCAACATTTACATGTATACGACTCATCTCGAAACGCTCACACCCCTGAGGATTTGTGTTTTCGTTCTACACAGCCGCTGCCCCTTGCTCTTTCCCACCCATTCGTTACATTCAACCTCTGACGAGACCGACCAAATATAGACTGAGAAACAAGACCACACACTTTGTGCATTCGGAATCGAAGGCAGGGCGTCCCTCGCCGCATTTGCTACGATTGCCATTTGCTACTTCTGCAGAAGCGGCGGCGGCGGCGGCGGCGACGACGACGACGACGACGACGACGACGACGACGACGACGAATATCGCGAGAGGCTCTGAGATATGTGAGAAATACATCTATAAAATGTAATTCAGACTGCCTCGTCCCACCTTATGCTGTACCGCTTTGGCAAATGCTTTATGTGCGCCATTCGCCTTAATCGCATCTGAGAGTAATTCTTAAAAAAGCGCCTGTCGCTAATTGTTCGTCATCACAGGTACTGTATGCTATACGGCCACGACGCGCAACTGATTTCCAAAATTCATCTTTCTCGTGTTAGGATGGAACTTACGACTCCTGGTTTATTAGACCAGTGCTCCACCACTGAGCTAAAGAGGCGCGGCCTAGCGGTACTCTTGGGTACTTCGTCCTTACGGTCGTCTGCATCATCAGACTTTAGCTGACAACACTTCATATTACCGGCTAATATTTGCAGCTATTTCGACAAATTGCTGCTTGGCTACACATCTGACACGTAACCGATGTGCTCTCCAAACAACAACACTGGCATTTCAGAACATGTCTTTCACACATATCTACAAAATCACCTTCACCTTCAAATACAGTTTCCTTGCGACTGACAGAGACGTAGGCAAAGTTTAAAGTTGCTATTTCCATTAAATCTCGTTAATCAGAAAAACGGTAATTTACACCTGCAGCGGAACAAAATTCCGTTCCGCCCAGCGTCTGGCTCGAACCCACGACCCTGGGATTAAGAGTCTGACGCTCTACCGACTGAGCTAGCCGGCTACCTCGGTGAATACCTGCCGGGTAGCACGTCATACAGTACTCGTTTGGGTTGGGTGGTCCCATATAAAATCTCTCCATGATGCCTAATGTTTTCCTAACGTCACACTCGTCACGTACTTCACTTTTATGTCATAATCATTTCTGAGAGGTAAAGAAATTGCATGACAACATGCAGAGCTAGTGGCGTCAGAATTAACACACATACTTTATGTGACTGAAAAGCCGAACGAGTTACTTTCCGACGTTGTTTTAGATGTGCAAGTGATAGTCAGAACTCGCTGTGTCGGCACTCTGCCGACCATTTCGCTAGTTAACACCGGTCTTGTTGTGTGTGTTTCAAGCTCAAGAGCATCTCCAAGCAAAAAATGGTCAACAGCAACATTCAGACGGTTTCGTACTGCTCAATTGCTACATTAAAACGTTATGTTTCTTTTTCAGAACTGGAAAAATACAAGTGTGACAGCATTCGAACCTGTAATCTTCAGATCCGAAGTCCGACGCCTTATCCATTAGGCCACACGGTCACTGACGACCAACATTTACATGTATACGACTCATCTCGAAACGCTCACACCCCTGAGGATTTGTGTTTTCGTTCTACACAGCCGCTGCCCCTTGCTCTTTCCCACCCATTCGTTACATTCAACCTCTGACGAGACCGACCAAATATAGACTGAGAAACAAGACCACACACTTTGTGCATTCGGAATCGAAGGCAGGGCGTCCCTCGCCGCATTTGCTACGATTGCCATTTGCTACTTCTGCAGAAGCGGCGGCGGCGGCGGCGGCGACGACGACGACGACGACGACGACGACGACGACGACGACGACGACGAATATCGCGAGAGGCTCTGAGATATGTGAGAAATACATCTATAAAATGTAATTCAGACTGCCTCGTCCCACCTTATGCTGTACCGCTTTGGCAAATGCTTTATGTGCGCCATTCGCCTTAATCGCATCTGAGAGTAATTCTTAAAAAAGCGCCTGTCGCTAATTGTTCGTCATCACAGGTACTGTATGCTATACGGCCACGACGCGCAACTGATTTCCAAAATTCATCTTTCTCGTGTTAGGATGGAACTTACGACTCCTGGTTTATTAGACCAGTGCTCCACCACTGAGCTAAAGAGGCGCGGCCTAGCGGTACTCTTGGGTACTTCGTCCTTACGGTCGTCTGCATCATCAGACTTTAGCTGACAACACTTCATATTACCGGCTAATATTTGCAGCTATTTCGACAAATTGCTGCTTGGCTACACATCTGACACGTAACCGATGTGCTCTCCAAACAACAACACTGGCATTTCAGAACATGTCTTTCACACATATCTACAAAATCACCTTCACCTTCAAATACAGTTTCCTTGCGACTGACAGAGACGTAGGCAAAGTTTAAAGTTGCTATTTCCATTAAATCTCGTTAATCAGAAAAACGGTAATTTACACCTGCAGCGGAACAAAATTCCGTTCCGCCCAGCGTCTGGCTCGAACCCACGACCCTGGGATTAAGAGTCTGACGCTCTACCGACTGAGCTAGCCGGCTACCTCGGTGAATACCTGCCGGGTAGCACGTCATACAGTACTCGTTTGGGTTGGGTGGTCCCATATAAAATCTCTCCATGATGCCTAATGTTTTCCTAACGTCACACTCGTCACGTACTTCACTTTTATGTCATAATCATTTCTGAGAGGTAAAGAAATTGCATGACAACATGCAGAGCTAGTGGCGTCAGAATTAACACACATACTTTATGTGACTGAAAAGCCGAACGAGTTACTTTCCGACGTTGTTTTAGATGTGCAAGTGATAGTCAGAACTCGCTGTGTCGGCACTCTGCCGACCATTTCGCTAGTTAACACCGGTCTTGTTGTGTGTGTTTCAAGCTCAAGAGCATCTCCAAGCAAAAAATGGTCAACAGCAACATTCAGACGGTTTCGTACTGCTCAATTGCTACATTAAAACGTTATGTTTCTTTTTCAGAACTGGAAAAATACAAGTGTGACAGCATTCGAACCTGTAATCTTCAGATCCGAAGTCCGACGCCTTATCCATTAGGCCACACGGTCACTGACGACCAACATTTACATGTATACGACTCATCTCGAAACGCTCACACCCCTGAGGATTTGTGTTTTCGTTCTACACAGCCGCTGCCCCTTGCTCTTTCCCACCCATTCGTTACATTCAACCTCTGACGAGACCGACCAAATATAGACTGAGAAACAAGACCACACACTTTGTGCATTCGGAATCGAAGGCAGGGCGTCCCTCGCCGCATTTGCTACGATTGCCATTTGCTACTTCTGCAGAAGCGGCGGCGGCGGCGGCGGCGACGACGACGACGACGACGACGACGACGACGAATATCGCGAGAGGCTCTGAGATATGTGAGAAATACATCTATAAAATGTAATTCAGACTGCCTCGTCCCACCTTATGCTGTACCGCTTTGGCAAATGCTTTATGTGCGCCATTCGCCTTAATCGCATCTGAGAGTAATTCTTAAAAAAGCGCCTGTCGCTAATTGTTCGTCATCACAGGTACTGTATGCTATACGGCCACGACGCGCAACTGATTTCCAAAATTCATCTTTCTCGTGTTAGGATGGAACTTACGACTCCTGGTTTATTAGACCAGTGCTCCACCACTGAGCTAAAGAGGCGCGGCCTAGCGGTACTCTTGGGTACTTCGTCCTTACGGTCGTCTGCATCATCAGACTTTAGCTGACAACACTTCATATTACCGGCTAATATTTGCAGCTATTTCGACAAATTGCTGCTTGGCTACACATCTGACACGTAACCGATGTGCTCTCCAAACAACAACACTGGCATTTCAGAACATGTCTTTCACACATATCTACAAAATCACCTTCACCTTCAAATACAGTTTCCTTGCGACTGACAGAGACGTAGGCAAAGTTTAAAGTTGCTATTTCCATTAAATCTCGTTAATCAGAAAAACGGTAATTTACACCTGCAGCGGAACAAAATTCCGTTCCGCCCAGCGTCTGGCTCGAACCCACGACCCTGGGATTAAGAGTCTGACGCTCTACCGACTGAGCTAGCCGGCTACCTCGGTGAATACCTGCCGGGTAGCACGTCATACAGTACTCGTTTGGGTTGGGTGGTCCCATATAAAATCTCTCCATGATGCCTAATGTTTTCCTAACGTCACACTCGTCACGTACTTCACTTTTATGTCATAATCATTTCTGAGAGGTAAAGAAATTGCATGACAACATGCAGAGCTAGTGGCGTCAGAATTAACACACATACTTTATGTGACTGAAAAGCCGAACGAGTTACTTTCCGACGTTGTTTTAGATGTGCAAGTGATAGTCAGAACTCGCTGTGTCGGCACTCTGCCGACCATTTCGCTAGTTAACACCGGTCTTGTTGTGTGTGTTTCAAGCTCAAGAGCATCTCCAAGCAAAAAATGGTCAACAGCAACATTCAGACGGTTTCGTACTGCTCAATTGCTACATTAAAACGTTATGTTTCTTTTTCAGAACTGGAAAAATACAAGTGTGACAGCATTCGAACCTGTAATCTTCAGATCCGAAGTCCGACGCCTTATCCATTAGGCCACACGGTCACTGACGACCAACATTTACATGTATACGACTCATCTCGAAACGCTCACACCCCTGAGGATTTGTGTTTTCGTTCTACACAGCCGCTGCCCCTTGCTCTTTCCCACCCATTCGTTACATTCAACCTCTGACGAGACCGACCAAATATAGACTGAGAAACAAGACCACACACTTTGTGCATTCGGAATCGAAGGCAGGGCGTCCCTCGCCGCATTTGCTACGATTGCCATTTGCTACTTCTGCAGAAGCGGCGGCGGCGGCGGCGGCGACGACGACGACGACGACGACGACGACGACGAATATCGCGAGAGGCTCTGAGATATGTGAGAAATACATCTATAAAATGTAATTCAGACTGCCTCGTCCCACCTTATGCTGTACCGCTTTGGCAAATGCTTTATGTGCGCCATTCGCCTTAATCGCATCTGAGAGTAATTCTTAAAAAAGCGCCTGTCGCTAATTGTTCGTCATCACAGGTACTGTATGCTATACGGCCACGACGCGCAACTGATTTCCAAAATTCATCTTTCTCGTGTTAGGATGGAACTTACGACTCCTGGTTTATTAGACCAGTGCTCCACCACTGAGCTAAAGAGGCGCGGCCTAGCGGTACTCTTGGGTACTTCGTCCTTACGGTCGTCTGCATCATCAGACTTTAGCTGACAACACTTCATATTACCGGCTAATATTTGCAGCTATTTCGACAAATTGCTGCTTGGCTACACATCTGACACGTAACCGATGTGCTCTCCAAACAACAACACTGGCATTTCAGAACATGTCTTTCACACATATCTACAAAATCACCTTCACCTTCAAATACAGTTTCCTTGCGACTGACAGAGACGTAGGCAAAGTTTAAAGTTGCTATTTCCATTAAATCTCGTTAATCAGAAAAACGGTAATTTACACCTGCAGCGGAACAAAATTCCGTTCCGCCCAGCGTCTGGCTCGAACCCACGACCCTGGGATTAAGAGTCTGACGCTCTACCGACTGAGCTAGCCGGCTACCTCGGTGAATACCTGCCGGGTAGCACGTCATACAGTACTCGTTTGGGTTGGGTGGTCCCATATAAAATCTCTCCATGATGCCTAATGTTTTCCTTACGTCACACTCGTCACGTACTTCACTTTTATGTCATAATCATTTCTGAGAGGTAAAGAAATTGCATGACAACATGCAGAGCTAGTGGCGTCAGAATTAACACACATACTTTATGTGACTGAAAAGCCGAACGAGTTACTTTCCGACGTTGTTTTAGATGTGCAAGTGATAGTCAGAACTCGCTGTGTCGGCACTCTGCCGACCATTTCGCTAGTTAACACCGGTCTTGTTGTGTGTGTTTCAAGCTCAAGAGCATCTCCAAGCAAAAAATGGTCAACAGCAACATTCAGACGGTTTCGTACTGCTCAATTGCTACATTAAAACGTTATGTTTCTTTTTCAGAACTGGAAAAATACAAGTGTGACAGCATTCGAACCTGTAATCTTCAGATCCGAAGTCCGACGCCTTATCCATTAGGCCACACGGTCACTGACGACCAACATTTACATGTATACGACTCATCTCGAAACGCTCACACCCCTGAGGATTTGTGTTTTCGTTCTACACAGCCGCTGCCCCTTGCTCTTTCCCACCCATTCGTTACATTCAACCTCTGACGAGACCGACCAAATATAGACTGAGAAACAAGACCACACACTTTGTGCATTCGGAATCGAAGGCAGGGCGTCCCTCGCCGCATTTGCTACGATTGCCATTTGCTACTTCTGCAGAAGCGGCGGCGGCGGCGACGACGACGACGACGACGACGACGACGAATATCGCGAGAGGCTCTGAGATATGTGAGAAATACATCTATAAAATGTAATTCAGACTGCCTCGTCCCACCTTATGCTGTACCGCTTTGGCAAATGCTTTATCTGCGCCATTCGCCTTAATCGCATCTGAGAGTAAATCGTAAAAAAACGCCTGTCGCTAATTGTTCGTCATCACAGGTACTGTATGCTATACGGCCACGACGCGCAACTGATTTCCAAAATTCATCTTTCTCATGTTAGGGTGGAACTTACGACTCCTGGTTTATTAGACCAGTGCTCCACCACTGAGCTAAAGAGGCGCGGCCTAGCGGTACTCTTGGGTACTTCGTTCTTACGGTCGTCTGCATCATCAGACTTTAGCTGACAACACTTCATATTACCGGCTAATATTTGCAGCTATTTCGACAAATTACTGCTTGGCTACACATCTGACACGTAACCGATGTGCTCTCCAAACAACAACACTTGCATTTCAGAACATGTCTTTCACACATATCTACAAAATCACCTTCACCTTCAAATACAGTTTCCTTGCGACTGACAGAGACGTAGGCAAAGTTTAAAGTTGCTATTTCCATTAAATCTCGTTAATCAGAAAAACGGTAATTTACACCTGCAGCGAAACAAAATTCCGTTCCGCCCAGCGTCTGGCTCGAACCCACGACCCTGGGATTAAGAGTCTGACGCTCTACCGACTGAGCTAGCCGGCTACCTCGGTGAATACCTGCCGGGTAGCACGTCATACAGTACCCGTTTGGGTTGGGTGGTCCCATATAGAATCTCTCCATGATGCCTAATGTTTTCCTAACGTCACACTCGTCACGTACTTCACATTGATGTCATAATCATTTCTGAGAGGTAAAGAAATTGCATGACAACATGCAGAGCTAGTGGCGTCAAAATTAACACACACACTTTATGTGACTGAAAAGCCGAACGAGTTACTTTCCGACGTTGTTTTAGATGTGCAAGTGATAGTCAGAACTCGCTGTGTCGGCACTCTGCCGACCATTTCGCTAGTTAACACCGGTCTTGTTGTGTGTGTTTCAAGCTCAAGAGCATCTCCAAGCAAAAAATGGTCAACAGCAACATTCAGACGGTTTCGTACTGCTCAATTGCTACATTAAAACGTTATGTTTCTTTTTCAGAACTGGAAAAATACAAGCATGACAGCATTCGAACCTGTAATCTTCAGATCCGAAGTCCGACGCCTTATCCATTACGCCACACGGTCACTGACGACCAACATTTACATGTATACGACTCATCTCGAAACGCTCACACCCCTGAGGATTTGTGTTTTCGTTCTACACAGCCGCTGCCCCTTGCTCTTTCCCACCCATTCGTTACATTCAACCTCTGACGAGACCGACCAAATATAGACTGAGAAACAAGACCACACACTTTGTGCATTCGGAATCGAAGGCAGGGCGTCCCTCGCCGCATTTGCTACGATTGCCATTTGCTACTTCTGCAGAAGCAGCGGCGGCGGCGGCGGCGACGACGACGACGACGACGAATATCGCGAGAGGCTCTGAGATATGTGAGAAATACATCTATAAAATGTAATTCAGACTGCCTCGTCCCACCTTATGCTGTACCGCTTTGGCAAATGCTTTATCTGCGCCATTCGCCTTAATCGCATCTGAGAGTAATTCTTAAAAAAACGCCTGTCGCTAATTGTTCGTCATCACAGGTACTGTATGCTATACGGCCACGACGCGCAACTGATTTCCAAAATTCATCTTTCTCATGTTAGGGTGGAACTTACGACTCCTGGTTTATTAGACCAGTGCTCCACCACTGAGCTAAAGAGGCGCGGCCTAGCGGTACTCTTGGGTACTTCGTCCTTACGGTCGTCTGCATCATCAGACTTTAGCTGACAACACTTCATATTACCGGCTAATATTTGCAGCTATTTCGACAAATTGCTGCTTGGCTACACATCTGACACGTAACCGATGTGCTCTCCAAACAACAACACTTGCATTTCAGAACATGTCTTTCACACATATCTACAAAATCACCTTCACCTTCAAATACAGTTTCCTTGCGACTGACAGAGACGTAGGCAAAGTTTAAAGTTGCTATTTCCATTAAATCTCGTTAATCAGAAAAACGGTAATTTACACCTGCAGCGGAACAAAATTCCGTTCCGCCCAGCGTCTGGCTCGAACCCACGACCCTGGGATTAAGAGTCTGACGCTCTACCGACTGAGCTAGCCGGCTACCTCGGTGAATACCTGCCGGGTAGCACGTCACACAGTACTCGTTTGGGTTGGGTGGTCCCATACAGAATCTCTCCATGATGCCTAATGTTTTCCTAACGTCACACTCGTCACGTACTTCACTTTTATGTCATAATCATTTCTGAGAGGTAAAGAAATTGCATGACAACATGCAGAGCTAGTGGCGTCAAAATTAACACACATACTTTATGTGACTGAAAAGCCGAACGAGTTACTTTCCGACGTTGTTTTAGATGTGCAAGTGATAGTCAGAACTCGCTGTGTCGGCACTCTGCCGACCATTTCGCTAGTTAACACCGGTCTTGTTGTGTGTGTTTCAAGCTCAAGAGCATCTCCAAGCAAAAAATGGTCAACAGCAACATTCAGACGGTTTCGTACTGCTCAATTGCTACATTAAAACGTTATGTTTCTTTTTCAGAACTGGAAAAATACAAGCATGACAGCATTCGAACCTGTAATCTTCAGATCCCAAGTCCGACGCCTTATCCATTACGCCACACGGTCACTGACGACCAACATTTACATGTATACGACTCATCTCGAAACGCTCACACCCCTGAGGATTTGTGTTTTCGTTCTACACAGCCGCTGCCCCTTGCTCTTTCCCACCCATTCGTTACATTCAACCTCTGACGAGACCGACCAAATATAGACTGAGAAACAAGACCACACACTTTGTGCATTCGGAATCGAAGGCAGGGCGTCCCTCGCCGCATTTGCTACGATTGCCATTTGCTACTTCTGCAGAAGCGGCGGCGGCGGCGGCGGCGGCGGCGACGACGACGACGACGACGACGACGAATATCGCGAGAGGCTCTGAGATATGTGAGAAATACATCTATAAAATGTAATTCAGACTGCCTCGTCCCACCTTATGCTGTACCGCTTTGGCAAATGCTTTATGTGCGCCATTCGCCTTAATCGCATCTGAGAGTAATTCTTAAAAAAGCGCCTGTCGCTAATTGTTCGTCATCACAGGTACTGTATGCTATACGGCCACGACGCGCAACTGATTTCCAAAATTCATCTTTCTCGTGTTAGGATGGAACTTACGACTCCTGGTTTATTAGACCAGTGCTCCACCACTGAGCTAAAGAGGCGCGGCCTAGCGGTACTCTTGGGTACTTCGTCCTTACGGTCGTCTGCATCATCAGACTTTAGCTGACAACACTTCATATTACCGGCTAATATTTGCAGCTATTTCGACAAATTGCTGCTTGGCTACACATCTGACACGTAACCGATGTGCTCTCCAAACAACAACACTGGCATTTCAGAACATGTCTTTCACACATATCTACAAAATCACCTTCACCTTCAAATACAGTTTCCTTGCGACTGACAGAGACGTAGGCAAAGTTTAAAGTTGCTATTTCCATTAAATCTCGTTAATCAGAAAAACGGTAATTTACACCTGCAGCGGAACAAAATTCCGTTCCGCCCAGCGTCTGGCTCGAACCCACGACCCTGGGTTTAAGAGTCTGACGCTCTACCAACTGAGCTAGCCGGCTACCTCGGTGAATACCTGCCGGGTAGCACGTCACACAGTACTCGTTTGGGTTGGGTGGTCCCATACAGAATCTCTCCATGATGCCTAATGTTTTCCTAACGTCACACTCGTCACGTACTTCACTTTTATGTCATAATCATTTCTGAGAGGTAAAGAAATTGCATGACAACATGCAGAGCTAGTGGCGTCAAAATTAACACACACACTTTATGTGACTGAAAAGCCGAACGAGTTACTTTCCGACGTTGTTTTAGATGTGCAAGTGATAGTCAGAACTCGCTGTGTCGGCACTCTGCCGACCATTTCGCTAGTTAACACCGGTCTTGTTGTGTGTGTTTCAAGCTCAAGAGCATCTCCAAGCAAAAAATGGTCAACAGCAACATTCAGACGGTTTCGTACTGCTCAATTGCTACATTAAAACGTTATGTTTCTTTTTCAGAACTGGAAAAATACAAGTGTGACAGCATTCGAACCTGTAATCTTCAGATCCGAAGTCCGACGCCTTATCCATTAGGCCACACGGTCACTGACGACCAACATTTACATGTATACGACTCATCTCGAAACGCTCACACCCCTGAGGATTTGTGTTTTCGTTCTACACAGCCGCTGCCCCTTGCTCTTTCCCACCCATTCGTTACATTCAACCTCTGACGAGACCGACCAAATATAGACTGAGAAACAAGACCACACACTTTGTGCATTCGGAATCGAAGGCAGGGCGTCCCTCGCCGCATTTGCTACGATTGCCATTTGCTACTTCTGCAGAAGCGGCGGCGGCGGCGACGACGACGACGACGACGACGACGACGACGAATATCGCGAGAGGCTCTGAGATATGTGAGAAATACATCTATAAAATGTAATTCAGACTGCCTCGTCCCACCTTATGCTGTACCGCTTTGGCAAATGCTTTATCTGCGCCATTCGCCTTAATCGCATCTGAGAGTAAATCGTAAAAAAACGCCTGTCGCTAATTGTTCGTCATCACAGGTACTGTATGCTATACGGCCACGACGCGCAACTGATTTCCAAAATTCATCTTTCTCATGTTAGGGTGGAACTTACGACTCCTGGTTTATTAGACCAGTGCTCCACCACTGAGCTAAAGAGGCGCGGCCTAGCGGTACTCTTGGGTACTTCGTTCTTACGGTCGTCTGCATCATCAGACTTTAGCTGACAACACTTCATATTACCGGCTAATATTTGCAGCTATTTCGACAAATTACTGCTTGGCTACACATCTGACACGTAACCGATGTGCTCTCCAAACAACAACACTTGCATTTCAGAACATGTCTTTCACACATATCTACAAAATCACCTTCACCTTCAAATACAGTTTCCTTGCGACTGACAGAGACGTAGGCAAAGTTTAAAGTTGCTATTTCCATTAAATCTCGTTAATCAGAAAAACGGTAATTTACACCTGCAGCGAAACAAAATTCCGTTCCGCCCAGCGTCTGGCTCGAACCCACGACCCTGGGATTAAGAGTCTGACGCTCTACCGACTGAGCTAGCCGGCTACCTCGGTGAATACCTGCCGGGTAGCACGTCATACAGTACTCGTTTGGGTTGGGTGGTCCCATATAGAATCTCTCCATGATGCCTAATGTTTTCCTAACGTCACACTCGTCACGTACTTCACATTGATGTCATAATCATTTCTGAGAGGTAAAGAAATTGCATGACAACATGCAGAGCTAGTGGCGTCAAAATTAACACACACACTTTATGTGACTGAAAAGCCGAACGAGTTACTTTCCGACGTTGTTTTAGATGTGCAAGTGATAGTCAGAACTCGCTGTGTCGGCACTCTGCCGACCATTTCGCTAGTTAACACCGGTCTTGTTGTGTGTGTTTCAAGCTCAAGAGCATCTCCAAGCAAAAAATGGTCAACAGCAACATTCAGACGGTTTCGTACTGCTCAATTGCTACATTAAAACGTTATGTTTCTTTTTCAGAACTGGAAAAATACAAGCATGACAGCATTCGAACCTGTAATCTTCAGATCCGAAGTCCGACGCCTTATCCATTACGCCACACGGTCACTGACGACCAACATTTACATGTATACGACTCATCTCGAAACGCTCACACCCCTGAGGATTTGTGTTTTCGTTCTACACAGCCGCTGCCCCTTGCTCTTTCCCACCCATTCGTTACATTCAACCTCTGACGAGACCGACCAAATATAGACTGAGAAACAAGACCACACACTTTGTGCATTCGGAATCGAAGGCAGGGCGTCCCTCGCCGCATTTGCTACGATTGCCATTTGCTACTTCTGCAGAAGCAGCGGCGGCGGCGGCGGCGACGACGACGACGACGACGAATATCGCGAGAGGCTCTGAGATATGTGAGAAATACATCTATAAAATGTAATTCAGACTGCCTCGTCCCACCTTATGCTGTACCGCTTTGGCAAATGCTTTATCTGCGCCATTCGCCTTAATCGCATCTGAGAGTAATTCTTAAAAAAACGCCTGTCGCTAATTGTTCGTCATCACAGGTACTGTATGCTATACGGCCACGACGCGCAACTGATTTCCAAAATTCATCTTTCTCATGTTAGGGTGGAACTTACGACTCCTGGTTTATTAGACCAGTGCTCCACCACTGAGCTAAAGAGGCGCGGCCTAGCGGTACTCTTGGGTACTTCGTCCTTACGGTCGTCTGCATCATCAGACTTTAGCTGACAACACTTCATATTACCGGCTAATATTTGCAGCTATTTCGACAAATTGCTGCTTGGCTACACATCTGACACGTAACCGATGTGCTCTCCAAACAACAACACTTGCATTTCAGAACATGTCTTTCACACATATCTACAAAATCACCTTCACCTTCAAATACAGTTTCCTTGCGACTGACAGAGACGTAGGCAAAGTTTAAAGTTGCTATTTCCATTAAATCTCGTTAATCAGAAAAACGGTAATTTACACCTGCAGCGGAACAAAATTCCGTTCCGCCCAGCGTCTGGCTCGAACCCACGACCCTGGGATTAAGAGTCTGACGCTCTACCGACTGAGCTAGCCGGCTACCTCGGTGAATACCTGCCGGGTAGCACGTCATACAGTACTCGTTTGGGTTGGGTGGTCCCATATAGAATCTCTCCATGATGCCTAATGTTTTCCTAACGTCACACTCGTCACGTACTTCACTTTTATGTCATAATCATTTCTGAGAGGTAAAGAAATTGCATGACAACATGCAGAGCTAGTGGCGTCAAAATTAACACACATACTTTATGTGACTGAAAAGCCGAACGAGTTACTTTCCGACGTTGTTTTAGATGTGCAAGTGATAGTCAGAACTCGCTGTGTCGGCACTCTGCCGACCATTTCGCTAGTTAACACCGGTCTTGTTGTGTGTGTTTCAAGCTCAAGAGCATCTCCAAGCAAAAAATGGTCAACAGCAACATTCAGACGGTTTCGTACTGCTCAATTGCTACATTAAAACGTTATGTTTCTTTTTCAGAACTGGAAAAATACAAGCATGACAGCATTCGAACCTGTAATCTTCAGATCCCAAGTCCGACGCCTTATCCATTACGCCACACGGTCACTGACGACCAACATTTACATGTATACGACTCATCTCGAAACGCTCACACCCCTGAGGATTTGTGTTTTCGTTCTACACAGCCGCTGCCCCTTGCTCTTTCCCACCCATTCGTTACATTCAACCTCTGACGAGACCGACCAAATATAGACTGAGAAACAAGACCACACACTTTGTGCATTCGGAATCGAAGGCAGGGCGTCCCTCGCCGCATTTGCTACGATTGCCATTTGCTACTTCTGCAGAAGCGGCGGCGGCGGCGGCGGCGGCGGCGACGACGACGACGACGACGACGACGAATATCGCGAGAGGCTCTGAGATATGTGAGAAATACATCTATAAAATGTAATTCAGACTGCCTCGTCCCACCTTATGCTGTACCGCTTTGGCAAATGCTTTATGTGCGCCATTCGCCTTAATCGCATCTGAGAGTAATTCTTAAAAAAGCGCCTGTCGCTAATTGTTCGTCATCACAGGTACTGTATGCTATACGGCCACGACGCGCAACTGATTTCCAAAATTCATCTTTCTCGTGTTAGGATGGAACTTACGACTCCTGGTTTATTAGACCAGTGCTCCACCACTGAGCTAAAGAGGCGCGGCCTAGCGGTACTCTTGGGTACTTCGTCCTTACGGTCGTCTGCATCATCAGACTTTAGCTGACAACACTTCATATTACCGGCTAATATTTGCAGCTATTTCGACAAATTGCTGCTTGGCTACACATCTGACACGTAACCGATGTGCTCTCCAAACAACAACACTGGCATTTCAGAACATGTCTTTCACACATATCTACAAAATCACCTTCACCTTCAAATACAGTTTCCTTGCGACTGACAGAGACGTAGGCAAAGTTTAAAGTTGCTATTTCCATTAAATCTCGTTAATCAGAAAAACGGTAATTTACACCTGCAGCGGAACAAAATTCCGTTCCGCCCAGCGTCTGGCTCGAACCCACGACCCTGGGTTTAAGAGTCTGACGCTCTACCAACTGAGCTAGCCGGCTACCTCGGTGAATACCTGCCGGGTAGCACGTCACACAGTACTCGTTTGGGTTGGGTGGTCCCATACAGAATCTCTCCATGATGCCTAATGTTTTCCTAACGTCACACTCGTCACGTACTTCACTTTTATGTCATAATCATTTCTGAGAGGTAAAGAAATTGCATGACAACATGCAGAGCTAGTGGCGTCAAAATTAACACACACACTTTATGTGACTGAAAAGCCGAACGAGTTACTTTCCGACGTTGTTTTAGATGTGCAAGTGATAGTCAGAACTCGCTGTGTCGGCACTCTGCCGACCATTTCGCTAGTTAACACCGGTCTTGTTGTGTGTGTTTCAAGCTCAAGAGCATCTCCAAGCAAAAAATGGTCAACAGCAACATTCAGACGGTTTCGTACTGCTCAATTGCTACATTAAAACGTTATGTTTCTTTTTCAGAACTGGAAAAATACAAGCATGACAGCATTCGAACCTGTAATCTTCAGATCCGAAGTCCGACGCCTTATCCATTAGGCCACACGGTCACTGACGACCAACATTTACATGTATACGACTCATCTCGAAACGCTCACACCCCTGAGGATTTGTGTTTTCGTTCTACACAGCCGCTGCCCCTTGCTCTTTCCCACCCATTCGTTACATTCAACCTCTGACGAGACCGACCAAATATAGACTGAGAAACAAGACCACACACTTTGTGCATTCGGAATCGAAGGCAGGGCGTCCCTCGCCGCATTTGCTACGATTGCCATTTGCTACTTCTGCAGAAGCAGCGGCGGCGGCGGCGGCGGCGGCGGCGGCGACGACGACGACGACGACGACGACGACGAATATCGCGAGAGGCTCTGAGATATGTGAGAAATACATCTATAAAATGTAATTCAGACTGCCTCGTCCCACCTTATGCTGTACCGCTTTGGCAAATGCTTTATCTGCGCCATTCGCCTTAATCGCATCTGAGAGTAATTCTTAAAAAAACGCCTGTCGCTAATTGTTCGTCATCACAGGTACTGTATGCTATACGGCCACGACGCGCAACTGATTTCCAAAATTCATCTTACTCATGTTAGGGTGGAACTTACGACTCCTGGTTTATTAGACCAGTGCTCCACCACTGAGCTAAAGAGGCGCGGCCTAGCGGTACTCTTGGGTACTTCGTCCTTACGGTCGTCTGCATCATCAGACTTTAGCTGACAACACTTCATATTACCGGCTAATATTTGCAGCTATTTCGACAAATTACTGCTTGGCTACACATCTGACACGTAACCGATGTGCTCTCCAAACAACAACACTTGCATTTCAGAACATGTCTTTCACACATATCTACAAAATCACCTTCACCTTCAAATACAGTTTCCTTGCGACTGACAGAGACGTAGGCAAAGTTTAAAGTTGCTATTTCCATTAAATCTCGTTAATCAGAAAAACGGTAATTTACACCTGCAGCGGAACAAAATTCCGTTCCGCCCAGCGTCTGGCTCGAACCCACGACCCTGGGATTAAGAGTCTGACGCTCTACCAACTGAGCTAGCCGGCTACCTCGGTGAATACCTGCCGGGTAGCACGTCACACAGTACTCGTTTGGGTTGGGTGGTCCCATATAGAATCTCTCCATGATGCCTAATGTTTTCCTAACGTCACACTCGTCACGTACTTCACTTTTATGTCATAATCATTTCTGAGAGGTAAAGAAATTGCATGACAACATGCAGAGCTAGTGGCGTCAAAATTAACACACACACTTTATCTGACTGAAAAGCCGAACGAGTTACTTTCCTACGTTGTTTTAGATGTGCAAGTGATAGTCAGAACTCGCTGTGTCGGCACTCTGCCGACCATTTCGCTAGTTAACACCGGTCTTGTTGTGTGTGTTTCAAGCTCAAGAGCATCTCCAAGCAAAAAATGGTCAACAGCAACATTCAGACGGTTTCGTACTGCTCAATTGCTACATTAAAACGTTATGTTTCTTTTTCAGAACTGGAAAAATACAAGTGTAACAGCATTCGAACCTGTAATCTTCAGATCCGAAGTCCGACGCCTTATCCATTAGGCCACACGGTCACTGACGACCAACATTTACATGTATACGACTCATCTCGAAACGCTCACACCCCTGAGGATTTGTGTTTTCGTTCTACACAGCCGCTGCCCCTTGCTCTTTCCCACCCATTCGTTACATTCAACCTCTGACGAGACCGACCAAATATAGACTGAGAAACAAGACCACACACTTTGTGCATTCGGAATCGAAGGCAGGGCGTCCCTCGCCGCATTTGCTACGATTGCCATTTGCTACTTCTGCAGAAGCAGCGGCGGCGGCGGCGGCGGCGGCGACGACGACGACGACGACGACGACGACGACGACGAATATCGCGAGAGGCTCTGAGATATGTGAGAAATACATCTATAAAATGTAATTCAGACTGCCTCGTCCCACCTTATGCTGTACCGCTTTGGCAAATGCTTTATCTGCGCCATTCGCCTTAATCGCATCTGAGAGTAATTCTTAAAAAAACGCCTGTCGCTAATTGTTCGTCATCACAGGTACCGTTTGCTATAAGGCCACGACGCGCAACTGATTTCCAAAATTCATCTTTCTCGTGTTAGGATGGAACTTACGACTCCTGGTTTATTAGACCAGTGCTCCACCACTGAGCTAAAGAGGCGCGGCCTAGCGGTACTCTTGGGTACTTCGTCCTTACGGTCGTCTGCATCATCAGACTTTAGCTGACAACACTTCATATTACCGGCTAATATTTGCAGCTATTTCGACAAATTACTGCTTGGCTACACATCTGACACGTAACCGATGTGCTCTCCAAACAACAACACTTGCATTTCAGAACATGTCTTTCACACATATCTACAAAATCACCTTCACCTTCAAATACAGTTTCCTTGCGACTGACAGAGACGTAGGCAAAGTTTAAAGTTGCTATTTCCATTAAATCTCGTTAATCAGAGAAACGGTAATTTACACCTGCAGCGGAACAAAGTTCCGTTCCGCCCATCGTCTGGCTCGAACCCACGACCCTGGGATTACGAGTATGAAGCTCTACCGACTGAGCTAGCCGGCTACCTCGGTGAATACCTGCCGGGTAGCACGTCATACAGTACTCGTTTGGGTTGGGTGGTCCCATATAGAATCTCTCCATGATGCCTAGTGTTTTCCTAACGTCACACTCGTCACGTACTTCACTTTTATGTCATAATCATTTCTGAGAGGTAAAGAAATTGCATGACAACATGCAGAGCTAGTGGTGTCAAAATTAACACACATACTTTATGTGACTGAAAAGCCGAACGAGTTACTTTCCGACGTTGTTTTAGATGTGCAAGTGATAGTCAGAACTCGCTGTGTCGGCACTCTGCCGACCATTTCGCTAGTTAACACCGGTCTTGTTGTGTGTGTTTCAAGCTCAAGAGCATCTCCAAGCAAAAAATGGTCAACAGCAACATTCAGACGGTTTCGTACTGCTCAATTGCTACATTAAAACGTTATGTTTCTTTTTCAGAACTGGAAAAATACAAGCGTGACAGCATTCGAACCTGTAATCTTCAGATCCGAAGTCCGACGCCTTATCCATTAGGCCACACGGTCACTGACGACCAACATTTACATGTATACGACTCATCTCGAAACGCTCACACCCCTGACGATTTGTGTTTTCGTTCTACACAGCCGCTGCCCCTTGCTCTTTCCCACCCATTCGTTACATTCAACCTCTGACGAGACCGACCAAATATAGACTGAGAAACAAGACCACACACTTTGTGCATTCGGAATCGAAGGCAGGGCGTCCCTCGCCGCATTTGCTACGATTGCCATTTGCTACTTCTGCAGAAGCGGCGGCGGCGGCGGCGGCGACGACGACGACGACGACGACCGCGAGAGGCTCTGTGATATGTGAGAAATACATCTATAAAATGTAATTCAGACTGCCTCGTCCCACCTTATGCTGTACCGCTTTGGCAAATGCTTTATCTGCGCCATTCGCCTTAATCACATTTGAGAGTAATTCTTAAAAAAAACGCCTGTCGCTAATTGTTCGTCATCACAAATACTGTTTGCTATACGGCAACGACGCGCAACTGATTTCCAAAATTCATTTTTCTCGTGTTAGGATGGAACTTACGACTCCTGGTTTATTAGACCAGTGCTCTACCACTGAGCTAAAGAGGCGCGGCCTAGCGGTACTCTTGGGTACTTCGTCCTTACGGTCGTCTGCATCATCAGACTTTAGCTGACAACACTTCATATTACCGGCTAATATTTGCAGCTATGGCGACAAATTACTGCTTGGCTACACATCTGACACGTAACCGATGTGCTCTCCAAACAACAACACTTGCATTTCAGAACATGTCTTTCACACATGTCTACAAAATCACCCTCACCTTCAAATACAGTTTCCTTGCGACTGACAGAGACGTAGGCAAAGTTTAAAGTTGCTATTTCCATTAAATCTCGTTAATCAGAAAAACGGTAATTTACACCTGCAGCGGAACAAAATTCCGTTCCGCCCAGCGTCTGGCTCGAACCCACGACCCTGGGATTAAGAGTCTGACGCTCTACCGACTGAGCTAGCCGGCTACCTCGGTGAATACCTGCCGGGTAGCACGTCACACAGTACTCGTTTGGGTTGGGTGGTCCCATACAGAATCTCTCCATGATGCCTAATGTTTTCCTAACGTCACACTCGTCACGTACTTCACTTTTATGTCATAATCATTTCTGAGAGGTAAAGAAATTGCATGACAACATGCAGAGCTAGTGGCGTCAAAATTAACACACACACTTTATGTGACTGAAAAGCCGAACGAGTTACTTTCCGACGTTGTTTTAGATGTGCAAGTGATAGTCAGAACTCGCTGTGTCGGCACTCTGCCGACCATTTCGCTAGTTAACACCGGTCTTGTTGTGCGTGTTTCAAGCTCAAGAGCATCTCCAAGCAAAAAATGGTCAACAGCAACATTCAGACGGTTTCGTACTGCTCAATTGCTACATTAAAACGTTATGTTTCTTTTTCAGAACTGGAAAAATACAAGCGTGACAGCATTCGAACCTGTAATCTTCAGATCCGAAGTCCGACGCCTTATCCATTACGCCACACGGTCACTGACGACCAACATTTACATGTATACGACTCATCTCGAAACGCTCACACCCCTGAGGATTTGTGTTTTCGTTCTACACAGCCGCTGCCCCTTGCTCTTTCCCACCCATTCGTTACATTCAACCTCTGACGAGACCGACCAAATATAGACTGAGAAACAAGACCACACACTTTGTGCATTCGGAATCGAAGGCAGGGCGTCCCTCGCCGCATTTGCTACGATTGCCATTTGCTACTTCTGCAGAAGCGGCGGCGGCGGCGGCGGCGACGACGACGACGACGACGACGACGACCGCGAGAGGCTCTGTGATATGTGAGAAATACATCTATAAAATGTAATTCAGACTGCCTCGTCCCACCTTATGCTGTACCGCTTTGGCAAATGCTTTATCTGCGCCATTCGCCTTAATCACATTTGAGAGTAATTCTTAAAAAAAACGCCTGTCGCTAATTGTTCGTCATCACAGATACTGTTTGCTATACGGCCACGACGCGCAACTGATTTCCAAAATTCATCTTTCTCGTGTTAGGATGGAACTTATGACTCCTGGTTTATGAGACCAGTGCTCTACCACTGAGCTAAAGAGACGCGGCCTAGCGATACTTTCTGGTACTTCGTCCTTACGGTCGTCTGCATCATCAGACTTTAGCTGACAACACTTCATATTACCGGCTAATATTTGCAGCTATGGCGACAAATTACTGCTTGGCTACACATCTGACACGTAACCGATGTGCTCTCCAAACAACAACACTTGCATTTCAGAACATGTCTTTCACACATGTCTACAAAATCACCTTCACCTTCAAATACAGTTTCCTTGCGACTGACAGAGACGTAGGCAAAGTTTAAAGTTGCTATTTCCATTAAATCTCGTTAATCAGAAAAACGGTAATTTACACCTGCAGCGGAACAAAATTCCGTTCCGCCCAGCGTCTGGCTCGAACCCACGACCCTGGGTTTAAGAGTCTGACGCTCTACCGACTGAGCTAGCCGGCTACCTCGGCGAATACCTGCCGGGTAGCACGTCACACAGTACTCGTTTGGGTTGGGTGGTCCCATACAGAATCTCTCCATGATGCCTAATGTTTTCCTAACGTCACACTCGTCACGTACTTCACTTTTATGTCATAATCATTTCTGAGAGGTAAAGAAATTGCATGACAACATGCAGAGCTAGTGGCGTCAAAATTAACACACACACTTTATGTGACTGAAAAGCCGAACGAGTTACTTTCCGACGTTGTTTTAGATGTGCAAGTGATAGTCAGAACTCGCTGTGTCGGCACTCTGCCGACCATTTCGCTAGTTAACACCGGTCTTGTTGTGTGTGTTTCAAGCTCAAGAGCATCTCCAAGCAAAAAATGGTCAACAGCAACATTCAGACGGTTTCGTACTGCTCAATTGCTACATTAAAACGTTATGTTTCTTTTTCAGAACTGGAAAAATACAAGCGTGACAGCATCCGAACCTGTAATCTTCAGATCCGAAGTCCGACGCCTTATCCATTAGGCCACACGGTCACTGACGACCAACATTTACATGTATACGACTCATCTCGAAACGCTCACACCCCTGAGTATTTGTGTTTTCGTTCTACACAGCCGCTGCCCCTTGCTCTTTCCCACCCATTCGTTCTACATCTACATCTACATCCGTACTCCGCAAGCCACCTGGCGGTGTGTGGCGGAGGGTACCCCGAGTACCTCTATCGGTTCTCCCCCCTATTCCAGTCTCGTACTGTACGTGGAAAGAAGGATTGTCGGTATGCTTCTGTGTGGGCTCTAATCTCTCTGATTTTATCCTCATGGTCTCTTCGCGAGATATACGTAGGAGGGAGCAATATACTGCTTGACTCTTCGGTGAAGGTATGTTCTCGAAACTTCAACAAAAGCCCGTACCGAGCTACTGAGCGTCTCTCCTGCAGAGTCTTCCACTGGAGTTTATCTATCATCTCCGTAACGCTTTCGCAATTACTAAATGATCCTGTAACGAAGCGCGCTGCTCTCCGTTGGATCTTCTCTATCTCTTCTATCAACCCTACCTGGTGCGGATCCCACACTGCTGAGCAGTATTCAAGCATTGGGCGAACAAGCGTACTGTAACCTACTTCCTTTGTTGTCGGATTGCATTTCCTTAGGATTCTTCCAATGAATCTCAGTCTGGCATCTGCTTTACCGACGATCAACTTTATATGATCATTCCATTTTAAATCACTCCTAATGCGTACTCCCAGATAATTTATGGAATTAACTGCTTCCAGTTGCTGACCTGCTATTTTGTAGCTAAATGATAAGGGACCTATCTTTCTATGTATTCGCATCACATTACACTTCGCTACATTGAGATTCAATTGCCATTCCGTGCACCATGCGTCAATTCGCTGCAGATCCTCCTGCATTTCAGTACAATTTTCCATTGTTGCAACCTCTCGATACACCACAGCATCATCTGCAAAAAGCCTCAGTGAACTTCCGATGTCATCCACCAGGTCATTTATGTATATTGTGAATAGCAACGGTCCTATGACACTCCCCTGCGGCACACCTGAAGTCACTCTTACTTCGGAAGACTTCTCTCCATTGAGAATGACGTGCTGCGTTCTGTTATCTAGGAACTCCTCAATCCAATCACACAATTGATCTGATAGTCCGTATGCTCTTACTTTGTTCATTAAACGACTATGGGGAACTGTGTCAAACGCCTTGCGGAAGTCAAGAAACACGGCATCTACCTGTGAACCCGTGTCTAAGGCCCTCTGAGTCTCGTGGACGAATAGCGCGAGCTGGGTTTCACACGATCGTCTTTTTCGAAACCCATGCTGATTCCTACAGAGTAGATTTCTAGTCTCCAGAAAAGACATTATACTCGAACATAATACGTGTTCCAAAATTCTACAACTGATCGACGTTAGAGATATAGGTCTATAGTTCTGCACATCTGTTCGACGTCCCTTCTTGAGAACGGGGATGACCTGTGCCCTTTTCCAATCCTTTGGAACGCTTCGCTCTTCTAGAGACCTACGGTACACCGCTGCAAGAAGGGGGGCAAGTTCCTTCGCGTACTCTGTGTAAAATCGAACTGGTATCCCATCAGGACCAGCGGCCTTTCCTCTTTTGAGCGATTTTAATTGTTTCTCTATCCCTCTGTCGTCTACTTCGATATCTACCATTTTGTCAACTGTGCGACAATCTAGAGAAGGAAGCACAGTGCAGTCTTCCTCTGTGAAACAGCTTTGGAAGAAGACATTTAGTAATTCGGCCTTTAGTCTGTCATCCTCTGTTTCAGTACCATTTTGGTCACAGAGTGTCTGGACATTTTGTTTTGATCCACCTACCGCTTTGACATAGGACCAAAATTTCTTAGGATTTTCTGCCAAGTCAGTACATAGAACGTTACTTTCGAATTCATTGAAAGCCTCTCGCATAGCCCTCCTCACACTACATTTCGCTTCGCGTAATTTTTGTTTGTCTGCAAGGCTTTGGCTATGTTTATGTTTGCTGTGAAGTTCCCTTTGCTTCCGCAACAGTTTTCTAACTCGGTTGTTGTACCACGGTGGCTCTTTTCCATCTCTTACGATCTTGCTTGGCACATACTCATCTAACGCATATTGTACCATGGTTTTGAACTTTGTCCACTGATCCTCAACACTATCTGCACTTGAGACAAAACTTTTGTGTTGAGCCGTCAGGTACTCTGTAATCTGCTTTTTGTCACTTTTGCTAAACAGAAATATCTTCCTACCTTTTTTAATATTTCTATTTACGGCTGAAATCATCGACGCAGTAACCGCTTTATGATCGCTGATTCCCTGTTCTGCATTAACCGATTCAAATAGTTCGGGTCTGTTTGTCACCAGAAGGTCTAATATATTATCGCCACGAGTCGGTTTTCTGTTTAACTGCTCAAGGTAGTTTTCAGATAAAGCACTTAAAAATATTTCACTGGATTCTTTGTCCCTGCCACCCGTTATGAACGTTTGAGTCTCCCAGTCTATATCCGGCAAATTAAAATCTCCACCCAGAACTATAACATGGTGGGGAAATCTACTCGAAATATTTTCCAAATTATTCTTCAGGTGCTGAGCCACCACAGCTGCTGAGCCCGGGGGCCTATAGAGACATCCAATTACCATGTCTGAGCCTGCTTTAACCGTGACCTTCACCCAAATCATTTCACAATTCGAATCTCCGTCAATTTCCTTCGATACTATTGCACTTCTTATCGCTATAAACACGCCTGCCCCTTCACTGTCCAGCCTATCTCTGCGGTATACATTCCAATCAGAGTTTAGGATTTCATTACTGTTTACGTCTGGTTTCAGCCAACTTTCTGTTCCTAGTACTATATGGCCGTTGTGACCGTTTATTAATGAGAGCAGTTCTGGGACCTTTCTATAGACGCTTCTGCAGTTTACTATTAGCACATTAATATTGTAATTCCTTGTTGCATTTTGCCTACTCCTGCCTTGCCGCGTCTCAGGAGGCGTCTTGTCGGGCCTAGGGAGGGAATTCTCTAACCTAAAAAAACCCCATGTGCACTCCACACGTACTCCGCTACCCTCGTAGCCGCTTCCGGCGTGTAGTGCACGCCTGACCTATTCAGGGGGACCCTACATTTCTCCACCCGATAGCGGAGGTCGAGAAATTTGCACCCCAGCTCTCCGCAGAATCGTCTGAGCCTCTGGTTTAAGCCTTCAACTCGGCTCCAAACCAGAGGACCGCGATCGGTTCTCGGAACGATACTACAAATAGTTAGCTCTGATTCCACCCCGCGAGCGAGGCTTTCCACCTTCACCAACTCCGCCAACCGCCTGTACGAACTGAGGATGACCTCTGAACCCAGACGGCAAGAGTCATTGGTGCCGACATGAGCAACAATTTGCAGTCGGGTGCACCCAGTGCTCTCTATCGCCGCCGGTAGGGCCTCCTCCACATCTCGGATGAGACCCCCCGGCAAGCAGACAGAGTGAACACTGGCCTTCTTCCCCGACCTTTCCGCTATTTCCCTAAGGGGCTCCATCACCCGCCTAACGTTGGAGCTCCCAATAACTAATAAACCCCTCCCCCCGTGTGCCTGCTCGGACCTTGCTGAAGGAGCAGCCACATGTCCATTCACAGGCAGAGCGGGCGATGCCACACGGCCAGCCTCCACATTGACCCTCCGCCTCGTGCGCCGCGAACGCCGCTGAACCCGCCACTCCCCTTGGGGAGAGGGTGGCCCAACCGCGCCTGGTACCCGCGAAAATGTCTCGACAGCAGGGACAGTGTGTGAAGCATCTAACACCTGGGGTGCACCATGCGACGCACCAGACTCCCCACTGCCGCTACACTCCGAGGCAGCAGCCTGAAGACGGCTGACCGCGGCCATCAACACGCTCAGCTGTTCGCGAAGAGTGGCCAGCTCCTCCTGCGTCCGTACACAGCAGCCACACATCCTAGCCATCCTAAGAAATCAATTTACTATAGAGTGTTAATCAGCTTTTAACAGCTTTTACATTCAACCTCTGACGAGACCGACCAAATATAGACTGAGAAACAAGACCACACACTTTGTGCATTCGGAATCGAAGGCAGGGCGTCCCTCGCCGCATTTGCTACGATTGCCATTTGCTACTTCTGCAGAAGCGGCGGCGGCGGCGGCGGCGGCGACGACGACGACGACCGCGAGAGGCTCTGTGATATGTGAGAAATACATCTATAAAATGTAATTCAGACTGCCTCGTCCCACCTTATGCTGTACCGCTTTGGCAAATGCTTTATCTGCGCCATTCGCCTTAATCACATTTGAGAGTAATTCTTAAAAAAAACGCCTGTCGCTAATTGTTCGTCATCACAGATACTGTTTGCTATACGGCCACGACGCGCAACTGATTTCCAAAATTCATCTTTCTCGTGTTAGGATGGAACTTACGACTCCTGGTTTATTAGACCAGTGCTCTACCACTGAGCTAAAGAGGCGTGGCCTAGCGGTACTCTTGGGTACTTAGTCCTTACGGTCGTCTGCATCATCAGACTTTAGCTGACAACACTTCATATTACCGGCTAATATTTGCAGCTATGGCGACAAATTACTGCTTGTCAACACATCTGACACGTAACGGATGTGCTCTCCAAACAACAACACTTGCATTTCAGAACATGTCTTTCACACATATCTACAAAATCACCTTCACCTTCAAATACAGTTTCCTTGCGACTGACAGAGACGTAGGCAAAGTTTAAAGTTGCTATTTCCATTAAATCTCGTTAATCAGAAAAACGGTAATTTACACCTGCAGCGGAACAAAATTCCGTTCCGCCCAGCGTCTGGCTCGAACCCACGGCCGTGGGATTAAGAGTCTGAGGCTCTACCGACTGAGCTAGCCGGCTACCTCGGTGAATACCTGCCGGGTAGCACGTCATACAGTACTCGTTTGGGTTGGGTGGTCCCATATAGAATCTCTCCATGATGCCTAATGTTTTCCTAACGTCACACTCGTCACGTACTTCACTTTTATGTCATAATCATTTCTGAGAGGTAAAGAAATTGCATGACAACATGCAGAGCTAGTGGCGTCAAAATTAACACACATACTTTATGTGACTGAAAAGCCGAACGAGTAACTTTCCGACGTTGTTTTAGATGTGCAAGTGATAGTCAGAACTCGCTGTGTCGGCACTCTGCCGACCATTTCGCTAGTTAACACCGGTCTTGTTGTGTGTGTTTCAAGCTCAAGAGCATCTCCAAGCAAAAAATGGTCAACAGCAACATTCAGACGGTTTCGTACTGCTCAATTGCTACATTAAAACGTTATGTTTCTTTTTCAGAACTGGAAAAATGCAAGCGTGACAGCATTCGAACCTGTAATCTTCAGATCCGAAGTCCGACGCCTTATCCATTAGGCCACACGGTCACTGACGACCAACATTTACATGTATACGACTCATCTCGAAACGCTCACACCCCTGAGGATTTGTGTTTTCGTTCTACACAGCCGCTGCCCCTTGCTCTTTCCCACCCATTCGTTACATTCAACCTCTGACGAGACCGACCAAATATAGACTGAGAAACAAGACCACACACTTTGTGCATTCGGAATCGAAGGCAGAGCGTCCCTCGCCGCATTTGCTACGATTGCCATTTGCTACTTCTGCAGAAGCGGCGGCGGCGGCGGCGACGACGACGACGACGACGACGACGACCGCGAGAGGCTCTGTGATATGTGAGAAATACATCTATAAAATGTAATTCAGACTGCCTCGTCCCACCTTATGCTGTACCGCTTTGGCAAATGCTTTATCTGCCCCATTCGCCTTAATCACATTTGAGAGTAATTCTTAAAAAAAACGCCTGTCGCTAATTGTTCGTCATCACAGATACTGTTTGCTATACGGCCACGACGCGCAACTGATTTCCAAAATTCATCTTTCTCGTGTTAGGATGGAACTTACGACTCCTGGTTTATTAGACCAGTGCTCTACCACTGAGCTAAAGAGGCGCGGCCTAGCGATACTCTTGGGTACTTCGTCCTTACGGTCGTCTGCATCATCAGACTTTAGCTGACAACACTTCATATTACCGGCTAATATTTGCAGCTATGGCGACAAATTACTGCTTGGCTACACATCTGACACGTAACCGATGTGCTCTCCAAACAACAACACTTGCATTTCAGAACATGTCTTTCAGAACATGCATTTCAGAACATGTCTACAAAATCACCCTCACCTTCAAATACAGTTTCCTTGCGACTGACAGAGACGTAGGCAAAGTTTAAAGTTGCTATTTCCATTAAATCTCGTTAATCAGAAAAACGGTAATTTACACCTGCAGCGGAACAAAATTCCGTTCCGCCCAGCGTCTGGCTCGAACCCACGACCCTGGGTTTAAGAGTCTGACGCTCTACCAACTGAGCTAGCCGGCTACCTCGGTGAATACCTGCCGGGTAGCACGTCACACAGTACTCGTTTGGGTTGGGTGGTCCCATACAGAATCTCTCCATGATGCCTAATGTTTTCCTAACGTCACACTCGTCACGTACTTCACTTTTATGTCATAATCATTTCTGAGAGGTAAAGAAATTGCATGACAACATGCAGAGCTAGTGGCGTCAAAATTAACACACACACTTTATGTGACTGAAAAGCCGAACGAGTTACTTTCCGACGTTGTTTTAGATGTGCAAGTGATAGTCAGAACTCGCTGTGTCGGCACTCTGCCGACCATTTCGCTAGTTAACACCGGTCTTGTTGTGTGTGTTTCAAGCTCAAGAGCATCTCCAAGCAAAAAATGGTCAACAGCAACATTCAGACGGTTTCGTACTGCTCAATTGCTACATTAAAACGTTATGTTTCTTTTTCAGAACTGGAAAAATACAAGCGTGACAGCATTCGAACCTGTAATCTTCAGATCCGAAGTCCGACGCCTTATCCATTAGGCCACACGGTCACTGACGACCAACATTTACATGTATACGACTCATCTCGAAACGCTCACACCCCTGAGGATTTGTGTTTTCGTTCTACACAGCCGCTGCCCCTTGCTCTTTCCCACCCATTCGTTACATTCAACCTCTGACGAGACCGACCAAATATAGACTGAGAAACAAGACCACACACTTTGTGCATTCGGAATCGAAGGCAGAGCGTCCCTCGCCGCATTTGCTACGATTGCCATTTGCTACTTCTGCAGAAGCGGCGGCGGCGGCGGCGGCGACGACGACGACGACGACCGCGAGAGGCTCTGTGATATGTGAGAAATACATCTATAAAATGTAATTCAGACTGCCTCGTCCCACCTTATGCTGTACCGCTTTGGCAAATGCTTTATCTGCGCCATTCGCCTTAATCACATTTGAGAGTAATTCTTAAAAAAAAACGCCTGTCGCTAATTGTTCGTCATCACAGATACTGTTTGCTATACGGCCACGACGCGCAACTGATTTCCAAAATTCATCTTTCTCGTGTTAGGATGGAACTTACGACTCCTGGTTTATTAGACCAGTGCTCTACCACTGAGCTAAAGAGGCGCGGCCTAGCGATACTCATGGGTACTTCGTCCTTACGGTCGTCTGCATCATCAGACTTTAGCTGACAACACTTCATATTACCGGCTAATATTTGCAGCTATGGCGACAAATTACTGCTTGGCTACACATCTGACACGTAACCGATGTGCTCTCCAAACAACAACACTTGCATTTCAGAACATGTCTTTCACACATGTCTACAAAATCACCTTCACCTTCAAATACAGTTTCCTTGCGACTGACAGAGACGTAGGCAAAGTTTAAAGTTGCTATTTCCATTAAATCTCGTTAATCAGAAAAACGGTAATTTACACCTGCAGCGGAACAAAATTCCGTTCCGCCCAGCGTCTGGCTCGAACCCACGACCCTGGGATTAAGAGTCTGACGCTCTACCAACTGAGCTAGCCGGCTACCTCGGTGAATACCTGCCGGGTAGCACGTCACACAGTACTCGTTTGGGTTGGGTGGTCCCATACAGAATCTCTCCATGATGCCTAATGTTTTCCTAACGTCACACTCGTCACGTACTTCACTTTTATGTCATAATCATTTCTGAGAGGTAAAGAAATTGCATGACAACATGCAGAGCTAGTGGCGTCAAAATTAACACACACACTTTATGTGACTGAAAAGCCGAACGAGTTACTTTCCGACGTTGTTTTAGATGTGCAAGTGATAGTCAGAACTCGCTGTGTCGGCACTCTGCCGACCATTTCGCTAGTTAACACCGGTCTTGTTGTGTGTGTTTCAAGCTCAAGAGCATCTCCAAGCAAAAAATGGTCAACAGCAACATTCAGACGGTTTCGTACTGCTCAATTGCTACATTAAAACGTTATGTTTCTTTTTCAGAACTGGAAAAATACAAGCGTGACAGCATTCGAAACTGTAATCTTCAGATCCGAAGTCCGACGCCTTATCCATTAGGCCACACGGTCACTGACGACCAACATTTACATGTATACGACTCATCTCGAAACGCTCACACCCCTGAGGATTTGTGTTTTCGTTCTACACAGCCGCTGCCCCTTGCTCTTTCCCACCCATTCGTTACATTCAACCTCTGACGAGACCGACCAAATATAGACTGAGAAACAAGACCACACACTTTGTGCATTCGGAATCGAAGGCAGGGCGTCCCTCGCCGCATTTGCTACGATTGCCATTTGCTACTTCTGCAGAAGCGGCGGCGGCGGCGGCGGCGACGACGACGACGACGACGACGACCGCGAGAGGCTCTGTGATATGTGAGAAATACATCTATAAAATGTAATTCAGACTGCCTCGTCCCACCTTATGCTGTACCGCTTTGGCAAATGCTTTATCTGCGCCATTCGCCTTAATCACATTTGAGAGTAATTCTTAAAAAAAACGCCTGTCGCTAATTGTTCGTCATCACAGATACTGTTTGCTATACGGCAACAACGCGCAACTGATTTCCAAAATTCATCTTTTTCGTGTTAGGATGGAACTTACGACTCCTGGTTTATTAGACCAGTGCTCTACCACTGAGCTAAAGAGGCGTGGCCTAGCGGTACTCTTGGGTACTTAGTCCTTACGGTCGTCTGCATCATCAGACTTTAGCTGACAACACTTCATATTACCGGCTAATATTTGCAGCTATGGCGACAAATTACTGCTTGTCAACACATCTGACACGTAACGGATGTGCTCTCCAAACAACAACACTTGCATTTCAGAACATGTCTTTCACACATATCTACAAAATCACCTTCACCTTCAAATACAGTTTCCTTGCGACTGACAGAGACGTAGGCAAAGTTTAAAGTTGCTATTTCCATTAAATCTCGTTAATCAGAAAAACGGTAATTTACACCTGCAGCGGAACAAAATTCCGTTCCGCCCAGCGTCTGGCTCGAACCCACGGCCGTGGGATTAAGAGTCTGAGGCTCTACCGACTGAGCTAGCCGGCTACCTCGGTGAATACCTGCCGGGTAGCACGTCATACAGTACTCGTTTGGGTTGGGTGGTCCCATATAGAATCTCTCCATGATGCCTAATGTTTTCCTAACGTCACACTCGTCACGTACTTCACTTTTATGTCATAATCATTTCTGAGAGGTAAAGAAATTGCATGACAACATGCAGAGCTAGTGGCGTCAAAATTAACACACATACTTTATGTGACTGAAAAGCCGAACGAGTAACTTTCCGACGTTGTTTTAGATGTGCAAGTGATAGTCAGAACTCGCTGTGTCGGCACTCTGCCGACCATTTCGCTAGTTAACACCGGTCTTGTTGTGTGTGTTTCAAGCTCAAGAGCATCTCCAAGCAAAAAATGGTCAACAGCAACATTCAGACGGTTTCGTACTGCTCAATTGCTACATTAAAACGTTATGTTTCTTTTTCAGAACTGGAAAAATGCAAGCGTGACAGCATTCGAACCTGTAATCTTCAGATCCGAAGTCCGACGCCTTATCCATTAGGCCACACGGTCACTGACGACCAACATTTACATGTATACGACTCATCTCGAAACGCTCACACCCCTGAGGATTTGTGTTTTCGTTCTACACAGCCGCTGCCCCTTGCTCTTTCCCACCCATTCGTTACATTCAACCTCTGACGAGACCGACCAAATATAGACTGAGAAACAAGACCACACACTTTGTGCATTCGGAATCGAAGGCAGAGCGTCCCTCGCCGCATTTGCTACGATTGCCATTTGCTACTTCTGCAGAAGCGGCGGCGGCGGCGGCGACGACGACGACGACGACGACGACCGCGAGAGGCTCTGTGATATGTGAGAAATACATCTATAAAATGTAATTCAGACTGCCTCGTCCCACCTTATGCTGTACCGCTTTGGCAAATGCTTTATCTGCCCCATTCGCCTTAATCACATTTGAGAGTAATTCTTAAAAAAAACGCCTGTCGCTAATTGTTCGTCATCACAGATACTGTTTGCTATACGGCCACGACGCGCAACTGATTTCCAAAATTCATCTTTCTCGTGTTAGGATGGAACTTACGACTCCTGGTTTATTAGACCAGTGCTCTACCACTGAGCTAAAGAGGCGCGGCCTAGCGATACTCTTGGGTACTTCGTCCTTACGGTCGTCTGCATCATCAGACTTTAGCTGACAACACTTCATATTACCGGCTAATATTTGCAGCTATGGCGACAAATTACTGCTTGGCTACACATCTGACACGTAACCGATGTGCTCTCCAAACAACAACACTTGCATTTCAGAACATGTCTTTCAGAACATGCATTTCAGAACATGTCTACAAAATCACCCTCACCTTCAAATACAGTTTCCTTGCGACTGACAGAGACGTAGGCAAAGTTTAAAGTTGCTATTTCCATTAAATCTCGTTAATCAGAAAAACGGTAATTTACACCTGCAGCGGAACAAAATTCCGTTCCGCCCAGCGTCTGGCTCGAACCCACGACCCTGGGTTTAAGAGTCTGACGCTCTACCAACTGAGCTAGCCGGCTACCTCGGTGAATACCTGCCGGGTAGCACGTCACACAGTACTCGTTTGGGTTGGGTGGTCCCATACAGAATCTCTCCATGATGCCTAATGTTTTCCTAACGTCACACTCGTCACGTACTTCACTTTTATGTCATAATCATTTCTGAGAGGTAAAGAAATTGCATGACAACATGCAGAGCTAGTGGCGTCAAAATTAACACACACACTTTATGTGACTGAAAAGCCGAACGAGTTACTTTCCGACGTTGTTTTAGATGTGCAAGTGATAGTCAGAACTCGCTGTGTCGGCACTCTGCCGACCATTTCGCTAGTTAACACCGGTCTTGTTGTGTGTGTTTCAAGCTCAAGAGCATCTCCAAGCAAAAAATGGTCAACAGCAACATTCAGACGGTTTCGTACTGCTCAATTGCTACATTAAAACGTTATGTTTCTTTTTCAGAACTGGAAAAATACAAGCGTGACAGCATTCGAACCTGTAATCTTCAGATCCGAAGTCCGACGCCTTATCCATTAGGCCACACGGTCACTGACGACCAACATTTACATGTATACGACTCATCTCGAAACGCTCACACCCCTGAGGATTTATGTTTTCGTTCTACACAGCCGCTGCCCCTTGCTCTTTCCCACCCATTCGTTACATTCAACCTCTGACGAGACCGACCAAATATAGACTGAGAAACAAGACCACACACTTTGTGCATTCGGAATCGAAGGCAGAGCGTCCCTCGCCGCATTTGCTACGATTGCCATTTGCTACTTCTGCAGAAGCGGCGGCGGCGGCGGCGGCGACGACGACGACGACGACGACCGCGAGAGGCTCTGTGATATGTGAGAAATACATCTATAAAATGTAATTCAGACTGCCTCGTCCCACCTTATGCTGTACCGCTTTGGCAAATGCTTTATCTGCGCCATTCGCCTTAATCACATTTGAGAGTAATTCTTAAAAAAAACGCCTGTCGCTAATTGTTCGTCATCACAGATACTGTTTGCTATACGGCCACGACGCGCAAGTGATTTCCAAAATTCATCTTTCTCGTGTTAGGATGGAACTTACGACTCCTGGTTTATTAGACCAGTGCTCTACCACTGAGCTAAAGAGGCGCGGCCTAGCGATACTCATGGGTACTTCGTCCTTACGGTCGTCTGCATCATCAGACTTTAGCTGACAACACTTCATATTACCGGCTAATATTTGCAGCTATGGCGACAAATTACTGCTTGGCTACACATCTGACACGTAACCGATGTGCTCTCCAAACAACAACACTTGCATTTCAGAACATGTCTTTCACACATGTCTACAAAATCACCTTCACCTTCAAATACAGTTTCCTTGCGACTGACAGAGACGTAGGCAAAGTTTAAAGTTGCTATTTCCATTAAATCTCGTTAATCAGAAAAACGGTAATTTACACCTGCAGCGGAACAAAATTCCGTTCCGCCCAGCGTCTGGCTCGAACCCACGACCCTGGGATTAAGAGTCTGACGCTCTACCGACTGAGCTAGCCGGCTACCTCGGTGAATACCTGCCGGGTAGCACGTCACACAGTACTCGTTTGGGTTGGGTGGTCCCATACAGAATCTCTCCATGATGCCTAATGTTTTCCTAACGTCACACTCGTCACGTACTTCACTTTTATGTCATAATCATTTCTGAGAGGTAAAGAAATTGCATGACAACATGCAGAGCTAGTGGCGTCAAAATTAACACACACACTTTATGTGACTGAAAAGCCGAACGAGTTACTTTCCGACGTTGTTTTAGATGTGCAAGTGATAGTCAGAACTCGCTGTGTCGGCACTCTGCCGACCATTTCGCTAGTTAACACCGGTCTTGTTGTGTGTGTTTCAAGCTCAAGAGCATCTCCAAGCAAAAAATGGTCAACAGCAACATTCAGACGGTTTCGTACTGCTCAATTGCTACATTAAAACGTTATGTTTCTTTTTCAGAACTGGAAAAATACAAGCGTGACAGCATTCGAAACTGTAATCTTCAGATCCGAAGTCCGACGCCTTATCCATTAGGCCACACGGTCACTGACGACCAACATTTACATGTATACGACTCATCTCGAAACGCTCACACCCCTGAGGATTTGTGTTTTCGTTCTACACAGCCGCTGCCCCTTGCTCTTTCCCACCCATTCGTTACATTCAACCTCTGACGAGACCGACCAAATATAGACTGAGAAACAAGACCACACACTTTGTGCATTCGGAATCGAAGGCAGGGCGTCCCTCGCCGCATTTGCTACGATTGCCATTTGCTACTTCTGCAGAAGCGGCGGCGGCGGCGGCGGCGACGACGACGACGACGACGACGACCGCGAGAGGCTCTGTGATATGTGAGAAATACATCTATAAAATGTAATTCAGACTGCCTCGTCCCACCTTATGCTGTACCGCTTTGGCAAATGCTTTATCTGCGCCATTCGCCTTAATCACATTTGAGAGTAATTCTTAAAAAAAACGCCTGTCGCTAATTGTTCGTCATCACAGATACTGTTTGCTATACGGCAACAACGCGCAACTGATTTCCAAAATTCATCTTTCTCGTGTTAGGATGGAACTTACGACTCCTGGTTTATTAGACCAGTGCTCTACCACTGAGCTAAAGAGGCGAGGCCTAGCGGTACTCTTGGGTACTTCGTCCTTACGGTCGTCTGCATCATCAGACTTTAGCTGACAACACTTCATATTACCGGCTAATATTTGCAGCTATGGCGACAAATTACTGCTTGGCTACACATCTGACACGTAACCGATGTGCTCTCCAAACAACAACACTTGCATTTCAGATCATGTCTTTCACACATGTCTACAAAATCACCTTCACCTTCAAATACAGTTTCCTTGCGACTGACAGAGACGTAGGCAAAGTTTAAAGTTGCTATTTCCATTAAATCTCGTTAATCAGAAAAACGGTAATTTACACCTGCAGCGGAACAAAATTCCGTTCCGCCCAGCGTCTGGCTCGAACCCACGACCCTGGGATTAAGAGTCTGACGCTCTACCAACTGAGCTAGCCGGCTACCTCGGTGAATACCTGCCGGGTAGCACGTCACACAGTACTCGTTTGGGTTGGGTGGTCCCATACAGAATCTCTCCATGATGCCTAATGTTTTCCTAACGTCACACTCGTCACGTACTTCACTTTTATGTCATAATCATTTCTGAGAGGTAAAGAAATTGCATGACAACATGCAGAGCTAGTGGCGTCAAAATTAACACACACACTTTATGTGACTGAAAAGCCGAACGAGTTACTTTCCGACGTTGTTTTAGATGTGCAAGTGATAGTCAGAACTCGCTGTGTCGGCACTCTGCCGACCATTTCGCTAGTTAACACCGGTCTTGTTGTGTGTGTTTCAAGCTCAAGAGCATCTCCAAGCAAAAAATGGTCAACAGCAACATTCAGACGGTTTCGTACTGCTCAATTGCTACATTAAAACGTTATGTTTCTTTTTCAGAACTGGAAAAATACAAGCGTGACAGCATTCGAACCTGTAATCTTCAGATCCGAAGTCCGACGCCTTATCCATTTGGCCACACGGTCACTGACGACCAACACTTACATGTATACGACTCATCTCGAAACGCTCACACCCCTGAGGATTTGTGTTTTCGTTCTACACAGCCGCTGCCCCTTGCTCTTTCCCACCCATTCGTTACATTCAACCTCTGACGAGACCGACCAAATATAGACTGAGAAACAAGACCACACACTTTGTGCATTCGGAATCGAAGGCAGGGCGTCCCTCGCCGCATTTGCTACGATTGCCATTTGCTACTTCTGCAGAAGCGGCGGCGGCGGCGGCGGCGACGACGACGACGACGACGACGACGACGACGACGACGACGAATATCGCGAGAGGCTCTGAGATATGTGAGAAATACATCTATAAAATGTAATTCAGACTGCCTCGTCCCACCTTATGCTGTACCGCTTTGGCAAATGCTTTATCTGCGCCATTCGCCTTAATCGCATCTGAGAGTAATTCTTAAAAAAACGCCTGTCGCTAATTGTTCGTCATCACAGGTACTGTTTGCTCTACGGGCACGACGCGCAACTGATTTCCAAAATTCATCTTTCTCGTGTTAGGATGGACCTTACGACTCCTGGTTTATTAGACCAGTGCTCCACCACTGAGCTAAAGAGGCGCGGCCTAGCGATACTCTTGGGTACTTCGTCCTTACGGTCGTCTGCATCATCAGACTTTAGCTGACAACACTTCATATTACCGGCTAATATTTGCAGCTATGGCGACAAATTACTGCTTGGCTACACATCTGACACGTAACCGATGTGCTCTCCAAACAACAACACTTGCATTTCAGAACATGTCTTTCACACATGTCTACAAAATCACCTTCACCTTCAAATACAGTTTCCTTGCGACTGACAGAGACGTAGGCAAAGTTTAAAGTTGCTATTTCCATTAAATCTCGTTAATCAGAAAAACGGTAATTTACACCTGCAGCGGAACAAAATGCCGTTCCGCCCAGCGTCTGACTCGAACCCACGACCCTGGGATTAAGAGTCTGACGCTCTACCGACTGAGCTAGCCGGCTACCTCGGTGAATACCTGCCGGGTAGCACGTCACACAGTACTCGTTTGGGTTGGGTGGTACAATACAGAATCTCTCCATGATGCCTAATGTTTTCCTAACGTCACACTCGTCACGTACTTCACTTTTATGTCATAATCATTTCTGAGAGGTAAAGAAATTGCATGACAACATGCAGAGCTAGTGGCGTCAAAATTAACACACACACTGTATGTGACTGAAAAGCCGAACGAGTTACTTTCCGACGTTGTTTTAGATGTGCAAGTGATAGTCAGAACTCGCTGTGTCGGCACTCTGCCGACCATTTCGCTAGTTAACACCGGTCTTGTTGTGTGTGTTTCAAGCTCAAGAGCATCTCCAAGCAAAAAATGGTCAACAGCAACATTCAGACGGTTTCGTACTGCTCAATTGCTACATTAAAACGTTATGTTTCTTTTTCAGAACTGGAAAAATACAAGAGTGACAGCATTCGAACCTGTAATCTTCAGATCCGAAGTCCGACGCCTTATCCATTAGGCCACACGGTCACGGACGACCAACATTTACATGTATACGACTCATCTCGAAACGCTCACACCCCTGAGGATTTGTGTTTTCGTTCTACACAGCCGCTGCCCCTTGCTCTTTCCCACCCATTCGTTACATTCAACCTCTGACGAGACCGACCAAGTATAGACTGAGAAACAAGACCACACACTTTGTGCATTCGGAATCGAAGGCAGGGCGTCCCTCGCCGCATTTGCTACGATTGCCATTTGCTACTTCTGCAGAAGCGGCGGCGGCGGCGACGACGACGACGACGACGACGACGACGACGACGACGACGACGAATATCGCGAGAGGCTCTGAGATATGTGAGAAATACATCTATAAAATGTAATTCAGACTGCCTCGTCCCACCTTATGCTGTACCGCTTTGGCAAATGCTTTATCTGCGCCATTCGCCTTAATCGCATCTGAGAGTAATTCTTAAAAAAACGCCTGTCGCTAATTGTTCGTCATCACAGGTACTGTTTGCTCTACGGGCACGACGCGCAACTGATTTCCAAAATTCATCTTTCTCGTGTTAGGATGGAACTTACGACTCCTGGTTTATTAGACCAGTGCTCCACCACTGAGCTAAAGAGGCGCGGCCTAGCGGTACTCTTGGGTACTTCGTCCTTACGGTCGTCTGCATCATCAGACTTTAGCTGACAACACTTCATATTACCGGCTAATATTTGCAGCTATGGCGACAAATTACTGCTTGGCTACACATCTGACACGTAACCGATGTGCTCTCCAAACAACAACACTTGCATTTCAGAACATGTCTTTCACACATGTCTACAAAATCACCTTTACCTTCAAATACAGTTTCCTTGCGACTGACAGAGACGTAGGCAAAGTTTAAAGTTGCTATTTCCATTAAATCTCGTTAATCAGAAAAACGGTAATTTACACCTGCAGCGGAACAAAATGCCGTTCCGCCCAGCGTCTGACTCGAACCCACAACCCTGGGATTAAGAGTCTGACGCTCTACCGACTGAGCTAGCCGGCTACCTCGGTGAATACCTGCCGGGTAGCACGTCACACAGTACTCGTTTGGGTTGGGTGGTCCCATACAGAATCTCTCCATGATGCCTAATGTTTTCCTAACGTCACACTCGTCACGTACTTCACTTTTATGTCATAATCATTTCTGAGAGGTAAAGAAATTGCATGACAACATGCAGAGCTAGTGGCGTCAAAATTAACACACACACTTTATGTGACTGAAAAGCCGAACGAGTTACTTTCCGACGTTGTTTTAGATGTGCAAGTGATAGTCAGAACTCGCTGTGTCGGCACTCTGCCGACCATTTCGCTAGTTAACACCGGTCTTGTTGTGTGTGTTTCAAGCTCAAGAGCATCTCCAAGCAAAAAATGGTCAACAGCAACATTCAGACGGTTTCGTACTGCTCAATTGCTACATTAAAACGTTATGTTTCTTTTTCAGAACTGGAAAAATACAAGAGTGACAGCATTCGAACCTGTAATCTTCAGATCCGAAGTCCGACGCCTTATCCATTAGGCCACACGGTCACGGACGACCAACATTTACATGTATACGACTCATCTCGAAACGATCACACCCCTGAGGATTTGTGTTTTCGTTCTACACAGCCGCTGCCCCTTGCTCTTTCCCACCCATTCGTTACATTCAACCTCTGACGAGACCGACCAAGTATAGACTGAGAAACAAGACCACACACTTTGTGCATTCGGAATCGAAGGCAGGGCGTCCCTCGCCGCATTTGCTACGATTGCCATTTGCTACTTCTGCAGAAGCGGCGGCGGCGGCTGCGGCGGCGGCGACGACGACGACGACGACGACCGCGAGAGGCTCTGTGATATGTGAGAAATACATCTATAAAATGTAATTCAGACTGCCTCGTCCCACCTTATGCCGTACCGCTTTGGCAAATGCTTTATCTGCGCCATTCGCCTTAATCGCATCTGAGAGTAATTCTTAAAAAAACGCCTGTCGCTAATTGTTCGTCATCACAGGTACTGTTTGCTCTACGGGCACGACGCGCAACTGATTTCCAAAATTCATCTTTCTCGTGTTAGGATGGAAGTTACGACTCCTGGTTTATTAGACCAGTGCTCCACCACTGAGCTAAAGAGGCGCGGCCTAGCGGTACTCTTGGGTACTTCGTCCTTACGGTCGTCTGCATCATCAGACTTTAGCTGACAACACTTCATATTACCGGCTAATATTTGCAGCTATGGCGACAAATTACTGCTTGGCTACACATCTGACACGTAACCGATGTGCTCTCCAAACAACAACACTTGCATTTCAGAACATGTCTTTCACACATGTCTACAAAATCACCTTCACCTTCAAATACAGTTTCCTTGCGACTGACAGAGACGTAGGCAAAGTTTAAAGTTGCTATTTCCATTAAATCTCGTTAATCAGAAAAACGGTAATTTACACCTGCAGCGGAACAAAATTCCGTTCCGCCCAGCGTCCGGCTCGAACCCACGACCCTGGGATTAAGAGTCTGACGCTCTACCGACTGAGCTAGCCGGCTACCTCGGTGAATACCTGCCGGGTAGCACGTCACACAGTACTCGTTTGGGTTGGGTGGTCCCATACAGAATCTCTCCATGATGCCTAATGTTTTCCTAACGTCACACTCGTCACGTACTTCACTTTTATATCATAATCATTTCTGAGAGGTAAAGAAATTGCATGACAACATGCAGAGCTAGTGGCGTCAAAATTAACACACACACTTTATGTGACTGAAAAGCCGAACGAGTTACTTTCCGACGTTGTTTTAGATGTGCAAGTGATAGTCAGAACTCGCTGTGTCGGCACTCTGCCGACCATTTCGCTAGTTAACACCGGTCTTGTTGTGTGTGTTTCAAGCTCAAGAGCATCTCCAAGCAAAAAATGGTCAACAGCAACATTCAGACGGTTTCGTACTGCTCAATTGCTACATTAAAACGTTATGTTTCTTTTTCAGAACTGGAAAAATACAAGCGTGACAGTATTCGAACCTGTAATCTTCAGATCCGAAGTCCGACGCCAAATCCATTACGCCACACGGTCACTGACGACCAACATTTACATGTATACGACTCATCTCGAAACGCTCACACCCCTGAGGATTTGTGTTTTCGTTCTACACAGCCGCTGCCCCTTGCTCTTTCCCACCCATTCGTTACATTCAACCTCTGACGAGACCGACCAAATATAGACTGAGAAACAAGACCACACACTTTGTGCATTCGGAATCGAAGGCAGGGCGTCCCTCGCCGCATTTGCTACGATTGCCATTTGCTACTTCTGCAGAAGCGGCGGCGGCGGCGGCGGCGACGACGACGACGACGACCGCGAGAGGCTCTGTGATATGTGAGAAATACATCTATAAAATGTAATTCAGACTGCCTCGTCCCACCTTATGCTGTACCGCTTTGGCAAATGCTTTATCTGCGCCATTCGCCTTAATCACATTTGAGAGTAATTCTTAAAAAAAAACGCCTGTCGCTAATTGTTCGTCATCACAGATACTGTTTGCTATACGGCCACGACGCGCAACTGATTTCCAAAATTCATCTTTCTCGTGTTAGGATGGAACTTACGACTCCTGGTTTATTAGACCAGTGCTCTACCACTGAGCTAAAGAGGCGTGGCCTAGTGGTACTCTTGGGTACTTCGTCCTTACGGTCGTCTGCATCATCAGACTTTAGCTGACAACACTTCATATTACCGGCTAATATTTGCAGCTATGGCGACAAATTACTGCTTGGCAACACATCTGACACGTAACTGATGTGCTCTCCAAACAACAACACTTGCATTTCAGAACATGTCTTTCACACATGTCTACAAAATCACCTTCACCTTCAAATACAGTTTCCTTGCGACTGACAGAGACGTAGGCAAAGTTTAAAGTTGCTATTTCCATTAAATCTCGTTAATCAGAAAAACGGTAATTTACACCTGCAGCGGAACAAAATTCCGTTCCGCCCAGCGTCTGGCTCGAACCCACGATCCTGGGATTAAGAGTCTGACGCTCTACCGACTGAGCTAGCCGGCTACCTCGGTGAATACCTGCCGGGTAGCACGTCATACAGTACTCGTTTGGGTTGGGTGGTCCCATATAGAATCTCTCCATGATGCCTAATGTTTTCCTAACGTCACACTCGTCACGTACTTCACTTTTATGTCATAATCATTTCTGAGAGGTAAAGAAATTGCATGACAACATGCAGAGCTAGTGGCGTCAAAATTAACACACATACTTTATGTGACTGAAAAGCCGAACGAGTAACTTTCCGACGTTGTTTTAGATGTGCAAGTGATAGTCAGAACTCGCTGTGTCGGCACTCTGCCGATCATTTCGCTAGTTAACACCGGTCTTGTTGTGTGTGTTTCAAGCTCAAGAGCATCTCCAAGCAAAAAATGGTCAACAGCAACATTCAGACGGTTTCGTACTGCTCAATTGCTACATTAAAACGTTATGTTTCTTTTTCAGAACTGGAAAAATACAAGCGTGACAGCATTCGAACCTGTAATCTTCAGATCCGAAGTCCGACGCCTTATCCATTAGGCCACACGGTCACTGACGACCAACATTTACATGTATACGACTCATCTCGAAACGCTCACACCCCTGAGGATTTGTGTTTTCGTTCTACACAGCCGCTGCCCCTTGCTCTTTCCCACCCATTCGTTACATTCAACCTCTGACGAGACCGACCAAATATAGACTGAGAAACAAGACCACACACTTTGTGCATTCGGAATCGAAGGCAGGGCGTCCCTCGCCGCATTTGCTACGATTGCCATTTGCTACTTCTGCAGAAGCGGCGGCGGCGGCGGCGGCGGCGGCGGCGACGACGACGACGACGACGACGACCGCGAGAGGCTCTGTGATATGTGAGAAATACATCTATAAAATGTAATTCAGACTGCCTCGTCCCACCTTATGCCGTACCGCTTTGGCAAATGCTTTATCTGCGCCATTCGCCTTAATCGCATCTGAGAGTAATTCTTAAAAAAACGCCTGTCGCTAATTGTTCGTCATCACAGGTACTGTTTGCTCTACGGGCACGACGCGCAACTGATTTCCAAAATTCATCTTTCTCGTGTTAGGATGGAACTTACGACTCCTGGTTTATTTGACCAGTGCTCCACCACTGAGCTAAAGAGGCGCGGCCTAGCGGTACTCTTGGGTACTTCGTCCTTACGGTCGTCTGCATCATCAGACTTTAGCTGACAACACTTCATATTACCGGCTAATATTTGCAGCTATTTCGACAAATTACTGCTTGGCTACACATCTGACACGTAACCGATGTGCTCTCCAAACAACAACACTTGCATTTCAGAACATGTCTTTCACACATGTCTACAAAATCACCTTCACCTTCAAATACAGTTTCCTTGCGACTGACAGAGACGTAGGCAAAGTTTAAAGTTGCTATTTCCATTAAATCTCGTTAATCAGAAAAACGGTAATTTACACCTGCAGCGGAACAAAATTCCGTTCCGCCCAGCGTCTGGCTCGAACCCACGACCCTGGGATTAAGAGTCTGATGCTCTACCGACTGAGCTAGCCGGCTACCTCGGTGAATACCTGCCGGGTAGCACGTCACACAGTACTCGTTTGGGTTGGGTGGTCCCATACAGAATCTCTCCATGATGCCTAATGTTTTCCTAACGTCACACTCGTCACGTACTTCACTTTTATATCATAATCATTTCTGAGAGGTAAAGAAATTGCATGACAACATGCAGAGCTAGTGGCGTCAAAATTAACACACACACTTTATGTGACTGAAAAGCCGAACGAGTTACTTTCCGACGTTGTTTTAGATGTGCAAGTGATAGTCAGAACTCGCTGTGTCGGCACTCTGCCGACCATTTCGCTAGTTAACACCGGTCTTGTTGTGTGTGTTTCAAGCTCAAGAGCATCTCCAAGCAAAAAATGGTCAACAGCAACATTCAGACGGTTTCGTACTGCTCAATTGCTACATTAAAACGTTATGTTTCTTTTTCAGAACTGAAAAATACAAGCGTGACAGCATTCGAACCTGTAATCTTCAGATCCGAAGTCCGACGCCTTATCCATTAGGCCACACGGTCACTGACGACCAAAATGTACATGTATACGACTCATCTCGAAACGCTCACACCCCTGAGGATTTGTGTTTTCGTTCTACACAGCCGCTGCCCCTTGCTCTTTCCCACCCATTCGTTACATTCAACCTCTGACGAGACCGATCAAATATAGACTGAGAAACAAGACCACACACTTTGTGCATTCGGAATCGAAGGCAGGGCGTCCCTCGCCGCATTTGCTACGATTGCTATTTGCTACTTCTGCAGAAGCGGCGGCGGCGACGACGACGACGACGACGACGACGACGACGACGACCGCGAGAGGCTCTGTGATATGTGAGAAATACATCTATAAAATGTAATTCAGACTGCCTCGTCCCACCTTATGCTGTACCGCTTTGGCAAATGCTTTATCTGCGCCATTCGCCTTAATCGCATCTGAGAGTAATTCTTAAAAAAACGCCTGTCGCTAATTGTTCGTCATCACAGGTACTGTTTGCTATACGGCCACGACGCGCAAGTGATTTCCAAAATTCATCTTTCTCGTGTTAGGATGGAACTTACGACTCCTCGTTTATTAGACCAGTGCTCCACCACTGAGCTAAAGAGGCGCGGCCTAGCGGTACTCTTGGGTACTTCGTCCTTACGGTCGTCTGCATCATCAGACTTTAGCTGACAACACTTCATATTACCGGCTAATATTTGCAGCTATTTCGACAAGTTACAGCTTGGCTACACATCTGACACGTAACCGATGTGCTCTCCAAACAACAACACTTGCATTTCAGAACATGTCTTTCACACATATCTACAAAATCACCTTCACCTTCAAATACAGTTTCCTTGCGACTGACAGAGACGTAGGCAAAGTTTAAAGTTGCTATTTCCATTAAATCTCGTTAATCAGAAAAACGGTAATTTACACCTGCAGCGGAACAAAATTCCGTTCCGCCCAGCGTCTGGCTCGAACCCACGACCCTGGGATTAAGGGTCTGATGCTCTACCGACTGAGCTAGCCGGCTACCTCGGTGAATACCTGTCGGGTAGCACGTCATACAGTACTCGTTGGGGTTGGGTGGTCCCATATAGAATCTCTCCATGATGCCTAATGTTTTCCTAACGTCACACTCGTCACGTACTTCACTTTTATGTCATAATCATTTCTGAGAGGTAAAGAAATTGCATGACAACATGCAGAGCTAGTGGCGTCAAAATTAACACACATACTTTATGTGACTGAAAAGCCGAACGAGTTACTTTCCGACGTTGTTTTAGATGTGCAAGTGATAGTCAGAACTCGCTGTGTCGGCACTCTGCCGACCATTTCGCTAGTTAACACCGGTCTTGTTGTGTGTGTTTCAAGCTCAAGAGCATCTCCAAGCAAAAAATGGTCAACAGCAACATTCAGACGGTTTCGTACTGCTCAATTGCTACATTAAAACGTTATGTTTCTTTTTCAGAACTGGAAAAATACAAGCGTGACAGCATTCGAACCTGTAATCTTCAGATCCGAAGTCCGACGCCTTATCCATTAGGCCACACGGCCACTGACGACCAACATTTACATGTATACGACTCATCTCGAAACGCTCACACCCCTGAGGATTTGTGTTTTCGTTCTACACAGCCGCTGCCCCTTGCTCTTTCCCACCCATTCGTTACATTCAACCTCTGACGAGACCGACCAAATATAGACTGAGAAACAAGACCACACACTTTGTGCATTCGGAATCGAAGGCAGGGCGTCCCTCGCCGCATTTGCTACGATTGCTATTTGCTACTTCTGCAGAAGCGGCGGCGGCGGCGGCGACGACGACGACGACGACGACGACGACGACGACGACCGCGAGAGGCTCTGTGATATGTGAGAAATACATCTATAAAATGTAATTCAGACTGCCTCGTCCCACCTTATGCTGTACCGCTTTGGCAAATGCTTTATCTGCGCCATTCGCCTTAATCGCATCTGAGAGTAATTCTTAAAAAAACGCCTGTCGCTAATTGTTCGTCATCACAGGTACTGTTTGCTATACGGCCACGACGCGCAACTGATTTCCAAAATTCATCTTTCTTGTGTTAGGATGGAACTTACGACTCCTGGTTTATTAGACCAGTGCTCCACCACTGAGCTTAAGAGGCGCGGGCTAGCGGTACTCTTGGGTACTTCGTCCTTACGGTCGTCTGCATCATCAGACTTTAGCTGACAACACTTCATATTACCGGCTAATATTTGCAGCTATTTCGACAAATTACTGCTTGGCTACACATCTGACACGTAACCGATGTGCTCTCCAAACAACAACACTTGCATTTCAGAACATGTCTTTCACACATATCTACAAAATCACCTTCACCTTCAAATACAGTTTCCTTGCGACTGACAGAGACGTAGGCAAAGTTTAAAGTTGCTATTTCCATTAAATCTCGTTAATCAGAAAAACGGTAATTTACACCTGCAGCGGAACAAAATTCCGTTCCGCCCAGCGTCTGGCTCGAACCCACGACCCTGGGATTAAGAGTCTGACGCTCTACCGACTGAGCTAGCCGGCTACCTCGGTGAATACCTGCCGGGTAGCACGTCATACAGTACTCGTTTGGGTTGGGTGGTCCCATATAGAATCTCTCCATGATGCCTAATGTTTTCCTAACGTCACACTCGTCACGTACTTCACTTTTATGTCATAATCATTTCTGAGAGGTAAAGAAATTGCATGACAACATGCAGAGCTAGTGGCGTCAAAATTAACACACATACTTTATGTGACTGAAAAGCCGAACGAGTTACTTTCCGACGTTGTTTTAGATGTGCAAGTGATAGTCAGAACTCGCTGTGTCGGCACTCTGCCGACCATTTCGCTAGTTAACACCGGTCTTGTTGTGTGTGTTTCATGCTCAAGAGCATCTCCAAGCAAAAAATGGTCAACAGCAACATTCAGACGGTTTCGTACTGCTCAATTGCTACATTAAAACGTTATGTTTCTTTTTCGGAACTGGAAAAATACAAGCGTGACAGCATTCGAACCTGTAATCTTCAGATCCGAAGTCCGACGCCTTATCCATTAGGCCACACGGTCACTGACGACCAACATTTACATGTATACGACTCATCTCGAAACGCTCACACCCCTGAGGATTTGTGTTTTCGTTCTACACAGCCGCTGCCCCTTGCTCTTTCCCACCCATTCGTTACATTCAACCTCTGACGAGACCGACCAAATATAGACTGAGAAACAAGACCACACACTTTGTGCATTCGGAATCGAAGGCAGGGCGTCCTTCGCCGCATTTGCTACGATTGCTATTTGCTACTTCTGCAGAAGCGGCGGCGGCGGCGGCGGCGGCGACGACGACGACGACGACGACGACGACGACGACCACGAGAGGCTCTGTGATATGTGAGAAATACATCTATAAAATGTAATTCAGACTGCCTCGTCCCACCTTATGCTGTACCGCTTTGGCAAATGCTTTATCTGCGCCATTCGCCTTAATCGCATCTGAGAGTAATTCTTAAAAAAACGCCTGTCGCTAATTGTTCGTCATCACAGGTACTGTTTGCTATACGGCCACGACGCGCAACTGATTTCCAAAATTCATCTTTCTCGTGTTAGGATGGAACTTACGACTCCTGGTTTATTAGACCATTGCTCCACCACTGAGCTTAAGCGGCGCGGCCTAGCGGTACTCTTGGGTACTTCGTCCTTACGGTCGTCTGCATCATCAGACTTTAGCTGACAACACTTCATATTACCGGCTAATATTTGCAGCTATTTCGACAAATTACTGCTTGGCTACACATCTGACACGTAACCGATGTGCTCTCCAAACAACAACACTTGCATTTCAGAACATGTCTTTCACACATATCTACAAAATCACCTTCACCTTCAAATACAGTTTCCTTGCGACTGACAGAGACGTAAGCAAAGTTTAAAGTTGCTATTTCCATTAAATCTCGTTAATCAGAAAAACGGTAATTTACACCTGCAGCGGAACAAAATTCCGTTCCGCCCAGCGTCTGGCTCGAACCCACGACCCTGGGATTAAGAGTCTGACGCTCTACCGACTGAGCTAGCCGGCTACCTCGGTGAATACCTGCCGGGTAGCACGTCATACAGTACTCGTTTGGGTTGGTTGGTCCCATATAGAATCTCTCCATGATGCCTAATGTTTTCCTAACGTCACACTCGTCACGTACTTCACTTTTATGTCATAATCATTTCTGAGAGGTAAAGAAATTGCATGACAACATGCAGAGCTAGTGGCGTCAAAATTAACACACACACTTTATGTGACTGAAAAGCCGAACGAGTTACTTTCCGACGTTGTTTTAGATGTGCAAGTGATAGTCAGAACTCGCTGTGTCGGCACTCTGCCGACCACTTCGCTAATTAACACCGGTCTTGTTGTGTGTGTTTCAAGCTCAAGAGCATCTCCAAGCAAAAAATGGTCAACAGCAACATTCAGACGGTTTCGTACTGCTCAATTGCTACATTAAAACGTTATGTTTCTTTTTCAGAACTGGAAAAATACAAGCGTGACAGCATTCGAACCTGTAATCTTCAGATCCGAAGTCCGACGCCTTATCCATTAGGCCACACGGTCACTGACGACCAACATTTACATGTATACGACTCATCTCGAAACGCTCACACCCCTGAGGATTTGTGTTTTCGTTCTACACAGCCGCTGCCCCTTGCTCTTTCCCACCCATTCGTTACATTCAACCTCTGACGAGACCGACCAAATATAGACTGAGAAACAAGACCACACACTTTGTGCATTCGGAATCGAAGGCAGGGCGTCCCTCGCCGCATTTGCTACGATTGCTATTTGCTACTTCTGCAGAAGCGGCGGCGGCGGCGGCGGCGACGACGACGACGACGACGACGACGACGACGACGACCGCGAGAGGCTCTGTGATATGTGAGAAATACATCTATAAAATGTAATTCAGACTGCCTCGTCCCACCTTATGCTGTACCGCTTTGGCAAATGCTTTATCTGCGCCATTCGCCTTAATCGCATCTGAGAGTAATTCTTAAAAAAACGCCTGTCGCTAATTGTTCGTCATCACAGGTACTGTTTGCTATACGGCCACGACGCGCAACTGATTTCCAAAATTCATCTTTCTTGTGTTAGGATGGAACTTACGACTCCTGGTTTATTAGACCAGTGCTCCACCACTGAGCTTAAGAGGCGCGGGCTAGCGGTACTCTTGGGTACTTCGTCCTTACGGTCGTCTGCATCATCAGACTTTAGCTGACAACACTTCATATTACCGGCTAATATTTGCAGCTATTTCGACAAATTACTGCTTGGCTACACATCTGACACGTAACCGATGTGCTCTCCAAACAACAACACTTGCATTTCAGAACATGTCTTTCACACATATCTACAAAATCACCTTCACCTTCAAATACAGTTTCCTTGCGACTGACAGAGACGTAGGCAAAGTTTAAAGTTGCTATTTCCATTAAATCTCGTTAATCAGAAAAACGGTAATTTACACCTGCAGCGGAACAAAATTCCGTTCCGCCCAGCGTCTGGCTCGAACCCACGACCCTGGGATTAAGAGTCTGACGCTCTACCGACTGAGCTAGCCGGCTACCTCGGTGAATACCTGCCGGGTAGCACGTCATACAGTACTCGTTTGGGTTGGGTGGTCCCATATAGAATCTCTCCATGATGCCTAATGTTTTCCTAACGTCACACTCGTCACGTACTTCACTTTTATGTCATAATCATTTCTGAGAGGTAAAGAAATTGCATGACAACATGCAGAGCTAGTGGCGTCAAAATTAACACACATACTTTATGTGACTGAAAAGCCGAACGAGTTACTTTCCGACGTTGTTTTAGATGTGCAAGTGATAGTCAGAACTCGCTGTGTCGGCACTCTGCCGACCATTTCGCTAGTTAACACCGGTCTTGTTGTGTGTGTTTCATGCTCAAGAGCATCTCCAAGCAAAAAATGGTCAACAGCAACATTCAGACGGTTTCGTACTGCTCAATTGCTACATTAAAACGTTATGTTTCTTTTTCGGAACTGGAAAAATACAAGCGTGACAGCATTCGAACCTGTAATCTTCAGATCCGAAGTCCGACGCCTTATCCATTAGGCCACACGGTCACTGACGACCAACATTTACATGTATACGACTCATCTCGAAACGCTCACACCCCTGAGGATTTGTGTTTTCGTTCTACACAGCCGCTGCCCCTTGCTCTTTCCCACCCATTCGTTACATTCAACCTCTGACGAGACCGACCAAATATAGACTGAGAAACAAGACCACACACTTTGTGCATTCGGAATCGAAGGCAGGGCGTCCTTCGCCGCATTTGCTACGATTGCTATTTGCTACTTCTGCAGAAGCGGCGGCGGCGGCGGCGGCGGCGACGACGACGACGACGACGACGACGACGACGACCACGAGAGGCTCTGTGATATGTGAGAAATACATCTATAAAATGTAATTCAGACTGCCTCGTCCCACCTTATGCTGTACCGCTTTGGCAAATGCTTTATCTGCGCCATTCGCCTTAATCGCATCTGAGAGTAATTCTTAAAAAAACGCCTGTCGCTAATTGTTCGTCATCACAGGTACTGTTTGCTATACGGCCACGACGCGCAACTGATTTCCAAAATTCATCTTTCTCGTGTTAGGATGGAACTTACGACTCCTGGTTTATTAGACCATTGCTCCACCACTGAGCTTAAGCGGCGCGGCCTAGCGGTACTCTTGGGTACTTCGTCCTTACGGTCGTCTGCATCATCAGACTTTAGCTGACAACACTTCATATTACCGGCTAATATTTGCAGCTATTTCGACAAATTACTGCTTGGCTACACATCTGACACGTAACCGATGTGCTCTCCAAACAACAACACTTGCATTTCAGAACATGTCTTTCACACATATCTACAAAATCACCTTCACCTTCAAATACAGTTTCCTTGCGACTGACAGAGACGTAGGCAAAGTTTAAAGTTGCTATTTCCATTAAATCTCGTTAATCAGAAAAACGGTAATTTACACCTGCAGCGGAACAAAATTCCGTTCCGCCCAGCGTCTGGCTCGAACCCACGACCCTGGGATTAAGAGTCTGACGCTCTACCGACTGAGCTAGCCGGCTACCTCGGTGAATACCTGCCGGGAAGCACGTCATACAGTACTCGTTTGGGTTGGGTGGTCCCATATAGAATCTCTCCATGATGCCTAATGTTTTCCTAACGTCACACTCGTCACGTACTTCACTTTTATGTCATAATCATTTCTGAGAGGTAAAGAAATTGCATGACAACATGCAGAGCTAGTGGCGTCAAAATTAACACACATACTTTATGTGACTGAAAAGCCGAACGAGTTACTTTCCGACGTTGTTTTAGATGTGCAAGTGATAGTCAGAACTCGCTGTGTCGGCACTCTGCCGACCATTTCGCTAGTTAACACCGGTCTTGTTGTGTGTGTTTCAAGCTCAAGAGCATCTCCAAGCAAAAAATGGTCAACAGCAACATTCAGACGGTTTCGTACTGCTCAATTGCTACATTAAAACGTTATGTTTCTTTTTCAGAACTGGAAAAATACAAGCGTGACAGCATTCGAACCTGTAATCTTCAGATCCCAAGTCCGACGCCTTATCCATTAGACCACACGGTCACTGACGACCAACATTTACATGTATACGACTCATCTCGAAACGCTCACACCCCTGAGGATTTGTGTTTTCGTTCTACACAGCCGCTGCCCCTTGCTCTTTCCCACCCATTCGTTACATTCAACCTCTGACGAGACCGACCAAATATAGACTGAGAAACAAGACCACACACTTTGTGCATTCGGAATCGAAGGAGGGGCGTCCCTCGCCGCATTTGCTACGATTGCTATTTGCTACTTCTGCAGAAGCGGCGGCGGCGGCGGCGACGACGACGACGACGACGACGACGACGACGACGACGACGACGACGACGACGACGACGACCACGAGAGGCTCTGTGATATGTGAGAAATACATCTATAAAATGTAATTCAGGCTGCCTCGTCCCACCTTATGCTGTACCGCTTTGGCAAATGCTTTATCTGCGCCATTCGCCTTAATCGCATCTGAGAGTAATTCTTAAAAAAACGCCTGTCGCTAATTGTTCGTCATCACAGGTACTGTTTGCTATACGGCCACGACGCGCAACTGATTTCCAAAATTCATCTTTCTCGTGTTAGGATGGAACTTACGACTCCTGGTTTATTAGACCATTGCTCCACCACTGAGCTTAAGCGGCGCGGCCTAGCGGTACTCTTGGGTACTTCGTCCTTACGGTCGTCTGCATCATCAGACTTTAGCTGACAACACTTCATATTACCGGCTAATATTTGCAGCTATTTCGACAAATTACTGCTTGGCTACACATCTGACACGTAACCGATGTGCTCTCCAAACAACAACACTTGCATTTCAGTACATGTCTTTCACACATATCTACAAAATCACCTTCACCTTCAAATACAGTTTCCTTGCGACTGACAGTGACGTAAGCAAAGTTTAAAGTTGCTATTTCCATTAAATCTCGTTAATCAGAAAAACGGTAATTTACACCTGCAGCGGAACAAAATTCCGTTCCGCCCAGCGTCTGGCTCGAACCCACGACCCTGGGATTAAGAGTCTGACGCTCTACCGACTGAGCTAGCCGGCTACCTCGGTGAATACCTGCCGGGTAGCACGTCATACAGTACTCGTTTGGGTTGGGTGGTCCCATATAGAATCTCTCCATGATGCCTAATGTTTTCCTAACGTCACACTCGTCACGTACTTCACTTTTATGTCATAATCATTTCTGAGAGGTAAAGAAATTGCATGACAACATGCAGAGCTAGTGGCGTCAAAATTAACACACATACTTTATGTGACTGAAAAGCCGAACGAGTTACTTTCCGACGTTGTTTTAGATGTGCAAGTGATAGTCAGAACTCGCTGTGTCGGCACTCTGCCGACCATTTCGCTAGTTAACACCGGTCTTGTTGTGTGTGTTTCATGCTCAAGAGCATCTCCAAGCAAAAAATGGTCAACAGCAACATTCAGACGGTTTCGTACTGCTCAATTGCTACATTAAAACGTTATGTTTCTTTTTCAGAACTGGAAAAATACAAGCGTGACAGCATTCGAACCTGTAATCTTCAGATCCGAAGTCCGACGCCTTATCCATTAGGCCACACGGTCACTGACGACCAACATTTACATGTATACGACTCATCTCGAAACGCTCACACCCCTGAGGATTTGTGTTTTCGTTCTACACAGCCGCTGCCCCTTGCTCTTTCCCACCCATTCGTTACATTCAACCTCTGACGAGACCGACCAAATATAGACTGAGAAACAAGACCACACACTTTGTGCATTCGGAATCGAAGGCAGGGCGTCCCTCGCCGCATTTGCTACGATTGCTATTTGCTACTTCTGCAGAAGCGGCGGCGGCGGCGGCGACGACGACGACGACGACGACGACGACGACGACGACGACGACGACCGCGAGAGGCTCTGTGATATGTGAGAAATACATCTATAAAATGTAATTCAGACTGCCTCGTCCCACCTTATGCTGTACCGCTTTGGCAAATGATTTATCTGCGCCATTCGCCTTAATCGCATCTGAGAGTAATTCTTAAAAAAACGCCTGTCGCTAATTGTTCGTCATCACAGGTACTGTTTGCTATACGGCCACGACGCGCAACTGATTTCCAAAATTCATCTTTCTCGTGTTAGGATGGAACTTACGACTCCTGGTTTATTAGACCAGTGCTCCACCACTGAGCTTAAGAGGCGCGGGCTAGCGGTACTCTTGGGTACTTCGTCCTTACGGTCGTCTGCATCATCAGACTTTAGCTGACAACACTTCATATTACCGGCTAATATTTGCAGCTATTTCGACAAATTACTGCTTGGCTACACATCTGACACGTAACCGATGTGCTCTCCAAACAACAACACTTGCATTTCAGAACATGTCTTTCACACATATCTACAAAATCACCTTCACCTTCAAATACAGTTTCCTTGCGACTGACAGAGACGTAGGCAAAGTTTAAAGTTGCTATTTCCATTAAATCTCGTTAATCAGAAAAACGGTAATTTACACCTGCAGCGGAACAAAATTCCGTTCCGCCCAGCGTCTGGCTCGAACCCACGACCCTAGGATTAAGAGTCTGACGCTCTACCGACTGAGCTAGCCGGCTACCTCGGTGAATACTTGCCGGGTAGCACGTCATACAGTACTCGTTTGGGTTGGGTGGTCCCATATAGAATCTCTCCATGATGCCTAATGTTTTCCTAACGTCACACTCGTCACGTACTTCACTTTTATGTCATAATCATTTCTGAGAGGTAAAGAAATTGAATGACAACATGCAGAGCTAGTGGCGTCAAAATTAACACACATACTTTATGTGACTGAAAAGCCGAACGAGTTACTTTCCGACGTTGTTTTAGATGTGCAAGTGATAGTCAGAACTCGCTGTGTCGGCACTCTGCCGACCATTTCGCTAGTTAACACCGGTCTTGTTGTGTGTGTTTCAAGCTCAAGAGCATCTCCAAGCAAAAAATGGTCAACAGCAACATTCAGACGGTTTCGTACTGCTCAATTGCTACATTAAAACGTTATGTTTCTTTTTCAGAACTGGAAAAATACAAGCGTGACAGCATTCGAACCTGTAATCTTCAGATCCCAAGTCCGACGCCTTATCCATTAGGCCACACGGTCACTGACGACCAACATTTACATGTATACGACTCATCTCGAAACGCTCACACCCCTGAGGATTTGTGTTTTCGTTCTACACAGCCGCTGCCCCTTGCTCTTTCCCACCCATTCGTTACATTCAACCTCTGACGAGACCGACCAAATATAGACTGAGAAACAAGACCACACACTTTGTGCATTCGGAATCGAAGGCAGGGCGTCCCTCGCCGCATTTGCTACGATTGCTATTTGCTACTTCTGCAGAAGCGGCGGCGGCGGCGGCGGCGGCGGCGACGACGACGACGACAACGACGACGACGACGACCACGAGAGGCTCTGTGATATGTGAGAAATACATCTATAAAATGTAATTCAGACTGCCTCGTCCCACCTTATGCTGTACCGCTTTGGCAAATGATTTATCTGCGCCATTCGCCTTAATCGCGTCTGAGAGTAATTCTTAAAAAAACGCCTGTCGCTAATTGTTCGTCATCACAGGTACTGTTTGCTATACGGCCACGACGCGCAACTGATTTCCAAAATTCATCTTTCTCGTGTTAGGATGGAACTTACGACTCCTAGTTTATTAGACCAGTGCTCCACCACTGAGCTTAAGAGGCGCGGCCTAGCGGTACTCTTGGGTACTTCGTCCTTACGGTCGTCTGCATCATCAGACTTTAGCTGACAACACTTCATATTACCGGCTAATATTTGCAGCTATTTCGACAAATTACTGCTTGGCTACACATCTGACACGTAACCGATGTGCTCTCCAAACAACAACACTTGCATTTCAGAACATGTCTTTCACACATATCTACAAAATCACCTTCACCTTCAAATACAGTTTCCTTGCGACTGACAGAGACGTAGGCAAAGTTTAAAGTTGCTATTTCCATTAAATCTCGTTAATCAGAAAAACGGTAATTTACACCTGCAGCGGAACAAAATTCCGTTCCGCCCAGCGTCTGGCTCGAACCCACGACCCTGGGATTAAGAGTCTGACGCTCTACCGACTGAGCTAGCCGGCTACCTCGGTGATTACCTGCCGGGTAGCACGTCATACAGTACTCGTTTGGGTTGGGTGGTCCCATATAGAATCTCTCCATGATGCCTAATGTTTTCCTAACGTCACACTCGTCACGTACTTCACTTTTATGTCATAATCATTTCTGAGAGGTAAAGAAATTGCATGACAACATGCAGAGCTAGTGGCGTCAAAATTAACACACATACTTTATGTGACTGAAAAGCCGAACGAGTTACTTTCCGACGTTGTTTTAGATGTGCAAGTGATAGTCAGAACTCGCTGTGTCGGCACTCTGCCGACCATTTCGCTAGTTAACACCGGTCTTGTTGTGTGTGTTTCATGCTCAAGAGCATCTCCAAGCAAAAAATGGTCAACAGCAACATTCAGACGGTTTCGTACTGCTCAATTGCTACATTAAAACGTTATGTTTCTTTTTCAGAACTGGAAAAATACAAGCGTGACAGCATTCGAACCTGTAATCTTCAGATCCGAAGTCCGACGCCTTATCCATTAGGCCACACGGTCACTGACGACCAACATTTACATGTATACGACCCATCTCGAAACGCTCACACCCCTGAGGATTTGTGTTTTCGTTCTACACAGCCGCTGCCCCTTGCTCTTTCCCACCCATTCGTTACATTCAACCTCTGACGAGACCGACCAAATATAGACTGAGAAACAAGACCACACACTTTGTGCATTCGGAATCGAAGACAGGGCGTCCTTCGCCGCATTTGCTACGATTGCTATTTGCTACTTCTGCAGAAGCGGCGGCGGCGGCGACGACGACGACGACGACGACGACGACGACGACGACGACGACCGCGAGAGGCTATGTGATATGTGAGAAATACATCTATAAAATGTAATTCAGACTGCCTCGTCCCACCTTATGCTGTACCGCTTTGGCAAATGCTTTATCTGCGCCATTCGCCTTAATCGCATCTGAGAGTAATTCTTAAAAAAACGCCTGTCGCTAATTGTTCGTCATCACAGGTACTGTTTGCTATACAGCCACGACGCGCAACTGATTTCCAAAATTCATCTTTCTCGTGTTAGGATGGAACTTACGACTCCTGGTTTATTAGACCAGTGCTCCACCACTGAGCTAAAGAGGCGCGGCCTAGCGGTACTCTTGGGTACTTCGTCCTTACGGTCGTCTGCATCATCAGACTTTTGCTGACAACACTTCATATTACCGGCTAATATTTGCAGCTATTTCGACAAGTTACAGCTTGGCTACACATCTGACACGTAACCGATGTGCTCTCCAAACAACAACACTTGCATTTCAGAACATGTCTTTCACACATATCTACAAAATCACCTTCAACTTCAAATACAGTTTCCTTGCGACTGACAGAGACGTAGGCAAAGTTTAAAGTTGCTATTTCCATTAAATCTCGTTAATCAGAAAAACGGTAATTTACACCTGCAGCGGAACAAAATTCCGTTCCGCCCAGCGTCTGGCTCGAACCCACGACCCTGGGATTAAGAGTCTGATGCTCTACCGACTGAGCTAGCCGGCTACCTCGGTGAATACCTGCCGGGTAGCACGTCATACAGTACTCGTTTGGGTTGGGTGGTCCCATATAGAATCTCTCCATGATGCCTAATGTTTTCCTAACGTCACACTCGTCACGTACTTCACTTTTATGTCATAATCATTTCTGAGAGGTAAAGAAATTGCATGACAACATGCAGAGCTAGTGGCGTCAAAATTAACACACATACTTTATGTGACTGAAAAGCCGAACGAGTTACTTTCCGACGTTGTTTTAGATGTGCAAGTGATAGTCAGAACTCGCTGTGTCGGCACTCTGCCGACCATTTCGCTAGTTAACACCGGTCTTGTTGTGTGTGTTTCAAGCTCAAGAGCATCTCCAAGCAAAAAATGGTCAACAGCAACATTCAGACGGTTTCGTACTGCTCAATTGCTACATTAAAACGTTATGTTTCTTTTTCAGAACTGGAAAAATACAAGCGTGACAGCATTCGAACCTGTAATCTTCAGATCCCAAGTCCGACGCCTTATCCATTAGGCCACACGGTCACTGACGACCAACATTTACATGTATACGACTCATCTCGAAACGCTCACACCCCTGAGGATTTGTGTTTTCGTTCTACACAGCCGCTGCCCCTTGCTCTTTCCCACCCATTCGTTACATTCAACCTCTGACGAGACCGACCAAATATAGACTGAGAAACAAGACCACACACTTTGTGCATTCGGAATCGAAGGCAGGGCGTCCCTCGCCGCATTTGCTACGATTGCTATTTGCTACTTCTGCAGAAGCGGCGGCGGCGGCGGCGACGGCGACGACGACGACGACGACGACGACGACGACGACGACCGCGAGAGGCTATGTGATATGTGAGAAATACATCTATAAAATGTAATTCAGACTGCCTCGTCCCACCTTATGCTGTACCGCTTTGGCAAATGCTTTATCTGCGCCATTCGCCTTAATCGCATCTGAGAGTAATTCTTAAAAAAACGCCTGTCGCTAATTGTTCGTCATCACAGGTACTGTTTGCTATACGGCCACGACGCGCAACTGATTTCCAAAATTCATCTTTCTCGTGTTAGGATGGAACTTACGACTCCTGGTTTATTAGACCAGTGCTCCACCACTGAGCTTAAGAGGCGCGGGCTAGCGGTACTCTTGGGTACTTCGTCCTTACGGTCGTCTGCATCATCAGACTTTAGCTGACAACACTTCATATTACCGGCTAATATTTGCAGCTATTTCGACAAATTACTGCTTGGCTACACATCTGACACGTAACCGATGTGCTCTCCAAACAACAACACTTGCATTTCAGAACATGTCTTTCACACATATCTACAAAATCACCTTCACCTTCAAATACAGTTTCCTTGCGACTGACAGAGACGTAGGCAAAGTTTAAAGTTGCTATTTCCATTAAATCTCGTTAATCAGAAAAACGGTAATTTACACCTGCAGCGGAACAAAATTCCGTTCCGCCCAGCGTCTGGCTCGAACCCACGACCCTGGGATTAAGAGTCTGACGCTCTACCGACTGAGCTAGCCGGCTACCTCGGTGAATACCTGCCGGGTAGCACGTCATACAGTACTCGTTTGGGTTGGGTGGTCCCATATAGAATCTCTCCATGATGCCTAATGTTTTCCTAACGTCACACTCGTCACGTACTTCACTTTTATGTCATAATCATTTCTGAGAGGTAAAGAAATTGCATGACAACATGCAGAGCTAGTGGCGTCAAAATTAACACACATACTTTATGTGACTGAAAAGCCGAACGAGTTACTTTCCGACGTTGTTTTAGATGTGCAAGTGATAGTCAGAACTCGCTGTGTCGGCACTCTGCCGACCATTTCGCTAGTTAACACCGGTCTTGTTGTGTGTGTTTCAAGCTCAAGAGCATCTCCAAGCAAAAAATGGTCAACAGCAACATTCAGACGGTTTCGTACTGCTCAATTGCTACATTAAAACGTTATGTTTCTTTTTCAGAACTGGAAAAATACAAGCGTGACAGCATTCGAACCTGTAATCTTCAGATCCCAAGTCCGACGCCTTATCCATTAGGCCACACGGTCACTGACGACCAACATTTACATGTATACGACTCATCTCGAAACGCTCACACCCCTGAGGATTTGTGTTTTCGTTCTACACAGCCGCTGCCCCTTGCTCTTTCCCACCCATTCGTTACATTCAACCTCTGATGAGACCGACCAAATATAGACTGAGAAACAAGACCACACACTTTGTGCATTCGGAATCGAAGGCAGGGCGTCCCTCGCCGCATTTGCTACGATTGCTATTTGCTACTTCTGCAGAAGCGGCGGCGGCGACGACGACGACGACGACAACGACGACGACGACGACGACGACGACCACGAGAGGCTCTGTGATATGTGAGAAATACATCTATAAAATGTAATTCAGACTGCCTCGTCCCACCTTATGCTGTACCGCTTTGGCAAATGCTTTATCTGCGCCATTCGCCTTAATCGCATCTGAGAGTAATTCTTAAAAAAACGCCTGTCGCTAATTGTTCGTCATCACAGGTACTGTTTGCTATACGGCCACGACGCGCAACTGATTTCCAAAATTCATCTTTCTCGTGTTAGGATGGAACTTACGACTCCTGGTATATTAGACCATTGCTCCACCACTGAGCTTAAGAGGCGCGGCCTAGCGGTACTCGTGGGTACTTCGTCCTTACGGTCGTCTGCATCATCAGACTTTAGCTGACAACACTTCATATTACCGGCTAATATTTGCAGCTATTTCGACAAATTACTGCTTGGCTACACATCTGACACGTAACCGATGTGCTCTCCAAACAACAACACTTGCATTTCAGAACATGTCTTTCACACATATCTACAAAATCACCTTCACCTTCAAATACAGTTTCCTTGCGACTGACAGAGACGTAGGCAAAGTTTAAAGTTGCTATTTCCATTAAATCTCGTTAATCAGAAAAACGGTAATTTACACCTGCAGCGGAACAAAATTCCGTTCCGCCCAGCGTCTGGCTCGAACCCACGACCCTGGGATTAAGAGTCTGACGCTCTACCGACTGAGCTAGCCGGCTACCTCGGTGAATACCTGCCGGGTAGCACGTCATACAGTACTCGTTTGGGTTGGGTGGTCCCATATAGAATCTCTCCATGATGCCTAATGTTTTCCTAACGTCACACTCGTCACGTACTTCACTTTTATGTCATAATCATTTCTGAGAGGTAAAGAAATTGCATGACAACATGCAGAGCTAGTGGCGTCAAAATTAACACACATACTTTATGTGACTGAAAAGCCGAACGAGTTACTTTCCGACGTTGTTTTAGATGTGCAAGTGATAGTCAGAACTCGCTGTGTCGGCACTCTGCCGACCATTTCGCTAGTTAACACCGGTCTTGTTGTGTGTGTTTCATGCTCAAGAGCATCTCCAAGCAAAAAATGGTCAACAGCAACATTCAGACGGTTTCGTACTGCTCAATTGCTACATTAAAACGTTATGTTTCTTTTTCAGAACTGGAAAAATACAAGCGTGACAGCATTCGAACCTGTAATCTTCAGATCCGAAGTCCGACGCCTTATCCATTAGGCCACACGGTCACTGACGACCAACATTTACATGTATACGACTCATCTCGAAACGCTCACACCCCTGAGGATTTGTGTTTTCGTTCTACACAGCCGCTGCCCCTTGCTCTTTCCCACCCATTCGTTACATTCAACCTCTGACGAGACCGACCAAATATAGACTGAGAAACAAGACCACACACTTTGTGCATTCGGAATCGAAGGCAGGGCGTCCCTCGCCGCATTTGCTACGATTGCTATTTGCTACTTCTGCAGAAGCGGCGGCGGCGGCGGCGACGACGACGACGACGACGACGACGACGACGACGACGACGACGACCGCGAGAGGCTCTGTGATATGTGAGAAATACATCTATAAAATGTAATTCAGACTGCCTCGTCCCACCTTATGCTGTACCGCTTTGGCAAATGATTTATCTGCGCCATTCGCCTTAATCGCATCTGAGAGTAATTCTTAAAAAAACGCCTGTCGCTAATTGTTCGTCATCACAGGTACTGTTTGCTATACGGCCACGACGCGCAACTGATTTCCAAAATTCATCTTTCTCGTGTTAGGATGGAACTTACGACTCCTGGTTTATTAGACCAGTGCTCCACCACTGAGCTTAAGAGGCGCGGGCTAGCGGTACTCTTGGGTACTTCGTCCTTACGGTCGTCTGCATCATCAGACTTTAGCTGACAACACTTCATATTACCGGCTAATATTTGCAGCTATTTCGACAAATTACTGCTTGGCTACACATCTGACACGTAACCGATGTGCTCTCCAAACAACAACACTTGCATTTCAGAACATGTCTTTCACACATATCTACAAAATCACCTTCACCTTCAAATACAGTTTCCTTGCGACTGACAGAGACGTAGGCAAAGTTTAAAGTTGCTATTTCCATTAAATCTCGTTAATCAGAAAAACGGTAATTTACACCTGCAGCGGAACAAAATTCCGTTCCGCCCAGCGTCTGGCTCGAACCCACGACCCTAGGATTAAGAGTCTGACGCTCTACCGACTGAGCTAGCCGGCTACCTCGGTGAATACTTGCCGGGTAGCACGTCATACAGTACTCGTTTGGGTTGGGTGGTCCCATATAGAATCTCTCCATGATGCCTAATGTTTTCCTAACGTCACACTCGTCACGTACTTCACTTTTATGTCATAATCATTTCTGAGAGGTAAAGAAATTGAATGACAACATGCAGAGCTAGTGGCGTCAAAATTAACACACATACTTTATGTGACTGAAAAGCCGAACGAGTTACTTTCCGACGTTGTTTTAGATGTGCAAGTGATAGTCAGAACTCGCTGTGTCGGCACTCTGCCGACCATTTCGCTAGTTAACACCGGTCTTGTTGTGTGTGTTTCAAGCTCAAGAGCATCTCCAAGCAAAAAATGGTCAACAGCAACATTCAGACGGTTTCGTACTGCTCAATTGCTACATTAAAACGTTATGTTTCTTTTTCAGAACTGGAAAAATACAAGCGTGACAGCATTCGAACCTGTAATCTTCAGATCCCAAGTCCGACGCCTTATCCATTAGGCCACACGGTCACTGACGACCAACATTTACATGTATACGACTCATCTCGAAACGCTCACACCCCTGAGGATTTGTGTTTTCGTTCTACACAGCCGCTGCCCCTTGCTCTTTCCCACCCATTCGTTACATTCAACCTCTGACGAGACCGACCAAATATAGACTGAGAAACAAGACCACACACTTTGTGCATTCGGAATCGAAGGCAGGGCGTCCCTCGCCGCATTTGCTACGATTGCTATTTGCTACTTCTGCAGAAGCGGCGGCGGCGGCGGCGGCGGCGGCGACGACGACGACGACAACGACGACGACGACGACCACGAGAGGCTCTGTGATATGTGAGAAATACATCTATAAAATGTAATTCAGACTGCCTCGTCCCACCTTATGCTGTACCGCTTTGGCAAATGATTTATCTGCGCCATTCGCCTTAATCGCGTCTGAGAGTAATTCTTAAAAAAACGCCTGTCGCTAATTGTTCGTCATCACAGGTACTGTTTGCTATACGGCCACGACGCGCAACTGATTTCCAAAATTCATCTTTCTCGTGTTAGGATGGAACTTACGACTCCTAGTTTATTAGACCAGTGCTCCACCACTGAGCTTAAGAGGCGCGGCCTAGCGGTACTCTTGGGTACTTCGTCCTTACGGTCGTCTGCATCATCAGACTTTAGCTGACAACACTTCATATTACCGGCTAATATTTGCAGCTATTTCGACAAATTACTGCTTGGCTACACATCTGACACGTAACCGATGTGCTCTCCAAACAACAACACTTGCATTTCAGAACATGTCTTTCACACATATCTACAAAATCACCTTCACCTTCAAATACAGTTTCCTTGCGACTGACAGAGACGTAGGCAAAGTTTAAAGTTGCTATTTCCATTAAATCTCGTTAATCAGAAAAACGGTAATTTACACCTGCAGCGGAACAAAATTCCGTTCCGCCCAGCGTCTGGCTCGAACCCACGACCCTGGGATTAAGAGTCTGACGCTCTACCGACTGAGCTAGCCGGCTACCTCGGTGATTACCTGCCGGGTAGCACGTCATACAGTACTCGTTTGGGTTGGGTGGTCCCATATAGAATCTCTCCATGATGCCTAATGTTTTCCTAACGTCACACTCGTCACGTACTTCACTTTTATGTCATAATCATTTCTGAGAGGTAAAGAAATTGCATGACAACATGCAGAGCTAGTGGCGTCAAAATTAACACACATACTTTATGTGACTGAAAAGCCGAACGAGTTACTTTCCGACGTTGTTTTAGATGTGCAAGTGATAGTCAGAACTCGCTGTGTCGGCACTCTGCCGACCATTTCGCTAGTTAACACCGGTCTTGTTGTGTGTGTTTCATGCTCAAGAGCATCTCCAAGCAAAAAATGGTCAACAGCAACATTCAGACGGTTTCGTACTGCTCAATTGCTACATTAAAACGTTATGTTTCTTTTTCAGAACTGGAAAAATACAAGCGTGACAGCATTCGAACCTGTAATCTTCAGATCCGAAGTCCGACGCCTTATCCATTAGGCCACACGGTCACTGACGACCAACATTTACATGTATACGACCCATCTCGAAACGCTCACACCCCTGAGGATTTGTGTTTTCGTTCTACACAGCCGCTGCCCCTTGCTCTTTCCCACCCATTCGTTACATTCAACCTCTGACGAGACCGACCAAATATAGACTGAGAAACAAGACCACACACTTTGTGCATTCGGAATCGAAGACAGGGCGTCCTTCGCCGCATTTGCTACGATTGCTATTTGCTACTTCTGCAGAAGCGGCGGCGGCGGCGACGACGACGACGACGACGACGACGACGACGACGACGACCGCGAGAGGCTATGTGATATGTGAGAAATACATCTATAAAATGTAATTCAGACTGCCTCGTCCCACCTTATGCTGTACCGCTTTGGCAAATGCTTTATCTGCGCCATTCGCCTTAATCGCATCTGAGAGTAATTCTTAAAAAAACGCCTGTCGCTAATTGTTCGTCATCACAGGTACTGTTTGCTATACAGCCACGACGCGCAACTGATTTCCAAAATTCATCTTTCTCGTGTTAGGATGGAACTTACGACTCCTGGTTTATTAGACCAGTGCTCCACCACTGAGCTAAAGAGGCGCGGCCTAGCGGTACTCTTGGGTACTTCGTCCTTACGGTCGTCTGCATCATCAGACTTTTGCTGACAACACTTCATATTACCGGCTAATATTTGCAGCTATTTCGACAAGTTACAGCTTGGCTACACATCTGACACGTAACCGATGTGCTCTCCAAACAACAACACTTGCATTTCAGAACATGTCTTTCACACATATCTACAAAATCACCTTCAACTTCAAATACAGTTTCCTTGCGACTGACAGAGACGTAGGCAAAGTTTAAAGTTGCTATTTCCATTAAATCTCGTTAATCAGAAAAACGGTAATTTACACCTGCAGCGGAACAAAATTCCGTTCCGCCCAGCGTCTGGCTCGAACCCACGACCCTGGGATTAAGAGTCTGATGCTCTACCGACTGAGCTAGCCGGCTACCTCGGTGAATACCTGCCGGGTAGCACGTCATACAGTACTCGTTTGGGTTGGGTGGTCCCATATAGAATCTCTCCATGATGCCTAATGTTTTCCTAACGTCACACTCGTCACGTACTTCACTTTTATGTCATAATCATTTCTGAGAGGTAAAGAAATTGCATGACAACATGCAGAGCTAGTGGCGTCAAAATTAACACACATACTTTATGTGACTGAAAAGCCGAACGAGTTACTTTCCGACGTTGTTTTAGATGTGCAAGTGATAGTCAGAACTCGCTGTGTCGGCACTCTGCCGACCATTTCGCTAGTTAACACCGGTCTTGTTGTGTGTGTTTCAAGCTCAAGAGCATCTCCAAGCAAAAAATGGTCAACAGCAACATTCAGACGGTTTCGTACTGCTCAATTGCTACATTAAAACGTTATGTTTCTTTTTCAGAACTGGAAAAATACAAGCGTGACAGCATTCGAACCTGTAATCTTCAGATCCCAAGTCCGACGCCTTATCCATTAGGCCACACGGTCACTGACGACCAACATTTACATGTATACGACTCATCTCGAAACGCTCACACCCCTGAGGATTTGTGTTTTCGTTCTACACAGCCGCTGCCCCTTGCTCTTTCCCACCCATTCGTTACATTCAACCTCTGACGAGACCGACCAAATATAGACTGAGAAACAAGACCACACACTTTGTGCATTCGGAATCGAAGGCAGGGCGTCCCTCGCCGCATTTGCTACGATTGCTATTTGCTACTTCTGCAGAAGCGGCGGCGGCGGCGGCGACGGCGACGACGACGACGACGACGACGACGACGACGACGACCGCGAGAGGCTATGTGATATGTGAGAAATACATCTATAAAATGTAATTCAGACTGCCTCGTCCCACCTTATGCTGTACCGCTTTGGCAAATGCTTTATCTGCGCCATTCGCCTTAATCGCATCTGAGAGTAATTCTTAAAAAAACGCCTGTCGCTAATTGTTCGTCATCACAGGTACTGTTTGCTATACGGCCACGACGCGCAACTGATTTCCAAAATTCATCTTTCTCGTGTTAGGATGGAACTTACGACTCCTGGTTTATTAGACCAGTGCTCCACCACTGAGCTTAAGAGGCGCGGGCTAGCGGTACTCTTGGGTACTTCGTCCTTACGGTCGTCTGCATCATCAGACTTTAGCTGACAACACTTCATATTACCGGCTAATATTTGCAGCTATTTCGACAAATTACTGCTTGGCTACACATCTGACACGTAACCGATGTGCTCTCCAAACAACAACACTTGCATTTCAGAACATGTCTTTCACACATATCTACAAAATCACCTTCACCTTCAAATACAGTTTCCTTGCGACTGACAGAGACGTAGGCAAAGTTTAAAGTTGCTATTTCCATTAAATCTCGTTAATCAGAAAAACGGTAATTTACACCTGCAGCGGAACAAAATTCCGTTCCGCCCAGCGTCTGGCTCGAACCCACGACCCTGGGATTAAGAGTCTGACGCTCTACCGACTGAGCTAGCCGGCTACCTCGGTGAATACCTGCCGGGTAGCACGTCATACAGTACTCGTTTGGGTTGGGTGGTCCCATATAGAATCTCTCCATGATGCCTAATGTTTTCCTAACGTCACACTCGTCACGTACTTCACTTTTATGTCATAATCATTTCTGAGAGGTAAAGAAATTGCATGACAACATGCAGAGCTAGTGGCGTCAAAATTAACACACATACTTTATGTGACTGAAAAGCCGAACGAGTTACTTTCCGACGTTGTTTTAGATGTGCAAGTGATAGTCAGAACTCGCTGTGTCGGCACTCTGCCGACCATTTCGCTAGTTAACACCGGTCTTGTTGTGTGTGTTTCAAGCTCAAGAGCATCTCCAAGCAAAAAATGGTCAACAGCAACATTCAGACGGTTTCGTACTGCTCAATTGCTACATTAAAACGTTATGTTTCTTTTTCAGAACTGGAAAAATACAAGCGTGACAGCATTCGAACCTGTAATCTTCAGATCCCAAGTCCGACGCCTTATCCATTAGGCCACACGGTCACTGACGACCAACATTTACATGTATACGACTCATCTCGAAACGCTCACACCCCTGAGGATTTGTGTTTTCGTTCTACACAGCCGCTGCCCCTTGCTCTTTCCCACCCATTCGTTACATTCAACCTCTGATGAGACCGACCAAATATAGACTGAGAAACAAGACCACACACTTTGTGCATTCGGAATCGAAGGCAGGGCGTCCCTCGCCGCATTTGCTACGATTGCTATTTGCTACTTCTGCAGAAGCGGCGGCGGCGACGACGACGACGACGACAACGACGACGACGACGACGACGACGACCACGAGAGGCTCTGTGATATGTGAGAAATACATCTATAAAATGTAATTCAGACTGCCTCGTCCCACCTTATGCTGTACCGCTTTGGCAAATGCTTTATCTGCGCCATTCGCCTTAATCGCATCTGAGAGTAATTCTTAAAAAAACGCCTGTCGCTAATTGTTCGTCATCACAGGTACTGTTTGCTATACGGCCACGACGCGCAACTGATTTCCAAAATTCATCTTTCTCGTGTTAGGATGGAACTTACGACTCCTGGTATATTAGACCATTGCTCCACCACTGAGCTTAAGAGGCGCGGCCTAGCGGTACTCGTGGGTACTTCGTCCTTACGGTCGTCTGCATCATCAGACTTTAGCTGACAACACTTCATATTACCGGCTAATATTTGCAGCTATTTCGACAAATTACTGCTTGGCTACACATCTGACACGTAACCGATGTGCTCTCCAAACAACAACACTTGCATTTCAGAACATGTCTTTCACACATATCTACAAAATCACCTTCACCTTCAAATACAGTTTCCTTGCGACTGACAGAGACGTAGGCAAAGTTTAAAGTTGCTATTTCCATTAAATCTCGTTAATCAGAAAAACGGTAATTTACACCTGCAGCGGAACAAAATTCCGTTCCGCCCAGCGTCTGGCTCGAACCCACGACCCTGGGATTAAGAGTCTGACGCTCTACCGACTGAGCTAGCCGGCTACCTCGGTGAATACCTGCCCGGTAGCACGTCATACAGTACTCGTTTGGGTTGGGTGGTCCCATATAGAATCTCTCCATGATGCCTAATGTTTTCCTAACGTCACACTCGTCACGTACTTCACTTTTATGTCATAATCATTTCTGAGAGGTAAAGAATTTGCATGACAACATGCAGAGCTAGTGGCGTCAAAATTAACACACATACTTTATGTGACTGAAAAACCGAACGAGTTACTTTCCGACGTTGTTTTAGATGTGCAAGTGATAGTCAGAACTCGCTGTGTCGGCACTCTGCCGACCATTTCGCTAGTTAACACCGGTCTTGTTGTGTGTGTTTCAAGCTCAAGAGCATCTCCAAGCAAAAAATGGTCAACAGCAACATTCAGACGGTTTCGTACTGCTCAATTGCTACATTAAAACGTTATGTTTCTTTTTCAGAACTGGAAAAATACAAGCGTGACAGCATTCGAACCTGTAATCTTCAGATCCCAAGTCCGACGCCTTATCCATTAGGCCACACGGTCACTGACGACCAACATTTACATGTATACGACTCATCTCGAAACGCTCACACCCCTGAGGATTTGTGTTTTCGTTCTACACAGCCGCTGCCCCTTGCTCTTTCCCACCCATTCGTTACATTCAACCTCTGACGAGACCGACCAAATATAGACTGAGAAACAAGACCACACACTTTGTGCATTCGGAATCGAAGACAGGGCGTCCCTCGCCGCATTTGCTACGATTGCTATTTGCTACTTCTGCAGAAGCGGCGGCGGCGACGACGACGACGACGACGACGACCGCGAGAGGCTCTGTGATATGTGAGAAATACATCTATAAAATGTAATTCAGACTGCCTCGTCCCACCTTATGCTGTACCGCTTTGGCAAATGCTTTATCTGCGCCATTCGCCTTAATCGCATCTGAGAGTAATTCTTAAAAAAACGCCTGTCGCTAATTGTTCGTCATCACAGGTACTGTTTGCTATACGGCCACGACGCGCAACTGATTTCCAAAATTCATCTTTCTCGTGTTAGGATGGAACTTACGACTCCTGGTTTATTAGACCAGTGCTCCACCACTGAGCTAAAGAGGCGCGGCCTAGCGGTACTCTTGGGTACTTCGTCCTTACGGTCGTCTGCATCATCAGACTTTAGCTGACAACACTTCATATTACCGGCTAATATTTGCAGCTATTTCGACAAATTACTGCTTGGCTACACATCTGACACGTAACCGATGTGCTCTCCAAACAACAACACTTGCATTTCAGAACATGTCTTTCACACATATCTACAAAATCACCTTCACCTTCAAATACAGTTTCCTTGCGACTGACAGAGACGTAGGCAAAGTTTAAAGTTGCTATTTCCATTAAATCTCGTTAATCAGAAAAACGGTAATTTACACCTGCAGCGGAACAAAATTCCGTTCCGCCCAGCGTCTGGCTCGAACCCACGACCCTGGGATTAAGAGTCTGACGCTCTACCAACTGAGCTAGCCGGCTACCTCGGTGAATACCTGCCGGGTAGCACGTCATACAGTACTCGTTTGGGTTGGGTGGTCCCATATAGAATCTCTCCATGATGCCTAATGTTTTCCTAACGTCACACTCGTCACGTACTTCACTTTTATGTCATAATCATTTCTGAGAGGTAAAGAAATTGCATGACAACATGCAGAGCTAGTGGCGTCAAAATTAACACACATACTTTATGTGACTGAAAAGCCGAACGAGTTACTTTCCGACGTTGTTTTAGATGTGCAAGTGATAGTCAGAACTCGCTGTGTCGGCACTCTGCCGACCATTTCGCTAGTTAACACCGGTCTTGTTGTGTGTGTTTCAAGCTCAAGAGCATCTCCAAGCAAAAAATGGTCAACAGCAACATTCAGACGGTTTCGTACTGCTCAATTGCTACATTAAAACGTTATGTTTCTTTTTCAGAACTGGAAAAATACAAGCGTGACAGCATTCGAACCTGTAATCTTCAGATCCGAAGTCCGACGCCTTATCCATTAGGCCACACGGTCACTGACGACCAACATTTACATGTATACGACTCATCTCGAAACGCTCACACCCCTGAGGATTTGTGTTTTCGTTCTACACAGCCGCTGCCCCTTGCTCTTTCCCACCCATTCGTTACATTCAACCTCTGACGAGACCGACCAAATATAGACTGAGAAACAAGACCACACACTTTGTGCATTCGGAATCGAAGGCAGGGCGTCCCTCGCCGCATTTGCTACGATTGCTATTTGCTACTTCTGCAGAAGCGGCGGCGGCGACGACGACGACGACGACGACGACGACGACCGCGAGAGGCTCTGTGATATGTGAGAAATACATCTATAAAATGTAATTCAGACTGCCTCGTCCCACCTTATGCTGTACCGCTTTGGCAAATGCTTTATCTGCGCCATTCGCCTTAATCGCATCTGAGAGTAATTCTTAAAAAAACGCCTGTCGCTAATTGTTCGTCATCACAGGTACTGTTTGCTATACGGCCACGACGCGCAACTGATTTCCAAAATTCATCTTTCTCGTGTTAGGATGGAACTTACGACTCCTGGTTTATTAGACCATTGCTCCACCACTGAGCTTAAGAGGCGCGGCCTAGCGGTACTCGTGGGTACTTCGTTCTTACGGTCGTCTGCATCATCAGACTTTAGCTGACAACACTTCATATTACCGGCTAATATTTGCAGCTATTTCGACAAATTACTGCTTGGCTACACATCTGACACGTAACCGATGTGCTCTCCAAACAACAACACTTGCATTTCAGAACATGTCTTTCACACATATCTACAAAATCACCTTCACCTTCAAATACAGTTTCCTTGCGACTGACAGAGACGTAGGCAAAGTTTAAAGTTGCTATTTCCATTAAATCTCGTTAATCAGAAAAACGGTAATTTACACCTGCAGCGGAACAAAATTCCGTTCCGCCCAGCGTCTGGCTCGAACCCACGACCCTGGGATTAAGAGTCTGACGCTCTACCGACTGAGCTAGCCGGCTACCTCGGTGAATACCTGCCCGGTAGCACGTCATACAGTACTCGTTTGGGTTGGGTGGTCCCATATAGAATCTCTCCATGATGCCTAATGTTTTCCTAACGTCACACTCGTCACGTACTTCACTTTTATGTCATAATCATTTCTGAGAGGTAAAGAATTTGCATGACAACATGCAGAGCTAGTGGCGTCAAAATTAACACACATACTTTATGTGACTGAAAAGCCGAACGAGTTACTTTCCGACGTTGTTTTAGATGTGCAAGTGATAGTCAGAACTCGCTGTGTCGGCACTCTGCCGACCATTTCGCTAGTTAACACCGGTCTTGTTGTGTGTGTTTCAAGCTCAAGAGCATCTCCAAGCAAAAAATGGTCAACAGCAACATTCAGACGGTTTCGTACTGCTCAATTGCTACATTAAAACGTTATGTTTCTTTTTCAGAACTGGAAAAATACAAGCGTGACAGCATTCGAACCTGTAATCTTCAGATCCCAAGTCCGACGCCTTATCCATTAGGCCACACGGTCACTGACGACCAACATTTACATGTATACGACTCATCTCGAAACGCTCACACCCCTGAGGATTTGTGTTTTCGTTCTACACAGCCGCTGCCCCTTGCTCTTTCCCACCCATTCGTTACATTCAACCTCTGACGAGACCGACCAAATATAGACTGAGAAACAAGACCACACACTTTGTGCATTCGGAATCGAAGACAGGGCGTCCCTCGCCGCATTTGCTACGATTGCTATTTGCTACTTCTGCAGAAGCGGCGGCGGCGACGACGACGACGACGACGACGACCGCGAGAGGCTCTGTGATATGTGAGAAATACATCTATAAAATGTAATTCAGACTGCCTCGTCCCACCTTATGCTGTACCGCTTTGGCAAATGCTTTATCTGCGCCATTCGCCTTAATCGCATCTGAGAGTAATTCTTAAAAAAACGCCTGTCGCTAATTGTTCGTCATCACAGGTACTGTTTGCTATACGGCCACGACGCGCAACTGATTTCCAAAATTCATCTTTCTCGTGTTAGGATGGAACTTACGACTCCTGGTTTATTAGACCAGTGCTCCACCACTGAGCTAAAGAGGCGCGGCCTAGCGGTACTCTTGGGTACTTCGTCCTTACGGTCGTCTGCATCATCAGACTTTAGCTGACAACACTTCATATTACCGGCTAATATTTGCAGCTATTTCGACAAATTACTGCTTGGCTACACATCTGACACGTAACCGATGTGCTCTCCAAACAACAACACTTGCATTTCAGAACATGTCTTTCACACATATCTACAAAATCACCTTCACCTTCAAATACAGTTTCCTTGCGACTGACAGAGACGTAGGCAAAGTTTAAAGTTGCTATTTCCATTAAATCTCGTTAATCAGAAAAACGGTAATTTACACCTGCAGCGGAACAAAATTCCGTTCCGCCCAGCGTCTGGCTCGAACCCACGACCCTGGGATTAAGAGTCTGACGCTCTACCGACTGAGCTAGCCGGCTACCTCGGTGAATACCTGCCGGGTAGCACGTCATACAGTACTCGTTTGGGTTGGGTGGTCCCATATAGAATCTCTCCATGATGCCTAATGTTTTCCTAACGTCACACTCGTCACGTACTTCACTTTTATGTCATAATCATTTCTGAGAGGTAAAGAAATTGCATGACAACATGCAGAGCTAGTGGCGTCAAAATTAACACACATACTTTATGTGACTGAAAAGCCGAACGAGTTACTTTCCGACGTTGTTTTAGATGTGCAAGTGATAGTCAGAACTCGCTGTGTCGGCACTCTGCCGACCATTTCGCTAGTTAACACCGGTCTTGTTGTGTGTGTTTCAAGCTCAAGAGCATCTCCAAGCAAAAAATGGTCAACAGCAACATTCAGACGGTTTCGTACTGCTCAATTGCTACATTAAAACGTTATGTTTCTTTTTCAGAACTGGAAAAATACAAGCGTGACAGCATTCGAACCTGTAATCTTCAGATCCCAAGTCCGACGCCTTATCCATTAGGCCACACGGTCACTGACGACCAACATTTACATGTATACGACTCATCTCGAAACGCTCACACCCCTGAGGATTTGTGTTTTCGTTCTACACAGCCGCTGCCCCTTGCTCTTTCCCACCCATTCGTTACATTCAACCTCTGACGAGACCGACCAAATATAGACTGAGAAACAAGACCACACACTTTGTGCATTCGGAATCGAAGGCAGGGCGTCCCTCGCCGCATTTGCTACGATTGCTATTTGCTACTTCTGCAGAAGCGGCGGCGGCGACGACGACGACGACGACAACGACGACGACGACGACGACGACGACCACGAGAGGCTCTGTGATATGTGAGAAATACATCTATAAAATGTAATTCAGACTGCCTCGTCCCACCTTATGCTGTACCGCTTTGGCAAATGCTTTATCTGCGCCATTCGCCTTAATCGCATCTGAGAGTAATTCTTAAAAAAACGCCTGTCGCTAATTGTTCGTCATCACAGGTACTGTTTGCTATACGGCCACGACGCGCAACTGATTTCCAAAATTCATCTTTCTCGTGTTAGGATGGAACTTACGACTCCTGGTATATTAGACCATTGCTCCACCACTGAGCTTAAGAGGCGCGGCCTAGCGGTACTCGTGGGTACTTCGTCCTTACGGTCGTCTGCATCATCAGACTTTAGCTGACAACACTTCATATTACCGGCTAATATTTGCAGCTATTTCGACAAATTACTGCTTGGCTACACATCTGACACGTAACCGATGTGCTCTCCAAACAACAACACTTGCATTTCAGAACATGTCTTTCACACATATCTACAAAATCACCTTCACCTTCAAATACAGTTTCCTTGCGACTGACAGAGACGTAGGCAAAGTTTAAAGTTGCTATTTCCATTAAATCTCGTTAATCAGAAAAACGGTAATTTACACCTGCAGCGGAACAAAATTCCGTTCCGCCCAGCGTCTGGCTCGAACCCACGACCCTGGGATTAAGAGTCTGACGCTCTACCGACTGAGCTAGCCGGCTACCTCGGTGAATACCTGCCCGGTAGCACGTCATACAGTACTCGTTTGGGTTGGGTGGTCCCATATAGAATCTCTCCATGATGCCTAATGTTTTCCTAACGTCACACTCGTCACGTACTTCACTTTTATGTCATAATCATTTCTGAGAGGTAAAGAATTTGCATGACAACATGCAGAGCTAGTGGCGTCAAAATTAACACACATACTTTATGTGACTGAAAAACCGAACGAGTTACTTTCCGACGTTGTTTTAGATGTGCAAGTGATAGTCAGAACTCGCTGTGTCGGCACTCTGCCGACCATTTCGCTAGTTAACACCGGTCTTGTTGTGTGTGTTTCAAGCTCAAGAGCATCTCCAAGCAAAAAATGGTCAACAGCAACATTCAGACGGTTTCGTACTGCTCAATTGCTACATTAAAACGTTATGTTTCTTTTTCAGAACTGGAAAAATACAAGCGTGACAGCATTCGAACCTGTAATCTTCAGATCCCAAGTCCGACGCCTTATCCATTAGGCCACACGGTCACTGACGACCAACATTTACATGTATACGACTCATCTCGAAACGCTCACACCCCTGAGGATTTGTGTTTTCGTTCTACACAGCCGCTGCCCCTTGCTCTTTCCCACCCATTCGTTACATTCAACCTCTGACGAGACCGACCAAATATAGACTGAGAAACAAGACCACACACTTTGTGCATTCGGAATCGAAGACAGGGCGTCCCTCGCCGCATTTGCTACGATTGCTATTTGCTACTTCTGCAGAAGCGGCGGCGGCGACGACGACGACGACGACGACGACCGCGAGAGGCTCTGTGATATGTGAGAAATACATCTATAAAATGTAATTCAGACTGCCTCGTCCCACCTTATGCTGTACCGCTTTGGCAAATGCTTTATCTGCGCCATTCGCCTTAATCGCATCTGAGAGTAATTCTTAAAAAAACGCCTGTCGCTAATTGTTCGTCATCACAGGTACTGTTTGCTATACGGCCACGACGCGCAACTGATTTCCAAAATTCATCTTTCTCGTGTTAGGATGGAACTTACGACTCCTGGTTTATTAGACCAGTGCTCCACCACTGAGCTAAAGAGGCGCGGCCTAGCGGTACTCTTGGGTACTTCGTCCTTACGGTCGTCTGCATCATCAGACTTTAGCTGATAACACTTCATATTACCGGCTAATATTTGCAGCTATTTCGACAAATTACTGCTTGGCTACACATCTGACACGTAACCGATGTGCTCTCCAAACAACAACACTTGCATTTCAGAACATGTCTTTCACACATATCTACAAAATCACCTTCACCTTCAAATACAGTTTCCTTGCGACTGACAGAGACGTAGGCAAAGTTTAAAGTTGCTATTTCCATTAAATCTCGTTAATCAGAAAAACGGTAATTTACACCTGCAGCGGAACAAAATTCCGTTCCGCCCAGCGTCTGGCTCGAACCCACGACCCTGGGATTAAGAGTCTGACGCTCTACCAACTGAGCTAGCCGGCTACCTCGGTGAATACCTGCCGGGTAGCACGTCATACAGTACTCGTTTGGGTTGGGTGGTCCCATATAGAATCTCTCCATGATGCCTAATGTTTTCCTAACGTCACACTCGTCACGTACTTCACTTTTATGTCATAATCATTTCTGAGAGGTAAAGAAATTGCATGACAACATGCAGAGCTAGTGGCGTCAAAATTAACACACATACTTTATGTGACTGAAAAGCCGAACGAGTTACTTTCCGACGTTGTTTTAGATGTGCAAGTGATAGTCAGAACTCGCTGTGTCGGCACTCTGCCGACCATTTCGCTAGTTAACACCGGTCTTGTTGTGTGTGTTTCAAGCTCAAGAGCATCTCCAAGCAAAAAATGGTCAACAGCAACATTCAGACGGTTTCGTACTGCTCAATTGCTACATTAAAACGTTATGTTTCTTTTTCAGAACTGGAAAAATACAAGCGTGACAGCATTCGAACCTGTAATCTTCAGATCCGAAGTCCGACGCCTTATCCATTAGGCCACACGGTCACTGACGACCAACATTTACATGTATACGACTCATCTCGAAACGCTCACACCCCTGAGGATTTGTGTTTTCGTTCTACACAGCCGCTGCCCCTTGCTCTTTCCCACCCATTCGTTACATTCAACCTCTGACGAGACCGACCAAATATAGACTGAGAAACAAGACCACACACTTTGTGCATTCGGAATCGAAGGCAGGGCGTCCCTCGCCGCATTTGCTACGATTGCTATTTGCTACTTCTGCAGAAGCGGCGGCGGCGACGACGACGACGACGACGACGACGACGACCGCGAGAGGCTCTGTGATATGTGAGAAATACATCTATAAAATGTAATTCAGACTGCCTCGTCCCACCTTATGCTGTACCGCTTTGGCAAATGCTTTATCTGCGCCATTCGCCTTAATCGCATCTGAGAGTAATTCTTAAAAAAACGCCTGTCGCTAATTGTTCGTCATCACAGGTACTGTTTGCTATACGGCCACGACGCGCAACTGATTTCCAAAATTCATCTTTCTCGTGTTAGGATGGAACTTACGACTCCTGGTTTATTAGACCATTGCTCCACCACTGAGCTTAAGAGGCGCGGCCTAGCGGTACTCGTGGGTACTTCGTTCTTACGGTCGTCTGCATCATCAGACTTTAGCTGACAACACTTCATATTACCGGCTAATATTTGCAGCTATTTCGACAAATTACTGCTTGGCTACACATCTGACACGTAACCGATGTGCTCTCCAAACAACAACACTTGCATTTCAGAACATGTCTTTCACACATATCTACAAAATCACCTTCACCTTCAAATACAGTTTCCTTGCGACTGACAGAGACGTAGGCAAAGTTTAAAGTTGCTATTTCCATTAAATCTCGTTAATCAGAAAAACGGTAATTTACACCTGCAGCGGAACAAAATTCCGTTCCGCCCAGCGTCTGGCTCGAACCCACGACCCTGGGATTAAGAGTCTGACGCTCTACCGACTGAGCTAGCCGGCTACCTCGGTGAATACCTGCCCGGTAGCACGTCATACAGTACTCGTTTGGGTTGGGTGGTCCCATATAGAATCTCTCCATGATGCCTAATGTTTTCCTAACGTCACACTCGTCACGTACTTCACTTTTATGTCATAATCATTTCTGAGAGGTAAAGAATTTGCATGACAACATGCAGAGCTAGTGGCGTCAAAATTAACACACATACTTTATGTGACTGAAAAGCCGAACGAGTTACTTTCCGACGTTGTTTTAGATGTGCAAGTGATAGTCAGAACTCGCTGTGTCGGCACTCTGCCGACCATTTCGCTAGTTAACACCGGTCTTGTTGTGTGTGTTTCAAGCTCAAGAGCATCTCCAAGCAAAAAATGGTCAACAGCAACATTCAGACGGTTTCGTACTGCTCAATTGCTACATTAAAACGTTATGTTTCTTTTTCAGAACTGGAAAAATACAAGCGTGACAGCATTCGAACCTGTAATCTTCAGATCCCAAGTCCGACGCCTTATCCATTAGGCCACACGGTCACTGACGACCAACATTTACATGTATACGACTCATCTCGAAACGCTCACACCCCTGAGGATTTGTGTTTTCGTTCTACACAGCCGCTGCCCCTTGCTCTTTCCCACCCATTCGTTACATTCAACCTCTGACGAGACCGACCAAATATAGACTGAGAAACAAGACCACACACTTTGTGCATTCGGAATCGAAGACAGGGCGTCCCTCGCCGCATTTGCTACGATTGCTATTTGCTACTTCTGCAGAAGCGGCGGCGGCGACGACGACGACGACGACGACGACCGCGAGAGGCTCTGTGATATGTGAGAAATACATCTATAAAATGTAATTCAGACTGCCTCGTCCCACCTTATGCTGTACCGCTTTGGCAAATGCTTTATCTGCGCCATTCGCCTTAATCGCATCTGAGAGTAATTCTTAAAAAAACGCCTGTCGCTAATTGTTCGTCATCACAGGTACTGTTTGCTATACGGCCACGACGCGCAACTGATTTCCAAAATTCATCTTTCTCGTGTTAGGATGGAACTTACGACTCCTGGTTTATTAGACCAGTGCTCCACCACTGAGCTAAAGAGGCGCGGCCTAGCGGTACTCTTGGGTACTTCGTCCTTACGGTCGTCTGCATCATCAGACTTTAGCTGACAACACTTCATATTACCGGCTAATATTTGCAGCTATTTCGACAAATTACTGCTTGGCTACACATCTGACACGTAACCGATGTGCTCTCCAAACAACAACACTTGCATTTCAGAACATGTCTTTCACACATATCTACAAAATCACCTTCACCTTCAAATACAGTTTCCTTGCGACTGACAGAGACGTAGGCAAAGTTTAAAGTTGCTATTTCCATTAAATCTCGTTAATCAGAAAAACGGTAATTTACACCTGCAGCGGAACAAAATTCCGTTCCGCCCAGCGTCTGGCTCGAACCCACGACCCTGGGATTAAGAGTCTGACGCTCTACCGACTGAGCTAGCCGGCTACCTCGGTGAATACCTGCCGGGTAGCACGTCATACAGTACTCGTTTGGGTTGGGTGGTCCCATATAGAATCTCTCCATGATGCCTAATGTTTTCCTAACGTCACACTCGTCACGTACTTCACTTTTATGTCATAATCATTTCTGAGAGGTAAAGAAATTGCATGACAACATGCAGAGCTAGTGGCGTCAAAATTAACACACATACTTTATGTGACTGAAAAGCCGAACGAGTTACTTTCCGACGTTGTTTTAGATGTGCAAGTGATAGTCAGAACTCGCTGTGTCGGCACTCTGCCGACCATTTCGCTAGTTAACACCGGTCTTGTTGTGTGTGTTTCAAGCTCAAGAGCATCTCCAAGCAAAAAATGGTCAACAGCAACATTCAGACGGTTTCGTACTGCTCAATTGCTACATTAAAACGTTATGTTTCTTTTTCAGAACTGGAAAAATACAAGCGTGACAGCATTCGAACCTGTAATCTTCAGATCCCAAGTCCGACGCCTTATCCATTAGGCCACACGGTCACTGACGACCAACATTTACATGTATACGACTCATCTCGAAACGCTCACACCCCTGAGGATTTGTGTTTTCGTTCTACACAGCCGCTGCCCCTTGCTCTTTCCCACCCATTCGTTACATTCAACCTCTGACGAGACCGACCAAATATAGACTGAGAAACAAGACCACACACTTTGTGCATTCGGAATCGAAGGCAGGGCGTCCCTCGCCGCATTTGCTACGATTGCTATTTGCTACTTCTGCAGAAGCGGCGGCGGCGACGACGACGACGACGACGACGACGACGACGACGACGACGACGACGACCGCGAGAGGCTATGTGATATGTGAGAAATACATCTATAAAATGTAATTCAGACTGCCTCGTCCCACCTTATGCTGTACCGCTTTGGCAAATGCTTTATCTGCGCCATTCGCCTTAATCGCATCTGAGAGTAATTCTTAAAAAAACGCCTGTCGCTAATTGTTCGTCATCACAGGTACTGTTTGCTATACGGCCACGACGCGCAACTGATTTCCAAAATTCATCTTTCTCGTGTTAGGATGGAACTTACGACTCCTGGTTTATTAGACCAGTGCTCCACCACTGAGCTAAAGAGGCGCGGCCTAGCGGTACTCTTGGGTACTTCGTCCTTACGGTCGTCTGCATCATCAGACTTTAGCTGACAACACTTCATATTACCGGCTAATATTTGCAGCTATTTCGACAAATTACTGCTTGGCTACACATCTGACACGTAACCGATGTGCTCTCCAAACAACAACACTTGCATTTCAGAACATGTCTTTCACACATATCTACAAAATCACCTTCACCTTCAAATACAGTTTCCTTGCGACTGACAGAGACGTAGGCAAAGTTTAAAGTTGCTATTTCCATTAAATCTCGTTAATCAGAAAAACGGTAATTTACACCTGCAGCGGAACAAAATTCCGTTCCGCCCAGCGTCTGGCTCGAACCCACGACCCTGGGACTAAGAGTCTGACGCTCTACCGACTGAGCTAGCCGGCTACCTCGGTGAATACCTGCCGGGTAGCACGTCATACAGTACTCGTTTGGGTTGGGTGGTCCCATATAGAATCTGTCCATGATGCCTAATGTTTTCCTAACGTCACACTCGTCACGTACTTTACTTTTATGTCATAATCATTTCTGAGAGTTAAAGAAATTGCAAGACAACATGCAGAGCTAGTGGCGTCAAAATTAACACACATACTTTATGTGACTGAAAAGCCGAACGAGTTACTTTCCGACGTTGTTTTAGATGTGCAAGTGATAGTCAGAACTCGCTGTGTCGGCACTCTGCCGACCATTTCGCTAGTTAACACCGGTCTTGTTGTGTGTGTTTCAAGCTCAAGAGCATCTCCAAGCAAAAAATGGTCAACAGCAACATTCAGACGGTTTCGTACTGCTCAATTGCTACATTAAAACGTTATGTTTCTTTTTCAGAACTGGAAAAATACAAGCGTGACAGCATTCGAACCTGTAATCTTCAGATCCCAAGTCCGACGCCTTATCCATTAGGCCACACGGTCACTGACGACCAACATTTACATGTATACGACTCATCTCGAAACGCTCACACCCCCTGAGGATTTGTGTTTTCGTTCTACACAGCCGCTGCCCCTTGCTCTTTCCCACCCATTCGTTACATTCAACCTCTGATGAGACCGACCAAATATAGACTGAGAAACAAGACCACACACTTTGTGCATTCGGAATCGAAGGCAGGGCGTCCCTCGCCGCATTTGCTACGATTGCTATTTGCTACTTCTGCAGAAGCGGCGGCGGCGGCGGCGGCGGCGGCGGCGGCGGCGGCGGCGGCGACGACGACGACGACAACGACGACGACGACGACCACGAGAGGCTCTGTGATATGTGAGAAATACATCTATAAAATGTAATTCAGACTGCCTTGTCCCACCTTATGCTGTACCGCTTTGGCAAATGCTTTATCTGCGCCACTCGCCTTAATCGCATCTGAGAGTAATTCTTAAAAAAACGCCTGTCGCTAATTGTTCGTCATCACAGGTACTGTTTGCTATACGGCCACGACGCGCAACTGATTTCCAAAATTCATCTTTCTCGTGTTAGGATGGAACTTACGACTCCTAGTTTATTAGACCAGTGCTCCACCACTGAGCTTAAGAGGCGCGGCCTAGCGGTACTCTTGGGTACTTCGTCCTTACGGTCGTCTGCATCATCAGACTTTAGCTGACAACACTTCATATTACCGGCTAATATTTGCAGCTATTTCGACAAATTACTGCTTGGATACACATCTGACACGTAACCGATGTGCTCTCCAAACAACAACACTTGCATTTCAGAACATGTCTTTCACACATATCTACAAAATCACCTTCACCTTCAAATACAGTTTCCTTGCGACTGACAGAGACGTAGGCAAAGTTTAAAGTTGCTATTTCCATTAAATCTCGTTAATCAGAAAAACGGTAATTTACACCTGCAGCGGAACAAAATTCCGTTCCGCCCAGCGTCTGGCTCGAACCCACGACCCTGGGATTAAGAGTCTGACGCTCTACCGACTGAGCTAGCCGGCTACCTCGGTGAATACCTGCCGGGTAGCACGTCATACAGTACTCGTTTGGGTTGGGTGGTCCCATATAGAATCTCTCCATGATGCCTAATGTTTTCCTAACGTCACACTCGTCACGTACTTCACTTTTATGTCATAATCATTTCTGAGAGGTAAAGAAATTGCATGACAACATGCAGAGCTAGTGGCGTCAAAATTAACACACATACTTTATGTGACTGAAAAGCCGAACGAGTTACTTTCCGACGTTGTTTTAGATGTGCAAGTGATAGTCAGAACTCGCTGTGTCGGCACTCTGCCGACCATTTCGCTAGTTAACACCGGTCTTGTTGTGTGTGTTTCAAGCTCAAGAGCATCTCCAAGCAAAAAATGGTCAACAGCAACATTCAGACGGTTTCGTACTGCTCAATTGCTACATTAAAACGTTATGTTTCTTTTTCAGAACTGGAAAAATACAAGCGTGACAGCATTCGAACCTGTAATCTTCAGATCCCAAGTCCGACGCCTTATCCATTAGGCCACACGGTCACTGACGTCCAACATTTACATGTATACGACTCATCTCGAAACGCTCACACCCCTGAGGCTTTGTGTTTTCGTTCTACACAGCCGCTGCCCCTTGCTCTTTCCCACCCATTCGTTACATTCAACCTCTGACGAGACCGACCAAATATAGACAGAGAAACAAGACCACACACTTTGTGCATTCGGAATCGAAGACAGGGCGTCCCTCGCCGCATTTGCTACGATTGCTATTTGCTACTTCTGCAGAAGCGGCGGCGGCGACGACGACGACGACGACGACGACGACCGCGAGAGGCTCTGTGATATGTGAGAAATACATCTATAAAATGTAATTCAGACTGCCTCGTCCCACCTTATGCTGTACCGCTTTGGCAAATGCTTTATCTGCGCCATTCGCCTTAATCGCATCTGAGAGTAATTCTTAAAAAAACGCCTGTCGCTAATTGTTCGTCATCACAGGTACTGTTTGCTATACGGCCACGACGCGCAACTGATTTCCAAAATTCATCTTTCTCGTGTTAGGATGGAACTTACGACTCCTGGTTTATTAGACCAGTGCTCCACCACTGAGCTAAAGAGGCGCGGCCTAGCGGTACTCTTGGGTACTTCGTCCTTACGGTCGTCTGCATCATCAGACTTTAGCTGACAACACTTCATATTACCGGCTAATATTTGCAGCTATTTCGACAAATTACTGCTTGGCTACACATCTGACACGTAACCGATGTGCTCTCCAAACAACAACACTTGCATTTCAGAACATGTCTTTCACACATATCTACAAAATCACCTTCACCTTCAAATACAGTTTCCTTGCGACTGACAGAGACGTAGGCAAAGTTTAAAGTTGCTATTTCCATTAAATCTCGTTAATCAGAAAAACGGTAATTTACACCTGCAGCGGAACAAAATTCCGTTCCGCCCAGCGTCTGGCTCGAACCCACGACCCTGGGATTAACAGTCTGACGCTCTACCGACTGAGCTAGCCGGCTACCTCGGTGAATACCTGCCGGGTAGCACGTCATACAGTACTCGTTTGGGTTGGGTGGTCCCATATAGAATCTCTCCATGATGCCTAATGTTTTCCTAACGTCACACTCGTCCCGTACTTCACTTTTATGTCATAATCATTTCTGAGAGGTAAAGAAATTGCATGACAACATGCAGAGCTAGTGGCGTCAAAATTAACACACATACTTTATGTGACTGAAAAGCCGAACGAGTTACTTTCCGACGTTGTTTTAGATGTGCAAGTGATAGTCAGAACTCGCTGTGTCGGCACTCTGCCGACCATTTCGCTAGTTAACACCGGTCTTGTTGTGTGTGTTTCAAGCTCAAGAGCATCTCCAAGCAAAAAATGGTCAACAGCAACATTCAGACGGTTTCGTACTGCTCAATTGCTACATTAAAACGTTATGTTTCTTTTTCAGAACTGGAAAAATACAAGCGTGACAGCATTCGAACCTGTAATCTTCAGATCCCAAGTCCGACGCCTTATCCATTAGGCCACACGGTCACTGACGACCAACATTTACATGTATACGACTCATCTCGAAACGCTCACACCCCTGACGATTTGTGTTTTCGTTCTACACAGCCGCTGCCCCTTGCTCTTTCCCACCCATTCGTTACATTCAACCTCTGACGAGACCGACCAAATATAGACTGAGAAACAAGACCACACACTTTGTGCATTCGGAATCGAAGGCAGGGCGTCCCTCGCCGCATTTGCTACGATTGCTATTTGCTACTTCTGCAGAAGCGGCGGCGGCGGCGGCGACGACGACGACGACGACAACGACGACGACGACAACGACGACGACGACGACCACGAGAGGCTCAGTGATATGTGAGAAATACATCTATAAAATGTAATTCAGACTGCCTCGTCCCACCTTATGCTGTACCGCTTTGGCAAATGCTTTATCTGCGCCATTCGCCTTAATCGCATCTGAGAGTAATTCTTAAAAAAACGCCTGTCGCTAATTGTTCGTCATCACAGGTACTGTTTGCTATACGGCCACGACGCGCAACTGATTTCCAAAATTCATCTTTCTCGTGTTAGGATGGAACTTACGACTCCTGGTTTATTAGACCATTGCTCCACCACTGAGCTTAAGAGGTGCGGCCTAGCGGTACTCGTGGGTACTTCGTCCTTACGGTCGTCTGCATCATCAGACTTTAGCTGACAACACTTCATATTACCGGCTAATATTTGCAGCTATTTCGACAAATTACTGCTTGGCTACACATCTGACACGTAACCGATGTGCTCTCCAAACAACAACACTTGCATTTCAGAACATGTCTTTCACACATATCTACAAAATCACCTTCACCTTCAAATACAGTTTCCTTGCGACTGACAGAGACGTAGGCAAAGTTTAAAGTTGCTATTTCCATTAAATCTCGTTAATCAGAAAAACGGTAATTTACACCTGCAGCGGAACAAAATTCCGTTCCGCCCAGCGTCTGGCTCGAACCCACGACCCTGGGATTAAGAGTCTGACGCTCTACCGACTGAGCTAGCCGGCTACCTCGGTGAATACCTGCCGGGTAGCACGTCATACAGTACTCGTTTGGGTTGGGTGGTCCCATATAGAATCTCTCCATGATGCCTAATGTTTTCCTAACGTCACACACGTCACGTACTTCACTTTTATGTCATAATCATTTCTGAGAGGTAAAGAAATTGCATGACAACATGCAGAGCTAGTGGCGTCAAAATTAACACACATACTTTATGTGACTGAAAAGCCGAACGAGTTACTTTCCGACGTTGTTTTAGATGTGCAAGTGATAGTCAGAACTCGCTGTGTCGGCACTCTGCCGACCATTTCGCTAGTTAACACCGGTCTTGTTGTGTGTGTTTCAAGCTCAAGAGCATCTCCAAGCAAAAAATGGTCAACAGCAACATTCAGACGGTTTCGTACTGCTCAATTGCTACATTAAAACGTTATGTTTCTTTTTCAGAACTGGAAAAATACAAGCGTGACAGCATTCGAACCTGTAATCTTCAGATCCCAAGTCCGACGCCTTATCCATTAGGCCACACGGTCACTGACGTCCAACATTTACATGTATACGACTCATCTCGAAACGCTCACACCCCTGAGGCTTTGTGTTTTCGTTCTACACAGCCGCTGCCCCTTGCTCTTTCCCACCCATTCGTTACATTCAACCTCTGACGAGACCGACCAAATATAGACAGAGAAACAAGACCACACACTTTGTGCATTCGGAATCGAAGACAGGGCGTCCCTCGCCGCATTTGCTACGATTGCTATTTGCTACTTCTGCAGAAGCGGCGGCGGCGACGACGACGACGACGACGACGACGACCGCGAGAGGCTCTGTGATATGTGAGAAATACATCTATAAAATGTAATTCAGACTGCCTCGTCCCACCTTATGCTGTACCGCTTTGGCAAATGCTTTATCTGCGCCATTCGCCTTAATCGCATCTGAGAGTAATTCTTAAAAAAACGCCTGTCGCTAATTGTTCGTCATCACAGGTACTGTTTGCTATACGGCCACGACGCGCAACTGATTTCCAAAATTCATCTTTCTCGTGTTAGGATGGAACTTACGACTCCTGGTTTATTAGACCAGTGCTCCACCACTGAGCTAAAGAGGCGCGGCCTAGCGGTACTCTTGGGTACTTCGTCCTTACGGTCGTCTGCATCATCAGACTTTAGCTGACAACACTTCATATTACCGGCTAATATTTGCAGCTATTTCGACAAATTACTGCTTGGCTACACATCTGACACGTAACCGATGTGCTCTCCAAACAACAACACTTGCATTTCAGAACATGTCTTTCACACATATCTACAAAATCACCTTCACCTTCAAATACAGTTTCCTTGCGACTGACAGAGACGTAGGCAAAGTTTAAAGTTGCTATTTCCATTAAATCTCGTTAATCAGAAAAACGGTAATTTACACCTGCAGCGGAACAAAATTCCGTTCCGCCCAGCGTCTGGCTCGAACCCACGACCCTGGGATTAACAGTCTGACGCTCTACCGACTGAGCTAGCCGGCTACCTCGGTGAATACCTGCCGGGTAGCACGTCATACAGTACTCGTTTGGGTTGGGTGGTCCCATATAGAATCTCTCCATGATGCCTAATGTTTTCCTAACGTCACACTCGTCCCGTACTTCACTTTTATGTCATAATCATTTCTGAGAGGTAAAGAAATTGCATGACAACATGCAGAGCTAGTGGCGTCAAAATTAACACACATACTTTATGTGACTGAAAAGCCGAACGAGTTACTTTCCGACGTTGTTTTAGATGTGCAAGTGATAGTCAGAACTCGCTGTGTCGGCACTCTGCCGACCATTTCGCTAGTTAACACCGGTCTTGTTGTGTGTGTTTCAAGCTCAAGAGCATCTCCAAGCAAAAAATGGTCAACAGCAACATTCAGACGGTTTCGTACTGCTCAATTGCTACATTAAAACGTTATGTTTCTTTTTCAGAACTGGAAAAATACAAGCGTGACAGCATTCGAACCTGTAATCTTCAGATCCCAAGTCCGACGCCTTATCCATTAGGCCACACGGTCACTGACGACCAACATTTACATGTATACGACTCATCTCGAAACGCTCACACCCCTGACGATTTGTGTTTTCGTTCTACACAGCCGCTGCCCCTTGCTCTTTCCCACCCATTCGTTACATTCAACCTCTGACGAGACCGACCAAATATAGACTGAGAAACAAGACCACACACTTTGTGCATTCGGAATCGAAGGCAGGGCGTCCCTCGCCGCATTTGCTACGATTGCTATTTGCTACTTCTGCAGAAGCGGCGGCGGCGGCGGCGACGACGACGACGACGACAACGACGACGACGACGACCACGAGAGGCTCAGTGATATGTGAGAAATACATCTATAAAATGTAATTCAGACTGCCTCGTCCCACCTTATGCTGTACCGCTTTGGCAAATGCTTTATCTGCGCCATTCGCCTTAATCGCATCTGAGAGTAATTCTTAAAAAAACGCCTGTCGCTAATTGTTCGTCATCACAGGTACTGTTTGCTATACGGCCACGACGCGCAACTGATTTCCAAAATTCATCTTTCTCGTGTTAGGATGGAACTTACGACTCCTGGTTTATTAGACCATTGCTCCACCACTGAGCTTAAGAGGTGCGGCCTAGCGGTACTCGTGGGTACTTCGTCCTTACGGTCGTCTGCATCATCAGACTTTAGCTGACAACACTTCATATTACCGGCTAATATTTGCAGCTATTTCGACAAATTACTGCTTGGCTACACATCTGACACGTAACCGATGTGCTCTCCAAACAACAACACTTGCATTTCAGAACATGTCTTTCACACATATCTACAAAATCACCTTCACCTTCAAATACAGTTTCCTTGCGACTGACAGAGACGTAGGCAAAGTTTAAAGTTGCTATTTCCATTAAATCTCGTTAATCAGAAAAACGGTAATTTACACCTGCAGCGGAACAAAATTCCGTTCCGCCCAGCGTCTGGCTCGAACCCACGACCCTGGGATTAAGAGTCTGACGCTCTACCGACTGAGCTAGCCGGCTACCTCGGTGAATACCTGCCGGGTAGCACGTCATACAGTACTCGTTTGGGTTGGGTGGTCCCATATAGAATCTCTCCATGATGCCTAATGTTTTCCTAACGTCACACACGTCACGTACTTCACTTTTATGTCATAATCATTTCTGAGAGGTAAAGAAATTGCATGACAACATGCAGAGCTAGTGGCGTCAAAATTAACACACATACTTTATGTGACTGAAAAGCCGAACGAGTTACTTTCCGACGTTGTTTTAGATGTGCAAGTGATAGTCAGAACTCGCTGTGTCGGCACTCTGCCGACCATTTCGCTAGTTAACACCGGTCTTGTTGTGTGTGTTTCAAGCTCAAGAGCATCTCCAAGCAAAAAATGGTCAACAGCAACATTCAGACGGTTTCGTACTGCTCAATTGCTACATTAAAACGTTATGTTTCTTTTTCAGAACTGGAAAAATACAAGCGTGACAGCATTCGAACCTGTAATCTTCAGATCCCAAGTCCGACGCCTTATCCATTAGGCCACACGGTCACTGACGACCAACATTTACATGTATACGACTCATCTCGAAACGCTCACACCCCTGAGGATTTGTGTTTTCGTTCTACACAGCCGCTGCCCCTTGCTCTTTCCCACCCATTCGTTACATTCAACCTCTGACGAGACCGACCAAATATAGACTGAGAAACAAGACCACACACTTTGTGCATTCGGAATCGAAGGCAGGGCGTCCCTCGCCGCATTTGCTACGATTGCTATTTGGTACTTCTGCAGAAGCGGCGGCGGCGACGACGACGACGACGACAACGACGACGACGACGACGACGACCGCGAGAGGCTCTGTGATATGTGAGAAATACATCTATAAAATGTAATTCAGACTGCCTCGTCCCACCTTATGCTGTACCGGTTTGGCAAATGCTTTATCTGCGCCATTCGCCTTAATCGCATCTGAGAGTAATTCTTAAAAAAACGCCTGTCGCTAATTGTTCGTCATCACAGGTACTGTTTGCTATACGGCCACGACGCGCAACTGATTTCCAAAATTCATCTTTCTCGTGTTAGGATGGAACTTACGACTCCTGGTTTATTAGACCAGTGCTCCACCACTGAGCTAAAGAGGCGCGGCCTAGCGGTACTCTTGGGTACTTCGTCCTTACGGTCGTCTGCATCATCAGACTTTAGCTGACAACACTTCATATTACCGGCTAATATTTGCAGCTATTTCGACAAATTACTGCTTGGCTACACATCTGACACGTAACCGATGTGCTCTCCAAACAACAACACTTGCATTTCAGAACATGTCTTTCACACATATCTACAAAATCACCTTCACCTTCAAATACAGTTTCCTTGCGACTGACAGAGACGTAGGCAAAGTTTAAAGTTGCTATTTCCATTAAATCTCGTTAATCAGAAAAACGGTAATTTACACCTGCAGCGGAACAAAATTCCGTTCCGCCCAGCGTCTGGCTCGAACCCACGACCCTGGGACTAAGAGTCTGACGCTCTACCGACTGAGCTAGCCGGCTACCTCGGTGAATACCTGCCGGGTAGCACGTCATACAGTACTCGTTTGGGTTGGGTGGTCCCATATAGAATCTCTCCATGATGCCTAATGTTTTCCTAACGTCACACTCGTCACGTACTTCACTTTTATGTCATAATCATTTCTGAGAGGTAAAGAAATTGCATGACAACATGCAGAGCTAGTGGCGTCAAAATTAACACACATACTTTATGTGACTGAAAAGCCGAACGAGTTACTTTCCGACGTTGTTTTAGATGTGCAAGTGATAGTCAGAACTCGCTGTGTCGGCACTCTGCCGACCATTTCGCTAGTTAACACCGGTCTTGTTGTGTGTGTTTCAAGCTCAAGAGCATCTCCAAGCAAAAAATGGTCAACAGCAACATTCAGACGGTTTCGTACTGCTCAATTGCTACATTAAAACGTTATGTTTCTTTTTCAGAACTGGAAAAATACAAGCGTGACAGCATTCGAACCTGTAATCTTCAGATCCCAAGTCCGACGCCTTATCCATTAGGCCACACGGTCACTGACGACCAACATTTACATGTATACGACTCATCTCGAAACGCTCACACCCCTGAGGATTTGTGTTTTCGTTCTACACAGCCGCTGCCCCTTGCTCTTTCCCACCCATTCGTTACATTCAACCTCTGACGAGACCGACCAAATATAGACAGAGAAACAAGACCACACACTTTGTGCATTCGGAATCGAAGACAGGGCGTCCCTCGCCGCATTTGCTACGATTGCTATTTGCTACTTCTGCAGAAGCGGCGGCGGCGACGACGACGACGACGACGACGACGACGACCGCGAGAGGCTCTGTGATATGTGAGAAATACATCTATAAAATGTAATTCAGACTGCCTCGTCCCACCTTATGCTGTACCGGTTTGGCAAATGCTTTATCTGCGCCATTCGCCTTAATCGCATCTGAGAGTAATTCTTAAAAAAACGCCTGTCGCTAATTGTTCGTCATCACAGGTACTGTTTGCTATACGGCCACGACGCGCAACTGATTTCCAAAATTCATCTTTCTCGTGTTAGGATGGAACTTACGACTCCTGGTTTATTAGACCAGTGCTCCACCACTGAGCTAAAGAGGCGCGGCCTAGCGGTACTCTTGGGTACTTCGTCCTTACGGTCGTCTGCATCATCAGACTTTAGCTGACAACACTTCATATTACCGGCTAATATTTGCAGCTATTTCGACAAATTACTGCTTGGCTACACATCTGACACGTAACCGATGTGCTCTCCAAACAACAACACTTGCATTTCAGAACATGTCTTTCACACATATCTACAAAATCACCTTCACCTTCAAATACAGTTTCCTTGCGACTGACAGAGACGTAGGCAAAGTTTAAAGTTGCTATTTCCATTAAATCTCGTTAATCAGAAAAACGGTAATTTACACCTGCAGCGGAACAAAATTCCGTTCCGCCCAGCGTCTGGCTCGAACCCACGACCCTGGGACTAAGAGTCTGACGCTCTACCGACTGAGCTAGCCGGCTACCTCGGTGGATACCTGCCGGGTAGCACGTCATACAGTACTCGTTTGGGTTGGGTGGTCCCATATAGAATCTCTCCATGATGCCTAATGTTTTCCTAACGTCACACTCGTCACGTACTTCACTTTTATGTCATAATCATTTCTGAGAGGTAAAGAAATTGCATGACAACATGCAGAGCTAGTGGCGTCAAAATTAACACACATACTTTATGTGACTGAAAAGCCGAACGAGTTACTTTCCGACGTTGTTTTAGATGTGCAAGTGATAGTCAGAACTCGCTGTGTCGGCACTCTGCCGACCATTTCGCTAGTTAACACCGGTCTTGTTGTGTGTGTTTCAAGCTCAAGAGCATCTCCAAGCAAAAAATGGTCAACAGCAACATTCAGACGGTTTCGTACTGCTCAATTGCTACATTAAAACGTTATGTTTCTTTTTCAGAACTGGAAAAATACAAGCGTGACAGCATTCGAACCTGTAATCTTCAGATCCGAAGTCCGACGCCTTATCCATTAGGCCACACGGTCACTGACGACCAACATTTACATGTATACGACTCATCTCGAAACGCTCACACCCCTGAGGATTTGTGTTTTCGTTCTACACAGCCGCTGCCCCTTGCTCTTTCCCACCCATTCGTTACATTCAACCTCTGACGAGACCGACCAAATATAGACTGAGAAACAAGACCACACACTTTGTGCATTCGGAATCGAAGGCAGGGCGTCCCTCGCCGCATTTGCTACGATTGCTATTTGCTACTTCTGCAGAAGCGGCGGCGGCGACGACGACGACGACGACGACGACGACGACCGCGAGAGGCTCTGTGATATGTGAGAAATACATCTATAAAATGTAATTCAGACTGCCTCGTCCCACCTTATGCTGTACCGCTTTGGCAAATGCTTTATCTGCGCCATTCGCCTTAATCGCATCTGAGAGTAATTCTTAAAAAAACGCCTGTCGCTAATTGTTCGTCATCACAGGTACTGTTTGCTATACGGCCACGACGCGCAACTGATTTCCAAAATTCATCTTTCTCGTGTTAGGATGGAACTTACGACTCCTGGTTTATTAGACCAGTGCTCCACCACTGAGCTAAAGAGGCGCGGCCTAGCGGTACTCTTGGGTACTTCGTCCTTACGGTCGTCTGCATCATCAGACTTTAGCTGACAACACTTCATATTACCGGCTAATATTTGCAGCTATTTCGACAAATTACTGCTTGGCTACACATCTGACACGTAACCGATGTGCTCTCCAAACAACAACACTTGCATTTCAGAACATGTCTTTCACACATATCTACAAAATCACCTTCACCTTCAAATACAGTTTCCTTGCGACTGACAGAGACGTAGGCAAAGTTTAAAGTTGCTATTTCCATTACATCTCGTTAATCAGAAAAACGGTAATTTACACCTGCAGCGGAACAAAATTCCGTTCCGCCCAGCGTCTGGCTCGAACCCACGACCCTGGGACTAAGAGTCTGACGCTCTACCGACTGAGCTAGCCGGCTACCTCGGTGAGTACCTGCCGGGTAGCACGTCATACAGTACTCGTTTGGGTTGGGTGGTCCCATATAGAATCTCTCCATGATGCCTAATGTTTTCCTAACGTCACACTCGTCACGTACTTCACTTTTATGTCATAATCATTTCTGAGAGGTAAAGAAATTGCATGACAACATGCAGAGCTAGTGGCGTCAAAATTAACACACATACTTTATGTGACTGAAAAGCCGAACGAGTTACTTTCCGACGTTGTTTTAGATGTGCAAGTGATAGTCAGAACTCGCTGTGTCGGCACTCTGCCGACCATTTCGCTAGTTAACACCGGTCTTGTTGTGTGTGTTTCAAGCTCAAGAGCATCTCCAAGCAAAAAATGGTCAACAGCAACATTCAGACGGTTTCGTACTGCTCAATTGCTACATTAAAACGTTATGTTTCTTTTTCAGAACTGGAAAAATACAAGCGTGACAGCATTCGAACCTGTAATCTTCAGATCCGAAGTCCGACGCCTTATCCATTAGGCCACACAGTCACTGACGACCAACATTTACATGTATACGACTCATCTCGAAACGCTCACACCCCTGAGGATTTGTGTTTTCGTTCTACACAGCCGCTGCCCCTTGCTCTTTCCCACCCATTCGTTACATTCAACCTCTGACGAGACCGACCAAATATAGACTGAGAAACAAGACCACACACTTTGTGCATTCGGAATCGAAGGCAGGGCGTCCCTCGCCGCATTTGCTACGATTGCTATTTGCTACTTCTGCAGAAGCGGCGGCGGCGACGACGACGACGACGACGACGACGACGACGACCGCGAGAGGCTCTGTGATATGTGAGAAATACATCTATAAAATGTAATTCAGACTGCCTCGTCCCACCTTATGCTGTACCGCTTTGGCAAATGCTTTATCTGCGCCATTCGCCTTAATCGCATCTGAGAGTAATTCTTAAAAAAACGCCTGTCGCTAATTGTTCGTCATCACAGGTACTGTTTGCTATACGGCCACGACGCGCAACTGATTTCCAAAATTCATCTTTCTCGTGTTAGGATGGAACTTACGACTCCTGGTTTATTAGACCAGTGCTCCACCACTGAGCTAAAGAGGCGCGGCCTAGCGGTACTCTTGGGTACTTCGTCCTTACGGTCGTCTGCATCATCAGACTTTAGCTGACAACACTTCATATTACCGGCTAATATTTGCAGCTATTTCGACAAATTACTGCTTGGCTACACATCTGACACGTAACCGATGTGCTCTCCAAACAACAACACTTGCATTTCAGAACATGTCTTTCACACACATCTACAAAATCACCTTCACCTTCAAATACAGTTTCCTTGCGACTGACAGAGACGTAGGCAAAGTTTAAAGTTGCTATTTCCATTAAATCTCGTTAATCAGAAAAACGGTAATTTACACCTGCAGCGGAACAAAATTCCGTTCCGCCCAGCGTCTGGCTCGAACCCACGACCCTGGGACTAAGAGTCTGACGCTCTACCGACTGAGCTAGCCGGCTACCTCGGTGGATACCTGCCGGGTAGCACGTCATACAGTACTCGTTTGGGTTGGGTGGTCCCATATAGAATCTCTCCATGATGCCTAATGTTTTCCTAACGTCACACTCGTCACGTACTTCACTTTTATGTCATAATCATTTCTGAGAGGTAAAGAAATTGCATGACAACATGCAGAGCTAGTGGCGTCAAAATTAACACACATACTTTATGTGACTGAAAAGCCGAACGAGTTACTTTCCGACGTTGTTTTAGATGTGCAAGTGATAGTCAGAACTCGCTGTGTCGGCACTCTGCCGACCATTTCGCTAGTTAACACCGGTCTTGTTGTGTGTGTTTCAAGCTCAAGAGCATCTCCAAGCAAAAAATGGTCAACAGCAACATTCAGACGGTTTCGTACTGCTCAATTGCTACATTAAAACGTTATGTTTCTTTTTCAGAACTGGAAAAATACAAGCGTGACAGCATTCGAACCTGTAATCTTCAGATCCCAAGTCCGACGCCTTATCCATTAGGCCACACGGTCACTGACGACCAACATTTACATGTATACGACTCATCTCGAAACGCTCACACCCCTGAGGATTTGTGTTTTCGTTCTACACAGCCGCTGCCCCTTGCTCTTTCCCACCCATTCGTTACATTCAACCTCTGACGAGACCGACCAAATATAGACTGAGAAACAAGACCACACACTTTGTGCATTCGGAATCGAAGGCAGGGCGTCCCTCGCCGCATTTGCTACGATTGCTATTTGCTACTTCTGCAGAAGCGGCGGCGGCGACGACGACGACGACGACGACGACGACGACCGCGAGAGGCTCTGTGATATGTGAGAAATACATCTATAAAATGTAATTCAGACTGCCTCGTCCCACCTTATGCTGTACCGCTTTGGCAAATGCTTTATCTGCGCCATTCGCCTTAATCGCATCTGAGAGTAATTCTTAAAAAAACGCCTGTCGCAAATTGTTCGTCATCACAGGTACTGTTTGCTATACGGCCACGACGCGCAACTGATTTCCAAAATTCATCTTTCTCGTGTTAGGATGGAACTTACGACTCCTGGTTTATTAGACCAGTGCTCCACCACTGAGCTAAAGAGGCGCGGCCTAGCGGTACTCTTGGGTACTTCGTCCTTACGGTCGTCTGCATCATCAGACTTTAGCTGACAACACTTCATATTACCGGCTAATATTTGCAGCTATTTCGACAAATTACTGCTTGGCTACACATCTGACACGTAACCGATGTGCTCTCCAAACAACAACACTTGCATTTCAGAACATGTCTTTCACACATATCTACAAAATCACCTTCACCTTCAAATACAGTTTCCTTGCGACTGACAGAGACGTAGGCAAAGTTTAAAGTTGCTATTTCCATTACATCTCGTTAATCAGAAAAACGGTAATTTACACCTGCAGCGGAACAAAATTCCGTTCCGCCCAGCGTCTGGCTCGAACCCACGACCCTGGGACTAAGAGTCTGACGCTCTACCGACTGAGCTAGCCGGCTACCTCGGTGAATACCTGCCGGGTAGCACGTCATACAGTACTCGTTTGGGTTGGGTGGTCCCATATAGAATCTCTCCATGATGCCTAATGTTTTCCTAACGTCACACTCGTCACGTACTTCACTTTTATGTCATAATCATTTCTGAGAGGTAAAGAATTTGCATGACAACATGCAGAGCTAGTGGCGTCAAAATTAACACACATACTTTATGTGACTGAAAAGCCGAACGAGTTACTTTCCGACGTTGTTTTAGATGTGCAAGTGATAGTCAGAACTCGCTGTGTCGGCACTCTGCCGACCATTTCGCTAGTTAACACCGGTCTTGTTGTGTGTGTTTCAAGCTCAAGAGCATCTCCAAGCAAAAAATGGGCAACAGCAACATTCAGACGGTTTCGTACTGCTCAATTGCTACATTAAAACGTTATGTTTCTTTTTCAGAACTGGAAAAATACAAGCGTGACAGCATTCGAACCTGTAATCTTCAGATCCCAAGTCCGACGCCTTATCCATTAGGCCACACGGTCACTGACGACCAACATTTACATGTATACGACTCATCTCGAAACGCTCACACCCCTGAGGATTTGTGTTTTCGTTCTACACAGCCGCTGCCCCTTGCTCTTTCCCACCCATTCGTTACATTCAACCTCTGACGAGACCGACCAAATATAGACTGAGAAACAAGACCACACACTTTGTGCATTCGGAATCGAAGGCAGGGCGTCCCTCGCCGCATTTGCTACGATTGCTATTTGCTACTTCTGCAGAAGCGGCGGCGGCGACGACGACGACGACGACGACGACGACGACGACGACGACGACCGCGAGAGGCTCTGTGATATGTGAGAAATACATCTATAAAATGTAATTCAGACTGCCTCGTCCCACCTTATGCTGTACCGCTTTGGCAAATGCTTTATCTGCGCCATTCGCCTTAATCGCATCTGAGAGTAATTCTTAAAAAAACGCCTGTCGCTAATTGTTCGTCATCACAGGTACTGTTTGCTATACGGCCACGACGCGCAACTGATTTCCAAAATTCATCTTTCTCGTGTTAGGATGGAACTTACGACTCCTGGTTTATTAGACCAGTGCTCCACCACTGAGCTAAAGAGGCGCGGCCTAGCGGTACTCTTGGGTACTTCGTCCTTACGGTCGTCTGCATCATCAGACTTTAGCTGACAACACTTCATATTACCGGCTAATATTTGCAGCTATTTCGACAAATTACTGCTTGGCTACACATCTGACACGTAACCGATGTGCTCTCCAAACAACAACACTTGCATTTCAGAACATGTCTTTCACACATATCTACAAAATCACCTTCACCTTCAAATACAGTTTCCTTGCGACTGACAGAGACGTAGGCAAAGTTTAAAGTTGCTATTTCCATTAAATCTCGTTAATCAGAAAAACGGTAATTTACACCTGCAGCGGAACAAAATTCCGTTCCGCCCAGCGTCTGGCTCGAACCCACGACCCTGGGACTAAGAGACTGACGCTCTACCGACTGAGCTAGCCGGCTACCTCGGTGAATACCTGCCGGGTAGCACGTCATACAGTACTCGTTTGGGTTGGGTGGTCCCATATAGAATCTCTCCATGATGCCTAATGTTTTCCTAACGTCACACTCGTCACGTACTTCACGTTTATGTCATAATCATTTCTGAGAGGTAAAGAAATTGCATGACAACATGCAGAGCTAGTGGCGTCAAAATTAACACACATACTTTATGTGACTGAAAAGCCGAACGAGTTACTTTCCGACGTTGTTTTAGATGTGCAAGTGATAGTCAGAACTCGCTGTGTCGGCACTCTGCCGACCATTTCGCTAGTTAACACCGGTCTTGTTGTGTGTGTTTCAAGCTCAAGAGCATCTCCAAGCAAAAAATGGTCAACAGCAACATTCAGACGGTTTCGTACTGCTCAATTGCTACATTAAAACGTTATGTTTCTTTTTCAGAACTGGAAAAATACAAGCGTGACAGCATTCGAACCTGTAATCTTCAGATCCCAAGTCCGACGCCTTATCCATTAGGCCACACGGTCACTGACGACCAACATTTACATGTATACGACTCATCTCGAAACGCTCACACCCCTGAGGATTTGTGTTTTCGTTCTACACAGCCGCTGCCCCTTGCTCTTTCCCACCCATTCGTTACATTCAACCTCTGACGAGACCGACCAAATATAGACTGAGAAACAAGACCACACACTTTGTGCATTCGGAATCGAAGGCAGGGCGTCCCTCGCCGCATTTGCTACGATTGCTATTTGCTACTTCTGCAGAAGCGGCGGCGGCGACGACGACGACGACGACGACGACGACCGCGAGAGGCTCTGTGATATGTGAGAAATACATCTATAAAATGTAATTCAGACTGCCTCGTCCCACCTTATGCTGTACCGCTTTGGCAAATGCTTTATCTGCGCCATTCGCCTTAATCGCATCTGAGAGTAATTCTTAAAAAAACGCCTGTCGCAAATTGTTCGTCATCACAGGTACTGTTTGCTATACGGCCACGACGCGCAACTGATTTCCAAAATTCATCTTTCTCGTGTTAGGATGGAACTTACGACTCCTGGTTTATTAGACCAGTGCTCCACCACTGAGCTAAAGAGGCGCGGCCTAGCGGTACTCTTGGGTACTTCGTCCTTACGGTCGTCTGCATCATCAGACTTTAGCTGACAACACTTCATATTACCGGCTAATATTTGCAGCTATTTCGACAAATTACTGCTTGGCTACACATCTGACACGTAACCGATGTGCTCTCCAAACAACAACACTTGCATTTCAGAACATGTCTTTCACACATATCTACAAAATCACCTTCACCTTCAAATACAGTTTCCTTGCGACTGACAGAGACGTAGGCAAAGTTTAAAGTTGCTATTTCCATTACATCTCGTTAATCAGAAAAACGGTAATTTACACCTGCAGCGGAACAAAATTCCGTTCCGCCCAGCGTCTGGCTCGAACCCACGACCCTGGGACTAAGAGTCTGACGCTCTACCGACTGAGCTAGCCGGCTACCTCGGTGAATACCTGCCGGGTAGCACGTCATACAGTACTCGTTTGGGTTGGGTGGTCCCATATAGAATCTCTCCATGATGCCTAATGTTTTCCTAACGTCACACTCGTCACGTACTTCACTTTTATGTCATAATCATTTCTGAGAGGTAAAGAATTTGCATGACAACATGCAGAGCTAGTGGCGTCAAAATTAACACACATACTTTATGTGACTGAAAAGCCGAACGAGTTACTTTCCGACGTTGTTTTAGATGTGCAAGTGATAGTCAGAACTCGCTGTGTCGGCACTCTGCCGACCATTTCGCTAGTTAACACCGGTCTTGTTGTGTGTGTTTCAAGCTCAAGAGCATCTCCAAGCAAAAAATGGGCAACAGCAACATTCAGACGGTTTCGTACTGCTCAATTGCTACATTAAAACGTTATGTTTCTTTTTCAGAACTGGAAAAATACAAGCGTGACAGCATTCGAACCTGTAATCTTCAGATCCCAAGTCCGACGCCTTATCCATTAGGCCACACGGTCACTGACGACCAACATTTACATGTATACGACTCATCTCGAAACGCTCACACCCCTGAGGATTTGTGTTTTCGTTCTACACAGCCGCTGCCCCTTGCTCTTTCCCACCCATTCGTTACATTCAACCTCTGACGAGACCGACCAAATATAGACTGAGAAACAAGACCACACACTTTGTGCATTCGGAATCGAAGGCAGGGCGTCCCTCGCCGCATTTGCTACGATTGCTATTTGCTACTTCTGCAGAAGCGGCGGCGGCGACGACGACGACGACGACGACGACGACGACGACGACGACGACGACGACGACCGCGAGAGGCTCTGTGATATGTGAGAAATACATCTATAAAATGTAATTCAGACTGCCTCGTCCCACCTTATGCTGTACCGCTTTGGCAAATGCTTTATCTGCGCCATTCGCCTTAATCGCATCTGAGAGTAATTCTTAAAAAAACGCCTGTCGCTAATTGTTCGTCATCACAGGTACTGTTTGCTATACGGCCACGACGCGCAACTGATTTCCAAAATTCATCTTTCTCGTGTTAGGATGGAACTTACGACTCCTGGTTTATTAGACCAGTGCTCCACCACTGAGCTAAAGAGGCGCGGCCTAGCGGTACTCTTGGGTACTTCGTCCTTACGGTCGTCTGCATCATCAGACTTTAGCTGACAACACTTCATATTACCGGCTAATATTTGCAGCTATTTCGACAAATTACTGCTTGGCTACACATCTGACACGTAACCGATGTGCTCTCCAAACAACAACACTTGCATTTCAGAACATGTCTTTCACACATATCTACAAAATCACCTTCACCTTCAAATACAGTTTCCTTGCGACTGACAGAGACGTAGGCAAAGTTTAAAGTTGCTATTTCCATTAAATCTCGTTAATCAGAAAAACGGTAATTTACACCTGCAGCGGAACAAAATTCCGTTCCGCCCAGCGTCTGGCTCGAACCCACGACCCTGGGACTAAGAGACTGACGCTCTACCGACTGAGCTAGCCGGCTACCTCGGTGAATACCTGCCGGGTAGCACGTCATACAGTACTCGTTTGGGTTGGGTGGTCCCATATAGAATCTCTCCATGATGCCTAATGTTTTCCTAACGTCACACTCGTCACGTACTTCACGTTTATGTCATAATCATTTCTGAGAGGTAAAGAAATTGCATGACAACATGCAGAGCTAGTGGCGTCAAAATTAACACACATACTTTATGTGACTGAAAAGCCGAACGAGTTACTTTCCGACGTTGTTTTAGATGTGCAAGTGATAGTCAGAACTCGCTGTGTCGGCACTCTGCCGACCATTTCGCTAGTTAACACCGGTCTTGTTGTGTGTGTTTCAAGCTCAAGAGCATCTCCAAGCAAAAAATGGTCAACAGCAACATTCAGACGGTTTCGTACTGCTCAATTGCTACATTAAAACGTTATGTTTCTTTTTCAGAACTGGAAAAATACAAGCGTGACAGCATTCGAACCTGTAATCTTCAGATCCCAAGTCCGACGCCTTATCCATTAGGCCACACGGTCACTGACGACCAACATTTACATGTATACGACTCATCTCGAAACGCTCACACCCCTGAGGATTTGTGTTTTCGTTCTACACAGCCGCTGCCCCTTGCTCTTTCCCACCCATTCGTTACATTCAACCTCTGACGAGACCGACCAAATATAGACTGAGAAACAAGACCACACACTTTGTGCATTCGGAATCGAAGGCAGGGCGTCCCTCGCCGCATTTGCTACGATTGCTATTTGCTACTTCTGCAGAAGCGGCGGCGGCGACGACGACGACGACGACGACGACGACCGCGAGAGGCTCTGTGATATGTGAGAAATACATCTATAAAATGTAATTCAGACTGCCTCGTCCCACCTTATGCTGTACCGCTTTGGCAAATGCTTTATCTGCGCCATTCGCCTTAATCGCATCTGAGAGTAATTCTTAAAAAAACGCCTGTCGCAAATTGTTCGTCATCACAGGTACTGTTTGCTATACGGCCACGACGCGCAACTGATTTCCAAAATTCATCTTTCTCGTGTTAGGATGGAACTTACGACTCCTGGTTTATTAGACCAGTGCTCCACCACTGAGCTAAAGAGGCGCGGCCTAGCGGTACTCTTGGGTACTTCGTCCTTACGGTCGTCTGCATCATCAGACTTTAGCTGACAACACTTCATATTACCGGCTAATATTTGCAGCTATTTCGACAAATTACTGCTTGGCTACACATCTGACACGTAACCGATGTGCTCTCCAAACAACAACACTTGCATTTCAGAACATGTCTTTCACACATATCTACAAAATCACCTTCACCTTCAAATACAGTTTCCTTGCGACTGACAGAGACGTAGGCAAAGTTTAAAGTTGCTATTTCCATTACATCTCGTTAATCAGAAAAACGGTAATTTACACCTGCAGCGGAACAAAATTCCGTTCCGCCCAGCGTCTGGCTCGAACCCACGACCCTGGGACTAAGAGTCTGACGCTCTACCGACTGAGCTAGCCGGCTACCTCGGTGAATACCTGCCGGGTAGCACGTCATACAGTACTCGTTTGGGTTGGGTGGTCCCATATAGAATCTCTCCATGATGCCTAATGTTTTCCTAACGTCACACTCGTCACGTACTTCACTTTTATGTCATAATCATTTCTGAGAGGTAAAGAATTTGCATGACAACATGCAGAGCTAGTGGCGTCAAAATTAACACACATACTTTATGTGACTGAAAAGCCGAACGAGTTACTTTCCGACGTTGTTTTAGATGTGCAAGTGATAGTCAGAACTCGCTGTGTCGGCACTCTGCCGACCATTTCGCTAGTTAACACCGGTCTTGTTGTGTGTGTTTCAAGCTCAAGAGCATCTCCAAGCAAAAAATGGGCAACAGCAACATTCAGACGGTTTCGTACTGCTCAATTGCTACATTAAAACGTTATGTTTCTTTTTCAGAACTGGAAAAATACAAGCGTGACAGCATTCGAACCTGTAATCTTCAGATCCCAAGTCCGACGCCTTATCCATTAGGCCACACGGTCACTGACGACCAACATTTACATGTATACGACTCATCTCGAAACGCTCACACCCCTGAGGATTTGTGTTTTCGTTCTACACAGCCGCTGCCCCTTGCTCTTTCCCACCCATTCGTTACATTCAACCTCTGACGAGACCGACCAAATATAGACTGAGAAACAAGACCACACACTTTGTGCATTCGGAATCGAAGGCAGGGCGTCCCTCGCCGCATTTGCTACGATTGCTATTTGCTACTTCTGCAGAAGCGGCGGCGGCGACGACGACGACGACGACGACGACGACGACGACGACCGCGAGAGGCTCTGTGATATGTGAGAAATACATCTATAAAATGTAATTCAGACTGCCTCGTCCCACCTTATGCTGTACCGCTTTGGCAAATGCTTTATCTGCGCCATTCGCCTTAATCGCATCTGAGAGTAATTCTTAAAAAAACGCCTGTCGCTAATTGTTCGTCATCACAGGTACTGTTTGCTATACGGCCACGACGCGCAACTGATTTCCAAAATTCATCTTTCTCGTGTTAGGATGGAACTTACGACTCCTGGTTTATTAGACCAGTGCTCCACCACTGAGCTAAAGAGGCGCGGCCTAGCGGTACTCTTGGGTACTTCGTCCTTACGGTCGTCTGCATCATCAGACTTTAGCTGACAACACTTCATATTACCGGCTAATATTTGCAGCTATTTCGACAAATTACTGCTTGGCTACACATCTGACACGTAACCGATGTGCTCTCCAAACAACAACACTTGCATTTCAGAACATGTCTTTCACACATATCTACAAAATCACCTTCACCTTCAAATACAGTTTCCTTGCGACTGACAGAGACGTAGGCAAAGTTTAAAGTTGCTATTTCCATTAAATCTCGTTAATCAGAAAAACGGTAATTTACACCTGCAGCGGAACAAAATTCCGTTCCGCCCAGCGTCTGGCTCGAACCCACGACCCTGGGACTAAGAGACTGACGCTCTACCGACTGAGCTAGCCGGCTACCTCGGTGAATACCTGCCGGGTAGCACGTCATACAGTACTCGTTTGGGTTGGGTGGTCCCATATAGAATCTCTCCATGATGCCTAATGTTTTCCTAACGTCACACTCGTCACGTACTTCACGTTTATGTCATAATCATTTCTGAGAGGTAAAGAAATTGCATGACAACATGCAGAGCTAGTGGCGTCAAAATTAACACACATACTTTATGTGACTGAAAAGCCGAACGAGTTACTTTCCGACGTTGTTTTAGATGTGCAAGTGATAGTCAGAACTCGCTGTGTCGGCACTCTGCCGACCATTTCGCTAGTTAACACCGGTCTTGTTGTGTGTGTTTCAAGCTCAAGAGCATCTCCAAGCAAAAAATGGTCAACAGCAACATTCAGACGGTTTCGTACTGCTCAATTGCTACATTAAAACGTTATGTTTCTTTTTCAGAACTGGAAAAATACAAGCGTGACAGCATTCGAACCTGTAATCTTCAGATCCCAAGTCCGACGCCTTATCCATTAGGCCACACGGTCACTGACGACCAACATTTACATGTATACGACTCATCTCGAAACGCTCACACCCCTGAGGATTTGTGTTTTCGTTCTACACAGCCGCTGCCCCTTGCTCTTTCCCACCCATTCGTTACATTCAACCTCTGACGAGACCGACCAAATATAGACTGAGAAACAAGACCACACACTTTGTGCATTCGGAATCGAAGGCAGGGCGTCCCTCGCCGCATTTGCTACGATTGCTATTTGCTACTTCTGCAGAAGCGGCGGCGACGACGACGACGACGACGACGACGACGACCGCGAGAGGCTCTGTGATATGTGAGAAATACATCTATAAAATGTAATTCAGACTGCCACGTCCCACCTTATGCCTTACCGGTTTGGCAAATGCTTTATCTGCGCCATTCGCCTTAATCGCATCTGAGAGTAATTCTTAAAAAAACGCCTGTCGCTAATTGTTCGTCATCACAGGTACTGTTTGCTATACGGCCACGACGCGCAACTGATTTCCAAAATTCATCTTTCTCGTGTTAGGATGGAACTTACGACTCCTGGTTTATTAGACCAGTGCTCCACCACTGAGCTAAAGAGGCGCGGCCTAGCGGTACTCTTGGGTACTTCGTCCTTACGGTCGTCTGCATCATCAGACTTTAGCTGACAACACTTCATATTACCGGCTAATATTTGCAGCTATTTCGACAAATTACTGCTTGGCTACACATCTGACACGTAACCGATGTGCTCTCCAAACAACAACACTTGCATTTCAGAACATGTCTTTCACACATATCTACAAAATCACCTTCACCTTCAAATACAGTTTCCTTGCGACTGACAGAGACGTAGGCAAAGTTTAAAGTTGCTATTTCCATTAAATCTCGTTAATCAGAAAAACGGTAATTTACACCTGCAGCGGAACAAAATTCCGTTCCGCCCAGCGTCTGGCTCGAACCCACGACCCTGGGACTAAGAGACTGACGCTCTACCGACTGAGCTAGCCGGCTACCTCGGTGAATACCTGCCGGGTAGCACGTCATACAGTACTCGTTTGGGTTGGGTGGTCCCATATAGAATCTCTCCATGATGCCTAATGTTTTCCTAACGTCACACTCGTCACGTACTTCACGTTTATGTCATAATCATTTCTGAGAGGTAAAGAAATTGCATGACAACATGCAGAGCTAGTGGCGTCAAAATTAACACACATACTTTATGTGACTGAAAAGCCGAACGAGTTACTTTCCGACGTTGTTTTAGATGTGCAAGTGATAGTCAGAACTCGCTGTGTCGGCACTCTGCCGACCATTTCGCTAGTTAACACCGGTCTTGTTGTGTGTGTTTCAAGCTCAAGAGCATCTCCAAGCAAAAAATGGTCAACAGCAACATTCAGACGGTTTCGTACTGCTCAATTGCTACATTAAAACGTTATGTTTCTTTTTCAGAACTGGAAAAATACAAGCGTGACAGCATTCGAACCTGTAATCTTCAGATCCCAAGTCCGACGCCTTATCCATTAGGCCACACGGTCACTGACGACCAACATTTACATGTATACGACTCATCTCGAAACGCTCACACCCCTGAGGATTTGTGTTTTCGTTCTACACAGCCGCTGCCCCTTGCTCTTTCCCACCCATTCGTTACATTCAACCTCTGACGAGACCGACCAAATATAGACTGAGAAACAAGACCACACACTTTGTGCATTCGGAATCGAAGGCAGGGCGTCCCTCGCCGCATTTGCTACGATTGCTATTTGCTACTTCTGCAGAAGCGGCGGCGGCGACGACGACGACGACGACGACGACGACGACGACGACGACGACGACCGCGAGAGGCTCTGTGATATGTGAGAAATACATCTATAAAATGTAATTCAGACTGCCTCGTCCCACCTTATGCTGTACCGCTTTGGCAAATGCTTTATCTGCGCCATTCGCCTTAATCGCATCTGAGAGTAATTCTTAAAAAAACGCCTGTCGCTAATTGTTCGTCATCACAGGTACTGTTTGCTATACGGCCACGACGCGCAACTGATTTCCAAAATTCATCTTTCTCGTGTTAGGATGGAACTTACGACTCCTGGTTTATTAGACCAGTGCTCCACCACTGAGCTAAAGAGGCGCGGCCTAGCGGTACTCTTGGGTACTTCGTCCTTACGGTCGTCTGCATCATCAGACTTTAGCTGACAACACTTCATATTACCGGCTAATATTTGCAGCTATTTCGACAAATTACTGCTAGGCTACACATCTGACACGTAACCGATGTGCTCTCCAAACAACAACACTTGCATTTCAGAACATGTCTTTCACACATATCTACAAAATCACCTTCACCTTCAAATACAGTTTCCTTGCGACTGACAGAGACGTAGGCAAAGTTTAAAGTTGCTATTTCCATTAAATCTCGTTAATCAGAAAAACGGTAATTTACACCTTCAGCGGAACAAAATTCCGTTCCGCCCAGCGTCTGGCTCGAACCCACGACCCTGGGACTAAGAGTCTGACGCTCTACCGACTGAGCTAGCCGGCTACCTCGGTGAATACCTGCCGGGTAGCACGTCATACAGTACTCGTTTGGGTTGGGTGGTCCCATATAGAATCTCTCCATGATGCCTAATGTTTTCCTAACGTCACACTCGTCACGTACTTCACTTTTATGTCATAATCATTTCTGAGAGGTAAAGAAATTGCATGACAACATGCAGAGCTAGTGGCGTCAAAATTAACACACATACTTTATGTGAGTGAAAAGCCGAACGAGTTACTTTCCGACGTTGTTTTAGATGTGCAAGTGATAGTCAGAACTCGCTGTGTCGGCACTCTGCCGACCATTTCGCTAGTTAACACCGGTCTTGTTGTGTGTGTTTCAAGCTCAAGAGCATCTCCAAGCAAAAAATGGTCAACAGCAACATTCAGACGGTTTCGTACTGCTCAATTGCTACATTAAAACGTTATGTTTCTTTTTCAGAACTGGAAAAATACAAGCGTGACAGCATTCGAACCTGTAATTTCAGATCCCAAGTCCGACGCCTTATCCATTAGGCCACACGGTCACTGACGACCAACATTTACATGTATACGACTCATCTCGAAACGCTCACACCCCTGAGGATTTGTGTTTTCGTTCTACACAGCCGCTGCCCCTTGCTCTTTCCCACCCATTCGTTACATTCAACCTCTGACGAGACCGACCAAATATAGACTGAGAAACAAGACCACACACTTTGTGCATTCGGAATCGAAGGCAGGGCGTCCCTCGCCGCATTTGCTACGATTGCTATTTGCTACTTCTGCAGAAGCGGCGGCGACGACGACGACGACGACGACGACGACGACCGCGAGAGGCTCTGTGATATGTGAGAAATACATCTATAAAATGTAATTCAGACTGCCACGTCCCACCTTATGCCTTACCGGTTTGGCAAATGCTTTATCTGCGCCATTCGCCTTAATCGCATCTGAGAGTAATTCTTAAAAAAACGCCTGTCGCTAATTGTTCGTCATCACAGGTACTGTTTGCTATACGGCCACGACGCGCAACTGATTTCCAAAATTCATCTTTCTCGTGTTAGGATGGAACTTACGACTCCTGGTTTATTAGACCAGTGCTCCACCACTGAGCTAAAGAGGCGCGGCCTAGCGGTACTCTTGGGTACTTCGTCCTTACGGTCGTCTGCATCATCAGACTTTAGCTGACAACACTTCATATTACCGGCTAATATTTGCAGCTATTTCGACAAATTACTGCTTGGCTACACATCTGACACGTAACCGATGTGCTCTCCAAACAACAACACTTGCATTTCAGAACATGTCTTTCACACATATCTACAAAATCACCTTCACCTTCAAATACAGTTTCCTTGCGACTGACAGAGACGTAGGCAAAGTTTAAAGTTGCTATTTCCATTAAATCTCGTTAATCAGAAAAACGGTAATTTAGACCTGCAGCGGAACAAAATTCCGTTCCGCCCAGCGTCTGGCTCGAACCCACGACCCTGGGACTAAGAGTCTGACGCTCTACCGACTGAGCTAGCCGGCTACCCCGGTGAATACCTGCCGGGTAGCACGTCATACAGTACTCGTTTGGGTTGGGTGGTCCCATATAGAATCTCTCCATGATGCCTAATGTTTTCCTAACGTCACACTCGTCACGTACTTCACTTTTATGTCATAATCATTTCTGAGAGGTAAAGAAATTGCATGACAACATGCAGAGCTAGTGGCGTCAAAATTAACACACATACTTTATGTGACTGAAAAGCCGAACGAGTTACTTTCCGACGTTGTTTTAGATGTGCAAGTGATAGTCAGAACTCGCTGTGTCGGCACTCTGCCGACCATTTCGCTAGTTAACACCGGTCTTGTTGTGTGTGTTTCAAGCTCAAGAGCATCTCCAAGCAAAAAATGGTCAACAGCAACATTCAGACGGTTTCGTACTGCTCAATTGCTACATTAAAACGTTATGTTTCTTTTTCAGAACTGGAAAAATACAAGCGTGACAGCATTCGAACCTGTAATCTTCAGATCCCAAGTCCGACGCCTTATCCATTAGGCCACACGGTCACTGACGACCAACATTTACATGTATACGACTCATCTCGAAACGCTCACACCCCTGAGGATTTGTGTTTTCGTTCTACACAGCCGCTGCCCCTTGCTCTTTCCCACCCATTCGTTACATTCAACCTCTGACGAGACCGACCAAATATAGACTGAGAAACAAGACCACACACTTTGTGCATTCGGAATCGAAGGCAGGGCGTCCCTCGCCGCATTTGCTACGATTGCTATTTGCTACTTCTGCAGAAGCGGCGGCGGCGACGACGACGACGACGACGACCGCGAGAGGCTCTGTGATATGTGAGAAATACATCTATAAAATGTAATTCAGACTGCCTCGTCCCACCTTATGCTGTACCGGTTTGGCAAATGCTTTATCTGCGCCATTCGCCTTAATCGCATCTGAGAGTAATTCTTAAAAAAACGCCTGTCGCTAATTGTTCGTCATCACAGGTACTGTTTGCTATACGGCCACGACGCGCAACTGATTTCCAAAATTCATCTTTCTCGTGTTAGGATGGAACTTACGACTCCTGGTTTATTAGACCAGTGCTCCACCACTGAGCTAAAGAGGCGCGGCCTAGCGGTACTCTTGGGTACTTCGTCCTTACGGTCGTCTGCATCATCAGACTTTAGCTGACAACACTTCATATTACCGGCTAATATTTGCAGCTATTTCGACAAATTACTGCTTGGCTACACATCTGACACGTAACCGATGTGCTCTCCAAACAACAACACTTGCATTTCAGAACATGTCTTTCACACATATCTACAAAATCACCTTCACCTTCAAATACAGTTTCCTTGCGACTGACAGAGACGTAGGCAAAGTTTAAAGTTGCTATTTCCATTAAATCTCGTTAATCAGAAAAACGGTAATTCACACCTGCAGCGGAACAAAATTCCGTTCCGCCCAGCGCCTGGCTCGAACCCACGACCCTGGGATTAAGAGTCTGACGCTCTACCGACTGAGCTAGCCGGCTACCTCGGTGAATACCTGCCGGGTAGCACGTCATACAGTACTCGTTTGGGTTGGGTGGTCCCATATAGAATCTCTCCATGATGCCTAATGTTTTCCTAACGTCACACTCGTCACGTACTTCACGTTTATGTCATAATCATTTCTGAGAGGTAAAGAAATTGCATGACAACATGCAGAGCTAGTGGCGTCAAAATTAACACACATACTTTATGTGACTGAAAAGCCGAACGAGTTACTTTCCGACGTTGTTTTAGATGTGCAAGTGATAGTCAGAACTCGCTGTGTCGGCACTCTGCCGACCATTTCGCTAGTTAACACCGGTCTTGTTGTGTGTGTTTCAAGCTCAAGAGCATCTCCAAGCAAAAAATGGTCAACAGCAACATTCAGACGGTTTCGTACTGCTCAATTGCTACATTAAAACGTTATGTTTCTTTTTCAGAACTGGAAAAATACAAGCGTGACAGCATTCGAACCTGTAATCTTCAGATCCCAAGTCCGACGCCTTATCCATTAGGCCACACGGTCACTGACGACCAACATTTACATGTATACGACTCATCTCGAAACGCTCACACCCCTGAGGATTTGTGTTTTCGTTCTACACAGCCGCTGCCCCTTGCTCTTTCCCACCCATTCGTTACATTCAACCTCTGACGAGACCGACCAAATATAGACTGAGAAACAAGACCACACACTTTGTGCATTCGGAATCGAAGGCAGGGCGTCCCTCGCCGCATTTGCTACGATTGCTATTTGCTACTTCTGCAGAAGCGGCGGCGGCGACGACGACGACGACGACGACGACGACCGCGAGAGGCTCTGTGATATGTGAGAAATACATCTATAAAATGTAATTCAGACTGCCACGTCCCACCTTATGCCTTACCGGTTTGGCAAATGCTTTATCTGCGCCATTCGCCTTAATCGCATCTGAGAGTAATTCTTAAAAAAACGCCTGTCGCTAATTGTTCGTCATCACAGGTACTGTTTGCTATACGGCCACGACGCGCAACTGATTTCCAAAATTCATCTTTCTCGTGTTAGGATGGAACTTACGACTCCTGGTTTATTAGACCAGTGCTCCACCACTGAGCTAAAGAGGGGCGGCCTAGCGGTACTCTGTGTACTTCGTCCTTACGGTCGTCTGCATCATCAGACTTTAGCTGACAACACTTCATATTACCGGCTAATATTTGCAGCTATTTCGACAAATTACTGCTTGGCTACACATCTGACACGTAACCGATGTGCTCTCCAAACAACAACACTTGCATTTCAGAACATGTCTTTCACACATATCTACAAAATTACCTTCACCTTCAAATACAGTTTCCTTGCGACTGACAGAGACGTAGGCAAAGTTTAAAGTTGCTATTTCCATTAAATCTCGTTAATCAGAAAAACGGTAATTTACACCTGCAGCGGAACAAAATTCCGTTCCGCCCAGCGTCTGGCTCGAACCCACGACCCTGGGACTAAGAGTCTGACGCTCTACCGACTGAGCTAGCCGGCTACCTCGGTGAATACCTGCCGGGTAGCACGTCATACAGTACTCGTTTGGGTTGGGTGGTCCCATATAGAATCTCTCCATGATGCCTAATGTTTTCCTAACGTCACACTCGTCACGTACTTCACTTTTATGTCATAATCATTTCTGAGAGGTAAAGAAATTGCATGACAACATGCATAGCTAGTGGCGTCAAAATTAACACACATACTTTATGTGACTGAAAAGCCGAACGAGTTACTTTCCGACGTTGTTTTAGATGTGCAAGTGATAGTCAGAACTCGCTGTGTCGGCACTCTGCCGACCATTTCGCTAGTTAACACCGGTCTTGTTGTGTGTGTTTCAAGCTCAAGAGCATCTCCAAGCAAAAAATGGTCAACAGCAACATTCAGACGGTTTCGTACTGCTCAATTGCTACATTAAAACGTTATGTTTCTTTTTCAGAACTGGAAAAATACAAGCGTGACAGCATTCGAACCTGTAATCTTCAGATCCCAAGTCCGACGCCTTATCCATTAGGCCACACGGTCACTGACGACCAACATTTACATGTATACGACTCATCTCGAAACGCTCACACCCCTGAGGATTTGTGTTTTCGTTCTACACAGCCGCTGCCCCTTGCTCTTTCCCACCCATTCGTTACATTCAACCTCTGACGAGACCGACCAAATATAGACTGAGAAACAAGACCACACACTTTGTGCATTCGGAATCGAAGGCAGGGCGTCCCTCGCCGCATTTGCTACGATTGCTATTTGCTACTTCTGCAGAAGCGGCGGCGGCGACGACGACGACGACGACGACGACGACGACGACCGCGAGAGGCTCTGTGATATGTGAGAAATACATCTATAAAATGTAATTCAGACTGCCTCGTTCCACCTTATGCTGTACCGCTTTGGCAAATGCTTTATCTGCGCCATTCGCCTTAATCGCATCTGAGAGTAATTCTTAAAAAAACGCCTGTCGCTAATTGTTCGTCATCACAGGTACTGTTTGCTATACGGCCACGACGCGCAACTGATTTCCAAAATTCATCTTTCTCGTGTTAGGATGGAACTTACGACTCCTGGTTTATTAGACCAGTGCTCCACCACTGAGCTAAAGAGGCGCGGCCTAGCGGTACTCTTGGGTACTTCGTCCTTACGGTCGTCTGCATCATCAGACTTTAGCTGACAACACTTCATATTACCGGCTAATATTTGCAGCTATTTCGACAAATTACTGCTAGGCTACACATCTGACACGTAACCGATGTGCTCTCCAAACAACAACACTTGCATTTCAGAACATGTCTTTCACACATATCTACAAAATCACCTTCACCTTCAAATACAGTTTCCTTGCGACTGACAGAGACGTAGGCAAAGTTTAAAGTTGCTATTTCCATTAAATCTCGTTAATCAGAAAAACGGTAATTTACACCTGCAGCGGAACAAAATTCCGTTCCGCCCAGCGTGTGGCTCGAACCCACGACCCTGGGACTAAGAGTCTGACGCTCTACCGACTGAGCTAGCCGGCTACCTCGGTGAATACCTGCCGGGTAGCACGTCATACAGTACTCGTTTGGGTTGGGTGGTCCCATATAGAATCTCTCCATGATGCCTAATGTTTTCCTAACGTCACACTCGTCACGTACTTCACTTTTATGTCATAATCATTTCTGAGAGGTAAAGAAATTGCATGACAACATGCAGAGCTAGTGGCGTCAAAATTAACACACATACTTTATGTGAGTGAAAAGCCGAACGAGTTACTTTCCGACGTTGTTTTAGATGTGCAAGTGATAGTCAGAACTCGCTGTGTCGGCACTCTGCCGACCATTTCGCTAGTTAACACCGGTCTTGTTGTGTGTGTTTCAAGCTCAAGAGCATCTCCAAGCAAAAAATGGTCAACAGCAACATTCAGACGGTTTCGTACTGCTCAATTGCTACATTAAAACGTTATGTTTCTTTTTCAGAACTGGAAAAATACAAGCGTGACAGCATTCGAACCTGTAATCTTCAGATCCGAAGTCCGACGCCTTATCCATTAGGCCACACGGTCACTGACGACCAACATTTACATGTATACGACTCATCTCGAAACGCTCACACCCCTGAGGATTTGTGTTTTCGTTCTACACAGCCGCTGCCCCTTGCTCTTTCCCACCCATTCGTTACATTCAACCTCTGACGAGACCGACCAAATATAGACTGAGAAACAAGACCACACACTTTGTGCATTCGGAATCGAAGGCAGGGCGTCCCTCGCCGCATTTGCTACGATTGCTATTTGCTACTTCTGCAGAAGCGGCGGCGGCGACGACGACGACGACGACGACCGCGAGATGCTCTGTGATATGTGAGAAATACATCTATAAAATGTAATTCAGACTGCCTCGTCCCACCTTATGCTGTACCGCTTTGGCAAATGCTTTATCTGCGCCATTCGCCTTAATCGCATCTGAGAGTAATTCTTAAAAAAACGCCTGTCGCTAATTGTTCGTCATCACAGGTACTGTTTGCTATACGGCCACGACGCGCAACTGATTTCCAAAATTCATCTTTCTCGTGTTAGGATGGAACTTACGACTCCTGGTTTATTAGACCAGTGCTCCACCACTGAGCTAAAGAGGCGCGGCCTAGCGGTACTCTTGGGTACTTCGTCCTTACGGTCGTCTGCATCATCAGACTTTAGCTGACAACACTTCATATTACCGGCTAATATTTGCAGCTATTTCGACAAATTACTGCTTGGCTACACATCTGACACGTAACCGATGTGCTCTCCAAACAACAACACTTGCATTTCAGAACATGTCTTTCACACATATCTACAAAATCACCTTCACCTTCAAATACAGTTTCCTTGCGACTGACAGAGACGTAGGCAAAGTTTAAAGTTGCTATTTCCATTAAATCTCGTTAATCAGAAAAACGGTAATTTACACCTGCAGCGGAACAAAATTCCGTTCCGCCCAGCGTCTGGCTCGAACCCACGACCCTGGGATTAAGAGTCTGACGCTCTACCGACTGAGCTAGCCGGCTACCTCGGTGAATACCTGCCGGGTAGCACGTCATACAGTACTCGTTTGGGTTGGGTGGTCCCATATAGAATCTCTCCATGATGCCTAATGTTTTCCTAACGTCACACTCGTCACGTACTTCACTTTTATGTCATAATCATTTCTGAGAGGTAAAGAAATTGCATGACAACATGCAGAGCTAGTGGCGTCAAAATTAACACACATACTTTATGTGACTGAAAAGCCGAACGAGTTACTTTCCGACGTTGTTTTAGATGTGCAAGTGATAGTCAGAACTCGCTGTGTCGGCACTCTGCCGACCATTTCGCTAGTTAACACCGGTCTTGTTGTGTGTGTTTCAAGCTCAAGAGCATCTCCAAGCAAAAAATGGTCAACAGCAACATTCAGACAGTTTCGTACTGCTCAATTGCTACATTAAAACGTTATGTTTCTTTTTCAGAACTGGAAAAATACAAGCGTGACAGCATTCGAACCTGTAATCTTCAGATCCGAAGTCCGACGCCTTATCCATTAGGCCACACGGTCACTGACGACCAACATTTACATGTATACGACTCATCTCGAAACGCTCACACCCCTGAGGATTTGTGTTTTCGTTCTACACAGCCGCTGCCCCTTGCTCTTTCCCACCCATTCGTTACATTCAACCTCTGACGAGACCGACCAAATATAGACTGAGAAACAAGACCACACACTTTGTGCATTCGGAATCGAAGGCAGGGCGTCCCTCGCCGCATTTGCTACGATTGCTATTTGCTACTTCTGCAGAAGCGGCGGCGGCGACGACGACGACGACGACGACGACGACGACGACGACGACGACGACCGCGAGAGGCTCTGTGATATGTGAGAAATACATCTATAAAATGTAATTCAGACTGCCTCGTCCCACCTTATGCTGTACCGCTTTGGCAAATGCTTTATCTGCGCCATTCGCCTTAATCGCATCTGAGAGTAATTCTTAAAAAAACGCCTGTCGCTAATTGTTCGTCATCACAGGTACTGTTTGCTATACGGCCACGACGCGCAACTGATTTCCAAAATTCATCTTTCTCGTGTTAGGATGGAACTTACGACTCCTGGTTTATTAGACCAGTGCTCCACCACTGAGCTAAAGAGGCGCGGCCTAGCGGTACTCTTGGGTACTTCGTCCTTACGGTCGTCTGCATCATCAGACTTTAGCTGACAACACTTCATATTACCGGCTAATATTTGCAGCTATTTCGACAAATTACTGCTTGGCTACACATCTGACACGTAACCGATGTGCTCTCCAAACAACAACACTTGCATTTCAGAACATGTCTTTCACAAATATCTACAAAATCACCTTCACCTTCAAATACAGTTTCCTTGCGACTGACAGAGACGTAGGCAAAGTTTAAAGTTGCTATTTCCATTAAATCTCGTTAATCAGAAAAACGGTAATTTACACCTGCAGCGGAACAAAATTCCGTTCCGCCCAGCGTCTGGCTCGAACCCACGACCCTGGGATTAAGAGTCTGACGCTCTACCGACTGAGCTAGCCGGCTACCTCGGTGAATACCTGCCGGGTAGCACGTCATACAGTACTCGTTTGGGTTGGGTGGTCCCATATAGAATCTCTCCATGATGCCTAATGTTTTCCTAACGTCACACTCGTCACGTACTTCACTTTTATGTCATAATCATTTCTGAGAGGTAAAGAAATTGCATGACAACATGCAGAGCTAGTGGCGTCAAAATTAACACACATACTTTATGTGAGTGAAAAGCCGAACGAGTTACTTTCCGACGTTGTTTTAGATGTGCAAGTGATAGTCAGAACTCGCTGTGTCGGCACTCTGCCGACCATTTCGCTAGTTAACACCGGTCTTGTTGTGTGTGTTTCAAGCTCAAGAGCATCTCCAAGCAAAAAATGGTCAACAGCAACATTCAGACGGTTTCGTACTGCTCAATTGCTACATTAAAACGTTATGTTTCTTTTTCAGAACTGGAAAAATACAAGCGTGACAGCATTCGAACCTGTAATCTTCAGATCCGAAGTCCGACGCCTTATCCATTAGGCCACACGGTCACTGACGACCAACATTTACATGTATACGACTCATCTCGAAACGCTCACACCCCTGAGGATTTGTGTTTTCGTTCTACACAGCCGCTGCCCCTTGCTCTTTCCCACCCATTCGTTACATTCAACCTCTGACGAGACCGACCAAATATAGACTGAGAAACAAGACCACACACTTTGTGCATTCGGAATCGAAGGCAGGGCGTCCCTCGCCGCATTTGCTACGATTGCTATTTGCTACTTCTGCAGAAGCGGCGGCGGCGACGACGACGACGACGACGACCGCGAGATGCTCTGTGATATGTGAGAAATACATCTATAAAATGTAATTCAGACTGCCTCGTCCCACCTTATGCTGTACCGCTTTGGCAAATGCTTTATCTGCGCCATTCGCCTTAATCGCATCTGAGAGTAATTCTTAAAAAAACGCCTGTCGCTAATTGTTCGTCATCACAGGTACTGTTTGCTATACGGCCACGACGCGCAACTGATTTCCAAAATTCATCTTTCTCGTGTTAGGATGGAACTTACGACTCCTGGTTTATTAGACCAGTGCTCCACCACTGAGCTAAAGAGGCGCGGCCTAGCGGTACTCTTGGGTACTTCGTCCTTACGGTCGTCTGCATCATCAGACTTTAGCTGACAACACTTCATATTACCGGCTAATATTTGCAGCTATTTCGACAAATTACTGCTTGGCTACACATCTGACACGTAACCGATGTGCTCTCCAAACAACAACACTTGCATTTCAGAACATGTCTTTCACACATATCTACAAAATCACCTTCACCTTCAAATACAGTTTCCTTGCGACTGACAGAGACGTAGGCAAAGTTTAAAGTTGCTATTTCCATTAAATCTCGTTAATCAGAAAAACGGTAATTTACACCTGCAGCGGAACAAAATTCCGTTCCGCCCAGCGTCTGGCTCGAACCCACGACCCTGGGATTAAGAGTCTGACGCTCTACCGACTGAGCTAGCCGGCTACCTCGGTGAATACCTGCCGGGTAGCACGTCATACAGTACTCGTTTGGGTTGGGTGGTCCCATATAGAATCTCTCCATGATGCCTAATGTTTTCCTAACGTCACACTCGTCACGTACTTCACTTTTATGTCATAATCATTTCTGAGAGGTAAAGAAATTGCATGACAACATGCAGAGCTAGTGGCGTCAAAATTAACACACATACTTTATGTGACTGAAAAGCCGAACGAGTTACTTTCCGACGTTATTTTAGATGTGCAAGTGATAGTCAGAACTCGCTGTGTCGGCACTCTGCCGACCATTTCGCTAGTTAACACCGGTCTTGTTGTGTGTGTTTCAAGCTCAAGAGCATCTCCAAGCAAAAAATGGTCAACAGCAACATTCAGACAGTTTCGTACTGCTCAATTGCTACATTAAAACGTTATGTTTCTTTTTCAGAACTGGAAAAATACAAGCGTGACAGCATTCGAACCTGTAATCTTCAGATCCGAAGTCCGAAGCCTTATCCATTAGGCCACACGGTCACTGACGACCAACATTTACATGTATACGACTCATCTCGAAACGCTCACACCCCTGAGGATTTGTGTTTTCGTTCTACACAGCCGCTGCCCCTTGCTCTTTCCCACCCATTCGTTACATTCAACCTCTGACGAGACCGACCAAATATAGACTGAGAAACAAGACCACACACTTTGTGCATTCGGAATCGAAGGCAGGGCGTCCCTCGCCGCATTTGCTACGATTGCTATTTGCTACTTCTGCAGAAGCGGCGGCGGCGACGACGACGACGACGACGACGACGACGACCGCGAGAGGCTCTGTGATATGTGAGAAATACATCTATAAAATGTAATTCAGACTGCCTCGTCCCACCTTATGCTGTACCGCTTTGGCAAATGCTTTATCTGCGCCATTCGCCTTAATCGCATCTGAGAGTAATTCTTAAAAAAACGCCTGTCGCTAATTGTTCGTCATCACAGGTACTGTTTGCTATACGGCCACGACGCGCAACTGATTTCCAAAATTCATCTTTCTCGTGTTAGGATGGAACTTACGACTCCTGGTTTATTAGACCAGTGCTCCACCACTGAGCTAAAGAGGCGCGGCCTAGCGGTACTCTTGGGTACTTCGTCCTTACGGTCGTCTGCATCATCAGACTTTAGCTGACAACACTTCATATTACCGGCTAATATTTGCAGCTATTTCGACAAATTACTGCTTGGCTACACATCTGACACGTAACCGATGTGCTCTCCAAACAACAACACTTGCATTTCAGAACATGTCTTTCACACATATCTACAAAATCACCTTCACCTTCAAATACAGTTTCCTTGCGACTGACAGAGACGTAGGCAAAGTTTAAAGTTGCTATTTCCATTAAATCTCGTTAATCAGAAAAACGGTAATTTACACCTGCAGCGGAACAAAATTCCGTTCCGCCCAGCGTCTGGCTCGAACCCACGACCCTGGGATTAAGAGTCTGACGCTCTACCGACTGAGCTAGCCGGCTACCTCGGTGAATACCTGCCGGGTAGCACGTCATACAGTACTCGTTTGGGTTGGGTGGTCCCATATAGAATCTCTCCATGATGCCTAATGTTTTCCTAACGTCACACTCGTCACGTACTTCACTTTTATGTCATAATCATTTCTGAGAGGTAAAGAAATTGCATGACAACATGCAGAGCTAGTGGCGTCAAAATTAACACACATACTTTATGTGACTGAAAAGCCGAACGAGTTACTTTCCGACGTTGTTTTAGATGTGCAAGTGATAGCCAGAACTCGCTGTGTCGGCACTCTGCCGACCATTTCGCTAGTTAACACCGGTCTTGTTGTGTGTGTTTCAAGCTCAAGAGCATCTCCAAGCAAAAAATGGTCAACAGCAACATTCAGACGGTTTCGTACTGCTCAATTGCTACATTAAAACGTTATGTTTCTTTTTCAGAACTGGAAAAATACAAGCGTGACAGCATTCGAACCTGTAATCTTCAGATCCCAAGTCCGACGCCTTATCCATTAGGCCACACGGTCACTGACGACCAATATTTACATGTATACGACTCATCTCGAAACGCTCACACCCCTGAGGATTTGTGTTTTCGTTCTACACAGCCGCTGCCCCTTGCTCTTTCCCACCCATTCGTTACATTCAACCTCTGACGAGACCGACCAAATATAGACTGAGAAACAAGACCACACACTTTGTGCATTCGGAATCGAAGGCAGGGCGTCCCTCGCCGCATTTGCTACGATTGCTATTTGCTACTTCTGCAGAAGCGGCGGCGGCGACGACGACGACGACGACGACCGCGAGATGCTCTGTGATATGTGAGAAATACATCTATAAAATGTAATTCAGACTGCCTCGTCCCACCTTATGCTGTACCGCTTTGGCAAATGCTTTATCTGCGCCATTCGCCTTAATCGCATCTGAGAGTAATTCTTAAAAAAACGCCTGTCGCTAATTGTTCGTCATCACAGGTACTGTTTGCTATACGGCCACGACGCGCAACTGATTTCCAAAATTCATCTTTCTCGTGTTAGGATGGAACTTACGACTCCTGGTTTATTAGACCAGTGCTCCACCACTGAGCTAAAGAGGCGCGGCCTAGCGGTACTCTTGGGTACTTCGTCCTTACGGTCGTCTGCATCATCAGACTTTAGCTGACAACACTTCATATTACCGGCTAATATTTGCAGCTATTTCGACAAATTACTGCTTGGCTACACATCTGACACGTAACCGATGTGCTCTCCAAACAACAACACTTGCATTTCAGAACATGTCTTTCACACATATCTACAAAATCACCTTCACCTTCAAATACAGTTTCCTTGCGACTGACAGAGACGTAGGCAAAGTTTAAAGTTGCTATTTCCATTAAATCTCGTTAATCAGAAAAACGGTAATTTACACCTGCAGCGGAACAAAATTCCGTTCCGCCCAGCGTCTGGCTCGAACCCACGACCCTGGGATTAAGAGTCTGACGCTCTACCGACTGAGCTAGCCGGCTACCTCGGTGAATACCTGCCGGGTAGCACGTCATACAGTACTCGTTTGGGTTGGGTGGTCCCATATAGAATCTCTCCATGATGCCTAATGTTTTCCTAACGTCACACTCGTCACGTACTTCACTTTTATGTCATAATCATTTCTGAGAGGTAAAGAAATTGCATGACAACATGCAGAGCTAGTGGCGTCAAAATTAACACACATACTTTATGTGACTGAAAAGCCGAACGAGTTACTTTCCGACGTTGTTTTAGATGTGCAAGTGATAGTCAGAACTCGCTGTGTCGGCACTCTGCCGACCATTTCGCTAGTTAACACCGGTCTTGTTGTGTGTGTTTCAAGCTCAAGAGCATCTCCAAGCAAAAAATGGTCAACAGCAACATTCAGACAGTTTCGTACTGCTCAATTGCTACATTAAAACGTTATGTTTCTTTTTCAGAACTGGAAAAATACAAGCGTGACAGCATTCGAACCTGTAATCTTCAGATCCGAAGTCCGACGCCTTATCCATTAGGCCACACGGTCACTGACGACCAACATTTACATGTATACGACTCATCTCGAAACGCTCACACCCCTGAGGATTTGTGTTTTCGTTCTACACAGCCGCTGCCCCTTGCTCTTTCCCACCCATTCGTTACATTCAACCTCTGACGAGACCGACCAAATATAGACTGAGAAACAAGACCACACACTTTGTGCATTCGGAATCGAAGGCAGGGCGTCCCTCGCCGCATTTGCTACGATTGCTATTTGCTACTTCTGCAGAAGCGGCGGCGGCGACGACGACGACGACGACGACCGCGAGAGGCTCTGTGATATGTGAGAAATACATCTATAAAATGTAATTCAGACTGCCTCGTCCCACCTTATGCTGTACCGCTTTGGCAAATGCTTTATCTGCGCCATTCGCCTTAATCGCATCTGAGAGTAATTCTTAAAAAAACGCCTGTCGCTAATTGTTCGTCATCACAGGTACTGTTTGCTATACGGCCACGACGCGCAACTGATTTCCAAAATTCATCTTTCTCGTGTTAGGATGGAACTTACGACTCCTGGTTTATTAGACCAGTGCTCCACCACTGAGCTAAAGAGGCGCGGCCTAGCGGTACTCTTGGGTACTTCGTCCTTACGGTCGTCTGCATCATCAGACTTTAGCTGACAACACTTCATATTACCGGCTAATATTTGCAGCTATTTCGACAAATTACTGCTTGGCTACACATCTGACACGTAACCGATGTGCTCTCCAAACAACAACACTTGCATTTCAGAACATGTCTTTCACACATATCTACAAAATCACCTTCACCTTCAAATACAGTTTCCTTGCGACTGACAGAGACGTAGGCAAAGTTTAAAGTTGCTATTTCCATTAAATCTCGTTAATCAGAAAAACGGTAATTTACACCTGCAGCGGAACAAAATTCCGTTCCGCCCAGCGTCTGGCTCGAACCCACGACCCTGGGATTAAGAGTCTGACGCTCTACCGACTGAGCTAGCCGGCTACCTCGGTGAATACCTGCCGGGTAGCACGTCATACAGTACTCGTTTGGGTTGGGTGGTCCCATATAGAATCTCTCCATGATGCCTAATGTTTTCCTAACGTCACACTCGTCACGTACTTCACTTTTATGTCATAATCATTTCTGAGAGGTAAAGAAATTGCATGACAACATGCAGAGCTAGTGGCGTCAAAATTAACACACATACTTTATGTGACTGAAAAGCCGAACGAGTTACTTTCCGACGTTGTTTTAGATGTGCAAGTGATAGCCAGAACTCGCTGTGTCGGCACTCTGCCGACCATTTCGCTAGTTAACACCGGTCTTGTTGTGTGTGTTTCAAGCTCAAGAGCATCTCCAAGCAAAAAATGGTCAACAGCAACATTCAGACGGTTTCGTACTGCTCAATTGCTACATTAAAACGTTATGTTTCTTTTTCAGAACTGGAAAAATACAAGCGTGACAGCATTCGAACCTGTAATCTTCAGATCCCAAGTCCGACGCCTTATCCATTAGGCCACACGGTCACTGACGACCAATATTTACATGTATACGACTCATCTCGAAACGCTCACACCCCTGAGGATTTGTGTTTTCGTTCTACACAGCCGCTGCCCCTTGCTCTTTCCCACCCATTCGTTACATTCAACCTCTGACGAGACCGACCAAATATTGACTGAGAAACAAGACCACACACTTTGTGCATTCGGAATCGAAGGCAGGGCGTCCCTCGCCGCATTTGCTACGATTGCTATTTGCTACTTCTGCAGAAGCGGCGGCGGCGACGACGACGACGACGACGACGACCGCGAGATGCTCTGTGATATGTGAGAAATACATCTATAAAATGTAATTCAGACTGCCTCGTCCCACCTTATGCTGTACCGCTTTGGCAAATGCTTTATCTGCGCCATTCGCCTTAATCGCATCTGAGAGTAATTCTTAAAAAAACGCCTGTCGCTAATTGTTCGTCATCACAGGTACTGTTTGCTATACGGCCACGACGCGCAACTGATTTCCAAAATTCATCTTTCTCGTGTTAGGATGGAACTTACGACTCCTGGTTTATTAGACCAGTGCTCCACCACTGAGCTAAAGAGGCGCGGCCTAGCGGTACTCTTGGGTACTTCGTCCTTACGGTCGTCTGCATCATCAGACTTTAGCTGACAACACTTCATATTACCGGCTAATATTTGCAGCTATTTCGACAAATTGCTGCTTGGCTACACATCTGACACGTAACCGATGTGCTCTCCAAACAACAACACTTGCATTTCAGAACATGTCTTTCACACATATCTACAAAATCACCTTCACCTTCAAATACAGTTTCCTTGCGACTGACAGAGACGTAGGCAAAGTTTAAAGTTGCTATTTCCATTAAATCTCGTTAATCAGAAAAACGGTAATTTACACCTGCAGCGGAACAAAATTCCGTTCCGCCCAGCGTCTGGCTCGAACCCACGACCCTGGGATTAAGAGTCTGACGCTCTACCGACTGAGCTAGCCGGCTACCTCGGTGAATACCTGCCGGGTAGCACGTCATACAGTACTCGTTTGGGTTGGGTGGTCCCATATAGAATCTCTCCATGATGCCTAATGTTTTCCTAACGTCACACTCGTCACGTACTTCACTTTTATGTCATAATCATTTCTGAGAGGTAAAGAAATTGCATGACAACATGCAGAGCTAGTGGCGTCAAAATTAACACACATACTTTATGTGACTGAAAAGCCGAACGAGTTACTTTCCGACGTTGTTTTAGATGTGCAAGTGATAGCCAGAACTCGCTGTGTCGGCACTCTGCCGACCATTTCGCTAGTTAACACCGGTCTTGTTGTGTGTGTTTCAAGCTCAAGAGCATCTCCAAGCAAAAAATGGTCAACAGCAACATTCAGACGGTTTCGTACTGCTCAATTGCTACATTAAAACGTTATGTTTCTTTTTCAGAACTGGAAAAATACAAGCGTGACAGCATTCGAACCTGTAATCTTCAGATCCCAAGTCCGACGCCTTATCCATTAGGCCACACGGTCACTGACGACCAATATTTACATGTATACGACTCATCTCGAAACGCTCACACCCCTGAGGATTTGTGTTTTCGTTCTACACAGCCGCTGCCCCTTGCTCTTTCCCACCCATTCGTTACATTCAACCTCTGACGAGACCGACCAAATATTGACTGAGAAACAAGACCACACACTTTGTGCATTCGGAATCGAAGGCAGGGCGTCCCTCGCCGCATTTGCTACGATTGCTATTTGCTACTTCTGCAGAAGCGGCGGCGACGACGACGACGACGACGACGACGACCGCGAGATGCTCTGTGATATGTGAGAAATACATCTATAAAATGTAATTCAGACTGCCTCGTCCCACCTTATGCTGTACCGCTTTGGCAAATGCTTTATCTGCGCCATTCGCCTTAATCGCATCTGAGAGTAATTCTTAAAAAAACGCCTGTCGCTAATTGTTCGTCATCACAGGTACTGTTTGCTATACGGCCACGACGCGCAACTGATTTCCAAAATTCATCTTTCTCGTGTTAGGATGGAACTTACGACTCCTGGTTTATTAGACCAGTGCTCCACCACTGAGCTAAAGAGGCGCGGCCTAGCGGTACTCTTGGGTACTTCGTCCTTACGGTCGTCTGCATCATCAGACTTTAGCTGACAACACTTCATATTACCGGCTAATATTTGCAGCTATTTCGACAAATTACTGCTTGGCTACACATCTGACACGTAACCGATGTGCTCTCCAAACAACAACACTTGCATTTCAGAACATGTCTTTCACACATGTCTACAAAATCACCTTCACCTTCAAATACAGTTTCCTTGTGACTGACAGAGACGTAGGCAAAGTTTAAAGTTGCTATTTCCATTAAATCTCGTTAATCAGAAAAACGGTAATTTACACCTGCAGCGGAACAAAATTCCGTTCCGCCCAGCGTCTGGCTCGAACCCACGACCCTGGGATTAAGAGTCTGACGCTCTACCGACTGAGCTAGCCGGCTACCTCGGTGAATACCTGCCGGGTAGCACGTCATACAGTACTCGTTTGGGTTGGGTGGTCCCATATAGAATCTCTCCATGATGCCTAATGTTTTCCTAACGTCACACTCGTCACGTACTTCACTTTTATGTCATAATCATTTCTGAGAGGTAAAGAAATTGCATGACAACATGCAGAGCTAGTGGCGTCAAAATTAACACACATACTTTATGTGACTGAAAAGCCGAACGAGTTACTTTCCGACGTTGTTTTAGATGTGCAAGTGATAGCCAGAACTCGCTGTGTCGGCACTCTGCCGACCATTTCGCTAGTTAACACCGGTCTTGTTGTGTGTGTTTCAAGCTCAAGAGCATCTCCAAGCAAAAAATGGTCAACAGCAACATTCAGACGGTTTCGTACTGCTCAATTGCTACATTAAAACGTTATGTTTCTTTTTCAGAACTGGAAAAATACAAGCGTGACAGCATTCGAACCTGTAATCTTCAGATCCGAAGTCCGACGCCTTATCCATTAGGCCACACGGTCACTGACGACCAACATTTACATGTATACGACTCATCTCGAAACGCTCACACCCCTGAGGATTTGTGTTTTCGTTCTACACAGCCGCTGCCCCTTGCTCTTTCCCACCCATTCGTTACATTCAACCTCTGACGAGACCGACCAAATATAGACTGAGAAACAAGACCACACACTTTGTGCATTCGGAATCGAAGGCAGGGCGTCCCTCGCCGCATTTGCTACGATTGCTATTTGCTACTTCTGCAGAAGCGGCGGCGGCGGCGACGACGACGACGACGACGACGACGACGACGACCGCGAGATGCTCTGTGATATGTGAGAAATACATCTATAAAATGTAATTCAGACTGCCTCGTCCCACCTTATGCTGTACCGCTTTGGCAAATGCTTTATCTGCGCCATTCGCCTTAATCGCATCTGAGAGTAATTCTTAAAAAAACGCCTGTCGCTAATTGTTCGTCATCACAGGTACTGTTTGCTATACGGCCACGACGCGCAACTGATTTCCAAACTTCATCTTTCTCATGTTAGGATGGAACTTACGACTCCTGGTTTATTAGACCAGTGCTCCACCACTGAGCTAAAGAGGCGCGGCCTAGCGGTACTCTTGGGTACTTCGTCCTTACGGTCGTCTGCATCATCAGACTTTAGCTGACAACACTTCATATTACCGGCTAATATTTGCAGCTATTTCGACAAATTACTGCTTGGCTACACATCTGACACGTAACCGATGTGCTCTCCAAACAACAACACTTGCATTTCAGAACATGTCTTTCACACATGTCTACAAAATCACCTTCACCTTCAAATACAGTTTCCTTGTGACTGACAGAGACGTAGGCAAAGTTTAAAGTTGCTATTTCCATTAAATCTCGTTAATCAGAAAAACGGTAATTTACACCTGCAGCGGAACAAAATTCCGTTCCGCCCAGCGTCTGGCTCGAACCCACGACCCTGGGACTAAGAGTCTGACGCTCTACCGACTGAGCTAGCCGGCTACCTCGGTGAATACCTGCCGGGTAGCACGTCATACAGTACTCGTTTGGGTTGGGTGGTCCCATATAGAATCTCTCCATGATGCCTAATGTTTTCCTAACGTCACACTCGTCAAGTACTTCACTTTTATGTCATAATCATTTCTGAGAGGTAAAGAAATTGCATGACAACATGCAGAGCTAGTGGCGTCAAAATTAACACACATACTTTATGTGACCGAAAAGCCGAACGAGTTACTTTCCGACGTTGTTTTAGATGTGCAAGTGATAGTCAGAACTCGCTGTGTCGGCACTCTGCCGACCATTTCGCTAGTTAACACCGGTCTTGTTGTGTGTGTTTCAAGCTCAAGAGCATCTCCAAGCAAAAAATGGTCAACAGCAACATTCAGACGGTTTCGTACTGCTCAATTGCTACATTAAATCGTTATGTTTCTTTTTCAGAACTGGAAAAATACAAGCGTGACAGCATTCGAACCTGTAATCTTCAGATCCGAAGTCCGACGCCTTATCCATTAGGCCACACGGTCACTGACGACCAACATTTACATGTATACGACTCATCTCGAAACGCTCACACCCCTGAGGATTTGTGTTTTCGTTCTACACAGCCGCTGCCCCTTGCTCTTTCCCACCCATTCGTTACATTCAACCTCTGACGAGACCGACCAAATATAGACTGAGAAACAAGACCACACACTTTGTGCATTCGGAATCGAAGGCAGGGCGTCCCTCGCCGCATTTGCTACGATTGCTATTTGCTACTTCTGCAGAAGCGGCGGCGGCGACGACGACGACGACGACGACGACGACGACGACGACGACGACGACGACGACCGCGAGAGGCTCTGTGATATGTGAGAAATACATCTATAAAATGTAATTCAGACTGCCTCGTCCCACCTTATGCTGTACCGCTTTGGCAAATGCTTTATCTGCGCCATTCGCCTTAATCGCATCTGAGAGTAATTCTTAAAAAAACGCCTGTCGCTAATTGTTCGTCATCACAGGTACTGTTTGCTATACGGCCACGACGCGCAACTGATTTCCAAAATTCATCTTTCTCGTGTTAGGATGGAACTTACGACTCCTGGTTTATTAGACCAGTGCTCCACCACTGAGCTAAAGAGGCGCGGCCTAGCGGTACTCTTGGTTACTTCGTCCTTACGGTCGTCTGCATCATCAGACTTTAGCTGACAACACTTCATATTACCGGCTAATATTTGCAGCTATGGCGACAAATTACTGCTTGGCTACACATCTGACACGTAACCGATGTGCTCTCCAAACAACAACACTTGCATTTCAGAACATGTCTTTCACACATATCTACAAAATCACCTTCACCTTCAAATACAGTTTCCTTGCGACTGACAGAGACGTAGGCAAAGTTTAAAGTTGCTATTTCCATTAAATCTCGTTAATCAGAAAAACGGTAATTTACACCTGCAGCGGAACAAAATTCCGTTCCGCCCAGCGTCTGGCTCGAACCCACGACCCGGGGATTAAGAGTCTGACGCTCTACCGACTGAGCTAGCCGGCTACCTCGGTGAATACCTGCCGGGTAGCACGTCATACAGTACTCGTTTGGGTTGGGTGGTCCCATACAGAATCTCTCCATGATGCCTAATGTTTTCCTAACGTCACACTCGTCACGTACTTCACTTTTATGTCATAATCATTTCTGAGAGGTAAAGAAATTGCATGACAACATGCAGAGCTAGTGGCGTCAAAATTAACACACATACTTTATGTGACTGAAAAGCCGAACGAGTTACTTTCCGACGTTGTTTTAGATGTGCAAGTGATAGTCAGAACTCGCTGTGTCGGCACTCTGCCGACCATTTCGCTAGTTAACACCGGTCTTGTTGTGTGTGTTTCAAGCTCAAGAGCATCTCCAAGCAAAAAATGGTCAACAGCAACATTCAGACAGTTTCGTACTGCTCAATTGCTACATTAAAACGTTATGTTTCTTTTTCAGAACTGGAAAAATACAGGCGTGACAGCATTCGAACCTGTAATCTTCAGATCCGAAGTCCGACGCCTTATCCATTATGCCACACGGTCACTGACGACCAACATTTACATGTATACGACTCATCTCGAAACGCTCACACCCCTGAGGATTTGTGTTTTCGTTCTACACAGCCGCTGCCCCTTGCTCTTTCCCACCCATTCGTTACATTCAACCTCTGACGAGACCGACCAAATATAGACTGAGAAACAAGACCACACACTTTGTGCATTCGGAATCGAAGGCAGGGCGTCCCTCGCCGCATTTGCTACGATTGCTATTTGCTACTTCTGCAGAAGCGGCGGCGGCGACGACGACGACGACGACGACGACGACCGCGAGAGGCTCTGTGATATGTGAGAAATACATCTATAAAATGTAATTCAGACTGCCTCGTCCCACCTTATGCTGTACCGCTTTGGCAAATGCTTTATCTGCGCCATTCGCCTTAATCGCATCTGAGAGTAATTCTTAAAAAAACGCCTGTCGCTAATTGTTCGTCATCACAGGTACTGTTTGCTATACGGCCACGACGCGCAACTGATTTCCAAAATTCATCTTTCTCGTGTTAGGATGGAACTTACGACTCCTGGTTTATTAGACCAGTGCTCCACCACTGAGCTAAAGAGGCGCGGCCTAGCGGTACTCTTGGGTACTTCGTCCTTACGGTCGTCTGCATCATCAGACTTTAGCTGACAACACTTCATATTACCGGCTAATATTTGCAGCTATTTCGACAAATTACTGCTTGGCTACACATCTGACACGTAACCGATGTGCTCTCCAAACAACAACACTTGCATTTCAGAACATGTCTTTCACACATGTCTACAAAATCACCTTCACCTTCAAATACAGTTTCCTTGTGACTGACAGAGACGTAGGCAAAGTTTAAAGTTGCTATTTCCATTAAATCTCGTTAATCAGAAAAACGGTAATTTACACCTGCAGCGGAACAAAATTCCGTTCCGCCCAGCGTCTGGCTCGAACCCACGACCCTGGGACTAAGAGTCTGACGCTCTACCGACTGAGCTAGCCGGCTACCTCGGTGAATACCTGCCGGGTAGCACGTCATACAGTACTCGTTTGGGTTGGGTGGTCCCATATAGAATCTCTCCATGATGCCTAATGTTTTCCTAACGTCACACTCGTCACTTACTTCACTTTTATGTCATAATCATTTCTGAGAGGTAAAGAAATTGCATGACAACATGCAGAGCTAGTGGCGTCAAAATTAACACACATACTTTATGTGACTGAAAAGCCGAACGAGTTACTTTCCGACGTTGTTTTAGATGTGCAAGTGATAGTCAGAACTCGCTGTGTCGGCACTCTGCCGACCATTTCTCTAGTTAACACCGGTCTTGTTGTGTGTGTTTCAAGCTCAAGAGCATCTCCAAGCAAAAAATGGTCAACAGCAACATTCAGACGGTTTCGTACTGCTCAATTGCTACATTAAAACGTTATGTTTCTTTTTCAGAACTGGAAAAAGACAAGCGTGACAGCATTCGAACCTGTAATCTTCAGATCCGAAGTCCGACGCCTTATCCATTAGGCCACACGGTCACTGACGACCAACATTTACATGTATACGACTCATCTCGAAACGCTCACACCCCTGAGGATTTGTGTTTTCGTTCTACACAGCCGCTGCCCCTTGCTCTTTCCCACCCATTCGTTACATTCAACCTCTGACGAGACCGACCAAATATAGACTGAGAAACAAGACCACACACTTTGTGCATTCGGAATCGAAGGCAGGGCGTCCCTCGCCGCATTTGCTACGATTGCTATTTGCTACTTCTGCAGAAGCGGCGGCGACGGCGACGACGACGACGACGACGACGACGACGACGACGACCGCGAGAGGCTATGTGATATGTGAGAAATACATCTATAAAATGTAATTCAGACTGCCTCGTCCCACCTTATGCTGTACCGCTTTGGCAAATGCTTTATCTGCGCCATTCGCCTTAATCGCATGTGAGAGTAATTCTTAAAAAAACGCCTGTCGCTAATTGTTCGTCATCACAGGTACTGTTTGCTATACGGCCACGACGCGCAACTGATTTCCAAAATTCATCTTTCTCGTGTTAGGATGGAACTTACGACTCCTGGTTTATTAGACCAGTGCTCCACCACTGAGCTAAAGAGGCGCGGCCTAGCGGTACTCTTGGGTACTTCGTCCTTACGGTCGTCTGCATCATCAGACTTTAGCTGACAACACTTCATATTACCGGCTAATATTTGCAGCTATTTCGACAAATTACTGCTTGGCTACACATCTGACACGTAACCGATGTGCTCTCCAAACAACAACACTTGCATTTCAGAACATGTCTTTCACACATATCTACAAAATCACCTTCACCTTCAAATACAGTTTCCTTGCGACTGACAGAGACGTAGGCAAAGTTTAAAGCTGCTATTTCCATTAAATCTCGTTAATCAGAAAAACGGTAATTTACACCTGCAGCGGAACAAAATTCCGTTCCGCCCAGCGTCTGGCTCGAACCCACGACCCTGGGATTAAGAGTCTGACGCTCTACCGACTGAGCTAGCCGGCTACCTCGGTGAATACCTGCCGGGTAGCACGTCATACAGTACTCGTTTGGGTTGGGTGGTCCCATATAGAATCTCTCCATGATGCCTAATGTTTTCCTAACGTCACACTCGTCACGTACTTCACTTTTATGTCATAATCATTTCTGAGAGGTAAAGAAATTGCATGACAACATGCAGAGCTAGTGGCGTCAAAATTAACACACATACTTTATGTGACTGAAAAGCCGAACGAGTTACTTTCCGACGTTGTTTTAGATGTGCAAGTGATAGTCAGAACTCGCTGTGTCGGCACTCTGCCGACCATTTCGCTAGTTAACACCGGTCTTGTTGTGTGTGTTTCAAGCTCAAGAGCATCTCCAAGCAAAAAATGGTCAACAGCAACATTCAGACAGTTTCGTACTGCTCAATTGCTACATTAAAACGTTATGTTTCTTTTTCAGAACTGGAAAAATACAGGCGTGACAGCATTCGAACCTGTAATCTTCAGATCCGAAGTCCGACGCCTTATCCATTATGCCACACGGTCACTGACGACCAACATTTACATGTATACGACTCATCTCGAAACGCTCACACCCCTGAGGATTTGTGTTTTCGTTCTACACAGCCGCTGCCCCTTGCTCTTTCCCACCCATTCGTTACATTCAACCTCTGACGAGACCGACCAAATATAGACTGAGAAACAAGACCACACACTTTGTGCATTCGGAATCGAAGGCAGGGCGTCCCTCGCCGCATTTGCTACGATTGCTATTTGCTACTTCTGCAGAAGCGGCGGCGGCGACGACGACGACGACGACGACGACGACCGCGAGAGGCTCTGTGATATGTGAGAAATACATCTATAAAATGTAATTCAGACTGCCTCGTCCCACCTTATGCTGTACCGCTTTGGCAAATGCTTTATCTGCGCCATTCGCCTTAATCGCATCTGAGAGTAATTCTTAAAAAAACGCCTGTCGCTAATTGTTCGTCATCACAGGTACTGTTTGCTATACGGCCACGACGCGCAACTGATTTCCAAAATTCATCTTTCTCGTGTTAGGATGGAACTTACGACTCCTGGTTTATTAGACCAGTGCTCCACCACTGAGCTAAAGAGGCGCGGCCTAGCGGTACTCTTGGGTACTTCGTCCTTACGGTCGTCTGCATCATCAGACTTTAGCTGACAACACTTCATATTACCGGCTAATATTTGCAGCTATTTCGACAAATTACTGCTTGGCTACACATCTGACACGTAACCGATGTGCTCTCCAAACAACAACACTTGCATTTCAGAACATGTCTTTCACACATGTCTACAAAATCACCTTCACCTTCAAATACAGTTTCCTTGTGACTGACAGAGACGTAGGCAAAGTTTAAAGTTGCTATTTCCATTAAATCTCGTTAATCAGAAAAACGGTAATTTACACCTGCAGCGGAACAAAATTCCGTTCCGCCCAGCGTCTGGCTCGAACCCACGACCCTGGGACTAAGAGTCTGACGCTCTACCGACTGAGCTAGCCGGCTACCTCGGTGAATACCTGCCGGGTAGCACGTCATACAGTACTCGTTTGGGTTGGGTGGTCCCATATAGAATCTCTCCATGATGCCTAATGTTTTCCTAACGTCACACTCGTCACTTACTTCACTTTTATGTCATAATCATTTCTGAGAGGTAAAGAAATTGCATGACAACATGCAGAGCTAGTGGCGTCAAAATTAACACACATACTTTATGTGACTGAAAAGCCGAACGAGTTACTTTCCGACGTTGTTTTAGATGTGCAAGTGATAGTCAGAACTCGCTGTGTCGGCACTCTGCCGACCATTTCTCTAGTTAACACCGGTCTTGTTGTGTGTGTTTCAAGCTCAAGAGCATCTCCAAGCAAAAAATGGTCAACAGCAACATTCAGACGGTTTCGTACTGCTCAATTGCTACATTAAAACGTTATGTTTCTTTTTCAGAACTGGAAAAAGACAAGCGTGACAGCATTCGAACCTGTAATCTTCAGATCCGAAGTCCGACGCCTTATCCATTAGGCCACACGGTCACTGACGACCAACATTTACATGTATACGACTCATCTCGAAACGCTCACACCCCTGAGGATTTGTGTTTTCGTTCTACACAGCCGCTGCCCCTTGCTCTTTCCCACCCATTCGTTACATTCAACCTCTGACGAGACCGACCAAATATAGACTGAGAAACAAGACCACACACTTTGTGCATTCGGAATCGAAGGCAGGGCGTCCCTCGCCGCATTTGCTACGATTGCTATTTGCTACTTCTGCAGAAGCGGCGGCGGCGACGACGACGACGACGACGACGACGACGACGACGACCGCGAGAGGCTCTGTGATATGTGAGAAATACATCTATAAAATGTAATTCAGACTGCCTCGTCCCACCTTATGCTGTACCGCTTTGGCAAATGCTTTATCTGCGCCATTCGCCTTAATCGCATGTGAGAGTAATTCTTAAAAAAACGCCTGTCGCTAATTGTTCGTCATCACAGGTACTGTTTGCTATACGGCCACGACGCGCAACTGATTTCCAAAATTCATCTTTCTCGTGTTAGGATGGAACTTACGACTCCTGGTTTATTAGACCAGTGCTCCACCACTGAGCTAAAGAGGCGCGGCCTAGCGGTACTCTTGGGTACTTCGTCCTTACGGTCGTCTGCATCATCAGACTTTAGCTGACAACTCTTCATATTACCGGCTAATATTTGCAGCTATGGCGACAAATTACTGCTTGGCTACACATCTGACACGTAACCGATGTGCTCTCCAAACAACAACACTTGCATTTCAGAACATGTCTTTCACACATATCTACAAAATCACCTTCACCTTCAAATACAGTTTCCTTGCGACTGACAGAGACGTAGGCAAAGTTTAAAGTTGCTATTTCCATTAAATCTCGTTAATCAGAAAAACGGTAATTTACACCTGCAGCGGAACAAAATTCCGTTCCGCCCAGCGCCTGGCTCGAACCCACGTCCCTGGGATTAAGAGTCTGACGCTCTACCGACTGAGCTAGCCGGCTACCTCGGTGAATACCTGCCGGGTAGCACGTCACACAGTACTCGTTTGGGTTGGGTGGTCCCATACAGAATCTCTCCATGATGCCTAATGTTTTCCTAACGTCACACTCGTCACGTACTTCACTTTTATGTCATAATCATTTCTGAGAGGTAAAGAAATTGCATGACAACATGCAGAGCTAGTGGCGTCAAAATTAACACACACACTTTATGTGACTGAAAAGCCGAACGAGTTACTTTCCGACGTTGTTTTAGATGTGCAAGTGATAGCCAGAACTCACTGTGTCGGCACTCTGCCGACCATTTCGCTAGTTAACACCGGTCTTGTTGTGTGTGTTTCAAGCTCAAGAGCATCTCCAAGCAAAAAATGGTCAACAGCAACATTCAGACGGTTTCGTACTGCTCAATTGCTACATTAAAACGTTATGTTTCTTTTTCAGAACTGGAAAAATACAAGCGTGACAGCATTCGAACCTGTAATCTTCAGATCCGAAGTCCGACGCCTTATCCATTAGGCCACACGGTCACTGACGACCAACATTTACATGTATACGACTCATCTCGAAACGCTCACACCCCTGAGGATTTGTGTTTTCGTTCTACACAGCCGCTGCCCCTTGCTCTTTCCCACCCATTCGTTACATTCAACCTCTGACGAGACCGACCAAATATAGACTGAGAAACAAGACCACACACTTTGTGCATTCGGAATCGAAGGCAGGGCGTCCCTCGCCGCATTTGCTACGATTGCTATTTGCTACTTCTGCAGAAGCGGCGGCGGCGACGACGACGACGACGACGACGACGACGACGACGACGACGACCGCGAGAGGCTCTGTGATATGTGAGAAATACATCTGTAAAATGTAATTCAGACTGCCTCGTCCCACCTTATGCTGTACCGCTTTGGCAAATGCTTTATCTGCGCCATTCGCCTTAATCGCATGTGAGAGTAATTCTTAAAAAAACGCCTGTCGCTAATTGTTCGTCATCACAGGTACTGTTTGCTATACGGCCACGACGCGCAACTGATTTCCAAAATTCATCTTTCTCGTGTTAGGATGGAACTTACGACTCCTGGTTTATTAGACCAGTGCTCCACCACTGAGCTAAAGAGGCGCGGCCTAGCGGTACTCTTGGGTACTTCGTCCTTACGGTCGTCTGCATCATCAGACTTTAGCTGACAACTCTTCATATTACCGGCTAATATTTGCAGCTATGGCGACAAATTACTGCTTGGCTACACATCTGACACGTAACCGATGTGCTCTCCAAACAACAACACTTGCATTTCAGAACATGTCTTTCACACATATCTACAAAATCACCTTCACCTTCAAATACAGTTTCCTTGCGACTGACAGAGACGTAGGCAAAGTTTAAAGTTGCTATTTCCATTAAATCTCGTTAATCAGAAAAACGGTAATTTACACCTGCAGCGGAACAAAATTCCGTTCCGCCCAGCGTCTGGCTCGACTCCACGTCCCTGGGATTAAGAGTCTGACGCTCTACCGACTGAGCTAGCCGGCTACCTCGGTGAATACCTGCCGGGTAGCACGTCACACAGTACTCGTTTGGGTTGGGTGGTCCCATACAGAATCTCTCCATGATGCCTAATGTTTTCCTAACGTCACACTCGTCACGTACTTCACTTTTATGTCATAATCATTTCTGAGAGGTAAAGAAATTGCATGACAACATGCAGAGCTAGTGGCGTCAAAATTAACACACACACTTTATGTGACTGAAAAGCCGAACGAGTTACTTTCCGACGTTGTTTTAGATGTGCAAGTGATAGCCAGAACTCACTGTGTCGGCACTCTGCCGACCATTTCGCTAGTTAACACCGGTCTTGTTGTGTGTGTTTCAAGCTCAAGAGCATCTCCAAGCAAAAAATGGTCAACAGCAACATTCAGACGGTTTCGTACTGCTCAATTGCTACATTAAAACGTTATGTTTCTTTTTCAGAACTGGAAAAATACAAGCGTGACAGCATTCGAACCTGTAATCTTCAGATCCGAAGTCCGACGCCTTATCCATTAGGCCACACGGTCACTGACGACCAACATTTACATGTATACGACTCATCTCGAAACGCTCACACCCCTGAGGATTTGTGTTTTCGTTCTACACAGCCGCTGCCCCTTGCTCTTTCCCACCCATTCGTTACATTCAACCTCTGACGAGACCGACCAAATATAGACTGAGAAACAAGACCACACACTTTGTGCATTCGGAATCGAAGGCAGGGCGTCCCTCGCCGCATTTGCTACGATTGCTATTTGCTACTTCTGCAGAAGCGGCGGCGGCGACGACGACGACGACGACGACGACGACCGCGAGAGGCTCTGTGATATGTGAGAAATACATCTATAAAATGTAATTCAGACTGCCTCGTCCCACCTTATGCTGTACCGCTTTGGCAAATGCTTTATCTGCGCCATTCGCCTTAATCGCATCTGAGAGTAATTCTTAAAAAAACGCCTGTCGCTAATTGTTCGTCATCACAGGTACTGTTTGCTATACGGCCACGACGCGCAACTGATTTCCAAAATTCATCTTTCTCGTGTTAGGATGGAACTTACGACTCCTGGTTTATTAGACCAGTGCTCCACCACTGAGCTAAAGAGGCGCGGCCTAGCGGTACTCTTGGGTACTTCGTCCTTACGGTCGTCTGCATCATCAGACTTTAGCTGACAACACTTCATATTACCGGCTAATATTTGCAGCTATGGCGACAAATTACTGCTTGGCTACACATCTGACACGTAACCGATGTGCTCTCCAAACAACAACACTTGCATTTCAGAACATGTCTTTCACACATATCTACAAAATCACCTTCACCTTCAAATACAGTTTCCTTGCGACTGACAGAGACGTAGGCAAAGTTTAAAGTTGCTATTTCCATTAAATCTCGTTAATCAGAAAAACGGTAATTTACACCTGCAGCGGAACAAAATTCCGTTCCGCCCAGCGTCTGGCTCGAACCCACGACCCTGGGATTAAGAGTCTGACGCTCTACCGACTGAGCTAGCCGGCTACCTCGGTGAATACCTGCCGGGTAGCACGTCATACAGTACTCGTTTGGGTTGGGTGGTCCCATATAGAATCTCTCCATGATGCCTAATGTTTTCCTAACGTCACACTCGTCACGTACTTCACTTTTATGTCATAATCATTTCTGAGAGGTAAAGAAATTGCATGACAACATGCAGAGCTAGTGGCGTCAAAATTAACACACATACTTTATGTGACTGAAAAGCCGAACGAGTTACTTTCCGACGTTGTTTTAGATGTGCAAGTGATAGTCAGAACTCGCTGTGTCGGCATTCTGCCGACCATTTCGCTAGTTAACACCGGTCTTGTTGTGTGTGTTTCAAGCTCAAGAGCATCTCCAAGCAAAAAATGGTCAACAGCAACATTCAGACGGTTTCGTACTGCTCAATTGCTACATTAAAACGTTATGTTTCTTTTTCAGAACTGGAAAAATACAAGCGTGACAGCATTCGAACCTGTAATCTTCAGATCCGAAGTCCGACGCCTTATCCAATAGGCCACACGGTCACTGACGACCAACATTTACATGTATACGACTCATCTCGAAACGCTCACACCCCTGAGGATTTGTGTTTTCGTTCTACACAGCCGCTGCCCCTTGCTCTTTCCCACCCATTCGTTACATTCAACCTCTGACGAGACCGACCAAATATAGACTGAGAAACAAGACCACACACTTTGTGCATTCGGAATCGAAGGCAGGGCGTCCCTCGCCGCATTTGCTACGATTGCTATTTGCTACTTCTGCAGAAGCGGCGGCGGCGACGACGACGACGACGACGACGACGACGACGACGAGAGGCTCTGTGATATGTGAGAAATACATCTATAAAATGTAATTCAGACTGCCTCGTCCCACCTTATGCTGTACCGCTTTGGCAAATGCTTTATCTGCGCCATTCGCCTTAATCGCATGTGAGAGTAATTCTTAAAAAAACGCCTGTCGCTAATTGTTCGTCATCACAGGTACTGTTTGCTATACGGCCACGACGCGCAACTGATTTCCAAAATTCATCTTTCTCGTGTTAGGATGGAACTTACGACTCCTGGTTTATTAGACCAGTGCTCCACCACTGAGCTAAAGAGGCGCGGCCTAGCGGTACTCTTGGGTACTTCGTCCTTACGGTCGTCTGCATCATCAGACTTTAGCTGACAACTCTTCATATTACCGGCTAATATTTGCAGCTATAGCGACAAATTACTGCTTGGCTACACATCTGACACGTAACCGATGTGCTCTCCAAACAACAACACTTGCATTTCAGAACATGTCTTTCACACATATCTACAAAATCACCTTCACCTTCAAATACAGTTTCCTTGCGACTGACAGAGACGTAGGCAAAGTTTAAAGTTGCTATTTCCATTAAATCTCGTTAATCAGAAAAACGGTAATTTACACCTGCAGCGGAACAAAATTCCGTTCCGCCCAGCGCCTGGCTCGAACCCACGTCCCTGGGATTAAGAGTCTGACGCTCTACCGACTGAGCTAGCCGGCTACCTCGGTGAATACCTGCCGGGTAGCACGTCACACAGTACTCGTTTGGGTTGGGTGGTCCCATACAGAATCTCTCCATGATGCCTAATGTTTTCCTAACGTCACACTCGTCACGTACTTCACTTTTATGTCATAATCATTTCTGAGAGGTAAAGAAATTGCATGACAACATGCAGAGCTAGTGGCGTCAAAATTAACACACACACTTTATGTGACTGAAAAGCCGAACGAGTTACTTTCCGACGTTGTTTTAGATGTGCAAGTGATAGCCAGAACTCACTGTGTCGGCACTCTGCCGACCATTTCGCTAGTTAACACCGGTCTTGTTGTGTGTGTTTCAAGCTCAAGAGCATCTCCAAGCAAAAAATGGTCAACAGCAACATTCAGACGGTTTCGTACTGCTCAATTGCTACATTAAAACGTTATGTTTCTTTTTCAGAACTGGAAAAATACAAGCGTGACAGCATTCGAACCTGTAATCTTCAGATCCGAAGTCCGACGCCTTATCCATTAGGCCACACGGTCACTGACGACCAACATTTACATGTATACGACTCATCTCGAAACGCTCACACCCCTGAGGATTTGTGTTTTCGTTCTACACAGCCGCTGCCCCTTGCTCTTTCCCACCCATTCGTTACATTCAACCTCTGACGAGACCGACCAAATATAGACTGAGAAACAAGACCACACACTTTGTGCATTCGGAATCGAAGGCAGGGCGTCCCTCGCCGCATTTGCTACGATTGCTATTTGCTACTTCTGCAGAAGCGGCGGCGGCGACGACGACGACGACGACGACGACCGCGAGAGGCTCTGTGATATGTGAGAAATACATCTATAAAATGTAATTCAGACTGCCTCGTCCCACCTTATGCTGTACCGCTTTGGCAAATGCTTTATCTGCGCCATTCGCCTTAATCGCATCTGAGAGTAATTCTTAAAAAAACGCCTGTCGCTAATTGTTCGTCATCACAGGTACTGTTTGCTATACGGCCACGACGCGCAACTGATTTCCAAAATTCATCTTTCTCGTGTTAGGATGGAACTTACGACTCCTGGTTTATTAGACCAGTGCTCCACCACTGAGCTAAAGAGGCGCGGCCTAGCGGTACTCTTGGGTACTTCGTCCTTACGGTCGTCTGCATCATCAGACTTTAGCTGACAACACTTCATATTACCGGGTAATATTTGCAGCTATGGCGACAAATTACTGCTTGGCTACACATCTGACACGTAACCGATGTGCTCTCCAAACAACAACACTTGCATTTCAGAACATGTCTTTCACACATATCTACAAAATCACCTTCACCTTCAAATACAGTTTCCTTGCGACTGACAGAGACGTAGGCAAAGTTTAAAGTTGCTATTTCCATTAAATCTCGTTAATCAGAAAAACGGTAATTTACACCTGCAGCGGAACAAAATTCCGTTCCGCCCAGCGTCTGGCTCGAACCCACGACCCTGGGATTAAGAGTCTGACGCTCTACCGACTGAGCTAGCCGGCTACCTCGGTGAATACCTGCCGGGTAGCACGTCATACAGTACTCGTTTGGGTTGGGTGGTCCCATATAGAATCTCTCCATGATGCCTAATGTTTTCCTAACGTCACACTCGTCACGTACTTCACTTTTATGTCATAATCATTTCTGAGAGGTAAAGAAATTGCATGACAACATGCAGAGCTAGTGGCGTCAAAATTAACACACATACTTTATGTGACTGAAAAGCCGAACGAGTTACTTTCCGACGTTGTTTTAGATGTGCAAGTGATAGTCAGAACTCGCTGTGTCGGCATTCTGCCGACCATTTCGCTAGTTAACACCGGTCTTGTTGTGTGTGTTTCAAGCTCAAGAGCATCTCCAAGCAAAAAATGGTCAACAGCAACATTCAGACGGTTTCGTACTGCTCAATTGCTACATTAAAACGTTATGTTTCTTTTTCAGAACTGGAAAAATACAAGCGTGACAGCATTCGAACCTGTAATCTTCAGATCCGAAGTCCGACGCCTTATCCAATAGGCCACACGGTCACTGACGACCAACATTTACATGTATACGACTCATCTCGAAACGCTCACACCCCTGAGGATTTGTGTTTTCGTTCTACACAGCCGCTGCCCCTTGCTCTTTCCCACCCATTCGTTACATTCAACCTCTGACGAGACCGACCAAATATAGACTGAGAAACAAGACCACACACTTTGTGCATTCGGAATCGAAGGCAGGGCGTCCCTCGCCGCATTTGCTACGATTGCTATTTGCTACTTCTGCAGAAGCGGCGGCGGCGACGACGACGACGACGACGACGACGACGACGACGAGAGGCTCTGTGATATGTGAGAAATACATCTATAAAATGTAATTCAGACTGCCTCGTCCCACCTTATGCTGTACCGCTTTGGCAAATGCTTTATCTGCGCCATTCGCCTTAATCGCATGTGAGAGTAATTCTTAAAAAAACGCCTGTCGCTAATTGTTCGTCATCACAGGTACTGTTTGCTATACGGCCACGACGCGCAACTGATTTCCAAAATTCATCTTTCTCGTGTTACGATGGAACTTACGACTCCTGGTTTATTAGACCAGTGCTCCACCACTGAGCTAAAGAGGCGTGGCCTAGCGGTACTCTTGGGTACTTCGTCCTTACGGTCGTCTGCATCATCAGACTTTAGCTGACAACACTTCATATTACCGGCTAATATTTGCAGCTATTTCGACAAATTACTGCTTGGCTACACATCTGACACGTAACCGATGTGCTCTCCAAACAACAACACTTGCATTTCAGAACATGTCTTTCACACATATCTACAAAATCACCTTCACCTTCAAATACAGTTTCCTTGCGACTGACAGAGACGTAGGCAAAGTTTAAAGTTGCTATTTCCATTAAATCTCGTTAATCAGAAAAACGGTAATTTACACCTGCAGCGGAACAAAATTCCGTTCTGCCCAGCGTCTGGCTCGACTCCACGTCCCTGGGATTAAGAGTCTGACGCTCTACCGACTGAGCTAGCCGGCTACCTCGGTGAATACCTGCCGGGTAGCACGTCACACAGTACTCGTTTGGGTTGGGTGGTCCCATACAGAATCTCTCCATGATGCCTAATGTTTTCCTAACGTCACACTCGTCACGTACTTCACTTTTATGTCATAATCATTTCTGAGAGGTAAAGAAATTGCATGACAACATGCAGAGCTAGTGGCGTCAAAATTAACACACACACTTTATGTGACTGAAAAGCCGAACGAGTTACTTTCCGACGTTGTTTAAGATGTGCAAGTGATAGCCAGAACTCGCTGTGTCGGCACTCTGCCGACCATTTCGCTAGTTAACACCGGTCTTGTTGTGTGTGTTTCAAGCTCAAGAGCATCTCCAAGCAAAAAATGGTCAACAGCAACATTCAGACGGTTTCGTACTGCTCAATTGCTACATTAAAACGTTATGTTTCTTTTTCAGAACTGGAAAAATACAAGCGTGACAGCATTCGAACCTGTAATCTTCAGATCCGAAGTCCGACGCCTTATCCATTAGGCCACACGGTCACTGACGACCAACATTTACATGTATACGACTCATCTCGAAACGCTCACACCCCTGAGGATTTGTGTTTTCGTTCTACACAGCCGCTGCCCCTTGCTCTTTCCCACCCATTCGTTACATTCAACCTCTGACGAGACCGACCAAATATAGACTGAGAAACAAGACCACACACTTTGTGCATTCGGAATCGAAGGCAGGGCGTCCCTCGCCGCATTTGCTACGATTGCTATTTGCTACTTCTGCAGAAGCGGCGGCGGCGACGACGACGACGACGACGAGAGGCTCTGTGATATGTGAGAAATACATCTATAAAATGTAATTCAGACTGCCTCGTCCCACCTTATGCTGTACCGCTTTGGCAAATGCTTTATCTGCGCCATTCGCCTTAATCGCATCTGAGAGTAATTCTTAAAAAAACGCCTGTCGCTAATTGTTCGTCATCACAGGTACTGTTTGCTATACGGCCACGACGCGCAACTGATTTCCAAAATTCATCTTTCTCGTGTTAGGATGGAACTTACGACTCCTGGTTTATTAGACCAGTGCTCCACCACTGAGCTAAAGAGGCGTGGCCTAGCGGTACTCTTGGGTACTTCGTCCTTACGGTCGTCTGCATCATCAGACTTTAGCTGACAACACTTCATATTACCGGCTAATATTTGCAGCTATTTCGACAAATTACTGCTTGGCTACACATCTGACACGTAACCGATGTGCTCTCCAAACAACAACACTTGCATTTCAGAACATGTCTTTCACACATATCTACAAAATCACCTTCACCTTCAAATACAGTTTCCTTGCGACTGACAGAGACGTAGGCAAAGTTTAAAGTTGCTATTTCCATTAAATCTCGTTAATCAGAAAAACGGTAATTTACACCTGCAGCGGAACAAAATTCCGTTCCGCCCAGCGTCTGGCTCGAACCCACGTCCCTGGGATTAAGAGTCTGACGCTCTACCGACTGAGCTACCCGGCTACCTCGGTGAATACCTGCCGGGTAGCACGTCACACAGTACTCGTTTGGGTTGGGTGGTCCCATACAGAATCTCTCCATGATGCCTAATGTTTTCCTAACGTCACACTCGTCACGTACTTCACTTTTATGTCATAATCATTTCTGAGAGGTAAAGAAATTGCATGACAACATGCAGAGCTAGTGGCGTCAAAATTAACACACACACTTTATGTGACTGAAAAGCCGAACGAGTTACTTTCCGACGTTGTTTAAGATGTGCAAGTGATAGCCAGAACTCGCTGTGTCGGCACTCTGCCGACCATTTCGCTAGTTAACACCGGTCTTGTTGTGTGTGTTTCAAGCTCAAGAGCATCTCCAAGCAAAAAATGGTCAACAGCAACATTCAGACGGTTTCGTACTGCTCAATTGCTACATTAAAACGTTATGTTTCTTTTTCAGAACTGGAAAAATACAAGCGTGACAGCATTCGAACCTGTAATCTTCAGATCCGAAGTCCGACGCCTTATCCATTAGGCCACACGGTCACTGACGACCAACATTTACATGTATACGACTCATCTCGAAACGCTCACACCCCTGAGGATTTGTGTTTTCGTTCTACACAGCCGCTGCCCCTTGCTCTTTCCCACCCATTCGTTACATTCAACCTCTGACGAGACCGACCAAATATAGACTGAGAAACAAGACCACACACTTTGTGCATTCGGAATCGAAGGCAGGGCGTCCCTCGCCGCATTTGCTACGATTGCTATTTGCTACTTCTGCAGAAGCGGCGGCGGCGACGACGACGACGACGACGACGACGACGACGACGACGACCGCGAGAGGCTCTGTGATATGTGAGAAATACATCTATAAAATGTAATTCAGACTGCCTCGTCCCACTTTATGCTGTACCGGTTTGGCAAATGCTTTATCTGCGCCATTCGCCTTAATCGCATCTGAGAGTAATTCTTAAAAAAACGCCTGTCGCTAATTGTTCGTCATCACAGGTACTGTTTGCTATACGGCCACGACGCGCAACTGATTTCCAAAATTCATCTTTCTCGTGTTAGGATGGAACTTACGACTCCTGGTTTATTAGACCAGTGCTCCACCACTGAGCTAAAGAGGCGCGGCCTAGCGGTACTCTTGGGTACTTCGTCCTTACGGTCGTCTGCATCATCAGACTTTAGCTGACAACACTTCATATTACCGGGTAATATTTGCAGCTATGGCGACAAATTACTGCTTGGCTACACATCTGACACGTAACCGATGTGCTCTCCAAACAACAACACTTGCATTTCAGAACATGTCTTTCACACATGTCTACAAAATCACCTTCACCTTCAAATACAGTTTCCTTGCGACTGACAGAGACGTAGGCAAAGTTTAAAGTTGCTATTTCCATTAAATCTCGTTAATCAGAAAAACGGTAATTTACACCTGCAGCGGAACAAAATTCCGTTCCGCCAAGCGTCTGGCTCGAACCCACGACCCTGGGATTAAGAGTCTGACGCTCTACCAACTGAGCTAGCCGGCTACCTCGGTGAATACCTGCCGGGTAGCACGTCACACAGTACTCGTTTGGGTTGGGTGGTCCCATATAGAATCTCTCCATGATGCCTAATGTTTTCCTAACGTCACACTCGTCACGTACTTCACTTTTATGTCATAATCATTTCTGAGAGGTAAAGAAATTGCATGACAACATGCAGAGCTAGTGGCGTCAAAATTAACACACATACTTTATGTGACTGAAAAGCCGAACGAGTTACTTTCCGACGTTGTTTTAGATGTGCAAGTGATAGTCAGAACTCGCTGTGTCGGCACTCTGCCGACCATTTCGCTAGTTAACACCGGTCTTGTTGTGTGTGTTTCAAGCTCAAGAGCATCTCCAAGCAAAAAATGGTCAACAGCAACATTCAGACGGTTTCGTACTGCTCAATTGCTACATTAAAACGTTATGTTTCTTTTTCAGAACTGGAAAAATACAAGCGTGACAGCATTCGAACCTGTAATCTTCAGATCCGAAGTCCGACGCCTTATCCAATAGGCCACACGGTCACTGACGACCAACATTTACATGTATACGACTCATCTCGAAACGCTCACACCCCTGAGGATTTGTGTTTTCGTTCTACACAGCCGCTGCCCCTTGCTCTTTCCCACCCATTCGTTACATTCAACCTCTGACGAGACCGACCAAATATAGACTGAGAAACAAGACCACACACTTTGTGCATTCGGAATCGAAGGCAGGGCGTCCCTCGCCGCATTTGCTACGATTGCTATTTGCTACTTCTGCAGAAGCGGCGGCGGCGACGACGACGACGACGACGACGACGAGAGGCTCTGTGATATGTGAGAAATACATCTATAAAATGTAATTCAGACTGCCTCGTCCCACCTCATGCTGTACCGCTTTGGCAAATGCTTTATCTGCGCCATTCGCCTTAATCGCATCTGAGAGTAATTCTTAAAAAAACGCCTGTCGCTAATTGGTCGTCATCACAGGTACTGTTTGCTATACGGCCACGACGCGCAACTGATTTCCAAAATTCATCTTTCTCGTGTTAGGATGGAACTTACGACTCCTGGTTTATTAGACCAGTGCTCCACCACTGAGCTAAAGAGGCGTGGCCTAGCGGTACTCTTGGGTACTTCGTCCTTACGGTCGTCTGCATCATCAGACTTTAGCTGACAACACTTCATATTACCGGCTAATATTTGCAGCTATTTCGACAAATTACTGCTTGGCTACACATCTGACACGTAACCGATGTGCTCTCCAAACAACAACACTTGCATTTCAGAACATGTCTTTCACACATATCTACAAAATCACCTTCACCTTCAAATACAGTTTCCTTGCGACTGACAGAGACGTAGGCAAAGTTTAAAGTTGCTATTTCCATTAAATCTCGTTAATCAGAAAAACGGTAATTTACACCTGCAGCGGAACAAAATTCCGTTCTGTCCAGCGTCTGGCTCGAACCCACGTCCCTGGGATTAAGAGTCTGACGCTCTACCGACTGAGCTAGCCGGCTACCTCGGTGAATACCTGCCGGGTAGCACGTCACACAGTACTCGTTTGGGTTGGGTGGTCCCATACAGAATCTCTCCATGATGCCTAATGTTTTCCTAACGTCACACTCGTCACGTACTTCACTTTTATGTCATAATCATTTCTGAGAGGTAAAGAAATTGCATGACAACATGCAGAGCTAGTGGCGTCAAAATTAACACACACACTTTATGTGACTGAAAAGCCGAACGAGTTACTTTCCGACGTTGTTTAAGATGTGCAAGTGATAGCCAGAACTCGCTGTGTCGGCACTCTGCCGACCATTTCGCTAGTTAACACCGGTCTTGTTGTGTGTGTTTCAAGCTCAAGAGCATCTCCAAGCAAAAAATGGTCAACAGCAACATTCAGACGGTTTCGTACTGCTCAATTGCTACATTAAAACGTTATGTTTCTTTTTCAGAACTGGAAAAATACAAGCGTGACAGCATTCGAACCTGTAATCTTCAGATCCGAAGTCCGACGCCTTATCCATTAGGCCACACGGTCACTGACGACCAACATTTACATGTATACGACTCATCTCGAAACGCTCACACCCCTGAGGATTTGTGTTTTCGTTCTACACAGCCGCTGCCCCTTGCTCTTTCCCACCCATTCGTTACATTCAACCTCTGACGAGACCGACCAAATATAGACTGAGAAACAAGACCACACACTTTGTGCATTCGGAATCGAAGGCAGGGCGTCCCACGCCTCATTTGCTACGATTGCTATTTGCTACTTCTGCAGAAGCGGCGGCGGCGACGACGACGACGACGACGACGACGACGACGACGACGAGAGGCTCTGTGATATGTGAGAAATACATCTATAAAATGTAATTCAGACTGCCTCGTCCCACCTTATGCTGTACCGCTTTGGCAAATGCTTTATCTGCGCCATTCGCCTTAATCGCATCTGAGAGTAATTCTTAAAAAAACGCCTGTCGCTAATTGTTCGTCATCACAGGTACTGTTTGCTATACGGCCACGACGCGCAACTGATTTCCAAAATTCATCTTTCTCGTGTTAGGATGGAACTTACGACTCCTGGTTTATTAGACCAGTGCTCCACCACTGAGCTAAAGAGGCGTGGCCTAGCGGTACTCTTGGGTACTTCGTCCTTACGGTCGTCTGCATCATCAGACTTTAGCTGACAACACTTCATATTACCGGCTAATATTTGCAGCTATTTCGACAAATTACTGCTTGGCTACACATCTGACACGTAACCGATGTGCTCTCCAAACAACAACACTTGCATTTCAGAACATGTCTTTCACACATATCTACAAAATCACCTTCACCTTCAAATACAGTTTCCTTGCGACTGACAGAGACGTAGGCAAAGTTTAAAGTTGCTATTTCCATTAAATCTCGTTAATCAGAAAAACGGTAATTTACACCTGCAGCGGAACAAAATTCCGTTCTGCCCAGCGTCTGGCTCGAACCCACGTCCCTGGGATTAAGAGTCTGACGCTCTACCGACTGAGCTAGCCGGCTACCTCGGTGAATACCTGCCGGGTAGCACGTCACACAGTACTCGTTTGGGTTGGGTGGTCCCATACAGAATCTCTCCATGATGCCTAATGTTTTCCTAACGTCACACTCGTCACGTACTTCACTTTTATGTCATAATCATTTCTGAGAGGTAAAGAAATTGCATGACAACATGCAGAGCTAGTGGCGTCAAAATTAACACACACACTTTATGTGACTGAAAAGCCGAACGAGTTACTTTCCGACGTTGTTTAAGATGTGCAAGTGATAGCCAGAACTCGCTGTGTCGGCACTCTGCCGACCATTTCGCTAGTTAACACCGGTCTTGTTGTGTGTGTTTCAAGCTCAAGAGCATCTCCAAGCAAAAAATGGTCAACAGCAACATTCAGACGGTTTCGTACTGCTCAATTGCTACATTAAAACGTTATGTTTCTTTTTCAGAACTGGAAAAATACAAGCGTGACAGCATTCGAACCTGTAATCTTCAGATCCGAAGTCCGACGCCTTATCCATTAGGCCACACGGTCACTGACGACCAACATTTACATGTATACGACTCATCTCGAAACGCTCACACCCCTGAGGATTTGTGTTTTCGTTCTACACAGCCGCTGCCCCTTGCTCTTTCCAACCCATTCGTTACATTCAACCTCTGACGAGACCGACCAAATATAGACTGAGAAACAAGACCACACACTTTGTGCATTCGGAATCGAAGGCAGGGCGTCCCTCGCCGCATTTGCTACGATTGCTATTTGCTACTTCTGCAGAAGCGGCGGCGGCGACGACGACGACGACGACGACGACGACGACCGCGAGAGGCTCTGTGATATGTGAGAAATACATCTATAAAATGTAATTCAGACTGCCTCGTCCCACTTTATGCTGTACCGGTTTGGCAAATGCTTTATCTGCGCCATTCGCCTTAATCGCATCTGAGAGTAATTCTTAAAAAAACGCCTGTCGCTAATTGTTCGTCATCACAGGTACTGTTTGCTATACGGCCACGACGCGCAACTGATTTCCAAAATTCATCTTTCTCGTGTTAGGATGGAACTTACGACTCCTGGTTTATTAGACCAGTGCTCCACCACTGAGCTAAAGAGGCGCGGCCTAGCGGTACTCTTGGGTACTTCGTCCTTACGGTCGTCTGCATCATCAGACTTTAGCTGACAACACTTCATATTACCGGCTAATATTTGCAGCTATTTCGACAAATTACTGCTTGGCTACACATCTGACACGTAACCGATGTGCTCTCCAAACAACAACACTTGCATTTCAGAACATGTCTTTCACACATATCTACAAAATCACCTTCACCTTCAAATACAGTTTCCTTGCGACTGACAGAGACGTAGGCAAAGTTTAAAGTTGCTATTTCCATTAAATCTCGTTAATCAGAAAAACGGTAATTTACACCTGCAGCGGAACAAAATTCCGTTCCGCCCAGCGTCTGGCTCGAACCCACGACCCTGGGACTAAGAGTCTGACGCTCTACCGACCGAGCTAGCCGGCTACCTCGGTAAATACCTGCCGGGTAGCACGTCACACAGTACTCGTTTGGGTTGGGTGGTCCCATATAGAATCTCTCAATGATGCCTAATGTTTTCCTAACGTCACACTCGTCACGTACTTCACTTTTATGTCATAATCATTTCTGAGAGATAAAGAAATTGCATGACAACATGCAGAGCTAGTGGCGTCAAAATTAACACACATACTTTATGTGACTGAAAAGCCGAACGAGTTACTTTCCGACGTTGTTTTAGATGTGCAAGTGATAGTCAGAACTCGCTGTGTCGGCACTCTGCCGACCATTTCGCTAGTTAACACCGGTCTTGTTGTGTGTGTTTCAAGCTCAAGAGCATCTCCAAGCAAAAAATGGTCAACAGCAACATTCAGACGGTTTCGTACTGCTCAATTGCTACATTAAAACGTTATGTTTCTTTTTCAGAACTGGAAAAATACAAGCGTGACAGCATTCGAACCTGTAATCTTCAGATCCGAAGTCCGACGCCTTATCCATTAGGCCACACGGTCACTGACGACCAACATTTACATGTATACGACTCATCTCGAAACGCTCACACCCCTGAGGATTTGTGTTTTCGTTCTACACAGCCGCTGCCCCTTGCTCTTTCCCACCCATTCGTTACATTCAACCTCTGACGAGACCGACCAAATATAGACTGAGAAACAAGACCACACACTTTGTGCATTCGGAATCGAAGGCAGGGCGTCCCTCGCCGCATTTGCTACGATTGCTATTTGCTACTTCTGCAGAAGCGGCGGCGGCGACGACGACGACGACGACGACGACGACGACCGCGAGAGGCTCTGTGATATGTGAGAAATACATCTATAAAATGTAATTCAGACTGCCTCGTCCCACCTTATGCTGTACCGCTTTGGCAAATGCTTTATCTGCTTATTAAGCTTATTAAGCAATGAATGCTGTAGTAACTGTATTATTGTATGTAAACAAAGACCCACTAATGCTTCAGGTGGTGGGTTATTCTGTATCATAATATAACATTGGTTAATAAAGATATTTTAAAAAAAAAAAAAAAAAAAAATGCTTTATCTGCGCCATTCGCCTTAATCGCATCTGAGAGTAATTCTTAAAAAAACGCCTGTCGTTAATTGTTCGTCATCACAGGTACTGTTTGCTATACGGCCACGACGCGCAACTGATTTCCAAAATTCATCTTTCTCGTGTTAGGATGGAACTTACGACTCCTGGTTTATTAGACCAGTGCTCCACCACTGAGCTAAAGAGGCGCGGCCTAGCGGTACTCTTGGGTACTTCGTCCTTACGGTCGTCTGCATCATCAGACTTTAGCTGACAACACTTCGTATTACCGGCTAATATTTGCAGCTATTTCGACAAATTACTGCTTGGCTACACATCTGACACGTAACCGATGTGCTCTCCAAACAACAACACTTGCATTTCAGAACATGTCTTTCACACATATCTACAAAATCACCTTCACCTTCAAATACAGTTTCCTTGCGACTGACAGAGACGTAGGCAAAGTTTAAAGTTGCTATTTCCATTAAATCTCGTTAATCAGAAAAACGGTAATTTACACCTGCAGCGGAACAAAATTCCGTTCCGCCCAGCGTCTGGCTCGAACCCACGTCCCTGGGATTAAGAGTCTGACGCTCTACCGACTGAGCTAGCCGGCTACCTCGGTGAATACTTGCCGGGTAGCACGTCACACAGTACTCGTTTGGTTTGGGTATTCCCATACAGAATCTCTCCATGATGCCTAATGTTTTCCTAACGTCACACTCGTCACGTACTTCACTTTTATGTCATAATCATTTCTGAGAGGTAAAGAAATTGCATGACAACATGCAGAGCTAGTGGCGTCAAAATTAACACACACACTTTATGTGACTGAAAAGCCGAACGAGTTACTTTCCGACGTTGTTTAAGATGTGCAAGTGATAGCCAGAACTCGCTGTGTCGGCACTCTGCCGACCATTTCGCTAGTTAACACCGGTCTTGTTGTGTGTGTTTCAAGCTCAAGAGCATTTCCAAGCAAAAAATGGTCAACAGCAACATTCAGACGGTTTCGTACTGCTCAATTGCTACATTAAAACGTTATGTTTCTTTTTCAGAACTGGAAAAATACAAGCGTGACAGCATTCGAACCTGTAATCTTCAGATCCGAAGTCCGACGCCTTATCCATTAGGCCACACGGTCACTGACGACCAACATTTACATGTATACGACTCATCTCGAAACGCTCACACCCCTGAGGATTTGTGTTTTCGTTCTACACAGCCGCTGCCCCTTGCTCTTTCCCACCCATTCGTTACATTCAACCTCTGACGAGACCGACCAAATATAGACTGAGAAACAAGACCACACACTTTGTGCATTCGGAATCGAAGGCAGGGCGTCCCTCGCCGCATTTGCTACGATTGCTATTTGCTACTTCTGCAGAAGCGGCGGCGGCGACGACGACGACGACGACGACGACCGCGAGAGGCTCTGTGATATGTGAGAAATACATCCATAAAATGTAATTCAGACTGCCTCGTCCCACTTTATGCTGTACCGGTTTGGCAAATGCTTTATCTGCGCCATTCGCCTTAATCGCATCTGAGAGTAATTCTTAAAAAAACGCCTGTCGCTAATTGTTCGTCATCACAGGTACTGTTCGCTATACGGCCACGACGCGCAACTGATTTCCAAAATTCATCTTTCTCGTGTTAGGATGGAACTTACGACTCCTGGTTTATTAGACCAGTGCTCCACCACTGAGCTAAAGAGGCGCGGCCTAGCGGTACTCTTGGGTACTTCGTCCTTACGGTCGTCTGCATCATCAGACTTTAGCTGACAACACTTCATATTACCGGGTAATATTTGCAGCTATGGCGACAAATTACTGCTTGGCTACACATCTGACACGTAACCGATGTGCTCTCCAAACAACAACACTTGCATTTCAGAACATGTCTTTCACACATGTCTACAAAATCACCTTCACCTTCAAATACAGTTTCCTTGCGACTGACAGAGACGTAGGCAAAGTTTAAAGTTGCTATTTCCATTAAATCTCGTTAATCAGAAAAACGGTAATTTACACCTGCAGCGGAACAAAATTCCGTTCCGCCAAGCGTCTGGCTCGAACCCACGACCCTGGGATTAAGAGTCTGACGCTCTACCAACTGAGCTAGCCGGCTACCTCGGTGAATACCTGCCGGGTAGCACGTCACACAGTACTCGTTTGGGTTGGGTGGTCCCATATAGAATCTCTCCATGATGCCTAATGTTTTCCTAACGTCACACTCGTCACGTACTTCACTTTTATGTCATAATCATTTCTGAGAGGTAAAGAAATTGCATGACAACATGCAGAGCTAGTGGCGTCAAAATTAACACACATACTTTATGTGACTGAAAAGCCGAACGAGTTACTTTCCGACGTTGTTTTAGATGTGCAAGTGATAGTCAGAACTCGCTGTGTCGGCACTCTGCCGACCATTTCGCTAGTTAACACCGGTCTTGTTGTGTGTGTTTCAAGCTCAAGAGCATCTCCAAGCAAAAAATGGTCAACAGCAACATTCAGACGGTTTCGTACTGCTCAATTGCTACATTAAAACGTTATGTTTCTTTTTCAGAACTGGAAAAATACAAGCGTGACAGCATTCGAACCTGTAATCTTCAGATCCGAAGTCCGACGCCTTATCCATTAGGCCACACGGTCACTGACGACCAACATTTACATGTATACGACTCATCTCGAAACGCTCACACCCCTGAGGATTTGTGTTTTCGTTCTACACAGCCGCTGCCCCTTGCTCTTTCCCACCCATTCGTTACATTCAACCTCTGACGAGACCGACCAAATATAGACTGAGAAACAAGACCACACACTTTGTGCATTCGGAATCGAAGGCAGGGCGTCCCTCGCCGCATTTGCTACGATTGCTATTTGCTACTTCTGCAGAAGCGGCGGCGGCGGCGACGACGACGACGACGACGACGACGACGACGACGACGACGACCGCGAGAGGCTCTGTGATATGTGAGAAATACATCCATAAAATGTAATTCAGACTGCCTCGTCCCACTTTATGCTGTACCGGTTTGGCAAATGCTTTATCTGCGCCATTCGCCTTAATCGCATCTGAGAGTAATTCTTAAAAAAACGCCTGTCGCTAATTGTTCGTCATCACAGGTACTGTTCGCTATACGGCCACGACGCGCAACTGATTTCCAAAATTCATCTTTCTCGTGTTAGGATGGAACTTACGACTCCTGGTTTATTAGACCAGTGCTCCACCACTGAGCTAAAGAGGCGCGGCCTAGCGGTACTCTTGGGTACTTCGTCCTTACGGTCGTCTGCATCATCAGACTTTAGCTGACAACACTTCATATTACCGGGTAATATTTGCAGCTATGGCGACAAATTACTGCTTGGCTACACATCTGACACGTAACCGATGTGCTCTCCAAACAACAACACTTGCATTTCAGAACATGTCTTTCACACATGTCTACAAAATCACCTTCACCTTCAAATACAGTTTCCTTGCGACTGACAGAGACGTAGGCAAAGTTTAAAGTTGCTATTTCCATTAAATCTCGTTAATCAGAAAAACGGTAATTTACACCTGCAGCGGAACAAAATTCCGTTCCGCCAAGCGTCTGGCTCGAACCCACGACCCTGGGATTAAGAGTCTGACGCTCTACCAACTGAGCTAGCCGGCTACCTCGGTGAATACCTGCCGGGTAGCACGTCACACAGTACTCGTTTGGGTTGGGTGGTCCCATATAGAATCTCTCCATGATGCCTAATGTTTTCCTAACGTCACACTCGTCACGTACTTCACTTTTATGTCATAATCATTTCTGAGAGGTAAAGAAATTGCATGACAACATGCAGAGCTAGTGGCGTCAAAATTAACACACATACTTTATGTGACTGAAAAGCCGAACGAGTTACTTTCCGACGTTGTTTTAGATGTGCAAGTGATAGTCAGAACTCGCTGTGTCGGCACTCTGCCGACCATTTCGCTAGTTAACACCGGTCTTGTTGTGTGTGTTTCAAGCTCAAGAGCATCTCCAAGCAAAAAATGGTCAACAGCAACATTCAGACGGTTTCGTACTGCTCAATTGCTACATTAAAACGTTATGTTTCTTTTTCAGAACTGGAAAAATACAAGCGTGACAGCATTCGAACCTGTAATCTTCAGATCCGAAGCCCGACGCCTTATCCATTAGGCCACACGGTCACTGACGACCAACATTTACATGTATACGACTCATCTCGAAACGCTCACACCCCTGAGGATTTGTGTTTTCGTTCTACACAGCCGCTGCCCCTTGCTCTTTCCCACCCATTCGTTACATTCAACCTCTGACGAGACCGACCAAATATAGACTGAGAAACAAGACCACACACTTTGTGCATTCGGAATCGAAGGCAGGGCGTCCCTCGCCGCATTTGCTACGATTGCTATTTGCTACTTCTGCAGAAGCGGCGGCGGCGGCGACGACGACGACGACGAATATCGCGAGAGGCTCTGAGATATGTGAGAATACATCTATAAAATGTAATTCAGACTGCCTCGTCCCACCTTATGCTGTACCGCTTTGGCAAATGCTTTATCTGCGCCATTCGCCTTAATCGCATCTGAGAGTAATTCTTAAAAAAACGCCTGTCGCTAATTGTTCGTCATCACAGGTACTGTTTGCTATACGGCCACGACGCGCAACTGATTTCCAAAATTCATCTTTCTCGTGTTAGGATGGAACTTACGACTCCTGGTTTATTAGACCAGTGCTCCACCACTGAGCTAAAGAGGCGCGGCCTAGCGGTACTCTTGGGTACTTCGTCCTTACGGTCGTCTGCATCATCAGACTTTAGCTGACAACACTTCATATTACCGGCTAATATTTGCAGCTATTTCGACAAATTACTGCTTGGCTACACATCTGACACGTAACCGATGTGCTCTCCAAACAACAACACTTGCATTTCAGAACATGTCTTTCACACATATCTACAAAATCACCTTCACCTTCAAATACAGTTTCCTTGCGACTGACAGAGACGTAGGCAAAGTTTAAAGTTGCTATTTCCATTAAATCTCGTTAATCAGAAAAACGGTAATTTACACCTGCAGCGGAACAAAATTCCGTTCCGCCCAGCGTCTGGCTCGAACCCACGTCCCTGGGATTAAGAGTCTGACGCTCTACCGACTGAGCTAGCCGGCTACCTCGGTGAATACCTGCCGGGTAGCACGTCACACAGTACTCGTTTGGGTTGGGTGGTCCCATACAGAATCTCTCCATGATGCCTAATGTTTTCCTAACGTCACACTCGTCACGTACTTCACTTTTATGTCATAATCATTTCTGAGAGGTAAAGAAATTGCATGACAACATGCAGAGCTAGTGGCGTCAAAATTAACACACATACTTTATGTGACTGAAAAGCCGAACGAGTTACTTTCCGACGTTGTTTTAGATGTGCAAGTGATAGTCAGAACTCGCTGTGTCGGCACTCTGCCGACCATTTCGCTAGTTAACACCGGTCTTGTTCTGTGTGTTTCAAGCTCAAGAGCATCTCCAAGCAAAAAATGGTCAACAGCAACATTCAGACGGTTTCGTACTGCTCAATTGCTACATTAAAACGTTATGTTTCTTTTTCAGAACTGGAAAAATACAAGCGTGACAGCATTCGAACCTGTAATCTTCAGATCCGAAGCCCGACACCTTATCCATTAGGCCACACGGTCACTGACGACCAACATTTACATGTATACGACTCATCTCGAAACGCTCACACCCCTGAGGATTTGTGTTTTCGTTCTACACAGCCGCTGCCCCTTGCTCTTTCCCACCCATTCGTTACATTCAACCTCTGACGAGACCGACCAAATATAGACTGAGAAACAAGACCACACACTTTGTGCATTCGGAATCGAAGGCAGGGCGTCCCTCGCCGCATTTGCTACGATTGCTATTTGCTACTTCTGCAGAAGCGGCGGCGGCGGCGGCGGCGGCGACGACGACGACGAATATCGCGAGAGGCTCTGAGATATGTGAGAATACATCTATAAAATGTAATTCAGACTGCCTCGTCCCACCTTATGCTGTACCGCTTTGGCAAATGCTTTATCTGCGCCATTCGCCTTAATCGCATCTGAGAGTAATTCTTAAAAAAACGCCTGTCGCTAATTGTTCGTCATCACAGGTACTGTTTGCTATACGGCCACGACGCGCAACTGATTTCCAAAATTCATCTTTCTCGTGTTAGGATGGAACTTACGACTCCTGGTTTATTAGACCAGTGCTCCACCACTGAGCTAAAGAGGCGCGGCCTAGCGGTACTCTTGGGTACTTCGTCCTTACGGTCGTCTGCATCATCAGACTTTAGCTGACAACACTTCATATTACCGGCTAATATTTGCAGCTATTTCGACAAATTACTGCTTGGCTACACATCTGACACGTAACCGATGTGCTCTCCAAACAACAACACTTGCATTTCAGAACATGTCTTTCACACATATCTACAAAATCACCTTCACCTTCAAATACAGTTTCCTTGCGACTGACAGAGACGTAGGCAAAGTTTAAAGTTGCTATTTCCATTAAATCTCGTTAATCAGAAAAACGGTAATTTACACCTGCAGCGGAACAAAATTCCGTTCCGCCCAGCGTCTGGCTCGAACCCACGTCCCTGGGATTAAGAGTCTGACGCTCTACCGACTGAGCTAGCCGGCTACCTCGGTGAATACCTGCCGGGTAGCACGTCACACAGTACTCGTTTGGGTTGGGTGGTCCCATACAGAATCTCTCCATGATGCCTAATGTTTTCCTAACGTCACACTCGTCACGTACTTCACTTTTATGTCATAATCATTTCTGAGAGGTAAAGAAATTGCATGACAACATGCAGAGCTAGTGGCGTCAAAATTAACACACATACTTTATGTGACTGAAAAGCCGAACGAGTTACTTTCCGACGTTGTTTTAGATGTGCAAGTGATAGTCAGAACTCGCTGTGTCGGCACTCTGCCGACCATTTCGCTAGTTAACACCGGTCTTGTTGTGTGTGTTTCAAGCTCAAGAGCATCTCCAAGCAAAAAATGGTCAACAGCAACATTCAGACGGTTTCGTACTGCTCAATTGCTACATTAAAACGTTATGTTTCTTTTTCAGAACTGGAAAAATACAAGCGTGACAGCATTCGAACCTGTAATCTTCAGATCCGAAGTCCGACACCTTATCCATTAGGCCACACGGTCACTGACGACCAACATTTACATGTATACGACTCATCTCGAAACGCTCACACCCCTGAGGATTTGTGTTTTCGTTCTACACAGCCGCTGCCCCTTGCTCTTTCCCACCCATTCGTTACATTCAACCTCTGACGAGACCGACCAAATATAGACTGAGAAACAAGACCACACACTTTGTGCATTCGGAATCGAAGGCAGGGCGTCCCTCGCCGCATTTGCTACGATTGCCATTTGCTACTTCTGCAGAAGCGGCGGCGGCGGCGGCGGCGGCGACGACGACGAATATCGCGAGAGGCTCTGAGATATGTGAGAATACATCTATAAAATGTAATTCAGACTGCCTCGTCCCACCTTATGCTGTACCGCTTTGGCAAATGCTTTATCTGCGCCATTCGCCTTAATCGCATCTGAGAGTAATTCTTAAAAAAACGCCTGTCGCTAATTGTTCGTCATCACAGGTACTGTTTGCTATACGGCCACGACGCGCAACTGATTTCCAAAATTCATCTTTCTCGTGTTAGGATGGAACTTACGACTCCTGGTTTATTAGACCAGTGCTCCACCACTGAGCTAAAGAGGCGCGGCCTAGCGGTACTCTTGGGTACTTCGTCCTTACGGTCGTCTGCATCATCAGACTTTAGCTGACAACACTTCATATTACCGGCTAATATTTGCAGCTATTTCGACAAATTACTGCTTGGCTACACATCTGACACGTAACCGATGTGCTCTCCAAACAACAACACTTGCATTTCAGAACATGTCTTTCACACATATCTACAAAATCACCTTCACCTTCAAATACAGTTTCCTTGCGACTGACAGAGACGTAGGCAAAGTTTAAAGTTGCTATTTCCATTAAATCTCGTTAATCAGAAAAACGGTAATTTACACCTGCAGCGGAACAAAATTCCGTTCCGCCCAGCGTCTGGCTCGAACCCACGACCCTGGGACTAAGAGTCTGACGCTCTACCGACTGAGCTAGCCGGCTACCTCGGTGAATACCTGCCGGGTAGCACGTCACACAGTACTCGTTTGGGTTGGGTGGTCCCATATAGAATCTCTCCATGATGCCTAATGTTTTCCTAACGTCACACTCGTCACGTACTTCACTTTTATGTCATAATCATTTCTGAGAGATAAAGAAATTGCATGACAACATGCAGAGCTAGTGGCGTCAAAATTAACACACATACTTTATGTGACTGAAAAGCCGAACGAGTTACTTTCCGACGTTGTTTTAGATGTGCAAGTGATAGTCAGAACTCGCTGTGTCGGCACTCTGCCGACCATTTCGCTAGTTAACACCGGTCTTGTTGTGTGTGTTTCAAGCTCAAGAGCATCTCCAAGCAAAAAATGGTCAACAGCAACATTCAGACGGTTTCGTACTGCTCAATTGCTACATTAAAACGTTATGTTTCTTTTTCAGAACTGGAAAAATACAAGCGTGACAGCATTCGAACCTGTAATCTTCAGATCCGAAGTCCGACGCCTTATCCATTAGGCCACACGGTCACTGACGACCAACATTTACATGTATACGACTCATCTCGAAACGCTCACACCCCTGAGGATTTGTGTTTTCGTTCTACACAGCCGCTGCCCCTTGCTCTTTCCCACCCATTCGTTACATTCAACCTCTGACGAGACCGACCAAATATAGACTGAGAAACAAGACCACACACTTTGTGCATTCGGAATCGAAGGCAGGGCGTCCCTCGCCGCATTTGCTACGATTGCTATTTGCTACTTCTGCAGAAGCGGCGGCGGCGACGACGACGACGACGACGACCGCGAGAGGCTCTGTGATATGTGAGAAATACATCTATAAAATGTAATTCAGACTGCCTCGTCCCACCTTATGCTGTACCGCTTTGGCAAATGCTTTATCTGCTTATTAAGCTTATTAAGCAATGAATGCTGTAGTAACTGTATTATTGTATGTAAACAAAGACCCACTAATGCTTCAGGTGGTGGGTTATTCTGTATCATAATATAACATTGGTTAATAAAGATATTTTTTTTTAAAAAAAAAAAAATGCTTTATCTGCGCCATTCGCCTTAATCGCATCTGAGAGTAATTCTTAAAAAAACGCCTGTCGCTAATTGTTCGTCATCACAGGTACTGTTTGCTATACGGCCACGACGCGCAACTGATTTCCAAAATTCATCTTTCTCGTGTTAGGATGGAACTTACGACTCCTGGTTTATTAGACCAGTGCTCCACCACTGAGCTAAAGAGGCGCGGCCTAGCGGTACTCTTGGGTACTTCGTCCTTACGGTCGTCTGCATCATCAGACTTTAGCTGACAACACTTCATATTACCGGCTAATATTTGCAGCTATTTCGACAAATTACTGCTTGGCTACACATCTGACACGTAACCGATGTGCTCCCCAAACAACAACACTTGCATTTCAGAACATGTCTTTCACACATATCTACAAAATCACCTTCACCTTCAAATACAGTTTCCTTGCGACTGACAGAGACGTAGGCAAAGTTTAAAGTTGCTATTTCCATTAAATCTCGTTAATCAGAAAAACGGTAATTTACACCTGCAGCGGAACAAAATTCCGTTCCGCCCAGCGTCTGGCTCGAACCCACGACCCTGGGACTCAGAGTCTGACGCTCTACCGACTGAGCTAGCCGGCTACCTCGGTGAATACCTGCCGGGTAGCACGTCACACAGTACTCGTTTGGGTTGGGTGGTCCCATATAGAATCTCTCCATGATGCCTAATGTTTTCCTAACGTCACACTCGTCACGTACTTCACTTTTATGTCATAATCATTTCTGAGAGATAAAGAAATTGCATGACAACATGCAGAGCTAGTGGCGTCAAAATTAACACACATACTTTATGTGACTGAAAAGCCGAACGAGTTACTTTCCGACGTTGTTTTAGATGTGCAAGTGATAGTCAGAACTCGCTGTGTCGGCACTCTGCCGACCATTTCGCTAGTTAACACCGGTCTTGTTGTGTGTGTTTCAAGCTCAAGAGCATCTCCAAGCAAAAAATGGTCAACAGCAACATTCAGACGGTTTCGTACTGCTCAATTGCTACATTAAAACGTTATGTTTCTTTTTCAGAACTGGAAAAATACAAGCGTGACAGCATTCGAACCTGTAATCTTCAGATCCGAAGTCCGACGCCTTATCCATTAGGCCACACGGTCACTGACGACCAACATTTACATGTATACGACTCATCTCGAAACGCTCACACCCCTGAGGATTTGTGTTTTCGTTCTACACAGCCGCTGCCCCTTGCTCTTTCCCACCCATTCGTTACATTCAACCTCTGACGATACCGACCAAATATAGACTGAGAAACAAGACCACACACTTTGTGCATTCGGAATCGAAGGCAGGGCGTCCCTCGCCGCATTTGCTACGATTGCTATTTGCTACTTCTGCAGAAGCGGCGGCGGCGACGACGACGACGACGACGACCGCGAGAGGCTCTGTGATATGTGAGAAATACATCTATAAAATGTAATTCAGACTGCCTCGTCCCACCTTATGCTGTACCGCTTTGGCAAATGCTTTATCTGCTTATTAAGCTTATTAAGCAATGAATGCTGTAGTAACTGTATTATTGTATGTAAACAAAGACCCACTAATGCTTCAGGTGGTGGGTTATTCTGTATCATAATATAACATTGGTTAATAAAGATATTTTTTTTAAAAAAAAAAAAAAAAAATGCTTTATCTGCGCCATTGGCCTTAATCGCATCTGAGAGTAATTCTTAAAAAAACGCCTGTCGCTAATTGTTCGTCATCACAGGTACTGTTTGCTATACGGCCACGACGCGCAACTGATTTCCAAAATTCATCTTTCTCGTGTTAGGATGGAACTTACGACTCCTGGTTTATTAGACCAGTGCTCCACCACTGAGCTAAAGAGGCGCGGCCTAGCGGTACTCTTGGGTACTTCGTCCTTACGGTCGTCTGCATCATCAGACTTTAGCTGACAACACTTCATATTACCGGCTAATATTTGCAGCTATTTCGACAAATTACTGCTTGGCTACACATCTGACACGTAACCGATGTGCTCTCCAAACAACAACACTTGCATTTCAGAACATGTCTTTCACACATATCTACAAAATCACCTTCACCTTCAAATACAGTTTCCTTGCGACTGACAGAGACGTAGGCAAAGTTTAAAGTTGCTATTTCCATTAAATCTCGTTAATCAGAAAAACGGTAATTTACACCTGCAGCGGAACAAAATTCCGTTCCGCCCAGCGTCTGGCTCGAACCCACGTCCCTGGGATTAAGAGTCTGACGCTCTACCGACTGAGCTAGCCGGCTACCTCGGTGAATACCTGCCGGGTAGCACGTCACACAGTACTCGTTTGGGTTGGGTGGTCCCATACAGAATCTCTCCATGATGCCTAATGTTTTCCTAACGTCACACTCGTCACGTACTTCACTTTTATGTCATAATCATTTCTGAGAGGTAAAGAAATTGCATGACAACATGCAGAGCTAGTGGCGTCAAAATTAACACACACACTTTATGTGACTGAAAAGCCGAACGAGTTACTTTCCGACGTTGTTTTAGATGTGCAAGTGATAGCCAGAACTCACTGTGTCGGCACTCTGCCGACCATTTCGCTAGTTAACACCGGTCTTGTTGTGTGTGTTTCAAGCTCAAGAGCATCTCCAAGCAAAAAATGGTCAACAGCAACATTCAGACGGTTTCGTACTGCTCAATTGCTACATTAAAACGTTATGTTTCTTTTTCAGAACTGGAAAAATACAAGCGTGACAGCATTCGAACCTGTAATCTTCAGATCCGAAGCCCGACACCTTATCCATTAGGCCACACGGTCACTGACGACCAACATTTACATGTATACGACTCATCTCGAAACGCTCACACCCCTGAGGATTTGTGTTTTCGTTCTACACAGCCGCTGCCCCTTGCTCTTTCCCACCCATTCGTTACATTCAACCTCTGACGAGACCGACCAAATATAGACTGAGAAACAAGACCACACACTTTGTGCATTCGGAATCGAAGGCAGGGCGTCCCTCGCCGCATTTGCTACGATTGCCATTTGCTACTTCTGCAGAAGCCGCGGCGGCGGCGGCGGCGGCGACGACGACGAATATCGCGAGAGGCTCTGAGATATGTGAGAATACATCTATAAAATGTAATTCAGACTGCCTCGTCCCACCTTATGCTGTACCGCTTTGGCAAATGCTTTATCTGCGCCATTCGCCTTAATCGCATCTGAGAGTAATTCTTAAAAAAACGCCTGTCGCTAATTGTTCGTCATCACAGGTACTGTTTGCTATACGGCCACGACGCGCAACTGATTTCCAAAATTCATCTTTCTCGTGTTAGGATGGAACTTACGACTCCTGGTTTATTAGACCAGTGCTCCACCACTGAGCTAAAGAGGCGCGGCCTAGCGGTACTCTTGGGTACTTCGTCCTTACGGTCGTCTGCATCATCAGACTTTAGCTGACAACACTTCATATTACCGGCTAATATTTGCAGCTATTTCGACAAATTACTGCTTGGCTACACATCTGACACGTAACCGATGTGCTCTCCAAACAACAACACTTGCATTTCAGAACACGTCTTTCACACATATCTACAAAATCACCATCACCTTCAAATACAGTTTCCTTGCGACTGACAGAGACGTAGGCAAAGTTTAAAGTTGCTATTTCCATTAAATCTCGTTAATCAGAAAAACGGTAATTTACACCTGCAGCGGAACAAAATTCCGTTCCGCCCAGCGTCTGGCTCGAACCCACGACCCTGGGACTAAGAGTCTGACGCTCTACCGACTGAGCTAGCCGGCTACCTCGGTGAATACCTGCCGCGTAGCACGTCACACAGTACTCGTTTGGGTTGGGTGGTCCCATATAGAATCTCTCCATGATGCCTAATGTTTTCCTAACGTCACACTCGTCACGTACTTCACTTTTATGTCATAATCATTTCTGAGAGATAAAGAAATTGCATGACAACATGCAGAGCTAGTGGCGTCAAAATTAACACACATACTTTATGTGACTGAAAAGCCGAACGAGTTACTTTCCGACGTTGTTTTAGATGTGCAAGTGATAGTCAGAACTCGCTGTGTCGGCACTCTGCCGACCATTTCGCTAGTTAACACCGGTCTTGTTGTGTGTGTTTCAAGCTCAAGAGCATCTCCAAGCAAAAAATGGTCAACAGCAACATTCAGACGGTTTCGTACTGCTCAATTGCTACATTAAAACGTTATGTTTCTTTTTCAGAACTGGAAAAATACAAGCGTGACAGCATTCGAACCTGTAATCTTCAGATCCGAAGTCCGACGCCTTATCCATTAGGCCACACGGTCACTGACGACCAACATTTACATGTATACGACTCATCTCGAAACGCTCACACCCCTGAGGATTTGTGTTTTCGTTCTACACAGCCGCTGCCCCTTGCTCTTTCCCACCCATTCGTTACATTCAACCTCTGACGAGACCGACCAAATATAGACTGAGAAACAAGACCACACACTTTGTGCATTCGGAATCGAAGGCAGGGCGTCCCTCGCCGCATTTGCTACGATTGCTATTTGCTACTTCTGCAGAAGCGGCGGCGGCGACGACGACGACGACGACGACCGCGAGAGGCTCTGTGATATGTGAGAAATACATATATAAAATGTAATTCAGACTTCCTCGTCCCACCTTATGCTGTACCGCTTTGGCAAATGCTTTATCTGCTTATTAAGCTTATTAAGCAATGAATGCTGTAGTAACTGTATTATTGTATGTAAACAAAGACCCACTAATGCTTCAGGTGGTGGGTTATTCTGTATCATAATATAACATTGGTTAATAAAGATATTTTTTTTAAAAAAAAAAATGCTTTATCTGCGCCATTGGCCTTAATCGCATCTGAGAGTAATTCTTAAAAAAACGCCTGTCGCTAATTGTTCGTCATCACAGGTACTGTTTGCTATACGGCCACGACGCGCAACTGATTTCCAAAATTCATCTTTCTCGTGTTAGGATGGAACTTACGACTCCTGGTTTATTAGACCAGTGCTCCACCACTGAGCTAAAGAGGCGCGGCCTAGCGGTACTCTTGGGTACTTCGTCCTTACGGTCGTCTGCATCATCAGACTTTAGCTGACAACACTTCATATTACCGGCTAATATTTGCAGCTATTTCGACAAATTACTGCTTGGCTACACATCTGACACGTAACCGATGTGCTCTCCAAACAACAACACTTGCATTTCAGAACATGTCTTTCACACATATCTACAAAATCACCTTCACCTTCAAATACAGTTTCCTTGCGACTGACAGAGACGTAGGCAAAGTTTAAAGTTGCTATTTCCATTAAATCTCGTTAATCAGAAAAACGGTAATTTACACCTGCAGCGGAACAAAATTCCGTTCCGCCCAGCGTCTGGCTCGAACCCACGTCCCTGGGATTAAGAGTCTGACGCTCTACCGACTGAGCTAGCCGGCTACCTCGGTGAATACCTGCCGGGTAGCACGTCACACAGTACTCGTTTGGGTTGGGTGGTCCCATACAGAATCTCTCCATGATGCCTAATGTTTTCCTAACGTCACACTCGTCACGTACTTCACTTTTATGTCATAATCATTTCTGAGAGGTAAAGAAATTGCATGACAACATGCAGAGCTAGTGGCGTCAAAATTAACACACACACTTTATGTGACTGAAAAGCCGAACGAGTTACTTTCCGACGTTGTTTTAGATGTGCAAGTGATAGCCAGAACTCACTGTGTCGGCACTCTGCCGACCATTTCGCTAGTTAACACCGGTCTTGTTGTGTGTGTTTCAAGCTCAAGAGCATCTCCAAGCAAAAAATGGTCAACAGCAACATTCAGACGGTTTCGTACTGCTCAATTGCTACATTAAAACGTTATGTTTCTTTTTCAGAACTGGAAAAATACAAGCGTGATAGCATTCGAACCTGTAATCTTCAGATCCGAAGTCCGACGCCTTATCCATTAGGCCACACGGTCACTGACGACCAACATTTACATGTATACGACTCATCTCGAAACGCTCACACCCCCTGAGGATTTGTGTTTTCGTTCTACACAGCCGCTGCCCCTTGCTCTTTCCCACCCATTCGTTACATTCAACCTCTGACGAGACCGACCAAATATAGACTGAGAAACAAGACCACACACTTTGTGCATTCGGAATCGAAGGCAGGGCGTCCCTCGCCGCATTTGCTACGATTGCCATTTGCTACTTCTGCAGAAGCGGCGGCGGCGGCGGCGGCGGCGGCGGCGGCGACGACGACGAATATCGCGAGAGGCTCTGAGATATGTGAGAATACATCTATAAAATGTAATTCAGACTGCCTCGTCCCACCTTATGCTGTACCGCTTTGGCAAATGCTTTATCTGCGCCATTCGCCTTAATCGCATCTGAGAGTAATTCTTAAAAAAACGCCTGTCGCTAATTGTTCGTCATCACAGGTACTGTTTGCTATACGGCCACGACGCGCAACTGATTTCCAAAATTCATCTTTCTCGTGTTAGGATGGAACTTACGACTCCTGGTTTATTAGACCAGTGCTCCACCACTGAGCTAAAGAGGCGCGGCCTAGCAGTACTCTTGGGTACTTCGTCCTTACGGTCGTCTGCATCATCAGACTTTAGCTGACAACACTTCATATTACCGGCTAATATTTGCAGCTATTTCGACAAATTACTGCTTGGCTACACATCTGACACGTAACCGATGTGCTCTCCAAACAACAACACTTGCATTTCAGAACATGTCTTTCACACATATCTACAAAATCACCTTCACCTTCAAATACAGTTTCCTTGCGACTGACAGAGACGTAGGCAAAGTTTAAAGTTGCTATTTCCATTAAATCTCGTTAATCAGAAAAACGGTAATTTACACCTGCAGCGGAACAAAATTCCGTTCCGCCCAGCGTCTGGCTCGAACCCACGTCCCTGGGATTAAGAGTCTGACGCTCTACCGACTGAGCTAGCCGGCTACCTCGGTGAATACCTGCCAGGTAGCACGTCACACAGTACTCGTTTGGGTTGGGTGGTCCCATACAGAATCTCTCCATGATGCCTAATGTTTTCCTAACGTCACACTCGTCACGTACTTCACTTTTATGTCATAATCATTTCTGAGAGGTAAAGAAATTGCATGACAACATGCAGAGCTAGTGGCGTCAAAATTAAAACACACACTTTATGTGACTGAAAAGCCGAACGAGTTACTTTCCGACGTTGTTTTAGATGTGCAAGTGATAGTCAGAACTCGCTGTGTCGGCACTCTGCCGACCATTTCGCTAGTTAACACCGGTCTTGTTGTGTGTGTTTCAAGCTCAAGAGCATCTCCAAGCAAAAAATGGTCAACAGCAACATTCAGACGGTTTCGTACTGCTCAATTGCTACATTAAAACGTTATGTTTCTTTTTCAGAACTGGAAAAATACAAGCGTGATAGCATTCGAACCTGTAATCTTCAGATCCGAAGTCCGACGCCTTATCCATTAGGCCACACGGTCACTGACGACCAACATTTACATGTATACGACTCATCTCGAAACGCTCACACCCCCTGAGGATTTGTGTTTTCGTTCTACACAGCCGCTGCCCCTTGCTCTTTCCCACCCATTCGTTACATTCAACCTCTGACGAGACCGACCAAATATAGACTGAGAAACAAGACCACACACTTTGTGCATTCGGAATCGAAGGCAGGGCGTCCCTCGCCGCATTTGCTACGATTGCCATTTGCTACTTCTGCAGAAGCGGCGGCGGCGGCGGCGGCGGCGGCGGCGGCGGCGGCGACGACGACGAATATCGCGAGAGGCTCTGAGATATGTGAGAATACATCTATAAAATGTAATTCAGACTGCCTCGTCCCACCTTATGCTGTACCGCTTTGGCAAATGCTTTATCTGCGCCATTCGCCTTAATCGCATCTGAGAGTAATTCTTAAAAAAACGCCTGTCGCTAATTGTTCGTCATCACAGGTACTGTTTGCTATACGGCCACGACGCGCAACTGATTTCCAAAATTCATCTTTCTCGTGTTAGGATGGAACTTACGACTCCTGGTTTATTAGACCAGTGCTCCACCACTGAGCTAAAGAGGCGCGGCCTAGCAGTACTCTTGGGTACTTCGTCCTTACGGTCGTCTGCATCATCAGACTTTAGCTGACAACACTTCATATTACCGGCTAATATTTGCAGCTATTTCGACAAATTACTGCTTGGCTACACATCTGACACGTAACCGATGTGCTCTCCAAACAACAACACTTGCATTTCAGAACATGTCTTTCACACATATCTACAAAATCACCTTCACCTTGAAATACAGTTTCCTTGCGACTGACAGAGACGTAGGCAAAGTTTAAAGTTGCTATTTCCATTAAATCTCGTTAATCAGAAAAACGGTAATTTACACCTGCAGCGGAAAAAAATTCCGTTCCGCCCAGCGTCTGGCTCGAACCCACGACCCTGGGATTAAGAGTCTGACGCTCTACCGACTGAGCTAGCCGGCTACCTCGGTGAATACCTGCCGGGTAGCACGTCACACAGTACTCGTTTGGGTTGGGTGGTCCCATACAGAATCTCTCCATGATGCCTAATGTTTTCCTAACGTCACACTCGTCACGTACTTCACTTTTATGTCATAATCATTTCTGAGAGGTAAAGAAATTGCATGACAACATGCAGAGCTAGTGGCGTCAAAATTAACACACACACTTTATGTGACTGAAAAGCCGAACGAGTTACTTTCCGACGTTGTTTTAGATGTGCAAGTGATAGTCAGAACTCGCTGTGTCGGCACTCTGCCGACCATTTCGCTAGTTAACACCGGTCTTGTTGTGTGTGTTTCAAGCTCAAGAGCATCTCCAAGCAAAAAATGGTCAACAGCAACATTCAGACGGTTTCGTACTGCTCAATTGCTACATTAAAACGTTATGTTTCTTTTTCAGAACTGGAAAAATACAAGCGTGACAGCACTCGAACCTGTAATCTTCAGATCCGAAGTCCGACGCCTTATCCATTAGGCCACACGGTCACTGACGACCAACATTTACATGTATACGACTCATCTCGAAACGCTCACACCCCTGAGGATTTGTGTTTTCGTTCTACACAGCCGCTGCCCCTTGCTCTTTCCCACCCATTCGTTACATTCAACCTCTGACGAGACCGACCAAATATAGACTGAGAAACAAGACCACACACTTTGTGCATTCGGAATCGAAGGCAGGGCGTCCCTCGCCGCATTTGCTACGATTGCTATTTGCTACTTCTGCAGAAGCGGCGGCGGCGACGACGACGACGACGACGACGACGACCGCGAGAGGCTCTGTGATATGTGAGAAATACATCTATAAAATGTAATTCAGACTGCCTCGTCCCACCTTATGCTGTACCGCTTTGGCAAATGCTTTATCTGCTTATTAAGCTTATTAAGCAATGAATGCTGTAGTAACTGTATTATAGTATGTAAACAAAGACCCACTAATGCTTCAGGTGGTGGGTTATTCTGTATCATAATATAACATTGGTTAATAAAGATATTTTTTTTTAAAAAAAAAAAAAAAATGCTTTATCTGCGCCATTCGCCTTAATCGCATCTGAGAGTAATTCTTAAAAAAACGCCTGTCGCTAATTGTTCGTCATCACAGGTACTGTTTGCTATACGGCCACGACGCGCAACTGATTTCCAAAATTCATCTTTCTCGTGTTAGGATGGAACTTACGACTCCTGGTTTATTAGACCAGTGCTCCACCACTGAGCTAAAGAGGCGCGGCCTAGCGGTACTCTTGGGTACTTCGTCCTTACGGTCGTCTGCATCATCAGACTTTAGCTGACAACACTTCATATTACCGGCTAATATTTGCAGCTATTTCGACAAATTACTGCTTGGCTACACATCTGACACGTAACCGATGTGCTCTCCAAACAACAACACTTGCATTTCAGAACATGTCTTTCACACATATCTACAAAATCACCTTCACCTTCAAATACAGTTTCCTTGCGACTGACAGAGACGTAGGCAAAGTTTAAAGTTGCTATTTCCATTAAATCTCGTTAATCAGAAAAACGGTAATTTACACCTGCAGCGGAACAAAATTCCGTTCCGCCCAGCGTCTGGCTCGAACCCACGTCCCTGGGATTAAGAGTCTGACGCTCTACCGACTGAGCTAGCCGGCTACCTAGGTGAATACCTGCCGGGTAGCACGTCACACAGTACTCGTTTGGGTTGGGTGGTCCCATACAGAATCTCTCCATGATACCTAATGTTTTCCTAACGTCACACTCGTCACGTACTTCACTTTTATGTCATAATCATTTCTGAGAGGTAAAGAAATTGCATGACAACATGCAGAGCTAGTGGCGTCAAAATTAACACACACACTTTATGTGACTGAAAAGCCGAAAGAGTTACTTTCCGACGTTGTTTTAGATGTGCAAGTGATAGCCAGAACTCACTGTGTCGGCACTCTGCCGACCATTTCGCTAGTTAACACCGGTCTTGTTGTGTGTGTTTCAAGCTCAAGAGCATCTCCAAGCACAAAATGGTCAACAGCAACATTCAGACGGTTTCGTACTGCTCAATTGCTACATTAAAACGTTATGTTTCTTTTTCAGAACTGGAAAAATACAAGCGTAACAGCATTCGAACCTGTAATCTTCAGATCCCAAGTCCGACGCCTTATCCATTAGGCCACACGGTCACTGACGACCAACATTTACATGTATACGACTCATCTCGAAACGCTCACACCCCTGAGGATTTGTGTTTTCGTTCTACACAGCCGCTGCCCCTTGCTCTTTCCCACCCATTCGTTACATTCAACCTCTGACGAGACCGACCAAATATAGACTGAGAAACAAGACCACACACTTTGTGCATTCGGAATCGAAGGCAGGGCGTCCCTCGCCGCATTTGCTACGATTGCTATTTGCTACTTCTGCAGAAGCGGCGGCGGCGACGACGACGACGACGACGACGACGACCGCGAGAGGCTCTGTGATATGTGAGAAATACATCTATAAAATGTAATTCAGACTGCCTCGTCCCACCTTATGCTGTACCGCTTTGGCAAATGCTTTATCTGCGCCATTCGCCTTAATCGCATCTGAGAGTAATTCTTAAAAAAACGCCTGTCGCTAATTGTTCGTCATCACAGGTACTGTTTGCTATACGGCCACGACGCGCAACTGATTTCCAAAATTCATCTTTCTCGTGTTAGGATGGAACTTACGACTCCTGGTTTATTAGACCAGTGCTCCACCACTGAGCTAAAGAGGCGCGGCCTAGCGGTACTCTTGGGTACTTCGTCCTTACGGTCATCTGCATCATCAGACTTTAGCTGACAACACTTCATATTACCGGCTAATATTTGCAGCTATTTCGACAAATTACTGCTTGGCTACACATCTGACACGTAACCGATGTGCTCTCCAAACAACAACACTTGCATTTCAGAACATGTCTTTCACACATATCTACAAAATCACCTTCACCTTCAAATACAGTTTCCTTGCGACTGACAGAGACGTAGGCAAAGTTTAAAGTTGCTATTTCCATTAAATCTCGTTAATCAGAAAACGGTAATTTACACCTGCAGCGGAACAAAATTCCGTTCCGCCCAGCGTCTGGCTCGAACCCACGTCCCTGGGATTAAGAGTCTGACGCTCTACCGACTGAGCTAGCCGGCTACCTCGGTGAATACCTGCCGGGTAGCACGTCATACAGTACTCGTTTGGGTTGGGTGGTCCCATACAGAATCTCTCCATGATGCCTAATGTTTTCCTAACGTCACACTCGTCACGTACTTCACTTTTATGTCATAATCATTTCTGAGAGGTAAAGAAATTGCATGACAACATGCAGAGCTAGTGGCGTCAAAATTAACACACACACTTTATGTGACTGAAAAGCCGAAAGAGTTACTTTCCGACGTTGTTTTAGATGTGCAAGTGATAGCCAGAACTCACTGTGTCGGCACTCTGCCGACCATTTCGCTAGTTAACACCGGTCTTGTTGTGTGTGTTTCAAGCTCAAGAGCATCTCCAAGCACAAAATGGTCAACAGCAACATTCAGACGGTTTCGTACTGCTCAATTGCTACATTAAAACGTTATGTTTCTTTTTCAGAACTGGAAAAATACAAGCGTGACAGCATTCGAACCTGTAATCTTCAGATCCCAAGTCCGACGCCTTATCCATTAGGCCACACGGTCACTGACGACCAACATTTACATGTATACGACTCATCTCGAAACGCTCACACCCCTGAGGATTTGTGTTTTCGTTCTACACAGCCGCTGCCCCTTGCTCTTTCCCACCCATTCGTTACATTCAACCTCTGACGAGACCGACCAAATATAGACTGAGAAACAAGACCACACACTTTGTGCATTCGGAATCGAAGGCAGGGCGTCCCTCGCCGCATTTGCTACGATTGCTATTTGCTACTTCTGCAGAAGCGGCGGCGGCGACGACGACGACGACGACGACGACGACGACCGCGAGAGGCTCTGTGATATGTGAGAAATACATCTATAAAATGTAATTCAGACTGCCTCGTCCCACCTTATGCTGTACCGCTTTGGCAAATGCTTTATCTGCGCCATTCGCCTTAATCGCATCTGAGAGTAATTCTTAAAAAAACGCCTGTCGCTAATTGTTCGTCATCACAGGTACTGTTTGCTATACGGCCACGACGCGCAACTGATTTCCAAAATTCATCTTTCTCGTGTTAGGATGGAACTTACGACTCCTGGTTTATTAGACCAGTGCTCCACCACTGAGCTAAAGAGGGGCGGCCTAGCGGTACTCTTGGGTACTTCGTCCTTACGGTCATCTGCATCATCAGACTTTAGCTGACAACACTTCATATTACCGGCTAATATTTGCAGCTATGGCGACAAATTACTGCTTGGCTACACATCTGACACGTAACCGATGTGCTCTCCAAACAACAACACTTGCATTTCAGAACATGTCTTTCACACATATCTACAAAATCACCTTCACCTTCAAATACAGTTTCCTTGCGACTGACAGAGACGTAGGCAAAGTTTAAAGTTGCTATTTCCATTAAATCTCGTTAATCAGAAAAACGGTAATTTACACCTGCAGCGGAACAAAATTCCGTTCCGCCCAGCGTCTGGCTCGAACCCACGTCCCTGGGATTAAGAGTCTGACGCTCTACCGACTGAGCTAGCCGGCTACCTCGGTGAATACCTGCCGGGTAGCACGTCACACAGTACTCGTTTGGGTTGGGTGGTCCCATACAGAATCTCTCCATGATGCCTAATGTTTTCCTAACGTCACACTCGTCACGTACTTCACTTTTATGTCATAATCATTTCTGAGAGGTAAAGAAATTGCATGACAACATGCAGAGCTAGTGGCGTCAAAATTAACACACACACTTTATGTGACTGAAAAGCCGAACGAGTTACTTTCCGACGTTGTTTTAGATGTGCAAGTGATAGCCAGAACTCGCTGTGTCGGCACTCTGCCGACCATTTCGCTAGTTAACACCGGTCTTGTTGTGTGTGTTTCAAGCTCAAGAGCATCTCCAAGCAAAAAATGGTCAACAGCAACATTCAGACGGTTTCGTACTGCTCAATTGCTACATTAAAACGTTATGTTTCTTTTTCAGAACTGGAAAAATACAAGCGTGACAGCATTCGAACCTGTAATCTTCAGATCCGAAGTCCGACGCCTTATCCATTAGGCCACACGGTCACTGACGACCAACATTTACATGTATACGACTCATCTCGAAACGCTCACACCCCTGAGGATTTGTGTTTTCGTTCTACACAGCCGCTGCCCCTTGCTCTTTCCCACCCATTCGTTACATTCAACCTCTGACGAGACCGACCAAATATAGACTGAGAAACAAGACCACACACTTTGTGCATTCGGAATCGAAGGCAGGGCGTCCCTCGCCGCATTTGCTACGATTGCTATTTGCTACTTCTGCAGAAGCGGCGGCGGCGACGACGACGACGACGACGACGACGACGACCGCGAGAGGCTCTGTGATATGTGAGAAATACATCTATAAAATGTAATTCAGACTGCCTCGTCCCACCTTATGCTGTACCGCTTTGGCAAATGCTTTATCTGCGCCATTCGCCTTAATCGCATCTGAGAGTAATTCTTAAAAAAACGCCTGTCGCTAATTGTTCGTCATCACAGGTACTGTTTGCTATACGGCCACGACGCGCAACTGATTTCCAAAATTCATCTTTCTCGTGTTAGGATGGAACTTACGACTCCTGGTTTATTAGACCAGTGCTCCACCACTGAGCTAAAGAGGCGCGGCCTAGCGGTACTCTTGGGTACTTCGTCCTTACGGTCGTCTGCATCATCAGACTTTATCTGACAACACTTCATATTACCGGGTAATATTTGCAGCTATGGCGACAAATTACTGCTTGGCTACACATCTGACACGTAACCGATGTGCTCTCCAAACAACAACACTTGCATTTCAGAACATGTCTTTCACACATGTCTACAAAATCACCTTCACCTTCAAATACAGTTTCCTTGCGACTGACAGAGACGTAGGCAAAGTTTAAAGTTGCTATTTCCATTAAATCTCGTTAATCAGAAAAACGGTAATTTACACCTGCAGCGGAACAAAATTCCGTTCCGCCAAGCGTCTGGCTCGAACCCACGACCCTGGGATTAAGAGTCTGACGCTCTACCAACTGAGCTAGCCGGCTACCTCGGTGAATACCTGCCGGGTAGCACGTCACACAGTACTCGTTTGGGTTGGGTGGTCCCATATAGAATCTCTCCATGATGCCTAATGTTTTCCTAACGTCACACTCGTCACGTACTTCACTTTTATGTCATAATCATTTCTGAGAGGTAAAGAAATTGCATGACAACATGCAGAGCTAGTGGCGTCAAAATTAACACACACACTTTATGTGACTGAAAAGCCGAACGAGTTACTTTCCGACGTTGTTTTAGATGTGCAAGTGATAGTCAGAACTCGCTGTGTCGGCACTCTGCCGACCATTTCGCTAGTTAACACCGGTCTTGTTGTGTGTGATTCAAGCTCAAGAGCATCTCCAAGCAAAAAATGGTCAACAGCAACATTCAGACGGTTTCGTACTGCTCAATTGCTACATTAAAACGTTATGTTTCTTTTTCAGAACTGGAAAAATACAAGCGTGACAGCATTCGAACCTGTAATCTTCAGATCCGAAGTCCGACACCTTATCCATTAGGCCACACGGTCACTGACGACCAACATTTACATGTATACGACTCATCTCGAAACGCTCACACCCCTGAGGATTTGTGTTTTCGTTCTACACAGCCGCTGCCCCTTGCTCTTTCCCACCCATTCGTTACATTCAACCTCTGACGAGACCGACCAAATATAGACTGAGAAACAAGACCACACACTTTGTGCATTCGGAATCGAAGGCAGGGCGTCCCTCGCCGCATTTGCTACGATTGCCATTTGCTACTTCTGCAGAAGCGGCGGCGGCGGCGGCGGCGGCGGCGGCGGCGACGACGACGAATATCGCGAGAGGCTCCGAGATATGTGAGAATACATCTATAAAATGTAATTCAGACTGCCTCGTCCCACCTTATGCTGTACCGCTTTGGCAAATGCTTTATCTGCGCCATTCGCCTTAATCGCATCTGAGAGTAATTCTTAAAAAAACGCCTGTCGCTAATTGTTCGTCATCACAGGTACTGTTTGCTATACGGCCACGACGCGCAACTGATTTCCAAAATTCATCTTTCTCGTGTTAGGATGGAACTTACGACTCCTGGTTTATTAGACCAGTGCTCCACCACTGATCTAAGGAGGCGCGGCCTAGCGGTACTCTTGGGTACTTCGTCCTTACGGTCGTCTGCATCATCAGACTTTAGCTGACAACACTTCATATTACCGGCTAATATTTGCAGCTATTTCGACAAATTACTGCTTGGCTACACATCTGACACGTAACCGATGTGCTCTCCAAACAACAACACTTGCATTTCAGAACATGTCTTTCACACATATCTACAAAATCACCTTCACCTTCAAATACAGTTTCCTTGCGACTGACAGAGACGTAGGCAAAGTTTAAAGTTGCTATTTCCATTAAATCTCGTTAATCAGAAAAACGGTAATTTACACCTGCAGCGGAACAAAATTCCGTTCCGCCCAGCGTCTGGCTCGAACCCACGACCCTGGGACTAAGAGTCTGACGCTCTACCGACTGAGCTAGCCGGCTACCTCGGTGAATACTTGCCGGGTAGCACGTCATACAGTACTCGTTTGGGTTGGGTGGTCCCATATAGAATCTCTCCATGATGCCTAATGTTTTCCAAACGTCACACTCGTCACGTACTTCACTTTTATGTCATAATCATTTCTGAGAGGTAAAGAAATTGCATGACAACATGCAGAGCTAGTGGCGTCAAAATTAACACACATACTTTATGTGACTGAAAAGCCGAACGAGTTACTTTCCGACGTTGTTTTAGATGTGCAAGTGATAGTCAGAACTCGCTGTGTCGGCACTCTGCCGACCATTTCGCTAGTTAACACCGGTCTTGTTGTGTGTGTTTCAAGCTCAAGAGCATCTCCAAGCAAAAAATGGTCAACAGCAACATTCAGACGGTTTCGTACTGCTCAATTGCTACATTAAAACGTTATGTTTCTTTTTCAGAACTGGAAAAATACAAGCGTGACAGCATTCGAACCTGTAATCTTCAGATCCGAAGTCCGACGCCTTATCCATTAGGCCACACGGTAACTGACGACCAATATTTACATGTATACGACTCATCTCGAAACGCTCACACCCCTGAGGATTTGTGTTTTCGTTCTACACAGCCGCTGCCCCTTGCTCTTTCCCACCCATTCGTTACATTCAACCTCTGACGAGACCGACCAAATATAGACTGAGAAACAAGACCACACACTTTGTGCATTCGGAATCGAAGGCAGGGCGTCCCTCGCCGCATTTGCTACGATTGCCATTTGCTACTTCTGCAGAAGCGGCGGCGGCGGCGGCGGCGGCGGCGGCGACGACGACGACGACGAATATCGCGAGAGGCTCTGAGATATGTGAGAATACATCTATAAAATGTAATTCAGACTGCCTCGTCCCACCTTATGCTGTACCGCTTTGGCAAATGCTTTATCTGCGCCATTCGCCTTAATCGCATCTGAGAGTAATTCTTAAAAAAACGCCTGTCGCTAATTGTTCGTCATCACAGGTACTGTTTGCTATACGGCCACGACGCGCAACTGATTTCCAAAATTCATCTTTCTCGTGTTAGGATGGAACTTACGACTCCTGGTTTATTAGACCAGTGCTCCACCACTGAGCTAAAGAGGCGCGGCCTAGCGGTACTCTTGGGTACTTCGTCCTTACGGTCGTCTGCATCATCAGACTTTAGCTGACAACACTTCATATTACCGGCTAATATTTGCAGCTATTTCGACAAATTACTGCTTGGCTACACATCTGACACGTAACCGATGTGCTCTCCAAACAACAACACTTGCATTTCAGAACATGTCTTTCACACATATCTACAAAATCACCTTCACCTTCAAATACAGTTTCCTTGCGACTGACAGAGACGTAGGCAAAGTTTAAAGTTGCTATTTCCATTAAATCTCGTTAATCAGAAAAACGGTAATTTACACCTGCAGCGGAACAAAATTCCGTTCCGCCCAGCGTCTGGCTCGAACCCACGTCCCTGGGATTAAGAGTCTGACGCTCTACCGACTGAGCTAGCCGGCTACCTCGGTGAATACCTGCCGGGTAGCACGTCACACAGTACTCGTTTGGGTTGGGTGGTCCCATACAGAATCTCTCCATGATGCCTAATGTTTTCCTAACGTCACACTCGTCACGTACTTCACTTTTATGTCATAATCATTTCTGAGAGGTAAAGAAATTGCATGACAACATGCAGAGCTAGTGGCGTCAAAATTAACACACACACTTTATGTGACTGAAAAGCCGAACGAGTTACTTTCCGACGTTGTTTTAGATGTGCAAGTGATAGCCAGAACTCACTGTGTCGGCACTCTGCCGACCATTTCGCTAGTTAACACCGGTCTTGTTGTGTGTGTTTCAAGCTCAAGAGCATCTCCAAGCAAAAAATGGTCAACAGCAACATTCAGACGGTTTCGTACTGCTCAATTGCTACATTAAAACGTTATGTTTCTTTTTCAGAACTGGAAAAATACAAGCGTGACAGCATTCGAACCTGTAATCTTCAGATCCGAAGTCCGACGCCTTATCCATTAGGCCACACGGTCACTGACGACCAACATTTACATGTATACGACTCATCTCGAAACGCTCACACCCCTGAGGATTTGTGTTTTCGTTCTACACAGCCGCTGCCCCTTGCTCTTTCCCACCCATTCGTTACATTCAACCTCTGACGAGACCGACCAAATATAGACTGAGAAACAAGACCACACACTTTGTGCATTCGGAATCGAAGGCAGGGCGTCCCTCGCCGCATTTGCTACGATTGCCATTTGCTACTTCTGCAGAAGCGGCGGCGGCGGCGGCGGCGGCGGCGGCGACGACGACGACGACGAATATCGCGAGAGGCTCTGAGATATGTGAGAATACATCTATAAAATGTAATTCAGACTGCCTCGTCCCACCTTATGCTGTACCGCTTTGGCAAATGCTTTATCTGCGCCATTCGCCTTAATCGCATCTGAGAGTAATTCTTAAAAAAACGCCTGTCGCTAATTGTTCGTCATCACAGGTACTGTTTGCTATACGGCCACGACGCGCAACTGATTTCCAAAATTCATCTTTCTCGTGTTAGGATGGAACTTACGACTCCTGGTTTATTAGACCAGTGCTCCACCACTGAGCTAAAGAGGCGCGGCCTAGCGGTACTCTTGGGTACTTCGTCCTTACGGTCGTCTGCATCATCAGACTTTAGCTGACAACACTTCATATTACCGGCTAATATTTGCAGCTATTTCGACAAATTACTGCTTGGCTACACATCTGACACGTAACCGATGTGCTCTCCAAACAACAACACTTGCATTTCAGAACATGTCTTTCACACATATCTACAAAATCACCTTCACCTTCAAATACAGTTTCCTTGCGACTGACAGAGACGTAGGCAAAGTTTAAAGTTGCTATTTCCATTAAATCTCGTTAATCAGAAAAACGGTAATTTACACCTGCAGCGGAACAAAATTCCGTTCCGCCCAGCGTCTGGCTCGAACCCACGTCCCTGGGATTAAGAGTCTGACGCTCTACCGACTGAGCTAGCCGGCTACCTCGGTGAATACCTGCCGGGTAGCACGTCACACAGTACTCGTTTGGGTTGGGTGGTCCCATACAGAATCTCTCCATGATGCCTAATGTTTTCCTAACGTCACACTCGTCACGTACTTCACTTTTATGTCATAATCATTTCTGAGAGGTAAAGAAATTGCATGACAACATGCAGAGCTAGTGGCGTCAAAATTAACACACACACTTTATGTGACTGAAAAGCCGAACGAGTTACTTTCCGACGTTGTTTTAGATGTGCAAGTGATAGCCAGAACTCACTGTGTCGGCACTCTGCCGACCATTTCGCTAGTTAACACCGGTCTTGTTGTGTGTGTTTCAAGCTCAAGAGCATCTCCAAGCAAAAAATGGTCAACAGCAACATTCAGACGGTTTCGTACTGCTCAATTGCTACATTAAAACGTTATGTTTCTTTTTCAGAACTGGAAAAATACAAGCGTGACAGCATTCGAACCTGTAATCTTCAGATCCGAAGTCCGACGCCTTATCCATTAGGCCACACGGTCACTGACGACCAACATTTACATGTATACGACTCATCTCGAAACGCTCACACCCCTGAGGATTTGTGTTTTCGTTCTACACAGCCGCTGCCCCTTGCTCTTTCCCACCCATTCGTTACATTCAACCTCTGACGAGACCGACCAAATATAGACTGAGAAACAAGACCACACACTTTGTGCATTCGGAATCGAAGGCAGGGCGTCCCTCGCCGCATTTGCTACGATTGCCATTTGCTACTTCTGCAGAAGCGGCGGCGGCGGCGGCGGCGGCGGCGACGACGACGACGACGAATATCGCGAGAGGCTCTGAGATATGTGAGAATACATCTATAAAATGTAATTCAGACTGCCTCGTCCCACCTTATGCTGTACCGCTTTGGCAAATGCTTTATCTGCGCCATTCGCCTTAATCGCATCTGAGAGTAATTCTTAAAAAAACGCCTGTCGCTAATTGTTCGTCATCACAGGTACTGTTTGCTATACGGCCACGACGCGCAACTGATTTCCAAAATTCATCTTTCTCGTGTTAGGATGGAACTTACGACTCCTGGTTTATTAGACCAGTGCTCCACCACTGAGCTAAAGAGGCGCGGCCTAGCGGTACTCTTGGGTACTTCGTCCTTACGGTCGTCTGCATCATCAGACTTTAGCTGACAACACTTCATATTACCGGCTAATATTTGCAGCTATGGCGACAAATTACTGCTTGGCTACACATCTGACACGTAACCGATGTGCTCTCCAAACAACAACACTTGCATTTCAGAACATGTCTTTCACACATATCTACAAAATCACCTTCACCTTCAAATACAGTTTCCTTGCGACTGACAGAGACGTAGGCAAAGTTTAAAGTTGCTATTTCCATTAAATCTCGTTAATCAGAAAAACGGTAATTTACACCTGCAGCGGAACAAAATTCCGTTCCGCCCAGCGTCTGGCTAGAACCCACGACCCTGGGATTAAGAGTCTGACGCTCTACCGACTGAGCTAGCCGGCTACCTCGTTGAATACCTGCCGGGTAGCACGTCATACAGTACTCGTTTGGGTTGGGTGGTCCCATATAGAATCTCTCCATGATGCCTAATGTTTTCCTAACGTCACACTCGTCACGTACTTCACTTTTATGTCATAATCATTTCTGAGAGGTAAAGAAATTGCATGACAACATGCAGAGCTAGTGGCGTCAAAATTAACACACATACTTTATGTGACTGAAAAGCCGAACGAGTTACTTTCCGACGTTGTTTTAGATGTGCAAGTGATAGTCAGAACTCGCTGTGTCGGCACTCTGCCGACCATTTCGCTAGTTAACACCGGTCTTGTTGTGTGTGTTTCAAGCTCAAGAGCATCTCCAAGCAAAAAATGGTCAACAGCAACATTCAGACGGTTTCGTACTGCTCAATTGCTACATTAAAACGTTATGTTTCTTTTTCAGAACTGGAAAAATACAAGCGTGACAGCATTCGAACCTGTAATCTTCAGATCCGAAGTCCGACGCCTTATCCATTAGGCCACACGGTCACTGACGACCAACATTTACATGTATACGACTCATCTCGAAACGCTCACACCCCTGAGGATTTGTGTTTTCGTTCTACACAGCCGCTGCCCCTTGCTCTTTCCCACCCATTCGTTACATTCAACCTCTGACGAGACCGACCAAATATAGACTGAGAAACAAGACCACACACTTTGTGCATTCGGAATCGAAGGCAGGGCGTCCCTCGCCGCATTTGCTACGATTGCTATTTGCTACTTCTGCAGAAGCGGCGGCGGCGACGACGACGACGACGACGACGACGACGACCGCGAGAGGCTCTGTGATATGTGAGAAATACATCTATAAAATGTAATTCAGACTGCCTCGTCCCACCTTATGCTGTACCGCTTTGGCAAATGCTTTATCTGCGCCATTCGCCTTAATCGCATCTGAGAGTAATTCTTAAAAAAACGCCTGTCGCTAATTGTTCGTCATCACAGGTACTGTTTGCTATACGGCCACGACGCGCAACTGATTTCCAAAATTCATCTTTCTCGTGTTAGGATGGAACTTACGACTCCTGGTTTATTAGACCAGTGCTCCACCACTGAGCTAAAGAGGCGCGGCCTAGCGGTACTCTTGGGTACTTCGTCCTTACGGTCGTCTGCATCATCAGACTTTAGCTGACAACACTTCATATTACCGGCTAATATTTGCAGCTATTTCGACAAATTACTGCTTGGCTACACATCTGACACGTAACCGATGTGCTCTCCAAACAACAACACTTGCATTTCAGAACATGTCTTTCACACATATCTACAAAATCACCTTCACCTTCAAATACAGTTTCCTTGCGACTGACAGAGACGTAGGCAAAGTTTAAAGTTGCTATTTCCATTAAATCTCGTTAATCAGAAAAACGGTAATTTACACCTGCAGCGGAACAAAATTCCGTTCCGCCCAGCGTCTGGCTCGAACCCACGTCCCTGGGATTAAGAGTCTGACGCTCTACCGACTGAGCTAGCCGGCTACCTCGGTGAATACCTGCCGGGTAGCACGTCACACAGTACTCGTTTGGGTTGGGTGGTCCCATACAGAATCTCTCCATGATGCCTAATGTTTTCCTAACGTCACACTCGTCACGTACTTCACTTTTATGTCATAATCATTTCTGAGAGGTAAAGAAATTGCATGACAACATGCAGAGCTAGTGGCGTCAAAATTAACACACACACTTTATGTGACTGAAAAGCCGAACGAGTTACTTTCCGACGTTGTTTTAGATGTGCAAGTGATAGCCAGAACTCACTGTGTCGGCACTCTGCCGACCATTTCGCTAGTTAACACCGGTCTTGTTGTGTGTGTTTCAAGCTCAAGAGCATCTCCAAGCAAAAAATGGTCAACAGCAACATTCAGACGGTTTCGTACTGCTCAATTGCTACATTAAAACGTTATGTTTCTTTTTCAGAACTGGAAAAATACAAGCGTAACAGCATTCGAACCTGTAATCTTCAGATCCGAAGTCCGACGCCTTATCCATTAGGCCACACGGTCACTGACGACCAACATTTACATGTATACGACTCATCTCGAAACGCTCACACCCCTGAGGATTTGTGTTTTCGTTCTACACAGCCGCTGCCCCTTGCTCTTTCCCACCCATTCGTTACATTCAACCTCTGACGAGACCGACCAAATATAGACTGAGAAACAAGACCACACACTTTGTGCATTCGGAATCGAAGGCAGGGCGTCCCTCGCCGCATTTGCTACGATTGCCATTTGCTACTTCTGCAGAAGCGGCGGCGGCGGCGGCGGCGGCGGCGGCGGCGGCGGCGACGACGACGAATATCGCGAGAGGCTCTGAGATATGTGAGAATACATCTATAAAATGTAATTCAGACTGCCTCGTCCCACCTTATGCTGTACCGGTTTGGCAAATGCTTTATCTGCGCCATTCGCCTTAATCGCATCTGAGAGTAATTCTTAAAAAAACGCCTGTCGCTAATTGTTCGTCATCACAGGTACTGTTTGCTATACGGCCACGACGCGCAACTGATTTCCAAAATTCATCTTTCTCGTGTTAGGATGGAACTTACGACTCCTGGTTTATTAGACCAGTGCTCCACCACTGAGCTAAAGAGGCGCGGCCTAGCGGTACTCTTGGGTACTTCGTCCTTACGGTCGTCTGCATCATCAGACTTTAGCTGACAACACTTCATATTACCGGCTAATATTTGCAGCTATGGCGACAAATTACTGCTTGGCTACACATCTGACACGTAACCGATGTGCTCTCCAAACAACAACACTTGCATTTCAGAACATGTCTTTCACACATATCTACAAAATCACCTTCACCTTCAAATACAGTTTCCTTGCGACTGACAGAGACGTAGGCAAAGTTTAAAGTTGCTATTTCCATTAAATCTCGTTAATCAGAAAAACGTTAATTTACACCTGCAGCGGAACAAAATTCCGTTCCGCCCAGCGTCTGGCTAGAACCCACGACCCTGGGATTAAGAGTCTGACGCTCTACCGACTGAGCTAGCCGGCTACCTCGTTGAATACCTGCCGGGTAGCACGTCATACAGTACTCGTTTGGGTTGGGTGGTCCCATATAGAATCTCTCCATGATGCCTAATGTTTTCCTAACGTCACACTCGTCACGTACTTCACTTTTATGTCATAATCATTTCTGAGAGGTAAAGAAATTGCATGACAACATGCAGAGCTAGTGGCGTCAAAATTAACACACATACTTTATGTGACTGAAAAGCCGAACGAGTTACTTTCCGACGTTGTTTTAGATGTGCAAGTGATAGTCAGAACTCGCTGTGTCGGCACTCTGCCGACCATTTCGCTAGTTAACACCGGTCTTGTTGTGTGTGTTTCAAGCTCAAGAGCATCTCCAAGCAAAAAATGGTCAACAGCAACATTCAGACGGTTTCGTACTGCTCAATTGCTACATTAAAACGTTATGTTTCTTTTTCAGAACTGGAAAAATACAAGCGTGACAGCATTCGAACCTGTAATCTTCAGATCCGAAGTCCGACGCCTTATCCATTAGGCCACACGGTCACTGACGACCAACATTTACATGTATACGACTCATCTCGAAACGCTCACACCCCTGAGGATTTGTGTTTTCGTTCTACACAGCCGCTGCCCCTTGCTCTTTCCCACCCATTCGTTACATTCAACCTCTGACGAGACCGACCAAATATAGACTGAGAAACAAGACCACACACTTTGTGCATTCGGAATCGAAGGCAGGGCGTCCCACGCCGCATTTGCTACGATTGCTATTTGCTACTTCTGCAGAAGCGGCGGCGGCGACGACGACGACGACGACGACGACGACGACGACCGCGAGAGGCTCTGTGATATGTGAGAAATACATCTATAAAATGTAATTCAGACTGCCTCGTCCCACCTTATGCTGTACCGCTTTGGCAAATGCTTTATCTGCGCCATTCGCCTTAATCGCATCTGAGAGTAATTCTTAAAAAAACGCCTGTCGCTAATTGTTCGTCATCACAGGTACTGTTTGCTATACGGCCACGACGCGCAACTGATTTCCAAAATTCATCTTTCTCGTGTTAGGATGGAACTTACGACTCCTGGTTTATTAGACCAGTGCTCCACCACTGAGCTAAAGAGGCGCGGCCTAGCGGTACTCTTGGGTACTTCGTCCTTACGGTCGTCTGCATCATCAGACTTTAGCTGACAACACTTCATATTACCGGGTAATATTTGCAGCTATGGCGACAAATTACTGCTTGGCTACACATCTGACACGTAACCGATGTGCTCTCCAAACAACAACACTTGCATTTCAGAACATGTCTTTCACACATGTCTACAAAATCACCTTCACCTTCAAATACAGTTTCCTTGCGACTGACAGAGACGTAGGCAAAGTTTAAAGTTGCTATTTCCATTAAATCTCGTTAATCAGAAAAACGGTAATTTACACCTGCAGCGGAACAAAATTCCGTTCCGCCAAGCGTCTGGCTGGAACCCACGACCGTGGGATTAAGAGTCTGACGCTCTACCAACTGAGCTAGCCGGCTACCTCGGTGAATACCTGCCGGGTAGCACGTCACACAGTACTCGTTTGGGTTGGGTGGTCCCATATAGAATCTCTCCATGATGCCTAATGTTTTCCTAACGTCACACTCGTCACGTACTTCACTTTTATGTCATAATCATTTCTGAGAGGTAAAGAAATTGCATGACAACATGCAGAGCTAGTGGCGTCAAAATTAACACACATACTTTATGTGACTGAAAAGCCGAACGAGTTACTTTCCGACGTTGTTTTAGATGTGCAAGTGATAGTCAGAACTCGCTGTGTCGGCACTCTGCCGACCATTTCGCTAGTTAACACCGGTCTTGTTGTGTGTGTTTCAAGCTCAAGAGCATCTCCAAGCAAAAAATGGTCAACAGCAACATTCAGACGGTTTCGTACTGCTCAATTGCTACATTAAAACGTTATGTTTCTTTTTCAGAACTGGAAAAATACAAGCGTGACAGCATTCGAACCTGTAATCTTCAGATCCGAAGTCCGACGCCTTATCCATTAGGCCACACGGTCACTGACGACCAACATTTACATGTATACGACTCATCTCGAAACGCTCACACCCCTGAGGATTTGTGTTTTCGTTCTACACAGCCGCTGCCCCTTGCTCTTTCCCACCCATTCGTTACATTCAACCTCTGACGAGACCGACCAAATATAGACTGAGAAACAAGACCACACACTTTGTGCATTCGGAATCGAAGGCAGGGCGTCCCTCGCCGCATTTGCTACGATTGCCATTTGCTACTTCTGCAGAAGCGGCGGCGGCGGCGGCGGCGGCGACGACGACGAATATCGCGAGAGGCTCTGAGATATGTGAGAATACATCTATAAAATGTAATTCAGACTGCCTCGTCCCACCTTATGCTGTACCGCTTTGGCAAATGCTTTATCTGCGCCATTCGCCTTAATCGCATCTGAGAGTAATTCTTAAAAAAACGCCTGTCGCTAATTGTTCGTCATCACAGGTACTGTTTGCTATACGGCCACGACGCGCAACTGATTTCCAAAATTCATCTTTCTCGTGTTAGGATGGAACTTACGACTCCTGGTTTATTAGACCAGTGCTCCACCACTGAGCTAAAGAGGCGCGGCCTAGCGGTACTCTTGGGTACTTCGTCCTTACGGTCGTCTGCATCATCAGACTTTAGCTGACAACACTTCATATTACCGGCTAATATTTGCAGCTATGGCGACAAATTACTGCTTGGCTACACATCTGACACGTAACCGATGTGCTCTCCAAACAACAACACTTGCATTTCAGAACATGTCTTTCACACATATCTACAAAATCACCTTCACCTTCAAATACAGTTTCCTTGCGACTGACAGAGACGTAGGCAAAGTTTAAAGTTGCTATTTCCATTAAATCTCGTTAATCAGAAAAACGGTAATTTACACCTGCAGCGGAACAAAATTCCGTTCCGCCCAGCGTCTGGCTAGAACCCACGACCCTGGGATTAAGAGTCTGACGCTCTACCGACTGAGCTAGCCGGCTACCTCGTTGAATACCTGCCGGGTAGCACGTCATACAGTACTCGTTTGGGTTGGGTGGTCCCATATAGAATCTCTCCATGATGCCTAATGTTTTCCTAACGTCACACTCGTCACGTACTTCACTTTTATGTCATAATCATTTCTGAGAGGTAAAGAAATTGCATGACAACATGCAGAGCTAGTGGCGTCAAAATTAACACACATACTTTATGTGACTGAAAAGCCGAACGAGTTACTTTCCGACGTTGTTTTAGATGTGCAAGTGATAGTCAGAACTCGCTGTGTCGGCACTCTGCCGACCATTTCGCTAGTTAACACCGGTCTTGTTGTGTGTGTTTCAAGCTCAAGAGCATCTCCAAGCAAAAAATGGTCAACAGCAACATTCAGACGGTTTCGTACTGCTCAATTGCTACATTAAAACGTTATGTTTCTTTTTCAGAACTGGAAAAATACAAGCGTGACAGCATTCGAACCTGTAATCTTCAGATCCGAAGTCCGACGCCTTATCCATTAGGCCACACGGTCACTGACGACCAACATTTACATGTATACGACTCATCTCGAAACGCTCACACCCCTGAGGATTTGTGTTTTCGTTCTACACAGCCGCTGCCCCTTGCTCTTTCCCACCCATTCGTTACATTCAACCTCTGACGAGACCGACCAAATATAGACTGAGAAACAAGACCACACACTTTGTGCATTCGGAATCGAAGGCAGGGCGTCCCTCGCCGCATTTGCTACGATTGCTATTTGCTACTTCTGCAGAAGCGGCGGCGGCGACGACGACGACGACGACGACGACGACGACCGCGAGAGGCTCTGTGATATGTGAGAAATACATCTATAAAATGTAATTCAGACTGCCTCGTCCCACCTTATGCTGTACCGCTTTGGCAAATGCTTTATCTGCGCCATTCGCCTTAATCGCATCTGAGAGTAATTCTTAAAAAAACGCCTGTCGCTAATTGTTCGTCATCACAGGTACTGTTTGCTATACGGCCACGACGCGCAACTGATTTCCAAAATTCATCTTTCTCGTGTTAGGATGGAACTTACGACTCCTGGTTTATTAGACCAGTGCTCCACCACTGAGCTAAAGAGGCGCGGCCTAGCGGTACTCTTGGGTACTTCGTCCTTACGGTCGTCTGCATCATCAGACTTTAGCTGACAACACTTCATATTACCGGGTAATATTTGCAGCTATGGCGACAAATTACTGCTTGGCTACACATCTGACACGTAACCGATGTGCTCTCCAAACAACAACACTTGCATTTCAGAACATGTCTTTCACACATGTCTACAAAATCACCTTCACCTTCAAATACAGTTTCCTTGCGACTGACAGAGACGTAGGCAAAGTTTAAAGTTGCTATTTCCATTAAATCTCGTTAATCAGAAAAACGGTAATTTACACCTGCAGCGGAACAAAATTCCGTTCCGCCAAGCGTCTGGCTGGAACCCACGACCGTGGGTTTAAGAGTCTGACGCTCTACCAACTGAGCTAGCCGGCTACCTCGGTGAATACCTGCCGGGTAGCACGTCACACAGTACTCGTTTGGGTTGGGTGGTCCCATATAGAATCTCTCCATGATGCCTAATGTTTTCCTAACGTCACACTCGTCACGTACTTCACTTTTATGTCATAATCATTTCTGAGAGGTAAAGAAATTGCATGACAACATGCAGAGCTAGTGGCGTCAAAATTAACACACATACTTTATGTGACTGAAAAGCCGAACGAGTTACTTTCCGACGTTGTTTTAGATGTGCAAGTGATAGTCAGAACTCGCTGTGTCGGCACTCTGCCGACCATTTCGCTAGTTAACACCGGTCTTGTTGTGTGTGTTTCAAGCTCAAGAGCATCTCCAAGCAAAAAATGGTCAACAGCAACATTCAGACGGTTTCGTACTGCTCAATTGCTACATTAAAACGTTATGTTTCTTTTTCAGAACTGGAAAAATACAAGCGTGACAGCATTCGAACCTGTAATCTTCAGATCCGAAGTCCGACGCCTTATCCATTAGGCCACACGGTCACTGACGACCAACATTTACATGTATACGACTCATCTCGAAACGCTCACACCCCTGAGGATTTGTGTTTTCGTTCTACACAGCCGCTGCCCCTTGCTCTTTCCCACCCATTCGTTACATTCAACCTCTGACGAGACCGACCAAATATAGACTGAGAAACAAGACCACACACTTTGTGCATTCGGAATCGAAGGCAGGGCGTCCCTCGCCGCATTTGCTACGATTGCTATTTGCTACTTCTGCAGAAGCGGCGGCGGCGACGACGACGACGACGACGACGACGACGACGACGACCGCGAGAGGCTCTGTGATATGTGAGAAATACATCTATAAAATGTAATTCAGACTGCCTCGTCCCACCTTATGCTGTACCGGTTTGGCAAATGCTTTATCTGCGCCATTCGCCTTAATCGCATCTGAGAGTAATTCTTAAAAAAACGCCTGTCGCTAATTGTTCGTCATCACAGGTACTGTTTGCTATACGGCCACGACGCGCAACTGATTTCCAAAATTCATCTTTCTCGTGTTAGGATGGAACTTACGACTCCTGGTTTATTAGACCAGTGCTCCACCACTGAGCTAAAGAGGCGCGGCCTAGCGGTACTCTTGGGTACTTCGTCCTTACGGTCGTCTGCATCATCAGACTTTAGCTGACAACACTTCATATTACCGGCTAATATTTGCAGCTATTTCGACAAATTACTGCTTGGCTACACATCTGACACGTAACCGATGTGCTCTCCAAACAACAACACTTGCATTTCAGAACATGTCTTTCACACATATCTACAAAATCACCTTCACCTTCAAATACAGTTTCCTTGCGACTGACAGAGACGTAGGCAAAGTTTAAAGTTGCTATTTCCATTAAATCTCGTTAATCAGAAAAACGGTAATTTACACCTGCAGCGGAACAAAATTCCGTTCCGCCCAGCGTCTGGCTCGAACCCACGTCCCTGGGATTAAGAGTCTGACGCTCTACCAACTGAGCTAGCCGGCTACCTCGGTGAATACCTACCGGGTAGCACGTCACACAGTACTCGTTTGGGTTGGGTGGTCCCATACAGAATCTCTCCATGATGCCTAATGTTTTCCTAACGTCACACTCGTCACGTACTTCACTTTTATGTCATAATCATTTCTGAGAGGTAAAGAAATTGCATGACAACATGCAGAGCTAGTGGCGTCAAAATTAACACACACACTTTATGTGACTGAAAAGCCGAACGAGTTACTTTCCGACGTTGTTTTAGATGTGCAAGTGATAGCCAGAACTCACTGTGTCGGCACTCTGCCGACCATTTCGCTAGTTAACACCGGTCTTATTGTGTGTGTTTCAAGCTCAAGAGCATCTCCAAGCAAAAAATGGTCAACAGCAACATTCAGACGGTTTCGTACTGCTCAATTGCTACATTAAAACGTTATGTTTCTTTTTCAGAACTGGAAAAATACAAGCGTGACAGCATTCGAACCTGTAATCTTCAGATCCGAAGTCCGACGCCTTATCCATTAGGCCACACGGTCACTGACGACCAACATTTACATGTATACGACTCATCTCGAAACGCTCACACCCCTGAGGATTTGTGTTTTCGTTCTACACAGCCGCTGCCCCTTGCTCTTTCCCACCCATTCGTTACATTCAACCTCTGACGAGACCGACCAAATATAGACTGAGAAACAAGACCACACACTTTGTGCATTCGGAATCGAAGGCAGGGCGTTCCTCGCCGCATTTGCTACGATTGCCATTTGCTACTTCTGCAGAAGCGGCGGCGGCGGCGGCGGCGGCGGCGGCGACGACGACGACGAATATCGCGAGAGGCTCTGAGATATGTGAGAATACATCTATAAAATGTAATTCAGACTGCCTCGTCCCACCTTATGCTGTACCGCTTTGGCAAATGCTTTATTTGCGCCATTCGCCTTAATCGCATCTGAGAGTAATTCTTAAAAAAACGCCTGTCGCTAATTGTTCGTCATCACAGGTACTGTTTGCTATACGGCCACGACGCGCAACTGATTTCCAAAATTCATCTTTCTCGTGTTAGGATGGAACTTACGACTCCTGGTTTATTAGACCAGTGCTCCACCACTGAGCTAAAGAGGCGCGGCCTAGCGGTACTCTTGGGTACTTCGTCCTTACGGTCGTCTGCATCATCAGACTTTAGCTGACAACACTTCATATTACCGGGTAATATTTGCAGCTATGGCGACAAATTACTGCTTGGCTACACATCTGACACGTAACCGATGTGCTCTCCAAACAACAACACTTGCATTTCAGAACATGTCTTTCACACATGTCTACAAAATCACCTTCACCTTCAAATACAGTTTCCTTGCGACTGACAGAGACGTAGGCAAAGTTTAAAGTTGCTATTTCCATTAAATCTCGTTAATCAGAAAAACGGTAATTTACACCTGCAGCGGAACAAAATTCCGTTCCGCCAAGCGTCTGGCTCGAACCCACGACCGTGGGATTAAGAGTCTGACGCTCTACCAACTGAGCTAGCCGGCTACCTCGGTGAATACCTGCCGGGTAGCACGTCACACAGTACTCGTTTGGGTTGGGTGGTCCCATATAGAATCTCTCCATGATGCCTAATGTTTTCCTAACGTCACACTCGTCACGTACTTCACTTTTATGTCATAATCATTTCTGAGAGGTAAAGAAATTGCATGACAACATGCAGAGCTAGTGGCGTCAAAATTAACACACATACTTTATGTGACTGAAAAGCCGAACGAGTTACTTTCCGACGTTGTTTTAGATGTGCAAGTGATAGTCAGAACTCGCTGTGTCGGCACTCTGCCGACCATTTCGCTAGTTAACACCGGTCTTGTTGTGTGTGTTTCAAGCTCAAGAGCATCTCCAAGCAAAAAATGGTCAACAGCAACATTCAGACGGTTTCGTACTGCTCAATTGCTACATTAAAACGTTATGTTTCTTTTTCAGAACTGGAAAAATACAAGCGTGACAGCATTCGAACCTGTAATCTTCAGATCCGAAGTCCGACGCCTTATCCATTAGGCCACACGGTCACTGACGACCAACATTTACATGTATACGACTCATCTCGAAACGCTCACACCCCTGAGGATTTGTGTTTTCGTTCTACACAGCCGCTGCCCCTTGCTCTTTCCCACCCATTCGTTACATTCAACCTCTGACGAGACCGACCAAATATAGACTGAGAAACAAGACCACACACTTTGTGCATTCGGAATCGAAGGGAGGGCGTCCCTCGCCGCATTTGCTACGATTGCTATTTGCTACTTCTGCAGAAGCGGCGGCGGCGACGACGACGACGACGACGACGACGACCGCGAGAGGCTCTGTGATATGTGAGAAATACATCTATAAAATGTAATTCAGACTGCCTCGTCCCACCTTATGCTGTACCGGTTTGGCAAATGCTTTATCTGCGCCATTCGCCTTAATCGCATCTGAGAGTAATTCTTAAAAAAACGCCTGTCGCTAATTGTTCGTCATCACAGGTACTGTTTGCTATACGGCCACGACGCGCAACTGATTTCCAAAATTCATCTTTCTCGTGTTAGGATGGAACTTACGACTCCTGGTTTATTAGACCAGTGCTCCACCACTGAGCTAAAGAGGCGCGGCCTAGCGGTACTCTTGGGTACTTCGTCCTTACGGTCGTCTGCATCATCAGACTTTAGCTGACAACACTTCATATTACCGGCTAATATTTGCAGCTATTTCGACAAATTACTGCTTGGCTACACATCTGACACGTAACCGATGTGCTCTCCAAACAACAACACTTGCATTTCAGAACATGTCTTTCACACATATCTACAAAATCACCTTCACCTTCAAATACAGTTTCCTTGCGACTGACAGAGACGTAGGCAAAGTTTAAAGTTGCTATTTCCATTAAATCTCGTTAATCAGAAAACGGTAATTTACACCTGCAGCGGAACAAAATTCCGTTCCGCCCAGCGTCTGGCTCGAACCCACGTCCCTGGGATTAAGAGTCTGACGCTCTACCGACTGAGCTAGCCGGCTACCTCGGTGAATACCTGCCGGGTAGCACGTCACACAGTACTCGTTTGGGTTGGGTGGTCCCATACAGAATCTCTCCATGATGCCTAATGTTTTCCTAACGTCACACTCGTCACGTACTTCACTTTTATGTCATAATCATTTCTGAGAGGTAAAGAAATTGCATGACAACATGCAGAGCTAGTGGCGTCAAAATTAACACACACACTTTATGTGACTGAAAAGCCGAACGAGTTACTTTCCGACGTTGTTTTAGATGTGCAAGTGATAGCCAGAACTCACTGTGTCGGCACTCTGCCGACCATTTCCCTAGTTAACACCGGTCTTGTTGTGTGTGTTTCAAGCTCAAGAGCATCTCCAAGCAAAAAATGGTCAACAGCAACATTCAGACGGTTTCGTACTGCTCAATTGCTACATTAAAACGTTATGTTTCTTTTTCAGAACTGGAAAAATACAAGCGTGACAGCATTCGAACCTGTAATCTTCAGATCCGAAGTCCGACGCCTTATCCATTAGGCCACACGGTCACTGACGACCAACATTTACATGTATACGACTCATCTCGAAACGCTCACACCCCTGAGGATTTGTGTTTTCGTTCTACACAGCCGCTGCCCCTTGCTCTTTCCCACCCATTCGTTACATTCAACCTCTGACGAGACCGACCAAATATAGACTGAGAAACAAGACCACACACTTTGTGCATTCGGAATCGAAGGCAGGGCGTCCCTCGCCGCATTTGCTACGATTGCCATTTGCTACTTCTGCAGAAGCGGCGGCGGCGGCGACGACGACGACGACGACGAATATCGCGAGAGGCTCTGAGATATGTGAGAATACATCTATAAAATGTAATTCAGACTGCCTCGTCCCACCTTATGCTGTACCGCTTTGGCAAATGCTTTATCTGCGCCATTCGCCTTAATCGCATCTGAGAGTAATTCTTAAAAAAACGCCTGTCGCTAATTGTTCGTCATCACAGGTACTGTTTGCTATACGGCCACGACGCGCAACTGATTTCCAAAATTCATCTTTCTCGTGTTAGGATGGAACTTACGACTCCTGGTTTATTAGACCAGTGCTCCACCACTGAGCTAAAGAGGCGCGGCCTAGCGGTACTCTTGGGTACTTCGTCCTTACGGTCGTCTGCATCATCAGACTTTAGCTGACAACACTTCATATTACCGGCTAATATTTGCAGCTATGGCGACAAATTACTGCTTGGCTACACATCTGACACGTAACCGATGTGCTCTCCAAACAACAACACTTGCATTTCAGAACATGTCTTTCACACATATCTACAAAATCACCTTCACCTTCAAATACAGTTTCCTTGCGACTGACAGAGACGTAGGCAAAGTTTAAAGTTGCTATTTCCATTAAATCTCGTTAATCAGAAAAACCGTAATTTACACCTGCAGTGGAACAAAATTCCGTTCCGCCCAGCGTCTGGCTCGAACCCACGACCGTGGGATTAAGAGTCTGACGCTCTACCAACTGAGCTAGCCGGCTACCTCGGTGAATACCTGCCGGGTAGCACGTCACACAGTACTCGTTTGGGTTGGGTGGTCCCATACAGAATCTCTCCATGATGCCTAATGTTTTCCTAACGTCACACTCGTCACGTACTTCACTTTTATGTCATAATCATTTCTGAGAGGTAAAGAAATTGCATGACAACATGCAGAGCTAGTGGCGTCAAAATTAACACACATACTTTATGTGACTGAAAAGCCGAACGAGTTACTTTCCGACGTTGTTTTAGATGTGCAAGTGATAGCCAGAACTCACTGTGTCGGCACTCTGCCGACCATTTCGCTAGTTAACACCGGTCTTGTTGTGTGTGTTTCAAGGTCAAGAGCATCTCCAAGCAAAAAATGGTCAACAGCAACATTCAGACGGTTTCGTACTGCTCAATTGCTACATTAAAACGTTATGTTTCTTTTTCAGAACTGGAAAAATACAAGCGTGACAGCATTCGAACCTGTAATCTTCAGATCCGAAGTTCGACGCCTTATCCATTAGGCCACACGGTCACTGACGACCAACATTTACATGTATACGACTCATCTCGAAACGCTCACACCCCTGAGGATTTGTGTTTTCGTTCTACACAGCCGCTGCCCCTTGCTCTTTCCCACCCATTCGTTACATTCAACCTCTGACGAGACCGACCAAATATAGACTGAGAAACAAGACCACACACTTTGTGCATTCGGAATCGAAGGCAGGGCGTCCCTCGCCGCATTTGCTACGATTGCCATTTGCTACTTCTGCAGAAGCGGCGGCGGCGGCGGCGGCGGCGGCGACGACGACGAATATCGCGAGAGGCTCTGAGATATGTGAGAATACATCTATAAAATGTAATTCAGACTGCCTCGTCCCACCTTATGCTGTACCGCTTTGGCAAATGCTTTATCTGCACCATTCGCCTTAATCGCATCTGAGAGTAATTCTTAAAAAAACGCCTGTCGCTAATTGTTCGTCATCACAGGTACTGTTTGCTATACGGCCACGACGCGCAACTGATTTCCAAAATTCATCTTTCTCGTGTTAGGATGGAACTTACGACTCCTGGTTTATTAGACCAGTGCTCCACCACTGAGCTAAAGAGGCGCGGTCTAGCGGTACTCTTGGGTACTTCGTCCTTACGGTCGTCTGCATCATCAGACTTTAGCTGACAACACTTCATATTACCGGCTAATATTTGCAGCTATGGCGACAAATTACTGCTTGGCTACACATCTGACACGTAACCGATGTGCTCTCCAAACAACAACACTTGCATTTCAGAACATGTCTTTCACACATATCTACAAAATCACCTTCACCTTCAAATACAGTTTCCTTGCGACTGACAGAGACGTAGGCAAAGTTTAAAGTTGCTATTTCCATTAAATCTCGTTAATCAGAAAAACGGTAATTTACACCTGCAGCGGAACAAAATTCCGTTCCGCCCAGCGTCTGGCTCGAACCCACGTCCCTGGGATTAAGAGTCTGACGCTCTACCGACTGAGCTAGCCGGCTACCTCGGTGAATACCTGCCGGGTAGCACGTCACACAGTAATCGTTTGGGTTGGGTGGTCCCATACAGAATCTCTCCATGATGCCTAATGTTTTCCTAACGTCACACTCGTCACGTACTTCACTTTTATGTCATAATCATTTCTGAGAGGTAAAGAAATTGCATGACAACATGCAGAGCTAGTGGCGTCAAAATTAACACACACACTTTATGTGACTGAAAAGCCGAACGAGTTACTTTCCGACGTTGTTTAAGATGTGCAAGTGATAGCCAGAACTCGCTGTGTCGGCACTCTGCCGACCATTTCGCTAGTTAACACCGGTCTTGTTGTGTGTGTTTCAAGCTCAAGAGCATCTCCAAGCAAAAAATGGTCAACAGCAACATTCAGACGTTTTCGTACTGCTCAATTGCTACATTAAAACGTTATGTTTCTTTTTCAGAACTGGAAAAATACAAGCGTGACAGCATTCGAACCTGTAATCTTCAGATCCGAAATCCGACGCCTTATCCATTAGGCCACACGGTCACTGACGACCAACATTTACATGTATACGACTCATCTCGAAACGCTCACACCCCTGAGGATTTGTGTTTTCGTTCTACACAGCCGCTGCCCCTTGCTCTTTCCCACCCATTCGTTACATTCAACCTCTGACGAGACCGACCAAATATAGACTGAGAAACAAGACCACACACTTTGTGCATTCGGAATCGAAGGCAGGGCGTCCCTCGCCGCATTTGCTACGATTGCTATTTGCTACTTCTGCAGAAGCGGCGGCGGCGACGACGACGACGACGACGACGACGACGACGACGACGACGACGACGACCGCGAGAGGCTCTGAGATATGTGAGAATACATCTATAAAATGTAATTCAGACTGCCTCGTCCCACCTTATGCTGTACCGCTTTTTTTTTTTTTTTTTTTTTTTTTCCTTTATTGTGATTTTAATACCTGTGACAAACAGGTAGGCCGGCAGCGGACCAAGTATGCCGCTCTTCGGCCTCAGAGTATACAAGAACAGAGATGAGTGAGATATAAAAACAATCAATACGGCGGGGTACAAACAGTAGACAAAACAGAGTTAAAACGGAGTCGGTCACGTGCGTAGCACAATGGATAAAAGCGGAGAAACACGGTGCACAAACGCAGATGGCAGATGGCCACACGTGAACCAGCGGAGCACAAACGACGAAACACAAACACACTGCAGGAGAGTCGAGGCACAAACACATGCGATGGTCTTCGGCGTAGGACGATGAAAGTAACTGATGGAAGACAGCAGAGTCGTGGCCTGCCAAGGGGAAAAGGTGTGGGGAAGAGGAGAGAGAGGGGGAGGGGAAGATGCCAGTGGAGGAGAGGGATGGAGGAGAAGGGGGAGGGTAGGGGGAGTGGAAGCCCAAGGAGAAAGGGGAGGGGAGGGAGGGAGAGAAGGGAGAGAGGGTGCCCATAGGAAAAGGAGAGGAGAGGGAAGGTAAGGCTCAAAGTTGGTAGGAGGGGTAGATGGAGGGGAGGAGGGCATCATCAGGGAGGGGGAGTTGACGGAAGCCACCGAGGGAGAGGGTGTGGAGGGTGTAAAGATGGAGAGCAGGTGGGATATAGGAATGCAGGCGCGGCAGCGGGTTGGGGTGGGAGAGGATGGGAGAGACAAGAGGGTGTGGAGGATCAAGCTTGCGGGAGGTGTAGAGGATCCGTAACCGTTCGAGGAAAAGGAGGAGGTGCGGGAAGGGAATCAGGTCATAGAGGATCCGCGTGGGGGAAGGGAGACGGATGCGATAGGCGAGGCGGAGCGCATGGCGTTCTAGGATCTGAATGGACTTGTAGAAGGTAGGAGGGGCAGAGATCCAGGCGGGATGAGCATAGCAAAGGATAGGACGGATGAGGGACTTGTAGGTGTAGAGGATGGTGGAAGGGTCCAGACCCCATGTACGGCCAGAAAGGAGCTTAAGGAGGCGGAGGCGGGAGCGTGCCTTGGCTTGGATCGTCCGGAGATGTGGGTTCCAGGAGAGGCGACGGTCGAGGGTGACACCAAGGTACTTGAGAGTAGGTGTGAGGGTGATGGGACGGCCATAAATAGTAAGATAGAAATCAAGGAGACGGAAGGAACGAGTGGTTTTGCCTACAATGATCGCCTGGGTCTTGGAAGGATTGACCTTGAGCAACCACTGGTTACACCAAGTGGTGAACCGGTCAAGATAGGATTGGAGAAGGTGCTGGGAGCGTTGCAGGGTGGGAGCGAGGGCAAGGAAGGCAGTGTCATCGGCGTACTGGAGAAGGTGTAGGGGAGGTGCAGGTGGAGGCATGTCTGCCGTGTAAAGGAGGTAGAGAAGAGGGGAAAGGACGGAACCTTGGGGCACACCGGCGGAGGGGTAGAAGGTGTAGGAATCAGTGTTGTGGATGGTGACATAGGAAGGACGGTGGGAAAGGAAGGAAGCGACCAGACGGACATAGTTGAGAGGAAGAGCAAAGGTTTGGAGCTTGAAAAGGAGACCGGAATGCCACACACGGTCACATGCGCGTTCGAGGTCGAGGGAAAGGAAGATGGCGGAACGACGGGAATTGAGTTGTTCGGAGAGGAGGTGAGTGAGGTGAAGGAGGAGGTCATCGGCTGAGAAGGACGGCCGAAAGCCACATTGGGTAGGGGGGAGGAGGCGGTGTTGGTGAAGGTGCTTGTGTAGGCGGCGGGTAAGAATGGATTCCAGGACCTTGCTGAAGACCGAGGTAAGGCTGATGGGACGGTAGGAGGAGACAGCGGAAGGCGGTTTGTCGGGCTTGAGGAACATCAGGATCCGGGAGGTTTTCCACAGGTCGGGGTAGTAGCCGGTGGACAGGACCACATTGTAGAGCCTGGCCAATGTGGAGAGGAAGGAGGCAGGAGCTTCACGGAGGTGACGGTAAGTAACACGATCGTGACCGGGAGCAGTGTTGCGTTTAGGGCGAAGTGTAGCAATGATATCTTGAGTGGTGATTGGGGTATTTAGTTCTGTGTGTGTGATGTTGTCCAAGTACTGGAAGCCAGGAGCAAGCGGGGGGACAGAGGTATCAGTTCGATCACGGACATCAGGAAAGAGGGAATAATCGAACTGGGGATCGTCAGGGATGGTAAGGATATCGGAGAGGTAGGAGGCGAAATGGTTGGCCTTACTAAGGGCATCAGGGAAGGGGTGGTCATCATGAAGGAGAGGGTAGTAGGGAGAGGGTTTAGATCCGGTAAGGCGGCGGAAGGCTGACCAGTACTTGGACGAGTTGATAGGTAAGGTGGCATTAAGACGGGTGCATGTCTGTCGCCAGTCCCGGCGTTTCTTTGCCGTGAGTAAGTTCCTGATGTGTCGCTGTAGTTGCCGGTGGCGTCGTAGTGTGTCCTGGTCACGTGTGTGAAGGAAGGCACGGTAGAGCCGGCGGGATTCACGCAGGAGAAGGACGGCCTGTGGGGGTAAGGTGGGGCGGTGCGGATGGATGGCAATGGTAGGGGCGTGGGCCTCCACGGCCTCAGACAAGGTCTGCTGGAGAAAGGAGGCAGCACGGGTAACGTCATCAGGTTGGTGGTAGGTGAGGGGGTGGCTATCGACCTGGAGAGCAAGGGAGTCCCGGTAGGCATTCCAGTTGGCACGGGAGTAGTCATGGACATATTTCGGGGGAGGGTCATGGCGCGGGTCGGGACGGGGGCGACGACCGTCTGATACAGTGAGGAGGACAGGGAGATGGTCACTGCCAATGGGATCAAGGACGTCCACCGCTATGCGGCCAAGCAGGGTGGGGGAGGCTAGGACGACATCGGGAGTGGTATTGGATTCAGGGCGGGTGTGTTGGGGAATTGGAAGGACGTCGCCTTGGAGGGTGGCAAGGAACCGATGCCACCGCCGTAACTGGGCGGCAGAACGACTATGGATGTTAAGGTCGGCGGCGATCACGTAGGAGGAGAAGGTACGGTCGATGTGGGAAAGGAAGTCGAAAGGAATAGGTGCAGCAGGGCGGACATAGATGGTGGCACAGGTAAGGGTAAGGCCGGGGAAGAAGAGACTAAGGATCAAGTGTTCTGTGGGGTCAGGAAGGAGGGGTTGGAGCCGGACAGGGATCTGGCGGTGGTGGCCAATGGCAACTCCGCCACGCGCTATCTGGAGTGGATTGTCAGACCGGTGAAGGAGGTAGGGCGAGGTGTGGACGGTGTGGTGGGGCTGAAGAAAGGTTTCGTTCAGAAGGAAGGCATCCACACGGTGGGTCGTAAGGGTATGCATAAGGAGGTGCTTGTTGGTGGGAAGGGAGCGGATGTTATTGAACAGGATACGGTGCTGTCGTGCCATAATGGGAATTTAAACGAGGGTGTCGAGACGGGAGAAGGTGAAATGGGCCTGGGTGTGGGAATAGGTGGCGTAGGTGTTGAGGTGGAACACGGAACGGGCAGCGAGGGAAATCTGGTGGAGGGTGTGGGGACGCTGAAAGGGATGGACGTTCTGGAGCACTATTGTGACGAACCTGATGATGTCCTCTGCGGTGGGGGGAGGACGGAGGGAATTGCCAGGAGGGGTGGGGTCATCCAAAGGGCGGAGAGGAACAGTGAGTTCAGGAGCGGATGGAGGAGGTCGAGCCTTGCATTTCTGGGAGTAGGTAGGGTGTTGGAGGTTGCAGGTATTGCAGGAGGGAGGAGACTGAAGGTTGGGGCACTGCCGGAGGAAGTGCGCTTGCTTACAATGCGGGCAGACTGGGGCCTCGCGGCACTCTGATGTTGGGTGTGCGTTATAACGCAGACACCTCTGGCAGCGAATGGATTGTGGTGGGGAGCGGGAGGGGTCAACCTTATACCGGCGGTGGAAGAGGAGGGCACCCTCCTTAAGGAGATGGTCGATGGAGGGAGCGTGTTCGGAGAAAACTCGCATAAGGCGAGTGGGGCCCGCAGAGTTGAAAATGCGGCGAACAGCTCGCACCTCCAGGTACGGGTGGGCCTTCAACTCCGCCAGCACCTCTTCCTCTGTGATCGTCGGGCTAAGCCGAGTGATCACGGCGGTGAGGGTCGGCGGGCGACGTGGGGGTTGGGGTTGACGGGGGGAGGAAGGGGAAGGAGCAGGGGCAAGGGAGGCATTAGGTCCAAATCGGGTGAGAGGAATTCGGGAGAGGATGTCGGAGTGTAGGGTAGGGCTTGGGGAGGTGATCAAGACAGAGTCCCTACGGGGGGTAAGAAGGGAGATGGGGGCTGCAGGGAAGTATTGGCGGAGGAGCAAGGTCAGGTTGCGGGCCTCCAGGAGAGAGGGATCAGGACGGGAGAGGAGATACTTGTAGGAGGGGGAGTTAGAAGAGGAAGTAGAGGGGGCTGGAGGGGAGACATCCATGGCATCTAGGGGTGGGGGAGGGGGAAGATGCTGGGACTTCTTGGGTGCAGAGGAGGCGGGGGTGCCACTGGGACGCTTCACAGCGGGGACAGGATGGGAGGAGGTGTGGGGCACAGGAGTGACGGGGAGATGACGGGAAGCGGCAGGTCCCGGTGTCGGTGCTGGTGCTGGTGCTGCTGTTGGTGCTGCTGTTGGTGCTGCTGCTGGTTGTGGCGCTGCTGCAGGTGGTGGTGCTGGCGCCGGCGATGGTGCGGCATGGGTCGTAGCCCGACGAGACACAACCCTGGCAGGGGCCGCATGAGTGGTGTGGGGGAGTGGGGGAAAGGGGTCGTGTGTGGAGGCTTGGGGAGAAGGAGCAGGGGATGGGGCGACAAAGGGAGCTGGGGTGGGAAGGGTGAGGAGGGGCGGGATATAGTAGGACGGGGGCGACTGAGCACACCAAGTAAGAGTAGTGGCAGCGAGGGAGGGCGTCGTATAGACGATGGCGGTGGTAGTGGCGGTGGTGGTGGGGGTGGTCATGATGGCAGTAAGGAAAACTGGAAACACAGAAAAGAAGAATGGGGACAGACAAGGGACAAAGTCAGGAACAGATTACAGATGACAGATGAGAGACGTCGAGGAGCGAAAGGATGAAGGCAAAGACGAAGACGAGAATAGCGACGACAACGAAAGCAGGAGAGGAAGACGAAGCACTGGGTCCTGGCGGCGGCGGCGGCGGCGGCGGCGGCGGGGGCCGGAAGCTGCGGCGGCGGCGGCGGCGGCGGCGGCGGCGGGGGCCGGAAGCTGCGGCGGCGGCGGCGGCGGCGGCGGCTGGGTCCGGAAGCTGCGGCTGGGTCCGGCGACGACTGCTACTGCAAAACTGGCGGCACTGGAAACTGCTGCTGCTGCTGCTGCTGCTGCTGGCGGTTCCGGAACTGCGACTGCGACTGCGACTGCGACTGCGACTTCTGCGAAGCCCTAACACTTCGATACGGAGCAGTACTTTGCAAGGTATCGAAGGGCGGAACTCTTCCGAGGTCCGCCGAAGAATAAAAAATGCTGTACCGCTTTGGCAAATGCTTTATCTGCGCCATTCGCCTTAATCGCATCTGAGAGTAATTCTTAAAAAAACGCCTGTCGCTAATTGTTCGTCATCACAGGTACTGTTTGCTATACGGCCACGACGCGCAACTGATTTCCAAAATTCATCTTTCTCGTGTTAGGATGGAACTTACGACTCCTGGTTTATTAGACCAGTGCTCCACCACTGAGCTAAAGAGGCGCGGCCTAGCGGTACTCTTGGGTACTTCGTCCTTACGGTCGTCTGCATCATCAGACTTTAGCTGACAACACTTCATATTACCGGGTAATATTTGCAGCTATGGCGACAAATTACTGCTTGGCTACACATCTGACACGTAACCGATGTGCTCTCCAAACAACAACACTTGCATTTCAGAACATGTCTTTCACACATGTCTACAAAATCACCTTCACCTTCAAATACAGTTTCCTTGCGACTGACAGAGACGTAGGCAAAGTTTAAAGTTGCTATTTCCATTAAATCTCGTTAATCAGAAAAACGGTAATTTACACCTGCAGCGGAACAAAATTCCGTTCCGCCAAGCGTCTGGCTCGAACCCACGACCGTGGGATTAAGAGTCTGACGCTCTACCAACTGAGCTAGCCGGCTACCTCGGTGAATACCTGCCGGGTAGCACGTCACACAGTACTCGTTTGGGTTGGGTGGTCCCATATAGAATCTCTCCATGATGCCTAATGTTTTCCTAACGTCACACTCGTCACGTACTTCACTTTTATGTCATAATCATTTCTGAGAGGTAAAGAAATTGCATGACAACATGCAGAGCTAGTGGCGTCAAAATTAACACACATACTTTATGTGACTGAAAAGCCGAACGAGTTACTTTCCGACGTTGTTTTAGATGTGCAAGTGATAGTCAGAACTCGCTGTGTCGGCACTCTGCCGACCATTTCGCTAGTTAACACCGGTCTTGTTGTGTGTGTTTCAAGCTCAAGAGCATCTCCAAGCAAAAAATGGTCAACAGCAACATTCAGACGGTTTCGTACTGCTCAATTGCTACATTAAAACGTTATGTTTCTTTTTCAGAACTGGAAAAATACAAGCGTGACAGCATTCGAACCTGTAATCTTCAGATCCGAAGTCCGACGCCTTATCCATTAGGCCACACGGTCACTGACGACCAACATTTACATGTATACGACTCATCTCGAAACGCTCACACCCCTGAGGATTTGTGTTTTCGTTCTACACAGCCGCTGCCCCTTGCTCTTTCCCACCCATTCGTTACATTCAACCTCTGACGAGACCGACCAAATATAGACTGAGAAACAAGACCACACACTTTGTGCATTCGGAATCGAAGGCAGGGCGTCCCTCGCCGCATTTGCTACGATTGCTATTTGCTACTTCTGCAGAAGCGGCGGCGGCGACGACGACGACGACGACGACGACGACCGCGAGAGGCTCTGTGATATGTGAGAAATACATCTATAAAATGTAATTCAGACTGCCTCGTCCCACCTTATGCTGTACCGGTTTGGCAAATGCTTTATCTGCGCCATTCGCCTTAATCGCATCTGAGAGTAAAAACGCCTGTCGCTAATTGTTCGTCATCACAGGTACTGTTTGCTATACGGCCACGACGCGCAACTGATTTCCAAAATTCATCTTTCTCGTGTTAGGATGGAACTTACGACTCCTGGTTTATTAGACCAGTGCTCCACCACTGAGCTAAAGAGGCGCGGCCTAGCGGTACTCTTGGGTACTTCGTCCTTACGGTCGTCTGCATCATCAGACTTTAGCTGACAACACTTCATATTACCGGCTAATATTTGCAGCTATTTCGACAAATTACTGCTTGGCTACACATCTGACACGTAACCGATGTGCTCTCCAAACAACAACACTTGCATTTCAGAACATGTCTTTCACACATATCTACAAAATCACCTTCACCTTCAAATACAGTTTCCTTGCGACTGACAGAGACGTAGGCAAAGTTTAAAGTTGCTATTTCCATTAAATCTCGTTAATCAGAAAACGGTAATTTACACCTGCAGCGGAACAAAATTCCGTTCCGCCCAGCGTCTGGCTCGAACCCACGTCCCTGGGATTAAGAGTCTGACGCTCTACCGACTGAGCTAGCCGGCTACCTCGGTGAATACCTGCCGGGTAGCACGTCACACAGTACTCGTTTGGGTTGGGTGGTCCCATACAGAATCTCTCCATGATGCCTAATGTTTTCCTAACGTCACACTCGTCACGTACTTCACTTTTATGTCATAATCATTTCTGAGAGGTAAAGAAATTGCATGACAACATGCAGAGCTAGTGGCGTCAAAATTAACACACACACTTTATGTGACTGAAAAGCCGAACGAGTTACTTTCCGACGTTGTTTTAGATGTGCAAGTGATAGCCAGAACTCACTGTGTCGGCACTCTGCCGACCATTTCCCTAGTTAACACCGGTCTTGTTGTGTGTGTTTCAAGCTCAAGAGCATCTCCAAGCAAAAAATGGTCAACAGCAACATTCAGACGGTTTCGTACTGCTCAATTGCTACATTAAAACGTTATGTTTCTTTTTCAGAACTGGAAAAATACAAGCGTGACAGCATTCGAACCTGTAATCTTCAGATCCGAAGTCCGACGCCTTATCCATTAGGCCACACGGTCACTGACGACCAACATTTACATGTATACGACTCATCTCGAAACGCTCACACCCCTGAGGATTTGTGTTTTCGTTCTACACAGCCGCTGCCCCTTGCTCTTTCCCACCCATTCGTTACATTCAACCTCTGACGAGACCGACCAAATATAGACTGAGAAACAAGACCACACACTTTGTGCATTCGGAATCGAAGGCAGGGCGTCCCTCGCCGCATTTGCTACGATTGCCATTTGCTACTTCTGCAGAAGCGGCGGCGGCGGCGACGACGACGACGACGAATATCGCGAGAGGCTCTGAGATATGTGAGAATACATCTATAAAATGTAATTCAGACTGCCTCGTCCCACCTTATGCTGTACCGCTTTGGCAAATGCTTTATCTGCGCCATTCGCCTTAATCGCATCTGAGAGTAATTCTTAAAAAAACGCCTGTCGCTAATTGTTCGTCATCACAGGTACTGTTTGCTATACGGCCACGACGCGCAACTGATTTCCAAAATTCATCTTTCTCGTGTTAGGATGGAACTTACGACTCCTGGTTTATTAGACCAGTGCTCCACCACTGAGCTAAAGAGGCGCGGCCTAGCGGTACTCTTGGGTACTTCGTCCTTACGGTCGTCTGCATCATCAGACTTTAGCTGACAACACTTCATATTACCGGCTAATATTTGCAGCTATGGCGACAAATTACTGCTTGGCTACACATCTGACACGTAACCGATGTGCTCTCCAAACAACAACACTTGCATTTCAGAACATGTCTTTCACACATATCTACAAAATCACCTTCACCTTCAAATACAGTTTCCTTGCGACTGACAGAGACGTAGGCAAAGTTTAAAGTTGCTATTTCCATTAAATCTCGTTAATCAGAAAAACCGTAATTTACACCTGCAGCGGAACAAAATTCCGTTCCGCCCAGCGTCTGGCTCGAACCCACGACCGTGGGATTAAGAGTCTGACGCTCTACCAACTGAGCTAGCCGGCTACCTCGGTGAATACCTGCCGGGTAGCACGTCACACAGTACTCGTTTGGGTTGGGTGGTCCCATACAGAATCTCTCCATGATGCCTAATGTTTTCCTAACGTCACACTCGTCACGTACTTCACTTTTATGTCATAATCATTTCTGAGAGGTAAAGAAATTGCATGACAACATGCAGAGCTAGTGGCGTCAAAATTAACACACATACTTTATGTGACTGAAAAGCCGAACGAGTTACTTTCCGACGTTGTTTTAGATGTGCAAGTGATAGTCAGAACTCGCTGTGTCGGCACTCTGCCGACCATTTCGCTAGTTAACACCGGTCTTGTTGTGTGTGTTTCAAGCTCAAGAGCATCTCCAAGCAAAAAATGGTCAACAGCAACATTCAGACGGTTTCGTACTGCTCAATTGCTACATTAAAACGTTATGTTTCTTTTTCAGAACTGGAAAAATACAAGCGTGACAGCATTCGAACCTGTAATCTTCAGATCCCAAGTCCGACGCCTTACCCATTAGGCCACACGGTCACTGACGACCAACATTTACATGTATACGACTCATCTCGAAACGCTCACACCCCTGAGGATTTGTGTTTTCGTTCTACACAGCCGCTGCCCCTTGCTCTTTCCCACCCATTCGTTACATTCAACCTCTGACGAGACCGACCAAATATAGACTGAGAAACAAGACCACACACTTTGTGCATTCGGAATCGAAGGCAGGGCGTCTCTCGCCGCATTTGCTACGATTGCCAATTGCTACTTCTGCAGAAGCGGCGGCGGCGGCGGCGACGACGACGACGACGACGAATATCGCGAGAGGCTCTGAGATATGTGAGAATACATCTATAAAATGTAATTCAGACTGCCTCGTCCCACCTTATGCTGTACCGCTTTGGCAAATGCTTTATCTGCGCCATTCGCCTTAATCGCATCTGAGAGTAATTCTTAAAAAAACGCCTGTCGCTAATTGTTCGTCATCACAGGTACTGTTTGCTATACGGCCACGACGCGCAACTGATTTCCAAAATTCATCTTTCTCGTGTTAGGATGGAACTTACGACTCCTGGTTTATTAGACCAGTGCTCCACCACTGAGCTAAAGAGGCGCGGCCTAGCGGTACTCTTGGGTACTTCGTCCTTACGGTCGTCTGCATCATCAGACTTTAGCTGACAACACTTCATATTACCGGCTAATATTTGCAGCTATTTCGACAAATTACTGCTTGGCTACACATCTGACACGTAACCGATGTGCTCTCCAAACAACAACACTTGCATTTCAGAACATGTCTTTCACACATATCTACAAAATCACCTTCACCTTCAAATACAGTTTCCTTGCGACTGACAGAGACGTAGGCAAAGTTTAAAGTTGCTATTTCCATTAAATCTCGTTAATCAGAAAAACGGTAATTTACACCTGCAGCGGAACAAAATTCCGTTCCGCCCAGCGTCTGGCTCGAACCCACGTCCCTGGGATTAAGAGTCTGACGCTCTACCGACTGAGCTAGCCGGCTACCTCGGTGAATACCTGCCGGGTAGCACGTCACACAGTACTCGTTTGGGTTGGGTGGTCCCATACAGAATCTCTCCATGATGCCTAATGTTTTCCTAACGTCACACTCGTCACGTACTTCACTTTTATGTCATAATCATTTCTGAGAGGTAAAGAAATTGCATGACAACATGCAGAGCTAGTGGCGTCAAAATTAACACACATACTTTATGTGACTGAAAAGCCGAACGAGTTACTTTCCGACGTTGTTTTAGATGTGCAAGTGATAGCCAGAACTCACTGTGTCGGCACTCTGCCGACCATTTCGCTAGTTAACACCGGTCTTGTTGTGTGTGTTTCAAGCTCAAGAGCATCTCCAAGCAAAAAATGGTCAACAGCAACATTCAGACGGTTTCGTACTGCTCAATTGCTACATTAAAACGTTATGTTTCTTTTTCAGAACTGGAAAAATACAAGCGTGACAGCATTCGAACCTGTAATCTTCAGATCCGAAGTTCGACGCCTTATCCATTAGGCCACACGGTCACTGACGACCAACATTTACATGTATACGACTCATCTCGAAACGCTCACACCCCTGAGGATTTGTGTTTTCGTTCTACACAGCCGCTGCCCCTTGCTCTTTCCCACCCATTCGTTACATTCAACCTCTGACGAGACCGACCAAATATAGACTGAGAAACAAGACCACACACTTTGTGCATTCGGAATCGAAGGCAGGGCGTCCCTCGCCGCATTTGCTACGATTGCCATTTGCTACTTCTGCAGAAGCGGCGGCGGCGGCGGCGGCGGCGGCGACGACGACGAATATCGCGAGAGGCTCTGAGATATGTGAGAATACATCTATAAAATGTAATTCAGACTGCCTCGTCCCACCTTATGCTGTACCGCTTTGGCAAATGCTTTATCTGCGCCATTCGCCTTAATCGCATCTGAGAGTAATTCTTAAAAAAACGCCTGTCGCTAATTGTTCGTCATCACAGGTACTGTTTGCTATACGGCCACGACGCGCAACTGATTTCCAAAATTCATCTTTCTCGTGTTAGGATGGAACTTACGACTCCTGGTTTATTAGACCAGTGCTCCACCACTGAGCTAAAGAGGCGCGGTCTAGCGGTACTCTTGGGTACTTCGTCCTTACGGTCGTCTGCATCATCAGACTTTAGCTGACAACACTTCATATTACCGGCTAATATTTGCAGCTATGGCGACAAATTACTGCTTGGCTACACATCTGACACGTAACCGATGTGCTCTCCAAACAACAACACTTGCATTTCAGAACATGTCTTTCACACATATCTACAAAATCACCTTCACCTTCAAATACAGTTTCCTTGCGACTGACAGAGACGTAGGCAAAGTTTAAAGTTGCTATTTCCATTAAATCTCGTTAATCAGAAAAACGGTAATTTACACCTGCAGCGGAACAAAATTCCGTTCCGCCCAGCGTCTGGCTCGAACCCACGTCCCTGGGATTAAGAGTCTGACGCTCTACCGACTGAGCTAGCCGGCTACCTCGGTGAATACCTGCCGGGTAGCACGTCACACAGTAATCGTTTGGGTTGGGTGGTCCCATACAGAATCTCTCCATGATGCCTAATGTTTTCCTAACGTCACACTCGTCACGTACTTCACTTTTATGTCATAATCATTTCTGAGAGGTAAAGAAATTGCATGACAACATGCAGAGCTAGTGGCGTCAAAATTAACACACACACTTTATGTGACTGAAAAGCCGAACGAGTTACTTTCCGACGTTGTTTAAGATGTGCAAGTGATAGCCAGAACTCGCTGTGTCGGCACTCTGCCGACCATTTCGCTAGTTAACACCGGTCTTGTTGTGTGTGTTTCAAGCTCAAGAGCATCTCCAAGCAAAAAATGGTCAACAGCAACATTCAGACGTTTTCGTACTGCTCAATTGCTACATTAAAACGTTATGTTTCTTTTTCAGAACTGGAAAAATACAAGCGTGACAGCATTCGAACCTGTAATCTTCAGATCCGAAATCCGACGCCTTATCCATTAGGCCACACGGTCACTGACGACCAACATTTACATGTATACGACTCATCTCGAAACGCTCACACCCCTGAGGATTTGTGTTTTCGTTCTACACAGCCGCTGCCCCTTGCTCTTTCCCACCCATTCGTTACATTCAACCTCTGACGAGACCGACCAAATATAGACTGAGAAACAAGACCACACACTTTGTGCATTCGGAATCGAAGGCAGGGCGTCCCTCGCCGCATTTGCTACGATTGCTATTTGCTACTTCTGCAGAAGCGGCGGCGGCGACGACGACGACGACGACGACGACGACGACGACGACGACGACGACGACGACGACGACGACGACGACGACGACGACCGCGAGAGGCTCTGAGATATGTGAGAATACATCTATAAAATGTAATTCAGACTGCCTCGTCCCACCTTATGCTGTACCGCTTTGGCAAATGCTTTATCTGCGCCATTCGCCTTAATCGCATCTGAGAGTAATTCTTAAAAAAACGCCTGTCGCTAATTGTTCGTCATCACAGGTACTGTTTGCTATACGGCCACGACGCGCAACTGATTTCCAAAATTCATCTTTCTCGTGTTAGGATGGAACTTACGACTCCTGGTTTATTAGACCAGTGCTCCACCACTGAGCTAAAGAGGCGCGGCCTAGCGGTACTCTTGGGTACTTCGTCCTTACGGTCGTCTGCATCATCAGACTTTAGCTGACAACACTTCATATTACCGGCTAATATTTGCAGCTATTTCGACAAATTACTGCTTGGCTACACATCTGACACGTAACCGATGTGCTCTCCAAACAACAACACTTGCATTTCAGAACATGTCTTTCACACATATCTACAAAATCACCTTCACCTTCAAATACAGTTTCCTTGCGACTGACAGAGACGTAGGCAAAGTTTAAAGTTGCTATTTCCATTAAATCTCGTTAATCAGAAAAACGGTAATTTACACCTGCAGCGGAACAAAATTCCGTTCCGCCCAGCGTCTGGCTCGAACCCACGACCCTGGGATTAAGAGTCTGACGCTCTACCGACTGAGCTAGCCGGCTACCTCGGTGAATACCTGCCGGGTAGCACGTCATACAGTACTCGTTTGGGTTGGGTGGTCCCATATAGAATCTCTCCATGATGCCTAATGTTTTCCTAACGTCACACTCGTCACGTACTTCACTTTTATGTCATAATCATTTCTGAGAGGTAAAGAAATTGCATGACAACATGCAGAGCTAGTGGCGTCAAAATTAACACACATTCTTTATGTGACTGAAAAGCCGAACGAGTTACTTTCCGACGTTGTTTTAGATGTGCAAGTGATAGTCAGAACTCGCTGTGTCGGCACTCTGCCGACCATTTCGCTAGTTAACACCGGTCTTGTTGTGTGTGTTTCAAGCTCAAGAGCATCTCCAAGCAAAAAATGGGCAACAGCAACATTCAGACGGTTTCGTACTGCTCAATTGCTACATTAAAACGTTATGTTTCTTTTTCAGAACTGGAAAAATACAAGCGTGACAGCATTCGAACCTGTAATCTTCAGATCCCAAGTCCGACGCCTTATCCATTAGGCCACACGGTCACTGACGACCAACATTTATATGTATACGACTCATCTCGAAACGCTCACACCCCTGAGGATTTGTGTTTTCGTTCTACACAGCCGCTGCCCCTTGCTCTTTCCCACCCATTCGTTACATTCAACCTCTGACGAGACCGACCAAATATAGACTGAGAAACAAGACCACACACTTTGTGCATTCGGAATCGAAGGCAGGGCGTCCCTCACCGCATTTGCTACGATTGCTATTTGCTACTTCTGCAGAAGCGGCGGCGGCGACGACGACGACGACGACGACCGCGAGAGGCTCTGTGATATGTGAGAAATACATCTATAAAATGTAATTCAGACTGCCTCGTCCCACCTTATGCTGTACCGCTTTTTTTTTTTTTGTTTTTTTTTTTTTCCTTTATTGTCATTTTATACCTACAAAGGTAGGCCGGCAGCGGCCTAATATGCCGCTCTTCGGCCACAAGAAACATACAAGAGAGAAAAAACAGGAAGACATAATCTCAAAACACAGACATGGAGGACAAAAATCAGAAGACAACAGAGAATAAAAAGAAATGAAGTCGTTCACCGACGCAGCACTGTTTCAGTTTTAAAAAGACGGGCAGCACAGCACGGAACAGAGAACACTAGCACAGGTGAACGGTGGAGCAGAAAACGAAGAAACACTCGAGGCACAGACGGGACGAAAGACACGGACACTGCGGAGATGGGCTTCGGCGCTTGCAGGGGCACTGTCCACACCGAAAAGCTGGGGGCCTGCCAAGGGAAAAAACAGGGGGAGGGAAGGAGGGAGGGGGAGATAGGATGCCAGGGAGGAGGAGGGGAGAAAACGAAAAAAGGGGGGTGGAAGCCCAGGGAGAGGGGGAGGGGAGGTAAGGATGAAAGGAGGGAGAGAGGGAGGGAGAGAAGGGAGAGAGGGTGCCCACAGGAAAATGAGAGGAGAGGGGAAGGCAAGGCTCAAAGTTGGTAGGAGGGGTAGATGGAGGGGAGGAGGGCATCATCCGGGAGGGGGAGTCGGCGGAAGCCACCTTGGGAGAGGGTGTGGAGAGTGTGAAGATGGAGAGCAGGTGGGATACAGGAGTACAGGCGCGGCAGTGGGTTGGGGTGGGAGAGGATGGAAGAGACAAGCGGGTGGGGAGGATCAAGCTTGCGGGAGGTGTAGAGGATCCGTATCCGTTGGAGGAAGAGAAGGAGGTGTGGGAAGGGGATGAGGTCATAGAGGAGCCGCGTGGGGGAAGGGAGGCGGATGCGATAGGCGAGGCGGAGTGCATGCCGTTCAAGGATTTGAAGGGATTTGTAAAAGGTAGGCGGGGCAGAGATCCAGGCGGGATGGGCATAACAGAGGATAGGGCGGATGAGAGATTTATAGGTGTGGAGGACGGTGGAGGGGTCCAGACCCCATGTGCGGCCAGAAAGGAGCTTCAGGAGGTGGAGTCGGGAGCGTGCCTTGGCTTGGATTGTCCGGAGATGAGGGGTCCAGGAGAGGCGACGGTCAAGGGTGACGCCAAGGTACTTGAGGGTGGATGTGAGGTTAATAGGACGGCCATAAATGGTAAGATAGAAATCAAGGAGACGGAAGGAAGGGGTGGTTTTGCCTACGATGATTGCCTGGGTCTTGGAAGGATTGACCTTGAGCAACCACTGGTTACACCAAGAGGTGAACCGGTCAAGATGGGATTGGAGAAGGTGTTGGGAGCGTTGCAGGGTGGGGGCAAGGGCAAGGAAGGCGGTGTCATCGGCGTACTGGAGAAGGTGAAGGGGGGGTGCAGGTGGAGGCATGTCCGCCGTATAAAGAAGGTAAAGAAGAGGGGAAAGGACGGAACCTTGGGGCACACCGGCAGAGGGGTAGAAGGTGTAGGAATCAGTGTTGTGGATAGTGACATAGGAAGGGCGGTGGGATATGGAGGAGGCGATCAGACGGACGTAGTTAATAGGAAGAGCAAAGGTTTGGAGCTTGAAGAGGAGACCAGAATGCCACACTCGGTCATAGGCGCGTTCAAGGTCAAGGGAGAGGAATATGGCGGAGCGACGGGAGTTGAGTTGTTCGGAGAGGAGGTGAGTGAGGTGAAGGAGAAGGTCATTGGCAGAGAAGGATGGTCGAAAGCCACATTGGGTGGAGGGAAGGAAGCGGTGCCGGTGGAGATGCTGGTGGATGCGGCGGGTTAGAATGGATTCCAGGACCTTGCTGAAGACCGAGGTAAGGCTTATAGGACGGTAGGAGGAGACAGCGGAAGGTGGTTTATCGGGTTTGAGGAACATCAGGATCCGGGAGGTTTTCCACAGGTCGGGGTAGAAGCCGGTGGACAAGACCACATTGTACAGCCTGGCCAGGGTGGAGAGGAAGGGGGCGGGAGCTTCACGGAGGTGACGGTAAGTAACACGGTCGTGACCAGGAGCAGTGTTGCGTTTGGTGCGGAGTATATCGATGATGTCTTGAGTAGTTATAGGGGTATTGAGTTCAGTGTGTGTAATGTTGTCCAAGTACTGGAAGCCAGGAGCCAGTGGAGGGATAGAGGTGTCAGTTCGATCGCGGACATCGGGGAAGAGGGAATAATCGAACTGGGGATCGTCAGGGATGGTAAAGACATCGGTGAGGTAGGAGGCAAAATGGTTGGCCTTACTAAGGTTGTCAGGAAAGGGATTGTCATTATGAAGGAGAGGATAGTAAGGGGGGGGCTTTGATCCAGTAAGGCGGCGGAAGGCTGACCAGTATTTGGACGAGTTAATAGGTAGGGTAGCATTAAGACGGGTGCATGTCTGTCGCCAGTCCCGGCGTTTCTTAGCCGCGAGCAAGTTCCGGATGTGTCTCTGGAGTTGCCGGTGGCGTTGTAGTATGTCCCGGTCACGCGTGTGGAGGAAGGCACGGTAGAGACGACGGGATTCTCGAAGGAGGAGGACGGCCTGTGGGGGTAAAGTGGGACGGTGCGGGTGGATGGCGACGGTAGGGATGTGGGCCTCCACGGCCTCAGACAAGGTCTGCTGGAGAAAGGATGCGGCATGGGTTATGTCATGTGGGCGGTGGTAGGTGAGGGGGTGGCTATCGACCCAGGTAGTAAGGGTATCCCGGTATGCATTCCAGTCGGCACGGGAGTAATCATGGACATACTTGGGGGGAGTATCAAGGCGAGGATCGGGACGGGGGCGACGACCGTCTGATATGGTAAGAAGGACAGGGAGATGGTCACTGCCAATAGGGTCGAGGACGTCCACCGCTATGCGGCCAAGGAGATTGGGGGAGGCTAGGACGACATCGGGTGTGGTATTGGATTCAGGGCGGGTGTGTTGGGGAAGAGGAAGGACATCTCCTTGGATGGTGGCGAGGAACCGATGCCACCGCCGTAACTGGGTGGCGGAGCGACTATGGATATTGAGATCTGCGGCAATCACGTAGGAGGAGAAGGTACGGTCGATGTGGGAAAGGAAGTCAAAAGGAATAGGGGCAGAGGGGCGGACATAGATGGTGGCGCAGGTAACGGTGAGGCCGGGGAAGAATAGACTAAGGATCAGGTGTTCCGTGGGGTTGGGAAGGAGGGGTTGGAGCCGAACAGGGATCTGGCGATGGTGGCCAATGGCAACTCCGCCACGCGCTATCGGGAGGGGGTTGTCAGAGCGGTGAAGGAGGTAGGGCGAGGTATGGACAGTATGGTGGGGCTGGAGGAATGTTTCGTTTAGGAGGAAGGCATCCACGTGGTGGGTGGTGAGGGTATGCATAAGGAGATTCTTGTTGACAGGAAGGGAACGGATGTTGTTAAACAGGATACGTTGCTGTCGCGCCATAGTGGGAATTTAGACGAGGGTGTCGAGACGCGAGAAGGTAAAATGGGCCTGGTTATGGGAGTAGGTGGCGTAAGTGTTGAGCTGGAAGACGGAACGGGCGGCAAGGGATACCTGCTGGAGGGTGTGGGGGCGCTGAAAGGGGTGGATGTTCTGAAGGACAACGGTTACAAAGCGGATGATGTCCTCAGCTGTGGGGGAGGGGGACGGAGGGAATTGGCGGGAGGGGTGGGGGTATCCAAGGGGCGGACAGGGACAGTGAGTTCAGGAGCGGAGGGAGGGGGTCGGGCCTTGCACTTTTGGGAGTAGGTTGGGTGTTGGAGGTTACAGGTGTTACAGGAGGGGGGGGACTGAAGGTTGGGGCACTGCCGGAGGAAGTGCGCTTCTTTGCAGTGCGGGCAGACGGGGGCCTCGCGGCACTCAGATGTAGGATGTGCATGCCGTACCGCTTTGGCAAATGCTTTATCTGCGCCATTCGCCTTAATCGCATCTGAGAGTAATTCTTAAAAAAACGCCTGTCGCTAATTGTTCGTCATCACAGGTACTGTATGCTATACGGCCACGACGCGCAACTGATTTCCAAAATTCATCTTTCTCGTGTTAGGATGGAACTTACGACTCCTGGTTTATTAGACCAGTGCTCCACCACTGAGCTAAAGAGGCGCGGCCTAGCGGTACTCTTGGGTACTTCGTCCTTACGGTCGTCTGCATCATCAGACTTTAGCTGACAACACTTCATATTACCGGCTAATATTTGCAGCTATGGCGACAAATTACTGCTTGGCTACACATCTGACACGTAACCGATGTGCTCTCCAAACAACAACACTTGCATTTCAGAACATGTCTTTCACACATGTCTACAAAATCACCTTCACCTTCAAATACAGTTTCCTTGCGACTGACAGAGACGTAGGCAAAGTTTAAAGTTGCTATTTCCATTAAATCTCGTTAATCAGAAAAACGGTAATTTACACCTGCAGCGGAACAAAATTCCGTTCCGCCCAGCGTCTGGCTGGAACCCACGACCCTAGGATTAAGAGTCTGACGCTCTACCGACTGAGCTAGCCGGCTACCTCGGTGAATACCTGCCGGGTAGCACGTCACACAGTACTCGTTTGGGTTGGGTGGTCCCATACAGAATCTCTCCATGATGCCTAATGTTTTCCTAACGTCACACTCGTCACGTACTTCACTTTTATGTCATAATCATTTCTGAGAGGTAAAGAAATTGCATGACAACATGCAGAGCTAGTGGCGTCAAAATTAACACACACACTTTATGTGACTGAAAAGCCGAACGAGTTACTTTCCGACGTTGTTTTAGATGTGCAAGTGATAGCCAGAACTCGCTGTGTCGGCACTCTGCCGACCATTTCGCTAGTTAACACCGGTCTTGTTGTGTGTGTTTCAAGCTCAAGAGCATCTCCAAGCAAAAAATGGTCAACAGCAACATTCAGACGGTTTCGTACTGCTCAATTGCTACATTAAATCGTTATGTTTCTTTTTCAGAACTGGAAAAATACAAGCGTGACAGCATTCGAACCTGTAATCTTCAGATCCGAAGTCCGACGCCTTATCCATTAGGCAACACGGTCACTGACGACCAACATTTACATGTATACGACTCATCTCGAAACGGTCACACCCCTGAGGATTTGTGTTTTCGTTCTACACAGCCGCTGCCCCTTGCTCTTTCCCACCCATTCGTTACATTCAACCTCTGACGAGACCGACCAAATATAGACTGAGAAACAAGACCACACACTTTGTGCATTCGGAATCGAAGGCAGGGCGTCCCTCGCCGCATTTGCTACGATTGCCATTTGCTACTTCTGCCGAAGCGGCGGCGGCGGCGACGACGACGACGACGACGACGACGACGACGACGACCGCGAGAGGCTCTGTGATATGTGAGAAATACATCTATAAAATGTAATTCAGACTGCCTCGTCCCACCTTATGCTGTACCGCTTTGGCAAATGCTTTATCTGCGCCATTCGCCTTAATCACATTTGAGAGTAATTCTTAAAAAAACGCCTGTCGCTAATTGTTCGTCATCACAGATACTGTTTGCTATACGGCCACGACGCGCAACTGATTTCCAAAATTCATCTTTCTCGTGTTAGGACGGAACTTACGACTCCTGGTTTATTAGACCAGTGCTCCACCACTGAGCTAAAGAGGCGCGGCCTAGCGGTACTCTTGGGTACTTCGTCCTTACGGTCGTCTGCATCATCAGACTTTAGCTGACAACACTTCATATTACCGGCTAATATTTGCAGCTATGGCGACAAATTACTGCTTGGCTACACATCTGACACGTAACCGATGTGCTCTCCAAACAACAACACTTGCATTTCAGAACATGTCTTTCACACATGTCTACAAAATCACCTTCACCTTCAAATACAGTTTCCTTGCGACTGACAGAGACGTAGGCAAAGTTTAAAGTTGCTATTTCCATTAAATCTCGTTAATCAGAAAAACGGTAATTTACACCTGCAGCGGAACAAAATTCCGTTCCGCCCAGCGTCTGGCTCGAACCCACGACCCTAGGATTAAGTGTCTGACGCTCTACCAACTGAGCTAGCCGGCTACCTCGGTGAATACCTGCCGGGTAGCACGTCACACAGTACTCGTTTGGGTTGGGTGGTCCCATACAGAATCTCTCCATGATGCCTAATGTTTTCCTAACGTCACACTCGTCACGTACTTCACTTTTATGTCATAATCATTTATGAGAGGTAAAGAAATTGCATGACAACATGCAGAGCTAGTGGCGTCAAAATTAACACACATACGTTATGTGACTGAAAAGCCGAACGAGTTACTTTCCGACGTTGTTTTAGATGTGCAAGTGATAGTCAGAACTCGCTGTGTCGGCACTCTGCCGACCATTTCGCTAGTTAACACCGGTCTTGTTGTGTGTGTTTCAAGCTCAAGAGCATCTCCAAGCAAAAAATGGTCAACAGCAACATTCAGACGGTTTCGTACTGCTCAATTGCTACATTAAAACGTTATGTTTCTTTTTCAGAACTGGAAAAATACAAGCGTGACAGCATTCGAACCTGTAATCTTCAGATCCGAAGTCCGACGCCTTATCCATTAGGCCACACGGTCACTGACGACCAACATTTCCATGTATACGACTCATCTCGAAACGCTCACACCCCTGAGGATTTGTGTTTTCGTTCTACACAGCCGCTGCCCCTTGCTCTTTCCCACCCATTCGTTACATTCAACCTCTGACGAGACCGACCAAATATAGACTGAGAAACAAGACCACACACTTTGTGCATTCGGAATCGAAGGCAGGGCGTCCCTCGCCGCATTTGCTACGATTGCCATTTGCTACTTCTGCAGAAGCGGCGGCGGCGGCAGCGGCGGCGACGACGACGAATATCGCGAGAGGCTCTGAGATATGTGAGAATACATCTATAAAATGTAATTCAGACTGCCTCGTCCCACCTTATGCTGTACCGCTTTGGCAAATGCTTTATCTGCGCCATTCGCCTTAATCGCATCTGAGAGTAATTCTTAAAAAAACGCCTGTCGCTAATTGTTCGTCATCACAGGTACTGCATGCTATACGGCCACGACGCGCAACTGATTTCCAAAATTCATCTTTCTCGTGTTAGGATGGAACTTACGACTCCTGGTTTATTAGACCAGTGCTCCACCACTGAGCTAAAGAGGCGCGGCCTAGCGGTACTCTTGGGTACTTCGTCCTTACGGTCGTCTGCATCATCAGACTTTAGCTGACAACACTTCATATTACCGGCTAATATTTGCAGCTATGGCGACAAATTACTGCTTGGCTACACATCTGACACGTAACCGATGTGCTCTCCAAACAACAACACTTGCATTTCAGAACATGTCTTTCACACATGTCTACAAAATCACCTTCACCTTCAAATACAGTTTCCTTGCGACTGACAGAGACGTAGGCAAAGTTTAAAGTTGCTATTTCCATTAAATCTCGTTAATCAGAAAAACGGTAATTTACACCTGCAGCGGAACAAAATTCCGTTCCGCCCAGCGTCTGGCTCGAAACCACGACCCTGGGATTAAGAGTCTGACGCTCTACCGACTGAGCTAGCCGGCTACCTCGGTGATTACCTGCCGGGTAGCACGTCACACAGTACTCGTTTGGGTTGGGTGGTCCCATACAGAATCTCTCCATGATGCCTAATGTTTTCCTAACGTCACACTCGTCACGTACTTCACTTTTATGTCATAATCATTTCTGAGAGGTAAAGAAATTGCATGACAACATGCAGAGCTAGTGGCGTCAAAATTAACACACACACTTTATGTGACTGAAAAGCCGAACGAGTTACTTTCCGACGTTGTTTTAGATGTGCAAGTGATAACCAGAACTCGCTGTGTCGGCACTCTGCCGACCATTTCGCTAGTTAACACCGGTCTTGTTGTGTGTGTTTCAAGCTCAAGAGCATCTCCAAACAAAAAATGGTCAACAGCAACATTCAGACGGTTTCGTACTGCTCAATTGCTACATTAAAACGTTATGTTTCTTTTTCAGAACTGGAAAAATACAAGCGTGACAGCATTCGAACCTGTAATCTTCACATCCGAAGTCCGACGCCTTATGCATTAGGCTACACGGTCACTGACGACCAACATTTACATGTATACGACTCATCTCGAAACGCTCACACCCCTGAGGATTTGTGTTTTCGTTCTACACAGCCGCTGCCCCTTGCTCTTTCCCACCCATTCGTTACATTCAACCTCTGACGAGACCGACCAAATATAGACTGAGAAACAAGACCACACACTTTGTGCATTCGGAATCGAAGGCAGGGCGTCCCTCGCCGCATTTGCTACGATTGCCATTTGCTACTTCTGCAGAAGCGGCGGCGGCGGCGGCGGCGACGACGACGACGACGACGACGACGACGACGACGACGACCGCCAGAGGCTCTGTGATATGTGAGAAATACATCTATAAAATGTAATTCAGACTGCCTCGTCCCACCTTATGCTGTACCGCTTTGGCAAATGCTTTATCTGCGCCATTCGCCTTAATCACATTTGAGAGTAATTCTTAAAAAAAACGCCTGTCGCTAATTGTTCGTCATCACAGGTACTGTTTGCTATACGGCCACGACGCGCAACTGATTTCCAAAATTCATCTTTCTCGTGTTAGGATGGAAGTTACGACTCCTGGTTTATTAGACCAGTGCTCCACCACTGAGCTAAAGAGGCGCGGCCTAGCGGTACTCTTGGGTACTTCGTCCTTACGGTCGTCTGCATCATCAGACTTTAGCTGACAACACTTCATATTACCGGCTAATATTTGCAGCTATGGCGACAAATTACTGCTTGGCTACACATCTGACACGTAACCGATGTGCTCTCCAAACAACAACACTTGCATTTCAGAACATGTCTTTCACACATGTCTACAAAATCACCTTCACCTTCAAATACAGTTTCCTTGCGACTGACAGAGACGTAGGCAAAGTTTAAAGTTGCTATTTCCATTAAATCTCGTTAATCAGAAAAACGGTAATTTACATCTGCAGCGGAACAAAATTCCGTTCCGCCCAGCGTCTGGCTCGAACCCACGACCGTGGGATTAAGAGTCTGACGCTCTACCAACTGAGCTAGCCGGCTACCTCGGTGAATACCTGCCGGGTAGCACGTCACACAGTACTCGTTTGGGTTGGGTGGTCCCATACAGAATCTCTCCATGATGCCTAATGTTTTCCTAACGTCACACTCGTCACGTACTTCACTTTTATGTCATAATCATTTCTGAGAGGTAAAGAAATTGCATGACAACATGCAGAGCTAGTGGCGTCAAAATTAACACACATACTTTATGTGACTGAAAAGCCGAACGAGTTACTTTCCGACGTTGTTTTAGATGTGCAAGTGATAGTCAGAACTCGCTGTGTCGGCACTCTGCCGACCATTTCGCTAGTTAACACCGGTCTTGTTGTGTGTGTTTCAAGCTCAAGAGCATCTCCAAGCAAAAAATGGTCAACAGCAACATTCAGACGGTTTCGTACTGCTCAATTGCTACATTAAAACGTTATGTTTCTTTTTCAGAACTGGAAAAATACAAGCGTGACAGCATTCGAACCTGTAATCTTCAGATCCGAAGTCCGACGCCTTATCCATTAGGCCACACGGTCACTGACGACCAACATTTACATGTATACGACTCATCTCGAAACGCTCACACCCCTGAGGATTTGTGTTTTCGTTCTACACAGCCGCTGCCCCTTGCTCTTTCCCACCCATTCGTTACATTCAACCTCTGACGAGACCGACCAAATATAGACTGAGAAACAAGACCACACACTTTGTGCATTCGGAATCGAAGGCAGGGCGTCCCTCGCCGCATTTGCTACGATTGCCATTTGCTACTTCTGCAGAAGCGGCGGCAGCGGCGGCGACGACGACGAATATCGCGAGAGGCTCTGAGATATGTGAGAATACATCTATAAAATGTAATTCAGACTGCCTCGTCCCACCTTATGCTGTACCGCTTTGGCAAATGCTTTATCTGCGCCATTCGCCTTAATCGCATCTGAGAGTAATTCTTAAAAAAACGCCTGTCGCTAATTGTTCGTCATCACAGGTACTGTTTGCTATACGGCCACGACGCGCAACTGATTTCCAAAATTCATCTTTCTCGTGTTAGGATGGAACTTACGACTCCTGGTTTATTAGACCAGTGCTCCACCACTGAGCTAAAGAGGCGCGACCTAGCGGTACTCTTGGGTACTTCGTCCTTACGGTCGTCTGCATCATCAGACTTTAGCTGACAACACTTCATATTACCGGCTAATATTTGCAGCTATTTCGACAAATTACTGCTTGGCTACACATCTTACACGTAACCGATGTGCTCTCCAAACAACAACACTTGCATTTCAGAACATGTCTTTCACACATATCTACAAAATCACCTTCACCTTCAAATACAGTTTCCTTGCGACTGACAGAGACGTAGGCAAAGTTTAAAGTTGCTATTTCCATTAAATCTCGTTAATCAGAAAAACGGTAATTTACACCTGCAGCGGAACAAAATTCCGTTCCGCCCAGCGTCTGGCTCGAACCCACGACCCTGGGATTAAGAGTCTGACGCTCTACCGACTGAGCTAGCCGGCTACCTCGGTGAATACCTGCCCGGTAGCACGTCATACAGTACTCGTTTGGGTTGGGTGGTCCCATATAGAATCTCTCCATGATGCCTAATGTTTTCCTAACGTCACACTCGTCACGTACTTCACTTTTATGTCATAATCATTTCTGAGAGGTAAAGAAATTGCATGACAACATGCAGAGCTAGTGGCGTCAAAATTAACACACATACTTTATGTGACTGAAAAGCCGAACGAGTTACTTTCCGACGTTGTTTTAGATGTGCAAGTGATAGTCAGAACTCGCTGTGTCGGCACTCTGCCGACCATTTCGCTAGTTAACACCGGTCTTGTTGTGTGTGTTTCAAGCTCAAGAGCAAGCAAAAAATGGGCAACAGCAACATTCAGACGGTTTCGTACTGCTCAATTGCTACATTAAAACGTTATGTTTCTTTTTCAGAACTGGAAAAATACAAGTGTGACAGCATTCGAACCTGTAATCTTCAGATCCGAAGTCCAACGCCTTATCCATTAGGCCACACGGTCACTGACGACCAACATTTACATGTATACGACTCATCTCGAAACGCTCACACCCCTGAGGATTTGTGTTTTCGTTCTACACAGCCGCTGCCCCTTGCTCTTTCCCACCCATTCGTTACATTCAACCTCTGACGAGACCGACCAAATATAGACTGAGAAACAAGACCACACACTTTGTGCATTCGGAATCGAAGGCAGGGCGTCCCTCGCCGCATTTGCTACGATTGCCATTTGCTACTTCTGCAGAAGCGGCGGCGGCGGCAGCGGCGGCGACGACGAATATCGCGAGAGGCTCTGAGATATGTGAGAATACATCTATAAAATGTAATTCAGACTGCCTCGTCCCACCTTATGCTGTACCGCTTTGGCAAATGCTTTATCTGCGCCATTCGCCTTAATCGCATCTGAGAGTAAATCTTAAAAAAACGCCTGTCGCTAATTGTTCGTCATCACAGGTACTGTATGCTATACGGCCACGACGCGCAACTGATTTCCAAAATTCATCTTTCTCGTGTTAGGATGGAACTTACGACTCCTGGTTTATTAGACCAGTGCTCCACCACTGAGCTAAAGAGGCGCGGCCTAGCGGTACTCTTGGGTACTTCGTCCTTACGGTCGTCTGCATCATCAGACTTTAGCTGACAACACTTCATATTACCGGCTAATATTTGCAGCTATGGCGACAAATTACTGCTTGGCTACACATCTGACACGTAACCGATGTGCTCTCCAAACAACAACACTTGCATTTCAGAACATGTCTTTCACACATGTCTACAAAATCACCTTCACCTTCAAATACAGTTTCCTTGCGACTGACAGAGACGTAGGCAAAGTTTAAAGTTGCTATTTCCATTAAATCTCGTTAATCAGAAAAACGGTAATTTACACCTGCAGCGGAACAAAATTCCGTTCCGCCCAGCGTCTGGCTCGAACCCACGACCCTGGGATTAAGAGTCTGACGCTCTACCGACTGAGCTAGCCGGCTACCTCGGTGAATACCTGCCGGGTAGCACGTCACACAATACTCGTTTGGGTTGGGTGGTCCCATACAGAATCTCTCCATGATGCCTAATGTTTTCCTAACGTCACACTCGTCACGTACTTCACTTTTATGTCATAATCATTTCTGAGAGGTAAAGAAATTGCATGACAACATGCAGAGCTAGTGGCGTCAAAATTAACACACACACTTTATGTGACTGAAAAGCCGAACGAGTTACTTTCCGACGTTGTTTTAGATGTGCAAGTGATAGCCAGAACTCGCTGTGTCGGCACTCTGCCGACCATTTCGATAGTTAACACCGGTCTTGTTGTGTGTGTTTCAAGCTCAAGAGCATCTCCAAGCAAAAAATGGTCAACAGCAACATTCAGACGGTTTCGTACTGCTCAATTGCTACATTAAAACGTTATGTTTCTTTTTCAGAACTGGAAAAATACAAGCGTGACAGCATTCGAACCTGTAATCTTCAGATCCGAAGTCCGACGCCTTATCCATTAGGCCACACGGTCACTGACGACCAACATTTACATGTATACGACTCATCTCGAAACGCTCACACCCCTGAGGATTTGTGTTTTCGTTCTACACAGCCGCTGCCCCTTGCTCTTTCCCACCCATTCGTTACATTCAACCTCTGACGAGACCGACCAAATATAGACTGAGAAACAAGACCACACACTTTGTGCATTCGGAATCGAAGGCAGGGCGTCCCTCGCCGCATTTGCTACGATTGCCATTTGCTACTTCTGCAGAAGCGGCGGCGGCGGCGGCGGCGACGACGACGACGACGACGACGACGACGACGACGACGACGACGACGACCGCGAGAGGCTCTGTGATATGTGAGAAATACATCTACAAAATGTAATTCAGACTGCCTCGTCCCACCTTATGCTGTACCGCTTTGGCAAATGCTTTATCTGCGCCATTCGCCTTAATCACATTTGAGAGTAATTCTTAAAAAAAACGCCTGTCGCTAATTGTTCGTCATCACAGATACTGTTTGCTATACGGCCACGACGCGCAACTGATTTCCAAAATTCATCTTTCTCGTGTTAGGATGGAAGTTACGACTCCTGGTTTATTAGACCAGTGCTCCACCACTGAGCTAAAGAGGCGCGGCCTAGCGGTACTCTTGGGTACTTCGTCCTTACGGTCGTCTGCATCATCAGACTTTAGCTGACAACACTTCATATTACCGGCTAATATTTGCAGCTATGGCGACAAATTACTGCTTGGCTACACATCTGACACGTAACCGATGTCCTCTCCAAACAACAACACTTGCATTTCAGAACATGTCTTTCACACATGTCTACAAAATCACCTTCACCTTCAAATACAGTTTCCTTGCGACTGACAGAGACGTAGGCAAAGTTTAAAGTTGCTATTTCCATTAAATCTCGTTAATCAGAAAAAAGGTAATTTACATCTGCAGCGGAACAAAATTCCGTTCCGCCCAGCGTCTGGCTCGAACCCACGACCGTGGGATTAAGAGTCTGACGCTCTACCAACTGAGCTAGCCGGCTACCTCGGTGAATACCTGCCGGGTAGCACGTCACACAGTACTCGTTTGGGTTGGGTGGTCCCATACAGAATCTCTCCATGATGCCTAATGTTTTCCTAACGTCACACTCGTCACGTACTTCACTTTTATGTCATAATCATTTCTGAGAGGTAAAGAAATTGCATGACAACATGCAGAGCTAGTGGCGTCAAAATTAACACACATACTTTATGTGACTGAAAAGCCGAACGAGTTACTTTCCGACGTTGTTTTAGATGTGCAAGTGATAGTCTGAACTCGCTGTGTCGGCACTCTGCCGACCATTTCGCTAGTTAACACCGGTCTTGTTGTGTGTGTTTCAAGCTCAAGAGCATCTCCAAGCAAAAAATGGTCAACAGCAACATTCAGACGATTTCGTACTGCTCAATTGCTACATTAAAACGTTATGTTTCTTTTTCAGAACTGGAAAAATACAAGCGTGACAGCATTCGAACCTGTAATCTTCAGATCTGAAGTCCGACGCCTTATCCATTAGGCCACACGGTCACTGACGACCAACATTTACATGTATACGACTCATCTCGAAACGCTCACACCCCTGAGGATTTGTGTTTTCGTTCTACACAGCCGCTGCCCCTTGCTCTTTCCCACCCATTCGTTACATTCAACCTCTGACGAGACCGACCAAATATAGACTGAGAAACAAGACCACACACTTTGTGCATTCGGAATCGAAGGCAGGGCGTCCCTCGCCGCATTTGCTACGATTGCCATTTGCTACTTCTGCAGAAGCGGCGGCGGCGGCAGCGGCGGCGACGACGACGAATATCGCGAGAGGCTCTGAGATATGTGAGAATACATCTATAAAATGTAATTCAGACTGCCTCGTCCCACCTTATGCTGTACCGCTTTGGCAAATGCTTTATCTGCGCCATTCGCCTTAATCGCATCTGAGAGTAATTCTTAAAAAAACGCCTGTCGCTAATTGTTCGTCATCACAGGTACTGTTTGCTATACGGCCACGACGCGCAACTGATTTCCAAAATTCATCTTTCTCGTGTTAGGATGGAACTTACGACTCCTGGTTTATTAGACCAGTGCTCCACCACTGAGCTAAAGAGGCGCGGCCTAGCGGTACTCTTGGGTACTTCGTCCTTACGGTCGTCTGCATCATCAGACTTTAGCTGACAACACTTCATATTACCGGCTAATATTTGCAGCTATTTCGACAAATTACTGCTTGGCTACACATCTGACACGTAACCGATGTGCTCTCCAAACAACATCACTTGCATTTCAGAACATGTCTTTCACACATATCTACAAAATCACCTTCACCTTCAAATACAGTTTCCTTGCGACTGACAGAGACGTAGGCAAAGTTTAAAGTTGCTATTTCCATTAAATCTCGTTAATCAGAAAAACGGTAATTTACACCTGCAGCGGAACAAAATTCCGTTCCGCCCAGCGTCTGGCTCGAACCCACGACCCTGGGATTAAGAGTCTGACGCTCTACCGACTGAGCTAGCCGGCTACCTCGGTGAATACCTGCCCGGTAGCACGTCATACAGTACTCGTTTGGGTTGGGTGGTCCCATATAGAATCTCTCCATGATGCCTAATGTTTTCCTAACGTCACACTCGTCACGTACTTCACTTTTATGTCATAATCATTTCTGAGAGGTAAAGAATTTGCATGACAACATGCAGAGCTAGTGGCGTCAAATTTAACACACATACTTTATGTGACTGAAAAGCCGAACGAGTTACTTTCCGACGTTGTTTTAGATGTGCAAGTGATAGTCAGAACTCGCTGTGTCGGCACTCTGCCGACCATTTCGCTAGTTAACACCGGTCTTGTTGTGTGTGTTTCAAGCTCAAGAGCATCTCCAAGCAAAAAATGGTCAACAGCAACATTCAGACGGTTTCGTACTGCTCAATTGCTACATTAAAACGTTATGTTTCTTTTTCAGAACTGGAAAAATACAAGTGTGACAGCATTCGAACCTGTAATCTTCAGATCCGAAGTCCGACGCCTTATCCATTAGGCCACACGGTCACTGACGACCAACATTTACATGTATACGACTCATCTCGAAACGCTCACACCCCTGAGGATTTGTGTTTTCGTTCTACACAGCCGCTGCCCCTTGCTCTTTCCCACCCATTCGTTACATTCAACCTCTGACGAGACCGACCAAATATAGACTGAGAAACAAGACCACACACTTTGTGCATTCGGAATCGAAGGCAGGGCGTCCCTCGCCGCATTTGCTACGATTGCCATTTGCTACTTCTGCAGAAGCGGCGGCGGCGGCAGCGGCGGCGACGACGACGAATATCGCGAGAGGCTCTGAGATATGTGAGAATACATCTATAAAATGTAATTCAGACTGCCTCGTCCCACCTTATGCTGTACCGCTTTGGCAAATGCTTTATCTGCGCCATTCGCCTTAATCGCATCTGAGAGTAATTCTTAAAAAAACGCCTGTCGCTAATTGTTCGTCATCACAGGTACTGTTTGCTATACGGCCACGACGCGCAACTGATTTCCAAAATTCATCTTTCTCGTGTTAGGATGGAACTTACGACTCCTGGTTTATTAGACCAGTGCTCCACCACTGAGCTAAAGAGGCGCGGCCTAGCGGTACTCTTGGGTACTTCGTCCTTACGGTCGTCTGCATCATCAGACTTTAGCTGACAACACTTCATATTACCGGCTAATATTTGCAGCTATTTCGACAAATTACTGCTTGGCTACACATCTGACACGTAACCGATGTGCTCTCCAAACAACAACACTTGCATTTCAGAACATGTCTTTCACACATATCTACAAAATCACCTTCACCTTCAAATACAGTTTCCTTGCGACTGACAGAGACGTAGGCAAAGTTTAAAGTTGCTATTTCCATTAAATCTCGTTAATCAGAAAAACGGTAATTTACACCTGCAGCGGAACAAAATTCCGTTCCGCCCAGCGTCTGGCTCGAACCCACGACCCTGGGATTAAGAGTCTGACGCTCTACCGACTGAGCTAGCCGGCTACCTCGGTGAATACCTGCCCGGTAGCACGTCATACAGTACTCGTTTGGGTTGGGTGGTCCCATATAGAATCTCTCCATGATGCCTAATGTTTTCCTAACGTCACACTCGTCACGTACTTCACTTTTATGTCATAATCATTTCTGAGAGGTAAAGAATTTGCATGACAACATGCAGAGCTAGTGGCGTCAAAATTAACACACATACTTTATGTGACTGAAAAGCCGAACGAGTTACTTTCCGACGTTGTTTTAGATGTGCAAGTGATAGTCAGAACTCGCTGTGTCGGCACTCTGCCGACCATTTCGCTAGTTAACACCGGTCTTGTTGTGTGTGTTTCAAGCTCAAGAGCATCTCCAAGCAAAAAATGGTCAACAGCAACATTCAGACGGTTTCGTACTGCTCAATTGCTACATTAAAACGTTATGTTTCTTTTTCAGAACTGGAAAAATACAAGTGTGACAGCATTCGAACCTGTAATCTTCAGATCCGAAGTCCGACGCCTTATCCATTAGGCCACACGGTCACTGACGACCAACATTTACATGTATACGACTCATCTCGAAACGCTCACACCCCTGAGGATTTGTGTTTTCGTTCTACACAGCCGCTGCCCCTTGCTCTTTCCCACCCATTCGTTACATTCAACCTCTGACGAGACCGACCAAATATAGACTGAGAAACAAGACCACACACTTTGTGCATTCGGAATCGAAGGCAGGGCGTCCCTCGCCGCATTTGCTACGATTGCCATTTGCTACTTCTGCAGAAGCGGCGGCGGCGGCAGCGGCGGCGACGACGAATATCGCGAGAGGCTCTGAGATATGTGAGAATACATCTATAAAATGTAATTCAGACTGCCTCGTCCCACCTTATGCTGTACCGCTTTGGCAAATGCTTTATCTGCGCCATTCGCCTTAATCGCATCTGAGAGTAAATCTTAAAAAAACGCCTGTCGCTAATTGTTCGTCATCACAGGTACTGTATGCTATACGGCCACGACGCGCAACTGATTTCCAAAATTCATCTTTCTCGTGTTAGGATGGAACTTACGACTCCTGGTTTATTAGACCAGTGCTCCACCACTGAGCTAAAGAGGCGCGGCCTAGCGGTACTCTTGGGTACTTCGTCCTTACGGTCGTCTGCATCATCAGACTTTAGCTGACAACACTTCATATTACCGGCTAATATTTGCAGCTATGGCGACAAATTACTGCTTGGCTACACATCTGACACGTAACCGATGTGCTCTCCAAACAACAACACTTGCATTTCAGAACATGTCTTTCACACATGTCTACAAAATCACCTTCACCTTCAAATACAGTTTCCTTGCGACTGAGAGAGACGTAGGCAAAGTTTAAAGTTGCTATTTCCATTAAATCTCGTTAATCAGAAAAACGGTAATTTACACCTGCAGCGGAACAAAATTCCGTTTCGCCCAGCGTCTGGCTCGAACCCACGACCCTGGGATTAAGAGTCTGACGCTCTACCGACTGAGCTAGCCGGCTACCTCGGTGAATACCTGCCGGGTAGCACGTCACACAATACTCGTTTGGGTTGGGTGGTCCCATACAGAATCTCTCCATGATGCCTAATGTTTTCCTAACGTCACACTCGTCACGTACTTCACTTTTATGTCATAATCATTTCTGAGAGGTAAAGAAATTGCATGACAACATGCAGAGCTAGTGGCGTCAAAATTAACACACACACTTTATGTGACTGAAAAGCCGAACGAGTTACTTTCCGACGTTGTTTTAGATGTGCAAGTGATAGCCAGAACTCGCTGTGTCGGCACTCTGCCGACCATTTCGCTAGTTAACACCGGTCTTGTTGTGTGTGTTTCAAGCTCAAGAGCATCTCCAAGCAAAAAATGGTCAACAGCAACATTCAGACGGTTTCGTACTGCTCAATTGCTACATTAAAACGTTATGTTTCTTTTTCAGAACTGGAAAAATACAAGCGTGACAGCATTCGAACCTGTAATCTTCAGATCCGAAGTCCGACGCCTTATCCATTAGGCCACACGGTCACTGACGACCAACATTTACATGTATACGACTCATCTCGAAACGCTCACACCCCTGAGGATTTGTGTTTTCGTTCTACACAGCCGCTGCCCCTTGCTCTTTCCCACCCATTCGTTACATTCAACCTCTGACGAGACCGACCAAATATAGACTGAGAAACAAGACCACACACTTTGTGCATTCGGAATCGAAGGCAGGGCGTCCCTCGCCGCATTTGCTACGATTGCCATTTGCTACTTCTGCAGAAGCGGCGGCGGCGGCAGCGGCGGCGACGACGACGACGACGACGAATATCGCGAGAGGCTCTGAGATATGTGAGAATACATCTATAAAATGTAATTCAGACTGCCTCGTCCCACCTTATGCTGTACCGCTTTGGCAAATGCTTTATCTGCGCCATTCGCCTTAATCGCATCTGAGAGTAATTCTTAAAAAAACGCCTGTCGCTAATTGTTCGTCATCACAGGTACTGTTTGCTATACGGCCACGACGCGCAACTGATTTCCAAAATTCATCTTTCTCGTGTTAGGATGGAACTTACGACTCCTGGTTTATTAGACCAGTGCTCCACCACTGAGCTAAAGAGGCGCGGCCTAGCGGTACTCTTGGGTACTTCGTCCTTACAGTCGTCTGCATCATCAGACTTTAGCTGACAACACTTCATATTACCGGCTAATATTTGCAGCTATTTCGACAAATTACTGCTTGGCTACACATCTGACACGTAACCGATGTGCTCTCCAAACAACAACACTTGCATTTCAGAACATGTCTTTCACACATATCTACAAAATCACCTTCACCTTCAAATACAGTTTCCTTGCGACTGACAGAGACGTAGGCAAAGTTTAAAGTTGCTATTTCCATTAAATCTCGTTAATCAGAAAAACGGTAATTTACACCTGCAGCGGAACAAAATTCCGTTCCGCCCAGCGTCTGGCTCGAACCCACGACCCTGGGATTAAGAGTCTGACGCTCTACCGACTGAGCTAGCCGGCTACCTCGGTGAATACATGCCGGGTAGCACGTCATACAGTACTCGTTTGGGTTGGGTGGTCCCATATAGAATCAATCCATGATGCCTAATGTTTTCCTAACGTCACACTCGTCACGTACTTCACTTTTATGTCATAATCATTTCTGAGAGGTAAAGAAATTGCATGACAACATGCAGAGCTAGTGGCGTCAAAATTAACACACATACTTTATGTGACTGAAAAGCCGAACGAGTTACTTTCCGACGTTGTTTTAGATGTGCAAGTGATAGTCAGAACTCGCTGTGTCGGCACTCTGCCGACCATTTCGCTAGTTAACACCGGTCTTGTTGTGTGTGTTTCAAGCTCAAGAGCATCTCCAAGCAAAAAATGGGCAACAGCAACATTCAGACGGTTTCGTACTGCTCAATTGCTACATTAAAACGTTATGTTTCTTTTTCAGAACTGGAAAAATACAAGCGTGACAGCATTCGAACCTGTATTCTTCAGATCCGAAGTCCGACGCCTTATCCATTAGGCCACACGGTCACTGACGACCAACATTTACATGTATACGACTCATCTCGAAACGCTCACACCCCTGAGGATTTGTGTTTTCGTTCTACACAGCCGCTGCCCCTTGCTCTTTCCCACCCATTCGTTACATTCAACCTCTGACGAGACCGACCAAATATAGACTGAGAAACAAAACCACACACTTTGTGCATTCGGAATCGAAGGCAGGGCGTCCCTCGCCGCATTTGCTACGATTGCCATTTGCTACTTCTGCAGAAGCAGCGGCGGCGGCGGCGACGACGACGACGACGACGACGACGAGGACGAATATCGCGAGAGGCTCTGAGATATGTGAGAAATACATCTATAAAATGTAATTCAGACTGCCTCGTCTCACCTTATGCTGTACCGCTTTGGCAAATGCTTTATCTGCGCCATTCGCCTTAATCACATTTGAGAGTAATTCTTAAAAAAAACGCCTGTCGCTAATTGTTCGTCATCACAGATACTGTTTGCTATACGGCCACGACGCGCAACTGATTTCCAAAATTCATCTTTCTCGTGTTAGGATGGAACTTACGACTCCTGGTTTATTAGACCAGTGCTCTACCACTGAGCTAAAGAGGCGCGGCCTAGCGGTACTCTTGGGTACTTCGTCCTTACGGTCGTCTGCATCATCAGACTTTAGCTGACAACACTTCATATTACCGGCTAATATTTGCAGCTATGGCGACAAATTACTGCTTGGCTACACATCTGACACGTAACCGATGTGCTCTCCAAACAACAACACTTACATTTCAGAACATGTCTTTCACACATGTCTACAAAATCACCTTCACCTTCAAATACAGTTTCCTTGCGACTGACAGAGACGTAGGCAAAGTTTAAAGTTGCTATTTCCATTAAATCTCGTTAATCAGAAAAACGGTAATTTACACCTGCAGCGGAACGAAATTCCGTTCCGCCCAGCGTCTGGCTCGAACCCACGACCGTGGGATTAAGAGTCTGACGCTCTACCAACTGAGCTAGCCGGCTACCTCGCTGAATACCTGCCGGGTAGCACGTCACACAGTACTCGTTTGGGTTGGGTGGTCCCATACAGAATCTCTCCATGATGCCTAATGTTTTCCTAACGTCACACTCGTCACGTACTTCACTTTTATGTCATAATCATTTCTGAGAGGTAAAGAAATTGCATGACAACATGCAGAGCTAGTGGCGTCAAAATTAACACACATACTTTATGTGACTGAAAAGCCGAACGAGTTACTTTCCGACGTTGTTTTAGATGTGCAAGTGATAGTCAGAACTCGCTGTGTCGGCACTCTGCCGACCATTTCGCTAGTTAACACCGGTCTTGTTGTGTGTGTTTCAAGCTCAAGAGCATCTCCAAGCAAAAAATGGTCAACAGCAACATTCAGACGGTTTCGTACTGCTCAATTGCTACATTAAAACGTTATGTTTCTTTTTCAGAACTGGAAAAATACAAGCGTGACAGCATTCGAACCTGTATTCTTCAGATCCGAAGTCCGACACCTTATCCATTATGCCACACGGTCACTGACGACCAACATTTACATGTATACGACTCACCTCGAAACGCTCACACCCCTGAGGATTTGTGTTTTCGTTCTACACAGCCGCTGCCCCTTGCTCTTTCCCACCCATTCGTTACATTCAACCTCTGACGAGACCGACCAAATATAGACTGAGAAACAAGACCACACACTTTGTGCATTCGGAATCGAAGGCAGGGCGTCCATCGCCGCATTTGCTACGATTGCCAATTGCTACTTCTGCAGAAGCGGCGGCGGCGGCGGCGGCGGCGGCGGCGGCGGCGGCGGCGACGACGACGACGACGACGAATATCGCGAGAGGCTCTGAGATATGTGAGAATACATCTATAAAATGTAATTCAGACTGCCTCGTCCCACCTTATGCTGTACCGCTTTGGCAAATGCTTTATCTGCGCCATTCGCCTTAATCGCATCTGAGAGTAATTCTTAAAAAAACGCCTGTCGCTAATTGTTCGTCATCACAGGTACTGTATGCTATACGGCCACGACGCGCAACTGATTTCCAAAATTCATCTTTCTCGTGTTAGGATGGAACTTACGACCCCTGGTTTATTAGACCAGTGCTCCACCACTGACCTAAAGAGGCGCGGCCTAGCGGTACTCTTGGGTACTTCGTCCTTACGGTCGTCTGCATCATCAGACTTTAGCTGACAACACTTCATATTACCGGCTAATATTTGCAGCTATGGCGACAAATTACTGCTTGGCTACACATCTGACACGTAACCGATGTGCTCTCCAAACAACAACACTTGCATTTCAGAACATGTCTTTCACACATGTCTACAAAATCACCTTCACCTTCAAATACAGTTTCCTTGCGACTGACAGAGACGTAGGCAAAGTTTAAAGTTGCTATTTCCATTAAATCTCGTTAATCAGAAAAACGGTAATTTACACCTGCAGCGGAACAAAATTCAGTTCCGCCCAGCGTCTGGCTCGAACCCACAACCGTGGGATTAAGAGTATGACGCTCTACCAACTGAGCTAGCCGGCTACCTCGGTGAATACCTGCCGGGTAGCACGTCACACAGAAATCGTTTGGGTTGGGTGGTCCCATACAGAATCTCTCCATGATGCCTAATGTTTTCCTAACGTCACACTCGTCACGTATTTCACTTTTATGTCATAATCATTTCTGAGAGGTAAAGAAATTGCATGACAACATGCAGAGCTAGTGGCGTCAAAATTAACACACATACTTTATGTGACTGAAAAGCCGAACGAGTTACTTTCCGACGTTGTTTTAGATGTGCAAGTGATAGTCAGAACTCGCTGTGTCGGCACTCTGCCGACCTTTTCGCTAGTTAACACTGGTCTTGTTGTGTGTGTTTCAAGCTCAAGAGCATCTCCAAGCAAAAAATGGTCAACAGCAACATTCAGACGGTTTCGTACTGCTCAATTGCTACATTAAAACGTTATGTTTCTTTTTCAGAACTGGAAAAAAACAAGCGTGACAGCATTCGAACCTGTAATCTTCAGATCCGAAGTCCGACGCCTTATCCATTAGGCCACACGGTCACTGACGACCAACATTTACATGTATACGACTCACCTCGAAACGCTCACACCCCTGAGGATTTGTGTTTTCGTTCTACACAGCCGCTGCCCCTTGCCCTTTCCCACCCATTCGTTACATTCAACCTCTGACGAGACCGACCAAATATAGACTGAGAAACAAGACCACACACTTTGTGCATTCGGAATCGAAGGCAGGGCGTCCCTCGCCGCATTTGCTACGATTGCCATTTGCTACTTCTGCAGAAGCAGCGGCGGCGGCGACGACGACGACGACGACGACGAGGACGAATATCGCGAGAGGCTCTGAGATATGTGAGAAATACATCTATAAAATGTAATTCAGACTGCCTCGTCCCACCTTATGCTGTACCGCTTTGGCAAATGCTTTATCTGCGCCATTCGCCTTAATCACATTTGAGAGTAATTCTTAAAAAAAACGCCTGTCGCTAATTGTTCGTCATCACAGATACTGTTTGCTATACGGCCACGACGCGCAACTGATTTCCAAAATTCATCTTTCTCGTGTTAGGATGGAACTTACGACTCCTGGTTTATTAGACCAGTGCTCTACCACTGAGCTAAAGAGGCGCGGCCTAGCGGTACTCTTGGGTACTTCGTCCTTACGGTCGTCTGCATCATCAGACTTTAGCTGACAACACTTCATATTACCGGCTAATATTTGCAGCTATGGCGACAAATTACTGCTTGGCTACACATCTGACACGTAACCGATGTGCTCTCCAAACAACAACACTTACATTTCAGAACATGTCTTTCACACATGTCTACAAAATCACCTTCACCTTCAAATACAGTTTCCTTGCGACTGACAGAGACGTAGGCAAAGTTTAAAGTTGCTATTTCCATTAAATCTCGTTAATCAGAAAAACGGTAATTTACACCTGCAGCGGAACAAAATTCCGTTCCGCCCAGCGTCTGGCTCGAACCCACGACCGTGGCATTAAGAGTCTGACGCTCTACCAACTGAGCTAGCCGGCTACCTCGGTGAATACCTGCCGGGTAGCACGTCACACAGTACTCGTTTGGGTTGGGTGGTCCCATACAGAATCTCTCCATGATGCCTAATGTTTTCCTAACGTCACACTCGTCACGTACTTCACTTTTATGTCATAATCATTTCTGAGAGGTAAAGAAATTGCATGACAACATGCAGAGCTAGTGGCGTCAAAATTAACACACATACTTTATGTGACTGAAAAGCCGAACGAGTTACTTTCCGACGTTGTTTTAGATGTGCAAGTGATAGTCAGAACTCGCTGTGTCGGCACTCTGCCGACCATTTCGCTAGTTAACACCGGTCTTGTTGTGTGTGTTTCAAGCTCAAGAGCATCTCCAAGCAAAAAATGGTCAACAGCAACATTCAGACGGTTTCGTACTGCTCAATTGCTACATTAAAACGTTATGTTTCTTTTTCAGAACTGGAAAAATACAAGCGTGACAGCATTCGAACCTGTAATCTTCAGATCCCAAGTCCGACGCTTTATCCATTAGGCCACACGGTCACTGACGACCAACATTTACATGTATACGACTCATCTCGAAACGCTCACACCCCTGAGGATTTGTGTTTTCGTTCTACACAGCCGCTGCCCCTTGCTCTTTCCCACCCATTCGTTACATTCAACCTCTGACGAGACCGACCAAATATAGACTGAGAAACAAGACCACACACTTTGCGCATTCGGAATCGAAGGCAGGGCGTCCCTCGCCGCATTTGCTACGATTGCCAATTGCTACTTCTGCAGAAGCGGCGGCGGCGGCGGCGACGACGACGACGACGACGACGACGAAGACGACGACGACGAATATCGCGAGAGGCTCTGAGATATGTGAGAATACATCTATAAAATGTAATTCAGACTGCCTCGTCCCACCTTATGCTGTACCGCTTTGGCAAATGCTTTATCTGCGCCATTCGCCTTAATCGCATCTGAGAGTAATTCTTAAAAAAACGCCTGTCGCTAATTGTTCGTCATCACAGGTACTGTATGCTATACGGCCACGACGCGCAACTGATTTCCAAAATTCATCTTTCTCGTGTTAGGATGGAACTTACGACTCCTGGTTTATTAGACCAGTGCTCCACCACTGACCTAAAGAGGCGCGGCCTAGCGGTACTCTTGGGTACTTCGTCCTTACGGTCGTCTGCATCATCAGACTTTAGCTGACAACACTTCATATTACCGGCTAATATTTGCAGCTATGGCGACAAATTACTGCTTGGCTACACATCTGACACGTAACCGATGTGCTCTCCAAACAACAACACTTGCATTTCAGAACATGTCTTTCACACATGTCTACAAAATCACCTTCACCTTCAAATACAGTTTCCTTGCGACTGACAGAGACGTAGGCAAAGTTTAAAGTTGCTATTTCCATTAAATCTCGTTAATCAGAAAAACGGTAATTTACACCTGCAGCGGAACAAAATTCAGTTCCGCCCAGCGTCTGTCTCGAACCCACAACCGTGGGATTAAGAGTATGACGCTCTACCAACTGAGCTAGCCGGCTACCTCGGTGAATACCTGCCGGGTAGCACGTCACACAGAAATCGTTTGGGTTGGGTGGTCCCATACAGAATCTCTCCATGATGCCTAATGTTTTCCTAACGTCACACTCGTCACGTATTTCACTTTTATGTCATAATCATTTCTGAGAGGTAAAGAAATTGCATGACAACATGCAGAGCTAGTGGCGTCAAAATTAACACACATACTTTATGTGACTGAAAAGCCGAACGAGTTACTTTCCGACGTTGTTTTAGATGTGCAAGTGATAGTCAGAACTCGCTGTGTCGGCACTCTGCCGACCATTTCGCTAGTTAACACTGGTCTTGTTGTGTGTGTTTCAAGCTCAAGAGCATCTCCAAGCAAAAAATGGTCAACAGCAACATTCAGACGGTTTCGTACTGCTCAATTGCTACATTAAAACGTTATGTTTCTTTTTCAGAACTGGAAAAAAACAAGCGTGACAGCATTCGAACCTGTAATCTTCAGATACGAAGTCCGACGCCTTATCCATTAGGCCACACGGTCACTGACGACCAACATTTACATGTATACGACTCATCTCGAAACGCTCACACCCCTGAGGATTTGTGTTTTCGTTCTACACAGCCGCTGCCCCTTGCTCTTTCCCACCCATTCGTTACATTCAACCTCTGACGAGACCGACCAAATATAGACTGAGAAACAAGACCACACACTTTGTGCATTCGGAATCGAAGGCAGGGCGTCCCTCGCCGCATTTGCTACGATTGCCATTTGCTACTTCTGCAGAAGCGGCGGCGGCGGCAGCGGCGGCGACGACGACGAATATCGCGAGAGGCTCTGAGATATGTGAGAATACATCTATAAAATGTAATTCAGACTGCCTCGTCCCACCTTATGCTGTACCGCTTTGGCAAATGCTTTATCTGCGCCATTCGCCTTAATCGCATCTGAGAGTAATTCTTAAAAAAACGCCTGTCGCTAATTGTTCGTCATCACAGGTACTGTTTGCTATACGGCCACGACGCGCAACTGATTTCCAAAATTCATCTTTCTCGTGTTAGGATGGAACTTACGACTCCTGGTTTATTAGACCAGTGCTCCACCACTGAGCTAAAGAGGCGCGGCCTAGCGGTACTCTTGGGTACTTCGTCCTTACGGTCGTCTGCATCATCAGACTTTAGCTGACAACACTTCATATTACCGGCTAATATTTGCAGCTATTTCGACAAATTACTGCTTGGCTATACATCTGACACGTAACCGATGTGCTCTCCAAACAACAACACTTGCATTTCAGAACATGTCTTTCACACATATCTACAAAATCACCTTCACCTTCAAATACAGTTTCCTTGCGACTGACAGAGACGTAGGCAAAGTTTAAAGTTGCTATTTCCATTAAATCTCGTTAATCAGAAAAACGGTAATTTACACCTGCAGCGGAACAAAATTCCGTTCTGCCCAGCGTCTGGCTCGAACCCACGACCCTGGGATTAAGAGTCTGACGCTCTACCGACTGAGCTAGCCGGCTACCTCGGTGAATACCTGCCGGGTAGCACGTCATACAGTACTCGTTTGGGTTGGGTGGTCCCATATAGAATCTCTCCATGATGCCTAATGTTTTCCTAACGTCACACTCGTCACGTACTTCACTTTTATGTCATAATCATTTCTGAGAGGTAAAGAAATTGCACGACAACATGCAGAGCTAGTGGCGTCAAAATTAACACACATACTTTATGTGACTGAAAAGCCGAACGAGTTACTTTCCGACGTTGTTTTAGATGTGCAAGTAATAGTCAGAACTCGCTGTGTCGGCACTCTGCCGACCATTTCGCTAGTTAACACCGGTCTTGTTGTGTGTGTTTCAGGCTCAAGAGCATCTCCAAGCAAAAAATGGTCAACAGCAACATTCAGACGGTTTCGTACTGCTCAATTGCTACATTAAAACGTTATGTTTCTTTTTCAGAACTGGAAAAATACAAGCGTGACAGCATTCGAACCTGTATTCTTCAGATCCGAAGTCCGACGCCTTATCCATTAGGCCACACGGTCACTGACGACCAACATTTACATGTATACGACTCATCTCGAAACGCTCACACCCCTGAGGATTTGTGTTTTCGTTCTACACAGCCGCTGCCCCTTGCTCTTTCCCACCCATTCGTTACATTCAACCTCTGACGAGACCGACCAAATATAGACTGAGAAACAAGACCACACACTTTGTGCATTCGGAATCGAAGGCAGGGCGTCCCTCGCCGCATTTGCTACGATTGCCATTTGCTACTTCTGCAGAAGCAGCGGCGGCGGCGACGACGACGACGACGACGACGACGAGGACGAATATCGCGAGAGGCTCTGAGATATGTGAGAAATACATCTATAAAATGTAATTCAGACTGCCTCGTCCCACCTTATGCTGTACCGCTTTGGCAAATGCTTTATCTGCGCCATTCGCCTTAATCGCATCTGAGAGTAATTCTTAAAAAAACGCCTGTCGCTAATTGTTCGTCATCACAGGTACTGTTTGCTATACGGCCACGACGCGCAACTGATTTCCAAAATTCATCTTTCTCGTGTTAGGATGGAACTTACGACTCCTGGTTTATTAGACCAGTGCTCCACCACTGAGCTAAAGAGGCGCGGCCTAGCGGTACTCTTGGGTACTTCGTCCTTACGGTCGTCTGCATCATCAGACTTTAGCTGACAACACTTCATATTACCGGCTAATATTTGCAGCTATTTCGACAAATTACTGCTTGGCTACACATCTGACACGTAACCGATGTGCTCTCCAAACAACAACACTTGCATTTCAGAACATGTCTTTCACACATATCTACAAAATCACCTTCACCTTCAAATACAGTTTCCTTGCGACTGACAGAGACGTAGGCAAAGTTTAAAGTTGCTATTTCCATTAAATCTCGTTAATCAGAAAAACGGTAATTTACACCTGCAGCGGAACAAAATTCCGTTCCGCCCAGCGTCTGGCTCGAACCCACGACCCTGGGATTAAGAGTCTGACGCTCTACCGACTGAGCTAGCCGGCTACCTCGGTGAATACATGCCGGGTAGCACGTCATACAGTACTCGTTTGGGTTGGGTGGTCCCATATAGAATCAATCCATGATGCCTAATGTTTTCCTAACGTCACACTCGTCACGTACTTCACTTTTATGTCATAATCATTTCTGAGAGGTAAAGAAATTGCATGACAACATGCAGAGCTAGTGGCGTCAAAATTAACACACATACTTTATGTGACTGAAAAGCCGAACGAGTTACTTTCCGACGTTGTTTTAGATGTGCAAGTGATAGTCAGAACTCGCTGTGTCGGCACTCTGCCGACCATTTCGCTAGTTAACACCGGTCTTGTTGTGTGTGTTTCAAGCTCAAGAGCATCTCCAAGCAAAAAATGGGCAACAGCAACATTCAGACGGTTTCGTACTGCTCAATTGCTACATTAAAACGTTATGTTTCTTTTTCAGAACTGGAAAAATACAAGCGTGACAGCATTCGAACCTGTATTCTTCAGATCCGAAGTCCGACGCCTTATCCATTAGGCCACACGGTCACTGACGACCAACATTTACATGTATACGACTCATCTCGAAACGCTCACACCCCTGAGGATTTGTGTTTTCGTTCTACACAGCCGCTGCCCCTTGCTCTTTCCCACCCATTCGTTACATTCAACCTCTGACGAGACCGACCAAATATAGACTGAGAAACAAAACCACACACTTTGTGCATTCGGAATCGAAGGCAGGGCGTCCCTCGCCGCATTTGCTACGATTGCCATTTGCTACTTCTGCAGAAGCAGCGGCGGCGGCGACGACGACGACGACAACGACGACGACGACGACGAGGACGAATATCGCGAGAGGCTCTGAGATATGTGAGAAATACATCTATAAAATGTAATTCAGACTGCCTCGTCTCACCTTATGCTGTACCGCTTTGGCAAATGCTTTATCTGCGCCATTCGCCTTAATCACATTTGAGAGTAATTCTTAAAAAAAACGCCTGTCGCTAATTGTTCGTCATCACAGATACTGTTTGCTATACGGCCACGACGCGCAACTGATTTCCAAAATTCATCTTTCTCGTGTTAGGATGGAACTTACGACTCCTGGTTTATTAGACCAGTGCTCTACCACTGAGCTAAAGAGGCGCGGCCTAGCGGTACTCTTGGGTACTTCGTCCTTACGGTCGTCTGCATCATCAGACTTTAGCTGACAACACTTCATATTACCGGCTAATATTTGCAGCTATGGCGACAAATTACTGCTTGGCTACACATCTGACACGTAACCGATGTGCTCTCCAAACAACAACACTTACATTTCAGAACATGTCTTTCACACATGTCTACAAAATCACCTTCACCTTCAAATACAGTTTCCTTGCGACTGACAGAGACGTAGGCAAAGTTTAAAGTTGCTATTTCCATTAAATCTCGTTAATCAGAAAAACGGTAATTTACACCTGCAGCGGAACGAAATTCCGTTCCGCCCAGCGTCTGGCTCGAACCCACGACCGTGGGATTAAGAGTCTGACGCTCTACCAACTGAGCTAGCCGGCTACCTCGCTGAATACCTGCCGGGTAGCACGTCACACAGTACTCGTTTGGGTTGGGTGGTCCCATACAGAATCTCTCCATGATGCCTAATGTTTTCCTAACGTCACACTCGTCACGTACTTCACTTTTATGTCATAATCATTTCTGAGAGGTAAAGAAATTGCATGACAACATGCAGAGCTAGTGGCGTCAAAATTAACACACATACTTTATGTGACTGAAAAGCCGAACGAGTTACTTTCCGACGTTGTTTTAGATGTGCAAGTGATAGTCAGAACTCGCTGTGTCGGCACTCTGCCGACCATTTCGCTAGTTAACACCGGTCTTGTTGTGTGTGTTTCAAGCTCAAGAGCATCTCCAAGCAAAAAATGGTCAACAGCAACATTCAGACGGTTTCGTACTGCTCAATTGCTACATTAAAACGTTATGTTTCTTTTTCAGAACTGGAAAAATACAAGCGTGACAGCATTCGAACCTGTAATCTTCAGATCCGAAGTCCGACGCCTTATCCATTAGGCCACACGGTCACTGACGACCAACATTTACATGTATACGACTCATCTCGAAACGCTCACACCCCTGAGGATTTGTGTTTTCGTTCTACACAGCCGCTGCCCCTTGCTCTTTCCCACCCATTCGTTACATTCAACCTCTGACGAGACCGACCAAATGTAGACTGAGAAACAAGACCACATACTTTGTGCATTCGGAATCGAAGGCAGGGCGTCCCTCGCCGCATTTGCTACGATTGCCATTTGCTACTTCTGCAGAAGCGGCGGCGGCGACGACGACGACGACGACGACGACGACCGCGAGAGGCTCTGTGATATGTGAGAAATACATCTATAAAATGTAATTCAGACTGCCTCGTCCCACCTTATGCTGTACCGCTTTGGCAAATGCTTTATCTGCGCCATTCGCCTTAATCACATTTGAGAGTAATTCTTAAAAAAAACGCCTGTCGCTAATTGTTCGTCATCACAGATACTGTTTGCTATACGGCCACGATGCGCAACTGATTTCCAAAATTCATCTTTCTCGTGTTAGGATGGAACTTACGACTCCTGGTATATTAGACCAGTGCTCCACCACTGAGCTAAAGAGGCGCGGCCTAGTGGTACTCTTGGGTACTTCGTCCTTACGGTCGTCTGCATCATCAGACTTTAGCTGACATCACTTCATATTACCGGCTAATATTTGCAGCTATGGCGACAAATTACTGCTTGGTTACACATCTGACACGTAACCGATGTGCTCTCCAAACAACAACACTTGCATTTCAGAACATGTCTTTCACACATGTCTACAAAATCACCTTCACCTTCAAATACAGTTTCCTTGCGACTGACAGAGACGTAGGCAAAGTTTAAAGTTGCTATTTCCATTAAATCTCGTTAATCAGAAAAACGGTAATTTACACCTGCAGCGGAACAAAATTCCGTTCCGCCCAGCGTCTGGCTCGAACCCACGACCCTGGGATTAAGAGTCTGACGCTCTACCAACTGAGCTAGCCGGCTACCTCGGAGAATACCTGCCGGGTAGCACGTCACACAGTACTCGTTTGGGTTGGGTGGTCCCATACAGAATCTCTCCATGATGCCTAATGTTTTCCTAACGTCACACTCGTCACGTACTTCACTTTTATGTCATAATCATTTCTGAGAGGTAAAGAAATTGCATGACAACATGCAGAGCTAGTGGCGTCAAAATTAACACACATACTTTATGTGACTGAAAAGCCGAACGAGTTACTTTCCGACGTTGTTTTAGATGTGCAAGTGATAGTCAGAACTCGCTGTGTCGGCACTCTGCCGACCATTTCGCTAGTTAACACCGGTCTTGTTGTGTGTGTTTCAAGCTCAAGAGCATCTCCAAGCAAAAAATGGTCAACAGCAACATTCAGACGGTTTCGTACTGCTCAATTGCTACATTAAAACGTTATGTTTCTTTTTCAGAACTGGAAAAATACAAGCGTGACAGCATTCGAACCTGTATTTTTCAGATCCGAAGTCCGACACCTTATCCATTATGCCACACGGTCACTGACGACCAACATTTACATGTATACGACTCACCTCGAAACGCTCACACCCCTGAGGATTTGTGTTTTCGTTCTACACAGCCGCTGCCCCTTGCTCTTTCCCACCCATTCGTTACATTCAACCTCTGACGAGACCGACCAAATATAGACTGAGAAACAAGACCACACACTTTGTGCATTCGGAATCGAAGGCAGGGCGTCCATCGCCGCATTTGCTACGATTGCCAATTGCTACTTCTGCAGAAGCGGCGGCGACGACGACGACGACGACGAATATCGCGAGAGGCTCTGAGATATGTGAGAATACATCTATAAAATGTAATTCAGACTGCCTCGTCCCACCTTATGCTGTACCGCTTTGGCAAATGCTTTATCTGCGCCATTCGCCTTAATCGCATCTGAGAGTAATTCTTAAAAAAACGCCTGTCGCTAATTGTTCGTCATCACAGGTACTGTATGCTATACGGCCACGACGCGCAACTGATTTCCAAAATTCATCTTTCTCGTGTTAGGATGGAACTTACGACCCCTGGTTTATTAGACCAGTGCTCCACCACTGACCTAAAGAGGCGCGGCCTAGCGGTACTCTTGGGTACTTCGTCCTTACGGTCGTCTGCATCATCAGACTTTAGCTGACAACACTTCATATTACCGGCTAATATTTGCAGCTATGGCGACAAATTACTGCTTGGCTACACATCTGACACGTAACCGATGTGCTCTCCAAACAACAACACTTGCATTTCAGAACATGTCTTTCACACATGTCTACAAAATCACCTTCACCTTCAAATACAGTTTCCTTGCGACTGACAGAGACGTAGGCAAAGTTTAAAGTTGCTATTTCCATTAAATCTCGTTAATCAGAAAAACGGTAATTTACACCTGCAGCGGAACAAAAATCAGTTCCGCCCAGCGTCTGGCTCGAACCCACAACCGTGGGATTAAGAGTATGACGCTCTACCAACTGAGCTAGCCGGCTACCTCGGTGAATACCTGCCGGGTAGCACGTCACACAGAAATCGTTTGGGTTGGGTGGTCCCATACAGAATCTCTCCATGATGCCTAATGTTTTCCTAACGTCACACTCGTCACGTATTTCACTTTTATGTCATAATCATTTCTGAGAGGTAAAGAAATTGCATGACAACATGCAGAGCTAGTGGCGTCAAAATTAACACACATACTTTATGTGACTGAAAAGCCGAACGAGTTACTTTCCGACGTTGTTTTAGATGTGCAAGTGATAGTCAGAACTCGCTGTGTCGGCACTCTGCCGACCATTTCGCTAGTTAACACTGGTCTTGTTGTGTGTGTTTCAAGCTCAAGAGCATCTCCAAGCAAAAAATGGTCAACAGCAACATTCAGACGGTTTCGTACTGCTCAATTGCTACATTAAAACGTTATGTTTCTTTTTCAGAACTGGAAAAAAACAAGCGTGACAGCATTCGAACCTGTAATCTTCAGATCCGAAGTCCGACGCCTTATCCATTAGGCCACACGGTCACTGACGACCAACATTTACATGTATACGACTCACCTCGAAACGCTCACACCCCTGAGGATTTGTGTTTTCGTTCTACACAGCCGCTGCCCCTTGCTCTTTCCCACCCATTCGTTACATTCAACCTCTGACGAGACCGACCAAATATAGACTGAGAAACAAGACCACACACTTTGTGCATTCGGAATCGAAGGCAGGGCGTCCCTCGCCGCATTTGCTACGATTGCCATTTGCTACTTCTGCAGAAGCAGCGGCGGCGGCGACGACGACGACGACGACGACGAGGACGAATATCGCGAGAGGCTCTGAGATATGTGAGAAATACATCTATAAAATGTAATTCAGACTGCCTCGTCCCACCTTATGCTGTACCGCTTTGGCAAATGCTTTATCTGCGCCATTCGCCTTAATCACATTTGAGAGTAATTCTTAAAAAAAACGCCTGTCGCTAATTGTTCGTCATCACAGATACTGTTTGCTATACGGCCACGACACGCAACTGATTTCCAAAATTCATCTTTCTCGTGTTAGGATGGAACTTACGACTCCTGGTTTATTAGACCAGTGCTCTACCACTGAGCTAAAGAGGCGCGGCCTAGCGGTACTCTTGGGTACTTCGTCCTTACGGTCGTCTGCATCATCAGACTTTAGCTGACAACACTTCATATTACCGGCTAATATTTGCAGCTATGGCGACAAATTACTGCTTGGCTACACATCTGACACGTAACCGATGTGCTCTCCAAACAACAACACTTACATTTCAGAACATGTCTTTCACACATGTCTACAAAATCACCTTCACCTTCAAATACAGTTTCCTTGCGACTGACAGAGACGTAGGCAAAGTTTAAAGTTGCTATTTCCATTAAATCTCGTTAATCAGAAAAACGGTAATTTACACCTGCAGCGGAACAAAATTCCGTTCCGCCCAGCGTCTGGCTCGAACCCACGACCGTGGGATTAAGAGTCTGACGCTCTACCAACTGAGCTAGCCGGCTACCTCGGTGAATACCTGCCGGGTAGCACGTCACACAGTACTCGTTTGGGTTGGGTGGTCCCATACAGAATCTCTCCATGATGCCTAATGTTTTCCTAACGTCACACTCGTCACGTACTTCACTTTTATGTCATAATCATTTCTGAGAGGTAAAGAAATTGCATGACAACATGCAGAGCTAGTGGCGTCAAAATTAACACACATACTTTATGTGACTGAAAAGCCGAACGAGTTACTTTCCGACGTTGTTTTAGATGTGCAAGTGATAGTCAGAACTCGCTGTGTCGGCACTCTGCCGACCATTTCGCTAGTTAACACCGGTCTTGTTGTGTGTGTTTCAAGCTCAAGAGCATCTCCAAGCAAAAAATGGTCAACAGCAACATTCAGACGGTTTCGTACTGCTCAATTGCTACATTAAAACGTTATGTTTCTTTTTCAGAACTGGAAAAATACAAGCGTGACAGCATTCGAACCTGTAATCTTCAGATCCAAAGTCCGACGCTTTATCCATTAGGCCACACGGTCACTGACGACCAACCTTTACATGTATACGACTCATCTCGAAACGCTCACACCCCTGAGGATTTGTGTTTTCGTTCTACACAGCCGCTGCCCCTTGCTCTTTCCCACCCATTCGTTACATTCAACCTCTGACGAGACCGACCAAATATAGACTGAGAAACAAGACCACACACTTTGTGCATTCGGAATCGAAGGCAGGGCGTCCCTCGCCGCATTTGCTACGATTGCCAATTGCTACTTCTGCAGAAGCGGCGGCGGCGGCGGCGACGACGACGACGACGACGACGACGAATATCGCGAGAGGCTCTGAGATATGTGAGAATACATCTATAAAATGTAATTCAGACTGCCTCGTCCCACCTTATGCTGTACCGCTTTGGCAAATGCTTTATCTGCGCCATTCGCCTTAATCGCATCTGAGAGTAATTCTTAAAAAAACGCCTGTCGCTAATTGTTCGTCATCACAGGTACTGTATGCTATACGGCCACGACGCGCAACTGATTTCCAAAATTCATCTTTCTCGTGTTAGGATGGAACTTACGACTCCTGGTTTATTAGACCAGTGCTCCACCACTGACCTAAAGAGGCGCGGCCTAGCGGTACTCTTGGGTACTTCGTCCTTACGGTCGTCTGCATCATCAGACTTTAGCTGACAACACTTCATATTACCGGCTAATATTTGCAGCTATGGCGACAAATTACTGCTTGGCTACACATCTGACACGTAACCGATGTGCTCTCCAAACAACAACACTTGCATTTCAGAACATGTCTTTCACACATGTCTACAAAATCACCTTCACCTTCAAATACAGTTTCCTTGCGACTGACAGAGACGTAGGCAAAGTTTAAAGTTGCTATTTCCATTAAATCTCGTTAATCAGAAAAACGGTAATTTACACCTGCAGCGGAACAAAATTCAGTTCCGCCCAGCGTCTGTCTCGAACCCACAACCGTGGGATTAAGAGTATGACGCTCTACCAACTGAGCTAGCCGGCTACCTCGGTGAATACCTGCCGGGTAGCACGTCACACAGAAATCGTTTGGGTTGGGTGGTCCCATACAGAATCTCTCCATGATGCCTAATGTTTTCCTAACGTCACACTCGTCACGTATTTCACTTTTATGTCATAATCATTTCTGAGAGGTAAAGAAATTGCATGACAACATGCAGAGCTAGTGGCGTCAAAATTAACACACATACTTTATGTGACTGAAAAGCCGAACGAGTTACTTTCCGACGTTGTTTTAGATGTGCAAGTGATAGTCAGAACTCGCTGTGTCGGCACTCTGCCGACCATTTCGCTAGTTAACACTGGTCTTGTTGTGTGTGTTTCAAGCTCAAGAGCATCTCCAAGCAAAAAATGGTCAACAGCAACATTCAGACGGTTTCGTACTGCTCAATTGCTACATTAAAACGTTATGTTTCTTTTTCAGAACTGGAAAAAAACAAGCGTGACAGCATTCGAACCTGTAATCTTCAGATACGAAGTCCGACGCCTTATCCATTAGGCCACACGGTCACTGACGACCAACATTTACATGTATACGACTCATCTCGAAACGCTCACACCCCTGAGGATTTGTGTTTTCGTTCTACACAGCCGCTGCCCCTTGCTCTTTCCCACCCATTCGTTACATCCAACCTCTGACGAGACCGACCAAATATAGACTGAGAAACAAGACCACACACTTTGTGCATTCGGAATCGAAGGCAGGGCGTCCCTCGCCGCATTTGCTACGATTGCCAATTGCTACTTCTGCAGAAGCGGCGGCGGTGGCGGCGGCGGCGGCGGCGAATATCGCGAGAGGCTCTGAGATATGTGAGAATACATCTATAAAATGTAATTCAGACTGCCTCGTCCCACCTTATGCTGTACCGCTTTGGCAAATGCTTTATCTGCGCCATTCGCCTTAATCGCATCTGAGAGTAATTCTTAAAAAAACGCCTGTCGCTAATTGTTCGTCATCACAGGTACTGTATGCTATACGGCCACGACGCGCAACTGATTTCCAAAATTCATCTTTCTCGTGTTAGGATGGAACTTACGACTCCTGGTTTATTAGACCAGTGCTCCACCACTGACCTAAAGAGGCGCGGCCTAGCGGTACTCTTGGGTACTTCGTCCTTACGGTCGTCTGCATCATCAGACTTTAGCTGACAACACTTCATATTACCGGCCAATATTTGCAGCTATGGCGACAAATTACTGCTTGGCTACACATCTGACACGTAACCGATGTGCTCTCCAAACAACAACACTTGCATTTCAGAACATGTCTTTCACACATGTCTACAAAATCACCTTCACCTTCAAATACAGTTTCCTTGCGACTGACAGAGACGTAGGCAAAGTTTAAAGTTGCTATTTCCATTAAATCTCGTTAATCAGAAAAACGGTAATTTACACCTGCAGCGGAACAAAATTCAGTTCCGCCCAGCGTCTGTCTCGAACCCACAACCGTGGGATTAAGAGTATGACGCTCTACCAACTGAGCTAGCCGGCTACCTCGGTGAATACCTGCCGGGTAGCACGTCACACAGAAATCGTTTGGGTTGGGTGGTCCCATACAGAATCTCTCCATGATGCCTAATGTTTTCCTAACGTCACACTCGTCACGTATTTCACTTTTATGTCATAATCATTTCTGAGAGGTAAAGAAATTGCATGACAACATGCAGAGCTAGTGGCGTCAAAATTAACACACATACTTTATGTGACTGAAAAGCCGAACGAGTTACTTTCCGACGTTGTTTTAGATGTGCAAGTGATAGTCAGAACTCGCTGTGTCGGCACTCTGCCGACCATTTCGCTAGTTAACACTGGTCTTGTTGTGTGTGTTTCAAGCTCAAGAGCATCTCCAAGCAAAAAATGGTCAACAGCAACATTCAGACGGTTTCGTACTGCTCAATTGCTACATTAAAACGTTATGTTTCTTTTTCAGAACTGGAAAAAAACAAGCGTGACAGCATTCGAACCTGTAATCTTCAGATACGAAGTCCGACGCCTTATCCATTAGGCCACACGGTCACTGACGACCAACATTTACATGTATACGACTCATCTCGAAACGCTCACACCCCTGAGGATTTGTGTTTTCGTTCTACACAGCCGCTGCCCCTTGCTCTTTCCCACCCATTCGTTACATCCAACCTCTGACGAGACCGACCAAATATAGACTGAGAAACAAGACCACACACTTTGTGCATTCGGAATCGAAGGCAGGGCGTCCCTCGCCGCATTTGCTACGATTGCCAATTGCTACTTCTGCAGAAGCGGCGGCGGTGGCGGCGGCGGCGGCGGCGAATATCGCGAGAGGCTCTGAGATATGTGAGAATACATCTATAAAATGTAATTCAGACTGCCTCGTCCCACCTTATGCTGTACCGCTTTGGCAAATGCTTTATCTGCGCCATTCGCCTTAATCGCATCTGAGAGTAATTCTTAAAAAAACGCCTGTCGCTAATTGTTCGTCATCACAGGTACTGTATGCTATACGGCCACGACGCGCAACTGATTTCCAAAATTCATCTTTCTCGTGTTAGGATGGAACTTACGACTCCTGGTTTATTAGACCAGTGCTCCACCACTGACCTAAAGAGGCGCGGCCTAGCGGTACTCTTGGGTACTTCGTCCTTACGGTCGTCTGCATCATCAGACTTTAGCTGACAACACTTCATATTACCGGCTAATATTTGCAGCTATGGCGACAAATTACTGCTTGGCTACACATCTGACACGTAACCGATGTGCTCTCCAAACAACAACACTTGCATTTCAGAACATGTCTTTCACACATGTCTACAAAATCACCTTCACCTTCAAATACAGTTTCCTTGCGACTGACAGAGACGTAGGCAAAGTTTAAAGTTGCTATTTCCATTAAATCTCGTTAATCAGAAAAACGGTAATTTACACCTGCAGCGGAACAAAATTCAGTTCCGCCCAGCGTCTGTCTCGAACCCACAACCGTGGGATTAAGAGTATGACGCTCTACCAACTGAGCTAGCCGGCTACCTCGGTGAATACCTGCCGGGTAGCACGTCACACGGAAATCGTTTGGGTTGGGTGGTCCCATACAGAATCTCTCCATGATGCCTAATGTTTTCCTAACGTCACACTCGTCACGTATTTCACTTTTATGTCATAATCATTTCTGAGAGGTAAAGAAATTGCATGACAACATGCAGAGCTAGTGGCGTCAAAATTAACACACATACTTTATGTGACTGAAAAGCCGAACGAGTTACTTTCCGACGTTGTTTTAGATGTGCAAGTGATAGTCAGAACTCGCTGTGTCGGCACTCTGCCGACCATTTCGCTAGTTAACACTGGTCTTGTTGTGTGTGTTTCAAGCTCAAGAGCATCTCCAAGCAAAAAATGGTCAACAGCAACATTCAGACGGTTTCGTACTGCTCAATTGCTACATTAAAACGTTATGTTTCTTTTTCAGAACTGGAAAAAAACAAGCGTGACAGCATTCGAACCTGTAATCTTCAGATCCGAAGTCCGACGCCTTATCCATTAGGCCACACGGTCACTGACGACCAACATTTACATGTATACGACTCACCTCGAAACGCTTACACCCCTGAGGATTTGTGTTTTCGTTCTACACAGCCGCTGCCCCTTGCTCTTTCCCACCCATTCGTTACATTCAACCTCTGACGAGACCGACCAAATATAGACTGAGAAACAAGACCACACACTTTGTGCATTCGGAATCGAAGGCAGGGCGTCCCTCGCCGCATTTGCTACGATTGCCATTTGCTACTTCTGCAGAAGCAGCGGCGGCGGCGACGACGACGAGGACGAATATCGCGAGAGGCTCTGAGATATGTGAGAAATACATCTATAAAACGTAATTCAGACTGCCTCGTCCCACCTTATGCTGTACCGCTTTGGCAAATGCTTTATCTGCGCCATTCGCCTTAATCACATTTGAGAGTAATTCTTAAAAAAAACGCCTGTCGCTAATTGTTCGTCATCACAGATACTGTTTGCTATACGGCCACGACGCGCAACTGATTTCCAAAATTCATCTTTCTCGTGTTAGGATGGAACTTTCGACTCCTGGTTTATTAGACCAGTGCTCTACCACTGAGCTAAAGAGTCGCGGCCTAGCGGTACTCTTGGGTACTTCGTCCTTACGGTCGTCTGCATCATCAGACTTTAGCTGACAACACTTCATATTACCGGCTAATATTTGCAGCTATGGCGACAAATTACTGCTTGGCTACACATCTGACACGTAACCGATGTGCTCTCCAAACAACAACACTTACATTTCAGAACATGTCTTTCACACATGTCTACAAAATCACCTTCACCTTCAAATACAGTTTCCTTGCGACTGACAGAGACGTAGGCAAAGTTTAAAGTTGCTATTTCCATTAAATCTCGTTAATCAGAAAAACGGTAATTTACACCTGCAGCGGAACAAAATTCCGTTCCGCCCAGCGTCTGGCTCGAACCCACGACCGTGGGATTAAGAGTCTGACGCTCTACCAACTGAGCTAGCCGGCTACCTCGGTGAATACCTGCCGGGTAGCACGTCACACAGTACTCGTTTGGGTTGGGTGGTCCCATACAGAATCTCTCCATGATGCCTAATGTTTTCCTAACGTCACACTCGTCACGTACTTCACTTTTATGTCATAATCATTTCTGAGAGGTAAAGAAATTGCATGACAACATGCAGAGCTAGTGGCGTCAAAATTAACACACATACTTTATGTGACTGAAAAGCCGAACGAGTTACTTTCCGACGTTGTTTTAGATGTGCAAGTGATAGTCAGAACTCGCTGTGTCGGCACTCTGCCGACCATTTCGCTAGTTAACACCGGTCTTGTTGTGTGTGTTTCAAGCTCAAGAGCATCTCCAAGCAAAAAATGGTCAACAGCAACATTCAGACGGTTTCGTACTGCTCAATTGCTACATTAAAACGTTATGTTTCTTTTTCAGAACTGGAAAAATACAAGCGTGACAGCATTCGAACCTGTAATCTTCAGATCCCAAGTCCGACGCTTTATCCATTAGGCCACACGGTCACTGACGACCAACATTTACATGTATACGACTCATCTCGAAACGCTCACACCCCTGAGGATTTGTGTTTTCGTTCTACACAGCCGCTGCCCCTTGCTCTTTCCCACCCATTCGTTACATTCAACCTCTGACGAGACCGACCAAATATAGACTGAGAAACAAGACCACACACTTTGTGCATTCGGAATCGAAGGCAGGGCGTCCCTCGCCGCATTTGCTACGATTGCCAATTGCTACTTCTGCAGAAGCGGCGGCGGCGGCGGCGGCGGCGGCGACGACGACGACGACGACGACGAATATCGCGAGAGGCTCTGAGATATGTGAGAATACATCTATAAAATGTAATTCAGACTGCCTCGTCCCACCTTATGCTGTACCGCTTTGGCAAATGCTTTATCTGCGCCATTCGCCTTAATCGCATCTGAGAGTAATTCTTAAAAAAACGCCTGTCGCTAATTGTTCGTCATCACAGGTACTGTATGCTATACGGCCACGACGCGCAACTGATTTCCAAAATTCATCTTTCTCGTGTTAGGATGGAACTTACGACTCCTGGTTTATTAGACCAGTGCTCCACCACTGACCTAAAGAGGCGCGGCCTAGCGGTACTCTTGGGTACTTCGTTCTTACGGTCGTCTGCATCATCAGACTTTAGCTGACAACACTTCATATTACCGGCTAATATTTGCAGCTATGGCGACAAATTACTGCTTGGCTACACATCTGACACGTAACCGATGTGCTCTCCAAACAACAACACTTGCATTTCAGAACATGTCTTTCACACATGTCTACAAAATCACCTTCACCTTCAAATACAGTTTCCTTGCGACTGACAGAGACGTAGGCAAAGTTTAAAGTTGCTATTTCCATTAAATCTCGTTAATCAGAAAAACGGTAATATACACCTGCAGCGGAACAAAATTCAGTTCCGCCCAGCGTCTGTCTCGAACCCACAACCGTGGGATTAAGAGTATGACGGTCTACCAACTGAGCTAGCCGGCTACCTCGGTGAATACCTGCCGGGTAGCACGTCACACAGAAATCGTTTGGGTTGGGTGGTCCCATACAGAATCTCTCCATGATGCCTAATGTTTTCCTAACGTCACACTCGTCACGTATTTCACTTTTATGTCATAATCATTTCTGAGAGGTAAAGAAATTGCATGACAACATGCAGAGCTAGTGGCGTCAAAATTAACACACATACTTTATGTGACTGAAAAGCCGAACGAGTTACTTTCCGACGTTGTTTTAGATGTGCAAGTGATAGTCAGAACTCGCTGTGTCGGCACTCTGCCGACCATTTCGCTAGTTAACACTGGTCTTGTTGTGTGTGTTTCAAGCTCAAGAGCATCTCCAAGCAAAAAATGGTCAACAGCAACATTCAGACGGTTTCGTACTGCTCAATTGCTACATTAAAACGTTATGTTTCTTTTTCAGAACTGGAAAAAAACAAGCGTGACAGCATTCGAACCTGTAATCTTCAGATCCGAAGTCCGACGCCTTATCCATTAGGCCACACGGTCACTGACGACCAACATTTACATGTATACGACTCATCTCGAAACGCTCACACCCCTGAGGATTTGTGTTTTCGTTCTACACAGCCGCTGCCCCTTGCTCTTTCCCACCCATTCGTTACATTCAACCTCTGACGAGACCGACCAAATATAGACTGAGAAACAAGACCACACACTTTGTGCATTCGGAATCGAAGGCAGGGCGTCCCTCGCCGCATTTGCTACGATTGCCAATTGCTACTTCTGCAGAAGCGGCGGCGGCGACGACGACGACGACGACGACGACGACGACGACGACGAATATCGCGAGAAGCTCTGAGATATGTGAGAATACATCTATAAAATGTAATTCAGACTGCCTCGTCCCACCTTATGCTGTACCGCTTTGGCAAATGGTTTATCTGCGCCATTCGCCTTAATCGCATCTGAGAGTAATTCTTAAAAAAACGCCTGTCGCTAATTGTTCGTCATCACACGTACTGTATGCTATACGGCCACGACGCGCAACTGATTTCCAAAATTCATCTTTCTCGTGTTAGGATGGAACTTACGACTCCTGGTTTATTAGACCAGTGCTCCACCACTGACCTAAAGAGGCGCGGCCTAGCGGTACTCTTGGGTACTTCGTCCTTACGGTCGTCTGCATCATCAGACTTTAGCTGACAACACTTCATATTACCGGCTAATATTTGCAGCTATGGCGACAAATTACTGCTTGGCTACACATCTGACACGTAACCGATGTGCTCTCCAAACAACAACACTTGCATTTCCGAACATGTCTTTCACACATGTCTACAAAATCACCTTCACCTTCAAATACAGTTTCCTTGCGACTGACAGAGACGTAGGCAAAGTTTAAAGTTGCTATTTCCATTAAATCTCGTTAATCAGAAAAACGGTAATTTACACCTGCAGCGGAACAAAATTCAGTTCCGCCCAGCGTCTGTCTCGAACCCACAACCGTGGGATTAAGAGTATGACGCTCTACCAACTGAGCTAGCCGGCTACCTCGGTGAATACCTGCCGGGTAGCACGTCACACAAAAATCGTTTGGGTTGGGTGGTCCCATACAGAATCTCTCCATGATGCCTAATGTTTTCCTAACGTCACACTCGTCACGTATTTCACTTTTATGTCATAATCATTTCTGAGAGGTAAAGAAATTGCATGACAACATGCAGAGCTAGTGGCGTCAAAATTAACACACATACTTTATGTGACTGAAAAGCCGAACGAGTTACTTTCCGACGTTGTTTTAGATGTGCAAGTGATAGTCAGAACTCGCTGTGTCGGCACTCTGCCGACCATTTCGCTAGTTAACACTGGTCTTGTTGTGTGTGTTTCAAGCTCAAGAGCATCTCCAAGCAAAAAATGGTCAACAGCAACATTCAGACGGTTTCGGACTGCTCAATTGCTACATTAAAACGTTATGTTTCTTTTTCAGAACTGGAAAAAAACAAGCGTGACAGCATTCGAACCTGTAATCTTCAGATCCGAAGTCCGACGCCTTATCCATTAGGCCACACGGTCACTGACGACCAACATTTACATGTATACGACTCATCTCGAAACGCTCACACCCCTGAGGATTTGTGTTTTCGTTCTACACAGCCGCTGCCCCTTGCTCTTTCCCACCCATTCGTTACATTCAACCTCTGACGAGACCGACCAAATATAGACTGAGAAACAAGACCACACACTTTGTGCATTCGGAATCGAAGGCAGGGCGTCCCTCGCCGCATTTGCTACGATTGCCAATTGCTACTTCTGCAGAAGCGGCGGCGGCGGCGGCGACGACGACGACGACGACGAATATCGCGAGAGGCTCTGAGATATGTGAGAATACATCTATAAAATGTAATTCAGACTGCCTCGTCCCACCTTATGCTGTACCGCTTTGGCAAATGCTTTATCTGCGCCATTCGCCTTAATCGCATCTGAGAGTAATTCTTAAAAAAACGCCTGTCGCTAATTGTTCGTCATCACAGGTACTGTTTGCTATACGGCCACGACGCGCAACTGATTTCCAAAATTCATCTTTCTCGTGTTAGGATGGAACTTACGACTCCTGGTTTATTAGACCAGTGCTCCACCACTGAGCTAAAGAGGCGCGGCCTAGCGGTACTCTTGGGTACTTCGTCCTTACGGTCGTCTGCATCATCAGACTTTAGCTGACAACACTTCATATTACCGGCTAATATTTGCAGCTATGGCGACAAATTACTGCTTGGCTACACATCTGACACGTAACCGATGTGCTCTCCAAACAACAACACTTGCATTTCAGAACATGTCTTTCACACATGTCTACAAAATCACCTTCACCTTCAAATACAGTTTCCTTGCGACTGACAGAGACGTAGGCAAAGTTTAAAGTTGCTATTTCCATTAAATCTCGTTAATCAGAAAAACGGTAATTTACACCTGCAGCGGAACAAAATTCCGTTCCGCCCAGCGTCTGGCTCGAACCCACAACCGTGGGATTAAGAGTCTGACGCTCTACCAACTGAGCTAGCCGGCTACCTCGGTGAATACCTGCCGGGTAGCACGTCACACAGTACTCGTTTGGGTTGGGTGGTCCCATACAGAATCTCTCCATGATGCCTAATGTTTTCCTAACGTCACACTCGTCACGTACTTCACTTTTATGTCATAATCATTTCTGAGAGGTAAAGAAATTGCATGACAACATGCAGAGCTAGTGGCGTCAAAATTAACACACATACTTTATGTGACTGAAAAGCCGAACGCGTTACTTTCCGACGTTGTTTTAGATGTGCAAGTGATAGTCAGAACTCGCTGTGTCGGCACTCTGCCGACCATTTCGCTAGTTAACACCGGTCTTGTTGTGTGTGTTTCAAGCTCAAGAGCATCTCCAAGCAAAAAATGGTCAACAGCAACATTCAGACGGTTTCGTACTGCTCAATTGCTACATTAAAACGTTATGTTTCTTTTTCAGAACTGGAAAAATACAAGCGTGACAGCATACGAACCTGTAATCTTCAGATCCGAAGTCCGACGCCTTATCCATTAGGCCACACGGTCACTGGCGACAAACATTTACATGTATACGACGCATCTCGAAACGCTCACACCCCTGAGGATTTGTGTTTTCGTTCTACACAGCCGCTGCCCCTTGCTCTTTCCCACCCATTCGTTACATTCAACCTCTGACGAGACCGACCAAATATAGACTGAGAAACAAGACCACACACTTTGTGCATTCGGAATCGAAGGCAGGGCGTCCCTCGCCGCATTTGCTACGATTGCCATTTGCTACTTCTGCAGAAGCGGCGGCGGCGTCACTGACGACCAACATTTACATGTATACGACTCATCTCGAAACGCTCACACCCCTGAGGATTTGTGTTTTCGTTCTACACAGCCGCTGCCCCTTGCTCTTTCCCACCCATTCGTTACATTCAACCTCTGACGAGACCGACCAAATATAGACTGAGAAACAAGACCACACACTTTGTGCATTCGGAATCGAAGGCAGACGTCCCTCGCCGCATTTGCTACGATTGCCATTTGCTACTTCTGCAGAAGCGGCGGCGGCGGCGGCGGCGGCGGCGGCGGCGACGACGACGACGAATATCGCGAGAGGCTCTGAGATATGTGAGAATACATCTATAAAATGTAATTCAGACTGCCTCGTCCCACCTTATGCTGTACCACTTTGGCAAATGCTTTATCTGCGCCATTCGCCTTAATCGCATCTGAGAGTAATTCTTAAACAAACGCCTGTCGCTAATTGTTCGTCATCACAGATACTGTTTGCTATACGGCCACGACGCGCAACTGATTTCCAAAATTCATCTTTCTCGTGTTAGGATGGAACTTACGACTCCTGGTTTATTAGACCAGTGCTCCACCACTGAGCTAAAGAGGCGCGGCCTAGCGGTACTCTTGGGTACTTCGTCCTTACGGTCGTCTGCATCATCAGACTTTAGCTGACAACACTTCATATTACCGGCTAATATTTGCAGCTATTTCGACAAATTACTGCTTGGCTACACATCTGACACGTAACCGATGTGCTCTCCAAACAACAACACTTGCATTTCAGAACATGTCTTTCACACATATCTACAAAATCACCTTCACCTTCAAATACAGTTTCCTTGCGACTGTCAGAGACGTAGGCAAAGTTTGAAGTTGCTATTTCCATTAAATCTCGTTAATCAGAAAAACGGTAATTTACACCTGCAGCGGAACAAAATTCCGTTCCGCCCAGCGTCTGGCTCGAACCCACAACCGTGGGATTAAGAGTCTGACGCTCTACCAACTGAGCTAGCCGGCTACCTCGGTGAATACCTGCCGGGTAGCACGTCACACAGTACTCGTTTGGGTTGGGTGGTCCCATACAGAATCTCTCCATGATGCCTAATGTTTTCCTAACGTCACACTCGTCACGTACTTCACTTTTATGTCATAATCATTTCTGAGAGGTAAAGAAATTGCATGACAACATGCAGAGCTAGTGGCGTCAAAATTAACACACATACTTTATGTGACTGAAAAGCCGAACGCGTTACTTTCCGACGTTGTTTTAGATGTGCAAGTGATAGTCAGAACTCGCTGTGTCGGCACTCTGCCGACCATTTCGCTAGTTAACACCGGTCTTGTTGTGTGTGTTTCAAGCTCAAGAGCATCTCCAAGCAAAAAATGGTCAACAGCAACATTCAGACGGTTTCGTACTGCTCAATTGCTACATTAAAACGTTATGTTTCTTTTTCAGAACTGGAAAAATACAAGCGTGACAGCATACGAACCTGTAATCTTCAGATCCGAAGTCCGACGCCTTATCCATTAGGCCACACGGTCACTGGCGACAAACATTTACATGTATACGACGCATCTCGAAACGCTCACACCCCTGAGGATTTGTGTTTTCGTTCTACACAGCCGCTGCCCCTTGCTCTTTCCCACCCATTCGTTACATTCAACCTCTGACGAGACCGACCAAATATAGACTGAGAAACAAGACCACACACTTTGTGCATTCGGAATCGAAGGCAGGGCGTCCCTCGCCGCATTTGCTACGATTGCCAATTGCTACTTCTGCAGAAGCGGCGGCGGCGGCGGCGACGACGACGACGACGACGACGAATATCGCGAGAGGCTCTGAGATATGTGAGAATACATCTATAAAATGTAATTCAGACTGCCTCGTCCCACCTTATGCTGTACCGCTTTGGCAAATGCTTTATCTGCGCCATTCGCCTTAATCGCATCTGAGAGTAATTCTTAAAAAAACGCCTGTCGCTAATTGTTCGTCATCACAGGTACTGTTTGCTATACGGCCACGACGCGCAACTGATTTCCAAAATTCATCTTTCTCGTGTTAGGATGGAACTTACGACTCCTGGTTTATTAGACCAGTGCTCCACCACTGAGCTAAAGAGGCGCGGCCTAGCGGTACTCTTGGGTACTTCGTCCTTACGGTCGTCTGCATCATCAGACTTTAGCTGACAACACTTCATATTACCGGCTAATATTTGCAGCTATGGCGACAAATTACTGCTTGGCTACACATCTGACACGTAACCGATGTGCTCTCCAAACAACAACACTTGCATTTCAGAACATGTCTTTCACACATGTCTACAAAATCACCTTCACCTTCAAATACAGTTTCCTTGCGACTGACAGAGACGTAGGCAAAGTTTAAAGTTGCTATTTCCATTAAATCTCGTTAATCAGAAAAACGGTAATTTACACCTGCAGCGGAACAAAATTCCGTTCCGCCCAGCGTCTGGCTCGAACCCACAACCGTGGGATTAAGAGTCTGACGCTCTACCAACTGAGCTAGCCGGCTACCTCGGTGAATACCTGCCGGGTAGCACGTCACACAGTACTCGTTTGGGTTGGGTGGTCCCATACAGAATCTCTCCATGATGCCTAATGTTTTCCTAACGTCACACTCGTCACGTACTTCACTTTTATGTCATAATCATTTCTGAGAGGTAAAGAAATTGCATGACAACATGCAGAGCTAGTGGCGTCAAAATTAACACACATACTTTATGTGACTGAAAAGCCGAACGCGTTACTTTCCGACGTTGTTTTAGATGTGCAAGTGATAGTCAGAACTCGCTGTGTCGGCACTCTGCCGACCATTTCGCTAGTTAACACCGGTCTTGTTGTGTGTGTTTCAAGCTCAAGAGCATCTCCAAGCAAAAAATGGTCAACAGCAACATTCAGACGGTTTCGTACTGCTCAATTGCTACATTAAAACGTTATGTTTCTTTTTCAGAACTGGAAAAATACAAGCGTGACAGCATACGAACCTGTAATCTTCAGATCCGAAGTCCGACGCCTTATCCATTAGGCCACACGGTCACTGGCGACAAACATTTACATGTATACGACGCATCTCGAAACGCTCACACCCCTGAGGATTTGTGTTTTCGTTCTACACAGCCGCTGCCCCTTGCTCTTTCCCACCCATTCGTTACATTCAACCTCTGACGAGACCGACCAAATATAGACTGAGAAACAAGACCACACACTTTGTGCATTCGGAATCGAAGGCAGGGCGTCCCTCGCCGCATTTGCTACGATTGCCATTTGCTACTTCTGCAGAAGCGGCGGCGGCGTCACTGACGACCAACATTTACATGTATACGACTCATCTCGAAACGCTCACACCCCTGAGGATTTGTGTTTTCGTTCTACACAGCCGCTGCCCCTTGCTCTTTCCCACCCATTCGTTACATTCAACCTCTGACGAGACCGACCAAATATAGACTGAGAAACAAGACCACACACTTTGTGCATTCGGAATCGAAGGCAGACGTCCCTCGCCGCATTTGCTACGATTGCCATTTGCTACTTCTGCAGAAGCGGCGGCGGCGGCGGCGGCGGCGGCGGCGGCGACGACGACGACGAATATCGCGAGAGGCTCTGAGATATGTGAGAATACATCTATAAAATGTAATTCAGACTGCCTCGTCCCACCTTATGCTGTACCACTTTGGCAAATGCTTTATCTGCGCCATTCGCCTTAATCGCATCTGAGAGTAATTCTTAAACAAACGCCTGTCGCTAATTGTTCGTCATCACAGATACTGTTTGCTATACGGCCACGACGCGCAACTGATTTCCAAAATTCATCTTTCTCGTGTTAGGATGGAACTTACGACTCCTGGTTTATTAGACCAGTGCTCCACCACTGAGCTAAAGAGGCGCGGCCTAGCGGTACTCTTGGGTACTTCGTCCTTACGGTCGTCTGCATCATCAGACTTTAGCTGACAACACTTCATATTACCGGCTAATATTTGCAGCTATTTCGACAAATTACTGCTTGGCTACACATCTGACACGTAACCGATGTGCTCTCCAAACAACAACACTTGCATTTCAGAACATGTCTTTCACACATATCTACAAAATCACCTTCACCTTCAAATACAGTTTCCTTGCGACTGTCAGAGACGTAGGCAAAGTTTGAAGTTGCTATTTCCATTAAATCTCGTTAATCAGAAAAACGGTAATTTACACCTGCAGCGGAACAAAATTCCGTTCCGCCCAGCGTCTGGCTCGAACCCACAACCGTGGGATTAAGAGTCTGACGCTCTACCAACTGAGCTAGCCGGCTACCTCGGTGAATACCTGCCGGGTAGCACGTCACACAGTACTCGTTTGGGTTGGGTGGTCCCATACAGAATCTCTCCATGATGCCTAATGTTTTCCTAACGTCACACTCGTCACGTACTTCACTTTTATGTCATAATCATTTCTGAGAGGTAAAGAAATTGCATGACAACATGCAGAGCTAGTGGCGTCAAAATTAACACACATACTTTATGTGACTGAAAAGCCGAACGCGTTACTTTCCGACGTTGTTTTAGATGTGCAAGTGATAGTCAGAACTCGCTGTGTCGGCACTCTGCCGACCATTTCGCTAGTTAACACCGGTCTTGTTGTGTGTGTTTCAAGCTCAAGAGCATCTCCAAGCAAAAAATGGTCAACAGCAACATTCAGACGGTTTCGTACTGCTCAATTGCTACATTAAAACGTTATGTTTCTTTTTCAGAACTGGAAAAATACAAGCGTGACAGCATACGAACCTGTAATCTTCAGATCCGAAGTCCGACGCCTTATCCATTAGGCCACACGGTCACTGGCGACAAACATTTACATGTATACGACGCATCTCGAAACGCTCACACCCCTGAGGATTTGTGTTTTCGTTCTACACAGCCGCTGCCCCTTGCTCTTTCCCACCCATTCGTTACATTCAACCTCTGACGAGACCGACCAAATATAGACTGAGAAACAAGACCACACACTTTGTGCATTCGGAATCGAAGGCAGGGCGTCCCTCGCCGCATTTGCTACGATTGCCATTTGCTACTTCTGCAGAAGCGGCGGCGGCGTCACTGACGACCAACATTTACATGTATACGACTCATCTCGAAACGCTCACACCCCTGAGGATTTGTGTTTTCGTTCTACACAGCCGCTGCCCCTTGCTCTTTCCCACCCATTCGTTACATTCAACCTCTGACGAGACCGACCAAATATAGACTGAGAAACAAGACCACACACTTTGTGCATTCGGAATCGAAGGCAGACGTCCCTCGCCGCATTTGCTACGATTGCCATTTGCTACTTCTGCAGAAGCGGCGGCGGCGGCGGCGGCGGCGGCGGCGGCGACGACGACGACGAATATCGCGAGAGGCTCTGAGATATGTGAGAATACATCTATAAAATGTAATTCAGACTGCCTCGTCCCACCTTATGCTGTACCACTTTGGCAAATGCTTTATCTGCGCCATTCGCCTTAATCGCATCTGAGAGTAATTCTTAAACAAACGCCTGTCGCTAATTGTTCGTCATCACAGATACTGTTTGCTATACGGCCACGACGCGCAACTGATTTCCAAAATTCATCTTTCTCGTGTTAGGATGGAACTTACGACTCCTGGTTTATTAGACCAGTGCTCCACCACTGAGCTAAAGAGGCGCGGCCTAGCGGTACTCTTGGGTACTTCGTCCTTACGGTCGTCTGCATCATCAGACTTTAGCTGACAACACTTCATATTACCGGCTAATATTTGCAGCTATTTCGACAAATTACTGCTTGGCTACACATCTGACACGTAACCGATGTGCTCTCCAAACAACAACACTTGCATTTCAGAACATGTCTTTCACACATATCTACAAAATCACCTTCACCTTCAAATACAGTTTCCTTGCGACTGTCAGAGACGTAGGCAAAGTTTGAAGTTGCTATTTCCATTAAATCTCGTTAATCAGAAAAACGGTAATTTACACCTGCAGCGGAACAAAATTCCGTTCCGCCCAGCGTCTGGCTCGAACCCACGACCCTGGGATTAAGAGTCTGACGCTCTACCGACTGAGCTAGCCGGCTACCTCGGTGAATACATGCCGGGTAGCACGTCATACAGTACCCGTTTGGGTTGGGTGGTCCCATATAGAATCTCTCCATGATGCCTAATGTTTTCCTAACGTCACACTCGTCACGTACTTCACTTTTATGTCATAATCATTTCTGAGAGGTAAAGAAATTGCATGACAACATGCAGAGCTAGTGGCGTCAAAATTAACACACATACTTTATGTGACTGAAAAGCCGAACGAGTTACTTTCCGACGTTGTTTTAGATGTGCAAGTGATAGTCAGAACTCGCTGTGTCGGCACTCTGCCGACCATTTCGCTAGTTAACACCGGTCTTGTTGTGTGTGTTTCAAGCTCAAGAGCATCTCCAAGCAAAAAATGGTCAACAGCAACATTCAGACGGTTTCGTACTGCTCAATTGCTACATTAAAACGTTATGTTTCTTTTTCAGAACTGGAAAAATACAAGCGTGACAGCATTCGAACCTGTAATCTTCAGATCCGAAGTCCGACGCCTTATCCATTAGGCCACACGGTCACTGACGACCAACATTTACATGTATACGACTCATCTCGAAACGCTCACACCCCTGAGGATTTGTGTTTTCGTTCTACACAGCCGCTGCCCCTTGCTCTTTCCCACCCATTCGTTACATTCAACCTCTGACGAGTCCGACCAAATATAGACTGAGAAACAAGACCACGCACTTTGTGCATTCGGAATCGAAGGCAGGGCGTCCCTCGCCGCATTTGCTACGATTGCCATTTGCTACTTCTGCAGAAGCAGCGGCGGCGGCGGCGACGACGACGACGACGACGACGACGACGACGACGACGAGGACGAATATCGCGAGAGGCTCTGAGATATGTGAGAAATACATCTATAAAATGTAATTCAGACTGCCTCGTCCCACCTTATGCTGTACCGCTTTGGCAAATGCTTTATCTGCGCCATTCGCCTTAATCGCATCTGAGAGTAATTCTTAAAAAAACGCCTGTCGCTAATTGTTCGTCATCACAGGTACTGTATGCTATACGGCCACGACGCGCAACTGATTTCCAAAATTCATCTTTCTCGTGTTAGAATGGAACTTACGACTCCTGGTTCATTAGACCAGTGCTCCACCACTGAGCTAAAGAGGCGCGGCCTAGCGGTACTCTTGGGTACTTCGTCCTTACGGTCGTCTGCATCATCAGACTTTAGCTGACAACACTTCATATTACCGGCTAATATTTGCAGCTATGGCGACAAATTACTGCTTGGCTACACATCTGACACGTAACCGATGTGCTCTCCAAACAACAACACTTGCATTTCAGAACATGTCTTTCACACATGTCTACAAAATCACCTTCACCTTCAAATACAGTTTCCTTGCGACTGACAGAGACGTAGGCAAAGTTTAAAGTTGCTATTTCCATTAAATCTCGTTAATCAGAAAAACGGTAATTTACACCTGCAGCGGAACAAAATTCCGTTCCGCCCAGCGTCTGGCTCGAACTTACGACCCTTGGATTAAGAATCTGACGCTCTACCGACTGAGCTAGCCGGCTACCTCGGTGAATACCTGCCGGTAGCACGTCACACAGTACACGTTTGGGTTGGTTGGTCCCATACAGAATCTCTCCATGATGCCTAATGTTTTCCTAACGTCACACTCGTCACGTACTTCACTTTTATGTCATAATCATTTCTGAGAGGTAAAGAAATTGCATGACAACATGCAGAGCTAGTGGCGTCAAAATTAACACACACACTTTATGTGACTGAAAAGCCGAACGAGTTACTTTCCGACGTTGTTTTAGATGTGCAAGTGACAGTCAGAACTCGCTGTGTCGGCACTCTGCCGACCATTTCGCTAGTTAACACCGGTCTTGTTGTGTGTTTCAAGCTCAAGAGCATCTCCAAGCAAAAAATGGTCAACAGCAACATTCAGACGGTTTCGTACTGCTCAATTGCTACATTAAAACGTTATGTTTCTTTTTCAGAACTGGAAAAATACAAGCGTGACAGCATTCGAACCTGTAATCTTCAGATCCGAAGTCCGACGCCTTATCCATTAGGCCACACGGTCACTGACGACCAGCATTTACATGTAAACGACTCATCTCGAAACGCTCACACCCCTGAGGATTTGTGTTTTCGTTCTACACAGCCGCTGCCCCTTGCTCTTTCCCACCCATTCGTTACATTCAACCTCTGACGAGACCGACCAAATATAGACTGAGAAACAAGACCACACACTTTGTGCATTCGGAATCGAAGGCAGGGCGTCCCTCGCCGCATTTGCTACGATTGCCATTTGCTACTTCTGCAGAAGCGGCGGCGGCGGCGGCGACGACGACGACGACGAATATCGCGAGAGGCTCTGAGATATGTGAGAAATACATCTATAAAATGTAATTCAGACTGCCTCGTCCCACCTTATGCTGTACCGCTTTGGCAAATGCTTTATCTGCGCCATTCGCCTTAATCACATTTGAGATTAATTCTTAAACAAACGCCTGTCGCTAATTGTTCGTCATCACAGATACTGTTTGCTATACGGCCACGACGCGCAACTGATTTCCAAAATTCATCTTTCTCGTGTTAGGATGGAACTTACGACTCCTGGTTTATTAGACCAGTGCTCTACCACTGAGCTAAAGAGGCGCGGCCTAGCGGTACTCTTGGGTACTTCGTCCTTACGGTCGTCTGCATCATCAGACTTTAGCTGACAACACTTCATATTACCGGCTAATATTTGCAGCTATGGCGACAAATTACTGCTTGGCTACACATCTGACACGTAACCGATGTGCTCTCCAAACAACAACACTTGCATTTCAGAACATGTCTTTCACACATGTCTACAAAATCACCTTCACCTTCAAATACAGTTTCCTTGCGACTGACAGAGACGTAGGCAAAGTTTAAAGTTGCTATTTCCATTAAATCTCGTTAATCAGAAAAACGGTAATTTACACCTGCAGCGGAACAAAATTCCGTTCCGCCAAGCGTCTGGCTCGAACCCACGACCCTGGGATTAAGAGTCTGACGCTCTACCGACTGAGCTAGCCGGCTACCTCGGTGAATACCTGCCGGGTAGCACGTCACACAGTACTCGTTTGGGTTGGGTGGTCCCATATAGAATCTCTCCATGATGCCTAATGTTTTCCTAACGTCACACTCGTCACGTACTTCACTTTTATGTCATAATCATTTCTGAGAGGTAAAGAAATTGCATGACAACATGCAGAGCTAGTGGCGGCAAAATTAACACACACACTTTATGTGACTGAAAAGCCGAACGAGTTACTTTCCGACGTTGTTTTAGATGTGCAAGTGATAGTCAGAACTCGCTGTGTCGGCACTCTGCCGACCATTTCGCTAGTTAACACCGGTCTTGTTGTGTGTTTCAAGCTCAAGAGCATCTCCAAGCAAAAAATGGTCAACAGCAACATTCAGACGGTTTCGTACTGCTCAATTGCTACATTAAAACGTTATGTTTCTTTTTCAGAACTGGAAAAATACAAGCGTGACAGCATTCGAACCTGTAATCTTCAGATCCGAAGTCCGACGCCTTATCCATTAGGCCACACGGTCACTGACGACCAACATTTACATGTATACGACTCGTCTCGAAACGCTCACACCCCTGAGGATTTGTGTTTTCGTTCTACACAGCCGCTGCCCCTTGCTCTTTCCCACCCATTCGTTACATTCAACCTCTGACGAGACCGACCAAATATAGACTGAGAAACAAGACCACACACTTTGTGCATTCGGAATCGAAGGCAGGGCGTCCCTCGCCGCATTTGCTACGATTGCCATTTGCTACTTCTGCAGAAGCAGCGGCGGCGGCGACGACGACGACGACGACGACGAGGACGAATATCGCGAGAGGCTCTGAGATATGTGAGAAATACATCTATAAAATGTAATTCAGACTGCCTCGTCCCACCTTATGCTGTACCGCTTTGGCAAATGCTTTATCTGCGCCATTCGCCTTAATCGCATCTGAGAGTAATTCTTAAAAAAACGCATGTCGCTAATTGTTCGTCATCACAGGTACTGTATGCTATACGGCCACGACGCGCAACTGATTTCCAAAATTCATCTTTCTCGTGTTAGGATGGAACTTACGACTCCTGGTTTATTAGACCAGTGCTCCACCACTGAGCTAAAGAGTCGCGGCCTAGCGGTACTCTTGGGTACTTCGTCCTTACGGTCGTCTGCATCATCAGACTTTAGCTGACAACACTTCATATTACCGGCTAATATTTGCAGCTATGGCGACAAATTACTGCTTGGCTACACATCTGACACGTAACCGATGTGCTCTCCAAACAACAACACTTGCATTTCAGAACATGTCTTTCACACATGTCTACAAAATCACCTTCACCTTCAAATACAGTTTCCTTGCGACTGACAGAGACGTAGGCAAAGTTTAAAGTTGCTATTTCCATTAAATCTCGTTAATCAGAAAAACGGTAATTTACACCTGCAGCGGAACAAAATTCCGTTCCGCCCAGCGTCTGGCTCGAACCCACGACCCTTGGATTAAGAATCTGACGCTCTACCGACTGAGCTAGCCGGCTACCTCGGTGAATACCTGCCGGTAGCACGTCACACAGTACTCGTTTGGGTTGGGTGGTCCCATACAGAATCTCTCCATGATGCCTAATGTTTTCCTAACGTCACACTCGTCACGTACTTCACTTTTATGTCATAATCATTTCTGAGAGGTAAAGAAATTGCATGACAACATGCAGAGCTAGTGGCGTCAAAATTAACACACACACTTTATGTGACTGAAAAGCCGAACGAGTTACTTTCCGACGTTGTTTTAGATGTGCAAGTGACAGTCAGAACTCTCTGTGTCGGCACTCTGCCGACCATTTCGCTAGTTAACACCGGTCTTGTTGTGTGTTTCAAGCTCAAGAGCATCTCCAAGCAAAAAATGGTCAACAGCAACATTCAGACGGTTTCGTACTGCTCAATTGCTACATTAAAACGTTATGTTTCTTTTTCAGAACTGGAAAAATACAAGCGTGACAGCATTCGAACCTGTAATCTTCAGATCCGAAGTCCGACGCCTTATCCATTAGGCCACACGGTCACTGACGACCAACATTTACATGTATACGACTCATCTCGAAACGCTCACACCCCTGAGGATTTGTGTTTTCGTTCTACACAGCCGCTGCCCCTTGCTCTTTCCCACCCATTCGTTACATTCAACCTCTGACGAGACCGTCCAAATATAGACTGAGAAACAAGACCACACACTTTGTGCATTCGGAATCGAAGGCAGGGCGTCCCTCGCCGCATTTGCTACGATTGCCATTTGCTACTTCTGCAGAAGCAGCGGCGGCGACGACGACGACGACGACGACGAGGACGAATATCGCGAGAGGCTCTGAGATATGTGAGAAATACATCTATAAAATGTAATTCAGACTGCCTCGTCCCACCTTATGCTGTACCGCTTTGGCAAATGCTTTATCTGCGCCATTCGCCTTAATCGCATCTGAGAGTAATTCTTAAAAAAACGCCTGTCGCTAATTGTTCGTCATCACAGGTACTGTATGCTATACGGCCACGACGCGCAACTGATTTCCAAAATTCATCTTTCTCGTGTTAGAATGGAACTTACGACTCCTGGTTTATTAGACCAGTGCTCCACCACTGAGCTAAAGAGGCGCGGCCTAGCGGTACTCTTGGGTACTTCGTCCTTACGGTCGTCTGCATCATCAGACTTTAGCTGACAACACTTCATATTACCGGCTAATATTTGCAGCTATGGCGACAAATTACTGCTTGGCTACACATCTGACACGTAACCGATGTGCTCTCCAAACAACAACACTTGCATTTCAGAACATGTCTTTCACACATGTCTACAAAATCACCTTCACCTTCAAATACAGTTTCCTTGCGACTGACAGAGACGTAGGCAAAGTTTAAAGTTGCTATTTCCATTAAATCTCGTTAATCAGAAAAACGGTAATTTACACCTGCAGCGGAACAAAATTCCGTTCCCCCCAGCGTCTGGCTCGAACCCACGACCCTTGGATTAAGAATCTGACGCTCTACCGACTGAGCTAGCCGGCTACCTCGGTGAATACCTGCCGGTAGCACGTCACACAGTACACGTTTGGGTTGGTTGGTCCCATACAGAATCTCTCCATGATGCCTAATGTTTTCCTAACGTCACACTCATCACGTACTTCACTTTTATGTCATAATCATTTCTGAGAGGTAAAGAAATTGCATGACAACATGCAGAGCTAGTGGCGTCAAAATTAACACACACACTTTATGTGACTGAAAAGCCGAACGAGTTACTTTCCGACGTTGTTTTAGATGTGCAAGTGACAGTCAGAACTCGCTGTGTCGGCACTCTGCCGACCATTTCGCTAGTTAACACCGGTCTTGTTGTGTGTTTCAAGCTCAAGAGCATCTCCAAGCAAAAAATGGTCAACAGCAACATTCAGACGGTTTCGTACTGCTCAATTGCTACATTAAAACGTTATGTTTCTTTTTCAGAACTGGAAAAATACAAGCGTGACAGCATTCGAACCTGTAATCTTCAGATCCGAAGTCCGACGCCTTATCCATTAGGCCACACGGTCACTGACGACCAACATTTACATGTATACGACTCATCTCGAAACGCTCACACCCCTGAGGATTTGTGTTTTCGTTCTACACAGCCGCTGCCCCTTGCTCTTTCCCACCCATTCGTTACATTCAACCTCTGACGAGACCGTCCAAATATAGACTGAGAAACAAGACCACACACTTTGTGCATTCGGAATCGAAGGCAGGGCGTCCCTCGCCGCATTTGCTACGATTGCCATTTGCTACTTCTGCAGAAGCAGCGGCGGCGACGACGACGACGACGACGACGAGGACGAATATCGCGAGAGGCTCTGAGATATGTGAGAAATACATCTATAAAATGTAATTCAGACTGCCTCGTCCCACCTTATGCTGTACCGCTTTGGCAAATGCTTTATCTGCGCCATTCGCCTTAATCGCATCTGAGAGTAATTCTTAAAAAAACGCCTGTCGCTAATTGTTCGTCATCACAGGTACTGTATGCTATACGGCCACGACGCGCAACTGATTTCCAAAATTCATCTTTCTCGTGTTAGAATGGAACTTACGACTCCTGGTTTATTAGACCAGTGCTCCACCACTGAGCTAAAGAGGCGCGGCCTAGCGGTACTCTTGGGTACTTCGTCCTTACGGTCGTCTGCATCATCAGACTTTAGCTGACAACACTTCATATTACCGGCTAATATTTGCAGCTATGGCGACAAATTACTGCTTGGCTACACATCTGACACGTAACCGATGTGCTCTCCAAACAACAACACTTGCATTTCAGAACATGTCTTTCACACATGTCTACAAAATCACCTTCACCTTCAAATACAGTTTCCTTGCGACTGACAGAGACGTAGGCAAAGTTTAAAGTTGCTATTTCCATTAAATCTCGTTAATCAGAAAAACGGTAATTTACACCTGCAGCGGAACAAAATTCCGTTCCGCCCAGCGTCTGGCTCGAACCCACGACCCTTGGATTAAGAATCTGACGCTCTACCGACTGAGCTAGCCGGCTACCTCGGTGAATACCTGCCGGTAGCACGTCACACAGTACACGTTTGGGTTGGTTGGTCCCATACAGAATCTCTCCATGATGCCTAATGTTTTCCTAACGTCACACTCATCACGTACTTCACTTTTATGTCATAATCATTTCTGAGAGGTAAAGAAATTGCATGACAACATGCAGAGCTAGTGGCGTCAAAATTAACACACACACTTTATGTGACTGAAAAGCCGAACGAGTTACTTTCCGACGTTGTTTTAGATGTGCAAGTGACAGTCAGAACTCGCTGTGTCGGCACTCTGCCGACCATTTCGCTAGTTAACACCGGTCTTGTTGTGTGTTTCAAGCTCAAGAGCATCTCCAAGCAAAAAATGGTCAACAGCAACATTCAGACGGTTTCGTACTGCTCAATTGCTACATTAAAACGTTATGTTTCTTTTTCAGAACTGGAAAAATACAAGCGTGACAGCATTCGAACCTGTAATCTTCAGATCCGAAGTCCGACGCCTTATCCATTAGGCCACACGGTCACTGACGACCAACATTTACATGTATACGACTCATCTCGAAACGCTCACACCCCTGAGGATTTGTGTTTTCGTTCTACACAGCCGCTGCCCCTTGCTCTTTCCCACCCATTCGTTACATTCAACCTCTGACGAGACCGACCAAATATAGACTGAGAAACAAGACCACACACTTTGTGCATTCGGAATCGAAGGCAGGGCGTCCCTCGCCGCATTTGCTACGATTGCCATTTGCTACTTCTGCAGAAGCAGCGGCGGCGGCGACGACGACGACGACGACGACGACGACGACGACGAATATCGCGAGAGGCTCTGAGATATGTGAGAAATACATCTATAAAATGTAATTCAGACTGCCTCGTCCCACCTTATGCTGTACCGCTTTGGCAAATGCTTTATCAGCGCCATTCGCCTTAATCGCATCTGAGAGTAATTCTTAAAAAAACGCCTGTCGCTAATTGTTCGTCATCACAGGTACTGTTTGCTATACGGCCACGACGCGCAACTGATTTCCAAAATTCATCTTTCTCGTGTTAGGATGGAACTTACGACTCCTGGTTTATTAGACCAGTGCTCCACCACTGAGCTAAAGAGGCGCGGCCTAGCGGTACTCTTGGGTACTTCGTCCTTACGGTCGTCTGCATCATCAGACTTTAGCTGACAACACTTCATATTACCGGCTAATATTTGCAGCTATGGCGACAAATTACTGCTTGGCTACACATCTGACACGTAACCGATGTGCTCTCCAAACAACAACACTTGCATTTCAGAACATGTCTTTCACACATGTCTACAAAATCACCTTCACCTTCAAATACAGTTTCCTTGCGACTGACAGAGACGTAGGCAAAGTTTAAAGTTGCTATTTCCATTAAATCTCGTTAATCAGAAAAACGGTAATTTACACCTGCAGCGGAACAAAATTCCGTTCCGCCCAGCGTCTGGCTCGAAACCACGACCCTGGGATTAAGAGTCTGACGCTCTACCGACTGAGCTAGCCGGCTACCTCGGTGAATACCTGCCGGGTAGCAAGTCACACAGTACTCGTTTGGGTTGGGTGGTCCCATACAGAATCTCTCCATGATGCCTAATGTTTTCCTAACGTCACACTCGTCACGTACTTCACTTTTATGTCATAATCATTTCTGAGAGGTAAAGAAATTGCATGACAACATGCAGAGCTAGTGGCGTCAAAATTAACACACACACTTTATGTGACTGAAAAGCCGAACGAGTTACTTTCCGACGTTGTTTTAGATGTGCAAGTGATAGTCAGAACTCGCTGTGTCGGCACTCTGCCGACCATTTCGCTAGTTAACACCGGTCTTGTTGTGTGTTTCAAGCTCAAGAGCATCTCCAAGCAAAAAATGGTCAACAGCAACATTCAGACGGTTTCGTACTGCTCAATTGCTACATTAAAACGTAATGTTTCTTTTTCAGAACTGGAAAAATACAAGCGTGACAGCATTCGAACCTGTAATCTTCAGATCCGAAGTCCGACGCCTTATCCATTAGGCCACACGGTCACTGACGACCAACATTTACATGTATACGACTCATCTCGAAACGCTCACACACCTGAGGATTTGTGTTTTCGTTCTACACAGCCGCTGCCCCTTGCTCTTTCCCACCCATTCGTTACATTCAACCTCTGACGAGACCGACCAAATATAGACTGAGAAACAAGACCACACACTTTGTGCATTCGGAATCGAAGGCAGGGCGTCCCTCGCCGCATTTGCTACGATTGCCATTTGCTACTTCTGCAGAAGCGGCGGCGGCGGCGGCGGCGACGACGACGAATATCGCGAGAGGCTCTGAGATATGTGAGAAATACATCTATAAAATGTAATTCAGACTGCCTCGTCCCACCTTATGCTGTACAGCTTTGGCAAATGCTTTATCTGCGCCATTCGCCTTAATCACATTTGAGATTAATTCTTAAACAAACGCCTGTCGCTAATTGTTCGTCATCACAGATACTGTTTGCTATACGGCCACGACGCGCAACTGATTTCCAAAATTCATCTTTCTCGTGTTAGGATGGAACTTACGACTCCTGGTTTATTAGACCAGTGCTCTACCACTGAGCTAAAGAGGCGCGGCTTAGCGGTACTCTTGGGTACTTCGTCCTTACGGTCGTCTGCATCATCAGACTTTAGCTGACAACACTTCATATTACCGGCTAATATTTGCAGCTATGGCGACAAATTACTGCTTGGCTACACATCTGACACGTAACCGATGTGCTCTCCAAACAACAACACTTGCATTTCAGAACATGTCTTTCACACATGTCTACAAAATCACCTTCACCTTCAAATACAGTTTCCTTGCGACTGACAGAGACGTAGGCAAAGTTTAAAGTTGCTATTTCCATTAAATCTCGTTAATCAGAAAAACGGTAATTTACACCTGCAGCGGAACAAAATTCCATTCCGCCCAGCGTCTGGCTCGAACCCACGTCCCTGGGATTAAGAGTCTGACGCTCTACCGACTGAGCTAGCCGGCTACCTCGGTGAATACCTGCCGGGTAGCACGTCACACAGTACTCGTTTGGGTTGGGTGGTCCCATACAGAATCTCTCCATGATGCCTAATGTTTTCCTAACGTCACACTTGTCACGTACTTCACTTTTATGTCATAATCATTTCTGAGAGGTAAAGAAATTGCATGACAACATGCAGAGCTAGTGGCGGCAAAATTAACACACACACTTTATGTGACTGAAAAGCCGAACGAGTTACTTTCCGACGTTGTTTTAGATGTGCAAGTGATAGTCAGAACTCGCTGTGTCGGCACTCTGCCGACCATTTCGCTAGTTAACACCGGTCTTGTTGTGTGTTTCAAGCTCAAGAGCATCTCCAAGCAAAAAATGGTCAACAGCAACATTCAGACGGTTTCGTACTGCTCAATTGCTACATTAAAACGTTATGTTTCTTTTTCAGAACTGGAAAAATACAAGCGTGACAGCATTCGAACCTGTAATCTTCAGATCCGAAGTCCGACGCCTTATCCATTAGGCCACACGGTCACTGACGACCAACATTTACATGTATACGACTCGTCTCGAAACGCTCACACCCCTGAGGATTTGTGTTTTCGTTCTACACAGCCGCTGCCCCTTGCTCTTTCCCACCCATTCGTTACATTCAACCTCTGACGAGACCGACCAAATATAGACTGAGAAACAAGACCACACACTTTGTGCATTCGGAATCGAAGGCAGGGCGTCCCTCGCCGCATTTGCTACGATTGCCATTTGCTACTTCTGCAGAAGCAGCGGCGGCGGCGGCGACGACGACGACGACGAGGACGAATATCGCGAGAGGCTCTGAGATATGTGAGAAATACATCTATAAAATGTAATTCAGACTGCCTCGTCCCACCTTATGCTGTACCGCTTTGGCAAATGCTTTATCTGCGCCATTCGCCTTAATCGCATCTGAGAGTAATTCTTAAAAAAACGCATGTCGCTAATTGTTCGTCATCACAGGTACTGTATGCTATACGGCCACGACGCGCAACTGATTTCCAAAATTCATCTTTCTCGTGTTAGGATGGAACTTACGACTCCTGGTTTATTAGACCAGTGCTCCACCACTGAGCTAAAGAGGCGCGGCCTAGCGGTACTCTTGGGTACTTCGTCCTTACGGTCGTCTGCATCATCAGACTTTAGCTGACAACACTTCATATTACCGGCTAATATTTGCAGCTATGGCGACAAATTACTGCTTGGCTACACATCTGACACGTAACCGATGTGCTCTCCAAACAACAACACTTGCATTTCAGAACATGTCTTTCACACATGTCTACAAAATCACCTTCACCTTCAAATACAGTTTCCTTGCGACTGACAGAGACGTAGGCAAAGTTTAAAGTTGCTATTTCCATTAAATCTCGTTAATCAGAAAAACGGTAATTTACACCTGCAGCGGAACAAAATTCCGTTCCGCCCAGCGTCTGGCTCGAACCCACGACCCTGGGATTAAGAGTCTGACGCTCTACCGACTGAGCTAGCCGGCTACCTCGGTGAATACCTCCCGGGTAGCACGTCACACAGTACTCGTTTGGGTTGGGTGGTCCCATACAGAATCTCTCCATGATGCCTAATGTTTTCCTAACGTCACACTCGTCACGTACTTCACTTTTATGTCATAATCATTTCTGAGAGGTAAAGAAATTGCATGACAACATGCAGAGCTAGTGGCGTCAAAATTAACACACACACTTTATGTGACTGAAAAGCCGAACGAGTTACTTTCCGACGTTGTTTTAGATCTGCAAGTGATAGTCAGAACTCGCTGTGTCGGCACTCTGCCGACCATTTCGCTAGTTAACACCGGTCTTGTTGTGTGTGTTTCAAGCTCAAGAGCATCTCCAAGCAAAAAATGGTCAACAGCAACATTCAGACGGTTTCGTACTGCTCAATTGCTACATTAAAACGTTATGTTTCTTTTTCAGAACTGGAAAAATACAAGCGTGACAGCATTCGAACCTGAAATCTTCAGATCCGAAGTCCGACGCCTTATCCATTAGGCCACACGGTCACTGACGACCAACATTTACATGTATACGACTCATCTCGAAACGCTCACACCCCTGAGGATTTGTGTTTTCGTTCTACACAGCCGCTGCCCCTTGCTCTTTCCCACCCATTCGTTACATTCAACCTCTGACGAGACCGACCAAATATAGACTGAGAAACAAGACCACACACTTTGTGCATTCGGAATCGAAGGCAGGGCGTCCCTCGCCGCATTTGCTACGATTGCCATTTGCTACTTCTGCAGAAGCGGCGGCGGCGGCATCGGCGACGACGACGAATATCGCGAGAGGCTCTGAGATATGTGAGAAATACATCTATAAAATGTAATTCAGACTGCCTCGTCCCACCTTATGCTGTACCGCTTTGGCAAATGCTTTATCTGCGCCATTCGCCTTAATCACATTTGAGATTAATTCTTAAACAAACGCCTGTCGCTAATTGTTCGTCATCACAGATACTGTTTGCTATACGGCCACGACGCGCAACTGATTTCCAAAATTCATCTTTCTCGTGTTAGGATGGATCTTACGACTCCTGGTTTATTAGACCAGTGCTCTACCACTGAGCTAAAGAGGCGCGGCCTAGCGGTACTCTTGGGTACTTCGTTCTTACGGTCGTCTGCATCATCAGACTTTAGCTGACAACACTTCATATTACCGGCTAATATTTGCAGCTATGGCGACAAATTACTGCTTGGCTACACATCTGACACGTAACCGATGTGCTCTCCAAACAACAACACTTGCATTTCAGAACATGTCTTTCACACATGTCTACAAAATCACCTTCACCTTCAAATACAGTTTCCTTGCGACTGACAGAGACGTAGGCAAAGTTTAAAGTTGCTATTTCCATTAAATCTCGCTAATCAGAAAAACGGTAATTTACAACTGCAGCGGAACAAAATTCCATTCCGCCCAGGGTCTGGCTCGAACCCACGACCCTGGGATTAAGAGTCTGACGCTCTACCGACTGAGCTAGCCGGCTACCTCGGTGAATACCTGCCGGGTAGCACGTCACACAGTACTCGTTTGGGTTGGGTGGTCCCATACAGAATCTCTCCATGATGCCTAATGTTTTCCTAACGTCACACTCGTCACGTACTTCACTTTTATGTCATAATCATTTCTGAGAGGTAAAGAAATTGCATGACAACATGCAGAGCTAGTGGCGGCAAAATTAACACACACACTTTATGTGACTGAAAAGCCGAACGAGTTACTTTCCGACGTTGTTTTAGATGTGCAAGTGATAGTCAGAACTCGCTGTGTCGGCACTCTGCTGACCATTTCGCTAGTTAACACCGGTCTTGTTGTGTGTTTCAAGCTCAAGAGCATCTCCAAGCAAAAAATGGTCAACAGCAACATTCAGACGGTTTCGTACTGCTCAATTGCTACATTAAAACGTTATGTTTCTTTTTCAGAACTGGAAAAATACAAGCGTGACAGCATTCGAACCTGTAATCTTCAGATCCGAAGTCCGACGCCTTATCCATTAGGCCACACGGTCACTGACGACCAACATTTACATGTATACGACTCGTCTCGAAACGCTCACACCCCTGAGGATTTGTGTTTTCGTTCTACACAGCCGCTGCCCCTTGCTCTTTCCCACCCATTCGTTACATTCAACTTCTGACGAGACCGACCAAATATAGACTGAGAAACAAGACCACACACTTTGTGCATTCGGAATCGAAGGCAGGGCGTCCCTCGCCGCATTTGCTACGATTGCCCTTTGCTACTTCTGCAGAAGCAGCGGCGGCGGCGACGACGACGACGACGACGACGACGACGACGACGACGAGGACGAATATCGCGAGAGGCTCTGAGATATGTAAGAAATACATCTATAAAATGTAATTCAGACTGCCTCGTCCCACCTTATGCTGTACCGCTTTGGCAAATCCTTTATCTGCGACATTCGCCTTAATCGCATCTGAGAGTAATTCTTAAAAAAACGCATGTCGCTAATTGTTCGTCATCACAGGTACTGTATGCTATACGGCTACGACGCGCAACTGATTTCCCAAATTCATCTTTCTCGTGTTAGGATGGAACTTACGACTCCTGGTTTATTAGACCAGTGCTCCACCACTGAGCTAAAGAGGCGCGGCCTAGCGGTACTCTTGGGTACTTCGTCTTTACGGTCGTCTGCATCATCAGACTTTAGCTGACAACACTTCATATTACCGGCTAATATTTGCAGCTATGGCGACAAATTACTGCTTGGCTACACATCTGACACGTAACCGATGTGCTCTCCAAACAACAACACTTGCATTTCAGAACATGTCTTTCACACATGTCTACAAAATCACCTTCACCTTCAAATACAGTTTCCTTGCGACTGACAGAGACGTAGGCAAAGTTTAAAGTTGCTATTTCCATTAAATCTCGTTAATCAGAAAAACGGTAATTTACACCTGCAGCGGAACAAAATTCCGTTCCGCCCAGCGTCTGGCTCGAACCCACGACCCTGGGATTAAGAGTCTGACGCTCTACCGACTGAGCTAGCCGGCTACCTCGGTGAATACCTGCCGGGTAGCACGTCACACAGTACTCGTTTGGGTTGGGTGGTCCCATACAGAATCTCTCCATGATGCCTAATGTTTTCCTAACGTCACACTCGTCACGTACTTCACTTTTATGTCATAATCATTTCTGAGAGGTAAAGAAATTGCATGACAACATGCAGAGCTAGTGGCGTCAAAATTAACACACACACTTTATGTGACTGAAAAGCCGAACGAGTTACTTTCCGACGTTGTTTTAGATGTGCAAGTGATAGTCAGAACTCGCTGTGTCGGCACTCTGCCGACCATTTCGCTAGTTAACACCGGTCTTGTTGTGTGTGTTTCAAGCTCAAGAGCATCTCCAAGCAAAAAATGGTCCACAGCAACATTCAGACGGTTTCGTACTGCTCAATTGCTACATTAAAACGTTATGTTTCTTTTTCAGAACTGGAAAAATACAAGCGTGACAGCATTCGAACCTGTAATCTTCAGATCCGAAGTCCGACGCCTTATCCATTAGGCCACACGGTCACTGACGACCAACATTTACATGTATACGACTCATCTCGAAACGCTCACACCCCTGAGGATTTGTGTTTTCGTTCTACACAGCCGCTGCCCCTTGCTCTTTCCCACCCATTCGTTACATTCAACCTCTGACGAGACCGACCAAATATCGACTGAGAAACAAGACCACACACTTTGTGCATTCGGAATCGAAGGCAGGGCGTCCCTCGCCGCATTTGCTACGATTGCCATTTGCTACTTCTGCAGAAGCGGCGGCGGCGGCGGCGGCGGCGGCGGCGGCAGCGGCGGCGGCGGCGGCGACGACGACGAATATCGCGAGAGGCTCTGAGATATGTGAGAAATACATCTATAAAATGTAATTCAGACTGCATCGTCCCACCTTATGCTGTACCGCTTTGGCAAATGCTTTATCTGCGCCATTCGCCTTAATCGCATCTGAGAGTAATTCTTAAAAAAACGCATGTCGCTAATTGTTCGTCATCACAGGTACTGTATGCTATACGGCCACGACGCGCAACTGATTTCCAAAATTCATCTTTCTCGTGTTAGGATGGAACTTACGACTCCTGGTTTATTAGACCAGTGCTCCACCACTGAGCTAAAGAGGCGCGGCCTAGCGGTACTCTTGGGTACTTCGTCCTTACGGTCGTCTGCATCATCAGACTTTAGCTGACAACACTTCATATTACCGGCTAATATTTGCAGCTATGGCGACAAATTACTGCTTGGCTACACATCTGACACGTAACCGATGTGCTCTCCAAACAACAACACTTGCATTTCAGAACATGTCTTTCACACATGTCTACAAAATCACCTTCACCTTCAAATACAGTTTCCTTGCGACTGACAGAGACGTAGGCAAAGTTTAAAGTTGCTATTTCCATTAAATCTCGTTAATCAGAAAAAAGGTAATTTACACCTGCAGCGGAACAAAATTCCGTTCCGCCCAGCGTCTGGCTCGAACCCACGACCCTGGGATTAAGAGTCTGACGCTCTACCGACTGAGCTAGCCGGCTACCTCGGTGAATACCTGCCGGGTAGCACGTCACACAGTACTCGTTTGGGTTGGGTGGTCCCATACAGAATCTCTCCATGATGCCTAATGTTTTCCTAACGTCACACTCGTCACGTACTTCACTTTTATGCCATAATCATTTCTGAGAGGTAAAGAAATTGCATGACAACATGCAGAGCTAGTGGCGTCAAAATTAACACACACACTTTATGTGACTGAAAAGCCGAACGAGTTACTTTCCGACGTTGTTTTAGATGTGCAAGTGATAGTCAGAACTCGCTGTGTCGGCACTCTGCCGACCATTTCGCTAGTTAACACCGGTCTTGTTGTGTGTGTTTCAAGCTCAAGAGCATCTCCAAGCAAAAAATGGTCAACAGCAACATTCAGACGGTTTCGTACTGCTCAATTGCTACATTAAAACGTTATGTTTCTTTTTCAGAACTGGAAAAATACAAGCGTGACAGCATTCGAACCTGAAATCTTCAGATCCGAAGTCCGACGCCTTATCCATTAGGCCACACGGTCACTGACGACCAACATTTACATGTATACGACTCATCTCGAAACGCTCACACCCCTGAGGATTTGTGTTTTCGTTCTACACAGCCGCTGCCCTTTGCTCTTTCCCACCCATTCGTTACATTCAACCTCTGACGAGACAGACCAAATATAGACTGAGAAACAAGACCACACACTTTGTGCATTCGGAATCGAAGGCAGGGCGTCCCTCGCCGCATTTGCTACGATTGCCATTTGCTACCTCTGCAGAAGCAGCGGCGGCGGCGACGACGACGACGACGAGGACGAATATCGCGAGAGGCTCTGAGATATGTGAGAAATACATCTATAAAATGTAATTGAGACTGCATCGTCCCACCTTATGCTGTACCGCTTTGGCAAATGCTTTATCTGCGCCATTCGCCTTAATCGCATCTGAGAGTAATTCTTAAAAAAACGCATGTCGCTAATTGTTCGTCATCACAGGTACTGTATGCTATACGGCCACGACGCGCAACTGATTTCCAAAATTCATCTTTCTCGTGTTAGGATGGAACTTACGACTCCTGGTTTATTAGACCAGTGCTCCACCACTGAGCTAAAGAGGCGCGGCCTAGCGGTACTCTTGGGTACTTCGTCCTTACGGTCGTCTGCATCATCAGACTTTAGCTGACAACACTTCATATTACCGGCTAATATTTGCAGCTATGGCGACAAATTACTGCTTGGCTACACATCTGACACGTAACCGATGTGCTCTCCAAACAACAACACTTGCATTTCAGAACATGTCTTTCACACATGTCTACAAAATCACCTTCACCTTCAAATACAGTTTCCTTGCGACTGACAGAGACGTAGGCAAAGTTTAAAGTTGCTATTTCCATTAAATCTCGTTAATCAGAAAAACGGTAATTTACACCTGCAGCGGAACAAAATTCCGTTCCGCCCAGCGTCTGGCTCGAACCCACGACCCTGGGATTAAGAGTCTGACGCTCTACCGACTGAGCTAGCCGGCTACCTCGGTGAATACCTGCCGGGTAGCACGTCACACAGTACTCGTTTGGGTTGGGTGGTCCCATACAGAATCTCTCCATGATGCCTAATGTTTTCCTAACGTCACACTCGTCACGTACTTCACTTTTATGTCATAATCATTTCTGAGAGGTAAAGAAATTGCATGACAACATGCAGAGCTAGTGGCGTCAAAATTAACACACACACTTTATGTGACTGAAAAGCCGAACCAGTAACTTTCCAACGTTGTTTTACATTTGCAAGTGATAGTCAGAACTCGCTGTGTCGGCACTCTGCCGACCATTTCGCTAGTTAACACCGGTCTTGTTGTGTGTGTTTCAAGCTCAAGAGCATCTCCAAGCAAAAAATGGTCAACAGCAACATTCAGACGGTTTCGTACTGCTCAATTGCTACATTAAAGCGTTATGTTTCTTTTTCAGAACTGGAGAAATACAAGCGTGACAGCATCCGAACCTGTAATCTTCAGATCCGAAGTCCGACGCCTTATCCATTAGGCCACACGGTCACTGACGACCAACATTTACATGTATACGACTCGTCTCGAAACGCTCACACCCCTGAGGATTTGTGTTTTCATTCTACACAGCCGCTGCCCCTTGCTCTTTCCCACCCATTCGTTACATTCAACCTCTGACGAGACCGACCAAATATAGACTGAGAAACAAGACCACACACTTTGTGCATTCGGAATCGAAGGCAGGGCGTCCCTCGCCGCATTTGCTACGATTGCCATTTGCTACTTCTGCAAAAGCAGCGGCGGCGGCGACGACGACGACGACGACGACGACGACGAGGACGAATATCGCGAGAGGCTCTGAGATATGTGAGAAATGCATCTATAAAATGTAATTCAGACTGCCTCGTTCCACCTTATGCTGCACCGCTTTGGCAAATGCTTTATCTGCGCCATTCGCCTTAATCGCATCTGAGAGTAATTCTTAAAAAAACGCATGTCGCTAATTGTTCGTCATCACAGGTACTGTATGCTATACGGCCACGACGCGCAACTGATTTCCAAAATTCATCTTTCTCGTGTTAGAATGGAACTTACGACTCCTGGTTTATTAGACCAGTGCTCCACCACTGAGCTAAAGAGGCGCGGCCTAGCGGTACTCTTGGGTACTTCGTCCTTACGGTCGTCTGCATCATCAGACTTTAGCTGACAACACTTCATATTACCGGCTAATATTTGCAGCTATGGCGACAAATTACTGCTTGGCTACACATCTGACACGTAACCGATGTGCTCTCCAAACAACAACACTTGCATTTCAGAACATGTCTTTCACACATGTCTACAAAATCACCTTCACCTTCAAATACAGTTTCCTTGCGACTGACAGAGACGTAGGCAAAGTTTAAAGTTGCTATTTCCATTAAATCTCGTTAATCAGAAAAACGGTAATTTACACCTGCAGCGGAACAAAATTCCGTTCCGCCCAGCGTCTGGCTCGAACCCACGACCCTGGGATTAAGAGTCTGACGCTCTACCGACTGAGCTAGCCGGCTACCTCAGTGAATACCTGCCGGGTAGCACGTCACACAGTACTCGTTTGGGTTGGGTGGTCCCATACAGAATCTCTCCATGATGCCTAATGTTTTCCTAACGTCACACTCGTCACGTACTTCACTTTTATGTCATAATCATTTCTGAGAGGTAAAGAAATTGCATGACAACATGCAGAGCTAGTGGCGTCAAAATTAACACACACACTTTATGTGACTGAAAAGCCGAACGAGTTACTTTCCGACGTTGTTTTAGATGTGCAAGTGATAGTCAGAACTCGCTGTGTCGGCACTCTGCCGACCATTTCGCTAGTTAACACCGGTCTTGTTGTGTGTGTTTCAAGCTCAAGAGCATCTCCAAGCAAAAAATGGTCAACAGCAACATTCAGACGTTTTCGTACTGCTCAATTGCTACATTAAAACGTTATGTTTCTTTTTCAGAACTGGAAAAATACAAGCGTGACAGCATTCGAACCTGTAATCTTCAGATCCGAAATCCGACGCCTTACCCATTAGGCCACACGGTCACTGACGACCAACATTTACATGTATACGACTCATCTCGAAACGCTCACACCCCTGAGGATTTGTGTTTTCGTTCTACACAGCCGCTGCCCCTTGCTCTTTCCCACCCATTCGTTACATTCTACCTCTGACGAGACCGACCAAATACCGACTGAGAAACAAGACCACACACTTTGTGCATTCGGAATCGAAGGCAGGGCGTCCCTCGCCGCATTTGCTACGATTGCCATTTGCTACTTCTGCAGAAGCGGCGGCGGCGGCGGCGGCGGCGACGACGACGACGACGACGACGATGAGGACGAATATCGCGAGAGGCTCTGAGATATGTGAGAAATACATCTATAAAATGTAATTCAGACTGCCTCGTCCCACCTTATGCTGCACCGCTTTGGCAAATGCTTTATCTGCGCCATTCGCCTTAATCGCATCTGAGAGAAATTCTTAAAAAAACGCCTGTCGCTAATTGTTCGTCATCACAGGTACTGTATGCTATACGGCCACGACGCGCAACTGATTTCCAAAATTCATCTTTCTCGTGTTAGGATGGAACTTACGACTCCTGGTTTATTAGACCAGTGCTCCACCACTGAGCTAAAGAGGCGCGGCCTAGCGGTACTCTTGGGTACTTCGTCCATACGGTCGTCTGCATCATCAGACTTTAGCTGACAACACTTCATATTAGCGGCTAATATTTGCAGCTATGGCGACAAATTACTGCTTGGCAACACATCTGACACGTAACCGATGTGCTCTCCAAACAACAACACTTGCATTTCAGAACATGTCTTTCACACATGTCTACAAAATCACCTTCACCTTCAAATACAGTTTCCTTGCGACTGACAGAGACGTAGGCAAAGTTTAAAGTTGCTATTTTCATTAAATCTCGTTAATCAGAAAAACGGTAATTTACACCTGCAGCGGAACAAAATTCCGTTCCGCCCAGCGTCTGGCTCGAACCCACGACCCTGGGATTGAGAGTCTGACGCTCTACCGACTGAGCTAGCCGGCTACCTCGGCGAATACCTGCCGGGTAGCACGTCATACAGTACTCGTTTGGGTTGGGTGGTCCCATACAGAATCTCTCCATGATGCCTAATGTTTTCCTAACGTCACACTCGTCCCGTACTTCACTTTTATGTCATAATCATTTCTGAGAGGTAAAGAAATTGCATGACAACATGCAGAGCTAGTGGCGTCAAAATTAACACACATACTTTATGTGACTGAAAAGCCGAACGAGTAACTTTCCGACGTTGTTTTAGATGTGCAAGTGATAGTCAGAACTCGCTGTGTCGGCACTCTGCCGACCATTTCGCTAGTTAACACCGGTCTTGTTGTGTGTGTTTCAAGCTCAAGAGCATCTCCAAGCAAAAAATGGTCAACAGCAACATTCAGACGGTTTCGTACTGCTCAATTGCTACATTAAAACGTTATGTTTCTTTTTCAGAACTGGAAAAATACAAGCTTGACAGCATTCGAACCTGTAATCTTCACATCCGAAGTCCGACGCCTTATCCATTAGGCCACACAGTCACTGACGACCAACATTTACATGTATACGACTCATCTCGAAACGCTCACACCCCTGAGGATTTGTGTTTTCGTTCTACACAGCCGCTGCCCCTTGCTCTTTCCCACCCAATTGTTACATTCAACCTCTGACGAGACCGACCAAATATAGACTGAGAAACAAGACCACACACTTTGTGCATTCGGAGTCGAAGGCAGGGCGTCCCTCGCCGCATTTGCTACGATTGCCATTCGCTACTTCTGCAGAAGCAGCGGCGGCGGCGGCGGCGACGACGACGACGACGACGACGAATATCGCGAGAGGCTCTGAGATATGTGAGAAATACATCTATAAAATGTAATTCAGACTGCCTCGTCCCACCTTATGCTGTACCGCTTTGGCAAATGCTTTATTTGCGCCATTCGCCTTAATCACATTTGAGAGTAATTCTTAAAAAAACGCCTGTCGCTAATTGTTCGTCATCACAGATACTGTTTGCTATACGGCCACGACGCGCAACTGATTTCCAAAATTCATCTTTCTCGTGTTAGGATGGAACTTACGACTCCTGGTTTATTAGACCAGTGCTCTACCACTGAGCTAAAGAGGCGCGGCCTAGCGATACTCTTGGGTACTTCGTCCTTACGGTCGTCTGCATCATCAGACTTTAGCTGACAACACTTCATATTACCGGCTAATATTTGCAGCTATGGCGACAAATTACTGCTTGGCAACACATCTGACACGTAACCGATGTGCTCTCCAAACAACAACACTTGCATATCAGAAAATGTCTTTCACACAGGTCTACAAAATCACCTTCACCTTCAATTACAGTTTCCTTGCGACTGACAGAGACGTAGGCAAAGTTTAAAGTTGCTATTTCCATTAAATCTCGTTAATCAGAAAAACGGTAATTTACACCTGCAGCGGAACAAAATTCCGTTCCGCCCAGCGTCTGGCTCGAACCCACGACCCTGGGATTAAGAGTCTGACGCTCTACCGACTGAGCTAGCCGGCTACCTCGGTGCATACCTGCCGGGTAGCACGTCATACAGTACTCGTTTGGGTTGGGTGGTCCCATATAGAATCTCTCCATGATGCCTAATGTTTTCCTAACGTCACACTCGTCACGTACTTCACTTTTATGTCATAATCATTTCTGAGAGGTAAAGAAATTGCATGACAACATGCAGAGCTAGTGGCGTCAAAATTAACACACATACTTTATGTGACTGAAAAGCTGAACGAGTAACTTTCCGACGTTGTTTTAGATGTGCAAGTGATAGTCAGAACTCGCTGTGTCGGCACTCTGCCGACCATTTCGCTAGTTAACACCGGTCTTGTTGTGTGTGTTTCAAGCTCAAGAGCATCTCCAAGCAAAAAATGGTCAACAGCAACATTCAGACGGTTTCGTACTGCTCAATTGCTACATTAAAACGTAATGTTTCTTTTTCAGAACTGGAAAAATACAAGCGTGACAGCATTCGAACCTGTAATCTTCACATCCGAAGTCCGACGCCTTATCCATTAGGCCACACGGTCACTGACGACCAACATTTACATGTATACGACTCATCTCGAAACGCTCACACCCCTGAGGATTTGTGTTTTCGTTCTACACAGCCGCTGCCCCTTGCTCTTTCCCACCCATTCGTTACATTCAACCTCTGACGAGACCGACCAAATATAGACTGAGAAACAAGACCACACACTTTGTGCATTCGGAATCGAAGGCAGGGCGTCCCTCGCCGCAATTGCTACGATTGCCATTTGCTACTTCTGCAGAAGCAGCGGCGGCGGCGGCGGCGGCGACGACGACGACGACGACGACGACGACCGCGAGAGGCTCTGTGATATGTGAGAAATACATCTATAAAATGTAATTCAGACTGCCTCGTCCCACCTTATGCTGTACCGCTTTGGCAAATGCTTTATCTGCGCCATTCGCCTTAATCGCATCTGAGAGTAATTCTTAAAAAAACGCCTGTCGCTAATTGTTCGTCATCACAGGTACTGTATGCTATACGGCCACGACGCGCAACTGATTTCCAAAATTCATCTTTCTCGTGTTAGGATGGAACTTACGACTCCTGGTTTATTAGACCAGTGCTCTACCACTGAGCTAAAGAGGTGAGGCCTAGCGGTACTCTTGGGTACTTCGTCCTTACGGTCGTCTGCATCATCAGACTTTAGCTGACAACACTTCATATTACCGGCTAATATTTGCAGCTATGGCGACAAATTACTGCTTGGCTACACATCTGACACGTAACCGATGTGCTCTCCAAACAACAACACTTGCATTTCAGAACATGTCTTTCACACATGTCTACAAAATCACCTTCACCTTCAAATACAGTTTCCTTGCGACTGACAGAGACGTAGGCAAAGTTTAAAGTTGCTATTTCCATTAAATCTCGTTAATCAGAAAAACGGTAATTTACACCTGCAGCGGAACAAAATTACGTTCCGCCCAGCGTCTGGCTCGAACCCACGACCCTGGGATTAAGAGTCTGACGCTCTACCAACTGAGCTAGCCGGCTACCTCGGTGAATACCTGCCGGGTAGCACGTCACACAGTACTCGTTTTGGTTGGGTGGTCCCATACAGAATCTCTCCATGATGCCTAATGTTTTCCTAACGTCACACTCGTCACGTACTTCACTTTTATGTCATAATCATTTCTGAGAGGTAAAGAAATTGCATGACAACATGCAGAGCTAGTGGCGTCAAAATTAACACACACACTTTATGTGACTGAAAAGCCGAACCAGTAACTTTCCAACGTTGTTTTAGATGTGCAAGTGATAGTCAGAACTCGCTGTGTCGGCACTCTGCCGACCATTTCGCTAGTTAACACCGGTCTTGTTGTGTGTGTTTCAAGCTCAAGAGCATCTCCAAGCAAAAAATGGTCAACAGCAACATTCAGACGGTTTCGTACTGCTCAATTGCTACATTAAAACGTTATGTTTCTTTTTCAGAACTGGAAAAATACAAGCGTGACAGCATTCGAACCTGTAATCTTCAGATCCGAAGTCCGACGCCTTATCCATTAGGCCACACGGTCACTGACGACCAACATTTACATGTATACGACTCATCTCGAAACGCTCACACCCCTGAGGATTTGTGTTTTCGTTCTACACAGCCGCTGCCCCTTGCTCTTTCCCACCCATTCGTTACATTCAACCTCTGACGAGACCGACCAAATATAGACTGAGAAACAAGACCACACACTTTGTGCATTCGGAATCGAAGGCAGGGCGTCCCTCGCCGCATTTGCTACGATTGCCATTTGCTACTTCTGCAGAAGCGGCGGCGGCGGCGGCGGCGACGACGACGACGACGACCGCGAGAGGCTCTGTGATATGTGAGAAATACATCTATAAAATGTAATTCAGACTGCCTCGTTCCACCTTATGCTGTACCGCTTTGGCAAATGCTTTATCTGCGCCATTCGCCTTAATCACATTTGAGAGTAGTTCTTAAAAAAAAACGCCTGTCGCTAATTGTTCGTCATCACAGATACTGTTTGCTATACGGCCACGACGCGCAACTGATTTCCAAAATTCATCTTTCTCGTGTTAGGATGGAACTTACGACTCATGGTTTATTAGACCAGTGCTCTACCACTGAGCTAAAGAGGCGTGGCCTAGCGGTACTCTTGGGTACTTCGTCCTTACGGTCGTCCGCATCATCAGACTTTAGCTGACAACACTTCATATTACCGGCTAATATTTGCAGCTATGGCGACAAATTACAGCTTGGCAACACATCTGACACGTAACCGATGTGCTCTCCAAACAACAACACTTGCATTTCAGAACATGTCTTTCACACATGTCTACAAAATCACCTTCACCTTCAAATACAGTTTCCTTGCGACTGACAGAGACGTAGGCAAAGTTTAAAGTTGCTATTTCCATTAAATCTCGTTAATCAGAAAAACGGTAATTTACACCTGCAGCGGAACAAAATTCCGTTCCGCCCAGCGTCTGGCTCGAACCCACGACCCTGGGATTAAGAGTCTGACGCTCTACCGACTGAGCTAGCCGGCTACCTCGGTGAATACCTGCCGGGTAGCACGTCATACAGTACTCGTTTGGGTTGGGTGGTCCCATATAGAATCTCTCCATGATGCCTAATGTTTTCCTAACGTCACACTCGTCACGTACTTCACTTTTATGTCATAATCATTTCTGAGAGGTAAAGAAATTGCATGACAACATGCAGAGCTAGTGGCGTCAAAATTAACACACATACTTTATGTGACTGAAAAGCTGAACGAGTAACTTTCCGACGTTGTTTTAGATGTGCAAGTGATAGTCAGAACTCGCTGTGTCGGCACTCTGCCGACCATTTCGCTAGTTAACACCGGTCTTGTTGTGTGTGTTTCAAGCTCAAGAGCATCTCCAAGCAAAAAATGGTCAACAGCAACATTCAGACGGTTTCGTACTGCTCAATTGCTACATTAAAACGTAATGTTTCTTTTTCAGAACTGGAAAAATACAAGCGTGACAGCATTCGAACCTGTAATCTTCACATCCGAAGTCCGACGCCTTATCCATTAGGCCACACGGTCACTGACGACCAACATTTACATGTATACGACTCATCTCAAAACGCTCACACCCCTGAGGATTTGTGTTTTCGTTCTACACAGCCGCTGCCCCTTGCTCTTTCCCACCCATTCGTTACATTCAACCTCTGACGAGACCGACCAAATATAGACTGAGAAACAAGACCACACACTTTGTGCATTCGGAATCGAAGGCAGGGCGTCCCTCGCCGCAATTGCTACGATTGCCATTTGCTACTTCTGCAGAAGCAGCGGCGGCGGCGGCGGCGACGACGACGACGACGACGACGACGACGACGACCGCGAGAGGCTCTGTGATATGTGAGAAATACATCTATAAAATGTAATTCAGACTGCCTCGTCCCACCTTATGCTGTACCGCTTTGGCAAATGCTTTATCTGCGCCATTCGCCTTAATCGCATCTGAGAGTAATTCTTAAAAAAACGCCTGTCGCTAATTGTTCGTCATCACAGGTACTGTATGCTATACGGCCACGACGCGCAACTGATTTCCAAAATTCATCTTTCTCGTGTTAGGATGGAACTTACGACTCCTGGTTTATTAGACCAGTGCTCTACCACTGAGCTAAAGAGGCGAGGCTAGCGGTACTCTTGGGTACTTCGTCCTTACGGTCGTCTGCATCATCAGACTTTAGCTGACAACACTTCATATTACCGGCTAATATTTGCAGCTATGGCGACAAATTACTGCTTGGCTACACATCTGACACGTAACCGATGTGCTCTCCAAACAACAACACTTGCATTTCAGAACATGTCTTTCACACATGTCTACAAAATCACCTTCACCTTCAAATACAGTTTCCTTGCGACTGACAGAGACGTAGGCAAAGTTTAAAGTTGCTATTTCCATTAAATCGCGTTAATCAGAAAAACGGTAATTTACACCTGCAGCGGAACAAAATTACGTTCCGCCCAGCGTCTGGCTCGAACCCACGACCCTGGGATTAAGAGTCTGACGCTCTACCGACTGAGCTAGCCGGCTACCTCGGTGAATACCTGCCGGGTAGCACGTCACACAGTACTCGTTTGGGTTGGGTGGTCCCATACAGAATCTCTCCATGATGCCTAATGTTTTCCTAACGTCACACTCGTCACGTACTTCACTTTTATGTCATAATCATTTCTGAGAGGTAAAGAAATTGCATGACAACATGCAGAGCTAGTGGCGTCAAAATTAACACACACACTTTATGTGACTGAAAAGCCGAACCAGTAACTTTCCAACGTTGTTTTACATTTGCAAGTGATAGTCAGAACTCGCTGTGTCGGCACTCTGCCGACCATTTCGCTAGTTAACACCGGTCTTGTTGTGTGTGTTTCAAGCTCAAGAGCATCTCCAAGCAAAAAATGGTCAACAGCAACATTCAGACGGTTTCGTACTGCTCAATTGCTACATTAAAACGTTATGTTTCTTTTTCAGAACTGGAAAAATACAAGCGTGACAGCATTCGAACCTGTAATCTTCAGATCCGAAGTCCGACGCCTTATCCATTAGGCCACACGGTCACTGACGACCAACATTTACATGTATATGACTCATCTCGAAACGCTCACACCCCTGAGGATTTGTGTTTTCGTTCTACACCGCCGCTGCCCCTTGCTCTTTCCCACCCATTCGTTACATTCAACCTCTGACGAGACCGACCAAATATAGACTGTGAAACAAGACCACACAGTTTGTGCATTCGGAATCGAAGGCAGGGCGTCCCTCGCCGCATTTGCTACGATTGCCATTTGCTACTTCTGCAGAAGCGGCGGCGGCGGCGGCGGCGGCGGCGACGACGACGACGACGACGACCGCGAGAGGCTCTGTGATATGTGAGAAATACATCTATAAAATGTAATTCAGACTGCCTCGTCCCACCTTATGCTGTACCGCTTTGGCAAATGCTTTATCTGCGCCATTCGCCTTAATCGCATCTGAGAGTAATTCTTAAAAAAACGCCTGTCGCTAATTGTTCGTCATCACAGGTACTGTATGCTATACGGCCACGACGCGCAACTGATTTCCAAAATTCATCTTTCTCGTGTTAGGATGGAACTTACGACTCCTGGTTTATTAGACCAGTGCTCTACCACTGAGCTAAAGAGGCGAGGCCTAGCGGTACTCTTGGGTACTTCGTCCTTACGGTCGTCTGCATCATCAGACTTTAGCTGACAACACTTCATATTACCGGCTAATATTTGCAGCTATGGCGACAAATTACTGCTTGGCTACACATCTGACACGTAACCGATGTGCTCTCCAAACAACAACACTTGCATTTCAGAACATGTCTTTCACACATGTCTACAAAATCACCTTCACCTTCAAATACAGTTTCCTTGCGACTGACAGAGACGTAGGCAAAGTTTAAAGTTGCTATTTCCATTAAATCTCGTTAATCAGAAAAACGGTAATTTACACCTGCAGCGGAACAAAATTACGTTCCGCCCAGCGTCTGGCTCGAACCCACGACCCTGGGATTAAGAGTCTGACGCTCTACCAACTGAGCTAGCCGGCTACCTCGGTGAATACCTGCCGGGTAGCACGTCACACAGTACTCGTTTGGGTTGGGTGGTCCCATACAGAATCTCTCCATGATGCCTAATGTTTTCCTAACGTCACACTCGTCACGTACTTCACTTTTATGTCATAATCATTTCTGAGAGGTAAAGAAATTGCATGACAACATGCAGAGCTAGTGGCGTCAAAATTAACACACACACTTTATGTGACTGAAAAGCCGAACCAGTAACTTTCCAACGTTGTTTTAGATGTGCAAGTGATAGTCAGAACTCGCTGTGTCGGCACTCTGCCGACCATTTCGCTAGTTAACACCGGTCTTGTTGTGTGTGTTTCAAGCTCAAGAGCATCTCCAAGCAAAAAATGGTCAACAGCAACATTCAGACGGTTTCGTACTGCTCAATTGCTACATTAAAACGTTATGTTTCTTTTTCAGAACTGGAAAAATACAAGCGTGACAGCATTCGAACCTGTAATCTTCAGATCCGAAGTCCGACGCCTTATCCATTAGGCCACACGGTCACTGACGACCAACATTTACATGTATACGACTCATCTCGAAACGCTCACACCCCTGAGGATTTGTGTTTTCGTTCTACACAGCCGCTGCCCCTTGCTCTTTCCCACCCATTCGTTACATTCAACCTCTGACGAGACCGACCAAATATAGACTGAGAAACAAGACCACACACTTTGTGCATTCGGAATCGAAGGCAGGGCGTCCCTCGCCGCATTTGCTACGATGGCCATTTGCTACTTCTGCAGAAGCGGCGGCGGCGGCGGCGGCGGCGGCGACGACGACGACGACGACGACGACCGCGAGAGGCTCTGTGATATGTGAGAAATACATCTATAAAATGTAATTCAGACTGCCTCGTCCCACCTTATGCTGTACCGCTTTGGCAAATGCTTTATCTGCGCCATTCGCCTTAATCGCATCTGAGAGTAATTCTTAAAAAAACGCCTGTCGCTAATTGTTCGTCATCACAGGTACTGTATGCTATACGGCCACGACGCGCAACTGATTTCCAAAATTCATCTTTCTCGTGTTAGGATGGAACTTACGACTCCTGGTTTATTAGACCAGTGCTCTACCACTGAGCTAAAGAGGCGAGGCTAGCGGTACTCTTGGGTACTTCGTCCTTACGGTCGTCTGCATCATCAGACTTTAGCTGACAACACTTCATATTACCGGCTAATATTTGCAGCTATGGCGACAAATTACTGCTTGGCTACACATCTGACACGTAACCGATGTGCTCTCCAAACAACAACACTTGCATTTCAGAACATGTCTTTCACACATGTCTACAAAATCACCTTCACCTTCAAATACAGTTTCCTTGCGACTGACAGAGACGTAGGCAAAGTTTAAAGTTGCTATTTCCATTAAATCGCGTTAATCAGAAAAACGGTAATTTACACCTGCAGCGGAACAAAATTCCGTTCCGCCCAGCGTCTGGCTCGAACCCACGACCCTGGGATTAAGAGTCTGACGCTCTACTGACTGAGCTAGCCGGCTACCTCGGTGAATACCTGCCGGGTAGCACGTCACACAGTACTCGTTTGGGTTGGGTGGTCCCATACAGAATCTCTCCATGATGCCTAATGTTTTCCTAACGTCACACTCGTCACGTACTTCACTTTTATGTCATAATCATTTCTGAGAGGTAAAGAAATTGCATGACAACATGCAGAGCTAGTGGCGTCAAAATTAACACACACACTTTATGTGACTGAAAAGCCGAACCAGTAACTTTCCAACGTTGTTTTACATTTGCAAGTGATAGTCAGAACTCGCTGTGTCGGCACTCTGCCGACCATTTCGCTAGTTAACACCGGTCTTGTTGTGTGTGTTTCAAGCTCAAGAGCATCTCCAAGCAAAAAATGGTCAACAGCAACATTCAGACGGTTTCGTACTGCTCAATTGCTACATTAAAACGTTATGTTTCTTTTTCAGAACTGGAAAAATACAAGCGTGACAGCATTCGAACCTGTAATCTTCAGATCCGAAGTCCGACGCCTTATCCATTAGGCCACACGGTCACTGACGACCAACATTTACATGTATACGACTCATCTCGAAACGCTCTCACCCCTGAGGATTTGTGTTTTCGTTCTACACAGCCGCTGCCCCTTGCTCTTTCCCACCCATTCGTTACATTCAACCTCTGACGAGACCGACCAAATATAGACTGTGAAACAAGACCACACAGTTTGTGCATTCGGAATCGAAGGCAGGGCGTCCCTCGCCGCATTTGCTACGATTGCCATTTGCTACTTCTGCAGAAGCAGCGGCGGCGGCGGCGGCGACGACGACGACGACGACGACGACGACGACCGCGAGAGGCTCTGTGATATGTGAGAAATACATCTATAAAATGTAATTCAGACTGCCTCGTCCCACCTTATGCTGTACCGCTTTGGCAAATGCTTTATCTGCGCCATTCGCCTTAATCGCATCTGAGAGTAATTCTTAAAAAACGCCTGTCGCTAATTGTTCGTCATCACAGGTACTGTATGCTATACGGCCACGACGCGCAACAGATTTCCAAAATTCATCTTTCTCGTGTTAGGATGGAACTTACGACTCCTGGTTTATTAGACCAGTGCTCTACCACTGAGCTAAAGAGGCGAGGCTAGCGGTACTCTTGGGTACTTCGTCCTTACGGTCGTCTGCATCATCAGACTTTAGCTGACAACACTTCATATTACCGGCTAATATTTGCAGCTATGGCGACAAATTACTGCTTGGCTACACATCTGACACGTAACCGATGTGCTCTCCAAACAACAACACTTGCATTTCAGAACATGTCTTTCACACATGTCTACAAAATCACCTTCACCTTCAAATACAGTTTCCTTGCGACTGACAGAGACGTAGGCAAAGTTTAAAGTTGCTATTTCCATTAAATCGCGTTAATCAGAAAAACGGTAATTTACACCTGCAGCGGAACAAAATTCCGTTCCACCCAGCGTCTGGCTCGAACCCACGACCCTGGGATTAAGAGTCTGACGCTCTACCGACTGAGCTAGCCGGCTACCTCGGTGAATACCTGCCGGGTAGCACGTCACACAGTACTCGTTTGGGTTGGGTGGTCCCATACAGAATCTCTCCATGATGCCTAATGTTTTCCTAACGTCACACTCGTCACGTACTTCACTTTTATGTCATAATCATTTCTGAGAGGTAAAGAAATTGCATGACAACATGCAGAGCTAGTGGCGTCAAAATTAACACACACACTTTATGTGACTGAAAAGCCGAACCAGTAACTTTCCAACGTTGTTTTACATTTGCAAGTGATAGTCAGAACTCGCTGTGTCGGCACTCTGCCGACCATTTCGCTAGTTAACACCGGTCTTGTTGTGTGTGTTTCAAGCTCAAGAGCATCTCCAAGCAAAAAATGGTCAACAGCAACATTCAGACGGTTTCGTACTGCTCAATTGCTACATTAAAACGTTATGTTTCTTTTTCAGAACTGGAAAAATACAAGCGTGACAGCATTCGAACCTGTAATCTTCAGATCCGAAGTCCGACGCCTTATCCATTAGGCCACACGGTCACTGACGACCAACATTTACATGTATACGACTCATCTCGAAACGCTCACACCCCTGAGGATTTGTGTTTTCGTTCTACACAGCCGCTGCCCCTTGCTCTTTCCCACCCATTCGTTACATTCAACCTCTGACGAGACCGACCAAATATAGACTGAGAAACAAGACCACACACTTTGTGCATTCGGAATCGAAGGCAGGGCGTCCCTCGCCGCAATTGCTACGATTGCCATTTGCTACTTCTGCAGAAGCAGCGGCGGCGGCGGCGGCGACGACGACGACGACGACGACGACGACGACGACCGCGAGAGGCTCTGTGATATGTGAGAAATACATCTATAAAATGTAATTCAGACTGCCTCGTCCCACCTTATGCTGTACCGCTTTGGCAAATGCTTTATCTGCGCCATTCGCCTTAATCGCATCTGAGAGTAATTCTTAAAAAAACGCCTGTCGCTAATTGTTCGTCATCACAGGTACTGTATGCTATACGGCCACGACGCGCAACTGATTTCCAAAATTCATCTTTCTCGTGTTAGGATGGAACTTACGACTCCTGGTTTATTAGACCAGTGCTCTACCACTGAGCTAAAGAGGCGAGGCTAGCGGTACTCTTGGGTACTTCGTCCTTACGGTCGTCTGCATCATCAGACTTTAGCTGACAACACTTCATATTACCGGCTAATATTTGCAGCTATGGCGACAAATTACTGCTTGGCTACACATCTGACACGTAACCGATGTGCTCTCCAAACAACAACACTTGCATTTCAGAACATGTCTTTCACACATGTCTACAAAATCACCTTCACCTTCAAATACAGTTTCCTTGCGACTGACAGAGACGTAGGCAAAGTTTAAAGTTGCTATTTCCATTAAATCTCGTTAATCAGAAAAACGGTAATTTACACCTGCAGCGGAACAAAATTCCGTTCCGCCCAGCGTCTGGCTCGAACCCACGACCCTGGGATTAAGAGTCTGACGCTCTACCGACTGAGCTAGCCGGCTACCTCGGTGAATACCTGCCGGGTAGCACGTCACACAGTACTCGTTTGGGTTGGGTGGTCCCATACAGAATCTCTCCATGATGCCTAATGTTTTCCTAACGTCACACTCGTCACGTACTTCACTTTTATGTCATAATCATTTCTGAGAGGTAAAGAAATTGCATGACAACATGCAGAGCTAGTGGCGTCAAAATTAACACACACACTTTATGTGACTGAAAAGCCGAACCAGTAACTTTCCAACGTTGTTTTACATTTGCAAGTGATAGTCAGAACTCGCTGTGTCGGCACTCTGCCGACCATTTCGCTAGTTAACACCGGTCTTGTTGTGTGTGTTTCAAGCTCAAGAGCATCTCCAAGCAAAAAATGGTCAACAGCAACATTCAGACGGTTTCGTACTGCTCAATTGCTACATTAAAACGTTATGTTTCTTTTTCAGAACTGGAAAAATACAAGCGTGACAGCATTCGAACCTGTAATCTTCAGATCCGAAGTCCGACGCCTTATCCATTAGGCCACACGGTCACTGACGACCAACATTTACATGTATATGACTCATCTCGAAACGCTCACACCCCTGAGGATTTGTGTTTTCGTTCTACACAGCCGCTGCCCCTTGCTCTTTCCCACCCATTCGTTACATTCAACCTCTGACGAGACCGACCAAATATAGACTGTGAAACAAGACCACACAGTTTGTGCATTCGGAATCGAAGGCAGGGCGTCCCTCGCCGCATTTGCTACGATTGCCATTTGCTACTTCTGCAGAAGCGGCGGCGGCGGCGGCGGCGGCGGCGACGACGACGACGACGACGACCGCGAGAGGCTCTGTGATATGTGAGAAATACATCTATAAAATGTAATTCAGACTGCCTCGTCCCACCTTATGCTGTACCGCTTTGGCAAATGCTTTATCTGCGCCATTCGCCTTAATCGCATCTGAGAGTAATTCTTAAAAAAACGCCTGTCGCTAATTGTTCGTCATCACAGGTACTGTATGCTATACGGCCACGACGCGCAACTGATTTCCAAAATTCATCTTTCTCGTGTTAGGATGGAACTTACGACTCCTGGTTTATTAGACCAGTGCTCTACCACTGAGCTAAAGAGGCGAGGCCTAGCGGTACTCTTGGGTACTTCGTCCTTACGGTCGTCTGCATCATCAGACTTTAGCTGACAACACTTCATATTACCGGCTAATATTTGCAGCTATGGCGACAAATTACTGCTTGGCTACACATCTGACACGTAACCGATGTGCTCTCCAAACAACAACACTTGCATTTCAGAACATGTCTTTCACACATGTCTACAAAATCACCTTCACCTTCAAATACAGTTTCCTTGCGACTGACAGAGACGTAGGCAAAGTTTAAAGTTGCTATTTCCATTAAATCTCGTTAATCAGAAAAACGGTAATTTACACCTGCAGCGGAACAAAATTACGTTCCGCCCAGCGTCTGGCTCGAACCCACGACCCTGGGATTAAGAGTCTGACGCTCTACCAACTGAGCTAGCCGGCTACCTCGGTGAATACCTGCCGGGTAGCACGTCACACAGTACTCGTTTGGGTTGGGTGGTCCCATACAGAATCTCTCCATGATGCCTAATGTTTTCCTAACGTCACACTCGTCACGTACTTCACTTTTATGTCATAATCATTTCTGAGAGGTAAAGAAATTGCATGACAACATGCAGAGCTAGTGGCGTCAAAATTAACACACACACTTTATGTGACTGAAAAGCCGAACCAGTAACTTTCCAACGTTGTTTTAGATGTGCAAGTGATAGTCAGAACTCGCTGTGTCGGCACTCTGCCGACCATTTCGCTAGTTAACACCGGTCTTGTTGTGTGTGTTTCAAGCTCAAGAGCATCTCCAAGCAAAAAATGGTCAACAGCAACATTCAGACGGTTTCGTACTGCTCAATTGCTACATTAAAACGTTATGTTTCTTTTTCAGAACTGGAAAAATACAAGCGTGACAGCATTCGAACCTGTAATCTTCAGATCCGAAGTCCGACGCCTTATCCATTAGGCCACACGGTCACTGACGACCAACATTTACATGTATACGACTCATCTCGAAACGCTCACACCCCTGAGGATTTGTGTTTTCGTTCTACACAGCCGCTGCCCCTTGCTCTTTCCCACCCATTCGTTACATTCAACCTCTGACGAGACCGACCAAATATAGACTGAGAAACAAGACCACACACTTTGTGCATTCGGAATCGAAGGCAGGGCGTCCCTCGCCGCATTTGCTACGATGGCCATTTGCTACTTCTGCAGAAGCGGCGGCGGCGGCGGCGGCGGCGGCGACGACGACGACGACGACGACGACCGCGAGAGGCTCTGTGATATGTGAGAAATACATCTATAAAATGTAATTCAGACTGCCTCGTCCCACCTTATGCTGTACCGCTTTGGCAAATGCTTTATCTGCGCCATTCGCCTTAATCGCATCTGAGAGTAATTCTTAAAAAAACGCCTGTCGCTAATTGTTCGTCATCACAGGTACTGTATGCTATACGGCCACGACGCGCAACTGATTTCCAAAATTCATCTTTCTCGTGTTAGGATGGAACTTACGACTCCTGGTTTATTAGACCAGTGCTCTACCACTGAGCTAAAGAGGCGAGGCTAGCGGTACTCTTGGGTACTTCGTCCTTACGGTCGTCTGCATCATCAGACTTTAGCTGACAACACTTCATATTACCGGCTAATATTTGCAGCTATGGCGACAAATTACTGCTTGGCTACACATCTGACACGTAACCGATGTGCTCTCCAAACAACAACACTTGCATTTCAGAACATGTCTTTCACACATGTCTACAAAATCACCTTCACCTTCAAATACAGTTTCCTTGCGACTGACAGAGACGTAGGCAAAGTTTAAAGTTGCTATTTCCATTAAATCGCGTTAATCAGAAAAACGGTAATTTACACCTGCAGCGGAACAAAATTACGTTCCGCCCAGCGTCTGGCTCGAACCCACGACCCTGGGATTAAGAGTCTGACGCTCTACCGACTGAGCTAGCCGGCTACCTCGGTGAATACCTGCCGGGTAGCACGTCACACAGTACTCGTTTGGGTTGGGTGGTCCCATACAGAATCTCTCCATGATGCCTAATGTTTTCCTAACGTCACACTCGTCACGTACTTCACTTTTATGTCATAATCATTTCTGAGAGGTAAAGAAATTGCATGACAACATGCAGAGCTAGTGGCGTCAAAATTAACACACACACTTTATGTGACTGAAAAGCCGAACCAGTAACTTTCCAACGTTGTTTTACATTTGCAAGTGATAGTCAGAACTCGCTGTGTCGGCACTCTGCCGACCATTTCGCTAGTTAACACCGGTCTTGTTGTGTGTGTTTCAAGCTCAAGAGCATCTCCAAGCAAAAAATGGTCAACAGCAACATTCAGACGGTTTCGTACTGCTCAATTGCTACATTAAAACGTTATGTTTCTTTTTCAGAACTGGAAAAATACAAGCGTGACAGCATTCGAACCTGTAATCTTCAGATCCGAAGTCCGACGCCTTATCCATTAGGCCACACGGTCACTGACGACCAACATTTACATGTATACGACTCATCTCGAAACGCTCACACCCCTGAGGATTTGTGTTTTCGTTCTACACAGCCGCTGCCCCTTGCTCTTTCCCACCCATTCGTTACATTCAACCTCTGACGAGACCGACCAAATATAGACTGTGAAACAAGACCACACAGTTTGTGCATTCGGAATCGAAGGCAGGGCGTCCCTCGCCGCATTTGCTACGATTGCCATTTGCTACTTCTGCAGAAGCGGCGGCGGCGGCGGCGGCGACGACGACGACGACGACGACCGCGAGAGGCTCTGTGATATGTGAGAAATACATCTATAAAATGTAATTCAGACTGCCTCGTCCCACCTTATGCTGTACCGCTTTGGCAAATGCTTTATCTGCGCCATTCGCCTTAATCGCATCTGAGAGTAATTCTTAAAAAAACGCCTGTCGCTAATTGTTCGTCATCACAGGTACTGTATGCTATACGGCCACGACGCGCAACAGATTTCCAAAATTCATCTTTCACGTGTTAGGATGGAACTTACGACTCCTGGTTTATTAGACCAGTGCTCTACCACTGAGCTAAAGAGGCGAGGCTAGCGGTACTCTTGGGTACTTCGTCCTTACGGTCGGCTGCATCATCAGACTTTAGCTGACAACACTTCATATTACCGGCTAATATTTGCAGCTATGGCGACAAATTACTGCTTGGCTACACATCTGACACGTAACCGATGTGCTCTCCAAACAACAACACTTGCATTTCAGAACATGTCTTTCACACATGTCTACAAAATCACCTTCACCTTCAAATACAGTTTCCTTGCGACTGACAGAGACGTAGGCAAAGTTTAAAGTTGCTATTTCCATTAAATCGCGTTAATCAGAAAAACGGTAATTTACACCTGCAGCGGAACAAAATTCCGTTCCGCCCAGCGTCTGGCTCGAACCCACGACCCTGGGATTAAGAGTCTGACGCTCTACCGACTGAGCTAGCCGGCTACCTCGGTGAATACCTGCCGGGTAGCACGTCACACAGTACTCGTTTGGGTTGGGTGGTCCCATACAGAATCTCTCCATGATGCCTAATGTTTTCCTAACGTCACACTCGTCACGTACTTCACTTTTATGTCATAATCATTTCTGAGAGGTAAAGAAATTGCATGACAACATGCAGAGCTAGTGGCGTCAAAATTAACACACACACTTTATGTGACTGAAAAGCCGAACCAGTAACTTTCCAACGTTGTTTTACATTTGCAAGTGATAGTCAGAACTCGCTGTGTCGGCACTCTGCCGACCATTTCGCTAGTTAACACCGGTCTTGTTGTGTGTGTTTCAAGCTCAAGAGCATCTCCAAGCAAAAAATGGTCAACAGCAACATTCAGACGGTTTCGTACTGCTCAATTGCTACATTAAAACGTTATGTTTCTTTTTCAGAACTGGAAAAATACAAGCGTGACAGCATTCGAACCTGTAATCTTCAGATCCGAAGTCCGACGCCTTATCCATTAGGCCACACGGTCACTGACGACCAACATTTACATGTATACGACTCATCTCGAAACGCTCACACCCCTGAGGATTTGTGTTTTCGTTCTACACAGCCGCTGCCCCTTGCTCTTTCCCACCCATTCGTTACATTCAACCTCTGACGAGACCGACCAAATATAGACTGTGAAACAAGACCACACAGTTTGTGCATTCGGAATCGAAGGCAGGGCGTCCCTCGCCGCATTTGCTACGATTGCCATTTGCTACTTCTGCAGAAGCGGCGGCGGCGGCGGCGGCGACGACGACGACGACGACGACCGCGAGAGGCTCTGTGATATGTGAGAAATACATCTATAAAATGTAATTCAGACTGCCTCGTCCCACCTTATGCTGTACCGCTTTGGCAAATGCTTTATCTGCGCCATTCGCCTTAATCGCATCTGAGAGTAATTCTTAAAAAAACGCCTGTCGCTAATTGTTCGTCATCAAAGGTACTGTATGCTATACGGCCACGACGCGCAACTGATTTCCAAAATTCATCTTTCTCGTGTTAGGATGGAACTTACGACTCCTGGTTTATTAGACCAGTGCTCCACCACTGAGCTAAAGAGGCGCGGCCTAGCGGTACTCTTGGGTACTTCGTCCTTACGGTCGTCTGCATCATCAGACTTTAGCTGACAACACTTCATATTACCGGCTAATATTTGCAGCTATGGCGACAAATTACTGCTTGGCTACACATCTGACACGTAACCGATGTGCTCTCCAAACAACAACACTTGCATTTCAGAACATGTCTTTCACACATGTCTACAAAATCACCTTCACCTTCAAATACAGTTTCCTTGCGACTGACAGAGACGTAGGCAAAGTTTAAAGTTGCTATTTCCATTAAATCTCGTTAATCAGAAAAACGGTAATTTACACCTGCAGCGGAACAAAATTCCGTTCCGCCCAGCGTCTGGCTCGAACGCACGACCCTGGGATTAAGAGTCTGACGCTCTACCGACTGAGCTAGCCGGCTACCTCGGTGAATACCTGCCGGGTAGCACGTCACACAGTACTCGTTTGGGTTGGGTGGTCCCATACAGAATCTCTCCATGATGCCTAATGTTTTCCTAACGTCACACTCGTCACGTACTTCACTTTTATGTCATAATCATTTCTGAGAGGTAAAGAAATTGCATGACAACATGCAGAGCTAGTGGCGTCAAAATTAACACACATACTTTATGTGACTGAAAAGCCGAACGAGTAACTTTCCAACGTTGTTTTAGATGTGCAAGTTATAGTCAGAACTCGCTGTGTCGGCACTCTGCCGACCATTTCGCTAGTTAACACCGGTCTTGTTGTGTGTGTTTCAAGCTCAAGAGCATCTCCAAGCAAAAAATGGTCAACAGCAACATTCAGACGGTTTCGTACTGCTCAATTGCTACATTAAAACGTTATGTTTCTTTTTCAGAACTGGAAAAATACAAGCGTGACAGCATTCGAACCTGTAATCTTCAGATCCGAAGTCCGACGCCTTATCCATTAGGCCACACGGTCACTGACGACCAACATTTACATGTATACGACTCATCTCGAAACGCTCACACCCCTGAGGATTTGTGTTTTCGTTCTACACAGCCGCTGCCCCTTGCTCTTTCCCACCCATTCGTTACATTCAACCTCTGACGAGACCGACCAAATATAGACTGAGAAACAAGACCACACACTTTGTGCATTCGGAATCGAAGGCAGAGCGTCCCTCGCCGCATTTGCTACGATTGCCATTTGCTACTTCTGCAGAAGCGGCGGCGGCGGCGGCGGCGGCGGCGACGACGACGACGACCGCGAGAGGCTCTGTGATATGTGAGAAATACATCTATAAAATGTAATTCAGACTGCCTCGTCCCACCTTATGCTGTACCGCTTTTTCAAATGCTTTATCTGCGCCATTCGCCTTAATCACATTTGAGAGTAATTCTTAAAAAAAACGCCTGTCGCTAATTGTTCGTCATCACAGATACTGTTTGCTATACGGCCACGACGCGCAACTGATTTCCAAAATTCATCTTTCTCGTGTTAGGATGGAACTTACGACTCCTGGTTTATTAGACCATTGCTCTACCACTGAGCTAAAGAGGCGCGGCCTAGCGATACTCTTGGGTACTTCGTCCTTACGGTCGTCTGCATCATCAGACTTTAGCTGACAACACTTCATATTACCGGCTAATATTTGCAGCTATGGCGACAAATTACTGCTTGGCTACACATCTGACACGTAACCGATGTGCTCTCCAAACAACAACACTTGCATTTCAGAACATGTCTTTCACACATGTCTACAAAATCACCTTCACCTTCAAATACAGTTTCCTTGCGACTGACAGAGACGTAGGCAAAGTTTAAAGTTGCTATTTCCATTAAATCTCGTTAATCAGAAAAACGGTAATTTACACCTGCAGCGGAACAAAATTCCGTTCCGCCCAGCGTCTGGCTCGAACCCACGACCCTGGGATTAAGAGTCTGACACTCTACCAACTGAGCTAGCCGGCTACCTCGGTGAATACCTCCCGGGTAGCACGTCACACAGTACTCGTTTGGGTTGGGTGGTCCCATACAGAATCTCTCCATGATGCCTAATGTTTTCCTAACGTCACACTCGTCACGTACTTCACTTTTATGTCATAATCATTTCTGAGAGGTAAAGAAATTGCATGACAACATGCAGAGCTAGTGGCGTCAAAATTAACACACACACTTTATGTGACTGAAAAGCCGAACGAGTTACTTTCCGACGTTGTTTTAGATGTGCAAGTGATAGTCAGAACTCGCTGTGTCGGCACTCTGCCGACCATTTCGCTAGTTAACACCGGTCTTGTTGTGTGTGTTTCAAGCTCAAGAGCATCTCCAAGCAAAAAATGGTCAACAGCAACATTCAGACGGTTTCGTACTGCTCAATTGCTACATTAAAACGTTATGTTTCTTTTTCAGAACTGGAAAAATACAAGCGTGACAGCATTCGAACCTGTAATCTTCAGATCCGAAGTCCGACGCCTTATCCATTAGGCCACACGGTCACTGACGACCAACATTTACATGTATACGACTCATCTCGAAACGCTCACACCCCTGAGGATTTGTGTTTTCGTTCTACACAGCCGCTGCCCCTTGCTCTTTCCCACCCATTCGTTACATTCAACCTCTGACGAGACCGACCAAATATAGACTGTGAAACAAGACCACACAGTTTGTGCATTCGGAATCGAAGGCAGGGCGTCCCTCGCCGCATTTGCTACGATTGCCATTTGCTACTTCTGCAGAAGCGGCGGCGGCGGCGGCGGCGACGACGACGACGACGACGACCGCGAGAGGCTCTGTGATATGTGAGAAATACATCTATAAAATGTAATTCAGACTGCCTCGTCCCACCTTATGCTGTACCGCTTTGGCAAATGCTTTATCTGCGCCATTCGCCTTAATCGCATCTGAGAGTAATTCTTAAAAAAACGCCTGTCGCTAATTGTTCGTCATCACAGGTACTGTATGCTATACGGCCACGACGCGCAACAGATTTCCAAAATTCATCTTTCTCGTGTTAGGATGGAACTTACGACTCCTGGTTTATTAGACCAGTGCTCTACCACTGAGCTAAAGAGGCGAGGCTAGCGGTACTCTTGGGTCCTTCGTCCTTACGGTCGTCTGCATCATCAGACTTTAGCTGACAACACTTCATATTACCGGCTAATATTTGCAGCTATGGCGACAAATTACTGCTTGGCTACACATCTGACACGTAACCGATGTGCTCTCCAAACAACAACACTTGCATTTCAGAACATGTCTTTCACACATGTCTACAAAATCACCTTCACCTTCAAATACAGTTTCCTTGCGACTGACAGAGACGTAGGCAAAGTTTAAAGTTGCTATTTCCATTAAATCGCGTTAATCAGAAAAACGGTAATTTACACCTGCAGCGGAACAAAATTCCGTTCCGCCCAGCGTCTGGCTCGAACCCACGACCCTGGGATTAAGAGTCTGACGCTCTACCGACTGAGCTAGCCGGCTACCTCGGTGAATACCTGCCGGGTAGCACGTCACACAGTACTCGTTTGGGTTGGGTGGTCCCATACAGAATCTCTCCATGATGCCTAATGTTTTCCTAACGTCACACTCGTCACGTACTTCACTTTTATGTCATAATCATTTCTGAGAGGTAAAGAAATTGCATGACAACATGCAGAGCTAGTGGCGTCAAAATTAACACACACACTTTATGTGACTGAAAAGCCGAACCAGTAACTTTCCAACGTTGTTTTACATTTGCAAGTGATAGTCAGAACTCGCTGTGTCGGCACTCTGCCGACCATTTCGCTAGTTAACACCGGTCTTGTTGTGTGTGTTTCAAGCTCAAGAGCATCTCCAAGCAAAAAATGGTCAACAGCAACATTCAGACGGTTTCGTACTGCTCAATTGCTACATTAAAACGTTATGTTTCTTTTTCAGAACTGGAAAAATACAAGCGTGACAGCATTCGAACCTGTAATCTTCAGATCCGAAGTCCGACGCCTTATCCATTAGGCCACACGGTCACTGACGACCAACATTTACATGTATACGACTCATCTCGAAACGCTCACACCCCTGAGGATTTGTGTTTTCGTTCTACACAGCCGCTGCCCCTTGCTCTTTCCCACCCATTCGTTACATTCAACCTCTGACGAGACCGACCAAATATAGACTGTGAAACAAGACCACACAGTTTGTGCATTCGGAATCGAAGGCAGGGCGTCCCTCGCCGCATTTGCTACGATTGCCATTTGCTACTTCTGCAGAAGCGGCGGCGGCGACGACGACGACGACGACGACGACCGCGAGAGGCTCTGTGATATGTGAGAAATACATCTATAAAATGTAATTCAGACTGCCTCGTCCCACCTTATGCTGTACCGCTTTGGCAAATGCTTTATCTGCGCCATTCGCCTTAATCGCATCTGAGAGTAATTCTTAAAAAAACGCCTGTCGCTAATTGTTCGTCATCAAAGGTACTGTATGCTATACGGCCACGACGCGCAACTGATTTCCAAAATTCATCTTTCTCGTGTTAGGATGGAACTTACGACTCCTGGTTTATTAGACCAGTGCTCCACCACTGAGCTAAAGAGGCGCGGCCTAGCGGTACTCTTGGGTACTTCGTCCTTACGGTCGTCTGCATCATCAGACTTTAGCTGACAACACTTCATATTACCGGCTAATATTTGCAGCTATGGCGACAAATTACTGCTTGGCTACACATCTGACACGTAACCGATGTGCTCTCCAAACAACAACACTTGCATTTCAGAACATGTCTTTCACACATGTCTACAAAATCACCTTCACCTTCAAATACAGTTTCCTTGCGACTGACAGAGACGTAGGCAAAGTTTAAAGTTGCTATTTCCATTAAATCTCGTTAATCAGAAAAACGGTAATTTACACCTGCAGCGGAACAAAATTCCGTTCCGCCCAGCGTCTGGCTCGAACGCACGACCCTGGGATTAAGAGTCTGACGCTCTACCGACTGAGCTAGCCGGCTACCTCGGTGAATACCTGCCGGGTAGCACGTCACACAGTACTCGTTTGGGTTGGGTGGTCCCATACAGAATCTCTCCATGATGCCTAATGTTTTCCTAACGTCACACTCGTCACGTACTTCACTTTTATGTCATAATCATTTCTGAGAGGTAAAGAAATTGCATGACAACATGCAGAGCTAGTGGCGTCAAAATTAACACACATACTTTATGTGACTGAAAAGCCGAACGAGTAACTTTCCAACGTTGTTTTAGATGTGCAAGTTATAGTCAGAACTCGCTGTGTCGGCACTCTGCCGACCATTTCGCTAGTTAACACCGGTCTTGTTGTGTGTGTTTCAAGCTCAAGAGCATCTCCAAGCAAAAAATGGTCAACAGCAACATTCAGACGGTTTCGTACTGCTCAATTGCTACATTAAAACGTTATGTTTCTTTTTCAGAACTGGAAAAATACAAGCGTGACAGCATTCGAACCTGTAATCTTCAGATCCGAAGTCAGACGCCTTATCCATTAGGCCACACGGTCACTGACGACCAACATTTACATGTATACGACTCATCTCGAAACGCTCACACCCCTGAGGATTTGTGTTTTCGTTCTACACAGCCGCTGCCCCTTGCTCTTTCCCACCCATTCGTTACATTCAACCTCTGACGAGACCGACCAAATATAGACTGAGAAACAAGACCACACACTTTGTGCATTCGGAATCGAAGGCAGAGCGTCCCTCGCCGCATTTGCTACGATTGCCATTTGCTACTTCTGCAGAAGCGGCGGCGGCGGCGGCGGCGGCGGCGGCGACGACGACGACGACCGCGAGAGGCTCTGTGATATGTGAGAAATACATCTATAAAATGTAATTCAGACTGCCTCGTCCCACCTTATGCTGTACCGCTTTTTCAAATGCTTTATCTGCGCCATTCGCCTTAATCACATTTGAGAGTAATTCTTAAAAAAAACGCCTGTCGCTAATTGTTCGTCATCACAGATACTGTTTGCTATACGGCCACGACGCGCAACTGATTTCCAAAATTCATCTTTCTCGTGTTAGGATGGAACTTACGACTCCTGGTTTATTAGACCATTGCTCTACCACTGAGCTAAAGAGGCGCGGCCTAGCGATACTCTTGGGTACTTCGTCCTTACGGTCGTCTGCATCATCAGACTTTAGCTGACAACACTTCATATTACCGGCTAATATTTGCAGCTATGGCGACAAATTACTGCTTGGCTACACATCTGACACGTAACCGATGTGCTCTCCAAACAACAACACTTGCATTTCAGAACATGTCTTTCACACATGTCTACAAAATCACCTTCACCTTCAAATACAGTTTCCTTGCGACTGACAGAGACGTAGGCAAAGTTTAAAGTTGCTATTTCCATTAAATCTCGTTAATCAGAAAAACGGTAATTTACACCTGCAGCGGAACAAAATTCCGTTCCGCCCAGCGTCTGGCTCGAACCCACGACCCTGGGATTAAGAGTCTGACACTCTACCAACTGAGCTAGCCGGCTACCTCGGTGAGTACCTGCCGGGTAGCAGGTCACACAGTACTCGTTTGGGTTGGGTGGTCCCATACAGAATCTCTCCATGATGCCTAATGTTTTCCTAACGTCACACTCGTCACGTACTTCACTTTTATGTCATAATCATTTCTGAGAGGTAAAGAAATTGCATGACAACATGCAGAGCTAGTGGCGTCAAAATTAACACACACACTTTATGTGACTGAAAAGCCGAACGAGTTACTTTCCGACGTTGTTTTAGATGTGCAAGTGATAGTCAGAACTCGCTGTGTCGGCACTCTGCCGACCATTTCGCTAGTTAACACCGGTCTTGTTGTGTGTGTTTCAAGCTCAAGAGCATCTCCAAGCAAAAAATGGTCAACAGCAACATTCAGACGGTTTCGTACTGCTCAATTGCTACATTAAAACGTTATGTTTCTTTTTCAGAACTGGAAAAATACAAGCGTGACAGCATTCGAACCTGTAATCTTCAGATCCGAAGTCCGACGCCTTATCCATTAGGCCACACGGTCACTGACGACCAACATTTACATGTATACGACTCATCTCGAAACGCTCACACCCCTGAGGATTTGTGTTTTCGTTCTACACAGCCGCTGCCCCTTGCTCTTTCGCACCCATTCGTTACATTCAACCTCTGACGAGACCGACCAAATATAGACTGAGAAACAAGACCACACACTTTGTGCATTCGGAATCGAAGGCAGGGCGTCCCTCGCCGCATTTGCTACGATTGCCATTTGCTACTTCTGCAGAAGCAGCGGCGGCGGCGGCGACGACGACGACGACGACGACGACGACGACGACGACGACCGCGAGAGGCTCTGTGATATGTGAGAAATACATCTATAAAATGTAATTCAGACTGCCTCGTCCCACCTTATGCTGTACCGCTTTGGCAAATGTTTTATCTGCGCCATTCGCCTTAATCGCATCTGAGAGTAATTCTTAAAAAAACGCCTGTCGCTAATTGTTCGTCATCACAGGTACTGTTTGCTATACGGCCACGACGCGCAACTGATTTCCAAAATTCATCTCTCTCCTGTGAGGATGGAACTTACGACTCCTGGTTTATTAGACCAGTGCTCCACCACTGAGCTAAAGAGGCGCGGCCTAGCGGTACTCTTGGGTACTTCGTCCTTACGGTCGTCTGCATCATCAGACTTTAGCTGACAACACTTCATATTACCGGCTAATATTTGCAGCTATGGCAACAAATTACTGCTTGGCTACACATCTGACACGTAACCGATGTGCTCTCCAAACAACAACACTTGCATTTCAGAACATGTCTTTCAAACATGTCTACAAAATCACCTTCACCTTCAAATACAGTTTCCTTGCGACTGACAGAGACGTAGGCAAAGTTTAAAGTTGCTATTTCCATTAAATCTCGTTAATCAGAAAAACGGTAATTTACACCTGCAGCGGAACAAAATTCCGTTCCGCCCAGCGTCTGGCTTGAACCCACGACCCTGGGATTAAGAGTCTGACGCTCTACCGACTGAGCTAGCCGGCTACCTCGGTGAATACCTGCCGGGTAGCACGTCACACAGTACTCGTTTGGGTTGGGTGGTCCCATACAGAATCTCTCCATGATGCCTAAAGTTTTCCTAACGTCACACTCGTCACGTACTTCACTTTTATGTCATAATCATTTCTGAGAGGTAAAGAAATTGCATGACAACATGCAGAGCTAGTGGCGTCAAAATTAACACACATACTTTATGTGACTGAAAAGCCGAACGAGTAACTTTCCGACGTTGTTTTAGATGTGCAAGTGATAGTCAGAACTCGCTGTGTCGGCACTCTGCCGACCATTTCGCTAGTTAACACCGGTCTTGTTGTGTGTGTTTCAAGTTCAAGAGCATCTCCAAGCAAAAAATGGTCAACAGCAACATTCAGACGGTTTCGTACTGCTCAATTGCTACATTAAAACGTTATGTTTCTTTTTCAGAACTGGAAAAATACAAGCGTGACAGCATTCGAACCTGTAATCTTCAGATCCGAAGTCCGACGCCTTATCCATTAGGCCACACGGTCACTGACGACCAACATTTACATGTATACGACTCATCTCGAAACGCTCACACCCCTGAGGATTTGTGTTTTCGTTCTACACAGCCGCTGCCCCTTGCTCTTTCCCACCCATTCGTTACATTCAACCTCTGACGAGACCGACCAAATATAGACTGAGAAACAAGACCACACACTTTGTGCATTCGGAATCGAAGGCAGGGCGTCCCTCGCCGCATTTGCTACGATTGCTATTTGCTACTTCAGCAGAAGCGGCGGCGGCGGCGACGACGACGACGACGACGACGACGACGACGACGACGACGACGAATATCGCGAGAGGCTCTGAGATATGTGAGAAATACATCTATAAAATGTAATTCAGACTGCCTCGTCCCACCTTATGCTGTACCGCTTTGGCAAATGCTTTATCTGTGCCATTCGCCTTAATCGCATCTGAGAGTAATTCTTAAAAAACGCCTGTCGCTAATTGTTCGTCATCACAGGTACTGTTTGCTAAACGGCCACGTCGCGCAACTGATTTCCGAAACTCATCTTTCTCCTGTGAGGATGGAACTTGAGACCCCTGGTTTATTAGACCAATGCTCTACCACTGAGCTAAAGAGGCGCGGCCTAGCGGTACTCTTGGGTACTTCGTCCTTACGGACGTCTGCATCATCAGACTTTAGCTGACAACACTTCATATTACCGGCTAATATTTGCAGCTATGGCGACAAATTACTGCTTGGCTACACATCTGACACGTAACCGATGTGCTCTCCAAACAACAACACTTGCATTTCAGAACATGTCTTTCACACATATCTACAAAATCACCTTCACCTTCAAATACAGTTTCCTTGCGACTGACAGAGACGTAGGCAAAGTTTAAAGTTGCTATTTCCATTAAATCTCGTTAATCAGAAAAACGGTAATTTACACCTGCAGCGGAACAAAATTCCGTTCCGCCCAGCGTCTGGCTCGAACCCACGACCCTGGGATTAAGAGTCTGACGCTCTACCGACTGAGCTAGCCGGCTACCTCGGTGAATACCTGCCGGGTAGCACGTCATAAAGTACTCGTTTGGGTTGGGTGGTCCCATATAGAATCTCTCCATGATGCCTAATGTTTTCCTAACGTCACACTCGTCACGTACTTCACTTTTATGTCATAATCATTTCTGAGAGGTAAAGAAATTGCATGACAACATGCAGAGCTAGTGGCGTCAAAATTAACACACATACTTTATGTGACTGAAAAGCCGAACGAGTTACTTTCCGACGTTGTTTTAGATGTGCAAGTGATAGTCAGAACTCGCTGTGTCGGCACTCTGCCGACCATTTCGCTAGTTAACACCGGTCTTGTTGTGTGTGTTTCAAGCTCAAGAGCATCTCCAAGCAAAAAATGGTCAACAGCAACATTCAGACGGCTTCGTACTGCTCAATTGCTACATTAAAACGTTATGTTTCTTTTTCAGAACTGGAAAAATACAAGCGTGACAGCATTCGAACCTGTAATCTTCAGATCCGAAGTCCGACGCCTTATCCATTAGGCCACACGGTCACTGACGACCAACATTTACATGTATACGACTCATCTCGAAACGCTCACACCCCTGAGGATTTGTGTTTTCGTTCTACACAGCCGCTGCCCCTTGCTCTTTCCCACCCATTCGTTACATTCAACCTCTGACGAGACCGACCAAATATAGACTGAGAAACAAGACCACACACTTTGTGCATTCGGAATCGAAGGCAGGGCGTCCCTCGCCGCATTTGCTACGATTGCTATTTGCTACTTCTGCAGAAGCGGCGGCGGCGACGACGACGACGACGACGACGACGACGACGACGACGACGACGACGACGACCGCGAGAGGCTCTGTGATATGTGAGAAATACATCTATAAAGTGTAATTCAGACCGCCTCGTCCCACCTTATGCTGTACCGCTTTGGCAAATGCTTTATCTGCGCCATTCGCCTTAATCGCATCTGAGAGTAATTCTTAAAAAAACGCCTGTCGCTAATTGTTCGTCATCACAGGTACTGTTTGCTATACGGCCACGACGCGCAACTGATTTCCAAAATTCATCTTTCTCGTGTTAGGATGGAACTTACGACTCCTGGTTTATTAGACCAGTGCTCCACCACTGAGCTAAAGATGCGCGGCCTAGCGGTACTCTTGGGTACTTCGTCCTTACGGTCGTCTGCATCATCAGACTTTAGCTGACAACACTTCATATTACCGGCTAATATTTGCAGCTATGGCAACAAATTACTGCTTGGCTACACATCTGACACGTAACCGATGTGCTCTCCAAACAACAACACTTGCATTTCAGAACATGTCTTTCAAACATGTCTACAAAATCACCTTCACCTTCAAATACAGTTTCCTTGCGACTGACAGAGACGTAGGCAAAGTTTAAAGTTGCTATTTCCATTAAATCTCGTTAATCAGAAAAACGGTAATTTACACCTGCAGCGGAACAAAATTCCGTTCCGCCCAGCGTCTGGCTCGAACCCACGACCCTGGGATTAAGAGTCTGACGCTCTACCGACTGAGCTAGCCGGCTACCTCGGTAAATACCTGCCGGGTAGCACGTCACACAGTACTCGTTTGGGTTGGGTGGTCCCATACAGAATCTCTCCATGATGCCTAAAGTTTTCCTAACGTCACACTCGTCACGTACTTCACTTTTATGTCATAATCATTTCTGAGAGGTAAAGAAATTGCATGACAACATGCAGAGCTAGTGGCGTCAAAATTAACACACATACTTTATGTGACTGAAAAGCCGAACGAGTAACTTTCCGACGTTGTTTTAGATGTGCAAGTGATAGTCAGAACTCGCTGTGTCGGCACTCTGCCGACCATTTCGCTAGTTAACACCGGTCTTGTTGTGTGTGTTTCAAGTTCAAGAGCATCTCCAAGCAAAAAATGGTCAACAGCAACATTCAGACGGTTTCGTACTGCTCAATTGCTACATTAAAACGTTATGTTTCTTTTTCAGAACTGGAAAAATACAAGCGTGACAGCATTCGAACCTGTAATCTTCAGATCCGAAGTCCGACGCCTTATCCATTAGGCCACACGGTCACTGACGACCAACATTTACATGTATACGACTCATCTCGAAACGCTCACACCCCTGAGGATTTGTGTTTTCGTTCTACACAGCCGCTGCCCCTTGCTCTTTCCCACCCATTCGTTACATTCAACCTCTGACGAGACCGACCAAATATAGACTGAGAAACAAGACCACACACTTTGTGCATTCGGAATCGAAGGCAGGGCGTCCCTCGCCGCATTTGCTACGATTGCTATTTGCTACTTCAGCAGAAGCGGCGGCGGCGACGACGACGACGACGACGACGACGACGAATATCGCGAGAGGCTCTGAGATATGTGAGAAATACATCTATAAAATGTAATTCAGACTGCCTCGTCCCACCTTATGCTGTACCGCTTTGGCAAATGCTTTATCTGTGCCATTCGCCTTAATCGCATCTGAGAGTAATTCTTAAAAAACGCCTGTCGCTAATTGTTCGTCATCACAGGTACTGTTTGCTAAACGGCCACGTCGCGCAACTGATTTCCGAAACTCATCTTTCTCCTGTGAGGATGGAACTTGAGACCCCTGGTTTATTAGACCAATGCTCTACCACTGAGCTAAAGAGGCGCGGCCTAGCGGTACTCTTGGGTACTTCGTCCTTACGGACGTCTGCATCATCAGACTTTAGCTGACAACACTTCATATTACCGGCTAATATTTGCAGCTATGGCGACAAATTACTGCTTGGCTACACATCTGACACGTAACCGATGTGCTCTCCAAACAACAACACTTGCATTTCAGAACATGTCTTTCACACATGTCTACAAAATCACCTTCACCTTCAAATACAGTTTCCTTGCGACTGACAGAGACGTAGGCAAAGTTTAAAGTTGCTATTTCCATTAAATCTCGTTAATCAGAAAAACGGTAATTTACACCTGCAGCAGAACAAAATTCCGTTTCGCCCAGCGTCTGGCTCGAACCCACGACCCTGGGATTAAGAGTCTGACGCTCTACCGACTGAGCAAGCCGGCTACCTCGGTGAATACCTGCCGGTTAGCACGTCACACAGTACTCGTTTGGGTTGGGTGGTCCCATACAGAATCTCTCCATGCTGCCTAATGTTTTCCTAACGTCACACTCGTCACGTACTTCACTTTTATGTCATAATCATTTCTGAGAGGCAAAGAAACTGCATGACAACAGGCAGAGCTAGTGGCGTCAAAATTAACACACATACTTTATGTGACTCAAAAGCCGAACGAGTTACTTTCCGACGTTGTTTTAGATGTGCAAGTGCCAGTCAAAACTCGCGGTGTCGGCACTCTGCCGACCATTTCGCTAGTTAACACCGGTCTTGCTGTGTGTGTTTCAAGCTCATGAGCATCTCCAAGCAAAAAATGGTCAACAGCAACATTCAGACGGTTTCGTACTGCTCAATTGCTACATTAAAACGGTATGTTTCTTTTTCAGAACTGGAAAACACGAGCGTGACAGCATTCGAACCTGTAATCTTCAGATCCGAAGTCCGACGCCTTATCCATTAGGCCACACGGTCACTGACAACAAACATTTAAACGAATACGACTCGTGTTTTCGTTCTACACAGCCGCTGCCCCTTGCTCTTTCCCACCCATTCGTTACATTCAACCTCTGACGAGACCGACCAAATATAGACTGAGAAACAAGACCACACACTTTGTGCATTCGGAATCGAAGGCAGGGCGTCCCTCGCCGCATTTGCTACGATGGCCATTTGCTACTTCTGCAGAAGCGGCGGCGGCGACGACGACGACGACGACGACGAATATCGCGAGAGGCTCTGAGATACGTGAGAAATACATCTATAAAATGTAATTCAGACTGCCTCGTCCCACCTTATGCTGTACCGCTTTGGCAAATGCTTTATCTGCGCCATTCGCCTTAATCGCATCTGAGAGTAATTCTTAAAAAACGCCTGTCGCTAATTGTTCGTCATCACAGGTACTGTTTGCTAAACGCCCACGTCGCGCAACTGATTTCCAAAATTCATCTTTCTCCTGTGAGGATGGACTTTAAGACCCCTGGTTTATTAGACCAGTGCTCTACCACTGAGCTAAAGAAGCGCGGCCTAGCGGTACTCTTGGGTACTTCGTCCTTACGGTCGTCTGCATCATTAGACTTTAGCTGACAACACTTCATATTACCGGCTAATATTTGCAGCTATGGCGAGAAATTACTGCTTGGCTACACATCTGACACGTAACCGATGTGCTCTCCAAACAACAACACTTGCATTTCAGAACATGTCTTTCACACATGTCTGCAAAATCACCTTCACCTTCAAATACAGTTTCCTTGCGACTGACAGAGACGTAGGCAAAGTTTAAAGTTGCTATTTCCATTAAATCTCGTTAATCAGAAAAACGGTAATTTACACCAGCAGCGGAACAAAATTCCGTTTCGCCCAGCGTCTGGCTCGAACCCACGACCCTGGGATTAAGAATCTGACGCTCTACCAACTGCGCTAGCCGGCGACCTCGGTGAATACCTGCCGGGTAGCACGTCACACAGTACTCGTTTGGGTTGGGTGGTCCCATACAGAATCTCTCCATGCTGCCTAATGTTTTCCTAACGTCACACTCGTCACGTACTTCACTTTTATGTCATAATCATTTCTGAGAGGCAAAGAAACTGCATGACAACAAGCAGAGCTAGTGGCGTCAAAATTAACACACATACTTTATGTGACTCAAAAGCCGAACGAGTTACTTTCCGACGTTGTTTTAGATGTGCAAGTGCCAGTCAAAACTCGCGGTGTCGGCACTCTGCCGACCATTTTGCTAGTTAACACCGGTCTTGCTGTGTGTGTTTCAAGCTTATGAGGATCTCCAAGCAAAAAATGGTCAACAGCAACATTCAGACGGTTTCGTACTGCTCAATTGCTACATTAAAACGGTATGTTTCTTTTTCAGAACTGGAAAACACGAGCGTGACAGCATTCGAACCTGTAATCTTCAGATCCGAAGTCCGACGCCTTATCCATTAGGCCACACGGTCACTGACAACAAACATTTACACGTATACGACTCATCTCGAAACGCTCACACCCCTGAGGATTTGTGTTTTCGTTCTACACAGCCGCTGCCCCTTGCTCTTTCCCACCCATTCGTTACATTCAACCTCTGACGAGACCGACCAAATATAGACTGAGAAACAAGACCACACACTTTGTGCTTTCGGAATCGAAGGCAGGGCGTCCCTCGCCGCATTTGCTACGATTGCCATTTGCTACTTCTGCAGAAGCGGCGGCGGCGACGACGACGACGACGACGACGACGACGACGACGAATATCACGAGAGGCTCTGAGATATGTGAGAAATACATCTATAAAATGTAATTCAGACTGCCTCGTCCCACCTTATGCTGTACCGCTTTGGCAAATGCTTTATCTGCGCCATTCGCCTTAATCGCATCTGAGAGTAATTCTTAAAAAACGCCTGTCGCTAATTGTTCGTCATCACAGGTACTGTTTGCTAAACGGCCATGTCGCGAAACTGATTTCCGAAACTCATCTTTCTCCTGTGAGGATGGAACTTTATACCCCTGGTTTATTAGACCAATGCTCTACCACTGAGCTAAAGAGGCGCGGCCTAGCGGTACTCTTGGGTACTTCGTCCTTACGGACGTCTGCATCATCAGACTTTAGCTGACAACACTTCATATTACCGGCTAATATTTGCAGCTATGGCGAGAAATTACTGCTTGGCTACACATCTGACACGTAACCGATGTGCTCTCCAAACAACAACACTTGCATTTCAGAACATGTCTTTCACACATGTCTACAAAATCACCTTCACCTTCAAATACAGTTTCCTTGCGACTGACAGAGACGTAGGCAAAGTTTAAAGTTGCTATTTCCATTAAATCTCGTTAATCAGAAAAACGGTAATTTACACCTGCAGCAGAACAAAATTCCGTTTCACCCAGCGTCTGGCTCGAACCCACGACCCTGGGATTAAGAGTCTGACGCTCTACCGACTGAGCAAGCCGGCTACCTCGGTGAATACCTGCCGGTTAGCACGTCACACAGTACTCGTTTGGGTTGGGTGGTCCCATACTGAATCTCTCCATGCTGCCTAATGTTTTCCTAACGTCACACTCGTCACGTACTTCACTTTTATGTCATAATCATTTCTGAGAGGCAAAGAAACTGCATGACAACAGGCAGAGCTAGTGGCGTCAAAATTAACACACATACTTTATGTGACTCAAAAGCCGAACGAGTTACTTTCCGACGTTGTTTTAGATGTGCAAGTGCCAGTCAAAACTCGCGGTGTCGGCACTCTGCCGACCATTTCGCTAGTTAGCACCGGTCTTGCTGTGTGTGTTTCAAGCTCATGAGCATCTCCAAGCAAAAAATGGTCAACAGCAACATTCAGACGGTTTCGTACTGCTCAATTGCTACATTAAAACGGTATGTTTCTTTTTCAGAACTGGAAAACACGAGCGTGACAGCATTCGAACCTGTAATCTTCAGATCCGAAGTCCGACGCCTTATCCATTAGGCCACACGGTCACTGACAACAAACATTTACACGTATACGACTCATCTCGAAACGCTCACACCCCTGAGGATTTGTGTTTTCGTTCTGCACAGCCGCTGCCCCTTGCTCTTTCCCACCCATTCGTTACATTCAACCTCTGACGAGACCGACCAAATATAGACTGAGAAACAAGACCACACACTTTGTGCATTCGGAATCGAAGGCAGGGCGTCCCTCGCCGCATTTGCTACGATTGCTATTTGCTACTTCAGCAGAAGCGGCGGCGGCGACGACGACGACGACGACGACGACGACGACGACGACGACGACGACGACCGCGAGAGGCTCTGTGATATGTGAGAAATACATCTATAAAATGTAATTCAGACTGCCTCGTCCCACCTTATGCTGTACCGCTTTGGCAAATGTTTTATCTGCGCCATTCGCCTTAATCGCATCTGAGAGTAATTCTTAAAAAAACGCCTGTCGCTAATTGTTCGTCATCACAGGTACTGTTTGCTATACGGCCACGACGCGCAACTGATTTCCAAAATACATCTTTCTCGTGTTAGGATGGAACTTACGACTCCTGGTATATTAGACCAGTGCTCCACCACTGAGCTAAAGAGGCGCGGCCTAGCGGTACTCTTGGGTACTTCGTCCTTACGGTCGTCTGCATCATCAGACTTTAGCTGACAACACTTCATATTACCGGCTAATATTTGCAGCTATTTCGACAAATTACTGCTTGGCTACACATCTGACACGTAACCGATGTGCTCTCCAAACAACAACACTTGCATTTCAGAACATGTCTTTCACACATATCTACAAAATCACCTTCACCTTCAAATACAGTTTCCTTGCGACTGACAGAGACGTAGGCAAAGTTTAAAGTTGCTATTTCCATTAAATCTCGTTAATCAGAAAAACGGTAATTTACACCTGCAGCGGAACAAAATTCCGTTCCGCCCAGCGTCTGGCTCGAACCCACGACCCTGGGATTAATAGTCTGACGCTCTACCGACTGAGCTAGCCGGCTACCTCGGTGAATACCTGCCGGGTAGCACGTCACACAGTACTCGTTTGGGTTGGGTGGTCCCATACAGAATCTCTCCATGATGCCTAATGTTTTCCTAACGTCACACTCGTCACGTACTTCACTTTTATGTCATAATCATTTCTGAGAGGTAAAGAAATTGCATGACAACATGCAGAGCTAGTGGCGTCAAAATTAACACACATACTTTATGTGACTGAAAAGCCGAACGAGTAACTTTCCGACGTTGTTTTAGATGTGCAAGTGATAGTCAGAACTCGCTGTGTCGGCACTCTGCCGACCATTTCGCTAGTTAACACCGGTCTTGTTGTGTGTGTTTCAAGTTCAAGAGCATCTCCAAGCAAAAAATGGTCAACAGCAACATTCAGACGGTTTCGTACTGCTCAATTGCTACATTAAAACGTTATGTTTCTTTTTCAGAACTGGAAAAATACAGGCGTGACAGCATTCGAACCTGTAATCTTCAGATCCGAAGTCCGACGCCTTATCCATTAGGCCACACGGTCACTGACGACCAACATTTACATGTATACGACTCATCTCGAAACGCTCACACCCCTGAGGATTTGTGTTTTCGTTCTACACAGCCGCTGCCCCTTGCTCTTTCCCACCCATTCGTTACATTCAACCTCTGACGAGACCGACCAAATATAGACTGAGAAACAAGACCACACACTTTGTGCATTCGGAATCGAAGGCAGGGCGTCCCTCGCCGCATTTGCTACGATTGCTATTTGCTACTTCAGCAGAAGCGGCGGCGGCGGCGGCGGCGACGACGACGACGACGACGACGACGACGACGACGAATATCGCGAGAGGCTCTGAGATATGTGAGAAATACATCTATAAAATGTAATTCAGACTGCCTCGTCCCACCTTATGCTGTACCGCTTTGGCAAATGCTTTATCTGCGCCATTCGCCTTAATCGCATCTGAGAGTAATTCTTAAAAAACGCCTGTCGCTAATTGTTCGTCATCACAGGTACTGTTTGCTAAACGCCCACGTCGCGCAACTGATTTCCAAAATTCATCTTTCTCCTGTGAGGATGGACTTTAAGACCCCTGGTTTATTAGACCAGTGCTCTACCACTGAGCTAAAGAAGCGCGGCCTAGCGGTACTCTTGGGTACTTCGTCCTTACGGTCGTCTGCATCATTAGACTTTAGCTGACAACACTTCATATTACCGGCTAATATTTGCAGCTATGGCGAGAAATTACTGCTTGGCTACACATCTGACACGTAACCGATGTGCTCTCCAAACAACAACACTTGCATTTCAGAACATGTCTTTCACACATGTCTGCAAAATCACCTTCACCTTCAAATACAGTTTCCTTGCGACTGACAGAGACGTAGGCAAAGTTTAAAGTTGCTATTTCCATTAAATCTCGTTAATCAGAAAAACGGTAATTTACACCAGCAGCGGAACAAAATTCCGTTTCGCCCAGCGTCTGGCTCGAACCCACGACCCTGGGATTAAGAATCTGACGCTCTACCAACTGCGCTAGCCGACGACCTCGGTGAATACCTGCCGGGTAGCACGTCACACAGTACTCGTTTGGGTTGGGTGGTCCCATACAGAATCTCTCCATGCTGCCTAATGTTTTCCTAACGTCACACTCGTCACGTACTTCACTTTTATGTCATAATCATTTCTGAGAGGCAAAGAAACTGCATGACAACAAGCAGAGCTAGTGGCGTCAAAATTAACACACATACTTTATGTGACTCAAAAGCCGAACGAGTTACTTTCCGACGTTGTTTTAGATGTGCAAGTGCCAGTCAAAACTCGCGGTGTCGGCACTCTGCCGACCATTTTGCTAGTTAACACCGGTCTTGCTGTGTGTGTTTCAAGCTTATGAGGATCTCCAAGCAAAAAATGGTCAACAGCAACATTCAGACGGTTTCGTACTGCTCAATTGCTACATTAAAACGGTATGTTTCTTTTTCAGAACTGGAAAACACGAGCGTGACAGCATTCGAACCTGTAATCTTCAGATCCGAAGTCCGACGCCTTATCCATTAGGCCACACGGTCACTGACAACAAACATTTACACGTATACGACTCATCTCGAAACGCTCACACCCCTGAGGATTTGTGTTTTCGTTCTACACAGCCGCTGCCCCTTGCTCTTTCCCACCCATTCGTTACATTCAACCTCTGACGAGACCGACCAAATATAGACTGAGAAACAAGACCACACACTTTGTGCTTTCGGAATCGAAGGCAGGGCGTCCCTCGCCGCATTTGCTACGATGGCCATTTGCTACTTCTGCAGAAGCGGCGGCGGCGACGACGACGACGACGACGACGAATATCGCGAGAGGCTCTGAGATACGTGAGAAATACATCTATAAAATGTAATTCAGACTGCCTCGTCCCACCTTATGCTGTACCGCTTTGGCAAATGCTTTATCTGCGCCATTCGCCTTAATCGCATCTGAGAGTAATTCTTAAAAAACGCCTGTCGCTAATTGTTCGTCATCACAGGTACTGTTTGCTAAACGGCCATGTCGCGAAACTGATTTCCGAAACTCATCTTTCTCCTGTGAGGATGGAACTTTATACCCCTGGTTTATTAGACCAATGCTCTACCACTGAGCTAAAGAGGCGCGGCCTAGCGGTACTCTTGGGTACTTCGTCCTTACGGACGTCTGCATCATCAGACTTTAGCTGACAACACTTCATATTACCGGCTAATATTTGCAGCTATGGCGAGAAATTACTGCTTGGCTACACATCTGACACGTAACCGATGTGCTCTCCAAACAACAACACTTGCATTTCAGAACATGTCTTTCACACATGTCTACAAAATCACCTTCACCTTCAAATACAGTTTCCTTGCGACTGACAGAGACGTAGGCAAAGTTTAAAGTTGCTATTTCCATTAAATCTCGTTAATCAGAAAAACGGTAATTTACACCTGCAGCAGAACAAAATTCCGTTTCACCCAGCGTCTGGCTCGAACCCACGACCCTGGGATTAAGAGTCTGACGCTCTACCGACTGAGCAAGCCGGCTACCTCGGTGAATACCTGCCGGTTAGCACGTCACACAGTACTCGTTTGGGTTGGGTGGTCCCATACTGAATCTCTCCATGCTGCCTAATGTTTTCCTAACGTCACACTCGTCACGTACTTCACTTTTATGTCATAATCATTTCTGAGAGGCAAAGAAACTGCATGACAACAGGCAGAGCTAGTGGCGTCAAAATTAACACACATACTTTATGTGACTCAAAAGCCGAACGAGTTACTTTCCGACGTTGTTTTAGATGTGCAAGTGCCAGTCAAAACTCGCGGTGTCGGCACTCTGCCGACCATTTCGCTAGTTAGCACCGGTCTTGCTGTGTGTGTTTCAAGCTCATGAGCATCTCCAAGCAAAAAATGGTCAACAGCAACATTCAGACGGTTTCGTACTGCTCAATTGCTACATTAAAACGGTATGTTTCTTTTTCAGAACTGGAAAACACGAGCGTGACAGCATTCGAACCTGTAATCTTCAGATCCGAAGTCCGACGCCTTATCCATTAGGCCACACGGTCACTGACAACAAACATTTACACGTATACGACTCATCTCGAAACGCTCACACCCCTGAGGATTTGTGTTTTCGTTCTGCACAGCCGCTGCCCCTTGCTCTTTCCCACCCATTCGTTACATTCAACCTCTGACGAGACCGACCAAATATAGACTGAGAAACAAGACCACACACTTTGTGCATTCGGAATCGAAGGCAGGGCGTCCCTCGCCGCATTTGCTACGATTGCTATTTGCTACTTCAGCAGAAGCGGCGGCGGCGACGACGACGACGACGACGACGACGACGACGACGACCGCGAGAGGCTCTGTGATATGTGAGAAATACATCTATAAAATGTAATTCAGACTGCCTCGTCCCACCTTATGCTGTACCGCTTTGGCAAATGTTTTATCTGCGCCATTCGCCTTAATCGCATCTGAGAGTAATTCTTAAAAAAACGCCTGTCGCTAATTGTTCGTCATCACAGGTACTGTTTGCTATACGGCCACGACGCGCAACTGATTTCCAAAATACATCTTTCTCGTGTTAGGATGGAACTTACGACTCCTGGTATATTAGACCAGTGCTCCACCACTGAGCTAAAGAGGCGCGGCCTAGCGGTACTCTTGGGTACTTCGTCCTTACGGTCGTCTGCATCATCAGACTTTAGCTGACAACACTTCATATTACCGGCTAATATTTGCAGCTATTTCGACAAATTACTGCTTGGCTACACATCTGACACGTAACCGATGTGCTCTCCAAACAACAACACTTGCATTTCAGAACATGTCTTTCACACATATCTACAAAATCACCTTCACCTTCAAATACAGTTTCCTTGCGACTGACAGAGACGTAGGCAAAGTTTAAAGTTGCTATTTCCATTAAATCTCGTTAATCAGAAAAACGGTAATTTACACCTGCAGCGGAACAAAATTCCGTTCCGCCCAGCGTCTGGCTCGAACCCACGACCCTGGGATTAATAGTCTGACGCTCTACCGACTGAGCTAGCCGGCTACCTCGGTGAATACCTGCCGGGTAGCACGTCACACAGTACTCGTTTGGGTTGGGTGGTCCCATACAGAATCTCTCCATGATGCCTAATGTTTTCCTAACGTCACACTCGTCACGTACTTCACTTTTATGTCATAATCATTTCTGAGAGGTAAAGAAATTGCATGACAACATGCAGAGCTAGTGGCGTCAAAATTAACACACATACTTTATGTGACTGAAAAGCCGAACGAGTAACTTTCCGACGTTGTTTTAGATGTGCAAGTGATAGTCAGAACTCGCTGTGTCGGCACTCTGCCGACCATTTCGCTAGTTAACACCGGTCTTGCTGTGTGTGTTTCAAGCTCATGAGCATCTCCAAGCAAAAAATGGTCAACAGCAACATTCAGACGGTTTCGTACTGCTCAATTGCTACATTAAAACGGTATGTTTCTTTTTCAGAACTGGAAAACACGAGCGTGACAGCATTCGAACCTGTAATCTTCAGATCCGAAGTCCGACGCCTTATCCATTAGGCCACACGGTCACTGACAACAAACATTTAAACGAATACGACTCGTGTTTTCGTTCTACACAGCCGCTGCCCCTTGCTCTTTCCCACCCATTCGTTACATTCAACCTCTGACGAGACCGACCAAATATAGACTGAGAAACAAGACCACACACTTTGTGCATTCGGAATCGAAGGCAGGGCGTCCCTCGCCGCATTTGCTACGATGGCCATTTGCTACTTCTGCAGAAGCGGCGGCGGCGACGACGACGACGACGACGACGACGACGAATATCGCGAGAGGCTCTGAGATACGTGAGAAATACATCTATAAAATGTAATTCAGACTGCCTCGTCCCACCTTATGCTGTACCGCTTTGGCAAATGCTTTATCTGCGCCATTCGCCTTAATCGCATCTGAGAGTAATTCTTAAAAAACGCCTGTCGCTAATTGTTCGTCATCACAGGTACTGTTTGCTAAACGCCCACGTCGCGCAACTGATTTCCAAAATTCATCTTTCTCCTGTGAGGATGGACTTTAAGACCCCTGGTTTATTAGACCAGTGCTCTACCACTGAGCTAAAGAAGCGCGGCCTAGCGGTACTCTTGGGTACTTCGTCCTTACGGTCGTCTGCATCATTAGACTTTAGCTGACAACACTTCATATTACCGGCTAATATTTGCAGCTATGGCGAGAAATTACTGCTTGGCTACACATCTGACACGTAACCGATGTGCTCTCCAAACAACAACACTTGCATTTCAGAACATGTCTTTCACACATGTCTGCAAAATCACCTTCACCTTCAAATACAGTTTCCTTGCGACTGACAGAGACGTAGGCAAAGTTTAAAGTTGCTATTTCCATTAAATCTCGTTAATCAGAAAAACGGTAATTTACACCAGCAGCGGAACAAAATTCCGTTTCGCCCAGCGTCTGGCTCGAACCCACGACCCTGGGATTAAGAATCTGACGCTCTACCAACTGCGCTAGCCGGCGACCTCGGTGAATACCTGCCGGGTAGCACGTCACACAGTACTCGTTTGGGTTGGGTGGTCCCATACAGAATCTCTCCATGCTGCCTAATGTTTTCCTAACGTCACACTCGTCACGTACTTCACTTTTATGTCATAATCATTTCTGAGAGGCAAAGAAACTGCATGACAACAAGCAGAGCTAGTGGCGTCAAAATTAACACACATACTTTATGTGACTCAAAAGCCGAACGAGTTACTTTCCGACGTTGTTTTAGATGTGCAAGTGCCAGTCAAAACTCGCGGTGTCGGCACTCTGCCGACCATTTTGCTAGTTAACACCGGTCTTGCTGTGTGTGTTTCAAGCTTATGAGGATCTCCAAGCAAAAAATGGTCAACAGCAACATTCAGACGGTTTCGTACTGCTCAATTGCTACATTAAAACGGTATGTTTCTTTTTCAGAACTGGAAAACACGAGCGTGACAGCATTCGAACCTGTAATCTTCAGATCCGAAGTCCGACGCCTTATCCATTAGGCCACACGGTCACTGACAACAAACATTTACACGTATACGACTCATCTCGAAACGCTCACACCCCTGAGGATTTGTGTTTTCGTTCTACACAGCCGCTGCCCCTTGCTCTTTCCCACCCATTCGTTACATTCAACCTCTGACGAGACCGACCAAATATAGACTGAGAAACAAGACCACACACTTTGTGCTTTCGGAATCGAAGGCAGGGCGTCCCTCGCCGCATTTGCTACGATGGCCATTTGCTACTTCTGCAGAAGCGGCGGCGGCGACGACGACGACGACGACGACGACGACGACGACGACGACGAATATCGCGAGAGGCTCTGAGATATGTGAGAAATACATCTATAAAATGTAATTCAGACTGCCTCGTCCCACCTTATGCTGTACCGCTTTGGCAAATGCTTTATCTGCGCCATTCGCCTTAATCGCATCTGAGAGTAATTCTTAAAAAACGCCTGTCGCTAATTGTTCGTCATCACAGGTACTGTTTGCTAAACGGCCATGTCGCGAAACTGATTTCCGAAACTCATCTCTCTCCTGTGAGGATGGAACTTTATACCCCTGGTTTATTAGACCAATGCTCTACCACTGAGCTAAAGAGGCGCGGCCTAGCGGTACTCTTGGGTACTTCGTCCTTACGGACGTCTGCATCATCAGACTTTAGCTGACAACACTTCATATTACCGGCTAATATTTGCAGCTATGGCGAGAAATTACTGCTTGGCTACACATCTGACACGTAACCGATGTGCTCTCCAAACAACAACACTTGCATTTCAGAACATGTCTTTCACACATGTCTACAAAATCACCTTCACCTTCAAATACAGTTTCCTTGCGACTGACAGAGACGTAGGCAAAGTTTAAAGTTGCTATTTCCATTAAATCTCGTTAATCAGAAAAACGGTAATTTACACCTGCAGCAGAACAAAATTCCGTTTCACCCAGCGTCTGGCTCGAACCCACGACCCTGGGATTAAGAGTCTGACGCTCTACCGACTGAGCTAGCCGGCTACCTCGGTGAATACCTGCCGGTTAGCACGTCACACAGTACTCGTTTGGGTTGGGTGGTCCCATACTGAATCTCTCCATGCTGCCTAATGTTTTCCTAACGTCACACTCGTCACGTACTTCACTTTTATGTCATAATCATTTCTGAGAGGCAAAGAAACTGCATGACAACAGGCAGAGCTAGTGGCGTCAAAATTAACACACATACTTTATGTGACTCAAAAGCCGAACGAGTTACTTTCCGACGTTGTTTTAGATGTGCAAGTGCCAGTCAAAACTCGCGGTGTCGGCACTCTGCCGACCATTTCGCTAGTTAGCACCGGTCTTGCTGTGTGTGTTTCAAGCTCATGAGCATCTCCAAGCAAAAAATGGTCAACAGCAACATTCAGACGGTTTCGTACTGCTCAATTGCTACATTAAAACGGTATGTTTCTTTTTCAGAACTGGAAAACACGAGCGTGACAGCATTCGAACCTGTAATCTTCAGATCCGAAGTCCGACGCCTTATCCATTAGGCCACACGGTCACTGACAACAAACATTTACACGTATACGACTCATCTCGAAACGCTCACACCCCTGAGGATTTGTGTTTTCGTTCTGCACAGCCGCTGCCCCTTGCTCTTTCCCACCCATTCGTTACATTCAACCTCTGACGAGACCGACCAAATATAGACTGAGAAACAAGACCACACACTTTGTGCACTCGGAATCGAAGGCAGGGCGTCCCTCGCCGCATTTGCTACAATGGCCATTTGCTACTTCTGCAGAAGCGGCGGCGGCGACGACGACGACGACGACGAATATCGCGAGAGGCTCTGAGATATGTGAGAAATACATCTATAAAATGTAATTCAGACTGCCTCGTCCCACCTTATGCTGTACCGCTTTGGCAAATGCTTTATCTGCGCCATTCGCCTTAATCGCATCTGAGAGTAATTCTTAAAAAACGCCTGTCGCTAATTGTTCGTCATCACAGGTACTGTTTGCTAAACGGCCACGTCGCGCAACTGATTTCCAAAACTCATCTTTCTCCTGTGAGGATGGAACTTAAGACCCCTGGTTTATAGACCAATGCTCTACCACTGAGCTAAAGAGGCGCGGCCTAGCGGTACTCTTGGGTACTTCGTCCTTACGGACGTCTGCATCATCAGACTTTAGCTGACAACACTTCATATTACCGGCTAATATTTGCAGCTATGGCGAGAAATTACTGCTTGGCTACACATCTGACACGTAACCGATGTGCTCTCCAAACAACAACACTTGCATTTCAGAACATGTCTTTCACACATGTCTACAAAATCACCTTCACCTTCAAATACAGTTTCCTTGCGACTGACAGAGACGTAGGCAAAGTTTAAAGTTGCTATTTCCATTAAATCTCGTTAATCAGAAAAACGGTAATTTACACCTGCAGCAGAACAAAATTCCGTTTCGCCCAGCGTCTGGCTCGAACCCACGGCCCTGGGATTAAGAGTCTGACGCTCTACCGACTGAGCAAGCCGGCTACCTCGGTGAATACCTGCCGGTTAGCACGTCACACAGTACTCGTTTGGGTTGGGTGGTCCCATACAGAATCTCTCCATGCTGCCTAATGTTTTCCTAACGTCACACTCGTCACGTACTTCACTTTTATGTCATAATCATTTCTGAGAGGCAAAGAAACTGCATGACAACAGGCAGAGCTGCTGGCGTCAAAATTAACACACATACTTTATGTGACTCAAAAGCCGAACGAGTTACTTTCCGACGTTGTTTTAGATGTGCAAGTGCCAGTCAAAACTCGCGGTGTCGGCACTCTGCCGACCATTTTGCTAGTTAACACCGGTCTTGCTGTGTGTGTTTCAAGCTTATGAGGATCTCCAAGCAAAAAATGGTCAACAGCAACATTCAGACGGTTTCGTACTGCTCAATTGCTACATTAAAACGGTATGTTTCTTTTTCAGAACTGGAAAACACGAGCGTGACAGCATTCGAACCTGTAATCTTCAGATCCGAAGTCCGACGCCTTATCCATTAGGCCACACGGTCACTGACAACAAACATTTACACGTATACGACTCATCTCGAAACGCTCACACCCCTGAGGATTTGTGTTTTCGTTCTACACAGCCGCTGCCCCTTGCTCTTTCCCACCCATTCGTTACATTCAACCTCTGACGAGACCGACCAAATATAGACTGAGAAACAAGACCACACACTTTGTGCTTTCGGAATCGAAGGCAGGGCGTCCCTCGCCGCATTTGCTACGATGGCCATTTGCTACTTCTGCAGAAGCGGCGGCGGCGACGACGACGACGACGACGACGACGACGACGACGACGACGACGACGAATATCGCGAGAGGCTCTGAGATATGTGAGAAATACATCTATAAAATGTAATTCAGACTGCCTCGTCCCACCTTATGCTGTACCGCTTTGGCAAATGCTTTATCTGCGCCATTCGCCTTAATCGCATCTGAGAGTAATTCTTAAAAAACGCCTGTCGCTAATTGTTCGTCATCACAGGTACTGTTTGCTAAACGGCCATGTCGCGAAACTGATTTCCGAAACTCATCTTTCTCCTGTGAGGATGGAACTTTATACCCCTGGTTTATTAGACCAATGCTCTACCACTGAGCTAAAGAGGCGCGGCCTAGCGGTACTCTTGGGTACTTCGTCCTTACGGACGTCTGCATCATCAGACTTTAGCTGACAACACTTCATATTACCGGCTAATATTTGCAGCTATGGCGAGAAATTACTGCTTGGCTACACATCTGACACGTAACCGATGTGCTCTCCAAACAACAACACTTGCATTTCAGAACATGTCTTTCACACATATCTACAAAATCACCTTCACCTTCAAATACAGTTTCCTTGCGACTGACAGAGACGTAGGCAAAGTTTAAAGTTGCTATTTCCATTAAATCTCGTTAATCAGAAAAACGGTAATTTACACCTGCAGCGGAACAAAATTCCGTTCCGCCCAGCGTCTGGCTCGAACCCACGACCCTGGGATTAATAGTCTGACGCTCTACCGACTGAGCTAGCCGGCTACCTCGGTGAATACCTGCCGGGTAGCACGTCACACAGTACTCGTTTGGGTTGGGTGGTCCCATACAGAATCTCTCCATGATGCCTAATGTTTTCCTAACGTCACACTCGTCACGTACTTCACTTTTATGTCATAATCATTTCTGAGAGGTAAAGAAATTGCATGACAACATGCAGAGCTAGTGGCGTCAAAATTAACACACATACTTTATGTGACTGAAAAGCCGAACGAGTAACTTTCCGACGTTGTTTTAGATGTGCAAGTGATAGTCAGAACTCGCTGTGTCGGCACTCTGCCGACCATTTCGCTAGTTAACACCGGTCTTGCTGTGTGTGTTTCAAGCTCATGAGCATCTCCAAGCAAAAAATGGTCAACAGCAACATTCAGACGGTTTCGTACTGCTCAATTGCTACATTAAAACGGTATGTTTCTTTTTCAGAACTGGAAAACACGAGCGTGACAGCATTCGAACCTGTAATCTTCAGATCCGAAGTCCGACGCCTTATCCATTAGGCCACACGGTCACTGACAACAAACATTTAAACGAATACGACTCGTGTTTTCGTTCTACACAGCCGCTGCCCCTTGCTCTTTCCCACCCATTCGTTACATTCAACCTCTGACGAGACCGACCAAATATAGACTGAGAAACAAGACCACACACTTTGTGCATTCGGAATCGAAGGCAGGGCGTCCCTCGCCGCATTTGCTACGATGGCCATTTGCTACTTCTGCAGAAGCGGCGGCGGCGACGACGACGACGACGACGACGACGACGAATATCGCGAGAGGCTCTGAGATACGTGAGAAATACATCTATAAAATGTAATTCAGACTGCCTCGTCCCACCTTATGCTGTACCGCTTTGGCAAATGCTTTATCTGCGCCATTCGCCTTAATCGCATCTGAGAGTAATTCTTAAAAAACGCCTGTCGCTAATTGTTCGTCATCACAGGTACTGTTTGCTAAACGCCCACGTCGCGCAACTGATTTCCAAAATTCATCTTTCTCCTGTGAGGATGGACTTTAAGACCCCTGGTTTATTAGACCAGTGCTCTACCACTGAGCTAAAGAAGCGCGGCCTAGCGGTACTCTTGGGTACTTCGTCCTTACGGTCGTCTGCATCATTAGACTTTAGCTGACAACACTTCATATTACCGGCTAATATTTGCAGCTATGGCGAGAAATTACTGCTTGGCTACACATCTGACACGTAACCGATGTGCTCTCCAAACAACAACACTTGCATTTCAGAACATGTCTTTCACACATGTCTGCAAAATCACCTTCACCTTCAAATACAGTTTCCTTGCGACTGACAGAGACGTAGGCAAAGTTTAAAGTTGCTATTTCCATTAAATCTCGTTAATCAGAAAAACGGTAATTTACACCAGCAGCGGAACAAAATTCCGTTTCGCCCAGCGTCTGGCTCGAACCCACGACCCTGGGATTAAGAATCTGACGCTCTACCAACTGCGCTAGCCGGCGACCTCGGTGAATACCTGCCGGGTAGCACGTCACACAGTACTCGTTTGGGTTGGGTGGTCCCATACAGAATCTCTCCATGCTGCCTAATGTTTTCCTAACGTCACACTCGTCACGTACTTCACTTTTATGTCATAATCATTTCTGAGAGGCAAAGAAACTGCATGACAACAAGCAGAGCTAGTGGCGTCAAAATTAACACACATACTTTATGTGACTCAAAAGCCGAACGAGTTACTTTCCGACGTTGTTTTAGATGTGCAAGTGCCAGTCAAAACTCGCGGTGTCGGCACTCTGCCGACCATTTTGCTAGTTAACACCGGTCTTGCTGTGTGTGTTTCAAGCTTATGAGGATCTCCAAGCAAAAAATGGTCAACAGCAACATTCAGACGGTTTCGTACTGCTCAATTGCTACATTAAAACGGTATGTTTCTTTTTCAGAACTGGAAAACACGAGCGTGACAGCATTCGAACCTGTAATCTTCAGATCCGAAGTCCGACGCCTTATCCATTAGGCCACACGGTCACTGACAACAAACATTTACACGTATACGACTCATCTCGAAACGCTCACACCCCTGAGGATTTGTGTTTTCGTTCTACACAGCCGCTGCCCCTTGCTCTTTCCCACCCATTCGTTACATTCAACCTCTGACGAGACCGACCAAATATAGACTGAGAAACAAGACCACACACTTTGTGCTTTCGGAATCGAAGGCAGGGCGTCCCTCGCCGCATTTGCTACGATGGCCATTTGCTACTTCTGCAGAAGCGGCGGCGGCGACGACGACGACGACGACGACGACGACGACGACGACGACGACGACGACGAATATCGCGAGAGGCTCTGAGATATGTGAGAAATACATCTATAAAATGTAATTCAGACTGCCTCGTCCCACCTTATGCTGTACCGCTTTGGCAAATGCTTTATCTGCGCCATTCGCCTTAATCGCATCTGAGAGTAATTCTTAAAAAACGCCTGTCGCTAATTGTTCGTCATCACAGGTACTGTTTGCTAAACGGCCATGTCGCGAAACTGATTTCCGAAACTCATCTCTCTCCTGTGAGGATGGAACTTTATACCCCTGGTTTATTAGACCAATGCTCTACCACTGAGCTAAAGAGGCGCGGCCTAGCGGTACTCTTGGGTACTTCGTCCTTACGGACGTCTGCATCATCAGACTTTAGCTGACAACACTTCATATTACCGGCTAATATTTGCAGCTATGGCGAGAAATTACTGCTTGGCTACACATCTGACACGTAACCGATGTGCTCTCCAAACAACAACACTTGCATTTCAGAACATGTCTTTCACACATGTCTACAAAATCACCTTCACCTTCAAATACAGTTTCCTTGCGACTGACAGAGACGTAGGCAAAGTTTAAAGTTGCTATTTCCATTAAATCTCGTTAATCAGAAAAACGGTAATTTACACCTGCAGCAGAACAAAATTCCGTTTCACCCAGCGTCTGGCTCGAACCCACGACCCTGGGATTAAGAGTCTGACGCTCTACCGACTGAGCTAGCCGGCTACCTCGGTGAATACCTGCCGGTTAGCACGTCACACAGTACTCGTTTGGGTTGGGTGGTCCCATACTGAATCTCTCCATGCTGCCTAATGTTTTCCTAACGTCACACTCGTCACGTACTTCACTTTTATGTCATAATCATTTCTGAGAGGCAAAGAAACTGCATGACAACAGGCAGAGCTAGTGGCGTCAAAATTAACACACATACTTTATGTGACTCAAAAGCCGAACGAGTTACTTTCCGACGTTGTTTTAGATGTGCAAGTGCCAGTCAAAACTCGCGGTGTCGGCACTCTGCCGACCATTTCGCTAGTTAGCACCGGTCTTGCTGTGTGTGTTTCAAGCTCATGAGCATCTCCAAGCAAAAAATGGTCAACAGCAACATTCAGACGGTTTCGTACTGCTCAATTGCTACATTAAAACGGTATGTTTCTTTTTCAGAACTGGAAAACACGAGCGTGACAGCATTCGAACCTGTAATCTTCAGATCCGAAGTCCGACGCCTTATCCATTAGGCCACACGGTCACTGACAACAAACATTTACACGTATACGACTCATCTCGAAACGCTCACACCCCTGAGGATTTGTGTTTTCGTTCTGCACAGCCGCTGCCCCTTGCTCTTTCCCACCCATTCGTTACATTCAACCTCTGACGAGACCGACCAAATATAGACTGAGAAACAAGACCACACACTTTGTGCACTCGGAATCGAAGGCAGGGCGTCCCTCGCCGCATTTGCTACAATGGCCATTTGCTACTTCTGCAGAAGCGGCGGCGGCGACGACGACGACGACGACGAATATCGCGAGAGGCTCTGAGATATGTGAGAAATACATCTATAAAACGTAATTCAGACTGCCTCGTCCCACCTTATGCTGTACCGCTTTGGCAAATGCTTTATCTGCGCCATTCGCCTTAATCGCATCTGAGAGTAATTCTTAAAAAACGCCTGTCGCTAATTGTTCGTCATCACAGGTACTGTTTGCTAAACGGCCACGTCGCGCAACTGATTTCCAAAACTCATCTTTCTCCTGTGAGGATGGAACTTAAGACCCCTGGTTTATAGACCAATGCTCTACCACTGAGCTAAAGAGGCGCGGCCTAGCGGTACTCTTGGGTACTTCGTCCTTACGGACGTCTGCATCATCAGACTTTAGCTGACAACACTTCATATTACCGGCTAATATTTGCAGCTATGGCGAGAAATTACTGCTTGGCTACACATCTGACACGTAACCGATGTGCTCTCCAAACAACAACACTTGCATTTCAGAACATGTCTTTCACACATGTCTACAAAATCACCTTCACCTTCAAATACAGTTTCCTTGCGACTGACAGAGACGTAGGCAAAGTTTAAAGTTGCTATTTCCATTAAATCTCGTTAATCAGAAAAACGGTAATTTACACCTGCAGCAGAACAAAATTCCGTTTCGCCCAGCGTCTGGCTCGAACCCACGACCCTGGGATTAAGAGTCTGACGCTCTACCGACTGAGCAAGCCGGCTACCTCGGTGAATACCTGCCGGTTAGCACGTCACACAGTACTCGTTTGGGTTGGGTGGTCCCATACAGAATCTCTCCATGCTGCCTAATGTTTTCCTAACGTCACACTCGTCACGTACTTCACTTTTATGTCATAATCATTTCTGAGAGGCAAAGAAACTGCATGACAACAGGCAGAGCTGCTGGCGTCAAAATTAACACACATACTTTATGTGACTCAAAAGCCGAACGAGTTACTTTCCGACGTTGTTTTAGATGTGCAAGTGCCAGTCAAAACTCGCGGTGTCGGCACTCTGCCGACCATTTCGCTAGTTAACACCGGTCTTGCTGTGTGTGTTTCAAGCTCATGAGCATCTCCAAGCAAAAAATGGTCAACAGCAACATTCAGACGGTTTCGTACTGCTCAATTGCTACATTAAAACGGTATGTTTCTTTTTCAGAACTGGAAAACACGAGCGTGACAGCATTCGAACCTGTAATCTTCAGATCCGAAGTCCGACGCCTTATCCATTAGGCCACACGGTCACTGACAACAAACATTTACACGTATACGACTCATCTCGAAACGCTCACACCCCTGAGGATTTGTGTTTTCGTTCTACACAGCCGCTGCCCCTTGCTCTTTCCCACCCATTCGTTACATTCAACCTCTGACGAGACCGACCAAATATAGACTGAGAAACAAGACCACACACTTTGTGCTTTCGGAATCGAAGGCAGGGCGTCCCTCGCCGCATTTGCTACGATGGCCATTTGCTACTTCTGCAGAAGCGGCGGCGGCGACGACGACGACGACGACGACGACGACGACGACGACGACGACGACGAATATCGCGAGAGGCTCTGAGATACGTGAGAAATACATCTATAAAATGTAATTCAGACTGCCTCGTCCCACCTTACGCTGTACCGCTTTGGCAAATGCTTTATCTGCGCCATTCGCCTTAATCGCATCTGAGAGTAATTCTTAAAAAACGCCTGTCGCTTATTGTTCGTCATCACAGGTACTGTTTGCTAAACGGCCACGTCGCGCAACTGATTTCCAAAACTCATCTTTCTCCTGTGAGGATGGAACTTAAGACCCCTGGTTTATAGACCAATGCTCTACCACTGAGCTAAAGAGGCGCGGCCTAGCGGTACTCTTGGGTACTTCGTCCTTACGGACGTCTGCATCATCAGACTTTAGCTGACAACACTTCATATTACCGGCTAATATTTGCAGCTATGGCGACAAATTACTGCTTGGCTACACATCTGACACGTAACTGATGTGCTCTCCAAACAACAACACTTGCATTTCAGAACATGTCTTTCACACATGTCTACAAAATCACCTTCACCTTCAAATACAGTTTCCTTGCGACTGACAGAGACGTAGGCAAAGTTTAAAGTTGCTATTTCCATTAAATCTCGTTAATCAGAAAAACGGTAATTTACACCTGCAGCAGAACAAAATTCCGTTTCGCCCAGCGTCTGGCTCGAACCCACGACCCTGGGATTAAGAGTCTGACGCTCTACCGACTGAGCAAGCCGGCTACCTCGGTGAATACCTGCCGGTTAGCACGTCACACAGTACTCGTTTGGGTTGGGTGGTCCCATACAGAATCTCTCCATGCTGCCTAATGTTTTCCTAACGTCACACTCGTCACGTACTTCACTTTTATGTCATAATCATTTCTGAGAGGCAAAGAAACTGCATGACAACAGGCAGAGCTAGTGGCGTCAAAATTAACACACATACTTTATGTGACTCAAAAGCCGAACGAGTTACTTTCCGACGTTGATTTAGATGTGCAAGTGCCAGTCAAAACTCGCGGTGTCGGCACTCTGCCGACCATTTCGCTAGTTAACACCGGTCTTGCTGTGTGTGTTTCAAGCTCATGAGCATCTCCAAGCAAAAAATGGTCAACAGCAACATTCAGACGGTTTCGTACTGCTCAATTGCTACATTAAAACGGTATGTTTCTTTTTCAGAACTGGAAAACACGAGCGTGACAGCATTCGAACCTGTAATCTTCAGATCCGAAGTCCGACGCCTTATCCATTAGGCCACACGGTCACTGACAACAAACATTTACACGTATACGACTCATCTCGAAACGCTCACACCCCTGAGGATTTGTGTTTTCGTTCTGCACAGCCGCTGCCCCTTGCTCTTTCCCACCCATTCGTTACATTCAACCTCTGACGAGACCGACCAAATATAGACTGAGAATCAAGACCACACACTTTGTGCACTCGGAATCGAAGGCAGGGCGTCCCTCGCCGCATTTGCTACAATGGCCATTTGCTACTTCTGCAGAAGCGGCGGCGACGACGACGACGACGACGACGACGAATATCGCGAGAGGCTCTGAGATACGTGAGAAATACATCTATAAAATGTAATTCAGACTGCCTCGTCCCACCTTACGCTGTACCGCTTTGGCAAATGCTTTATCTGCGCCATTCGCCTTAATCGCATCTGAGAGTAATTCTTAAAAAACGCCTGTCGCTAATTGTTCGTCATCACAGGTACTGTTTGCTAAACGCCCACGTCGCGCAACTGATTTCAAAAATTCATCTTTCTCCTGTGAGGATGGACCTTAAGACCCCTGGTTTATAGACCAATGCTCTACCACTGAGCTAAAGAGGCGCGGCCTAGCGGTACTCTTGGGTACTTCGTCCTTACGGACGTCTGCATCATCAGACTTTAGCTGACAACACTTCATATTACCGGCTAATATTTGCAGCTATGGCGAGAAATTACTGCTTGGCTACACATCTGACACGTAACCGATGTGCTCTCCAAACAACAACACTTGCATTTCAGAACATGTCTTTCACACATGTCTACAAAATCACCTTCACCTTCAAATACAGTTTCCTTGCGACTGACAGAGACGTAGGCAAAGTTTAAAGTTGCTATTTCCATTAAATCTCGTTAATCAGAAAAACGGTAATTTACACCTGCAGCAGAACAAAATTCCGTTTCGCCCAGCGTCTGGCTCGAACCCACGACCCTGGGATTAAGAGTCTGACGCTCTACCGACTGAGCAAGCCGGCTACCTCGGTGAATACCTGCCGGTTAGCACGTCACACAGTACTCGTTTGGGTTGGGTGGTCCCATACAGAATCTCTCCATGATGCCTAATGTTTTCCTAACGTCACACTCGTCACGTACTTCACTTTTATGTCATAATCATTTCTGAGAGGCAAAGAAACTGCATGACAACAGGCAGAGCTGCTGGCGTCAAAATTAACACACATACTTTATGTGACTCAAAAGCCGAACGAGTTACTTTCCGACGTTGTTTTAGATGTGCAAGTGCCAGTCAAAACTCGCGGTGTCGGCACTCTGCCGACCATTTCGCTAGTTAACACCGGTCTTGCTGTGTGTGTTTCAAGCTCATGAGCATCTCCAAGCAAAAAATGGTCAACAGCAACATTCAGACGGTTTCGTACTGCTCAATTGCTACATTAAAACGGTATGTTTCTTTTTCAGAACTGGAAAACACGAGCGTGACAGCATTCGAACCTGTAATCTTCAGATCCGAAGTCCGACGCCTTATCCATTAGGCCACACGGTCACTGACAACAAACATTTACACGTATACGACTCATCTCGAAACGCTCACACCCCTGAGGATTTGTGTTTTCGTTCTACACAGCCGCTGCCCCTTGCTCTTTCCCACCCATTCGTTACATTCAACCTCTGACGAGACCGACCAAATATAGACTGAGAAACAAGACCACACACTTTGTGCTTTCGGAATCGAAGGCAGGGCGTCCCTCGCCGCATTTGCTACGATGGCCATTTGCTACTTCTGCAGAAGCGGCGGCGGCGACGACGACGACGACGACGACGACGACGACGACGACGACGACGACGAATATCGCGAGAGGCTCTGAGATACGTGAGAAATACATCTATAAAATGTAATTCAGACTGCCTCGTCCCACCTTACGCTGTACCGCTTTGGCAAATGCTTTATCTGCGCCATTCGCCTTAATCGCATCTGAGAGTAATTCTTAAAAAACGCCTGTCGCTAATTGTTCGTCATCACAGGTACTGTTTGCTAAACGCCCACGTCGCGCAACTGATTTCAAAAATTCATCTTTCTCCTGTGAGGATGGACCTTAAGACCCCTGGTTTATTAGACCAGTGCTCTACCACTGAGCTAAAGAAGCGCGGCCTAGCGGTACTCTTGGGTACTTCGTCCTTACGGTCGTCTGCATCATCAGACTTTAGCTGACAACACTTCATATTACCGGCTAATATTTGCAGCTATGGCGAGAAATTACTGCTTGGCTACACATCTGACACGTAACCGATGTGCTCTCCAAACAACAACACTTGCATTTCAGAACATGTCTTTCACACATGTCTACAAAATCACCTTCACCTTCAAATACAGTTTCCTTGCGACTGACAGAGACGTAGGCAAAGTTTAAAGTTGCTATTTCCATTAAATCTCGTTAATCAGAAAAACGGTAATTTACACCTGCAGCGGAACAAAATTCCGTTTCGCCCAGCGTCTGGCTCGAACCCACGACCCTGGGATTAAGAGTCTGACGCTCTACCAACTGAGCTAGCCGGCGACCTCGGTGAATACCTGCCGGGTAGCACGTCACACAGTACTCGTTTGGGTTGGGTGGTCCCATACAGAATCTCTCCATGCTGCCTAATGTTTTCCTATCGTCACACTCGTCACGTACTTCACTTTTATGTCATAATCATTTCTGAGAGGCAAAGAAACTGCATGACAACAAGCAGAGCTAGTGGCGTCAAAATTAACACACATACTTTATGTGACTCAAAAGCCGAACGAGTTACTTTCCGACGTTGTTTTAGATGTGCAAGTGCCAGTCAAAACTCGCGGTGTCGGCACTCTGCCGACCATTTCGCTAGTTAACACCGGTCTTGCTGTGTGTGTTTCAAGCTCATGAGCATCTCCAAGCAAAAAATGGTCAACAGCAACATTCAGACGGTTTCGTACTGCTCAATTGCTACATTAAAACGGTATGTTTCTTTTTCAGAACTGGAAAACACGAGCGTGACAGCATTCGAACCTGTAATCTTCAGATCCGAAGTCCGACGCCTTATCCATTAGGCCACACGGTCACTGACAACAAACATTTACACGTATACGACTCATCTCGAAACGCTCACACCCCTGAGGATTTGTGTTTTCGTTCTACACAGCCGCTGCCCCTTGCTCTTTCCCACCCATTCGTTACATTCAACCTCTGACGAGACCGACCAAATATAGACTGAGAAACAAGACCACACACTTTGTGCTTTCGGAATCGAAGGCAGGGCGTCCCTCGCCGCATTTGCTACGATGGCCATTTGCTACTTCTGCAGAAGCGGCGGCGACGACGACGACGAATATCGCGAGAGGCTCTGAGATATGTGAGAAATACATCTATAAAATGTAATTCAGACTGCCTCGTCCCACCTTATGCTGTACCGCTTTGGCAAATGCTTTATCTGCGCCATTCGCCTTAATCGCATCTGAGAGTAATTCTTAAAAAACGCCTGTCGCTTATTGTTCGTCATCACAGGTACTGTTTGCTAAACGGCCACGTCGCGCAACTGATTTCCAAAACTCATCTTTCTCCTGTGAGGATGGAACTTAAGACCCCTGGTTTATAGACCAATGCTCTACCACTGAGCTAAAGAGGCGCGGCCTAGCGGTACTCTTGGGTACTTCGTCCTTACGGACGTCTGCATCATCACACTTTAGCTGACAACACTTCATATTACCGGCTAATATTTGCAGCTATGGCGAGAAATTACTGCTTGGCTACACATCTGACACGTAACCGATGTGCTCTCCAAACAACAACACTTGCATTTCAGAACATGTCTTTCACACATGTCTACAAAATCACCTTCACCTTCAAATACAGTTTCCTTGCGACTGACAGAGACGTAGGCAAAGTTTAAAGTTGCTATTTCCATTAAATCTCGTTAATCAGAAAAACGGTAATTTACACCTGCAGCAGAACAAAATTCCGTTTCGCCCAGCGTCTGGCTCGAACCCACGACCCTGGGATTAAGAGTCTGACGCTCTACCGACTGAGCAAGCCGGCTACCTCGGTGAATACCTGCCGGTTAGCACGTCACACAGTACTCGTTTGGGTTGGGTGGTCCCATACAGAATCTCTCCATGCTGCCTAATGTTTTCCTAACGTCACACTCGTCACGTACTTCACTTTTATGTCATAATCATTTCTGAGAGGCAAAGAAACTGCATGACAACAGGCAGAGCTAGTGGCGTCAAAATTAACACACATACTTTATGTGACTCAAAAGCCGAACGAGTTACTTTCCGACGTTGATTTAGATGTGCAAGTGCCAGTCAAAACTCGCGGTGTCGGCACTCTGCCGACCATTTCGCTAGTTAACACCGGTCTTGCTGTGTGTGTTTCAAGCTCATGAGCATCTCCAAGCAAAAAATGGTCAACAGCAACATTCAGACGGTTTCGTACTGCTCAATTGCTACATTAAAACGGTATGTTTCTTTTTCAGAACTGGAAAACACGGGCGTGACAGCATTCGAACCTGTAATCTTCAGATCCGAAGTCCGACGCCTTATCCATTAGGCCACACGGTCACTGACAACAAATATTTACACGTATACGACTTATCTCGAAACGCTCACACCCCTGAGGATTTGTGTTTTCGTTCTACACAGCCGCTGCCCCTTGCTCTTTCCCACCCATTCGTTACATTCAACCTCTGACGAGACCGACCAAATATAGACTGAGAAACAAGACCACACACTTTGTGCATTCGGAATCGAAGGCAGGGCGTCCCTCGCCGCATTTGCTACGATGGCCATTTGCTACTTCTGCAGAAGCGGCGGCGGCGACGACGACGACGACGACGACGACGACGACGACGAATATCGCGAGAGACTCTGAGATACGTGAGAAATACATCTATAAAATGTAATTCAGACTGCCTCGTCCCACCTTACGCTGTACCGCTTTGGCAAATGCTTTATCTGCGCCATTCGCCTTAATCGCATCTGAGAGTAATTCTTAAAAAACGCCTGTCGCTAATTGTTCGTCATCACAGGTACTGTTTGCTAAACGCCCACGTCGCGCAAGTGATTTCCAAAATTCATCTTTCTCCTGTGAGGATGGAACTTAAGACCCCTGGTTTATTAGACCAGTGCTCTACCACTGAGCTAAAGAGGCGCGGCCTAGCGGTACTCTTGGGTACTTCGTCCTTACGGTCGTCTGCATCATCAGACTTTAGCTGACAACACTTCATATTACCGGCTAATATTTGCAGCTATGGCGAGAAATTACTGCTTGGCTACACATCTGACACGTAACCGATGTGCTCTCCAAACAACAACACTTGCATTTCAGAACATGTCTTTCACACATGTCTACAAAATCACCTTCACCTTCAAATACAGTTTCCTTGCGACTGACAGAGACGTAGGCAAAGTTTAAAGTTGCTATTTCCATTAAATCTCGTTAATCAGAAAAACGGTAATTTACACCTGCAGCGGAACAAAATTCCGTTTCGCCCAGCGTCTGGCTCGAACCCACGACCCTGGGATTAAGAGTGTGACGCTCTACCAACTGAGCTAGCCGGCGACCTCGGTGAATACCTGCCGGGTAGCACGTCACACAGTAATCGTTTGGGTTGGGTGGTCCCATACAGAATCTGTCCATGCTGCCTAATGTTTTCCTAACGTCACACTCGTCACGTACTTCACTTTTATGTCATAATCATTTCTGAGAGGCAAAGAAACTGCATGACAACAAGCAGAGCTAGTGGCGTCAAAATTAACACACATACTTTATGTGACTCAAAAGCCGAACGAGTTACTTTCCGACGTTGTTTTAGATGTGCAAGTGCCAGTCAAAACTCGCGGTGTCGGCACTCTGCCGACCATTTCGCTAGTTAACACCGGTCTTGCTGTGTGTGTTTCAAGCTCATGATGATCTCCAAGCAAAACATGGTCAACAGCAACATTCAGACGGTTTCGTACTGCTCAATTGCTACATTAAAACGGTATGTTTCTTTTTCAGAACTGGAAAACACGAGCGTGACAGCATTCGAACCTGTAATCTTCAGATCCGAAGTCCGACGCCTTATCCATTAGGCCACACGGTCACTGACAACAAACATTTAAACGAATACGACTCGTGTTTTCGTTCTACACAGCCGCTGCCCCTTGCTCTTTCCCACCCATTCGTTACATTCAACCTCTGACGAGACCGACCAAATATAGACTGAGAAACAAGACCACACACTTTGTGCATTCGGAATCGAAGGCAGGGCGTCCCTCGCCGCATTTGCTACGATGGCCATTTGCTACTTCTGCAGAAGCGGCGGCGGCGACGACGACGACGACGACGACGACGACGACGAATATCGCGAGAGGCTCTGAGATACGTGAGAAATACATCTATAAAATGTAATTCAGACTGCCTCGTCCCACCTTATGCTGTACCGCTTTGGCAAATGCTTTATCTGCGCCATTCGCCTTAATCGCATCTGAGAGTAATTCTTAAAAAACGCCTGTCGCTAATTGTTCGTCATCACAGGTACTGTTTGCTAAACGCCCACGTCGCGCAACTGATTTCCAAAATTCATCTTTCTCCTGTGAGGATGGACTTTAAGACCCCTGGTTTATTAGACCAGTGCTCTACCACTGAGCTAAAGAAGCGCGGCCTAGCGGTACTCTTGGGTACTTCGTCCTTACGGTCGTCTGCATCATTAGACTTTAGCTGACAACACTTCATATTACCGGCTAATATTTGCAGCTATGGCGAGAAATTACTGCTTGGCTACACATCTGACACGTAACCGATGTGCTCTCCAAACAACAACACTTGCATTTCAGAACATGTCTTTCACACATGTCTACAAAATCACCTTCACCTTCAAATACAGTTTCCTTGCGACTGACAGAGACGTAGGCAAAGTTTAAAGTTGCTATTTCCATTAAATCTCGTTAATCAGAAAAACGGTAATTTACACCAGCAGCGGAACAAAATTCCGTTTCGCCCAGCGTCTGGCTCGAACCCACGACCCTGGGATTAAGAATCTGACGCTCTACCAACTGCGCTAGCCGGCGACCTCGGTGAATACCTGCCGGGTAGCACGTCACACAGTACTCGTTTGGGTTGGGTGGTCCCATACAGAATCTCTCCATGCTGCCTAATGTTTTCCTAACGTCACACTCGTCACGTACTTCACTTTTATGTCATAATCATTTCTGAGAGGCAAAGAAGCTGCATGACAACAAGCAGAGCTAGTGGCGTCAAAATTAACACACATACTTTATGTGACTCAAAAGCCGAACGAGTTACTTTCCGACGTTGTTTTAGATGTGCAAGTGCCAGTCAAAACTCGCGGTGTCGGCACTCTGCCGACCATTTTGCTAGTTAACACCGGTCTTGCTGTGTGTGTTTCAAGCTTATGAGGATCTCCAAGCAAAAAATGGTCAACAGCAACATTCAGACGGTTTCGTACTGCTCAATTGCTACATTAAAACGGTATGTTTCTTTTTCAGAACTGGAAAACACGAGCGTGACAGCATTCGAACCTGTAATCTTCAGATCCGAAGTCCGACGCCTTATCCATTAGGCCACACGGTCACTGACAACAAACATTTACACGTATACGACTCATCTCGAAACGCTCACACCCCTGAGGATTTGTGTTTTCGTTCTACACAGCCGCTGCCCCTTGCTCTTTCCCACCCATTCGTTACATTCAACCTCTGACGAGACCGACCAAATATAGACTGAGAAACAAGACCACACACTTTGTGCTTTCGGAATCGAAGGCAGGGCGTCCCTCGCCGCATTTGCTACGATGGCCATTTGCTACTTCTGCAGAAGCGGCGGCGGCGACGACGACGACGACGACGACGACGACGAATATCGCGAGAGACTCTGAGATACGTGAGAAATACATCTATAAAATGTAATTCAGACTGCCTCGTCCCACCTTACGCTGTACCGCTTTGGCAAATGCTTTATCTGCGCCATTCGCCTTAATCGCATCTGAGAGTAATTCTTAAAAAACGCCTGTCGCTAATTGTTCGTCATCACAGGTACTGTTTGCTAAACGCCCACGTCGCGCAAGTGATTTCCAAAATTCATCTTTCTCCTGTGAGGATGGAACTTAAGACCCCTGGTTTATTAGACCAGTGCTCTACCACTGAGCTAAAGAGGCGCGGCCTAGCGGTACTCTTGGGTACTTCGTCCTTACGGTCGTCTGCATCATCAGACTTTAGCTGACAACACTTCATATTACCGGCTAATATTTGCAGCTATGGCGAGAAATTACTGCTTGGCTACACATCTGACACGTAACCGATGTGCTCTCCAAACAACAACACTTGCATTTCAGAACATGTCTTTCACACATGTCTACAAAATCACCTTCACCTTCAAATACAGTTTCCTTGCGACTGACAGAGACGTAGGCAAAGTTTAAAGTTGCTATTTCCATTAAATCTCGTTAATCAGAAAAACGGTAATTTACACCTGCAGCGGAACAAAATTCCGTTTCGCCCAGCGTCTGGCTCGAACCCACGACCCTGGGATTAAGAGTGTGACGCTCTACCAACTGAGCTAGCCGGCGACCTCGGTGAATACCTGCCGGGTAGCACGTCACACAGTAATCGTTTGGGTTGGGTGGTCCCATACAGAATCTGTCCATGCTGCCTAATGTTTTCCTAACGTCACACTCGTCACGTACTTCACTTTTATGTCATAATCATTTCTGAGAGGCAAAGAAACTGCATGACAACAAGCAGAGCTAGTGGCGTCAAAATTAACACACATACTTTATGTGACTCAAAAGCCGAACGAGTTACTTTCCGACGTTGTTTTAGATGTGCAAGTGCCAGTCAAAACTCGCGGTGTCGGCACTCTGCCGACCATTTCGCTAGTTAACACCGGTCTTGCTGTGTGTGTTTCAAGCTCATGATGATCTCCAAGCAAAACATGGTCAACAGCAACATTCAGACGGTTTCGTACTGCTCAATTGCTACATTAAAACGGTATGTTTCTTTTTCAGAACTGGAAAACACGAGCGTGACAGCATTCGAACCTGTAATCTTCAGATCCGAAGTCCGACGCCTTATCCATTAGGCCACACGGTCACTGACAACAAACATTTAAACGAATACGACTCGTGTTTTCGTTCTACACAGCCGCTGCCCCTTGCTCTTTCCCACCCATTCGTTACATTCAACCTCTGACGAGACCGACCAAATATAGACTGAGAAACAAGACCACACACTTTGTGCATTCGGAATCGAAGGCAGGGCGTCCCTCGCCGCATTTGCTACGATGGCCATTTGCTACTTCTGCAGAAGCGGCGGCGGCGACGACGACGACGACGACGACGACGACGACGACGACGACGAATATCGCGAGAGGCTCTGAGATACGTGAGAAATACATCTATAAAATGTAATTCAGACTGCCTCGTCCCACCTTATGCTGTACCGCTTTGGCAAATGCTTTATCTGCGCCATTCGCCTTAATCGCATCTGAGAGTAATTCTTAAAAAACGCCTGTCGCTAATTGTTCGTCATCACAGGTACTGTTTGCTAAACGCCCACGTCGCGCAACTGATTTCCAAAATTCATCTTTCTCCTGTGAGGATGGACTTTAAGACCCCTGGTTTATTAGACCAGTGCTCTACCACTGAGCTAAAGAAGCGCGGCCTAGCGGTACTCTTGGGTACTTCGTCCTTACGGTCGTCTGCATCATTAGACTTTAGCTGACAACACTTCATATTACCGGCTAATATTTGCAGCTATGGCGAGAAATTACTGCTTGGCTACACATCTGACACGTAACCGATGTGCTCTCCAAACAACAACACTTGCATTTCAGAACATGTCTTTCACACATGTCTACAAAATCACCTTCACCTTCAAATACAGTTTCCTTGCGACTGACAGAGACGTAGGCAAAGTTTAAAGTTGCTATTTCCATTAAATCTCGTTAATCAGAAAAACGGTAATTTACACCAGCAGCGGAACAAAATTCCGTTTCGCCCAGCGTCTGGCTCGAACCCACGACCCTGGGATTAAGAATCTGACGCTCTACCAACTGCGCTAGCCGGCGACCTCGGTGAATACCTGCCGGGTAGCACGTCACACAGTACTCGTTTGGGTTGGGTGGTCCCATACAGAATCTCTCCATGCTGCCTAATGTTTTCCTAACGTCACACTCGTCACGTACTTCACTTTTATGTCATAATCATTTCTGAGAGGCAAAGAAGCTGCATGACAACAAGCAGAGCTAGTGGCGTCAAAATTAACACACATACTTTATGTGACTCAAAAGCCGAACGAGTTACTTTCCGACGTTGTTTTAGATGTGCAAGTGCCAGTCAAAACTCGCGGTGTCGGCACTCTGCCGACCATTTTGCTAGTTAACACCGGTCTTGCTGTGTGTGTTTCAAGCTTATGAGGATCTCCAAGCAAAAAATGGTCAACAGCAACATTCAGACGGTTTCGTACTGCTCAATTGCTACATTAAAACGGTATGTTTCTTTTTCAGAACTGGAAAACACGAGCGTGACAGCATTCGAACCTGTAATCTTCAGATCCGAAGTCCGACGCCTTATCCATTAGGCCACACGGTCACTGACAACAAACATTTACACGTATACGACTCATCTCGAAACGCTCACACCCCTGAGGATTTGTGTTTTCGTTCTACACAGCCGCTGCCCCTTGCTCTTTCCCACCCATTCGTTACATTCAACCTCTGACGAGACCGACCAAATATAGACTGAGAAACAAGACCACACACTTTGTGCTTTCGGAATCGAAGGCAGGGCGTCCCTCGCCGCATTTGCTACGATGGCCATTTGCTACTTCTGCAGAAGCGGCGGCGGCGACGACGACGACGACGACGACGACGACGAATATCGCGAGAGGCTCTGAGATATGTGAGAAATACATCTATAAAATATAATTCAGACTGCCTCGTCCCACCTTATGCTGTACCGCTTTGGCAAATGCTTTATCTGCGCCATTCGCCTTAATCGCATCTGAGAGTAATTCTTAAAAAACGCCTGTCGCTAATTGTTCGTCATCACAGGTACTGTTTGCTAAACGGCCATGTCGCGAAACTGATTTCCGAAACTCATCTTTCTCCTGTGAGAATGGAACTTAATACCCCTAGTTTATTAGACCAATGCTCTACCACTGAGCTAAAGAGGCGCGGCCTAGCGGTACTCTTGGGTACTTCGTCCTTACGGACGTCTGCATCATCAGACTTTAGCTGACAACACTTCATATTACCGGCTAATATTTGCAGCTATGGCGAGAAATTACTGCTTGGCTACACATCTGACACGTAACCGATGTGCTCTCCAAACAACAACACTTGCATTTCAGAACATGTCTTTCACACATGTCTACAAAATCACCTTCACCTTCAAATACAGTTTCCTTGCGACTGACAGAGACGTAGGCAAAGTTTAAAGTTGCTATTTCCATTAAATCTCGTTAATCAGAAAAACGGTAATTTACACCTGCAGCAGAACAAAATTCCGTTTCACCCAGCGTCTGGCTCGAACCCACGACCCTGGGATTAAGAGTCTGACGCTCTACCGACTGAGCAAGCCGGCTACCTCGGTGAATACCTGCCGGTTAGCACGTCACACAGTACTCGTTTGGGTTGGGTGGTCCCATACTGAATCTCTCCATGCTGCCTAATGTTTTCCTAACGTCACACTCGTCACGTACTTCACTTTTATGTCATAATCATTTCTGAGAGGCAAAGAAACTGCATGACAACAGGCAGAGCTAGTGGCGTCAAAATTAACACACATACTTTATGTGACTCAAAAGCCGAACGAGTTACTTTCCGACGTTGTTTTAGATGTGCAAGTGCCAGTCAAAACTCGCGGTGTCGGCACTCTGCCGACCAATTCGCTAGTTAGCACCGGTCTTGCTGTGTGTGTTTCAAGCTCATGAGCATCTCCAAGCAAAAAATGGTCAACAGCAACATTCAGACGGTTTCGTACTGCTCAATTGCTACATTAAAACGGTATGTTTCTTTTTCAGAACTGGAAAACACGAGCGTGACAGCATTCGAACCTGTAATCTTCAGATCCGAAGTCCGACGCCTTATCCATTAGGCCACACGGTCACTGACAACAAACATTTACACGTATACGACTCATCTCGAAACGCTCACACCCCTGAGGATTTGTGTTTTCGTTCTGCACAGCCGCTGCCCCTTGCTCTTTCCCACCCATTCGTTACATTCAACCTCTGACGAGACCGACCAAATATAGACTGAGAAACAAGACCACACACTTTGTGCATTCGGAATCGAAGGCAGGGCGTCCCTCGCCGCATTTGCTACGATGGCCATTTGCTACTTCTGCAGAAGCGGCGTCGGCGACGACGACGAATATCGCGAGAGGCTCTGAGATATGTGAGAAATACATCTATAAAATGTAATTCAGACTGCCTCGTCCCACCTTATGCTGTACCGCTTTGGCAAATGCTTTATCTGCGCCATTCGCCTTAATCGCATCTGAGAGTAATTCTTAAAAAACGCCTGTCGCTAATTGTTCGTCATCACAGGTACTGTTTGCTAAACGGCCACGTCGCGCAACTGATTTCCAAAACTCATCTTTCTCCTGTGAGGATGGAACTTAAGACCCCTGGTTTATAGACCAATGCTCTACCACTGAGCTAAAGAGGCGCGGCCTAGCGGTACTCTTGGATACTTCGTCCTTACGGACGTCTGCATCATCAGACTTTAGCTGACAACACTTCATATTACCGGCTAATATTTGCAGCTATGGCGACAAATTACTGCTTGGCTACACATCTGACACGTAACCGATGTGCTCTCCAAACAACAACACTTGCATTTCAGAACATGTCTTTCACACATGTCTACAAAATCACCTTCACCTTCAAATACAGTTTCCTTGCGACTGACAGAGACGTAGGCAAAGTTTAAAGTTGCTATTTCCATTAAATCTCGTTAATCAGAAAAACGGTAATTTACACCAGCAGCGGAACAAAATTCCGTTTCGCCCAGCGTCTGGCTCGAACCCACGACCCTGGGATTAAGAATCTGACGCTCTACCAACTGCGCTAGCCGGCGACCTCGGTGAATACCTGCCGGGTAGCACGTCACACAGTACTCGTTTGGGTTGGGTGGTCCCATACAGAATCTCTCCATGCTGCCTAATGTTTTCCTAACGTCACACTCGTCACGTACTTCACTTTTATGTCATAATCATTTCTGAGAGGCAAAGAAACTGCATGACAACAAGCAGAGCTAGGGGCGTCAAAATTAACACACATACTTTATGTGACTCAAAAGCCGAACGAGTTACTTTCCGACGTTGTTTTAGATGTGCAAGTGCCAGTCAAAACTCGCGGTGTCGGCACTCTGCCGACCATTTTGCTAGTTAACACCGGTCTTGCTGTGTGTGTTTCAAGCTTATGAGGATCTCCAAGCAAAAAATGGTCAACAGCAACATTCAGACGGTTTCGTACTGCTCAATTGCTGCATTAAAACGGTATGTTTCTTTTTCAGAACTGGAAAACACGAGCGTGACAGCATTCGAACCTGTAATCTTCAGATCCGAAGTCCGACGCCTTATCCATTAGGCCACACGGTCACTGACAACAAACATTTACACGTATACGACTCATCTCGAAACGCTCACACCCCTGAGGATTTGTGTTTTCGTTCTACACAGCCGCTGCCCCTTGCTCTTTCCCACCCATTCGTTACATTCAACCTCTGACGAGACCGACCAAATATAGACTGAGAAACAAGACCACACACTTTGTGCATTCGGAATCGAAGGCAGGGCGTCCCTCGCCGCATTTGCTACGATGGCCATTTGCTACTTCTGCAGAAGCGGCGTCGGCGACGACGACGAATATCGCGAGAGGCTCTGAGATATGTGAGAAATACATCTATAAAATGTAATTCAGACTGCCTCGTCCCACCTTATGCTGTACCGCTTTGGCAAATGCTTTATCTGCGCCATTCGCCTTAATCGCATCTGAGAGTAATTCTTAAAAAACGCCTGTCGCTAATTGTTCGTCATCACAGGTACTGTTTGCTAAACGGCCACGTCGCGCAACTGATTTCCAAAACTCATCTTTCTCCTGTGAGGATGGAACTTAAGACCCCTGGTTTATAGACCAATGCTCTACCACTGAGCTAAAGAGGCGCGGCCTAGCGGTACTCTTGGATACTTCGTCCTTACGGACGTCTGCATCATCAGACTTTAGCTGACAACACTTCATATTACCGGCTAATATTTGCAGCTATGGCGACAAATTACTGCTTGGCTACACATCTGACACGTAACCGATGTGCTCTCCAAACAACAACACTTGCATTTCAGAACATGTCTTTCACACATGTCTACAAAATCACCTTCACCTTCAAATACAGTTTCCTTGCGACTGACAGAGACGTAGGCAAAGTTTAAAGTTGCTATTTCCATTAAATCTCGTTAATCAGAAAAACGGTAATTTACACCAGCAGCGGAACAAAATTCCGTTTCGCCCAGCGTCTGGCTCGAACCCACGACCCTGGGATTAAGAATCTGACGCTCTACCAACTGCGCTAGCCGGCGACCTCGGTGAATACCTGCCGGGTAGCACGTCACACAGTACTCGTTTGGGTTGGGTGGTCCCATACAGAATCTCTCCATGCTGCCTAATGTTTTCCTAACGTCACACTCGTCACGTACTTCACTTTTATGTCATAATCATTTCTGAGAGGCAAAGAAACTGCATGACAACAAGCAGAGCTAGGGGCGTCAAAATTAACACACATACTTTATGTGACTCAAAAGCCGAACGAGTTACTTTCCGACGTTGTTTTAGATGTGCAAGTGCCAGTCAAAACTCGCGGTGTCGGCACTCTGCCGACCATTTTGCTAGTTAACACCGGTCTTGCTGTGTGTGTTTCAAGCTTATGAGGATCTCCAAGCAAAAAATGGTCAACAGCAACATTCAGACGGTTTCGTACTGCTCAATTGCTGCATTAAAACGGTATGTTTCTTTTTCAGAACTGGAAAACACGAGCGTGACAGCATTCGAACCTGTAATCTTCAGATCCGAAGTCCGACGCCTTATCCATTAGGCCACACGGTCACTGACAACAAACATTTACACGTATACGACTCATCTCGAAACGCTCACACCCCTGAGGATTTGTGTTTTCGTTCTACACAGCCGCTGCCCCTTGCTCTTTCCCACCCATTCGTTACATTCAACCTCTGACGAGACCGACCAAATATAGACTGAGAAACAAGACCACACACTTTGTGCATTCGGAATCGAAGGCAGGGCGTCCCTCGCCGCATTTGCTACGATGGCCATTTGCTACTTCTGCAGAAGCGGCGGCGGCGACGACGACGACGACGACGACGACGACGACGACGACGACGACGAATATCGCGAGAGGCTCTGAGATACGTGAGAAATACATCTATAAAATGTAATTCAGACTGCCTCGTCCCACCTTATGCTGTACCGCTTTGGCAAATGCTTTATCTGCGCCATTCGCCTTAATCGCATCTGAGAGTAATTCTTAAAAAACGCCTGTCGCTAATTGTTCGTCATCACAGGTACTGTTTGCTAAACGCCCACGTCGCGCAACTGATTTCCAAAATTCATCTTTCTCCTGTGAGGATGGACTTTAAGACCCCTGGTTTATTAGACCAGTGCTCTACCACTGAGCTAAAGAAGCGCGGCCTAGCGGTACTCTTGGGTACTTCGTCCTTACGGTCGTCTGCATCATTAGACTTTAGCTGACAACACTTCATATTACCGGCTAATATTTGCAGCTATGGCGACAAATTACTGCTTGGCTACACATCTGACACGTAACCGATGTGCTCTCCAAACAACAACACTTGCATTTCAGAACATGTCTTTCACACATGTCTACAAAATCACCTTCACCTTCAAATACAGTTTCCTTGCGACTGACAGAGACGTAGGCAAAGTTTAAAGTTGCTATTTCCATTAAATCTCGTTAATCAGAAAAACGGTAATTTACACCAGCAGCGGAACAAAATTCCGTTTCGCCCAGCGTCTGGCTCGAACCCACGACCCTGGGATTAAGAATCTGACGCTCTACCAACTGCGCTAGCCGGCGACCTCGGTGAATACCTGCCGGGTAGCACGTCACACAGTACTCGTTTGGGTTGGGTGGTCCCATACAGAATCTCTCCATGCTGCCTAATGTTTTCCTAACGTCACACTCGTCACGTACTTCACTTTTATGTCATAATCATTTCTGAGAGGCAAAGAAACTGCATGACAACAAGCAGAGCTAGTGGCGTCAAAATTAACACACATACTTTATGTGACTCAAAAGCCGAACGAGTTACTTTCCGACGTTGTTTTAGATGTGCAAGTGCCAGTCAAAACTCGCGGTGTCGGCACTCTGCCGACCATTTTGCTAGTTAACACCGGTCTTGCTGTGTGTGTTTCAAGCTTATGAGGATCTCCAAGCAAAAAATGGTCAACAGCAACATTCAGACGGTTTCGTACTGCTCAATTGCTACATTAAAACGGTATGTTTCTTTTTCAGAACTGGAAAACACGAGCGTGACAGCATTCGAACCTGTAATCTTCAGATCCGAAGTCCGACGCCTTATCCATTAGGCCACACGGTCACTGACAACAAACATTTACACGTATACGACTCATCTCGAAACGCTCACACCCCTGAGGATTTGTGTTTTCGTTCTACACAGCCGCTGCCCCTTGCTCTTTCCCACCCATTCGTTACATTCAACCTCTGACGAGACCGACCAAATATAGACTGAGAAACAAGACCACACACTTTGTGCTTTCGGAATCGAAGGCAGGGCGTCCCTCGCCGCATTTGCTACGATGGCCATTTGCTACTTCTGCAGAAGCGGCGGCGGCGACGACGACGACGACGACGACGACGACGACGAATATCGCGAGAGGCTCTGAGATATGTGAGAAATACATCTATAAAATGTAATTCAGACTGCCTCGTCCCACCTTATGCTCTACCGCTTTGGCAAATGCTTTATCTGCGCCATTCGCCTTAATCGCATCTGAGAGTAATTCTTAAAAAACGCCTGTCGCTAATTGTTCGTCATCACAGGTACTGTTTGCTAAACGGCCATGTCGCGAAACTGATTTCCGAAACTCATCTTTCTCCTGTGAGAATGGAACTTAATACCCCTAGTTTATTAGACCAATGCTCTACCACTGAGCTAAAGAGGCGCGGCCTAGCGGTACTCTTGGGTACTTCGTCCTTACGGACGTCTGCATCATCAGACTTTAGCTGACAACACTTCATATTACCGGCTAATATTTGCAGCTATGGCGAGAAATTACTGCTTGGCTACACATCTGACACGTAACCGATGTGCTCTCCAAACAACAACACTTGCATTTCAGAACATGTCTTTCACACATGTCTACAAAATCACCTTCACCTTCAAATACAGTTTCCTTGCGACTGACAGAGACGTAGGCAAAGTTTAAAGTTGCTATTTCCATTAAATCTCGTTAATCAGAAAAACGGTAATTTACACCTGCAGCAGAACAAAATTCCGTTTCACCCAGCGTCTGGCTCGAACCCACGACCCTGGGATTAAGAGTCTGACGCTCTACCGACTGAGCAAGCCGGCTACCTCGGTGAATACCTGCCGGTTAGCACGTCACACAGTACTCGTTTGGGTTGGGTGGTCCCATACTGAATCTCTCCATGCTGCCTAATGTTTTCCTAACGTCACACTCGTCACGTACTTCACTTTTATGTCATAATCATTTCTGAGAGGCAAAGAAACTGCATGACAACAGGCAGAGCTAGTGGCGTCAAAATTAACACACATACTTTATGTGACTCAAAAGCCGAACGAGTTACTTTCCGACGTTGTTTTAGATGTGCAAGTGCCAGTCAAAACTCGCGGTGTCGGCACTCTGCCGACCATTTCGCTAGTTAGCACCGGTCTTGCTGTGTGTGTTTCAAGCTCATGAGCATCTCCAAGCAAAAAATGGTCAACAGCAACATTCAGACGGTTTCGTACTGCTCAATTGCTACATTAAAACGGTATGTTTCTTTTTCAGAACTGGAAAACACGAGCGTGACAGCATTCGAACCTGTAATCTTCAGATCCGAAGTCCGACTCCTTATCCATTAGGCCACACGGTCACTGACAACAAACATTTACACGTATACGACTCATCTCGAAACGCTCACACCCCTGAGGATTTGTGTTTTCGTTCTGCACAGCCGCTGCCCCTTGCTCTTTCCCACCCATTCGTTACATTCAACCTCTGACGAGACCGACCAAATATAGACTGAGAAACAAGACCACACACTTTGTGCATTCGGAATCGAAGGCAGGGCGTCCCTCGCCGCATTTGCTACGATGGCCATTTGCTACTTCTGCAGAAGCGGCGTCGGCGACGACGACGAATATCGCGAGAGGCTCTGAGATATGTGAGAAATACATCTATAAAATGTAATTCAGACTGCCTCGTCCCACCTTATGCTGTACCGCTTTGGCAAATGCTTTATCTGCGCCATTCGCCTTAATCGCATCTGAGAGTAATTCTTAAAAAACGCCTGTCGCTAATTGTTCGTCATCACAGGTACTGTTTGCTAAACGGCCACGTCGCGCAACTGATTTCCAAAACTCATCTTTCTCCTGTGAGGATGGAACTTAAGACCCCTGGTTTATAGACCAATGCTCTACCACTGAGCTAAAGAGGCGCGGCCTAGCGGTACTCTTGGATACTTCGTCCTTACGGACGTCTGCATCATCAGACTTTAGCTGACAACACTTCATATTACCGGCTAATATTTGCAGCTATGGCGACAAATTACTGCTTGGCTACACATCTGACACGTAACCGATGTGCTCTCCAAACAACAACACTTGCATTTCAGAACATGTCTTTCACACATGTCTACAAAATCACCTTCACCTTCAAATACAGTTTCCTTGCGACTGACAGAGACGTAGGCAAAGTTTAAAGTTGCTATTTCCATTAAATCTCGTTAATCAGAAAAACGGTAATTTACACCAGCAGCGGAACAAAATTCCGTTTCGCCCAGCGTCTGGCTCGAACCCACGACCCTGGGATTAAGAATCTGACGCTCTACCAACTGCGCTAGCCGGCGACCTCGGTGAATACCTGCCGGGTAGCACGTCACACAGTACTCGTTTGGGTTGGGTGGTCCCATACAGAATCTCTCCATGCTGCCTAATGTTTTCCTAACGTCACACTCGTCACGTACTTCACTTTTATGTCATAATCATTTCTGAGAGGCAAAGAAACTGCATGACAACAAGCAGAGCTAGGGGCGTCAAAATTAACACACATACTTTATGTGACTCAAAAGCCGAACGAGTTACTTTCCGACGTTGTTTTAGATGTGCAAGTGCCAGTCAAAACTCGCGGTGTCGGCACTCTGCCGACCATTTTGCTAGTTAACACCGGTCTTGCTGTGTGTGTTTCAAGCTTATGAGGATCTCCAAGCAAAAAATGGTCAACAGCAACATTCAGACGGTTTCGTACTGCTCAATTGCTGCATTAAAACGGTATGTTTCTTTTTCAGAACTGGAAAACACGAGCGTGACAGCATTCGAACCTGTAATCTTCAGATCCGAAGTCCGACGCCTTATCCATTAGGCCACACGGTCACTGACAACAAACTTTTACACGTATACGACTCATCTCGAAACGCTCACACCCCTGAGGATTTGTGTTTTCGTTCTACACAGCCGCTGCCCCTTGCTCTTTCCCACCCATTCGTTACATTCAACCTCTGACGAGACCGACCAAATATAGACTGAGAAACAAGACCACACACTTTGTGCATTCGGAATCAAAGGCAGGGCGTCCCTCGCCGCATTTGCTACGATGGCCATTTGCTACTTCTGCAGAAGCGGCGGCGGCGACGACGACGACGACGACGACGACGACGACGAATATCGCGAGAGACTCTGAGATACGTGAAAAATACATCTATAAAATGTAATTCAGACTGCCTCGTCCCACCTTACGCTGTACCGCTTTGGCAAATGCTTTATCTGCGCCATTCGCCTTAATCGCATCTGAGAGTAATTCTTAAAAAACGCCTGTCGCTAATTGTTCGTCATCACAGGTACTGTTTGCTAAACGCCCACGTCGCGCAAGTGATTTCCAAAATTCATCTTTCTCCTGTGAGGATGGAACTTAAGACCCCTGGTTTATTAGACCAGTGCTCTACCACTGAGCTAAAGAGGCGCGGCCTAGCGGTACTCTTGGGTACTTCGTCCTTACGGTCGTCTGCATCATCAGACTTTAGCTGACAACACTTCATATTACCGGCTAATATTTGCAGCTATGGCGAGAAATTACTGCTTGGCTACACATCTGACACGTAACCGATGTGCTCTCCAAACAACAACACTTGCATTTCAGAACATGTCTTTCACACATGTCTACAAAATCACCTTCACCTTCAAATACAGTTTCCTTGCGACTGACAGAGACGTAGGCAAAGTTTAAAGTTGCTATTTCCATTAAATCTCGTTAATCAGAAAAACGGTAATTTACACCTGCAGCGGAACAAAATTCCGTTTCGCCCAGCGTCTGGCTCGAACCCACGACCCTGGGATTAAGAGTCTGACGCTCTACCAACTGAGCTAGCCGGCGACCTCGGTGAATACCTGCCGGGTAGCACGTCACACAGTAATCGTTTGGGTTGGGTGGTCCCATACAGAATCTGTCCATGCTGCCTAATGTTTTCCTAACGTCACACTCGTCACGTACTTCACTTTTATGTCATAATCATTTCTGAGAGGCAAAGAAACTGCATGACAACAAGCAGAGCTAGTGGCGTCAAAATTAACACACATACTTTATGTGACTCAAAAGCCGAACGAGTTACTTTCCGACGTTGTTTTAGATGTGCAAGTGCCAGTCAAAACTCGCGGTGTCGGCACTCTGCCGACCATTTCGCTAGTTAACACCGGTCTTGCTGTGTGTGTTTCAAGCTCATGAGGATCTCCAAGCAAAACATGGTCAACAGCAACATTCAGACGGTTTCGTACTGCTCAATTGCTACATTAAAACGGTATGTTTCTTTTTCAGAACTGGAAAACACGAGCGTGACAGCATTCGAACCTGTAATCTTCAGATCCGAAGTCCGACGCCTTATCCATTAGGCCACACGGTCACTGACAACAAACATTTAAACGAATACGACTCGTGTTTTCGTTCTACACAGCCGCTGCCCCTTGCTCTTTCCCACCCATTCGTTACATTCAACCTCTGACGAGACCGACCAAATATAGACTGAGAAACAAGACCACACACTTTGTGCATTCGGAATCGAAGGCAGGGCGTCCCTCGCCGCATTTGCTACGATGGCCATTTGCTACTTCTGCAGAAGCGGCGGCGGCGACGACGACGACGACGACGACGACGACGAATATCGCGAGAGGCTCTGAGATACGTGAGAAATACATCTATAAAATGTAATTCAGACTGCCTCGTCCCACCTTATGCTGTACCGCTTTGGCAAATGCTTTATCTGCGCCATTCGCCTTAATCGCATCTGAGAGTAATTCTTAAAAAACGCCTGTCGCTAATTGTTCGTCATCACAGGTACTGTTTGCTAAACGCCCACGTCGCGCAACTGATTTCCAAAATTCATCTTTCTCCTGTGAGGATGGACTTTAAGACCCCTGGTTTATTAGACCAGTGCTCTACCACTGAGCTAAAGAAGCGCGGCCTAGCGGTACTCTTGGGTACTTCGTCCTTACGGTCGTCTGCATCATTAGACTTTAGCTGACAACACTTCATATTACCGGCTAATATTTGCAGCTATGGCGAGAAATTACTGCTTGGCTACACATCTGACACGTAACCGATGTGCTCTCCAAACAACAACACTTGCATTTCAGAACATGTCTTTCACACATGTCTACAAAATCACCTTCACCTTCAAATACAGTTTCCTTGCGACTGACAGAGACGTAGGCAAAGTTTAAAGTTGCTATTTCCATTAAATCTCGTTAATCAGAAAAACGGTAATTTACACCAGCAGCGGAACAAAATTCCGTTTCGCCCAGCGTCTGGCTCGAACCCACGACCCTGGGATTAAGAATCTGACGCTCTACCAACTGCGCTAGCCGGCGACCTCGGTGAATACCTGCCGGGTAGCACGTCACACAGTACTCGTTTGGGTTGGGTGGTCCCATACAGAATCTCTCCATGCTGCCTAATGTTTTCCTAACGTCACACTCGTCACGTACTTCACTTTTATGTCATAATCATTTCTGAGAGGCAAAGAAACTGCATGACAACAAGCAGAGCTAGTGGCGTCAAAATTAACACACATACTTTATGTGACTCAAAAGCCGAACGAGTTACTTTCCGACGTTGTTTTAGATGTGCAAGTGCCAGTCAAAACTCGCGGTGTCGGCACTCTGCCGACCATTTTGCTAGTTAACACCGGTCTTGCTGTGTGTGTTTCAAGCTTATGAGGATCTCCAAGCAAAAAATGGTCAACAGCAACATTCAGACGGTTTCGTACTGCTCAATTGCTACATTAAAACGGTATGTTTCTTTTTCAGAACTGGAAAACACGAGCGTGACAGCATTCGAACCTGTAATCTTCAGATCCGAAGTCCGACGCCTTATCCATTAGGCCACACGGTCACTGACAACAAACATTTCCACGTATACGACTCATCTCGAAACGCTCACACCCCTGAGGATTTGTGTTTTCGTTCTACACAGCCGCTGCCCCTTGCTCTTTCCCACCCATTCGTTACATTCAACCTCTGACGAGACCGACCAAATATAGACTGAGAAACAAGACCACACACTTTGTGCTTTCGGAATCGAAGGCAGGGCGTCCCTCGCCGCATTTGCTACGATGGCCATTTGCTACTTCTGCAGAAGCGGCGGCGGCGACGACGACGACGACGACGACGACGACGACGACGACGACGACGACGACGACGACGAATATCGCGAGAGGCTCTGAGATATGTGAGAAATACATCTATAAAATGTAATTCAGACTGCCTCGTCCCACCTTATGCTGTACCGCTTTGGCAAATGCTTTATCTGCGCCATTCGCCTTAATCGCATCTGAGAGTAATTCTTAAAAAACGCCTGTCGCTAATTGTTCGTCATCACAGGTACTGTTTGCTAAACGGCCATGTCGCGAAACTGATTTCCGAAACTCATCTTTCTCCTGTGAGAATGGAACTTAATACCCCTAGTTTATTAGACCAATGCTCTACCACTGAGCTAAAGAGGCGCGGCCTAGCGGTACTCTTGGGTACTTCGTCCTTACGGACGTCTGCATCATCAGACTTTAGCTGACAACACTTCATATTACCGGCTAATATTTGCAGCTATGGCGAGAAATTACTGTTTGGCTACACATCTGACACGTAACCGATGTGCTCTCCAAACAACAACACTTGCATTTCAGAACATGTCTTTCACACATGTCTACAAAATCACCTTCACCTTCAAATACAGTTTCCTTGCGACTGACAGAGACGTAGGCAAAGTTTAAAGTTGCTATTTCCATTAAATCTCGTTAATCAGAAAAACGGTAATTTACACCTGCAGCAGAACAAAATTCCGTTTCACCCAGCGTCTGGCTCGAACCCACGACCCTGGGATTAAGAGTCTGACGCTCTACCGACTGAGCAAGCCGGCTACCTCGGTGAATACCTGCCGGTTAGCACGTCACACAGTACTCGTTTGGGTTGGGTGGTCCCATACTGAATCTCTCCATGCTGCCTAATGTTTTCCTAACGTCACACTCGTCACGTACTTCACTTTTATGTCATAATCATTTCTGAGAGGCAAAGAAACTGCATGACAACAGGCAGAGCTAGTGGCGTCAAAATTAACACACATACTTTATGTGACTCAAAAGCCGAACGAGTTACTTTCCGACGTTGTTTTAGATGTGCAAGTGCCAGTCAAAACTCGCGGTGTCGGCACTCTGCCGACCATTTCGCTAGTTAGCACCGGTCTTGCTGTGTGTGTTTCAAGCTCATGAGCATCTCCAAGCAAAAAATGGTCAACAGCAACATTCAGACGGTTTCGTACTGCTCAATTGCTACATTAAAACGGTATGTTTCTTTTTCAGAACTGGAAAACACGAGCGTGACAGCATTCGAACCTGTAATCTTCAGATCCGAAGTCCGACTCCTTATCCATTAGGCCACACGGTCACTGACAACAAACATTTACACGTATACGACTCATCTCGAAACGCTCACACCCCTGAGGATTTGTGTTTTCGTTCTGCACAGCCGCTGCCCCTTGCTCTTTCCCACCCATTCGTTACATTCAACCTCTGACGAGACCGACCAAATATAGACTGAGAAACAAGACCACACACTTTGTGCATTCGGAATCGAAGGCAGGGCGTCCCTCGCCGCATTTGCTACGATGGCCATTTGCTACTTCTGCAGAAGCGGCGTCGGCGACGACGACGAATATCGCGAGAGGCTCTGAGATATGTGAGAAATACATCTATAAAATGTAATTCAGACTGCCTCGTCCCACCTTATGCTGTACCGCTTTGGCAAATGCTTTATCTGCGCCATTCGCCTTAATCGCATCTGAGAGTAATTCTTAAAAAACGCCTGTCGCTAATTGTTCGTCATCACAGGTACTGTTTGCTAAACGGCCACGTCGCGCAACTGATTTCCAAAACTCATCTTTCTCCTGTGAGGATGGAACTTAAGACCCCTGGTTTATAGACCAATGCTCTACCACTGAGCTAAAGAGGCGCGGCCTAGCGTTACTCTTGGATACTTCGTCCTTACGGACGTCTGCATCATCAGACTTTAGCTGACAACACTTCATATTACCGGCTAATATTTGCAGCTATGGCGACAAATTACTGCTTGGCTACACATCTGACACGTAACCGATGTGCTCTCCAAACAACAACACTTGCATTTCAGAACATGTCTTTCACACATGTCTACAAAATCACCTTCACCTTCAAATACAGTTTCCTTGCGACTGACAGAGACGTAGGCAAAGTTTAAAGTTGCTATTTCCATTAAATCTCGTTAATCAGAAAAACGGTAATTTACACCAGCAGCGGAACAAAATTCCGTTTCGCCCAGCGTCTGGCTCGAACCCACGACCCTGGGATTAAGAATCTGACGCTCTACCAACTGCGCTAGCCGGCGACCTCGGTGAATACCTGCCGGGTAGCACGTCACACAGTACTCGTTTGGGTTGGGTGGTCCCATACAGAATCTCTCCATGCTGCCTAATGTTTTCCTAACGTCACACTCGTCACGTACTTCACTTTTATGTCATAATCATTTCTGAGAGGCAAAGAAACTGCATGACAACAAGCAGAGCTAGGGGCGTCAAAATTAACACACATACTTTATGTGACTCAAAAGCCGAACGAGTTACTTTCCGACGTTGTTTTAGATGTGCAAGTGCCAGTCAAAACTCGCGGTGTCGGCACTCTGCCGACCATTTTGCTAGTTAACACCGGTCTTGCTGTGTGTGTTTCAAGCTTATGAGGATCTCCAAGCAAAAAATGGTCAACAGCAACATTCAGACGGTTTCGTACTGCTCAATTGCTGCATTAAAACGGTATGTTTCTTTTTCAGAACTGGAAAACACGAGCGTGACAGCATTCGAACCTGTAATCTTCAGATCCGAAGTCCGACGCCTTATCCATTAGGCCACACGGTCACTGACAACAAACATTTACACGTATACGACTCATCTCGAAACGCTCACACCCCTGAGGATTTGTGTTTTCGTTCTACACAGCCGCTGCCCCTTGCTCTTTCCCACCCATTCGTTACATTCAACCTCTGACGAGACCGACCAAATATAGACTGAGAAACAAGACCACACACTTTGTGCTTTCGGAATCGAAGGCAGGGCGTCCCTCGCCGCATTTGCTACGATGGCCATTTGCTACTTCTGCAGAAGCGGCGGCGGCGGCGACGACGACGACGACGACGACGAATATCGCGAGAGGCTCTGAGATATGTGAGAAATACATCTATAAAATGTAATACAGACTGCCTCGTCCCACCTTATGCTGTACCGCTTTGGCAAATGCTTTATCTGCGCCATTCGCCTTAATCGCATCTGAGAGTAATTCTTAAAAAACGCCTGTCGCTAATTGTTCGTCATCACAGGTACTGTTTGCTAAACGGCCACAACGCGAAACTGATTTCCGAAACTCATCTTTCTCCTGTGAGGATGGAACTTAAGACCCCTGGTTTATTAGACCAATGCTCTACCACTGAGCTAAAGAGGCGCGGCCTAGCGGTACTCTTGGGTACTTCGTCCTTACGGACGTCTGCATCATCAGACTTTAGCTGACAACACTTCATATTACCGGCTAATATTTGCAGCTATGGCGAGAAATTACTGCTTGGCTACACATCTGACACGTAACCGATGTGCTCTCCAAACAACAACACTTGCATTTCAGAACATGTCTTTCACACATGTCTACAAAATCACCTTCACCTTCAAATACAGTTTCCTTGCGACTGACAGAGACGTAGGCAAAGTTTAAAGTTGCTATTTCCATTAAATCTCGTTAATCAGAAAAACGGTAATTTACACCTGCAGCAGAACAAAAATCCGTTTCACCCAGCGTCTGGCTCGAACCCACGACCCTGGGATTAAGAGTCTGACGCTCTACCGACTGAGCAAGCCGGCTACCTCGGTGAATACCTGCCGGTTAGCACGTCACACAGTACTCGTTTGGGTTGGGTGGTCCCATACAGAATCTCTCCATGCTGCCTAATGTTTTCCTAACGTCACACTCGTCACGTACTTCACTTTTATGTCATAATCATTTCTGAGAGGCAAAGAAACTGCATGACAACAGGCAGAGCTAGTGGCGTCAAAATTAACACACATACTTTATGTGACTCAAAAGCCGAACGAGTTACTTTCCGACGTTGTTTTAGATGTGCAAGTGCCAGTCAAAACTCGCGGTGTCGGCACTCTGCCGACCATTTCGCTAGTTAGCACCGGTCTTGCTGTGTGTGTTTCAAGCTCATGAGCATCTCCAAGCAAAAAATGGTCAACAGCAACATTCAGACGGTTTCGTACTGCTCAATTGCTACATTAAAACGGTATGTTTCTTTTTCAGAACTGGAAAACACGAGCGTGACAGCATTCGAACCTGTAATCTTCAGATGCGAAGTCCGACGCCTTATCCATTAGGCCACACGGTCACTGACAACAAACATTTACACGTATACGACTCATCTCGAAACGCTCACACCCCTGAGGATTTGTGTTTTCGTTCTGCACAGCCGCTGCCCCTTGCTCTTTCCCACCCATTCGTTACATTCAACCTCTGACGAGACCGACCAAATATAGACTGAGAAACAAGACCACACACTTTGTGCATTCGGAATCGAAGGCAGGGCGTCCCTCGCCGCATTTGCTACAATGGCCATTTGCTACTTCTGCAGAAGCGGCGGCGGCGACAACGACGACGACGACGAATATCGCGAGAGGCTCTGAGATATGTGAGAAATACATCTATAAAATGTAATTCAGACTGCCTCGTCCCACCTTATGCTGTACCGCTTTGGCAAATGCTTTATCTGCGCCATTCGCCTTAATCGCATCTGAGAGTAATTCTTAAAAAACGCCTGTCGCTAATTGTTCGTCATCACAGGTACTGTTTGCTAAACGGCCACGTCGCGCAACTGATTTCCAAAACTCATCTTTCTCCTGTGAGGATGGAACTTAAGACCCCTGGTTTATAGACCAATGCTCTACCACTGAGCTAAAGAGGCGCGGCCTAGCGGTACTCTTGGGTACTTCGTCCTTACGGACGTCTGCATCATCAGACTTTAGCTGACAACACTTCATATTACCGGCTAATATTTGCAGCTATGGCGAGAAATTACTGCTTGGCTACACATCTGACACGTAACCGATGTGCTCTCCAAACAACAACACTTGCATTTCAGAACATGTCTTTCACACATGTCTACAAAATCACCTTCACCTTCAAATACAGTTTCCTTGCGACTGACAGAGACGTAGGCAAAGTTTAAAGTTGCTATTTCCATTAAATCTCGTTAATCAGAAAAACGGTAATTTACACCTGCAGCAGAACAAAATTCCGTTTCGCCCAGCGTCTGGCTCGTACCCACGACCCTGGGATTAAGAGTCTGACGCTCTACCGACTGAGCAAGCCGGCTACCTCGGTGAATACCTGCCGGTTAGCACGTCACACAGTACTCGTTTGGGTTGGGTGGTCCCATACAGAATCTCTCCATGCTGCCTAATGTTTTCCTAACGTCACACTCGTCACGTACTTCACTTTTATGTCATAATCATTTCTGAGAGGCAAAGAAACTGCATGACAACAGGCAGAGCTAGTGGCGTCAAAATTAACACACATACTTTATGTGACTCAAAAGCCGAACGAGTTACTTTCCGACGTTGTTTTAGATGTGCAAGTGCCAGTCAAAACTCGCGGTGTCGGCACTCTGCCGACCATTTCGCTAGTTAACACCGGTCTTGCTGTGTGTGTTTCAAGCTCATGAGCATCTCCAAGCAAAAAATGGTCAACAGCAACATTCAGACGGTTTCGTACTGCTCAATTGCTACATTAAAACGGTATGTTTCTTTTTCAGAACTGGAAAACACGAGCGTGACAGCATTCGAACCTGTAATCTTCAGATCCGAAGTCCGACGCCTTATCCATTAGGCCACACGGTCACTGACAACAAACATTTACACGTATACGACTCATCTCGAAACGCTCACACCCCTGAGGATTTGTGTTTTCGTTCTACACAGCCGCTGCCCCTTGCTCTTTCCCACCATTTCGTTACATTCAACCTCTGACGAGACCGACCAAATATAGACTGAGAAACAAGACCACACACTTTGTGCATTCGGAATCGAAGGCAGGGCGTCCCTCGCCGCATTTGCTACGATGGCCATTTGCTACTTCTGCAGAAGCGGCGGCGGCGACGACGACGACGACGACGAATATCGCGAGAGGCTCTGAGATATGTGAGAAATACATCTATAAAATGTAATTCAGACTGCCTCGTCCCACCTTATGCTGTACCGCTTTGGCAAATGCTTTATCTGCGCCATTCGCCTTAATCGCATCTGAGAGTAATTCTTAAAAAACGCCTGTCGCTAATTGTTCGTCATCACAGGTACTGTTTGCTAAACGGCCACGTCGCGCAACTGATTTCCAAAACTCATCTTTCTCCTGTGAGGATGGAACTTAAGACCCCTGGTTTATAGACCAATGCTCTACCACTGAGCTAAAGAGGCGCGGCCTAGCGGTACTCTTGGGTACTTCGTCCTTACGGTCGTCTGCATCATCAGACTTTAGCTGACAACACTTCATATTACCGGCTAATATTTGCAGCTATGGCGAGAAATTACTGCTTGGCTACACATCTGACACGTAACCGATGTGCTCTCCAAACAACAACACTTGCATTTCAGAACATGTCTTTCACACATGTCTACAAAATCACCTTCACCTTCAAATACAGTTTCCTTGCGACTGACAGAGACGTAGGCAAAGTTTAAAGTTGCTATTTCCATTAAATCTCGTTAATCAGAAAAACGGTAATTTACACCTGCAGCGGAACAAAATTCCGTTTCGCCCAGCGTCTGGCTCGAACCCACGACCCTGGGATTAAGAGTCTGACGCTCTACCAACTGAGCTAGCCGGCGACCTCGGTGAATACCTGCCGGGTAGCACGTCACACAGTACTCGTTTGGGTTGGGTGGTCCCATACAGAATCTGTCCATGCTGCCTAATGTTTTCCTAACGTCACACTCGTCACGTACTTCACTTTTATGTCATAATCATTTCTGAGAGGCAAAGAAACTGCATGACAACAAGCAGAGCTAGTGGCGTCAAAATTAACACACATACTTTATGTGACTCAAAAGCCGAACGAGTTACTTTCCGACGTTGTTTTAGATGTGCAAGTGCCAGTCAAAACTCGCGGTGTCGGCACTCTGCCGACCATTTCGCTAGTTAACACCGGTCTTGCTGTGTGTGTTTCAAGCTCATGAGCATCTCCAAGCAAAAAATGGTCAACAGCAACATTCAGACGGTTTCGTACTGCTCAATTGCTACATTAAAACGGTATGTTTCTTTTTCAGAACTGGAAAACACGAGCGTGACAGCATTCGAACCTGTAATCTTCAGATCCGAAGTCCGACGCCTTATCCATTAGGCCACACGGTCACTGACAACAAACATTTACACGTATACGACTCATCTCGAAACGCTCACACCCCTGAGGATTTGTGTTTTCGTTCTACACAGCCGCTGCCCCTTGCTCTTTCCCACCCATTCGTTACATTCAACCTCTGACGAGACCGACCAAATATAGACTGAGAAACAAGACCACACACTTTGTGCTTTCGGAATCGAAGGCAGGGCGTCCCTCGCCGCATTTGCTACGATGGCCATTTGCTACTTCTGCAGAAGCGGTGGCGGCGACGTCGACGAATATCGCGAGAGGCTCTGAGATATGTGAGAAATACATCTATAAAATGTAATTCAGACTGCCTCGTCCCACCTTATGCTGTACCGCTTTGGCAAATGCTTTATCTGCGCCATTCGCCTTAATCGCATCTGAGAGTAATTCTTAAAAAACGCCTGTCGCTTATTGTTCGTCATCACAGGTACTGTTTGCTAAACGGCCACGTCGCGCAACTGATTTCCAAAACTCATCTTTCTCCTGTGAGGATGGAACTTAAGACCCCTGGTTTATAGACCAATGCTCTACCACTGAGCTAAAGAGGCGCGGCCTAGCGGTACTCTTGGGTACTTCGTCCTTACGCACGTCTGCATCATCAGACTTTAGCTGACAACACTTCATATTACCGGCTAATATTTGCAGCTATGGCGACAAATTACTGCTTGGCTACACATCTGACACGTAACCGATGTGCTCTCCAAACAACAACACTTGCATTTCAGAACATGTCTTTCACACATGTCTACAAAATCACCTTCACCTTCAAATACAGTTTCCTTGCGACTGACAGAGACGTAGGCAAAGTTTAAAGTTGCTATTTCCATTAAATCTCGTTAATCAGAAAAACGGTAATTTACACCTGCAGCAGAACAAAATTCCGTTTCGCCCAGCGTCTGGCTCGAACCCACGACCCTGGGATTAAGAGTCTGACGCTCTACCGACTGAGCAAGCCGGCTACCTCGGTGAATACCTGCCGGTTAGCACGTCACACAGTACTCGTTTGGGTTGGGTGGTCCCATACAGAATCTCTCCATGCTGCCTAATGTTTTCCTAACGTCACACTCGTCACGTACTTCACTTTTATGTCATAATCATTTCTGAGAGGCAAAGAAACTGCATGACAACAGGCAGAGCTAGTGGCGTCAAAATTAACACACATACTTTATGTGACTCAAAAGCCGAACGAGTTACTTTCCGACGTTGTTTTAGATGTGCAAGTGCCAGTCAAAACTCGCGGTGTCGGCACTCTGCCGACCATTTCGCTAGTTAACACCGGTCTTGCTGTGTGTGTTTCAAGCTCATGAGGATCTCCAAGCAAAAAATGGTCAACAGCAACATTCAGACGGTTTCGTACTGCTCAATTGCTACATTAAAACGGTATGTTTCTTTTTCAGAACTGGAAAACACGAGCGTGACAGCATTCGAACCTGTAATCTTCAGATGCGAAGTCCGACGCCTTATCCATTAGGCCACACGGTCACTGACAACAAACATTTACACGTATACGACTCATCTCGAAACGCTCTCACCCCTGAGGATTTGTGTTTTCGTTCTACACAGCCGCTGCCCCTTGCTCTTTCCCACCCATTCGTTACATTCAACCTCTGACGAGACCGACCAAATATAGACTGAGAAACAAGACCACACACTTTGTGCATTCGGAATCGAAGGCAGGGCGTCCCTCGCCGCATTTGCTACGATGGCCATTTGCTACTTCTGCAGAAGCGGCGGCGGCGGCGACGACGACGACGACGACGACGAATATCGCGAGAGACTCTGAGATACGTGAGAAATACATCTATAAAATGTAATTCAGACTGCCTCGTCCCACCTTACGCTGTACCGCTTTGGCAAATGCTTTATCTGCGCCATTCGCCTTAATCGCATCTGAGAGTAATTCTTAAAAAACGCCTGTCGCTAATTGTTCGTCATCACAGGTACTGTTTGCTAAACGCCCACGTCGCGCAAGTGATTTCCAAAATTCATTTTTCTCCTGTGAGGATGGAACTTAAGACCCCTGGTTTATTAGACCAGTGCTCTACCACTGAGCTAAAGAGGCGCGGCCTAGCGGTACTCTTGGGTACTTCGTCCTTACGGTCGTCTGCATCATCAGACTTTAGCTGACAACACTTCATATTACCGGCTAATATTTGCAGCTATGGCGAGAAATTACTGCTTGGCTACACATCTGACACGTAACCGATGTGCTCTCCAAACAACAACACTTGCATTTCAGAACATGTCTTTCACACATGTCTACAAAATCACCTTCACCTTCAAATACTGTTTCCTTGCGACTGACAGAGACGTAGGCAAAGTTTAAAGTTGCTATTTCCATTAAATCTCGTTAATCAGAAAAACGGTAATTTACACCTGCAGCGGAACAAAATTCCGTTTCGCCCAGCGTCTGGCTCGAACCCACGACACTGAGATTAAGAGTCTGACGCTCTACCAACTGAGCTAGCCGGCGACCTCGGTGAATACCTGCCGGGTAGCACGTCACACAGTTCTCGTTTGGGTTGGGTGGTCCCATACAGAATCTCTCCATGCTGCCTAATGTTTTCCTAACGTCACACTCGTCACGTACTTCACTTTTATGTCATAATCATTTCTGAGAGGCAAAGAAACTGCATGACAACAAGCAGAGCTAGTGGCGTCAAAATTAACACACATACTTTATGTGACTCAAAGGCCGAACGAGTTACTTTCCGACGTTGTTTTAGATGTGCAAGTGCCAGTCAAAACTCGCGGTGTCGGCACTCTGCCGACCATTTCGCTAGTTAACACCGGTCTTGCTGTGTGTGTTTCAAGCTCATGAGGATCTCCAAGCAAAAAATGGTCAACAGCAACATTCAGACGGTTTCGTACTGCTCAATTGCTACATTAAAACGGTATGTTTCTTTTTCAGAACTGGAAAAACACAAGCGTGACAGCATTCGAACCTGTAATCTTCAGATCCGAAGTCCGACGCCTTATCCATTAGGCCACACGGTCACTGACAACAAACATTTACACGTATACGACTCATCTCGAAACGCTCACACCCCTGAGGATTTGTGTTTTCGTTCTACACAGCCGCTGCCCCTTGCTCTTTCCCACCCATTCGTTACATTCAACCTCTGACGAGACCGACCAAATATAGACTGAGAAACAAGACCACACACTTTGTGCTTTCGGAATCGAAGGCAGGGCGTCCCTCGCTGCATTTGCTACGATGGCCATTTGCTACTTCTGCAGAAGCGGCGGCGGCGACGATGACGACGACGACGACGAATATCGCGAGAGGCTCTGAGATACGTGAGAAATACATCTATAAAATGTAATTCAGACTGCCTCGTCCCACCTTACGCTGTACCGCTTTGGCAAATGCTTTATCTGCGCCATTCGCCTTAATCGCATCTGAGAGTAATTCTTAAAAAACGCCTGTCGCTAATTGTTCGTCATCACAGGTACTGTTTGCTAAACGCCCACGTCGCGCAACTGATTTCCAAAATTCATCTTTCTCCTGTGAGGATGGAACTTAAGACCCCTGGTTTATTAGACCAGTGCTCTACCACTGAGCTAAAGAGGCGCGGCCTAGCGGTACTCTTGGGTACTTCGTCCTTACGGTCGTCTGCATCATCAGACTTTAGCTGACAACACTTCATATTACCGGCTAATATTTGCAGCTATGGCGAGAAATTACTGCTTGGCTACACATCTGACACGTAACCGATGTGCTCTCCAAACAACAACACTTGCATTTCAGAACATGTCTTTCACACATGTCTACAAAATCACCTTCACCTTCAAATACAGTTTCCTTGCGACTGACAGAGACGTAGGCAAAGTTTAAAGTTGCTATTTCCATTAAATCTCGTTAATCAGAAAAACGGTAATTTACACCTGCAGCGGAACAAAATTCCGTTTCGCCCAGCGTCTGGCTCGAACCCACGACACTGGGATTAAGAGTCTGACGCTCTACCAACTGAGCTAGCCGGCGACCTCGGTGAATACCTGCCGGGTAGCACGTCACACAGTTCTCGTTTGGGTTGGGTGGTCCCATACAGAATCTCTCCATGCTGCCTAATGTTTTCCTAACGTCACACTCGTCACGTACTTCACTTTTATGTCATAATCATTTCTGAGAGGCAAAGAAACTGCATGACAACAAGCAGAGCTAGTGGCGTCAAAATTAACACACATACTTTATGTGACTCAAAAGCCGAACGAGTTACTTTCCGACGTTGTTTTAGATGTGCAAGTGCCAGTCAAAACTCGCGGTGTCGGCACTCTGCCGACCATTTCGCTAGTTAACACCGGTCTTGCTGTGTGTGTTTCAAGCTCATGAGGATCTCCAAGCAAAAAATGGTCAACAGCAACATTCAGACGGTTTCGTACTGCTCAATTGCTACATTAAAACGGTATGTTTCTTTTTCAGAACTGGAAAACACGAGAGTGACAGCATTCGAACCTGTAACCTTCAGATCCGAAGTCCGTCGCCTTATCCATTAGGCCACACGGTCACTGACAACAAACATTTACACGTATACGACTCATCTCGAAACGCTCACACCCCTGAGGATTTGTGTTTTCGTTCTACACAGCCGCTGCCCCTTGCTCTTTCCCACCCATTCGTTACATTCAACCTCTGACGAGACCGACCAAATATAGACTGAGAAACAAGACCACACACTTTGTGCATTCGGAATCGAAGGCAGGGCGTCCCTCGCCGCATTTGCTACGATGGCCATTTGCTACTTCTGCAGAAGCGGCGGCGGCGGCGACGACGACGACGACGACGACGAATATCGCGAGAGACTCTGAGATACGTGAGAAATACATCTATAAAATGTAATTCAGACTGCCTCGTCCCACCTTACGCTGTACCGCTTTGGCAAATGCTTTATCTGCGCCATTCGCCTTAATCGCATCTGAGAGTAATTCTTAAAAAACGCCTGTCGCTAATTGTTCGTCATCACAGGTACTGTTTGCTAAACGCCCACGTCGCGCAAGTGATTTCCAAAATTCATTTTTCTCCTGTGAGGATGGAACTTAAGACCCCTGGTTTATTAGACCAGTGCTCTACCACTGAGCTAAAGAGGCGCGGCCTAGCGGTACTCTTGGGTACTTCGTCCTTACGGTCGTCTGCATCATCAGACTTTAGCTGACAACACTTCATATTACCGGCTAATATTTGCAGCTATGGCGAGAAATTACTGCTTGGCTACACATCTGACACGTAACCGATGTGCTCTCCAAACAACAACACTTGCATTTCAGAACATGTCTTTCACACATGTCTACAAAATCACCTTCACCTTCAAATACAGTTTCCTTGCGACTGACAGAGACGTAGGCAAAGTTTAAAGTTGCTATTTCCATTAAATCTCGTTAATCAGAAAAACGGTAATTTACACCTGCAGCGGAACAAAATTCCGTTTCGCCCAGCGTCTGGCTCGAACCCACGACACTGAGATTAAGAGTCTGACGCTCTACCAACTGAGCTAGCCGGCGACCTCGGTGAATACCTGCCGGGTAGCACGTCACACAGTTCTCGTTTGGGTTGGGTGGTCCCATACAGAATCTCTCCATGCTGCCTAATGTTTTCCTAACGTCACACTCGTCACGTACTTCACTTTTATGTCATAATCATTTCTGAGAGGCAAAGAAACTGCATGACAACAAGCAGAGCTAGTGGCGTCAAAATTAACACACATACTTTATGTGACTCAAAGGCCGAACGAGTTACTTTCCGACGTTGTTTTAGATGTGCAAGTGCCAGTCAAAACTCGCGGTGTCGGCACTCTGCCGACCATTTCGCTAGTTAACACCGGTCTTGCTGTGTGTGTTTCAAGCTCATGAGGATCTCCAAGCAAAAAATGGTCAACAGCAACATTCAGACGGTTTCGTACTGCTCAATTGCTACATTAAAACGGTATGTTTCTTTTTCAGAACTGGAAAAACACAAGCGTGACAGCATTCGAACCTGTAATCTTCAGATCCGAAGTCCGACGCCTTATCCATTAGGCCACACGGTCACTGACAACAAACATTTACACGTATACGACTCATCTCGAAACGCTCACACCCCTGAGGATTTGTGTTTTCGTTCTACACAGCCGCTGCCCCTTGCTCTTTCCCACCCATTCGTTACATTCAACCTCTGACGAGACCGACCAAATATAGACTGAGAAACAAGACCACACACTTTGTGCTTTCGGAATCGAAGGCAGGGCGTCCCTCGCTGCATTTGCTACGATGGCCATTTGCTACTTCTGCAGAAGCGGCGGCGGCGACGATGACGACGACGACGACGAATATCGCGAGAGGCTCTGAGATACGTGAGAAATACATCTATAAAATGTAATTCAGACTGCCTCGTCCCACCTTACGCTGTACCGCTTTGGCAAATGCTTTATCTGCGCCATTCGCCTTAATCGCATCTGAGAGTAATTCTTAAAAAACGCCTGTCGCTAATTGTTCGTCATCACAGGTACTGTTTGCTAAACGCCCACGTCGCGCAACTGATTTCCAAAATTCATCTTTCTCCTGTGAGGATGGAACTTAAGACCCCTGGTTTATTAGACCAGTGCTCTACCACTGAGCTAAAGAGGCGCGGCCTAGCGGTACTCTTGGGTACTTCGTCCTTACGGTCGTCTGCATCATCAGACTTTAGCTGACAACACTTCATATTACCGGCTAATATTTGCAGCTATGGCGAGAAATTACTGCTTGGCTACACATCTGACACGTAACCGATGTGCTCTCCAAACAACAACACTTGCATTTCAGAACATGTCTTTCACACATGTCTACAAAATCACCTTCACCTTCAAATACAGTTTCCTTGCGACTGACAGAGACGTAGGCAAAGTTTAAAGTTGCTATTTCCATTAAATCTCGTTAATCAGAAAAACGGTAATTTACACCTGCAGCGGAACAAAATTCCGTTTCGCCCAGCGTCTGGCTCGAACCCACGACACTGGGATTAAGAGTCTGACGCTCTACCAACTGAGCTAGCCGGCGACCTCGGTGAATACCTGCCGGGTAGCACGTCACACAGTTCTCGTTTGGGTTGGGTGGTCCCATACAGAATCTCTCCATGCTGCCTAATGTTTTCCTAACGTCACACTCGTCACGTACTTCACTTTTATGTCATAATCATTTCTGAGAGGCAAAGAAACTGCATGACAACAAGCAGAGCTAGTGGCGTCAAAATTAACACACATACTTTATGTGACTCAAAAGCCGAACGAGTTACTTTCCGACGTTGTTTTAGATGTGCAAGTGCCAGTCAAAACTCGCGGTGTCGGCACTCTGCCGACCATTTCGCTAGTTAACACCGGTCTTGCTGTGTGTGTTTCAAGCTCATGAGGATCTCCAAGCAAAAAATGGTCAACAGCAACATTCAGACGGTTTCGTACTGCTCAATTGCTACATTAAAACGGTATGTTTCTTTTTCAGAACTGGAAAACACGAGAGTGACAGCATTCGAACCTGTAACCTTCAGATCCGAAGTCCGTCGCCTTATCCATTAGGCCACACGGTCACTGACAACAAACATTTACACGTATACGACTCATCTCGAAACGCTCACACCCCTGAGGATTTGTGTTTTCGTTCTACACAGCCGCTGCCCCTTGCTCTTTCCCACCCATTCGTTACATTCAACCTCTGACGAGACCGACCAAATATAGACTGAGAAACAAGACCACACACTTTGTGCTTTCGGAATCGAAGGCAGGGCGTCCCTCGCCGCATTTGCTACGATGGCCATTTGCTACTTCTGCAGAAGCGGCGACGACGATGACGACGACGACGACGACGACGAATATCGCGAGAGGCTCTGAGATACGTGAGAAATACATCTATAAAATGTAATTCGGACTGCCTCGTCCCACCTTATGCTGTACCGCTTTGGCAAATGCTTTATCTGCGCCATTCGCCTTAATCGCATCTGAGAGTAATTCTTAAAAAACGCCTGTCGCTAATTGTTCGTCATCACAGGTACTGTTTGCTAAACGCCCACGTCGCGCAACTGATTTCCAAAATTCATCTTTCTCCTGTGAGGATGGAACTTAAGACCCCTGGTTTATTAGACCAGTGAGCTACCACTGAGCTTAAGAGGCGCGGCCTACCGGTACTCTTGGGTACTTCGTCCTTACGGTCGTCTGCATCATCAGACTTTAGCTGACAACACTTCATATTACCGGCTAATATTTGCAGCTATGGCGAGAAATTACTGCTTGGCTACACATCTGACAAGTAACCGATGTGCTCTCCAAACAACAACACTTGCATTTCAGAACATGTCTTTCACACATGTCTACAAAATCACCTTCACCTTCAAATACAGTTTCCTTGCGACTGACAGAGACGTAGGCAAAGTTTAAAGTTGCTATTTCCATTAAATCTCGTTAATCAGAAAAACGGTAATTTACACCTGCAGCGGAACAAAATTCCGTTTCGCCCAGCGTCTGGCTCGAACCCACGACACTGGGATTAAGAGTCTGACGCTCTACCAACTGAGCTAGCCGGCGACCTCGGTGAATACCTGCCGGGTAGCACGTCACACAGTTCTCGTTTGGGTTGGGTGGTCCCATACAGAATCTCTCCATGCTGCCTAATGTTTTCCTAACGTCACACTCGTCACGTACTTCACTTTTATGTCATAATCATTTCTGAGAGGCAAAGAAACTGCATGACAACAAGCAGAGCTAGTGGCGTCAAAATTAACACACATACTTTATGTGACTCAAAAGCCGAACGAGTTACTTTCCGACGTTGTTTTAGATGTGCAAGTGCCAGTCAAAACTCGCGGTGTCGGCACTCTGCCGACCATTTCGCTAGTTAACACCGGTCTTGCTGTGTGTGTTTCAAGCTCATGAGGATCTCCAAGCAAAAAATGGTCAACAGCAACATTCAGACGGTTTCGTACTGCTCAATTGCTACATTAAAACGGTATGTTTCTTTTTCAGAACTGGAAAACACGAGAGTGACAGCATTCGAACCTGTAATCTTCAGATCCGAAGTCCGACGCCTTATCCATTAGGCCACACGGTCACTGACAACAAACATTTACACGTATACGACTCATCTCGAAACGCTCACACCCCTGAGGATTTGTGTTTTCGTTCTACACAGCCGCTGCCCCTTGCTCTTTCCCACCCATTCGTTACATTCAACCTCTGACGAGACCGACCAAATATAGACTGAGAAACAAGACCACACACTTTGTGCTTTCGGAATCGAAGGCAGGGCGTCCCTCGCCGCATTTGCTACGATGGCCATTTGCTACTTCTGCAGAAGCGGCGACGACGACGACGACGACGACGACGACGACGACGACGAATATCGCGAGAGGCTCTGAGATACGTGAGAAATACATCTATAAAATGTAATTCGGACTGCCTCGTCCCACCTTATGCTGTACCGCTTTGGCAAATGCTTTATCTGCGCCATTCGCCTTAATCGCATCTGAGAGTAATTCTTAAAAAACGCCTGTCGCTAATTGTTCGTCATCACAGGTACTGTTTGCTAAACGCCCACGTCGCGCAACTGATTTCCAAAATTCATCTTTCTCCTGTGAGGATGGAACTTAAGACCCCTGGTTTATTAGACCAGTGAGCTACCACTGAGCTTAAGAGGCGCGGCCTACCGGTACTCTTGGGTACTTCGTCCTTACGGTCGTCTGCATCATCAGACTTTAGCTGACAACACTTCATATTACCGGCTAATATTTGCAGCTATGGCGAGAAATTACTGCTTGGCTACACATCTGACAAGTAACCGATGTGCTCTCCAAACAACAACACTTGCATTTCAGAACATGTCTTTCACACATGTCTACAAAATCACCTTCACCTTCAAATACAGTTTCCTTGCGACTGACAGAGACGTAGGCAAAGTTTATAGTTGCTATTTCCATTAAATCTCGTTAATCAGAAAAACGGTAATTTACACCTGCAGCGGAACAAAATTCCGTTTCGCCCAGCGTCTGGCTCGAACCCACGACCCTGGGATTAAGAGTCTGACGCTCTACCAACTGAGCTAGCCGGCGACCTCGGTGAATACCTGCCGGGTAGCACGTCACACAGTAATCGTTTGGGTTGGGTGGTCCCATACAGAATCTGTCCATGCTGCCTAATGTTTTCCTAACGTCACACTCGTCACGTACTTCACTTTTATGTCATAATCATTTCTGAGAGGCAAAGAAACTGCATGACAACAAGCAGAGCTAGTGGCGTCAAAATTAACACACATACTTTATGTGACTCAAAAGCCGAACGAATTACTTTCCGACGTTGTTTTAGGTGTGCAAGTGCCAGTCAAAACTCGCGGTGTCGGCACTCTGCCGACCATTTCGCTAGTTAACACCGGTCTTGCTGTGTGTGTTTCAAGCTCATGAGGATCTCCAAGCAAAAAATGGTCAACAGCAACATTCAGACGGTTTCGTACTGCTCAATTGCTACATTAAAACGGTATGTTTCTTTTTCAGAACTGGAAAACACGAGCGTGACAGCATTCGAACCTGTAATCTTCAGATCCGAAGTCCGACGCCTTATCCATTAGGCCACACGGTCACTGACAACAAATATTTACACGTATACGACTTATCTCGAAACGCTCACACCCCTGAGGATTTGTGTTTTCGTTCTACACAGCCGCTGCCCCTTGCTCTTTCCCACCCATTCGTTACATTCAACCTCTGACGAGACCGACCAAATATAGACTGAGAAACAAGACCACACACTTTGTGCATTCGGAATCGAAGGCAGGGCGTCCCTCGCCGCATTTGCTACGATGGCCATTTGCTACTTCTGCAGAAGCGGCGGCGGCGACGACGACGACGACGACGACGACGACGACGAATATCGCGAGAGACTCTGAGATACGTGAGAAATACATCTATAAAATGTAATTCAGACTGCCTCGTCCCACCTTACGCTGTACCGCTTTGGCAAATGCTTTATCTGCGCCATTCGCCTTAATCGCATCTGAGAGTAATTCTTAAAAAACGCCTGTCGCTAATTGTTCGTCATCACAGGTACTGTTTGCTAAACGCCCACGTCGCGCAAGTGATTTCCAAAATTCATCTTTCTCCTGTGAGGATGGAACTTAAGACCCCTGGTTTATTAGACCAGTGCTCTACCACTGAGCTAAAGAGGCGCGGCCTAGCGGTACTCTTGGGTACTTCGTCCTTACGCACGTCTGCATCATCAGACTTTAGCTGACAACACTTCATATTACCGGCTAATATTTGCAGCTATGGCGAGAAATTACTGCTTGGCTACACATCTGACACGTAACCGATGTGCTCTCCAAACAACAACACTTGCATTTCAGAACATGTCTTTCACACATGTCTACAAAATCACCTTCACCTTCAAATACAGTTTCCTTGCGACTGACAGAGACGTAGGCAAAGTTTAAAGTTGCTATTTCCATTAAATCTCGTTAATCAGAAAAACGGTAATTTACACCTGCAGCGGAACAAAATTCCGTTTCGCCCAGCGTCTGGCTCGAACCCACGACCCTGGGATTAAGAGTGTGACGCTCTACCAACTGAGCTAGCCGGCGACCTCGGTGAATACCTGCCGGGTAGCACGTCACACAGTAATCGTTTGGGTTGGGTGGTCCCATACAGAATCTGTCCATGCTGCCTAATGTTTTCCTAACGTCACACTCGTCACGTACTTCACTTTTATGTCATAATCATTTCTGAGAGGCAAAGAAACTGCATGACAACAAGCAGAGCTAGTGGCGTCAAAATTAACACACATACTTTATGTGACTCAAAAGCCGAACGAGTTACTTTCCGACGTTGTTTTAGATGTGCAAGTGCCAGTCAAAACTCGCGGTGTCGGCACTCTGCCGACCATTTCGCTAGTTAACACCGGTCTTGCTGTGTGTGTTTCAAGCTCATGAGGATCTCCAAGCAAAAAATGGTCAACAGCAACATTCAGACGGTTTCGTACTGCTCAATTGCTACATTAAAACGGTATGTTTCTTTTTCAGAACTGGAAAACACGAGCGTGACAGCATTCGAACCTTTAATCTTCAGATGCGAAGTCCGACGCCTTATCCATTAGGCCACACGGTCACTGACAACAAACATTTACACGTATACGACTCATCTCGAAACGCTCTCACCCCTGAGGATTTGTGTTTTCGTTCTACACAGCCGCTGCCCCTTGCTCTTTCCCACCCATTCGTTACATTCAACCTCTGACGAGACCGACCAAATATAGACTGAGAAACAAGACCACACACTTTGTGCATTCGGAATCGAAGGCAGGGCGTCCCTCGCCGCATTTGCTACGATGGCCATTTGCTACTTCTGCAGAAGCGGCGGCGGCGGCGACGACGACGACGACGACGACGAATATCGCGAGAGACTCTGAGATACGTGAGAAATACATCTATAAAATGTAATTCAGACTGCCTCGTCCCACCTTACGCTGTACCGCTTTGGCAAATGCTTTATCTGCGCCATTCGCCTTAATCGCATCTGAGAGTAATTCTTAAAAAACGCCTGTCGCTAATTGTTCGTCATCACAGGTACTGTTTGCTAAACGCCCACGTCGCGCAAGTGATTTCCAAAATTCATCTTTCTCCTGTGAGGATGGAACTTAAGACCCCTGGTTTATTAGACCAGTGCTCTACCACTGAGCTAAAGAGGCGCGGCCTAGCGGTACTCTTGGGTACTTCGTCCTTACGGTCGTCTGCATCATCAGACTTTAGCTGACAACACTTCATATTACCGGCTAATATTTGCAGCTATGGCGACAAATTACTGCTTGGCTACACATCTGACACGTAACCGATGTGCTCTCCAAACAACAACACTTGCATTTCAGAACATGTCTTTCACACATGTCTACAAAATCACCTTCACCTTCAAATACAGTTTCCTTGCGACTGACAGAGACGTAGGCAAAGTTTAAAGTTGCTATTTCCATTAAATCTCGTTAATCAGAAAAACGGTAATTTACACCTGCAGCGGAACAAAATTCCGTTTCGCCCAGCGTCTGGCTCGAACCCACGACACTGAGATTAAGAGTCTGACGCTCTACCAACTGAGCTAGCCGGCGACCTCGGTGAATACCTGCCGGGTAGCACGTCACACAGTTCTCGTTTGGGTTGGGTGGTCCCATACAGAATCTCTCCATGCTGCCTAATGTTTTCCTAACGTCACACTCGTCACGTACTTCACTTTTATGTCATAATCATTTCTGAGAGGCAAAGAAACTGCATGACAACAAGCAGAGCTAGTGGCGTCAAAATTAACACACATACTTTATGTGACTCAAAGGCCGAACGAGTTACTTTCCGACGTTGTTTTAGATGTGCAAGTGCCAGTCAAAACTCGCGGTGTCGGCACTCTGCCGACCATTTCGCTAGTTAACACCGGTCTTGCTGTGTGTGTTTCAAGCTCATGAGGATCTCCAAGCAAAAAATGGTCAACAGCAACATTCAGACGGTTTCGTACTGCTCAATTGCTACATTAAAACGGTATGTTTCTTTTTCAGAACTGGAAAAACACAAGCGTGACAGCATTCGAACCTGTAATCTTCAGATCCGAAGTCCGACGCCTTATCCATTAGGCCACACGGTCACTGACAACAAACATTTACACGTATACGACTCATCTCGAAACGCTCACACCCCTGAGGATTTGTGTTTTCGTTCTACACAGCCGCTGCCCCTTGCTCTTTCCCACCCATTCGTTACATTCAACCTCTGACGAGACCGACCAAATATAGACTGAGAAACAAGACCACACACTTTGTGCTTTCGGAATCGAAGGCAGGGCGTCCCTCGCCGCATTTGCTACGATGGCCATTTGCTACTTCTGCAGAAGCGGCGGCGGCGACGATGACGACGACGACGACGAATATCGCGAGAGGCTCTGAGATACGTGAGAAATACATCTATAAAATGTAATTCAGACTGCCTCGTCCCACCTTACGCTGTACCGCTTTGGCAAATGCTTTATCTGCGCCATTCGCCTTAATCGCATCTGAGAGTAATTCTTAAAAAACGCCTGTCGCTAATTGTTCGTCATCACAGGTACTGTTTGCTAAACGCCCACGTCGCGCAACTGATTTCCAAAATTCATCTTTCTCCTGTGAGGATGGAACTTAAGACCCCTGGTTTATTAGACCAGTGCTCTACCACTGAGCTAAAGAGGCGCGGCCTAGCGGTACTCTTGGGTACTTCGTCCTTACGGTCGTCTGCATCATCAGACTTTAGCTGACAACACTTCATATTACCGGCTAATATTTGCAGCTATGGCGAGAAATTACTGCTTGGCTACACATCTGACACGTAACCGATGTGCTCTCCAAACAACAACACTTGCATTTCAGAACATGTCTTTCACACATGTCTACAAAATCACCTTCACCTTCAAATACAGTTTCCTTGCGACTGACAGAGACGTAGGCAAAGTTTAAAGTTGCTATTTCCATTAAATCTCGTTAATCAGAAAAACGGTAATTTACACCTGCAGCGGAACAAAATTCCGTTTCGCCCAGCGTCTGGCTCGAACCCACGACACTGGGATTAAGAGTCTGACGCTCTACCAACTGAGCTAGCCGGCGACCTCGGTGAATACCTGCCGGGTAGCACGTCACACAGTTCTCGTTTGGGTTGGGTGGTCCCATACAGAATCTCTCCATGCTGCCTAATGTTTTCCTAACGTCACACTCGTCACGTACTTCACTTTTATGTCATAATCATTTCTGAGAGGCAAAGAAACTGCATGACAACAAGCAGAGCTAGTGGCGTCAAAATTAACACACATACTTTATGTGACTCAAAAGCCGAACGAGTTACTTTCCGACGTTGTTTTAGATGTGCAAGTGCCAGTCAAAACTCGCGGTGTCGGCACTCTGCCGACCATTTCGCTAGTTAACACCGGTCTTGCTGTGTGTGTTTCAAGCTCATGAGGATCTCCAAGCAAAAAATGGTCAACAGCAACATTCAGACGGTTTCGTACTGCTCAATTGCTACATTAAAACGGTATGTTTCTTTTTCAGAACTGGAAAACACGAGAGTGACAGCATTCGAACCTGTAATCTTCAGATCCGAAGTCCGTCGCCTTATCCATTAGGCCACACGGTCACTGACAACAAACATTTACACGTATACGACTCATCTCGAAACGCTCACACCCCTGAGGATTTGTGTTTTCGTTCTACACAGCCGCTGCCCCTTGCTCTTTCCCACCCATTCGTTACATTCAACCTCTGACGAGACCGACCAAATATAGACTGAGAAACAAGACCACACACTTTGTGCTTTCGGAATCGAAGGCAGGGCGTCCCTCGCCGCATTTGCTACGATGGCCATTTGCTACTTCTGCAGAAGCGGCGACGACGACGACGACGACGACGACGACGACGACGAATATCGCGAGAGGCTCTGAGATACGTGAGAAATACATCTATAAAATGTAATTCGGACTGCCTCGTCCCACCTTATGCTGTACCGCTTTGGCAAATGCTTTATCTGCGCCATTCGCCTTAATCGCATCTGAGAGTAATTCTTAAAAAACGCCTGTCGCTAATTGTTCGTCATCACAGGTACTGTTTGCTAAACGCCCACGTCGCGCAACTGATTTCCAAAATTCATCTTTCTCCTGTGAGGATGGAACTTAAGACCCCTGGTTTATTAGACCAGTGAGCTACCACTGAGCTTAAGAGGCGCGGCCTACCGGTACTCTTGGGTACTTCGTCCTTACGGTCGTCTGCATCATCAGACTTTAGCTGACAACACTTCATATTACCGGCTAATATTTGCAGCTATGGCGAGAAATTACTGCTTGGCTACACATCTGACAAGTAACCGATGTGCTCTCCAAACAACAACACTTGCATTTCAGAACATGTCTTTCACACATGTCTACAAAATCACCTTCACCTTCAAATACAGTTTCCTTGCGACTGACAGAGACGTAGGCAAAGTTTAAAGTTGCTATTTCCATTAAATCTCGTTAATCAGAAAAACGGTAATTTACACCTGCAGCGGAACAAAATTCCGTTTCGCCCAGCGTCTGGCTCGAACCCACGACACTGGGATTAAGAGTCTGACGCTCTACCAACTGAGCTAGCCGGCGACCTCGGTGAATACCTGCCGGGTAGCACGTCACACAGTTCTCGTTTGGGTTGGGTGGTCCCATACAGAATCTCTCCATGCTGCCTAATGTTTTCCTAACGTCACACTCGTCACGTACTTCACTTTTATGTCATAATCATTTCTGAGAGGCAAAGAAACTGCATGACAACAAGCAGAGCTAGTGGCGTCAAAATTAACACACATACTTTATGTGACTCAAAAGCCGAACGAGTTACTTTCCGACGTTGTTTTAGATGTGCAAGTGCCAGTCAAAACTCGCGGTGTCGGCACTCTGCCGACCATTTCGCTAGTTAACACCGGTCTTGCTGTGTGTGTTTCAAGCTCATGAGGATCTCCAAGCAAAAAATGGTCAACAGCAACATTCAGACGGTTTCGTACTGCTCAATTGCTACATTAAAACGGTATGTTTCTTTTTCAGAACTGGAAAACACGAGAGTGACAGCATTCGAACCTGTAATCTTCAGATCCGAAGTCCGACGCCTTATCCATTAGGCCACACGGTCACTGACAACAAACATTTACACGTATACGACTCATCTCGAAACGCTCACACCCCTGAGGATTTGTGTTTTCGTTCTACACAGCCGCTGCCCCTTGCTCTTTCCCACCCATTCGTTACATTCAACCTCTGACGAGACCGACCAAATATAGACTGAGAAACAAGACCACACACTTTGTGCTTTCGGAATCGAAGGCAGGGCGTCCCTCGCCGCATTTGCTACGATGGCCATTTGCTACTTCTGCAGAAGCGGCGACGACGACGACGACGACGACGACGACGACGACGACGACGACGACGACGACGAATATCGCGAGAGGCTCTGAGATACGTGAGAAATACATCTATAAAATGTAATTCGGACTGCCTCGTCCCACCTTATGCTGTACCGCTTTGGCAAATGCTTTATCTGCGCCATTCGCCTTAATCGCATCTGAGAGTAATTCTTAAAAAACGCCTGTCGCTAATTGTTCGTCATCACAGGTACTGTTTGCTAAACGCCCACGTCGCGCAACTGATTTCCAAAATTCATCTTTCTCCTGTGAGGATGGAACTTAAGACCCCTGGTTTATTAGACCAGTGAGCTACCACTGAGCTTAAGAGGCGCGGCCTACCGGTACTCTTGGGTACTTCGTCCTTACGGTCGTCTGCATCATCAGACTTTAGCTGACAACACTTCATATTACCGGCTAATATTTGCAGCTATGGCGAGAAATTACTGCTTGGCTACACATCTGACAAGTAACCGATGTGCTCTCCAAACAACAACACTTGCATTTCAGAACATGTCTTTCACACATGTCTACAAAATCACCTTCACCTTCAAATACAGTTTCCTTGCGACTGACAGAGACGTAGGCAAAGTTTATAGTTGCTATTTCCATTAAATCTCGTTAATCAGAAAAACGGTAATTTACACCTGCAGCGGAACAAAATTCCGTTTCGCCCAGCGTCTGGCTCGAACCCACGACCCTGGGATTAAGAGTCTGACGCTCTACCAACTGAGCTAGCCGGCGACCTCGGTGAATACCTGCCGGGTAGCACGTCACACAGTAATCGTTTGGGTTGGGTGGTCCCATACAGAATCTGTCCATGCTGCCTAATGTTTTCCTAACGTCACACTCGTCACGTACTTCACTTTTATGTCATAATCATTTCTGAGAGGCAAAGAAACTGCATGACAACAAGCAGAGCTAGTGGCGTCAAAATTAACACACATACTTTATGTGACTCAAAAGCCGAACGAATTACTTTCCGACGTTGTTTTAGGTGTGCAAGTGCCAGTCAAAACTCGCGGTGTCGGCACTCTGCCGACCATTTCGCTAGTTAACACCGGTCTTGCTGTGTGTGTTTCAAGCTCATGAGGATCTCCAAGCAAAAAATGGTCAACAGCAACATTCAGACGGTTTCGTACTGCTCAATTGCTACATTAAAACGGTATGTTTCTTTTTCAGAACTGGAAAAACACAAGCGTGACAGCATTCGAACCTGTAATCTTCAGATCCGAAGTCCGACGCCTTATCCATTAGGCCACACGGTCACTGACAACAAACATTTACACGTATACGACTCATCTCGAAACGCTCACACCCCTGAGGATTTGTGTTTTCGTTCTACACAGCCGCTGCCCCTTGCTCTTTCCCACCCATTCGTTACATTCAACCTCTGACGAGACCGACCAAATATAGACTGAGAAACAAGACCACACACTTTGTGCTTTCGGAATCGAAGGCAGGGCGTCCCTCGCCGCATTTGCTACGATGGCCATTTGCTACTTCTGCAGAAGCGGCGGCGGCGACGATGACGACGACGACGACGAATATCGCGAGAGGCTCTGAGATATGTGAGAAATACATCTATAAAATGTAATTCAGACTGCCTCGTCCCACCTTACGCTGTACCGCTTTGGCAAATGCTTTATCTGCGCCATTCGCCTTAATCGCATCTGAGAGTAATTCTTAAAAAACGCCTGTCGCTAATTGTTCGTCATCACAGGTACTGTTTGCTAAACGCCCACGTCGCGCAACTGATTTCCAAAATTCATCTTTCTCCTGTGAGGATGGAACTTAAGACCCCTGGTTTATTAGACCAGTGCTCTACCACTGAGCTAAAGAGGCGCGGCCTAGCGGTACTCTTGGGTACTTCGTCCTTACGGTCGTCTGCATCATCAGACTTTAGCTGACAACACTTCATATTACCGGCTAATATTTGCAGCTATGGCGAGAAATTACTGCTTGGCTACACATCTGACACGTAACCGATGTGCTCTCCAAACAACAACACTTGCATTTCAAAACATGTCTTTCACACATGTCTACAAAATCACCTTCACCTTCAAATACAGTTTCCTTGCGACTGACAGAGACGTAGGCAAAGTTTAAAGTTGCTATATCCATTAAATCTCGTTAATCAGAAAAACGGTAATTTACACCTGCAGCGGAACAAAATTCCGTTTCGCCCAGCGTCTGGCTCGAACCCACGACACTGGGATTAAGAGTCTGACGCTCTACCAACTGAGCTAGCCGGCGACCTCGGTGAATACCTGCCGGGTAGCACGTCACACAGTTCTCGTTTGGGTTGGGTGGTCCCATACAGAATCTCTCCATGCTGCCTAATGTTTTCCTAACGTCACACTCGTCACGTACTTCACTTTTATGTCATAATCATTTCTGAGAGGCAAAGAAACTGCATGACAACAAGCAGAGCTAGTGGCGTCAAAATTAACACACATACTTTATGTGACTCAAAAGCCGAACGAGTTACTTTCCGACGTTGTTTTAGATGTGCAAGTGCCAGTCAAAACTCGCGGTGTCGGCACTCTGCCGACCATTTCGCTAGTTAACACCGGTCTTGCTGTGTGTGTTTCAAGCTCATGAGGATCTCCAAGCAAAAAATGGTCAACAGCAACATTCAGACGGTTTCGTACTGCTCAATTGCTACATTAAAACGGTATGTTTCTTTTTCAGAACTGGAAAACACGAGAGTGACAGCATTCGAACCTGTAATCTTCAGATCCGAAGTCCGACGCCTTATCCATTAGGCCACACGGTCACTGACAACAAACATTTACACGTATACGACTCATCTCGAAACGCTCACACCCCTGAGGATTTGTGTTTTCGTTCTACACAGCCGCTGCCCCTTGCTCTTTCCCACCCATTCGTTACATTCAACCTCTGACGAGACCGACCAAATATAGACTGAGAAACAAGACCACACACTTTGTGCTTTCGGAATCGAAGGCAGGGCGTCCCTCGCCGCATTTGCTACGATGGCCATTTGCTACTTCTGCAGAAGCGGCGACGACGACGACGACGACGACGACGACGACGACGACGACGAATATCGCGAGAGGCTCTGAGATACGTGAGAAATACATCTATAAAATGTAATTCGGACTGCCTCGTCCCACCTTATGCTGTACCGCTTTGGCAAATGCTTTATCTGCGCCATTCGCCTTAATCGCATCTGAGAGTAATTCTTAAAAAACGCCTGTCGCTAATTGTTCGTCATCACAGGTACTGTTTGCTAAACGCCCACGTCGCGCAACTGATTTCCAAAATTCATCTTTCTCCTGTGAGGATGGAACTTAAGACCCCTGGTTTATTAGACCAGTGAGCTACCACTGAGCTTAAGAGGCGCGGCCTACCGGTACTCTTGGGTACTTCGTCCTTACGGTCGTCTGCATCATCAGACTTTAGCTGACAACACTTCATATTACCGGCTAATATTTGCAGCTATGGCGAGAAATTACTGCTTGGCTACACATCTGACAAGTAACCGATGTGCTCTCCAAACAACAACACTTGCATTTCAGAACATGTCTTTCACACATGTCTACAAAATCACCTTCACCTTCAAATACAGTTTCCTTGCGACTGACAGAGACGTAGGCAAAGTTTATAGTTGCTATTTCCATTAAATCTCGTTAATCAGAAAAACGGTAATTTACACCTGCAGCGGAACAAAATTCCGTTTCGCCCAGCGTCTGGCTCGAACCCACGACCCTGGGATTAAGAGTCTGACGCTCTACCAACTGAGCTAGCCGGCGACCTCGGTGAATACCTGCCGGGTAGCACGTCACACAGTAATCGTTTGGGTTGGGTGGTCCCATACAGAATCTCTCCATGCTGCCTAATGTTTTCCTAACGTCACACTCGTCACGTACTTCACTTTTATGTCATAATCATTTCTGAGAGGCAAAGAAACTGCATGACAACAAGCAGAGCTAGTGGCGTCAAAATTAACACACATACTTTATGTGACTCAAAAGCCGAACGAATTACTTTCCGACGTTGTTTTAGGTGTGCAAGTGCCAGTCAAAACTCGCGGTGTCGGCACTCTGCCGACCATTTCGCTAGTTAACACCGGTCTTGCTGTGTGTGTTTCAAGCTCATGAGGATCTCCAAGCAAAAAATGGTCAACAGCAACATTCAGACGGTTTCGTACTGCTCAATTGCTACATTAAAACGGTATGTTTCTTTTTCAGAACTGGAAAAACACAAGCGTGACAGCATTCGAACCTGTAATCTTCAGATCCGAAGTCCGACGCCTTATCCATTAGGCCACACGGTCACTGACAACAAACATTTACACGTATACGACTCATCTCGAAACGCTCACACCCCTGAGGATTTGTGTTTTCGTTCTACACAGCCGCTGCCCCTTGCTCTTTCCCACCCATTCGTTACATTCAACCTCTGACGAGACCGACCAAATATAGACTGAGAAACAAGACCACACACTTTGTGCTTTCGGAATCGAAGGCAGGGCGTCCCTCGCCGCATTTGCTACGATGGCCATTTGCTACTTCTGCAGAAGCGGCGGCGGCGACGATGACGACGACGACGACGAATATCGCGAGAGGCTCTGAGATATGTGAGAAATACATCTATAAAATGTAATTCAGACTGCCTCGTCCCACCTTACGCTGTACCGCTTTGGCAAATGCTTTATCTGCGCCATTCGCCTTAATCGCATCTGAGAGTAATTCTTAAAAAACGCCTGTCGCTAATTGTTCGTCATCACAGGTACTGTTTGCTAAACGCCCACGTCGCGCAACTGATTTCCAAAATTCATCTTTCTCCTGTGAGGATGGAACTTAAGACCCCTGGTTTATTAGACCAGTGCTCTACCACTGAGCTAAAGAGGCGCGGCCTAGCGGTACTCTTGGGTACTTCGTCCTTACGGTCGTCTGCATCATCAGACTTTAGCTGACAACACTTCATATTACCGGCTAATATTTGCAGCTATGGCGAGAAATTACTGCTTGGCTACACATCTGACACGTAACCGATGTGCTCTCCAAACAACAACACTTGCATTTCAAAACATGTCTTTCACACATGTCTACAAAATCACCTTCACCTTCAAATACAGTTTCCTTGCGACTGACAGAGACGTAGGCAAAGTTTAAAGTTGCTATATCCATTAAATCTCGTTAATCAGAAAAACGGTAATTTACACCTGCAGCGGAACAAAATTCCGTTTCGCCCAGCGTCTGGCTCGAACCCACGACACTGGGATTAAGAGTCTGACGCTCTACCAACTGAGCTAGCCGGCGACCTCGGTGAATACCTGCCGGGTAGCACGTCACACAGTTCTCGTTTGGGTTGGGTGGTCCCATACAGAATCTCTCCATGCTGCCTAATGTTTTCCTAACGTCACACTCGTCACGTACTTCACTTTTATGTCATAATCATTTCTGAGAGGCAAAGAAACTGCATGACAACAAGCAGAGCTAGTGGCGTCAAAATTAACACACATACTTTATGTGACTCAAAAGCCGAACGAGTTACTTTCCGACGTTGTTTTAGATGTGCAAGTGCCAGTCAAAACTCGCGGTGTCGGCACTCTGCCGACCATTTCGCTAGTTAACACCGGTCTTGCTGTGTGTGTTTCAAGCTCATGAGGATCTCCAAGCAAAAAATGGTCAACAGCAACATTCAGACGGTTTCGTACTGCTCAATTGCTACATTAAAACGGTATGTTTCTTTTTCAGAACTGGAAAACACGAGCGTGACAGCATTCGAACCTGTAATCTTCAGATCCGAAGTCCGACGCCTTATCCATTAGGCCACACGGTCACTGACAACAAACATTTACACGTATACGACTCATCTCGAAACGCTCACACCCCTGAGGATTTGTGTTTTCGTTCTACACATCCGCTGCCCCTTGCTCTTTCCCACCCATTCGTTACATTCAACCTCTGACGAGACCGACCAAATATAGACTGAGAAACAAGACCACACACTTTGTGCTTTCGGAATCGAAGGCAGGGCGTCCCTCGCCGCATTTGCTACGATGGCCATTTGCTACTTCTGCAGAAGCGGCGACGACGACGACGACGACGACGACGACGACGACGACGACGACGACGAATATCGCGAGAGGCTCTGAGATACGTGAGAAATACATCTATAAAATGTAATTCGGACTGCCTCGTCCCACCTTATGCTGTACCGCTTTGGCAAATGCTTTATCTGCGCCATTCGCCTTAATCGCATCTGAGAGTAATTCTTAAAAAACGCCTGTCGCTAATTGTTCGTCATCACAGGTACTGTTTGCTAAACGCCCACGTCGCGCAACTGATTTCCAAAATTCATCTTTCTCCTGTGAGGATGGAACTTAAGACCCCTGGTTTATTAGACCAGTGCTCTACCACTGAGCTTAAGAGGCGCGGCCTAGCGGTACTCTTGGGTACTTCGTCCTTACGGTCGTCTGCATCATCAGACTTTAGCTGACAACACTTCATATTACCGGCTAATATTTGCAGCTATGGCGACAAATTACTGCTTGGCTACACATCTGACACGTAACCGATGTGCTCTCCAAACAACAACACTTGCATTTCAGAACATGTCTTTCACACATGTCTACAAAATCACCTTCACCTTCAAATACAGTTTCCTTGCGACTGACAGAGACGTAGGCAAAGTTTAAAGTTGCTATTTCCATTAAATCTCGTTAATCAGAGAAACGGTATTTTATACCTGCAGCAGAACAAAGTTCCGTTTCGCCCAGCGTCTGGCTCGAACCCACGACCTTGGGATTAAGAGTCTGATGCTCTACCGACTGAGCTAGCCGGCTACCTCGGTTCATACCTGCCGGTTAGCACGTCACACAGTACTCGTTTGGGTTGGGTGGTCCCATACAGAATCTCTCCATGCTGCCTAATGTTTTCCTAACGTCACACTCGTCACGTACTTCACTTTTATGTCATAATCATTTCTGAGAGGCAAAGAAACTGCATGACAACAGGCAGAGCTAGTGGCGTCAAAATTAACACACATACTTTATGTGACTCAAAAGCCGAACGAGTTACTTTCCGACGTTGTTTTAGATGTGCAAGTGCCAGTCAAAACTCGCGGTGTCGGCACTCTGCCGACCATTTCGCTAGTTAACACCGGTCTTGCTGTGTGTGTTTCAAGCTCAGGAGCATCTCCAAGCAAAAAATGGTCAACAGCAACATTCAGACGGTTTCGTACTGCTCAATTGCTACATTAAAACGGTATGTTTCTTTTTCAGAACTGGAAAACACGAGCCTGACAGCATTCGAACCTGTAATCTTCAGATCCGAAGTCCGACGCCTTATCCATTAGGCCACACGGTCACTGACAACAAACATTTACACGTATACGACTCATCTCGAAACGCTCACACCCCTGAGGATTTGTGTTTTCGTTCTACACAGCCGCTGCCCCTTGCTCTTTCCCACCCATTCGTTACATTCAACCTCTGACGAGACCGACCAAATATAGACTGAGAAACAACATCCACACACTTTGTGCATTCGGAATCGAAGGCAGGGCGTCCCTCACCGCATTTGCTACGATGGCCATTTGCTACTTCTGCAGAAGCGGCGGCGGCGGCGGCGGCGGCGACGAGGACGACGACGACGACGACGACGACGATGAAGACGAATATCGCGAGAGGCTCTGAGATACGTGAGAAATACATCTATAAAATTTAATTCAGACTGCCTCGTCCCACCTTATGCTGTACCGCTTTGGCAAATGCTTTATCTGCGCCATTCGCCTTAATGGCATCTGAGAGTAATTCTTAAAAAACGCCTGTCGCTAATTGTTCGTCATCACAGGTACTGTTTGCTAAACGGCCACGTCGCGCAACTGATTTACAAAACTCATCTTTCTCCTGTGAGGATGGAACTTAAGACCCCTGGTTTATTAGACCAATGCTCTACCACTGAGCTAAAGAGGCGCGGCCTAGCGGTACTCTTGGGTACTTCGTCCTTACGGACGTCTGCATCATCAGACCTTAGCTGACAACACTTCATATTACCGGCTAATATTTGCAGCTATGGCGACAAATTACTGCTTGGCTACACATCTGACACGTAACCGATGTGCTCTCCAAACAACAACACTTGCATTTCAGAACATGTCTTTCACACATGTCTACAAAATCACCTTCACCTTCAAATACAGTTTCCTTGCGACTGACAGAGACGTAGGCAAAATTTAAAGTTGCTATTTCCATTAAATCTCGTTAATCAGAAAAACGGTAATTTATACCTGCAGCAGAACAAAATTCCGTTTCGCCCAACGTCTGGCTCGAACCCACGACCCTGGGATTAAGAGTCTGACGCTCTACCGACTGAGCTAGCCGGCTACCTGCCGGTTAGCACGTCACACAGTACTCGTTTGGGTTGGGTGGTCCCATACAGAATCTCTCCATGCTGCCTAATGTTTTCCTAACGTCACACTCGTCACGTACTTCACTTTTATGTCATAATCATTTCTGAGAGGCAAAGTAACTGCATGACAACAGGCAGAGCTAGTGGCGTCAAAATTAACACACATACTTTATGTGACTCAAAAGCCGAACGAGTTACTTTCCGACGTTGTTTTAGATGTGCAAGTGCCAGTCAAAACTCGCGGTGTCGGCACTCTGCCGACCATTTCGCTAGTTAACACCGGTCTTGCTGTGTGTGTTTCAAGCTCATGAGCATCTCCAAGCAAAAAATGGTCAACAGCAACATTCAGACGGTTTCGTACTGCTCAATTGCTACATTAAAACGGTATGTTTCTTTTTCAGAACTGGAAAACACGAGCGTGACAGCATTCGAACCTGTAATCTTCAGATCCGAAGTCCGACGCCTTATCCATGAGGCCACACGGTCACTGACAACAAATATTTACACGTATACGACTCATCTCGAAACGCTCACACCTCTGAGGATTTCTGTTTTCGTTCTACACAGCCGCTGCCCCTTGCTCTTTCCCACCCATTCGTTACATTCAACCTCTGACGAGACCGACCAAATATAGACTGAGAAACAAGACCACACACTTTGTGCATTCGGAATCGAAGGCAGGGCGTCCCTCGCCGCATTTGCTACGATGGCCATTTGCTACTTCTGCAGAAGCGGCGGCGGCGACGACGACGACGACGACGACGACCGACGACGACGACGACGACGAAGATCGCGAGAGGCTCTGAGATATGTGAGAAATACATCTATAAAATGTAATTCAGACTGCCTCGTCCCACCTTATGCTGTACCGCTTTGGCAAATGCTTTATCTGCGCCATTCGCCTTAATCGCATCTGAGAGTAATTCTTAAAAAAACGCCTGTCGCTAATTGTTCGTCATCACAGGTACCGTTTCCTATACGGCCACGACGCGCAACTGATTTCCAAAATTCATCTTTCTCCTGTGAGGATGGAACTTACGACCCCTGGTTTAATAGACCAGTGCTCTACCACTGAGCTAAAGAGGCGCGACCTAGCGGTTCTATTGGTTACTTCGTCCTTACGGTCGTCTGCATCATCAGACTTTAGCTGACAACACTTCACATTACCGGCTAATATTTGCAGCTATGGCGACAAATTACTGCTTGGCTACACATCTGACACGTAACCGATGTGCTCTCCAAACAACAACACTTGCATTTCAGAACATGTCTTTCACACATGTCTACAAAATCACCTTCACCTTCAAATACAGTTTCCTTGCGACTGACAGAGACGTAGGCACAGTTTAATGTTGCTATTTCCATTAAATCTCGTTAATCAGAAAAACGGTAATTTAAATCTGCAGCGGAACGAAATTCCGTTCCGCCCAGCGTCTGGCTCGAACCCACGAACCTGGTATTAAGAGTCTGACGCTCTACCGACTGAGCTAGCCGGCTGCCTCGATGAATACCTGCCGGGTAGCACGTCACACAGTACTCGTTTGGGTTGGGTGGTCCCATACAGAATCTCTCCATGCTGCCTAATGTTTTCCTAACGTCACACTCGTCACGTACTTCACTTTTATGTCATAATCATTTCTGAGAGGCAAAGAAATTGCATGACAACAAGCAGAGCTAGTGGCGTCAAAATTAAAACACATACTTTATGTGACTCAAAAGCCGAACGAGTTACTTTCCGACGTTGTCTTAGATGTGCAAGTGCCAGTCAAAACTCGCGGTGTCGGCACTCTGCCGACCATTTCGCTAGTTAACACCGGTCTTGCTGTGTGTGTTTCAAGCTCATGAGCATCTCCAAGCAAAAAATGGTCAACAGCAACATTCAGACGGTTTCGTACTGCTCAATTGCTACATTAAAACGGTATGTTTCTTTTTCAGAACTGGAAAAACACAAGCGTGACAGCATTCGAACCTGTAATCTTCACATCCGAAGTCCGACGCCTTATCCATTAGGCCACATGGTCACTGACAACAAACATTTACACGTATACGACTCATCTCGAAACGCTCACACCCCTGAGGATTTGTGTTTTCGTTCTACACAGCCGCTGCCCCTTGCTCTTTCCCACCCATTCGTTACATTCAACCTCTGACGAGACCGACCAAATATAGACTGAGAAACAAGACCACACACTTTGTGCATTCGGAATCGAAGGCAGGGCGTGCCCTCGCCGCATTTGCTACGATGGCCATTTGCTACTTCTGCAGAAGCGGCGGCGGCGACGACTACGACGACCGACGACCGACGACCGACGACCGACGACCGACGACCGACGACCGACGACGACGACGATCGCGATAGGCTCTGAGATATGTGAGAAATACATCTATAAAATGTAATTCAGACTGCCTCGTCCCACCTTATGCTGTACCGCTTTGGCAAATGCTTTATCTGCGCCATTCGCCATAATCGCATCTGAGAGTAATTCTTAAAAAAACGCCTGTCGCTAATTGTTCGTCATCACAGGTAGTGTATGCTATACGGCCACGACGCGCAACTGATTTCCAAAATTCATCTTTCTCCTGTGAGGATGGAACTTACGACCCCTGGTTTAATAGACCAGTGCTCTACCACTGAGCTAAAGAGGCGCGACCTAGCGGTTCTATTGGTTACTTCGTCCTTACGGTCGTCTGCATCATCAGACTTTAGCTGACAACACTTCATATTACCGGCTAATATTTGCAGCTATGGCGACAAATTACTGCTTGGCTACACATCTGACACGTAACCGATGTGCTCTCCAAACAACAACACTTGCATTTCAGAACATGTCTTTCACACATGTCTACAAAATCACCTTCACCTTCAAATACAGTTTCCTTGCGACTGACAGAGACGTAGGCACTGTTTAATGTTGCTATTTCCATTAAATCTCGTTAATCAGAAAAACGGTAATTTAAATCTGCAGCGGAACAAAATTCCGATCCGCGCAGCGTCTGGCTCGAACCCAGGACCCTGGTATTAAGAGTCTGACGCTCTACCGTCTCAGCAAGCCGGCTGCCTCGATGAATACCTGCCGGGTAGCACGTCACACAGTACTCGTTTGGGTTGGGTGGTCCCATACAGAATCTCTCCATGCTGCCTAATGTTTTCCTAACGTCACACTCGTCACGTACTTCACTTTTATGTCATAATCATTTCTGAGAGGCAAAGAAATTGCATGACAACAAGCAGAGCTAGTGGCGTCAAAATTAACACACATACTTTATGTGACTCAAAAGCCGAACGAGTTACTTTCCGACGTTGTTTTAGATGTGCAAGTGATAGTCAAAACTCGCTGTGTCGGCACTCTGCCGACCATTTCGCTAGTTAACACCGGTCTTGTTGTGTGTGTTTCAAGCTCAAGAGCATCTCCAAGCAAAAAATGGTCAACGCCAACATTCAGACGGTTTCGTACTGCTCAATTGCTACATTAAAACGGTATGTTTCTTTTTCAGAACTGGAAAAACACAAGCGTGACAGCATTCGAACCTGTAATCTCCAGATCCGAAGTCAGACGCCTTATCCATTAGGCCACACGGTCACTGACAACAACGTTTACATGTATACGACTCATCTCGAAACGCTCACACCCCTGAGGATTTGTGTTTTCGTTCTACACAGGCGCTGCCCCTAGCTCTTTCCCACCCATTCGTTACATTCAACCTCTGACGAGACCGACCAAATATAGACTGAGAAACAAGACCACACACTTTGTGCATTCGGAATCGAAGGCAGGGCGTCCCTCGCCGCATTTGCTACGATGGCCATTTGCTACTTCTGCAGAAGCGACGACGACGACGACGAGGACGACGAAGATCGCGAGAGGCTCTGAGATATGTGAGAAATACATCTATAAAATGTAATTCAGACTGCCTCGTCCCACCTTATGCTGCACTGCTTTGGCAAATGCTTTATCTGCGCCATTCGCCTTAATCGCATCTGAGAGTAATTCTTAAAAAACGCCTGTCGCTAATTGTTCGTCATCACAGGTACGGTTTGCTATACGGCCACGTCGCGCAACTGATTTTGAAAATTCATCTTTCTCCTGTGAGGATGGAACTAACGACCTCTGGTTTATTAGACCAGTGCTCTACCACTGAGCTAAAGAGGCGCGGCCTAGCGGTACTCTTGGGTACTTCGTCCTTACGGTCGTCTGCATCATCAGACTTTAGCTGACAACACTTCATATTACCGGCTAATATTTGCAGCTATGGCGAGAAATTACTGCTTGGCTACACATCTGACACGTAACCGATGTGCTCTCCAAACAACAACACTTGCATTTCAGAACATGTCTTTCACACATGTCTACAAAATCACCTTCACCTTCAAATACAGTTTCCTTGCGACTGACAGAGACGTAGGCAAAGTTTAAAGTTGCTATTTCCATTAAATCTCGTTAATCAGAAAAAGGTAATTTACACCTGCAGCAGAACAAAATTCCGTTTCGCCCAGCGTCTGGCTCGAACCCACGACCCTGGTATTAAGAGTCTGACGCTCTACCGACTGAGCTAGCCGGCTAACTCGGTGAATACTTCCCGGGTAGCACGTCAGACAGTACTCGTTTGGGTTGGCTGGTCCAATACAGAATCTCTCCATGCTGCCTAATGTTTTCCTAACGTCACACTCGTCACGTACTTCACTTTTATGTCATAATCATTTCTGAGAGGCAAAGAAATTGCATGACAACAAGCAGAGCTAGTGGTGTCAAAATTAACACACATAATTTATGTGACTCAAAAGCCGAACGAGTTACTTTCCGACGTTGTTTTAGATGTGCAAGTGATAGCCAGAACTCGCTGTGTCGGCACTCTGCCGACCATTTCGCTAGTTAACACCGGTCTTGTTGTGTGTGTTTCAAGCTCAAGAGCATCTCCAAGCAAAAAATGGTCAACAGCAACATTCAGACGGTTTCGTACTGCTCAATTGCTACATTAAAACGGTATGTTTCTTTTTCAGATCTGGAAAAGCACAAGCGTGACAGCATTCGAACTTGTAATTTTCAGATCCGAAGTCCGACGCCTTATCCACTAGGCCACACGTTCACTGACGACCAACATTTACATGTATACGACTCATTTCGAAACGCTCACACCCCTGAGGATTTGTGTTTTCGTTCTACACAGCCGCTGCCCCTTGCTCTTTCCCACCCATTCGTTACATTCAACCTCTGACGAGACCGACCAAATATGGACTGAGAAACAAGACCAGACACTTTGTGCATTCGGAATCGAAGGCAGGGCGCCCCTCGCCGCATTTGCTACAATTGCCATTTGCTACTTCTGCAATAGCGGCGGCGGCGACGACGACGACGACGAATATCGCGAGAGGCTCTAAGATATGTGAGAAATACATCTATAAAATGTAATTCAGACTGCCTCGTCCCACCTTATGCTGTACCGCTTTGGCAAATGCTTTATCTGCGCCATTCACCTTAATCGCATCTGAGAGTAATTCTTAAAAAAACGCCTGTCGCTAATTGTTCGTCATCACAGGTACTGTTTGCTATACGGCCACGACGCGCAACTGATTTCCAAAATTCATCTCTCTCCTGTGAGGAGGGAACTTACGACCCCTGGTTTATTAGACCAGTGCTCTACCACTGAGCTAAAGAGGCGCGGCCTAGCGGTACTCTTGGGTACTTCGTCCATACGGTCGTCTGCATCATTAGACTTTAGCTGACAACACTTAATATTACCGGCTAATATTTGCAGCTATGGCGACAAATTACTGCTTGGCTACACATCTGACACGTTACCGATGTGCTCTCCAAACAACAACACTTGCATTTCAGAACATGTCTTTCACACATGTCTACAAAGTCACCTTCACCTTCAAATACAGTTTCCTTGCGACTGACAGAGACGTAGGCAAAGTTTAATGTTGCTATTTCCATTAAATCTCGTTAATCAGAAAAACGGTAATTTACATCTGCAGACGGAACAAAATTCCGTTCGCGCCCAGCGTGGGGCTCGAACCAACAAACCTAGGATTAAGATTCTCACGCTCCACCGACTGAACTAGCCGGCTACCTCGATGAATACCTGCCGGGTAGCACGTCACACAGTACTCGTTTGGGTTGGGTGGTCCCATACAGAATCTCTCCATGCTGCCTAATGTTTTCCTAACGTCACACTCGTCACGTACTTCACTTTTATGTCATAATCATTTCTGAGAGGCAAAGAAATTGCATGACAACAAGCAGAGCTAGTGGCGTCAAAATTAACACACATACTTTATGTGACTCAAAAGCCGAACGAGTTACTTTCCGACGTTGTTTTAGATGTGTAAGTGCCAGTCAAAACTCGCGGTGTCGGCACTCTGCCGACCATTTCGCTAGTTAACACCGGTCTTGCTGTGTGTGTTTCAAGCTCAAGAGCATCTCCAAGCAAAAAATGGTCAACAGCAACATTCAGACGGTTTCGTACTTCTCAATTGTTACATTAAAACGGTATGTTTCTTTTTCAGAACTGGAAAACTCGAGCGTGACAGCATTCGAACCTGTAATCTTCAGATGCGAAGTCCGACGCCTTATCCATTAGGCCACACGGTCACTGACAACAAACATTTACACGTATACGACTCATCTCGAAACGCTCACAACCCTGAGGATTTGTGTTTTCGTTCTACACAGCCGCTGCCCCTTGCTCTTTCCCACCCATTCGTTACATTCAACCTCTGACGAGACCGACCAAATATAGACTGAGAAACAAGACCACACACTTTGTGCATTCGGAATCGAAGGCAGGGCGTCCCTCGCCGCATTTGCTACGATGGCTATTTGCTACTTCTGCAGAAGCGGCGGCGGAGACGACGACGAATATCGCGAGAGGCTCTGAGATATGTGAGAAATACATCTATAAAATGTAATTCAGACTGCCTCGTCCCAACTTATGCTGTACCGCATTGGCAAATGCTTTATCTGCGCCATTCGCCTTAATCGCATCTGAGAGTAATTCTTAAAAAAACGCCTGTCGCTAATAGTTCGTCATCACAGGTACTGTTTGCTATACGGCCACGACGCGCAACTGATTTCCAAAATTCATCTTTCTCCTGTGAGGATGGAACTTATGACCCCTGGGTTATTAGACCAATGCTCTACCACTGAGCTAAAGAGGTGGGCCTAGCGGTATTCTTGGGTACTTCGTCCTTACGGTCGTCAGCATCATCAGAATTTAGCTGACAACACTTCATATTACCGGCTAATATTTGCAGCTATGGCGACAAATTACTGCTTGGCTACACATCTGACACGTAACCGATGTACTCTCCAAACAACAACACTTGCATTTCAGAACATGTCTTTCACACATGTCTACAAAATCACCTTCACCTTCAAATACAGTTTCCTTGCGACTGACAGAGACGTAGGCAAAGTTTAAAGTTGCTATTACCATTAAATCTCATTAATCAGAAAAACGGTAATTTACACCTGCAGCGGAACAAAATCCCGTTCCGCCCAGCGTCTGGCTAGAAACCACGACCCTGGGATTAAGAGTCTGACGCTCTACCGACTGAGCTAGCCGGCTACATCGGTGAATACCTGCCGGGTAGCACGTCACACAGTACTCGTTTGGGTTGGGTGGTCCCATACAGAATCTCTCCATGCTGCCTAATGTTTTCCTAACGTCACACTCGTCACGTACTTCACTTTTATGTCATAATCATTTCTGAGAGGCAAAGAAATTGCATGACAACAAGCAGATCTAGTGGCGTCAAAATTAACACACATACTTTATGTGACTCAAAAGCCGAACGAGTTACTTTCCGACGTTGTTTTAGATGTGCAAGTGATTGTCAAAACTCGCTGTGTCGGCACTCTGCCGACCATTTCGCTAGTTAACACCGGTCTTGTTGTGTGTGTTTCAAGCTCAAGAGCATCTCCAAGCAAAAAATGGTCATCAGCAACATTCAGACGGTTTCGTACTGCTCAATTGCTACATTAAAACGGTATGTTTCTTTTTCAGTACTGGAAAAACACAAGCGTGACAGCATTCGAACCTGTAATCTTCAGATCCGAAGTCCGACGCCTTATCCATTAGGCCACACGGTCACTGACGACCAACATTTACATGTATACGACTCACCTCGAAACGCTCACACCCCTGAGGATTTGTGTTTTCGTTCTACACAGCCGCTGCCCCTTGCTCTTTCCCACCCATTCGTTACATTCAACTTCTTCCCCACGTGACCGACCAAATATAAACTGAGAAACAAGACCACACACTTTGTGCATTCGGAATCGAAGGCAGGGCGTCCCTCGCCGCATTTGCTACGATGGGCATTTGCTACTTCTGCAGAAGCGGCGACGACGACGACGACGAAAGGCTCTGAGATATGTGTGAAATACATCTATAAAATGTAATTCAGACTGCCTCGTCCCAACTTATGCTGTACTGCTTTGGCAAATGCTTTATCTGCGTCATTCGCCTTAATCACATCTGAGAGTAATTCTTAATAAAACGCCTGTCGCAAATTGTTCGTCATCACAGATACTGTTTGCTATAGAGCCACGACGTGCAACTGATTTCGAAAAATTCGTCTTCCTCCTGTGAGGATGAACTTACTACCCCTGGTATACTAGACCAGTGCTCTACCACTGAGCTAAAGAGGCGCGGCCTAGCGGTACTCTTGGATACTTCGTCCTTACGGTCGTCTGCATCATCAGACTTTAGCTGACAACACTTCATATTACCGGCTAATATTTGCAGCTATGGCGACAAATTACTGCTTGGCTACACATCTGTCACGTAACCGATGTGCTCTCCAAACAACAACACTTGCATTTCAGAACATGTCTTTCACACATGTCTACAAAATCACCTTCACCTTCAAATACAGTTTCCTTGCGACTGACAGAGACGTAGGCAAAGTTTAAAGTTGCTATTTCCATTAAATCTCGTTAATCAGAAAAACGGTAATTTACACCTGCAGCGGAACAAAATTCCGTTCCGCCCAGCGTCTGGCTCGAACCCACGACCCTGGGATTAAGAGTCTGACGCTCTACCGACTGAGCTAGCCGGCTACCTCGGTGAATACCTGCCGGGTAGCACGTCACACAGTACTCGTTTGGGTTGGGTGGTCCCATATAGAATCTCTCCATGCTGCCTAATGTTTTGCTAACGTCACACTCGTCACGTACTTCACTTTTATGTCATAATCATTTCTGAAAGGCAAAGAATTTGCATGACAACAAGCAGAGCTAGTGGCGTCAAAATTAACACACATACTTTATGTGACTCAAAAGCCGAACGAGTTACTTTCCGACGTTGTTTTAAATGTGCAAGTGATAGTCAAAACTCGCTGTGTCGGCACTCTGCCGACCATTTCGCTAGTTAACACCGGTCTTGTTGTGTGTGTTTCAAGCTCAAGAGCATCTCCAAGCAAAAAATGGTCAACAGCAACATTCAGACGGTTTCGTACTGCTCAATTGCTACATTAAAACGGAATGTTTCTTTTTCAGAACTGGAAAAACACACGCGTGACAGCATTCGAACCTGTAATCTTCAGATCCGAAGTCCGACGCCTTATCCATTAGGCCACACGGTCACTGACGACAAATATTTACATGTATACGACTCATCTCGAAACGCTCACACCCCTGAGGATTTGTGTTTTCGTTCTACACAGCTGCTGCCCCTTGCTCTTTCCCACCCATTCGTTACATTCAACCTCTGACGATACCGACCAAATATAGACTGAGAAACAAGACCACACACTTTGTGCATTCGGAATCGAAGGCAGGGCGTCCCTCGCCGCATTTGCTATGATGGCCATTTGCTACTTCTGCAGAAGCGGCGGCGGCGACGACGACGACGACGACGAATATCGCGAGAGGCTCTGAGATATGTGAGAAATACATCTATAAAATGTAATTCAGACTGCCTCGTCCCACCTTATGCTGTACCTTTTTTTTTTTTCCTTTATTGTCATTTTATACCTACAAAGGTAGGCCGGCAGCGGCCTAATATGCCGCTCTTCGGCCACAAGAAACATACAAGAGATAAAAACAGGAAGACATAATCTCAAAACACAGACATGGAGGACAAAAATCAGAAGACAACAGAGAATAAAAAGAATTGAAGTCGTTCACCGACGCAGCACTGTTTCAGTTTTAAAAAAAACGGGCAGCACAGCACGGAACAGAGAACACTAGAACAGGTGAACGGTGGAGCAGAAACGAAGAAACACTCGAGGCACAGACGGGACGGAAGACACGGACACTGCGGAGATGGGCTTCGGCGCTTGCAGGTGCACTGTCCACACCGAAAAGCTGGGGGCCTGCCAAGGGAAAAAACAGGGGGAGGGAAGGAGGGAGGGGGAGATAGGATGCCAGGGATGAGGAGGGGAGAAAACGAAAAGAGGGGGGTGGAAGCCCAGGGAGAGGGGGAGGGGAGGTAAGGATGGAAGGAGGGAGAGAGGGAGGGAGAGAAGGGAGAGAGGGTGCCCACAGGAAAATGAGAGGAGAGGGGAAGGCAAGGCTCAAAGTTGGTAGGAGGGGTAGATGGAGGGGAGGAGGGCATCATCCGGGAGGGGGAGTCGGCGGAAGCCACCTTGGGAGAGGGTGTGGAGAGTGTGAAGATGGAGAGCAGGTGGGATACAGGAGTACAGGCGCGGCAGTGGGTTGGGGTGGGAGAGGATGGAAGAGACAAGCGGGTGGGGAGGATCAAGCTTGCGGGAGGTGTAGGGGATCCGTATCCGTTGGAGGAAGAGGAGGAGGTGTGGGAAGGGGATGAGGTCACAGAGGAGCCGCGTGGGGGAAGGGAGGCGGATGCGATAGGCGAGGCGGAGTGCATGCCGTTCAAGGATTTGAAGGGATTTGTAAAAGGTAGGCGGGGCAGAGATCCAGGCGGGATGGGCATAACAGAGGATAGGGCGGATGAGAGATTTATAGGTGTGGAGGACGGTGGAGGGGTCCAGACCCCATGTGCGGCCAGAAAGGAGCTTCAGGAGGTGGAGTCAGGAGCGTGCCTTGGCTTGGATTGTCCGGAGATGAGGGGTCCAGGAGAGGCGACAGTCAAGGGTGACGCCAAGGTACTTGAGGGTGGGTGTGAGGTTAATAGGACGGCCATAAATGGTAAGATAGAAATCAAGGAGACGGAAGGAAGGGTTGGTTTTGCCTACGATGATTGCCTGGGTCTTGGAAGGATTGACCTTGAGCAACCACTGGTTACACCAAGAGGTAAACCGGTCAAGATGGGATTGGAGAAGGTGTTGGGAGCGTTGCAGGGTGGGGGCAAGGGCAAGGAAGGCGGTGTCATCGGCGTACTGGAGAAGGTGAAGGGGGGGTGCAGGTGGAGGCATGTCCGCCGTATAAAGAAGGTAAAGAAGAGGGGAAAGGACGGAACCTTGGGGCACACCGGCAGAGGGGTAGAAGGTGTAGGAATCAGTGTTGCGGATAGTGACATAGGAAGGGCGGTGGGAAATGAAGGAGGCGATCAGACAGACGTAGTTAATAGGAAGAGCAAAGGTTTGGAGCTTGAAGAGGAGACCAGAATGCCACACACGGTCATAGGCGCGTTCAAGGTCAAGGGAGAGGAATATGGCGGAGCGACGGGAGTTGAGTTGTTCGGAGAGGAGGTGAGTGAGGTGAAGGAGAAGGTCATCGGCAGAGAAGGATGGTCGAAAGCCACATTGGGTGGAGGGAAGGAAGCGGTGCCGGTGGAGATGCTGGTGGATGCGGCGGGTTAGAATGGATTCCAGGACCTTGCTGAAGACCGAGGTAAGGCTTATAGGACGGTAGGAGGAGACAGCGGAAGGTGGTTTATCGGGTTTGAGGAACATCAGGATCCGGGAGGTTTTCCACAGGTCGGGGTAGAAGCCAGTGGACAAGACCACATTGTACAGCCTGGCCAGGGTGGAGAGGAAGGGGGCGGGAGCTTCACGGAGGTGACGGTAAGTAACACGGTCGTGACCAGGAGCAGTGTTGCGTTTGGTGCGGAGTATATCGATGATGTCTTGAGTAGTTATAGGGTTATTGAGTTCAGTGTGTGTAATGTTGTCCAAGTACTGGAAGCCAGGAGCTAGTGGAGGGATAGAGGTGTCAGTTCGATCGCGGACATCGGGGAAGAGGGAATAATCGAACTGGGGATCGTCAGGGATGGTAAAGACATCGGTGAGGTAGGAGGCAAAATGGTTGGCCTTACTAAGGTTGTCAGGAAAGGGATTGTCATTATGAAGGAGAGGATAGTAAGGGGGGTTTTGATCCAGTAAGGCGGCGGAAGGCTGACCAGTATTTGGACGAGTTAATAGGTAGGGTAGCATTAAGACGGGTGCTTGTCTGTCGCCAGTCCCGGCGTTTCTTAGCCGCGAGCAAGTTCCGGATGTGTCTCTGGAGTTGCCGGTGGCGTTGTAGTGTGTCCCGGTCACGCGTGTGGAGGAAGGCACGGTAGAGACGACGGGATTCTCGAAGGAGGAGGACGGCCTGTGGGGGTAAAGTGGGATGGTGCGGGTGGATGGCGACGGTAGGGATGTGGGCCTCCACGGCCTCAGACAAGGTCTGCTGGAGAAAGGATGCGGCATGGGTTATGTCATGTGGGCGGTGGTAGGTGAGGGGGTGGCTATCGACTCGGGTAGTAAGGGTATCCCGGTATGCATTCCAGTCGGCACGGGAGTAATCATGGACATACTTGGGGGGAGGGTCAAGGCGAGGATCGGGACGGGGGCGACGACCGTCTGATATGGTAAGAAGGACAGGGAGATGGTCACTCCCAATAGGGTCGAGGACGTCCACCGCTATGCGGCCAAGGAGGTTGGGGGAGGCTAGGACGACATCGGGTGTGGTATTGGATTCAGGGCGGGTGTGTTGGGGAAGAGGAAGGACATCTCCTTGGATGGTGGCGAGGAACCGATGCCACCGCCGTAACTGGGTGGCGGAGCGACTATGGATATTGAGATCTGCGGCAATCACGTAGGAGGAGAAGGTACGGTCGATGTGGGAAAGGAAGTCAAAAGGAATAGGGGCAGAGGGGCGGACATAGATGGTGGCGCAGGTAACGGTGAGGCCGGGGAAGAATAGACTAAGGATCAGGTGTTCCGTGGGATTGGGAAGGAGGGGTTGGAGCCGAACAGGGATCTGGCGATGGTGGCCAATGGCAACTCCGCCACGCGCTATCGGGAGGGGGTTGTCAGAGCGGTGAAGGAGGTAGGGCGAGGTATGGACAGTACGGTGGGGCTCGAGAAATGTTCCCTTTAGGAGGAAGGCATCCACGCGGTGGGTGGTGAGGGTATGCATAAGGAGATTCTTGTTGACAGGAAGGGAACGGATGTTGGTAAACAGGATACGTTCCTGTCGCGCCATAGTGGGAATTTAGACGAGGGTGTCGAGACGGGAGAAGGTAAAATGGGCCTGGTTATGGGAGTAGGTGGCGTAAGTGTTGAGCTGGAAGACGGAACGGGCGGCAAGGGATATCTGCCGGAGGGTGTGGGGGCGCTGAAAGGGGTGGATGTTCTGAAGGACAACGGTTACAAATCGGATGATGTCCTCAGCTGTGGGGGGGGGGGGACGGAGGGAATTGCCGAGAGGGGTGGGGGCATCCAAGGGGCGGACAGGGACAGTGAGTTCAGGAGCGGAGGGAGGGGGTCGGGCCTTGCACTTTTGGGAGTAGGTTGGGTGTAGGAGGTTACAGGTGTTACAGGAGGGGGGGGACTGAAGGTTGGGGCACTGCCGGAGGAAGTGTGCTTCTTTGCAGTGCGGGCAGACGGGGGCCTCGCGGCACTCAGATGTAGGATGTGCATTATAGCGCAAGCACCTCTGGCAGCGGATGGACTGTGGAGGGGAGCGGGAGGGGTCGACCTTATAACGGCGGTTGAAAAGGAGGGCACCCTCCTTGAGGAGGAGGTCTATGGAGGGAGCATGTCGGAGAACACCCGCATGAGGCGGGTGGGGCCGGCTGGATTGTGAATCCGGCGGACAGCTCGAACCTCTAGATAGGGATGGGCCTTCAGCTCTGCCAACACCTCCTCCTCCGTGATCATCGGGCTAAGCCGAGTGATCACGGCAGTGAGGGTCGGTGGGCGACGGGGCGGCTGGGGTTGTTGGGATGAGGAGGGGGAGGGAGCAGGGGCAAGGGAGGCATGGGGACCAAATCGGGTGAGGGGAATGCGGGAGAGGATGTCGGAGTGGAGGGTGGGGCTGGGGGATGTGATCAGGACGGAGTCCCGACGGGGGGTGAGAAGGGAGATCGGGGCTCCGGGGAAGTGCTAGTGGAGGAGAAGGGTAAGATTGCGGGCCTCCAGGAGAGAGGGATCAGGGTGAGAAAGGAGGTACCTGTAGGAGGGGGAGGTAGAGGAGGGAGTAGATAGGGCAGGTGGGGTGGTATCCATGGCATCCTGGGGGGTTGGAGGGGGGAGAGTCTGCGACTTCTTGGGAGCAGAAGAGGCTGGGGTGCCGCTGGGACGTTTCACAGCGGGAGAGGGATGGGAAGAGGTGTGGGGGATGGGGATGACCGGGAGATGGCGGGAGATGGCAGGTCCCACCGGCGGTGCAGGCACTGATGGTGGTGCTGGTGCTGGCGCTGGAGCTGGAGCTGGCGCCACAGAAGATGCAGTGGCAGTGGTTGGCACTGGCGATGGCGAGGGCGATGGTGATGGTGATGGTGATGACGATGATGATGGTGTGGCGTGGGTGGTGGCCCGACGGGCAACAACCCTGGCGGGGGTGGCATGAGTTACATGTGGGAGGGGAGGAAATGGGTCACGTGAGGCATGGGGGTAGGAACAGGGGAGGGAGCAACAAAAGGAGCGTTGGTGGGAAGAGTGAGGAGGGGGGGAATATATGGGGGAGGCGGTGATTGAGCACACCACGTGATGGTGGTGGCAGCAAGTGAGGGGGACGTGTACACGATTGCAGTGGTAGTGGCGGTAGTTGTGGGGGTTGTCATGGTGAGAGGATAAGTGGGAGAGGGGAAAAGAGGAAAAGTAACAGGGGACAGAAAAAGGACAAGGACAAGAGACTGACGAAGAGGAAGGGTAAGACGGAAGCAGAGACGACAGAACGAAAGACGGGCAGGGAGCGGCGGCGGCGGCGGCGGCGGCGGCGGCGGCGGCGGCGGCGGTCGGCAACAGCAGCAGCGGCAGGAACCGGATACGGTGGCGGCAACCTGCGGCGGCGTCGGCGGGAGACCGGCGGCGGCGGCGGCGGCGGCGGCGGCGGCGGGAACCGGCGGCGGCGGCGGGAACCGGCGGCGGCGTCGGCGGCGAGCAGCGGCAGCGGCGGCAGGAACCAGATGCGGCGCCGGCGGCGGCGGCGGCGGCGGCGTCGGCGGTGGTCGGCAACAGCAGCAGCGGCAGGAACCGGATACGATGGCGGCAGCCGGCGTCGGCGGGAGACCGGCGGCGACGGCGGCGGCGGCGGTGGGAACCGGCGGCGGTGGCAGCGGCGGCTGGGACCAACGGCGGCAAAGGCTCAGGACAAACGGCAGCTGCAGCGATCACTGAAACTCCTAGCACTTCGGTATTAACGACAATAATATCGAAGGGCGCAACCCTCTCGAGTTACGCCGAAGATGTATGCTGTACCGCTTTGGCAAATGCTTTATCTGCGCCATTCGCCTTAATCGCATCTGAGAGTAATTCTTAAAAAACGCCTGTCGCTAATTGTTCGTCATCACAGGTACTGTTTGCTATACGGCCACGAGGCGCAACTGATTTCCAAAATTCATCTTTCTCCTGTGAGGATGGAACTTACGACCCCTGCTTTATTAGACCAGTGCTCTACCACTGAGCTAAAGAGGCGCGGCCTAGCGGTACTCTTGGGTACTTCGTCCTTACGGTCGTCTGCATCATCAGACTTTTAGCTGACAACACTTCATATTACCGGCTAATATTTGCAGCTATGGCGACAAATTACTGCTTGGCTTCACATATGACACGTAACCGATGTGCTCTCCAAACAACAACACTTGCATTTCAGAACATGTCTTTCACACATGCCTACAAAAGCACCTTCACCTTCAAATACAGTTTCCTTGCGACTGACAGAGACGTAGGCAAAGTTTAAAGTTGCTATGTCCATTAAATCTCGTTAATCAGAAAAACGGTAATTTACACCTGCAGCGGAACAAAATTCCGTTTCCGCCCAGCGTCTGGCTCGAACCCACGACCCTGCGATTAAGAGTCTGACGCTCTACCGACTGAGCTAGACGGCTACCTCGGTGAACACCTGCCGGGTAGCAAGTCACACAGTACTCGTTTGGGTTGGGTGGTCCCATACAGAATCTCTCCATGCTGCCTAATGTTTTCCTAACGTCACACTCGTCACGTACTTCACTTTTATGTCATAATCATTTCTGAGAGGCAAAGAAATTGCATGACAACAAGCAGAGCTAGTGGCGTCAAAATTAACACACATACTTTATGTGACTCAAAAGCCGAACGAGTTACTTTCCGACGTTGTTTTAGATGTGCAAGTGATAGTCAAAACTCGCTGTGTCGGCACTCTGCCGACCATTTCGCTAGTTAACACCGGTCTTGTTGTGTGTGTTTCAAGCTCAAGAGCATCTCCAAGCAAAAAATGGTCAACAGCAACATTCAGACGGTTTCGTACTGCTCAATTGCTACATTAAAACGGTATGTTTCTTTTTCAAAACTGGAAAAACACAAGCGTGACAGCATTCGAACCTGTAATCTTCAGATCCGAAGTCCGACGCCTTATCCATCAGGCCACACGGTCACTGACGACCAACATTTACATGTATACGACTCATCTCGAAACGCTCACACCCCTGAGGAATTGTGTTTTCGTTCTACACAGCCGCTGCCCCTTGCTCTTTCCCACCCATCCGTTACATTCAACCTCTGACGAGACCGACTAAATATAGACTGAGAAACAAGACCACACACTTTGTGCATTCGGAATCGAAGGCAGGGCGTCCCTCGCCGCATTTGCTACGATGGCCATTTGCTACTTCTGCAGAAGCGGCGGCGGCGACGACGACGACGACGACAACGACGACGACAACGACGACGACGTCGACGACGACGAAGATCGCAAGAGGCTCTGAGATATGTGAGAAATACATCTATAAAACGTAATTCAGACTGCCTCGTCCCACCTTATGCTGTACCGCTTTGGCAAATGCTTTATCTGCGCCATTCGCCTTAATCACATCTGAGAGTAATTCTTAAAATACGCCTGTCGCTATTTGTTCGTCATCACAGGTACTGTTTGCTATACGGCCACGAGGCGCAACTGATTTCCAAAATTCATCTTTCTCCTGTGAGGATGGAACTTACGACCCCTGCTTTATTAGACCAGTGCTCTACCACTGAGCTAAATCGGCGCGGCCTAGCGGTACTCTTGGGTACTTCGTCATTACGGTCGTCTGCATCATCAGACTTTTAGCTGACAACACTTCATATTACCGGCTAATATTTGCAGCTATGGCGACAAATTACTGCTTGGCTACACATATGACACGTAACCGATGTGCTCTCCAAACAACAACACTTGCATTTCAGAACATGTCTTTCACACATGTCTACAAAATCACCTTCACCTTCAAATACAGTTTCCTTGCGACTGACAGAGACGTAGGCAAGGTTTAAAGTTGCTATGTCCATTAAATCTCGTTAATCACAAAACGGTAATTTACACCTGCAGAGGAACAAAATTCCGCCTCCGCCCAGCGTCTGGCTCGAACCCACGACCCTGGGATTAAGAGTCTGACGCTCTACCGACTGAGCTACCCGGCTACCTCGGTGAACACCTGCCGGGTAGCACGTCACACAGTACTCGTTTGGGTTGGGTGGTCCCATACAGAATCTCTCCATGCTGCCTAATGTTTTCCTAACGTCACACTCGTCACGTACTTCACTTTTATGTCATAATCATTTCTGAGAGGCAAAGAAATTGCATGACAACAAGCAGAGCTAGTGGCGTCAAAATTAACACACATACTTTATGTGACTCAAAAGCCGAACGAGTTACTTTCCGACGTTGTTTTAGATGTGCAAGTGATAGTCAAAACTCGCTGTGTCGGCACTCTGCCGACCATTTCGCTAGTTAACACCGGTCTTGTTGTGTGTGTTTCAAGCTCAAGAGCATCTCCAAGCAAAAAATGGTCAACAGCAACATTCAGACGGTTTCGTACTGCTCAATTGCTACATTAAAACGGTATGTTTCTTTTACAGAACTGAAAAACACAAGCGTGACAGCATTCGAACCTGTAATCTTCAGATCCGAGGTCCGACGCCTTATCCATCAGGCCACACGTTCACTGACGACCAACATTTACATGTATACGACTCATCTCGAAACGCTCACACCCCTGAGGATTTGTGTTTTCGTTCTACACAGCCGCTGCCCCTTGCTCTTTCCCACCCATTCGTTACATTCAACCTCTGACGAGACCGACCAAATATAGACTGAGAAACAAGACCACACACTTTGTGCATTCGGAATCGAAGGCAGGGCGTCCCTCGCCGCATTTGCTACGATGGCCATTTGCTACTTCTGCAGAAGCGGCGGCGGCGACGACGACGACGACGACGACGACGACGACGACGACGACGACGACGACGACGACGAGAAAGATGGCGAGAGGCTCTGATATATGTGAGAAATACATCTACAAAATGTAATTCAGACTGCCTCGTCCCACCTTATGCGGTACCGCTTTGGCAAATGCTTTATCTGCGCCATTCGCCTTAATCACATCTGAGAGTAATTCTTAAAAAAACGCCTGTCGCTAATAGTTCGTCATCACAGGTACTGTTTGCTATACGGCCACGACGCGCAACTGATTTCCGAAATTCATCTTTCTCCTGTGAGGATGGAACTTACGACCCCTGGTTTATTAGACCAGTGCTCTACCACTGAGCTAAATAGGCGCGGCCTAGCGGTGCTCTTGGGTACTTCGTCCTTACGGTCGTCAGCATCATCAGACTTTAGCTGACAACACTTCATATTACCGGCTAATATTTGCAGCTATGGCGACAAATTACTGCTTGGCTACACATCTGACACGTAACCGATGTGCTCTCCAAACAACAACACTTGCATTTCAGAACATGTCTTTCACACATGTCTACAAAATCACCTTCAAATACAGTTTCCTTGCGACTGACAGAGACGTAGGCAAAGTTAAAAGTTGCTATTTCCATTAAATCTCGTTAATCAGAAAAACGGTAATTTACACCTGCAGCGGAACAAAATTCCGTTCCGCCCAGCGTCTGGCTCGAACCCATGACCCTGGGATTAAGAGTCTGACGCTCTACCGACTTAGCTAGCCGGCTACCTCGTTGAATACCTGCCGGGTAGCACGTCACACAGTACACGTTTGGGTTGGGTGGTCCCATACAGAATCTCTCCATGCTGCCTAATGTTTTCCTAACGTCACACTCGTCACGTACTTCACTTTTATGTCATAATCATTTCTGAGAGGCCAAGAAATTGCATGACAACATGCAGAGCTAGTGGCGTCAAAATTAACACACATACTTTATGTGACTCAAAAGCCGAACGAGTTACTTTCCGACGTTGTTTTAAATGTGCAGGTGATAGTCAAAACTCGCTGTGTCGGCACTCTGCCGACCATTTCGCTAGTTAACACCGGTCTTGTTGTGTGTTTCAAGCTCAAGAGCATCTCCAAGCAAAAAATGGTCAACAGCAACATTCAGACGGTTTCGTACTGCTCAATTGCTACATTAAAACGGTATGTTTCTTTTTCAGAACTGGAAAAACACAAGCGTGACAGCATTCGAACCTGTAATCTTCAGATCCGAAGTCCGACGCCTTATCCATTAGGCCACACGGTCACTGACGACCAACATTTACATGTATACGACTCATCTCGAAACGCTCACACCCCTGAGGATTTGTGTTTTCGTTCTACACAGCCGCTGCCCCTTGCTCTTTCCCACCCATTCGTTACATTCAACCTCTGACGAGACCGAAAAAATATAGACTGAGAAACAAGACCACACACTTTGTGCATTCGGAATCGAAGGCAAGGCATCCCTCGGCGCATTTGCTATGATGGCCATTTGCTACTTCTGCAGAAGCGGCGGCGGGGACGACGACGACGACGACGACGACGACGACGACGACGACAACGACGACGACGTCGACGACGACGACGACGACGAAGATCGCAAGAGGCTCTGAGATATGTGAGAAATACATCTATAAAACGTAATTCAGACTGCCTCGTCCCACCTTATGCTGTACCGCTTTGGCAAATGCTTTATCTGCGCCATTCGCCTTAATCACATCTGAGAGTAATTCTTAAAATACGCCTGTCGCTATTTGTTCGTCATCACAGGTACTGTTTGCTATACGGCCACGAGGCGCAACTGATTTCCAAAATTCATCTTTCTCCTGTGAGGATGGAACTTACGACCCCTGCTTTATTAGACCAGTGCTCTACCACTGAGCTAAATAGGCGCGGCCTAGCGGTACTCTTGGGTACTTCGTCATTACGGTCGTCTGCATCATCAGACTTTTAGCTGACAACACTTCATATTACCGGCTAATATTTGCAGCTATGGCGACAAATTACTGCTTGGCTACACATATGACACGTAACCGATGTGCTCTCCAAACAACAACACTTGCATTTCAGAACATGTCTTTCACACATGTCTACAAAATCACCTTCACCTTCAAATACAGTTTCCTTGCGACTGACAGAGACGTAGGCAAGGTTTAAAGTTGCTATGTCCATTAAATCTCGTTAATCACAAAACGGTAATTTACACCTGCAGCGGAACAAAATTCCGCTTCCGCCCAGCGTCTGGCTCGAACCCACGACCCTGGGATTAAGAGTCTGACGCTCTACCGACTGAGCTAGCCGGCTACCTCGGTGAACACCTGCCGGGTAGCACGTCACACAGTACTCGTTTGGGTTGGGTGGTCCCATACAGAATCTCTCCATGCTGCCTAATGTTTTCCTAACGTCACACTCGTCACGTACTTCACTTTTATGTCATAATCATTTCTGAGAGGCAAAGAAATTGCATGACAACAAGCAGAGCTAGTGGCGTCAAAATTAACACACATACTTTATGTGACTGAAAAGCCGAACGAGTTACTTTCCGACGTTGTTTTAGATGTGCAAGTGATAGTCAAAACTCGCTGTGTCGGCACTCTGCCGACCATTTCGCTAGTTAACACCGGTCTTGTTGTGTGTGTTTCAAGCTCAAGAGCATCTCCAAGCAAAAAATGGTCAACAGCAACATTCAGACGGTTTCGTACTGCTCAATTGCTACATTAAAACGGTATGTTTCTTTTTCAGAACTGGAAAAACACAAGCGTGACAGCATTCGAACCTGTAATCTTCAGATCCGAAGTCCGACGCCTTATCCATCAGGCCACACGGTCACTGACGACCAACATTTACATGTATACGACTCATCTCGAAACGCTCACACCCCTGAGGATTTGTGTTTTCGTTCTACACAGCCGCTGCCCCTTGCTCTTTCCCACCCATTCGTTACATTCAACCTCTGACGAGACCGACCAAATATAGACTGAGAAACAAGACCACACACTTTGTGCATTCGGAATCGAAGGCAGGGCGTCCCTCGCCGCATTTGCTACGATGGCCATTTGCTACTTCTGCAGAAGCGGCGGCGGCGACGACGACGACGACGACGACGACGACGACGAGAAAGATGGCGAGAGGCTCTGATATATGTGAGAAATACATCTACAAAATGTAATTCAGACTGCCTCGTCCCACCTTATGCTGTACCGCTTTGGCAAATGCTTTATCTGCGCCATTCGCCTTAATCACATCTGAGAGTAATTCTTAAAAAAACGCCTGTCGCTAATAGTTCGTCATCACAGGTACTGTTTGCTATACGGCCACGACGCGCAACTGATTTCCAAAATTCATCTTTCTCCTGTGAGGATGGAACTTACGACCCCTGGTTTATTAGACCAGTGCTCTACCACTGAGCTAAATAGGCGCGGCCTAGCGGTGCTCTTGGGTACTTCGTCCTTACGGTCGTCAGCATCATCAGACTTTAGCTGACAACACTTCATATTACCGGCTAATATTTGCAGCTATGGCGACAAATTACTGCTTGGCTACACATCTGACACGTAACCGATGTGCTCTCCAAACAACAACACTTGCATTTCAGAACATGTCTTTCACACATGTCTACAAAATCACCTTCAAATACAGTTTCCTTGCGACTGACAGAGACGTAGGCAAAGTTAAAAGTTGCTATTTCCATTAAATCTCGTTAATCAGAAAAACGGTAATTTACACCTGCAGCGGAACAAAATTCCGTTCCGCCCAGCGTCTGGCTCGAACCCACGACCCTGGGATTAAGAGTCTGACGCTCTACCGACTTAGCTAGCCGGCTACCTCGTTGAATACCTGCCGGGTAGCACGTCACACAGTACACGTTTGGGTTGGGTGGTCCCATACAGAATCTCTCCATGCTGCCTAATGTTTTCCTAACGTCACACTCGTCACGTACTTCACTTTTATGTCATAATCATTTCTGAGAGGCCAAGAAATTGCATGACAACAAGCAGAGCTAGTGGCGTCAAAATTAACACACATACTTTATGTGACTGAAAAGCCGAACGAGTTACTTTCCGACGTTGTTTTAAATGTGCAGGTGATAGTCAAAACTCGCTGTGTCGGCACTCTGCCGACCATTTCGCTAGTTAACACCGGTCTTGTTGTGTGTGTTTCAAGCTCAAGAGCATCTCCAAGCAAAAAATGGTCAACAGCAACATTCAGACGGTTTCGTACTGCTCAATTGCTACATTAAAACGGTATGTTTCTTTTACAGAACTGAAAAACACAAGCGTGACAGCATTCGAACCTGTAATCTTCAGATCCGAGGTCCGACGCCTTATCCATCAGGCCACACGTTCACTGACGACCAACATTTACATGTATACGACTCATCTCGAAACGCTCACACCCCTGAGGATTTGTGTTTTCGTTCTACACAGCCGCTGCCCCTTGCTCTTTCCCACCCATTCGTTACATTCAACCTCTGACGAGACCGACCAAATATAGACTGAGAAACAAGACCACACACTTTGTGCATTCGGAATCGAAGGCAGGGCGTCCCTCGCCGCATTTGCTACGATGGCCATTTGCTACTTCTGCAGAAGCGGCGGCGGCGACGACGACGACGACGACGACGACGACGACGACGACGACGACGACGACGACGACGAGAAAGATGGCGAGAGGCTCTGATATATGTGAGAAATACATCTACAAAATGTAATTCAGACTGCCTCGTCCCACCTTATGCGGTACCGCTTTGGCAAATGCTTTATCTGCGCCATTCGCCTTAATCACATCTGAGAGTAATTCTTAAAAAAACGCCTGTCGCTAATAGTTCGTCATCACAGGTACTGTTTGCTATACGGCCACGACGCGCAACTGATTTCCAAAATTCATCTTTCTCCTGTGAGGATGGAACTTACGACCCCTGGTTTATTAGACCAGTGCTCTACCACTGAGCTAAATAGGCGCGGCCTAGCGGTGCTCTTGGGTACTTCGTCCTTACGGTCGTCAGCATCATCAGACTTTAGCTGACAACACTTCATATTACCGGCTAATATTTGCAGCTATGGCGACAAATTACTGCTTGGCTACACATCTGACACGTAACCGATGTGCTCTCCAAACAACAACACTTGCATTTCAGAACATGTCTTTCACACATGTCTACAAAATCACCTTCAAATACAGTTTCCTTGCGACTGACAGAGACGTAGGCAAAGTTAAAAGTTGCTATTTCCATTAAATCTCGTTAATCAGAAAAACGGTAATTTACACCTGCAGCGGAACAAAATTCCGTTCCGCCCAGCGTCTGGCTCGAACCCATGACCCTGGGATTAAGAGTCTGACGCTCTACCGACTTAGCTAGCCGGCTACCTCGTTGAATACCTGCCGGGTAGCACGTCACACAGTACACGTTTGGGTTGGGTGGTCCCATACAGAATCTCTCCATGCTGCCTAATGTTTTCCTAACGTCACACTCGTCACGTACTTCACTTTTATGTCATAATCATTTCTGAGAGGCCAAGAAATTGCATGACAACATGCAGAGCTAGTGGCGTCAAAATTAACACACATACTTTATGTGACTCAAAAGCCGAACGAGTTACTTTCCGACGTTGTTTTAAATGTGCAGGTGATAGTCAAAACTCGCTGTGTCGGCACTCTGCCGACCATTTCGCTAGTTAACACCGGTCTTGTTGTGTGTTTCAAGCTCAAGAGCATCTCCAAGCAAAAAATGGTCAACAGCAACATTCAGACGGTTTCGTACTGCTCAATTGCTACATTAAAACGGTATGTTTCTTTTTCAGAACTGGAAAAACACAAGCGTGACAGCATTCGAACCTGTAATCTTCAGATCCGAAGTCCGACGCCTTATCCATTAGGCCACACGGTCACTGACGACCAACATTTACATGTATACGACTCATCTCGAAACGCTCACACCCCTGAGGATTTGTGTTTTCGTTCTACACAGCCGCTGCCCCTTGCTCTTTCCCACCCATTCGTTACATTCAACCTCTGACGAGACCGAAAAAATATAGACTGAGAAACAAGACCACACACTTTGTGCATTCGGAATCGAAGGCAAGGCATCCCTCGGCGCATTTGCTACGATGGCCATTTGCTACTTCTGCAGAAGCGGCGGCGGGGACGACGACGACGACGACGACGACGACGACGACGACGACGACGACGACAACGACGACGACGTCGACGACGACGAAGATCGCAAGAGGCTCTGAGATATGTGAGAAATACATCTATAAAACGTAATTCAGACTGCCTCGTCCCACCTTATGCTGTACCGCTTTGGCAAATGCTTTATCTGCGCCATTCGCCTTAATCACATCTGAGAGTAATTCTTAAAATACGCCTGTCGCTATTTGTTCGTCATCACAGGTACTGTTTGCTATACGGCCACGAGGCGCAACTGATTTCCAAAATTCATCTTTCTCCTGTGAGGATGGAACTTACGACCCCTGCTTTATTAGACCAGTGCTCTACCACTGAGCTAAATAGGCGCGGCCTAGCGGTACTCTTGGGTACTTCGTCATTACGGTCGTCTGCATCATCAGACTTTTAGCTGACAACACTTCATATTACCGGCTAATATTTGCAGCTATGGCGACAAATTACTGCTTGGCTACACATATGACACGTAACCGATGTGCTCTCCAAACAACAACACTTGCATTTCAGAACATGTCTTTCACACATGTCTACAAAATCACCTTCACCTTCAAATACAGTTTCCTTGCGACTGACAGAGACGTAGGCAAGGTTTAAAGTTGCTATGTCCATTAAATCTCGTTAATCACAAAACGGTAATTTACACCTGCAGCGGAACAAAATTCCGCTTCCGCCCAGCGTCTGGCTCGAACCCACGACCCTGGGATTAAGAGTCTGACGCTCTACCGACTGAGCTAGCCGGCTACCTCGGTGAACACCTGCCGGGTAGCACGTCACACAGTACTCGTTTGGGTTGGGTGGTCCCATACAGAATCTCTCCATGCTGCCTAATGTTTTCCTAACGTCACACTCGTCACGTACTTCACTTTTATGTCATAATCATTTCTGAGAGGCAAAGAAATTGCATGACAACAAGCAGAGCTAGTGGCGTCAAAATTAACACACATACTTTATGTGACTGAAAAGCCGAACGAGTTACTTTCCGACGTTGTTTTAGATGTGCAAGTGATAGTCAAAACTCGCTGTGTCGGCACTCTGCCGACCATTTCGCTAGTTAACACCGGTCTTGTTGTGTGTGTTTCAAGCTCAAGAGCATCTCCAAGCAAAAAATGGTCAACAGCAACATTCAGACGGTTTCGTACTGCTCAATTGCTACATTAAAACGGTATGTTTCTTTTTCAGAACTGGAAAAACACAAGCGTGACAGCATTCGAACCTGTAATCTTCAGATCCGAAGTCCGACGCCTTATCCATCAGGCCACACGGTCACTGACGACCAACATTTACATGTATACGACTCATCTCGAAACGCTCACACCCCTGAGGATTTGTGTTTTCGTTCTACACAGCCGCTGCCCCTTGCTCTTTCCCACCCATTCGTTACATTCAACCTCTGACGAGACCGACCAAATATAGACTGAGAAACAAGACCACACACTTTGTGCATTCGGAATCGAAGGCAGGGCGTCCCTCGCCGCATTTGCTACGATGGCCATTTGCTACTTCTGCAGAAGCGGCGGCGGCGACGACGACGACGACGACGACGACGACGACGACGAGAAAGATGGCGAGAGGCTCTGATATATGTGAGAAATACATCTACAAAATGTAATTCAGACTGCCTCGTCCCACCTTATGCTGTACCGCTTTGGCAAATGCTTTATCTGCGCCATTCGCCTTAATCACATCTGAGAGTAATTCTTAAAAAAACGCCTGTCGCTAATAGTTCGTCATCACAGGTACTGTTTGCTATACGGCCACGACGCGCAACTGATTTCCAAAATTCATCTTTCTCCTGTGAGGATGGAACTTACGACCCCTGGTTTATTAGACCAGTGCTCTACCACTGAGCTAAATAGGCGCGGCCTAGCGGTGCTCTTGGGTACTTCGTCCTTACGGTCGTCAGCATCATCAGACTTTAGCTGACAACACTTCATATTACCGGCTAATATTTGCAGCTATGGCGACAAATTACTGCTTGGCTACACATCTGACACGTAACCGATGTGCTCTCCAAACAACAACACTTGCATTTCAGAACATGTCTTTCACACATGTCTACAAAATCACCTTCAAATACAGTTTCCTTGCGACTGACAGAGACGTAGGCAAAGTTAAAAGTTGCTATTTCCATTAAATCTCGTTAATCAGAAAAACGGTAATTTACACCTGCAGCGGAACAAAATTCCGTTCCGCCCAGCGTCTGGCTCGAACCCACGACCCTGGGATTAAGAGTCTGACGCTCTACCGACTTAGCTAGCCGGCTACCTCGTTGAATACCTGCCGGGTAGCACGTCACACAGTACACGTTTGGGTTGGGTGGTCCCATACAGAATCTCTCCATGCTGCCTAATGTTTTCCTAACGTCACACTCGTCACGTACTTCACTTTTATGTCATAATCATTTCTGAGAGGCCAAGAAATTGCATGACAACAAGCAGAGCTAGTGGCGTCAAAATTAACACACATACTTTATGTGACTGAAAAGCCGAACGAGTTACTTTCCGACGTTGTTTTAAATGTGCAGGTGATAGTCAAAACTCGCTGTGTCGGCACTCTGCCGACCATTTCGCTAGTTAACACCGGTCTTGTTGTGTGTTTCAAGCTCAAGAGCATCTCCAAGCAAAAAATGGTCAACAGCAACATTCAGACGGTTTCGTACTGCTCAATTGCTACATTAAAACGGTATGTTTCTTTTTCAGAACTGGAAAAACACAAGCGTGACAGCATTCGAACCTGTAATCTTCAGATCCGAAGTCCGACGCCTTATCCATTAGGCCACACGGTCACTGACGACCAACATTTACATGTATACGACTCATCTCGAAACGCTCACACCCCTGAGGATTTGTGTTTTCGTTCTACACAGCCGCTGCCCCTTGCTCTTTCCCACCCATTCGTTACATTCAACCTCTGACGAGACCGACCAAATATAGACTGAGAAACAAGACCACACACTTTGTGCATTCGGAATCGAAGGCAAGGCGTCCCTCGGCGCATTTGCTACGATGGCCATTTGCTACTTCTGCAGAAGCGGCGGCGGCGACGACGACGACGACGACGACGACGACGACGACGACGACGACGACGACGACGACGACGAATATCGCGAGAGGCTCTGAGATATGTGAGAAATACATCTATAAAATGTAATTCAGACTGCCTTCTCCCACCTTATGCTGTACCGCTTTGGCAAATGCTTTATCGGCGCCATTCGCCTTAATCACATCTGAGAGTAATTCTTAAAAAAACGCCTGTCGCTAATTGTTCGTCATCACAGATACTGTTTACTATACGGCCACGACGCGCAACTGATTGCCAAAATTCATCTATCTCCTGTGAAAATGGAACTTATGACCACTGGTTTATCAGACCAGTGCTCTACCACTGAGCTAAAGAGGCGCGGCCTAGCGGTAGTCTTGGGTACTTCGTCCTTACTGTCGTCTGCATCATCAGACTTCATCTGACAACACTTCATATTACCGGCTAATATTTGCAGCTATGGCGACCCATTACTGCTTGGCTACACATCTGACACGTAACCGATGTGCTCTCCAAACAACAACACTTGCATTTCAGAACGTGTCTTACACACATGTCTACAATATCACCTTCACCTTCAAATACAGTTTCCTTGCGACTGACAGAGACGTAGGCAAAGTTTAAAGTTGCCATTTCCATTAAATCTCGTTAATCAGAAAAACGGTAATTTACATCTGCAGCGGAACAAAATCCTATTCCACCCAGCGTGTGGCTCGAACCCACGACCCTGGGATTAAGAGTCTGACGCTCTACCGACTAAGCTAGCCGGCTACCTAGGTGAATACCTGCCGGGTAGCACGTCACACAGTACTCGTTTGGGTTGGGTGGTCCCGTACAGAATCTCTCCATGCTGCCTAATGTTAACCTAACGTCACACTCGTCACGTACTTCACTTTTATGTCATAATCATTTCTGAGAGGTAAAGAAAATGCATGACAACATGCAGAGCTAGTGGCGTCAAAATTAACACACATACTTTATGTGACTCAACAGCCGAACGAGTTACTTTCCGACGTTGTTTTAGATGTGCAAGTGATTGTCAAAACTCTCTGTGTCGGCACTCTGCCGACCATTTCGCTAGTTAACACCGGTCTTGTTGTGTGTGTTTCAAGCTCAAGAGCATCTCCAAGCAAAAAATGGTCAACAGCAACATTCAGACGGTTTCGTACTGCTCAATTGCTACATTAAAACGGTATGTTGCTTTTTCAGAACTGGAAAAAGAAGAGCGTGACAGCATTCGAACCTGTAATCTACAGATCCGAAGTCCGACGCCTTATCCATTAGGCCACACGGTCACTGACGACCAACATTAACATGTATACGACTCATCTCGAAACGCTCACACCCGTGAGGATTTGTGTTTTCGTTCTACACAACCTCTGCCCCTTGCTCTTTCCCACCCATTCGTTACATTCAACCTCTTACGTGACCGACCAAATATACACGGAGAAACAAGACCACACACTTTGTGCATTCGGAATCGAAGGCTGTGCGTCCCTCGCCTCATTTGCTACGATGGCCATTTGCTACTTCTGCAGAAGCGGCGGCAGCGGCAGCGACGACGACCGCGAAAGGCTCTGAGATATGTGAGAAATACATCTATAAAATGTAATTCAGACTGCCTCGTCCCACCTTATGCTGTACCGCTTTGGCAAATGCTTTATCTGCGCCATTCGCCTTAATCACATCTGAGAGTAATTCTTAATAAAACGTCTGTCGCTAATTGTTCGTCATCACAGATAGTGTTTGCTATACGGCCACGACGCGAAACTGATTTCCAAAATTCGTCTTCCTCCTCTGAGGATGGAACTTACGACCCCTGGTTTACTACACCAGTGCTCTACCACCGAGCAAAAGAGGCGCGGCCAAGGGGGACTCTTGCGTACTTCGGCCTTACGGTCGCCTGCATCATCAGACTTCAGCTGACAACACTTCATATTAACTTCTAATATTTGTAGCTATGGCGACCCATTACTGCTTGGCTACACATCTGACACGTAACCGATGTGCTCTCCAAACAACAACACTTGCATTTTAGAACATGTCTTTCACACATGTCTACAAAATCATACGTAATCCCGGAAGGTCTTGCGTCAGGGAGAACAGCAAGGGTTCAAGAGCAACTGCAAACAAAGCCATTGACATCGGGCAACCTTGTCGGACCGATCTAGTGATGGAAATAGGTTTACTTAGTTGTCCGTTGAGACAGATCTTGGATGTTCCGTTTCTCAGCAGGAGTGTAACAGTGTCAATATCTTTCCGTGGAAAATTCATTGCTGCCATCGCGCACAGAAGATAGGAGTGACTGACTTTATCGAATGCTTTTTCAAAATCTAGCGAGACTAAAGTGCATCGGATGTCACAAGCGGCGGCTGTAGCTATGATATCTCTATATTCGCTTAACGTCTGCTGGATGTTTCTAGTTTTCCCAACGCTCGTTTGATAGGCCCCCGTGACAGTACTGAATCGCTGCATCATGAAACGCGCGAATATCTTATAATCCGTATTAAGTAATGTAATCGGTCGGAGATTGTCGACTGTCTTGCCCGCTGGGGTTTTGGGGACCAATACCACTATGCCCTCACAGTATTCCCTTAAGATATCATCTCCAGCGTTTAGGATATCATTACAGACCATGGTCATCTTTGGAACTAAATTGTGTCGAAAAGTTCTATAAAACTCGGCCGGTAATCCGTCGGGGCCAGGCGATTTATTCTGTGGGCTCCCTCGAATGGCGTCCGCTACTTCATCGTCAGTTATTACTGCAGCGAGGCCGTCTGCTTCTTCCGTGCTCAATGTCGCAAAACGGCGTGCCGTGAGGGCTTGCTGCGCCGCTATATCCACCGGGTGTTCCGTTAACTGTGCTGTGAAATGTTTATAAATCTCGTCTCGTATGTTGCGCTGGTGGTGTAAGTGTCGGCCATCTGCAGTGTGCAGTTCTGTCAATATCTTTCTGTGCCCCCTTTTCTGTTCGCGAATAACATGATACATTGATGTCGTTTCGTCCTGTACGGCGTTTTGCAGACGTGTCCTGACTTTACAGCCTTCCAATTGCTTCCGTTTGAGGGTTAAAATCGTAGCCAGTATTCGTTTAATATGCATACGATTTGCTATTACCGTTGCATCTTCTCGATATAAATCCCTTAAACACTGAAAGTAGAATTCCAGGGTTTGCTTCTGCCAGGCACATCGATCTCTGGAATAATTCTTCATCGCTTTTGTTAAGGCGGGTTTTGCACATTTTACCCACCACGTAATGGCAGAGTCGTACGCGGGAAACTTTCGTTCGCATTCTGCCCACGTGTTGCGCAAGACTGTGTGACACTCGGGTTCTGTTAAATGCGCTACATTTAGTTTCCAGGGTCCCCTTGCCCTGTACGTCCCTTGTTTGGCTAAATTGACGGTACATATATATGCCACATGATCTGTAAAGACAGTCGGCCATAGCTCTGACTGCAAAACATGTTCCCTCATATTTGCTGATGCGTAGATTCTATCGACGCGGGTAGCTGAGTGACCAGTAACGAATGTGAATCCGGGCCTGTCACCGTGTCTATGCTCCCATGTGTCTATTAAATTTAACTCTTCAATGATGGCGCGAAGCTCGGCGGACGGATTGAAATTTGGTGTCTGGTCTTTGGGACTGAGTACACAGTTAAAATCACCAGCGAATATAAGTTGGTCTGAAGGTGGTGTGAAAAGTGGCACAATGCCATCTTTAAAAAACTCTGCTCTCTGTCGTCGTCTCCCAGAACCGGAAGGGGCGTAGAGATTAATAAATCTGGTAGTATCGATAGTAGTCGCTATACCTCTGCTATTCGCCAGGCGTTCGATATGTGACATCACTATCCCTTCCTTAGCCATGATCGCGGTCCCTAGTTCTGTACCATTTCCAGGATTAACGACGGCATTGTAACCTGTGATACGGTCAAGGTTAATATTGGTCACTTCCTGCAGCATAATGACATCAATATCAGCGGCATAGAGAAAATCTTGAAGGTTTTTTAAGTTGAGTGGGCTACTGATCTTATTGATGTTCAATGTCGCAATGCGGTAAGCTTGCAAGGACGTCATGAGAACAGAGGTCTAGGTGACAATATGCCTACTATTCAAGTTCATGGCGAACATCATCTAAAAGAAGTCCGCGTCATCAGCCACTGCACCGACGCCGGCGGTAGCCGTTTGTTGCTGGTGGGACACATCTGCTTGAGCTTCTGATGACGGATTCTCTATACCACCCTCTTCAACGTCATCTGACCAATCGCACACGAACTTGTCTGCGTTCATATCGCAATCCGAGAGCTTGGAACATTCAGGCATAGTGTTCGGAACCAATGAATCGGCCACCGCAGGGTCCCCTGAGGGCGATCGTCCGTGATCAGTGTCCGATTCGTTCGTTCGAGATTTTTTTGCCGTTTTGCTGGTTGCCGACGACGGTGGGTCAGTTACTTCGGTCAGTTTCTGTCTGACGTGGTTCGCCTTTTCACGCAATATTGGCGCCTTTGCTTCTGCCCCTTGATGTGCTAGCCGGCGTTTCTTCTGAGATTTGGGAGACGGCGGGGGCTTGTGGACAGCCATCTCGTTCGACTCCATCCGGTCCACGTCGGACTTGTCGTGTCGAACCGGTACGCCCACCGGAATACTTTCGGTGTCCGGTGGGTGCCCCATCTGCGAGTGAGTATTGCCCTCCTTCTGGGTGTGTGAAGAAGGAACATTCGGTAGATCGTTCGCTTCCATCGGTGTAACGCCTTCGGGCACTGCGCGCAAACCCTCTAGCGAAACATTTAAACTAGGTTCCGAGGTGACATTAGCCCGAGTGGCGGCGACGTATGATAATGGCAACGTAGACGTCGGGCCGCGCAACTCACGCTCACCGGCCGGTATTTGCGCCACGCGTCGTTGGATACACTGAGCACGGATATGTTCTGTGGACCCACATCCCGCACAAGTTCTAGGCTGCCCGTCATAAATCACTATGGCCCTGTAGCCACACACATTGATGTAGGACGGAATGTGCTTTAACATATCTATCTTCACCTGACGGACGCCGTTTAGCACCGGGAAAATATGCATAGTCGACCACTTTTCTGCCGTATTGCTGATGACTGTTCCATATTCCCTCAATCTGGCATTAATCTGGTCAGCGGAAATTTCAAAGGGTAATTCAAATATGCGAACAGTTCTAACTCCGAGACCAGCAAGCGAAATTCTGACATCATCAACATTGCCGTCAGAATGGTTGAACTTCAACACTCCTCCACAAGATTAAACGACCTGCTCGCATTTCTCGGGATTCAACAATTTGAGGTACACCGTACTGCTGACGATAGATAGGTGAATGCCAATCGTATCATCAATAGTTATTTTCATGACGTCTCTAATAACTAACTCAACCTCAAAGGATTTGGGTCGTGCATAATGAGGGTCAAAACTCAATTTCAACGTGTCTTTCCGTATAAGTTGATCCATTATAGTCGAATGCAATTCATCACGCCACAATCAAACAACGTAGCAATGCGCACATTCACCAAACAGCACGCGACCGACACAGGCGAGAGCGAAAACACCACTGAGCTAAAGAGGCGCGGCCAAGCGGCACTCATGCGTACTTTGGCCTTACGGTCGCCTGCATCATCAGACTTCAGCTGACAACACTTCATATTAGCTTCTAATATTTGCAGCTATGGCGACCCATTACTGCTTGGCTACACATCTGACACATAACCGATGTGCTCTCCAAACAACAACACTTGCATTTCAGAACATGTCTTTCACACATGTCTACAAAATCACCTTCACCTTCATATACAGTTTCCTTGCGACTTATAGAGACGTAGGCAAAGTTTAAAGTTGCTATTTACATTACATCACGTTAATCAGAAAAACAGTAATTTACATCTGCAGCGGAACAAAATTCCGTTCCGCCCAGCGTGGGGCTCGAACCCACAACCCTTGGATTCAGAGTCTCACACTCTACCGACTTTTTTTTTCTTTTCATTTTTGTTTACTTTTTTTATTTTTTGGAGGCCTCCTTCCTCCCCTACAGCCCGTCCTTCCGCTCGCCATTTGTGCCTTCTTCGGCTAGCTTCTGTGCTATGTTTGGTCCAAATGAGATAGGTGAGTGACGAAGTAAATGTATACAAGTAAATAAAATCCCTTCTTTTGGGGTTATGGAAAGGAAATAGTTCCGCTACATTCTTCCATCATTGAGTGGGAGCGATTTTTATATTAGAGCCAGGCTTACTTCAGCCTGATGGCTTCTCATGGGTGTGTCAGCAACCTATTAGTGCTGCGACACGAGGGCGAAGGGTAAACGAAATAGCCACCTTGTTGGCGTATAATGAATGAGAAGCTTAATAGATAATTTCATAAAGGAAAAAAAAAAGGAATTCTGAGTTTGAACAACATGTCGTTTGATCGTTCTTCAGCTCTGTCGGTGAGACAATGTTCGGTTCAAGAAATTTGCGTAGTTGTCTTTGTATTTCATTTGTCGTTCGAGCTTTAGATGTTCTGTCATCAGGTACATCCAATAATCTGCTTCACTTTTCCTCATAGCCGTTGAGATGTAATGGACTGTCAGTCCTTAGAGCCAGTTGGCTGACCTTCTTTTAGTGTTAGGATATGGCACGTCATCAGGCAGAAGGACGTGTGTCGGTGAAATTGTGTTAGGTGACGTACGTAGCACATGTGCTAGTTTTTGCCTGAAGAGATTCCACACGTCTTTCACATCTTCACAGACGAAGCGATGTTCTGCAGTGTCGACGACATTGCAGCTGGAACAGTTTGGTGTGTGTGCCAGACGTATCGCGTGCAGTTTGGAGTTGGTTGGGATTTTTCTATTGACTGCGAGGTACCACGTCGATCGCACATTGGATAGTAGATGGGGGTCAGATATGTTGTCCCATATGTTTTTCCAATTATAATGTCGAAACTTGTTTTCTATTCGATTGCGCAATTTTCCTTCCAGGAAGGTGTTGTAAACCTCCTTAACCCGATATATGTCCTTCTCCGGTATTCTATGGCGTACATAGCTGTATTCCACCAGAAAGTGTTTATAGTGGTACAGCTCGTGGGAGATGTGATGCACATCGATTGGTGGATCTCTGCTGACTGGGGTGATTTCACGTAAGAGATGAGCCACTAAGGTCCGCGGTGATCGTTGCCACTGTTTATAAGTTTTGCTAACGTATAGCGCTTGCGCTTTAAGGTAGATGTCTGTCAGTTGTAGCCCTCCATTGCGTGTCGGTAGCGTCAAGGTATCATATGAAACCTTAAATATCTGACCTCTGCTGACAAAATAACCAAGCGCTGCTTGCATTTGGTGTGCAATGGTTCGTGGCAGGGGCAGCACTTGAGCAACATAGTTGACTTTGGAAGTGATGTATGTATTGGCCAGTTGCACTTTTTGTATTACGTTTAAATTACGCAAGCTGTGTTGTTTTATGCTTGCCAATAAGGTGGCAAGTAATTTTCGATAATTGAGAGTGGCCGTGCGGCGGATATTACTCGTATATTCTATTCCAAGGCATTTGATTTTTTCCACAGTGTTGATACTTCCAGCGGCTCTGATCTCTATACCCCGACCAAGATTCATAATACCAGATTTATTGCGGTTGAGTTTAGCTCCTGACGCCATTTCGTAGGTCGCCACAACTTCAAGTACTGTTTCCACCTCTCTTTCGTCAGTCACAAGTACCCCTACATCGTCCGCGTAGGCTTGACATATGATCTTGTGTCCGTGTATATGTAATCCACGGAGTTGCCGAGTCAGAGATACTAAGAGAGGTTCAAGCGCAATCGCGAAAAGCGTCATGGACATTGGGCAACCTTGTCTTACCGAACTCTGAATATTGATCGGGTGACTGAGTTGTCCGTTGACACTGATTCTTGACGTGCTATTCGTCAGTATGTTTTTCACGGAGGCTATAATTTTCTGGGGGAAGTGCATGGATGTCATACACCGGAGCAGGTACGAATGATTAACTTTATCAAAAGCTTTTTCAAAGTCAAGCGACATCAGAGCACAGCGAATGTTGCAGTTTTCCGATATCGCTATAATGTCTCTGTAGTCGCATAAGGTCTGAAATATCGTTCTGTCCTTTCCTACACTTGTCTGGTAGGCTCCTGTCACTGTACGAATAACAGAATTGAACCTTTGCATCATGATACGGGCGAAGATTTTATAATCACTATTGAGAAGTGTTATGGGTCGAAGATTCTCCACGGTTTTGCCTCCTGGTGTTTTGGGGACTAAGACCACTGTACCTTCACAGAATTCCTTCGGAAGGTCAGTGTCCGCATTTAGTATTTCATTGCATACGAGTGTCAATTTAGCAATTATTTGTTCGCGAAAAGTTTGATAAAATTCAGCGGGTAGCCCATCTGGTACAGGTGATTTGTTCTTTGGGCTCTTCGAGATGGCATCTTCGACGTCTTCGTCCGTTATTCTCGCTGCGAGCACATCAGCTTCTTCTGGAGTGAGTCGCTCTGTCGTCCTAGCAGTGAGAGCTTGCTGCGCCGTTTCATCTGTCTGTGTATTGGCCAGCAATTCACTAAAGTGTCGATGGATCTCGTCTCGTATTGCAGCTTGATCTGTCAAGAGTCTCCCGTCTGAAGTTTTGAGTTCCGTCAGAATTTTAAGTTTTTGTCTTTTGTTCTCTTGGAGAATGTGGTACATCGATGTTGTTTCTTCTCGTGTACCGTTCTGCAAACGCGTTCGTATTTTACAGCCTTCGAGATGGTGTCTCTGCAGGTCGAGCAATTTTGCTTTTATTCTGTTGATTTGCCCATAATTTGTTATGACTGTAGCATCACGAACGCACAAGTCTCTCAGACAGCTGAAGTAAAACTCTACTGTCCGCTTCCGCCAGACTACTTTTTCACGGGAGTAAGTTTTCATTGTCTTTATTATTGCGGGCTTCGCGCAGTTTAGCCACCAATTCAGCGCCGTGCCGTACAAGTGGAACTTCCTTTCACATTCTGCCCAAGTGGTGTGGAAGGCGGCGTGACATCCAGGATCCGAAAGATGAGTAACGTTTAGCTTCCACTGACCTCTCGCCCTGTAAGTGCCTTGTTTCTCTAAATTTACCGTACATTTGTACGCGATATGATCAGAGAAAATCGTGGGCCATAGCTCGGACTGTAATACGTGTCTCCTTAAATTGGATGTTGCGTAAATTCTGTCGATACGACTGGCAGAATGGCTGGTGACATAGGTGAAACCTAGCCTATCACCGTGTTTTAGTTCCCAAGTATCAAACAGTTGGAAGTCTCTGACGATGTCCTCCAGCTCCAGAGATTTGTTAAAATTTGGCGTCTGATCCTTGGGACTCAGCACGCAATTAAAGTCACCCGCAAAAATTATTTGGTCAAATCGCACCACGAAAAGGGGGGCGATGTCCTCTTTGAAAAATTCGGCCCTGCGGCGATTGTTTCCTGTTCCTGACGGGGCATATATGTTGATAAACCTGGTGTTGTTTATCGTGACAGCGAGACCTCTACTGTTAGGCAGTTGCGCCACGTCTGTAAGTAGGATCCCCTCTTTAGTCATAATCGCTGTGCCGAGGCTATTGTCATTGCCAGGATTGATGACGGCGTTGTAGCCAGTGATGTCGTCCAAACGGATAGCCGTTACTTCTTGCAGCATTAAGATGCCAATATCAGCGGCGTACAGAAAATCTTGGAGATTTCTCAGATTGAGGGTGCTGCTAATTTTATTTATATTCAAGGTTGCAATTCTGTACGCCTGTAAAGCCGTCATGTCGACTATACCGTGTCAGGTGGGGTACTGTTTGCCAAGGGAAGTGGATGCTTGCTCCACTTAGAAGTCGGCATCATCATCTGCCGCACGAGTATTTTTGATGGTGGTTTGTTGCCGGGTGGACACATCCTGTCGACGGTCGGGTGCCGTCCGTCCTGAACGTTGTGCTATGTCAGCCATCTCTGCATCATGGCTTTGCTCCTCCATGTCATCCGCCCAGTCTCGCGTGCACGTAACTTCCCGCGTGCACGTGTTGGGTGCAGGTGGAAGGTCCTTCAGACTAGCTGTACCGTCTTGAACGTGGATTCCACGGTCGGGGTCAGTGTCCTCATTTCGAGTCTTCCTTTTTGTTGTTCGATCTTCCGGAGGAGTTGCCTGTGTCGTCTCCGCCAGTTCTTGGCCTATTTGTTTCGCCTTTTCACGCAGAATTGGCGCGATTTCTGCTGCTCCCTGACGGGCTATTCGACGTTTCTTCCGTTTCTTTGGTGAAACAGTTGTAGGCTGCTGGTCATTATCCTGCGACGTGGCAATAGTATCTTCTTTGTGTTGCCCGACTTCTTCGAGTGATTTGCACATGCCTTCTTCTGCCGTCTTAGCCTGGTCTTGTTCTCCACGCCTGTCAGTTTCCTCGTCTTGTGAGTGTGCTGGACCTGTAGCTTCTGTGCTGCTAGTATCCATGGCTACGCTACCATCGGGAACGTCGGCATAAGCAACTATCGCCGTGTCGAAACACATGTCTGAGGCGACGTCACTGCGTAGTGCGGCGGCGTACGTCACGGGTAGCGTGGCCATTTGACTAGGCGGGTCTCGCTCCCCAGTCGGCAGTTGCGTCACACGCCGTTGAACACACTGCGCGCGGACGTGTTGGGTCGAACCACAACCCGAGCAGGTTCTCGGCTGGCCATCGTAAATGATGATCGCTCTATATCCACCAATCCAGAGATACGACGGGATATGTTTCAGCATGTCAATCTTAACTTGCCTGACTCCATTTAATACTGGATACTTGTGCAAGCTAGACCATTTTTCGGCGACATTGCTGATAATGGCGCCATAGTCTCTCAGTTTGTTGTTTATCTTCTCGGGCGTTACTTCAAAGGGGAGCTCAAAGATTCGAACCGTTCGTATTCCCATCCCGGCACGCGAAACCGTGACCTGCCCTATGTGTCCGTCTGAATGTTTGAATTTTGCCACCCCACCACATGCTTCTACAATTTGGTCGCACTTGTCAGAACTGGATAACTTAAGGAACACAGTCGGACTGACAATCGACAAGTGTATTCCAATCAATTCATCCACTTTGATCTGAAAAGTTTCTTCGATAAATGCCTCAAATTCGTAAGATTTCGGTCGGGCGTAGTTCGGATCGAAAATCAACTTCAAAGTATCCTGTCGCGTTGTCTGATCCATTATGTCAATCTACATATGTGATCGTGAACTATGACTAACGCAGAAAGCGCGCACTCACCACACAGCGCCGGCCGCTCGCAGCGACGATGTAAACACCGCAACAGCCGCACCGCACGTCCGCACAGCACGGCCGCTGGCGGCGGAATACCACTGAGCTAAAGAGGCGCAGCCTAGCGGCACTCTTGAGTACTTCGGCCTTACGGTCACCTGCATCATCAGACTTCAGCTGACAACACTTCATATTAGCTTCTAATATTTGCAGCTATGGCGACCCATTACTTCTTGGCTACACATCTGACACGTAACCGATGTGCTCTCCAAACAACAACACTTGCATTTCAGAACATGTCTTTCACACATGTCTACAAAATCACCTTCACCATCAAATACAGTTTCCTTGCGACTGACAGAGACGTAGGCAAAGTTTAAAGTTACTATTTACATTACATTACGTTAATCACAAAAACGGTAATTTACATCTGCAGCGGAAGAAAATCCCATACCGCCCAGCGTGGGGCTCGAACCCACAACCCTTGGATTAAGAGTCTCACGCTCTACCGACTTAGCTAGCCGGCTGTCTCTGTTAACACTTGCCGGGTAGCACGTCACACAGTACTCGTTTGGCTTGGGTGGTCCCATACAGAATCTCTCCATGCTGCCTAATATTTTCCTAACGTCACACTCGTCACGTACTTCACTTTTATTTCATAATCATTTCTGGGAGGTAAAGGAATTGCATGACAACATGCAGAGCTAGTGGCGTCAAAATTAACACACATACTTGATGTGACTCAAAAGCCGAACGAGTTGCTTTCCGACGTTGTTTTAGATGTGCAAGTGCCAGTCAAAACTCGTGGTGACGGCACCCTGCCGACCATTTCGCAGGTAAACACCGGTCTTGTTCTGTGTGTTTCAAGCTCAAGAGCAACTCCAAGCAAAAAATGGTCAACAGCAACATTCAGACGGTTTCGTACTGTTCAATTGCTACATTAAAACGGTATGTTTCTTTTTCAGAACTGGAAAAACACGAGCGTGACAGCATTCGAAAATGTAATCATCAGATCCGAAGTCCGACGCCTGATCCATTAGGCCACACGGTCACTGGCGACCTACTCAAACTTGTATACGACTCATCTCGAAACGCTCACACCCCTGAGGAATTGTGTTTTCGTTCTGCACAGCCGTTGCCCCTTGCTCTTTCCCACCCATTCGTTACATTCAACCTCTTACGACACCGACCAAATATACACTGGGAAACAAGACCACACACTTTGTGCATCCGGAATCGAAGGCAGGGCGTCCCTCGCCGCATTTGCTACGATCGCCATTTGCTACTTCTGCAGAAGCGGCGGCGGCGACGACGACGACGATTACGACGACGACCGCGAGAGGCTCTGAAATATGTGAAAAATATATCTATAAAACGTAATTCAGACTGCCTCGTCCCACCTTATGCTCTACCGCTTTCGCAAATGCTTTATCTGGCTGGCTTGAGGTCGGTCGCTCGACGGCGCGTTCGGCGCGGTCCCGCCCGTAGCCGGCGCGCCGTAAGGCACGGAGGCTCGCACTGGGGCGTATCGCTTCCAGACGGGCTTGCCGCGGTAGTCCTCACAGGGGAAGTGATGTGTCTCTTATAGCCTCTCCTTCCCAAGTGGCTCTTTCCGCCTTCCCGTGGTGCCAGACGTTAAGCTTGGCATTCTGCCTTGCGACAAAAGGGAGAGCTGCGACCCAACCCGATGCGAAAGCGAAGGGTGCATGGCACAGGGGGAGCTGTGTCGAGGGACCGTACATCAGTCTCTTCTTTTCGCAGGGCACAGACCAACAGGTGCTCTGCATGCCGGTGATCTCGTTTGTCGGCGTGGGATCGCGGCGCGTGTCGGCAAGGGTGCTTCGCCGCGCCCCTGGGTATCCGGGGCGTGTTCTGCCAAACCCAGGTGGTGGTAACATCGCCTGGGCCAGGTTAGATGGGTCCAGACCGCCGAACGCCTGGGGGACCGGCCCGCCACCTGAGTAGGAGTGGGTGCCTGGCCGAGAAGTGGAAACTCGGGCAAGTAGGCGGCGAAGGGCGAGAGGTGCATCCGCCTCTCCGGAGTGCGGGGTGCAATTGCCGGGGTGCGTCGCGTGAAATCGCCGATGACGGAGTCACCGAGGGGGACCAGTGCGCTGGAAACGGCGCGCTGAACCCAGCAGCTCTGGAGTGCTCTTGACCTAGGGGCGAGGTCGGTGAGCGAGCTGCAGAAGTCCACCCCCCCCCCCCCCCCCCCATGCCAGAGGAGCCGGTCTGGGGCAAGAGACGGGCTCCCACCCCCCTTTTTTATCACTCGTTCATCATGGCTACACCAGAAAAGAGTGATTCGAGTGCGCCAACGCGAGCTTCTGTGATGTCTGAACCCGCTCCTCAGGACGAGTCGGGACAGGCAATTGAGGAAAATGTCTTACAAAGACACACAAGAATAACATTGCTCCTTGAGCAACACATCAAAAATGGCAAAATTAGTCAAGCGGCTTTGACTATAATCAAAAATGAACTGGCGGCGTGGGCTATCGCAAACGCCAAGCTTGAAGGCCGCGTCGAAGAACTTACAAAAGAAAATGAAAGACTAAGAAAACAACCCGGAAAGACTTGGGCGGCGGTGGTCGCACAAGCGCCACCAAAACCGCAGACTACAAAGGATGTCATTGCAAAAGTCACTAAAAGATCAGACACAACGGTTTTCCTAAGGACCCTGCCTGGTCAGGACACTAGCGTAAAAAGAATCCCGGAATTGCTTACGACCACTATCAATCCAGCAAAAGACAAAATTAAAATAAATAAGGTCAAACCCAGCAGTAACTCTGTTATTGTTGAAGTCGCATCAGAAGAGGACAAAGAGAACCTATTAAGCAATGCAAAACTAAACTCGGTGGTCAAATGCGAGCCACCAAGGAAAAGGAACCCATTGGTCATCTTATGTGATGTACCAACAATTATGACATATGAAGAAGTGCAAAAATCTATAAAGGCTCAGAGTTTCGAAGATATGACAGAAGAAGAATTCAAAGCAAATTTCAATTTGAGATTCAAAACTGGGCCTCGGGTCCGTGATGTGGTCCATCAAGTTGCCGAGGTCTCCGCTCAAATGTGGAACAAAATTACAGCAGTGGGCAAACTATACGTCGGCTTTCATGCCATAAATACACGCGACTATCTGGTCGTACCGCGTTGCCACAATTGTGGAGATCTCGACCACGTTTTGAGGCACTGTACCAGGGGGTCGGCCTGCTCGAAATGTGGCGAGGATGGCCATGTCAGGAAGGACTGTAGGGCTGCGGCAGTTTGCATCCCCTGCAAGAGACGGGGTAAAAAACCCTGTCGCAACTTGGGACGTAGCTGCCCCACCTACAGACTTCTGGAACAAAGGCTTATTTCAAGAATAGACTATGGCTGATCAAACCAAAGCCAACAGAATGCCCAAAAGAAAATCCCCAAGCAAAAGGAGGAGGGATGCCATGAGGGCGAGTGCCTTCAAGCTTTTCTTGAGGTCGCACATGGGCACCACAACCAGAACCGTAGACATAGGCACTCAAACTGACTCTACCACTACGGATAGAGGGACACAAACTAGGCCTCTGGCAGTCACGCTACCCTCCTCCCCAAGCAGGGAAACAAGGCCGACTAAAGACCTACAGCAACGGCATCCTGTACCAGAGACTGTGGCAGTCTCAGCAGAAATAAATATAACAACAAAACAACCAGTTCAAGAAAATAAAATAACTAGTTCAAGTGAACCAGCTGCAACAAAAGATCCTGTAGTGAGGCTGCCACCTGTCGATCCAGTTAGAGTCTATCCAAACCTTGAACTCACCATGCAACTGGCGAGGCTGGAGCAGCCGACTACCCTGACCACTGCCTTGAGACATGTGGTTCGGGTGGGACATGAATATGGACAGAGAGTCACCTTCTCGGTAATGGAGGCTGTGGACAGAATTCAGCTCAAGTCATTGAATCTCCCCACTGACTTCTGAGCCCTGCGTGACCTACTAAAGAAAGTCTTTGACAGACGTGGTGAAAAATTCGACCTGAACGAAATTTATCGACAAGCAGTTCTGGCAAATGGATGTATCACATTTGACTGGAACAAAACATGGCCTCATGACAGAATTCATACATACACTCCATAGACAACTACATGACGGAAATCACCATTGGCCAACTCAACACTCATAACAGCAGACTTGTCATGCAGGAGTTACGAAGGGAAGTGGAGGAGAGGAGACTGGATGTGGTCTGTCTGCAAGAGCCGTACTCCCTAAACGGGAAGATAGCTTTCACAGCTGCGACCTGGCAAGTCGTCTGCAGAGGAGAAGACCCAAAAGCGGCAATAATTATTACAAACAAACTGATAAGGGCTACAGTCCTAACGCAGTTCACAACCAGCCACTGCAACGTCGTGGAGCTGCAGTCTCCATCAGGAGCTATTATTGTGATCAACATGTACTTCCAATATGGTGATGATATTGAAAGACACCTAGCACACCTCACCACAGCTATCACGGCGTTGCGGGGGCGGAAAGCATTTGTGACTGCCGATATGAATGCCAAATCCCCCCTATGGTACAGCGGCACCAGAGATCCCAATGGAGAGAAGTCAGAAGAGGCCATCATGGCCTTGCAGCTTGTGGTGGCTAACAAGCCTGGCAACCCTCCGACCTATGCGGCGGGAGGTGGCCAAGGCAAAAACATCGATGTGACCCTGGCTACGCCAAATGCAGCACACCTAATCCAGCAATGGAAAGTAGTGGAGAATGCCACTACAAGTGACCATAATCTCATTACTTTCAACATAGGAGATGGCGAGAGGCGTTTGGCCATAGGGTGGGAAATACAATATAATTACAATAGAGCCGACTGGGAGAGACTTGCTGGGGAGTGCAACATTCCTCCGTTATCAGAAGGTGACGACCACAGAGACCTTGACGTTGACAACAGAGCCAAAGAACTGGTTTCAGTAATAACTCGAGCAGTCAAAGCAGCCGTACCTACTAGGAGGAGGGCCATGGCGGCCTCTCCGTCACCATGGTCTGCTGAACTAGAGGAGATGCGCCGGTCGGTCAGAAGGCTCAGGAGGCACTACCAGCGCAGTGTCGTCTGACCAGAAAGGCAAAGATGGCTGCAGCTTTACCGGGAAGCCAAAGATAACTTCCAAAAGCAGCTACGGGAAGTTAGAACAAAGAGTTGGGAACACTTTGTTCTGAACCAATTAGCACTAGACCCATGGGGAGTTCCCTACAGGCTTGTCCGGGAAAAAATCCGTTCTCCGATGGAGCTCTCAACGGTCAGGCATGGATACCGAATGATGGGGTCTTGGCAGGAAACTGCTGAGGTCCTTCTCCACTCCCTGTTGCCTGATGATACTGCAGATGAGACAGACGAACAACGGCAGCTGCGGGAGAATAACAACAATGCATATGAAAATGATATGGCAGTCTATCCATTCTCTGAAGAAGAGGTAGCTGCCCTTATAAACTCCCTGAAGGGAGGAAAAGCTCCTGGGCCAGACGGTATTGTGGCGGAGGTGGTGCAATTCCTGGCCCCCCAGATAGTCGCCCCTCTAACTCATTTATATAACGAATGCCTCAGGCAGAAAAAGTTCCCTCGAATATGGAAGAGGGCAAATGTGGTAATTATAAAGAAAGGGGCTGACAAAGACCCAGCAGAAACTAAATCTTACAGACCTATCTGCCTGCTTGATCTGCTTGGGAAGATTCTGGAGAGACTTCTGGCTGATAGACTGGCTGCACACCGAGTGCTGTGCGGAATGATCAACAGGCAGTTTGGCTTCAGGCCTGGACGATCGGCATCTGACGCAATCGCCCTGGCGGCCGAGGTCTGCGGCTCTACCCCGTACAAGTACGTTGTTGGCATCATGGTGGACATAAGTGGCGACTTCGACAACCTGTGGTGGCCTTCGCTCTTCTCCTGCTTAAGGGAGAAGGAGTGTCCAGGGCCGCTATATGGCTGTCTGAGGAGCTATTGTGAAGATCGGGAGGTCTGGCTATCATCTACTAGCACAAGAGTAAGGAAAACTATCACCAAGGGATGTCCCCAGGGTTCCGTACTGGGTCCGCTGTTCTGGGACATCCACATGGAACCCTTACCAGACACATTACAGCAAAGTGATGAAGTGCTGGAGGTGATAGCCTACGCAGATGACCTCCTCCTACTGGTCGGCGGCCGTAGCCGAGAAGACATAGAGCCTAAGATCGATAGAACAATAAACACACTTCAACTGTGGTGCCGTAACATTAAAATGAATATTTCACCGGCTAAGTCTACATACCTTCTTCTAAAGGGACAATTAGCTCGTAAACTAACTGTTAGGATAGATGGATCACCAGTTCTCCGGCGACGTGAGACACGCTACCTTAGTATCATCATTGATGAAAGGTGGACTTTTGGTAGACACTTCGAAACCGTAACTCAAAGAGCTTTACAGGTACTCAACAACCTCATCTCCATTGGGCACAAGCGGTTTCATCTTCCACCACATCTCATCAAACTTTATCATAACAGTATACTAACATCTATAGTGGGTTACGGCTCCGGAGTCTGGGCACACAGGCTCACGAGGGTGGTGCCCGCCATGACAGTGAGGAGAGTGCAGAGAAATATGATCCTGAGATCAGTGGGGGCATACAGAACTACACCGGGAGGAGTCCTGTTAGTTATAATGGGGCTTTGCCGCTTGGATATCAAAATTCGGGAGCAGGCCGCTTGGTACTGGACTAAAAAGGGGAATTTGGAAAAAACAGAGGAAATTCTGGGCATCAGGACTGAAAATAAAGTAGAGATTAGGAAAAAAGGGGAGCTGCTATGGCAACATTCGTGGGAAAACGAAGAAACAGGGCGTCGAACCTTTGAGCTCCTACCAGATGTCAGGGAAAAGATGGGAATGTCACATTTCGATCCATCCCGGGGATTCATCCACTTCCTCACTGGACATGGACCGTACTCGACATATCTATGTCGACTCGGTAAAAAGGCGACACCTGCGTGTGACTGTGGTGTTCCGGAGGATACTCCTGACCATGTAGTCTACGAGGGCCCCCTTTTCAATGATGTGGCCTCAGTACTGCGGGACCAACTACCACACAACGATACATATAGACTAATCAGACATCGCGACACTTTCCATATCATCAATAAACTGGCTAACGCGGTATCTCAGAAAGTCTTAAAGGACTACCTGAAAGAACTATATTAGTACAAGAAAGAGATAAACCAGGACACAGATAGAGTTCGATACCCTACTCCCAAACCGCCTGGGCGCGGAAAGGCCGACTTCCTCAGTCTGAATCCGCTGCGCCACAGGATTCTGGGGGAGTGGGGTGCAGCCTAACCGAACCAGACAACGCACCGGACTTGACCGTAGGATAAGTTAGTTGTAGGACTTAGTTTTAAGACATTATTATTAGAAACCTGCAGCGATTACCATCTTGGCCTGCCCAGTGTCAGAGGCACGCTCATTGGGGTTAGCTCAATGAGCAAGGCTCTATGGTAAGATTATATTAATTAGCTGACACAACTGTAACGCTGTAGGATTTAGTAACTAATCTTAAGATTACATGTTTGTAGTAGACTAACATTAACGTTTGCCCATTGCTTACTCCTGATCACTTACATACTAACTAGTTACTACATAGGACTTAGAATTAGCTGCTAATTATCTTTGTATAACTAACTTGGCCCACTAATCAAATAAGGCAGTGGGCTAGATGTAAAATTAACATTCTTTTATTGGAAATAAAGAATTTTTTTTTACAAAAAAAATGCTTTATCTGCGAAATTCGCCTTAATCACATCTCAGAGTAATTCTTAATAAAACGCCTGTCGCTAATTGTTCGTCATCACAGATACTGTTTGCTATACAGCCACGACGAGCAACTGATTTCCAAAATTCGTCTTCCTACTGTGAGGATGGAACTTACGACCCCTGGTTTAGGAGACCAGTGCTCTACCACTGAGCTAAAGAGGTGCGGCCTAGCGGTACTCTTGCGTACTTCGGCCTCACGGTCGTCTGCATCATCAGACTTCAGCTGACAACACTTCATATTACCGTCCAATATTTTCAGCTATGTCGACCCATTACTGCTTGGCTACACATCTGACACGTAACCGATGTGCTCTCAAAACAACAACACTTGCATTTCAGAACATGTCTTTCATACATGTCTACAAAATCACATTCACCTTCAAATACAGTTTCCTTGCGACTGACGGAGACGTAGGCAAAGTTTAAAGTTGCTATTTCCATTACATCACGTTAATAAGAAAAACGGTAATTTACATCTGCAGCGGAACAAAATTCCGTTCCGCCCAGCGTCTGGCTCGAACCCACGACCCTGGGATTAAGAGTCTGACGCTCTACCGACTGAGATAGCCGGCTACCTCGATGAATACCTGCCGGGTAGCACGTCACACAGTACTCGTTTGGGTTGGGTGGTCCCATACAGAATCTCTCCATGCTGCCTAATGTTTTCCTAACGTCACACTCGTCACGTACTTCACTTTTATTTCATAATCATTTCTGAGAGGTAAAGGAATTGCATGACAACATGCAGAGCTAGTGGTGTCAAAATTAACGCACATACTTGATGTGGCTCAAAAGCCGAACGAGTTACTTTCCGACGTTGTTTTAGATGTGCAAGTGCCAGTCAAAACTCTCGGTGACGGCACTCTGCTAATCATTTCGCTAGTTAACACCGGTCTTGTTGTGTGTGTTTCAAGCTCAAGAGCATCTCCAAGCAAAAAATGGTCAACAGCAACTTTCAGACGGTTTCATACTGCTCAATTTCTACATTAAAACGGTATGTTTCTTTTTCAGAACTGGAAGAACACGGGCGTGACAGCATTCGAACCTGTAATCTTCAGATCGGAAGTTCGACGTCTGATCCATTAGGCCACACCATCACTGACGACCAACTATAACTTGTATACGACTCATCTCGAAACGCTCGCAACCCTTAGGAATTGTGTTTTCGTTCTACACAGCCGCTGCCCCTTGCTCTTTCCCACCCATTCGTTACATTCAACCTCCTACGAGACCGACCAAATATAGACTGGGAAACCAGACCACACACTTTGTGCATTCGGAATCGAAGGCAGGGCGTCCCTCGCCGCATTTGCTACGATGGGCATTTGCTACTTCTGCAGAAGCGGCGGCGCGGCGATCACTACGACGACGACGACGAGAAAGATTGCGAGAGGCTCTGATATATGTGAGAAATACATCTATAAAATGTAATTCAGACTGCCTCGTCCCACCTTATGCTGTACCGCTTTGGCAAAGCGTAATTCTTAATAAAACGCTTGTCGCTAATTGTTCGTCATCACAGATACTGTTTGCTATACGGCCACGACGAGCAACTGATTTCCAAAATTCGTCTTCCTCCTCTGAGGATGAGATCTCACGACCCCTGGTTTGCTAGACCAGTGCTCTACCACTTTTTTTTAAATTCCTTATCCATTTTTTTATGCCTTATCCATTTCTTTTTCTTTTATTTTCTTTTAATTCAACTCCTTAACCACTTTTTTGTTTTGTTTTTTTGTTTAATTTTTTTTTCTGGCGCCTTAGACTGTTTTTTTTTTTCCTGAACCACTTTTTTTCTCTCTCTCTCTTTTTTTTAATCCAGGTATCCTAGCCACTTTTCCTTTAGTCTGTGCGCCTTCGACCACTTTTTATTGTTGTTTATGAGGATCCATATCAGTAGGCGCATGACGGGGACAACGAGGGCAGGGGTCAAAGAAATCGTGGTTTGGCCACGATGCCCCCACCATCACTCCCACCGAATGGCTCCTTCAGTGCATTTTAATTGTTGTAGGAAAGCGGTTATAGTCGTGTATATTTTTCGCCTGCTCTTTTTATTGTGGTAAGGAGAACTGGTTGTACGACGTCTGGGGGGGAGATCCCATTGCAAAGCCGTCATTCGAGTTTTCAGTCAACAGACATTCGAGTAGGAATCATGTGATTATACTGCAATATACAGCGAGCATTTATGAGACACTTATTGGGGGGCAGACGTAACATGAATGGATAAAAGAAAGGCATTTCCTTCATCTTGAACGTAGATTCATACTTCACTTCTTCATTACCCCTAAAATAGTACATTTAGTGTTAGACTGTGCGCTTTAACCAACACCTATTCGTTTGAATAAAATGATCAACATGTTTCCATAGATTTTCCTGTGTTCTGCATATTGCTTAATCTTTGCTGTACTCCATTTGCATAAAAAGCTTGAATTCCGTTTCGTCGTCACCACCTATTTTATTGATAATGTAATGGACAAACGGTCCCATTAAACAGTGTATTGCATTATTTTTGGTTTTGGGGTAAAACTTAGTTTCAGGTCTGAAAAGCACCATAGGAGTAATGGAACTGGGTGACGGGCGTTGCAGTAGTGCAATACTTTTCCTGAGCCAATGCCAATTGTTGAGATTTCCACCACACGTAAATCAGTGAATCACAGTGTCAACTAGTTTACATTTCTGACATAAGGGGGTTTCAGCTTTCCCAATTTTATAAAGCCGCTCGTTGGTGCTGACAATATTATTGACGGCTTTGTACCATGCCGTTACCACATGTGAATTGAGCCCGTTAAAATTAATATTCTCCCAAATTGCATCCCAGTTGTGACTCATATATTTCGTGGCACTTTTATTTTGTCCTTCATATTGTTGTCTTTGTCTCATGATATCTCTGGCTGTAATGTGCAGTGAAGTTCTGAGTTTCTCCTGAACATAGCTCAATTCTGTGTACAAGATCCTAACGTATCGCAGTCGGGGGTTAATTTTTTGTACGTCTGCCGGTGGTTGAAGGCTTTCTGGTTGGACACATTTAAACAATTGTGTAGTAATACTGCCGGCGTTTGCGTGAAATATGTTTAAAGACCTTTTTATGAAAAGCGCAGAAGCTTTATTGCGTATGTCCACAAGTCCGAGGCCTCCATTTCTAGGATGTAAAGTCGCAGTTCTTAGGTTAACCCTGAAGATTTCCCCCTTCCATAAGAAATTTGCAACCCTCGACATCATTTTCTGTGCTATCAACTTCGGCAAGGGAAATACTTGTGCCATATAGAATGCCTTTGAGAGAATGCAGAAGTTAATGAACCTGACCCTCTGAACCTGGTTCATAAGTCGTTGTGAGTTCTCAATAAGTCCCCCTTGAATCTTTGTTAAAACCTCTTTCCAATTGAGGGCTGTCATCCTCATTGGACATGCCGTCAGGATTGTCCCCAGGGTTTTATGGGTGGTAACTGACTTCGCCCAATCGATGTGTATCCGTTCAAGACCCCGCATTCCCAGGATTGTACTTTTATTTTCGTTCGTTGTCGCACCCGATGCGCGGCAGTAGTTTTGAAGAATGGCCCCTATTCGAATTACATCATCTTGCCCTCTTATGACGACACCAACATCGTCAGCATAGGCTCTCACTACAGTTTTCCTGCCAGTTATAGTTATGCCCTTTAACCTTTCATGAACACTTCTTAAAAAGGGCTCTAACGACACAACAAACAAAAACATAGATAAGGGATTTCCCTGTGGGATGCCGCGGTTTATTTGAATTTGCCGCGTCAGCTGACAGTTGACAGCTAATTTAGCGTTCAGACCAGTAGCAACGTTTTTTATAACATTAACTGTTTGGTGGACGAGTCCCAGTTTTGTCAGTACCTCAAATAGGAAGCGGTGATTCACCGAGTCGAAAGCCTTAGTAAAATCTATAAAAAGTAAAGCACATTTGATATTGGAAACCGATGCTAAGGCGATGATGTCTCTATATTCAGAAATCGTATTAAAAATACTTCTATTTGCTGCACATGACTGATGTTGACTAATTAATTTGTCGGTCAGAGGGGAAAGTCTCTTTTTTAAAATCCTGCATACTATTTTGTAGTCAGGGTTTAAAAGTGAAATAGGGCGGTAATTGTTTAAACTTTTCGTCCCTTTGTTTTTCGGTAGAAGTACAATTTTGCTGTCTTTAAAATCTGCAAGTATCGTCTGCTCGTTAAAAATCTCATTGACAATGCATGTAAACGTGTCACCAATTAAAAACCAGAACTGTCTGTAAAATTCTACAGGGAGTCCGTCGGGTCCAGCAGATTTATTCACCGGGGACTTGGTTATTGTCTCACGAATCTCTTCGTTACTGACTTCAGAAAGGATTTCGTCGTTTTCAGAACTTGTCAGTTGTGGGGATAAAACACTGAGAAACTCTTGCAGAGACCTCTCGTGAGGTGGGCTGGAGGAATATAATGCATAGTAGTACTGGTATACTGCACTTAGAATCTCCTTCTGAGACGTCAGTGTTGTCCCATTGGGGGTTTTAAGTTGACTAATAACAGTGCGTCGCCTATTCTTTGCATGCCGAAGCAGATGATATAAGGATGTTGTTTCATCATCTACCACCGACTTCGCCTTTGACTTCAGTTTTAAACCTTCCATCTGTTGTCTTTTAATGGCGAGTAATTTCGCTTTGGTGTGTCTGATGTCTTGTAATCTAATGGTTGACACGTTTGCCTGTTCATAGAGGTCTCGCAACAAACTGTAATAAAATTCTATACTGTTTTTTAACTCCCACGCTCTTTCTCTGCTGTATCGGGTACACACTTTTCTCAGTCTCGGCTTTGCAACCTTAATCCATCAGTCTAATACTGTGGGCTGCCTCTCGATCGATCGCAGACATAAGGTCCACGCATCCGATACCGCTTCTGCCAAATATTGCTCTTTTAAGAGAGAGACATTTAGATGCCACTGGTTCCTAAAAATCTGAATCGGCTGTGGAGCTAAATTAATGCACGCGTTCATACTGCAGTGGTCACTAAAATATACAGGTACGATTTCTGAATTTAGTAGACATCTTTCCAAGTTTTGGGAAACATAAATTCTGTCTATTCTACTGCGCGAAGTCTGTGTTATATACGTATATTCAACCTTCGTTGGATATTTTAGTTCCCATGCGTCCTTAAGTTTTAGGTCGGTTACTAGGCGTTTAAGTTCCAAAGAACGGTTAAAATGTGGTTGTTCATCTTTACGATTTAACACACTGTTAAAATCACCGCCCATTATAAAACTGTTTGGGTTTCGACGTAATAAATATATAAGTTCCTCTTTATAAAATGCTGCCCTGTCCTGTCTATTACTATTTCCTGAGGGCGCGTATAAGTTAATCAATGTGGTACCTAAAACGTTAATACTAATTGCCCATCCATATTCCAACCGCTCCACTTGAGATACGGGAATCCCTTCCCTGAGCAGAACCGCTGTTCCTGTATGTGTTTCACAAGATACGTTAACAATTGCGGTGTATGGTATTACAAATTCCGTCGTTACAACCTCCTGTAGCAAAGCGATATCGGTTCCAGAGTCATACAAAAATTCCTTGAGCGCAGCTAGCTTTAATGAGGTTCGAATTTTATTTATATTGATCGTTGTGATAGAGTATGCTTGCATCTCTAACTTGCTACTGGCCACCGACAAAGTTGGTCAAAAAACTGTTGTACTTTTGGTATGCTGAAATCCGGTTTAGAACTACAGTCATTCAGAACTTGGTAGCAGTCCTAGTAACACGGTCGCTAAACGTTAGTTTGTCTGCCATTGTCATCCCGCACCTTAGTACTGAGGGGCTGTTCGACATTGAGTGTGTCAGGAGGCTCATCTGGAGCACCTTCTCTGACAATTTCATATCGTATATTTTTCTGTGATTTTACGTCTGACTTCTCCGCTTTTTGTTTGGCTTGGGTGCGAGAAACAGTAAGATTCGGTTGTGGTTTTAGCGTACGGCGGTGGATGCCCTGAAAACCCTGACCTGATTTTGTTGTGGCAACACTCGACGCGGCCGCTTCAGCAGCAGTGTCTAGAGAGAACTGGTTTGTAAACACTGCCTGCTGTTTACATACTACCTTCGTTTATTGTGATGCTTGCGACGGTGTTTGCTTATTTTCCGGTTCAGGAGTAAACAATTTCACTTGTTTACACTCTGGTGCCGTTTGCTGTGCTGTTGCGGTGTCGCGGTGTTGTTGTTCTACCGCTTCCGCGAACTTCCTGTCGGTAAACAGCTGATTATCGCTGTTTACAGCTGGGCAAGTTGTCACTGCTTGGGGGACTTCTACTTTCTCGCTGTGGGCAGCTGCCGTTGCATTTTCTGGCAGTGAGCGAGATGTATCAGAAACTGCAATTAAATCTACTTGCATTCCGTCTTGGGGCACATGCAGATTTTCATCGCCAGCTTTCTGTTTACGTACAGTAGGAGATTGTCGGGAGGTGTCGTCATCAGAATGATCATCTGTATGTTCAAGTGGTCGTTTCTTGGTTAGTACGTCTAACTCACGGGCAGAGGAATCACAATTGAAGCGTGTTACCAGGGGTGGAAAATCACTGCCATCAACAGCAATAGTTCCAGAACTAGGTACAGGATCCGAACCCTCACCCTGTTTGGCTGTGTTATCGGTTGCCAAAACTTCGCTCAAGGTCATCTTGCGGCGTTGGACTAAATTTGTTTTTAGTACAAAGACACGACGGGGACAGTCATGCCTTAAATGACCCGATTCATTGCATATATGGCACGTAGGGGTTTGACCAGTATAAATCACGTGTGCTTTATGCCCGTCAACAGTTATATGAGATGGGATATTCGTCTTTACTTCCATCTCTACCGAACGAATACCATTGAAGCTCTGAATTTTAAATTGCTTCGACCAACGTTCGTTAACTATATCCTTTACCTCACCACATTGAGACAGGGCAACCTTGATTTTCTCATTATCTATCTCGATAGGTAAATTTAACACCCGCACAGATCTATAAAGAGCATAAGCTCTCCTGATAGCCAATTTACTTGTAGTGCCGTCTCTATGCAAAAATTCGACATGATACCCGAATTTTCCAATAATTTTATCGACCGAAACGGGATCCAAAAACTTTACGAAAACACAGTAGTTGTCAGTATCTAGCTGAGTGGTATGCACCATATCAGAATTTATGCCAAGTACCTGATCAAGCCAATCATGAATTTCCAGAGCAGTCGGCTGAACACGTCGTGTTTCCTTAGCGAAGGCAAAAACCAGCGTATTCTTCCTCACAGTTGTAGCCATAGTATGCAGTAATCAAGGGGAGATTCCAGTAATTAACGAAAAGTCCACAAACGACAAATAATCGTCGGTAGAAAACACAAAAACAGAACACAGGAGGCAGAAGAAAACACGAGTTACACACGAAGAAAATCACAAAACTCAAAAACACCGAAATGCAAAGGTAAACACTGGCGAAACACTGACTACTCGCAGCAAACGGAGGCACCACCGTACGCGTCGGCAGCTAGAGCCAGAATACCTAGCAGGCTGCCTCGGTGAATACCTGCCGGGTAGCACGTCACACAGTACTCGTTTGGGTTGGGTGGTCCCATACAGAATCTCTCCATGCTGCCTAATGTTTTCCTAACGTCACACTCGTCACGTACTTCACTTTTATTTCATAATCATTTCTGAGAGGTAAAGGAATTGCATGACAACATGCAGAGGTAGTGGCGTCAAAATTAACACACATACTTGATGTGACTCAAAGGCCGAACGAGTTACTTTCCGACGTTGTTTTAGATGTGCAAGTGCCAGTCAAAACTCGCGGTGACGGCACCCTGCCGACCATTTCGCTAGTTAACACCGGTCTTGTTGTGTGTGTTCAAGCTCAAGAGGAACTCCAAGCAAAAAATGGTCAACAGCAACATTCAGACGGTTTCGTACTGCTCAATTGCTACATTAAAACGGTATGTTTCTTTTTCAGAACTGGAAAAACACGAGCGTGACAGCATTCGAACCTGTAATCATCAGATCCGAAGTCCGACGCCTGATCCATTAGGCCACACGGTCACTGACGACCAACTATAACTTGTATACGACTCATCTCGAAACGCTCAAACCCCTGAGGAATTGTGTTTTCGTTCTACACAGCCGCTGCGCCTTGCTCTTTCCCACCCATTCGTTACATTCAACCTCTTACGAGACCGACCAAATATAGACTGAGAAACAAGACCACACACTTTGTGCATTCGGAATCGAAGGCAGGGCGTCCCTCGCCGCATTTGCTACGATGGCCATTTGCTACTTCTGCAGAAGAGGCGGCGGCGACGGCGGCGACGACGACCGCGAGAGGCTCTGAGACATGTGAGAAATACATCTATAAAATGTAATTCAGACTGCCTCGTCCCACCTTATGCTTGTAAAGGAACTGAAAATATTGTGATTTAATCGCAGAGGTGCTGAAAAATTGTTCCAGTGACACACCAGAGAAATATCTGGTAAACTTTTTATCTTTGAGAGGTATGAACGACTACTTTTTGTTCTGATGGGCTGGTGGGATGTCGTACTGTCTAATTACTAGTGTGTGTGTGTGTGGTAAGTGAAAGAGTTAAAAGACGCAAGATGTGTTTTGTATTATTTTCATCGCACAACAAGCCTTATTCCCATGCCTATGGAGTATTTATGTTAAGCAGAGAAGGCGAGTTTTAGATGGAACCGAAGATCTTCAAAACGACGCTGCTCAACAATAGAGGTGCGTGATTGTGCTCTCTACTTTCCTTTCGTGGCCGCTCAAATTACTTCCGATTCGTTTTGCCGAGACATTCAGAACCTGCAATCTTCTTTTTCTTATAAAAATACTAGTCCGATGGAAAAGAAATACTCTGAGATTTAAATAATTGCCATTCGTTTACCCAGGCCACGGGGAATGATAGAACGTACGTGCCTCTACTCTGAATGTACGTTCGCAATCTCCGAGTGTGTTACGACGAAATTATTTCACAATGAAAATTTCTCATCAGACCGCAACCACTCGCACGCGAATGTACGTACCCTCTGAATGTATCTAGTCAGTCACGCGCGTTGTTCAAAAGCTTTACTTTTAATATTCAGTGGATTACATTTCCGAAATTAATTTTTGTTTATGCTGCAAATCGTACTTCACGCGAAGTATTTATTACGTAAGTTTCAGGCTCAATTTAATAAAAAAAAGGATTCCGAATAATAGAAATAAAGAATAACAACCAAACAAATCAAACCTAAATAAACAGAAAGAGGGAACGTTACAATGGCGACCGAGTGCCATGACCATAATTTCAGTAAAAATCAGTAGAATTGTTAGTTGAAATATTTAAGCTTTTTTCTTGCCATCCATTATTGCCACTACAACATATTGTTTCTGTTGCATGTCATGCGAGCTACGTACCAGAATCGAAAAACCACATGGAAATTACTAATTTTCGAAAAAAAGTTTTGGACCATTTAATGTTAATTCTTCTCACTACAAAACCGTCAGAAAACACACGTAAGGTAAGAACAACAGCACTAATCCGCTTTAGTTGAAAGTAAATGTGGGACAGTTTTTTTTCATTTTTTCGACACCCACTGCGTAGAACGCATCAATTCCTTTTTCCAAATTCTTTTCCATTTCTTTTTAGTTTACGTAAAAATTGCATTAGTTCATTTTCTATTATATGTAAATGCATCACAAGATGGCGGACAATTTTATTGATTGAGCGCGAAAAAAGTAAGAGTCATTTATCAGTCTTCTGTTTTGCCAGAGACATATTTTACTACGTGAATTTTCACGGACGAGTGCAAAGCCATCTGTGATTTATTTACGTGTAGTACGAGCTGTAGTGATAGTGAAGTTCGGCTGCACGCTGTTTTGTGTTGTGAATCGGCATGGTGAAACTCAGATCTCAGACAAAATCATGGATAGTTCGTCAGATGAGGAATCAATAGTCCAACCCTTACAAAACTTTGAGGCCGAAAGTACTGCGAATACCGAAAACACAGTCGCAGCGACCGGCAGTGCTCAGTCGCAGGCGACGGGCGACAATATGTCGACTACAGAAACAAATACGAATGCTGACAATACACAAGACCCAGTAGAAACAGACCTTATACGCATGTTTAGAGAGATGCAGACAAATTTAATGTCGCAGTTTGTAGCTCAAGTTGTAGAAAATGTTGCGTCACAAATGCAAGCTCACACAGAAAATGTTGCAGCTCAGATAGGTACTGTTAACACACGAGTAGAAAATGTTGCAGCACTAATGCAAGCTCACACAGAAAATGTTGCAGCTCAGATAGGTACTGTTAACACACGAGTAGAAAATGTTGCAGCACAAATGCAAGCTCACACAGACAATGTCACAGCGCAGATAAACGCTGTCACTACCCAGATAGCCAGTGTAACGACACAAATGGACAAAATAGACAATGACGTGAAGAACCTGACCGACATGCAAAATAATCTGACGACTCAACTGACCCAGTTAAAAAGAGAGGGAGCAGATCAAGTGATAGAGGTACTACGCGAAGATTTAAATTACATGAGCCAAGACATTGATAACTTAAAGTCCACAGTTAAGGATATGCCAGAACAGATCCGTACCTTAACCGAAAATTTTGAAGCTATGAGTTTTCAGCAGACCGAGCTTAGTGTCAAAATGCAGGAGGCTGTAGACCAAGTTGATGACATGACGAAACAACAAAAACAGCAGTTTGACGAATTTTTAGAGGAAAAAGACAAACATATCAACCGTACATTAGAAACAGAACTGAAAAAAGCAATAACTAACACTGTAGAACAGGAGTACACTACCCAAAACACGTCTGTAACTAAACTTCCAACTGACCTAGCCTAGTTACAAAAGAGACTGATACAGGACTTACCTGACTGGAAAAAACATGTAGACGAGCAACTAAAGAGTAAACACCATACACAGAACGAAAGAGAACAAGATTCAGAAGAGGAATTTGATGACAGACGGACAGGTAAGAGTGACGACGCAGCAAACAGTTTTCTTTATAACGATGTACCCATGTTTTCACCAAACCAAGGTCGTTACGGTAATCAACATTACCGCGACGAACGACAGAGACACCAGACAACCGAACCAACTTTGTCGGCTGTTCTGTTAGAGGAAAGCCTTATAAAACACAGGCAGTTTCAAGTGTTTATCCCAGAAAAAAAAATCCGTCCACCCGGTAATTTTTATAAAGTCATTTAATAATGTGTTGCCTAAGACCTGGTCTGAAAAGCAAAAAATACAGTATGTAACTGGATATATTCAAGGGGATGGTGCCCTATGGGCAATGGAAATGTCGGAAAATTGTCAGACATTAGAACAATTTGAAGCTGCATTTTTATCTAAGTATTGGTCCCATGGTGTACAAGAGAGATTGAGAAAAGCTCTGTTTAACCCGGAGCCATACAATGCAAAATTTGGATCACTCCGGAAGTATTTTGAAAAATACTTAAACAAAACGCGATTCTGGGACGAGCCCGTCACACACACAGACGTACTGCGCATCCTGAAGGCAAAATTACCGATCAGTATCAGAGAAAAATTAGTACAAGTACCAGAGAGCAATCTCGAATATTTCCTATCTGTATTAGATTCTATCGATATAATTAATGAGGATGCTAGGCAAAATCAAGCCTACCAAAACAATTTTCGTGGCAGCGGTAGCAACCAGCTTATACAGCGCCAGCCGCATTACGGCGTCAACAATGTAGCGTGCGCGGCTGAATCGCGACCGGCTTTTGTCGATCGCGCCCCTACAGCACAGATGCCAGGCCCGAGTTCGGGAGGAAATTACAACTGCTACAATCAGACCTGCCATCCGCAATACAATAGAAAAGGAAAAAACGGGGATAGGAATTTTTCTGGTTATTCCGGTTACCGAAAACGTAACTGGTACAGAAATGTCAATAGGTACCAGTGGGGAAACAGTTATAATAATTTCCAGCCTGAATTTAGCCGCAACCACACGGGAGATCATCAAAGTAGGCAGTGGCAATATCCTGCTAACAGCCAAGCCTATCAATCAGAAACGCTAGGTGACACTATTTCGCTAAACTCAGGGCAAAACCACGACAGAAATACTCAACCAAGGAGCAACACGTCAGGGGTAAACATAATTGAAGTCGCAAACGAAACACAAACAGATATGAACTGTGGAGCGTTAAACTAAACATGGCCTCATTATGCTCCCCAATGTTGGCCATAGATTGTCGTGGGGGCGATCCATGCTGTCATGATAGTAAATTGCTCAGGTACCAAGATGAAACGGATATGCGTGATTTATTGACCAAGGAGGAAGAACCACAGTCATGTGAAGGTGATGGTATAGTACAAGCTAATTTACAGGCCGTAGTAGGAAAAGTACCTACGCATATCCTTGTAGATACTGGTGCGAAAATTAGTGTGATGTCCAAGGCACTATTTAAAGAGAATAATATCCACACGACTTTACCTACCTATCCAGTACAAAATTGTCGGATATTAGGAGCCATAGGCGGTAAATCCAAGTTAATTAAAATGCAAACCATGGTCGAAGTGCAGATTGAAGACATTGTTTTTCAGTCAATTTTTCTAGTTGTAGAAGGGTTGACAGAACGGTGCATTTTCGGCATGGACTTCTTAAGGGAAAAGTATGCTAAAATTGACTTGGAATCTGGAAAGTGTCATTTATATATTAACGGAAAGAACTGTAGTGTGGATTTAATAAAAGTCAAGAGTAGGAACGACAAAGCTTGTCGAAATATACACATCCAAATCCTATAGGTCAATACTTCACGAAATAGCGACTCGAGTGAACTGTGGTATCAGCAGGTAGAGCAGCATGAAATTGAACAGAAAATATCTGAATGCTCGGAAATCTCACAACAACAGAAGGGTGATCTTAGAAGTGTATTGTTACGCTATGCTCGTGTGTTTGATAAAAGACCCGGGGTCATTAGGACGTATCAGTATAGCATGGATGTCCGGCCCCACGACACTTTCTGTAAGAATTCCTATTCTATACCTTGGTCACAAAGAGAGGCAGTGGCTCAAGAAATAAAGAAAATGCTCTCGTGGAATATCATAGAGACTTCATTATCGCCTTATTGCAGTCCACTATTAGTGGTCAAGAAAGCCGACAATTCGGTGAGACTCGTTCTCGACGCAAGGGAAATTAATAAGATTCTAGTTCCAGTAACCACCCGAGCTGAAAACCTGGAAGAACAGCTGCAGCGTTTTCATGGGGTGCAATATTTAACTAGTGTAGACCTCCGTAGTTCATATTGGCAAATCCCACTATCACCTGATAGTAGGAAGTATACAGCATTCATATTTGCAGGTAGGTCCTACCTGTATTGTGTTCTACCGTTCGACACTGTTTTAGGACCTGACCTTCTTGACAAACTCACAGTTTATATAGATGACATATTAATAGCAACACCTACATGCGAAGAACATATAGAGCTTTTGGAAAGAATGTTACAGAGGATTTCAGCGTCAGGTGTCACAGCAAACCTTAGCTAATTAAAATTTGTGAGAAAAGACATAAAATTTCTCGGTCACATAATTTCGCCGGCAGGGATAAGACCCGACCCAGAAAAACTGTTAGCCATAAAAAACTTTCCCGCGCCGTGCACAAAACGACAGCTAAAGGCATTTGTGGGATTGTGTTCTTTCTTTCGCAGGTTCGTGCCGAACCAATTGCTCAATAGCCCTGCATTATTGGGCCTCTTAAAGAAGGACAAACAGTGGATCTGGACGCCTCAATGCCAGACCGAGTTTGAAAAAATAAAACATGCTTTGGTTAATTCTAAAATACTAGAACATCCTGACATGAGCAAAGATTTCTGTATAGCGGCGGATGCTTCATTTTCGGGACTAGGAGCCTGTCTATTTCAGCTGGACATAGGCGCTAGCTCCGACAATGTTAAGATAATTAGTTTTGCTAGCCGTACTCTGTCAGAATGCGAGCGCAGGTATTCCACAACAGAATTGGAAGCCCTTTCTATTTTGTGGGCTATTAAAAAATTCCACTATTATCTATTTGGCAAACATATACGAATCTACAGCGACCATCAGGCATTAAGCTTTTTACTCACTTGTAGGTTGCTACACAATCGCCTTGCGCGGTGGACGTTATTTTTGCAGTCTTATGATTTTGAAATTATATATGTGAATGGCAAGGATAACGTAATCGCCGACGCACTGTCAAGATTACCACAAGGACTACCTGAGTTCGAAGAATTGGTAGGAGAGAACACAGAATTTAAAGTTATGCTCATCAAGGACACAAAATTCAGGAAATATTTTTTGGATATGTGCAATAATATGGCCAAATTACAGGAAGAAGATGACCGGTGGAGAAAAGTTAGATTCCAGTTAAACAATAACCCCCCTTTACCCATAAGACAACATTACAAATTACACAAGGATGTATTATTTTACAGAAGGAACATGTACAGCGATACATGGTGCGTTTGTGTGCCCGAAGCATATGAGATAAGTTTAATTTGGCATACTCACTACGCTTGGGGACACTACGGTGCCCGCAAGTGCTATAAGAAATTAAATATGTACTGTTACTTTCCCAATATGCTTCGACGCACACAACAAATTTTGAAAACTTGTATTATTTGTCAGAAGGTTAAGCCTGTCAATCTGAACTGCGAGACAGAGTTGCATCCTATTTTACCAAAAAACCCACTAGAGCTAGTATGCATAGATGCTATGGGTCCTTTACCCTCTGCCAGGGGAGGCGTAAAATATATTATTTGAGTATATGATGTATTTTCAAAGTATGTGAAATTATATGCCACAAAAACAACTGCAGCTAAGCCTATTATCAGACGTATGCTAAACGACTACTTCCCGTCTGTTAGGAAACCACAGGCGATTTAACAGATAACGCAACCAATTTTACGTGCCATGCTTGGAAAAAATTTCTGAAAGAACAACAGGTTAAACAAATACTGATATCCCGGTATAGCCCGCAATCAAACCCTATTGAAAGAATATTCCGTGAATTGAATAGGTTTATGACGACATACGTAGCCAACAAGCAGTCTAAATGGATTGAATACTTAAACGTTTTTGAACAGGTGGTAAACAATCTCCCAATATACGACACTGCAGTTACGCCGTCAGAACTAATACGCAATAAGAAAGAAAATAATGAATGGGTAAACCCTGTCCCGTCTTTTCCTAGACAACCCGTCGACCTAAATGAAAAAATAAGGCAAGTATTAATCTCTATCACACAACAGGCCCAATGCCGAAAGAAGCATTATGATAAACGGCTACATGGTGTTACCAGATTTATAATCAGAGAAAAGGTGTTACTCAAAACTCACATGAAATCTTCCTTGCTAGCTAAGAAAAACGCTAAGTGGCAAATGAAATATACTCGTCCGTACGTAATCGCACATATTCCGCACGACGGTTGTTATTTACTTGCATACCCTCACAGTGGTAAGATCAAAGGGCTGTATGCACACAGAGACTTAAGAAAATTCTACTATAATTAAGTATCATACGTCATATCTAATAATGCACAAGTATAAAATAAGTTACTGTAAAAAAACAAAAGGAACGAGCACGATTAGGATAAAGAAAATACATCTAATGCAGCTAAGTGAATCAGAGCATTTCACTATTTCTGTTTACATTTGTCAGTGAACGTGGACGCAAGACACAGGTAAGCTAGGACATACACGTCAGTTGGTGACTAGCGATGTTTAACACGAAGTGTACTTGTAAGTTTTGACGGAATGTTTCTTTGTTTGGTCACAGTGGTATTTTAGTTTTAAGTTTATGTACGGAGTATATCTGGAGCGAACAATTGGCACAGACCTCACAGCAAAATAGATGTAAGTTATTTATTCTTTTTTTTTGCCACTTGTGTATCAAGGCAGTAAGGTACAGGGTAAGTTACAAAGAAAAATATTGGACTCCCTAAGGTACAAAAGTTAATTTTGTGACGCAAGTACACGATAGGTTGCTGAGAAAGTATTTTGTGTCTTTGATGTATCCACACCACGAGTTTTTATCTATAAATACACTCCTGGAAATTGAAATAAGAACACCGTGAATTCATTGTCCCAGGAAGGGGAAACTTTATTGACACATTCCTGGGGTCAGATACATCACATGATCACACTGACAGAACCACAGGCACATACACACAGGCAACAGAGCATGCACAATGTCGGCACTAGTACAGTGTATATCCACCTTTCGCAGCAATGCAGACTGCTATTCTCCCATGGAGACGATCGTAGAGATGCTGGATGTAGTCCTGTGGAACGACTTGCCATGCCATTTCCACCTGGCGCCTCAGTTGGACCAGCGTTCGTGCTGGACGTGCAGACCGCGTGAGACGACGCTTCATCCAGTCCCAAACATGCTCAATGGGGGACAGATCCGGAGATCTTGCTGGCCAGGGTAGTTGACTTACACCTTCTAGAGCACGTTGGGTGGCACGGGATACATGCGGACGTGCATTGTCCTGTTGGAACAGCAAGTTCCCTTGCCGGTCTAGGAATGGTAGAACGATGGGTTCGATGACGGTTTGGATGTACCATGCACTATTCAGTGTCCCCTCGACGATCACCAGAGGTGTGCGGCCAGTGTAGGAGATCGCTCCCCACACCATGATGCCGGGTGTTGGACCTGTGTGCCTCGGTCGTATGCAGTCCTGATTGTGGCGCTCACCTGCACGGCGCCAAACACGCATACGACCATCATTGGCACCAAGGCAGAAGCGACTCTCATCGCTGAAGACGACACGTCTCCATTCGTCCCTCCATTCACGCCTGTCGCGACACCACTGGAGGCGGGCTGCACGATGTTGGGGCGTGAGCGGAAGACGGCATAACGGTGTGCGGGACCGTAGCCCAGCTTCATGGAGACGGTTGCGAATGGTCCTCGCCGATACCCCAGGAGCAACAGTGTCCCTAATTTGCTGGGAAGTGGCGGTGCGGTCCCCTACGGCACTGCGTAGGATCCTACGGTCTTGGCGTGCATCCGTGAGTCGCTGCGGTCCGGTCCCAGGTCGACGGGCACGTGCACCCTCCGCCGACCACTGGCGACAACATCGATGTACTGTGGAGACCTCACGCCCCACGTGTTGAGCAATTCGGCGGTACGTCCACCCGGCCTCCCGCATGCCCACTATACGCCCTCGCTCAAAGTTCGTCAACTGCACATACGGTTCACGTCCACGCTGTTGCGGCATGCTAGCAGTGTTAAAGACTGCGATGGAGCTCTGTATGCCACGGCAAACTGGCTGACACTGACGGCGGCGGTGCACAAATGCTGCGCAGCTAGCCCCATTCGACGGCCAACACCGCGGTTCCTGGTGTGTCCGCTGTGCCGTGCGTGTGATCATTGCTTGTACAGCCCTCTCGCAGTGTCCGGAGCAAGTATGGTGGGTCTGACACACCGGTGTCAATGTGTTCTTTTTTCCATTTCCAGGAGTGTATATCGCACAAAACACGACCTTAAATTTTTTTATGCTGCAATTATACAAAAGGATTCCTAACTGCTAATGAAAGTGTAGGGTACTATATATATATATATATATATATATATATATATATATATATATATATATATATATACCATACGCACTTTAACTTGATCTAAGAAAAGTGCTCCTAAAGATAGGATACATGAATAACAACTTGTGTGATCTTACTGTCATACAGATAATTTTTTTTTAACTTTATATACATGTTTGAATGCAAGTACGATGTTGAGATACAATCTGTGAATGTTAACTGAAGCAAACATAACACCGTCCCTTATAAAAAAAATAAAGAAGTATGTATAAGGTAAGTTACAGGTAGCCAACTAGCCGAAAAAATGAGGTAACGCCGAAACAAACACAATTATTTACAGGTGGCGCTCGGCGAGATACTGCGAGACTTCAATCGGCAGGGAAAAGTCATGAAGTTACATTAATGTCACTATGACTGACGATTGACGTAATAAAACATTACCAAGATCCCTGAGAAACACACTACGTGATACCAAGTAACGCCAAAGAATTTTAGTAATCTATTTTTTTTAGTATGAAAATACGGAGGATGTACGCTGACTTTAGAGGGATGCAGTACATTGATTATATTTTTTTATGTGTTTATAATATTTTGACCAATCTGAGCAGAAGATATTTGATGGAAGGAGAAGAAGTAACACAAATATGAACACAAAAAAAACACCATATACGCGAGCACAGACTTTAGAGGCAGTAGCGCACAGCAGCCAAGCTTCATTATTAATCTGTTGTTTGTACTACCTAGCAATTTATGTATAGTGATTTATTTATGTCTGTTTACTCATTTCCTATTATTATTTTATTCCTTTATGTTTATGATGTGTGTGTACCATGCGCTGTTACAAACTTGGGTCACGAAAGGATGAAAGAATCCCCACCCCCCCCGCCCACATAGTAACTCGCGGGTAGAGAATGAACAAACTTTGCCTCATTTGGAGACAACTTCTAAAAGCACTTATAGTGCGTTCATGTCCTAGTATTGTTATTTCAATACATAAGTGCATCAGTAGCACGACACAGAGTAAAAAAATGCTGTTGTTCTCAAACGTGTTCTCCTATACTCTATGAGATATCAGACAGTGTCACGATCGCGAAATATAGTATTAGAGGCACGTACTTTCTGAGAACACAATCACCTACCAATTTATGTAATAAAAATGTTATGAGCAAAAAGGTACGCCGACAAGGTTCAGTAAAAAACCGCTGGAACAAATAACGAACGTGGGCATTTATCACAAAAGACAAACTAGTGATATCATGAGCTACAGTTTTGTTTCTGAATGGACAGGACAGTGTGACAATGTTATTCAGTGTCAGTGACCTGTGAGCTATATGCAAATAGACAAGTGAAAATACGTTTCATATCACGAACCTTTTCCTTCGAGGTAAAAGAGACATAGTGAATCGACGAAGACTGCGGCGGTACAAGTGTTTGTGCACTACATAGGACAGTGTGCCGTTGCTAGCCAAATAGTGAAGTGCAGTACTTACCTTTGTGCAGTGGACTTCGGAGGCACCGAGTGGTCCCTTCCCACAGCCAAGGTGTACAGCAAGTGGAAACAAGTGCGGTTGGTTTTTTTGCAAACTGTGCGAACACTGCACGAGACACTGAAAAGTTTGGACCGAGACGCGCGGCATCGCTTTACGGCGGTGGGCCCGCGCAACTGCCGAGTTCCACACGGCGCGCAGCGCGCCACCAAACTGATTGTTGCGAGTGCAGTTATGTGCATATGACACATTATTGGCTAACGGCATAACATAGAAGGACAATTTAAATGGAAAGCAAAATATACGTTTAATTGGACACCCAACGAAGTGCCAAGACATGTAGAAACACAGATTCCTGAAACCTGAAATAAAGTCCTACTACCCCAGCTCATGATTCACGCCCCCACGTTACCTTTGAACAACGCCTATATTTATATGTATATATATGTATTAGTATTAAGTTAGACTAAGTATTAATCCATGTGAATTTTTGTTTGTTGTTTATATTACCCATGACGAGACAATAGTAAAATACGGAAAGGATGTCACTAAGCAGATCGTGGCGTAGAAGAGAGAAGCAGTGGAAAGCAGAACCAACTCTAAGCAAGAGCTAACGCCTCTTGCTGCCCCAGACACGACTATTAACCCACAATCTAGATCCGAACACTCTAATAAATATGTGACTTTCCTGAAAATTTTTTTTAATTAAAAAAAAAGTCTTAGGAATTATGAATTTTATGAGCAGCAAGTGTAAAAGAAGACTGTTTATATAGCGATAGACTATGTATAAAACAATGTAATACCTTTGTATAATGCTATGTACCAAGAAATAATAAAATAATTTTGTGTATACAATACAAAAACAAAGAGAGAAGAAAGAAGGTAATAGGAGGATGTAACAATTATCCAAATGTGATGATCTTGTGTCAAGGACTATGTAATAATTTTGTGTGTATAGTATGTAAGTTTATGTGTGTTTTACATGTGTTCTGTGTATCCTTATATAAATGATTTGTCCTCATTGTCATGTGTCAAAACTGACATCAAAACCATGTTTGTAGAATGAAGTGATCGGGAGAGAGACACTGACAGTGCAATCCCATTACGTGTGAATAACAGACAAGGACTACCAGTGTGCAAAGTGTTTGGGCTCATTGTCCGCAAAATTGACATTTCTTCAGACAATTCGCCCAAGGGGGCGATGTCAACGAACTGAAAATATTGTGATTTAATCGCAGAGGTGCTGAAAAATTGTGCCAGTGACACACCAGAGAAATATCTTGTAAACGTTTTATCTTTGAGAGACATAGGAACAATTTCGCCCTTCGTTTTTTATTTCTGGTATGAACGCCTGCTTTATGTTCTGATGGGCTGGTGGGATGTCGTACTGTCTAATTACTAGTGTGTGTGTGTGTGGTAAGTGAAAGAGTTAAAAGACGCAAGATGTGTTTTATATTATTTTCATCGCACAACAAGCCTTATTCCCATGCCTATGGAGTATTTATGTTAAGCAGAGAAGGCGAGTTTTAGATGGAACCGAAGATCTTCAAAACGGCGCTGCTCAACAATAGAGGTGCGTGATTGTGCTCTCTACTTTCCTTTCGTGGCCGCTCAAATTACTTCCGATTCGTTTTGCCGAGACATTCAGAACCTGCAATCTTCTTTTTCTTATAAAAATACTAGTCCGATGGAAAAGAAATACTCTGAGATTTAAATAATTGCCATTCGTTTACCCAGGCCACGGGGAATGATAGAACGTACGTGCCTCTACTCAGAATGTACGTTCGCAATCTCCGAGTGTGTTACGACGAAATTATTTCACAATGAAAATTTCTCATCAGACCGCAACCACTCGCACGCGAATGTACGTACCCTCTGAATGTATCTAGTCAGTCACGCGCGTTGTTCAAAAGCTTTACTTTTAATATACAGTGGATTACATTTCCGAAATTAATTTTTGTTTATGCTGCAAATCGTACTTCACGCGAAGTATTTATTACGTAAGTTTCAGGCTCAATTTAATAAAAATAAAGATTCCGAATAATAGAAATAAAGAATAACAATCAAACATATCAAACCTAAATAAACAGAAAGAGGGAACGTTACATTCTGTACCGCTTTGGCAAATGCTTTATCTGCGCCATTCGCCTTAATCACATCTGAGAGTAATTCTTAATAAAACGTCTGTCGCTAATTGTTCGTCATCACAGATACTGTTTGCTATACGGCCACAACGCGAAACTGATTTCCAAAATTCGTCTTCCTCCTGTGAGGATGGAACTTACGACCCCTTGTTTACTACACCAGTGCTCTACCACTTTTTTGTTTTGTTTTTATTGTAGTGGGTGAGCTCCACCTACTCTTCAGCACGGTCAAAACGGTAGGGCTCGTCCGGGATTTAAACCCGGGACCTCCTGCACCCAAAGCAGGAATCATACGCCTTTTTTTTTTTGTTTACTGTCTTGGTTCTTGGTCTTACTTTTGTTTTTCTTGTTCGCCCTAAAGGTCCACGTAAACATCAGTCCAGGTGTAGAGAATAATTTTACATAAAGGCGGCAAAACCAGCTACAGTATATAAGAAATCGGCTCACACAGGCGACCTTAGCCAACACCCTCCCTTTCAAATGTCAGGCTAAGCATATTTGCAAAATCTTTACGGAGTCCTGGCAAGCGCAATCGGTTCCAGTAAGCAGTAAGGATGTACTTCAGAAACGTTAGGTGTTCATCCTCTTCATGCCAACTATTGACAAAATGTACGAAGTGTCCAAGCAACCACATAACGGTATTGAGCTTCGTTCGCGGATAAAAGGAAGAATCGGGGCGTACGATGATGTCAATGGTATAAGCGGTTTCTGCAGTCCTAGTTACAAAAGCCAGTTGTTTCCTGAGCCAAAGCCAATTAGCAAGGTGCCCACTGCAGGTGAGTCGATGCTCAAGTGTGTCCAGGAGACAACGCCGAGTGCAGTTGTCCATGTCAGAAAGACCAATACGGTGCAGTCGTACGTTGGTTGGGACCAAACCATTAACTACCCTACACCACGTGGACGGCACAGCCATTGAGTGGATCGGCAGACTAACATTCTTCCAGATGTTCCTCCAGGACACTGATGGAGACGCCAGTTCGATTGGATTGGGACCAGCCAGCCCCTCCCAACGGGCAATCAAGCTGTTGGTCGTTGGCACCGGTCGTCGCAAGAAGACGTCACCGAGGTAACTAACCGCAATATAAAGTTCCCGGACCTGTTTCAACTTAAAATTAAGGCGACCGACGTCGACAGGTGGAGCAAGGCTCTTCGGACGCACAACAGTAAAAAGTCCGGATGTAATTGAAGTCACTTCTTGCGTAACAATGGGAGTCGTACGGCGGACGTACAAGGCAGATGCCTTGCGAGTAATGTCAGTGAGGCCCAAGCCTCCGGAGATACGCGGTTTTCGTCATAACCTCGTAACGCAACTTGAATAGATGACCCTTCCATATAAACCTGCTAGACAATTGGCGCAACCTTTTTGCCACCATAATGGGAAGTGGGAACATCTGAGCAACATAATAGGCTTTACATAACACGTACATGTCTAAAATTCTGACTTTTTGCAAAATGGTAGCAGAGCGCTGCTCATGGACCATCAGAGCCCCCTGTATCTTCTCGGTGACAGATTTCCAATTAAGAGCCGCCATTTTTATGGGACACCGATCAATGCTAATCCCCAATGACGTATGGCGATCGACAAAAGTGGCCCAAGGGACATCAGCATCGCGAAACCCTCGAATATCAAGGAACTTACATTTACCCTGATTGAGACGCGCTCCAGAGACACAACAGTATGCATGAACTGCCCCTTTCAACAATGTGATATCATCACGTTGACGGAGGAGAACAACGACATCGTCCGCGTACGCCTTAACAGTGAGCTTCCCACCAGAGGGGGTCATACCCTTGAAACCTTCCCGTCTAATATTGGATGAACGTTTGCTTGCTGACTGAACGCTGCGTCTCTTAAAATCTTTTAACTGCTGCTCTGTCAAGACTACCTGCTGATTATTACGACGAAACGTAAAATGTGTTGTCGCCGTGGCCCTCAGTCGTTACCTGAAATTATTAAGACTGATTCTTACCTTTAATTATTTATACTGGATCGCCATCTGACTGCTACAGCAAACTGTGGAATGAATATACTTACTTCTCTTTAACATAATTATAAGCTGCTGGTGGAGTTTCATAATACTTTGTGACTGGAATTCTTTAACTTGAAGTTAATTTAGATTTGATAAAAGCTGAAGCTCAGTTTAGACTTTTCTTTTAAGATAACAATAAATTCCGTAAAGCATTTACGTGAATGATTTTGGGATAGAAAATTCTTAATGCATTTAATCTGGTAGAAGTTAACTATATTCTGAGAACGATCTTGACAAACAATTACAAGAGGTATAGTTCTTTACAAAAATTCTTAAAAAGTAGCGTTGCGCTACATACCTAATTTTCCATCAAAATTACATAACTATATTCTGAGAACGATCTTGACAAACAATTACAAGGGGCATAGTTCTTTACAAAAATTCTTAAAAACTAGCATTGCGCTACATATAGCGAGTGGCTGGCGAGCACACCGCTTCTTTCAAAGTGTTAATTCATACCTCGCTTACAGCGACCTCCTCTCATGTCTCGCTAGCTACGACTGCCTCGTCTCACATCTTACTCGCAACTGCTCGCTTCCAACGCTCAATGCTACAAAAGTGCGGTCTCGCCGCCAACAATGGTTTTTGGTGCAGACAATCCCTGCTACCATTACAGATGTATTACTGCGCGCTGTTTCCCGCTCTTTCTCAAAATGTATCTATGCGCGGTTTCCCGCTCTTTCTCAATAATACACAGTGCAATTTAATTAACAAAATAATTTAAATAAGAAACAGTTCAGATAATTACATGCTAAAACAGTTTAAATACGCCTATTACATAATTACACCCTGAAGCTTGAAAGCAAGAGTCCGAAGCAGCGGTTCCAGGGACAATATGAATAGAGACATAGAGAGCGGACTACCCTGAGGTACCCCTCGGCGGATAGCAATGGGCGGCGTCAGCTGCCCATTGACTGACACCCGAGCAGTTATTCCCCTATACAAATTACCAAGAACACCACGTGATGAAGCGTTAAAACCTATTGTATCTAAAACACGATTTAAAAACACATGACTGACGTGATCAAAGGCCTTGTAAAAATCGAGGAAAGCAAAGGCACAATGAACGTTTGTAACCGCCACAACCGAGACAACATGCCGATATTCGGCTACTGGGGTCAGAATAGATCTACCAGGAGAACAACATTGATGTGCCCCAATCACAGACCGCAGCAGAGAAGATAATCGACTATTGAACGCTCTAGCAGCTGTCTTGTAATCAAAATTCAGCAATGTGAGCGGACGAAGATTGGCAGCAGATAAATGACCAGTGGACTTCGGAATTAAAACAATTTTCCCTACTTTAAAATCGGCTGGCACATCCATCCCCCTGACCATCTCATTTAAAATCTGCGTAAAAGTGGCACCCAAAAGAGGCCAAAAACGGAGATAAAATTCTTTAGGCAGGCCGTCTGGACCCGGCGATTTACCGGACGGAGAGCGAGCAATAAAATCGAAAACATCATCTACCTGGAACTCCCGGAGAAAGTCGCCGTTCGCGTCAGGCGTGATCGTCGCAGGAAGATCCTCAAGGACATCAACAGAAAGAGACGCACCAGAATCATCGGCAGAATAGAGACTAGCGTAATACTGATGAAGAGCACGAGTCATATCCTCCTGTGCAATAAGCTGTCGTCCATCATCCACCATAAGAGAAGAGATGAAGGTGCGACGACGTCGAGTCTGATGCCGCAGCAGGTGGTACAAAGAAGTCAGTTCACCTTCAACAAGAGAGTGAGGTTTCGACTTTACTCGCAGACCATCCAACTGTCGTCGTTTGAGGGTCAAGAGCTTTGCTTTAATACGACGAACATCATGGATCCGCAGAGGAGAAGGACCCGCCGCGTCATACAGTTCACGCAGGACAGTGTAGTAAAATTCATACGTGTTCTTAAAATCACGCGCCCTTGCGGCACAGTAAAAAATCAAAGACTGACGAATCTTGGGCTTGGCAAACGCAGTCCACCAAACGAGCAAGGAGGGGTAACGCGGGACAGAGCGAAGACATCGCTCCCACATGGCACTTACAACTTCATCAATGGCCCTGTCGGCAAGGTGGGAAACATTTAACATCCACTGGGAACGATAAAGTTTTGCTGGTTGGTGACTAAGATTTACAGTTGCAGTAAAAGCACAATGGTCAGAAAAACTAGTAGGAATAACATCGACAGAAAGAATGTTATCACATAAAAAATCAGAGAAGTAGAATCTGTCGAGTCTACTGCATGAGGACGCGGTAAAATACGTAAATTTCACCAGGGTTGGATATTTGTGTTCCTAAACATCACGCAGGTGCATCGTACGAACCAAGTCATGTAAATCTCGGCAATAATTAAAATTGGGGGACTGGTCTTCAGGGCGTAAAACACAATTAAAATCGCCTCCGAGCAGGAGACTCCGAGGACTCTTGCGCAAAAGATAAATAAGCTCTTCCTTATAAAAGCGCGATCGAGCCACAGTGCGACCCGAACCAGAGGGGGCATACAAAACAACTAGGCAGAGATCAAAAAGACGACAACCAATCCCACGGCCAGAGTCAAGGAATTCAATGTCAGTAACAGGAATACCTTCTCGAAAGAAAAGAGCAGTTCCTGTTGAATTTTCCGGTGCGACATGAAAAACAGTTTGAAATCCAGGTAGAGAGAGATCAGAAAACAATACTTCCTGCAAAAATACAACGTCCGCACAGGAGTCGTAGAGAAACTGCCGCAAAGAGGCAATGCGAACGTCGGACTCAATACGGTTAACATTTAAGGTAAGAAAGGTGTATGCTTGAAGCATGAAGAGAAAATCGAGAGAAGAAATCACCTACACCGACGCATCAACATCACAGTCCATAGCAGGGGAGACGGAGGCATCCGAGGGAAGGGGACTGCTACCCCCTTCCGCGGATCCCTTACGTTTCGATTTTTTACGAACAGCATTGACGTTCGGCTGAACGCGCAACTTGCGTCGGCTGACAGGCAAGGAAGCGGCAGCCGAAGGTGACGTAGGAGGGTCAAGTTCTGTATCCGACACACCCGCGCCGGTCCACAGTCAGGGTCCGGGGTCGCGGGGGAAACATCCGACGAAACGGACTGGTCTACACCAATACTAGCTTCCGGCAAACATGGACTACACGGAGGCGAAACGTGAGCAGGAAGCTCCGAAGCTGTTAAGTTGGAAGGAAGCGGAGCAGCTCCGCTGGCAGAGGTATGGGGCAGCGAAGCAGGAAGTTGTTGCGGCTCAACTTGTTGTGACAACGAAGTCGGTTCGGAAGGCGGCGCCAACAGTTCCGACCGACGAGCCGACTCGAGAGAAGCCGCGTCGGAAGCCGGAGGGGCGTCAGCAGCCGCTACCGGAACAGCTACTTCAGGGGAACAGGGAGCATCTACACTACTCTGTGGCTCGGAGGATGTCGGTCTCTCGGATTGGGGCATCTCGGGGAGATCCTCATCCGTACTATTTCCATCATGTGCGCGACGCCGTTTATTATTCAAAAGCGGCACACCCACCTGAGGAACAGACGGAACAACATCAGATTTGGCACGCAAAGGAGGAAATTCTGTGTCAGGGGCGTGCAAAACCTGCGGCGGGGCGCTACTACCACTGGACTGTTCGACACCAAGAGCAGAACCACCGGCTACGAGGTCAGCGACCGTTAACTTGCGACGCTGTTCGAGAGAATTTTTTAACACAAAAACCCTCCGCGGACAGTCGGTACGCACGTGGCCACTCTCATTACACAAGAAACGGGTGCCAACCTGACCACTATATGTTACATGGACACGATATCCACCGATCTGCAGGTGCGAGGGAATATTCTGCTTCACGTGCATTTCGACGGAACGAATACAACTGTAACACTGCAGACGATGTTGGCTGGACCAGCGTTCAAGGCGAATACTCTTAACATCACCATACTTGAGTAAACCCTCCTTAAGATACACATTATCCACCTAAGGCGGAAGGTTGTAAACACGAACACTGGTGTACGTAATGGAAGCATTTGAAAGCAGTACGGTACTGACAGAATCATCCCGATGCCGAAAGAGAACCTGATGACCAAATTTGGAAATAATTTTATCAACCTGAAGGGGGTCCATAAATTTAACAAAGAAAACATAAAGTTCTGTATCAAAATATGCAGAGTGCACCTGATCCGAATTAATGCCAAAGGTATCTACTAACCAATCATGAATCTCAAGGGAACTAGGTTGCACATGGCGGGTGGACTTGTCGAAAGCAAAACTAACTGTAGCCTGACGAGGAATAACCTGAGACGACATTTTCAAAAACTACGCGGTCTAAACCGCTAAACAAAAACACTGAAATACACGCAGAAAGTAACACAAGGAACGAAACAACGACGGAGAAAAACTAACAGAAAGTACAACACTACACGTAAACAAACGATATCCCACTATACGTAAAGCTACGGCGGAGCGGAAGACTAGGCACGTCCACACTGCACGGCGTCTGAAGCGGAACAGCCTAATGTTTTCCTAACGTCACACTCGTCATGTACTTCACTTTTATTTCATAATCATTTCTGGGAGGTAAAGGAATTGCATGACAACATGCAGTGCTAGTTGCGTCAAAATTAACACACATACTTGATGTGACTCAAAAGCCGAACCAATTACTTTCCGACGTTGTTTTAGATGTGCAAGTGCCAGTCAAAACTCGCGGTGACGGCACTCTGCCGACCATTTCGCTAGTTACCACCGGTCTTGTTGTGTGTGTTTCAAGCTCAAGAGCAACTCCAAGCAAAAAATGGTCAACAGCAACATTCAGACGGTTTCGTACTGCTCAATTGCTACATTAAAATGCTATGTTTCTTTTTCAGAACTGGAAAAACACGAGCGTGACAGGATTCGAACCTGTAATCTTCAGATCCGAAGTCCGACGCCTGATCCATTAGGCCACACGGTCACTGACGACCAACTATAACTTGTATACGACTCATCTCGAAACGCTCAAACCCCTGAGGAATTGTGTTTTCGTTCCACACAGACGCTGCCCCTTGCTCTTTCCCACCCATTCGTTACATTCAACCTCTTACGAGACCGACCAAATATAGACTGGGAAACCAGACCACACACTTTGTGCGTTTGGAATCGAAGGCAGGGCGTCCCTCGCCGCATTTGCTACTTCTGCAGAAGAGGCGACGACGACGACGACGACGACGACGACGACGACGACGACGACGACCGCGAGAGGCTCTGAGACATGTGAGAAATACATCTATAAAATGTAATTCGGACTGCCTCATCCCACCTTATGCTGTACCGCTTTGGCAAATGATTTATCTGCGCCACTCGCCGTAATCACACCTGAGAGTAATTCTTAATAAAACGCATGTCGCTAATTGTTCGTCATCACAGATACTGTTTGCTACACGGCCACGACGCGAAACTGATTTCCAAAATTCGTTTTCCTCCTCTGAGGATGGAACTTACGAGTGTGTGTGTGTGTTTGAGGTTTACGGGCGCTAAACAGCGTGGTCATCAGCGCCCAAACGCATAGAAACAGTAACACAAGGTGCGAAGGGACGAAGACGGACGCCGAACAAGGAGAACGGCTAAAAGACACAGGCCTGACGCAGTTCCAAATGCGCACATACAGAGGCAAAACAAGAGGAGAAGAAACACACTAAAAAAGGAAAGGAAACACAAGGAAAAGAGAACAGATACCGAAAGGAAACAAGGAGGTAATCGTGACTTTCGGACCTCTTACGTAAAACCTGGGTGAGCCAGTCACCCAGCAGCACATTAAAACCTTCTCCCTAAAATCCGAGGCAACAGATTGGACAGGACACAAAACCGTAAGACCTTAACCACAGTCGCTGCGTCGTCTTGCAAAATAGAGGGCAAATCCGGTGGCAAGGAAACCACCATCCTCTGGTCAGAGAATAAAAGACAGTCACGTAAAATGTGGCGGACAGTAATCTGGACGCCACAAGCACTGCAGATTGGGGGGTCCTCCCGCCGGAGTAAGAAGCCATGCGTGAAGGGACTGTGTCCAATGCGGAGGCGAGTGAGGAGAACCTCATCCCGCCTGTATGACTGGTAGGACGTACGCCATGGTCGCGTAGTGGCCTTTACCAGACGCAGCTTATTGTCAGAAACTGCCAACCACTCCTCTTCCCATTGATGCATAACACGAAAACGCAAAAGGGAGGTTACAGCATGGAGGGGGACGGCACATTCAACAACGTGAGGGAGGGAACATGCATCTTTGGCAGCCACATCCGCCAGTTCGTTTCCCCTAATACCCACGTGCCCCGGCACCCAGCAGAAAGAAACCTCCTTCCCTGCCGTTGCAGGTAGAGTAGGGCATCATGGATGTTCTGGACGACCGTATCCGCTGGGTACAAGTGTTGCATGGTCTGAAGGGCACTCAGGGAGTCAGAAAAGATGAGGAACTTAAAACTGGTAACACATCTCATCTGCTCCAATGCCCGCAAGATTGCAAACAATTCGGCATCGAGGATGGTAAACGCCGCAGGAAGCCGTAACTTGACGACTCGATCAGGGAAAACAACAGCACAACCAACAGTGTCCCCATGTTTAGAGCCATCTGTGAATACAGGTACATGGTCCGGATGCTGGCTTAAAATATCGTAAAATAAGGAGGTAAAAACAAACGCCGGAGTGCAGTTCCCCCGGTTCTCCGACAAGTCTAAAAGGATGCTGGGCCTCTGCAGCAACCAGGGACACCAAGCGACTCAAGCAAATGCTTGGCACGAATCCCAAATGGTTTTGTTGCCCTGGGACGACTGGAAAACAGACGTTCCATAGGCGGTCGGGCAACGGTAGGTTACGCAGGGGAGGTAGGACAGGCAAGGAAATGACACACCCGTCGCACCATGAGGAGTTTCCGCCGGATGGCGAGCGGCGGTTCCCCTGCCTCAGCACACAGGCTGGGGATGGGACTGGTACGGAAGGCACCAGTGGCCAGCCTGATACCCTGATGGTGTACTGCGTCAAGGATCTTCAGATACGAAGGCCTTGCTGACCCATACACGGTGCAAGCATAGTCAAGACGCGATCGGACGGAAGCCCTATAAAACTGCAGCAGACGTGCCCGATCTGCTCCCCAGGACCGATGGCTCAGACACTTCAAAATATTCAGTGCCTTCAGGGCCCGCACCTTGAGGTCTTTAAGGTGAGGCAACCACGACAACTTGGAATCAAAAGTGAGGCCCAGGAACCTCACAGTGTCTCTAAAAGGAAGAACGGTGTCCCTCAGACGCAATTCAGGGGAGGTAAAAAGACGCCGAGAACGATTAAAATGAACACACACAGATTTGTCTGCAGAAAAGGTAAAACCCGTCTTTGCAGTCCATGCCTCTAAGCGCTTTATCGTAAGCTGTAACTGCCGACTAGCACTGACAAGACTGGAGGAAGAACAGAGAACAGCAAAATCGTCCACAAGCAAGGAGCATTGGGCAGGACTCCGGATAGTGGACGTGATACTGTTAATAGCAACGGCAAAGAGGGTGACACTTAAAACGCTGCCCTGAGGAACACCATTCCCCTGCACGTACAAATCCGATAGCACATTACCAACCCGATACCGAAAGAGGCGGTGAGAAAGAAAGGACCGAATGAAGATGGGGAGCCGGCCACGAAACCCCACTGATGGAGTTGATTGAGGATAAGGCGGCGCCAAGTAGTGTCATACGCCTTATTAATGTCAAAGAAGACCCCTAGACAATGCTGGTTACGTAGAAAGGCCTGCTGGATGGCGGCCTCAAAAAGGGTCAAGTTGTCTATAGTGGAACGACATCTCCGAATGCCACACTGAGAGGGGCTAAGGAGCTGCCTGGTCTCGAGCAGCCAAACCAGGCGGCGGTTGACCATGCGTTCCAACGTCTTCCCAACACAGCTCGTCAAGGCAATACTCCGATAACTACTGGGATGCGTTCGGTCCTTCCCCGGTTTGAGGAGGGGAATCAAAATTGCCTCCCTCCACGAGTCAGGGTACGTGCCAGATAACCATATCATATTGAAACAATTAATGAGAACTTCCTTGGATGGCAGCAACAGGTGCCGCAGCATGCTGTACCGGATTTGATCATGACCAGGCGCAGTATCATGAGCCACAGACAGCGCAGAATCCAGTTCCCACATTGTGAAGGGGCAGTTATAGGGTTAAGAATTTAGAGACCGGAAGTCCAAGTGACCCCTTTCGACGGCAGTGCGGTAGCGGCAGAAATCTGGATCACAGTTAATAGTGGCGGTAGATTCCACAAAATGCATGGCCAGTGTCTGGGCAATATCTCTCGGCGCCGTGAGGAGACATCCCTGATGCAGCAATGCCGTGACAGGTAGCTGGCTGAGTTTCCCGGAAATCCTCCTGATGGCTTCCCATACTTTCGTAGAACTAGTGGAGCGAGAGATGGAATTCATGAACGATTGCCATGACCGTCGTTTGCTCTCTTTAATCACTCGCCGCGCTCTGGCCCTTGCCACCCGAAAGGCCGCAAGATTGTCAACTCAGGGACGGCACTTGAAGCGGCGCAGTGCTGCACGGCGGGCGCGGATGGCTGAGTAGCACTCAGTGGTCCACCAAGGGACAGGACGCCTCTTGGGATGACCGGATGACCGTGGGATTGACAATTCAGCAGCATGTGAGATCACGGCTGCAACATGGTCTACCCATTCGTGGACGCTGGCACGGTGTTCCAAAACAGCCAGTTGGCTGAAAAGTGTCCAGTCAGCTCTGCAAAGGTGCCACCGGGGCGGCACTGGTAAAGCCACAGCGTCATCCAGGAGGCGAATCCAGAGCGGGAAGTGGTCACTAGAATGGAGGTCAGCTACAGCCTCCCACAGAGCAGAATCCGCGAGTGCTGGAGAGCAAAAGGAAAGGTCAATAGCCGATGACGATCTGGAAGCAGTACAGAAATGAGTGGGAGCACCAGTGTTGAGGAGGCACAGTTCTTCAGACATCATGATGCTTTCCAGAATGCGACCCCTGGGGCAAGTAGTCGGAGAGCCCCATAAGACATTATGAGCGTTGAAGTCCCCCAGAAGAAGAAATGGGCGAGGGACTTGGCTAATAAGGTCCGTGAGAGCCTCAGAGTCTATCGCATCCGGAGGTGGTAAATAAACAGAACAGACTGTGAGCCTCCGACCCACAAGAATGTCAACTGCAACTGCTTGCAAGTCGGTGACGAGAGGGAGCTCAGATGAGGGGTGCACATCACGGACAAAAACCGCAACACCACCCTTTGCCCTTTGCCCCATCAGATCATCTTTTCGATATGCGATATAGCCGCGTAAAGAAGGAGAATCAGTGGCCCGAAAATGTGTCTCTTGGATACATAAGCACAAGGGGCACTCTCGTATGAGGAGTTGTAATTCGGCCACATGTGTCCTGAAACCATTCAGGTTCCACTGTAATATGGGAGCCAGTGATCAGGGTGGCTGAACTTTCACCCTGCCTCTGTGCTTTGGAGGAGAGACCGTACTGGCCGGATATTTATTCCTGTGGCGAGGAGATCGCCCCCGGTCGACATCAATGTCCGTAAGATCCCATGACGACCCACAGGAGATGTCAGACAGTACGATGGCATCATCATCGGACCGACGCTGACTAGTCTCTTCAGGTGGCAGAACCTTCGTCTTCTGAGGCTTTGTCTTGGGGGGCTTGGAATGCAGAGCCTTGTCAACAGTTGGAGGTAGACTCGCCTGGGCAGAAGGCGCCATATGGGGGGAGGCTGGAAGTACCTCAATGTCAGCAACCACGGCCTTGTCCGATGTAGCGGGGAGAGCCGCAGATTGCAAAACAACCGCAGCAGCACAAGTGCACTGGCAAGCGCAGGTATTAGTGCTAACACTAGCAACTTCCGTTTGTGTAGCAACAGTGGCCAGTTGTACCGGTTTTTTGAGAGCGGAAGCGAAAGATGTTGAAAACACAGGAGGTTGCATGGCCTTAAAGATCTTCTTGGCCTCACCATAGGGGATGCGCTTAGATGTTTTAATCTCCGGTACCTTCCGCTCTTCGAGACAGATGGGGCAGATCCGGCTCCAGACAGGGTGACTCCCAGAGCAATTCACGCACTTCACAGGCGATGAACAATCGGCTCCGTCATGAGCAGGCTGACCACATTTACCACACGTGGCTATCCCATTGCACCCCAACGTAGTATGCCCAAAGCGCTGACATTTAAAACAGCGCATTGGGTTGGGGAAATATGGCCGTACGGGCAAACGTAAGAACCCCGCTTTAACATGCTCCGGGAGTCTCGGGCAACTGAATGTGAGAATAAACGAGTCAGATTTGACGAGGTCCCCATTGACTCGTTTCATAATGTGCTGCACGTCAACAATTCCTTCGTCAGCCCACTCAGATTTTAGCACGTCTATGGGGATATCCACCAAGTCCCTACACGTCACAACACCCTTACTATAATTCAAAGTGGAGTGGAGCTCGGTCTCGACAGCATACTCTCCTAGACAATTTGCTTTCCGAAGGGCAGCGACTTGACGGGAACTAGAAGTTTCAACTAACAGAGTCCCATTGCGCAGTCGCTTTACAGATTTCAGTGTTCCTGCAATTCCCTCAAGACCCTTGTGGATGTAAAAGGGAGAAACCCTCTCAAAGCTACCATCCTTCCTTTTAATAATCAAAAACACATTCTGATTATCAGCATGTGCTCCGTTACTACATTCTGTTAAATCTTTAGCAAAACCAGGCGCTGGAGGACTCACAGCGCGTAGCCGTATTTTCGATGGGGTGTGTTTTCCTACCAGCGGCCCACCCAAGCCACTGGTAGGGGGAAATGTAGAGGTCGAAGGGTCCATTGCGGTCCCACGAGCAGCTAGGGAACTAAAAGTCCGCTCAGACAGAGCCCCGCGTGCCTGAGTAAGCCTTATACAACTGGGGTGCGGCAGGTGCCCCAGAGGTTGCCCGCTTGCGACTGCAACACCTCAACAGCCATGCATCTTCTAGGCGCGGAGCACACCGAAAGATTGAGGGGTTTTTATAGAGGTTGGCCTTCCTCACAATCCAGGCGGTCAAGCCAAGATTACCATTCCCCGCAGCACACAACATTTCACCGCCGCGCCGTACGGTGGTCGCTGAAGCATGTTCGGGGGTTACGGTGACAGGAGACTAGAGGCGCTAACCAGTCCCCAAACCCCGGGGTCGCCAAACCCGTACTCAGCAAGTGAATGCTGAGCCCCTGGGGGCTGGAACTTACGACCCCTGGTTTACTACACCAGTGCTCTAACACTGAGCTAAAGAGGCGCGGCCTAGCGGTACTCTTGTGTACTTCGGCCTTACGGTCGCCTGCATCATCAGACTTCAGCTGACAACACTTCATATTAGCTTCTAATATTTGCAGCTATGGCGACCCATTACTGCTTCGCTACACATCTGACACGTAACCGATGTGCTCTCCAAACAACAACACTTGCATTTCAGAACATGTCTTTCACACATGTCTACAAAATCACCTTCACCTTCAAATACAGTTTCCTTGCGACTGACAGAGACGTAGGCAAAGTTTAAAGTTGCTATTTACATTACGTCACGTTAATCAGAAAAACGGTAATTTACATCTGCGGCGGAACAAAATCCCGTTCCGCTCAGCGTGGGGCTCGAACACACAACCCTGGGATTAAGAGTCTCGCGCTCTACCGACTTAGCTAGCCGGCTGCCTCGGTTAATACCTGCCGGGTAGCACATCACACAGTACTCGTTTGGGTAGGGTGGTCCCATACAGAATCTCTCCATGCTGCCTAATGTTTTCCTAACGTCACACTCGTCACGTACTTCACTTTTATTTCAAAATCATTTCTGAGAGGTAAAGGAATTGGATGACAGCATGCAGAGCTAGTGGCGTCAAAATTAACACACATACTTGATGTGACTCAAAAGCCGAACGAGTTACTTTTCGACGTTGCTTTAGATGCGCAAGTGCCAGTCTAAACTCGTGGTGACGGCACCCTGCCGACCATTTCGCTAGTTAACACCGGGCTTGTTGTGTGTGTTTCAAGCTCAAGAGCAACTCCGAGCAAAAAATGGTCAACAGATACATTCAGACGGTTTCGTACTGCTCAATTGCTACATTAAAACGGTATGTTTCTTTTTCAGAACTGGAAAAACACGAGCGTGACATGATTCGAACCTGTAATCTTCATATCCGAAGTCCGACGCCTGATCCATTAGGCCACACAGTCACTGGCGACCAACTACAACTTGTATACGACTCATCTCGAAACGCTCACACCCCTGAGGAATTGTTTCGTTTTGCACAGCCGCTGCCCCTTGCTCTTTCCCACCCATTCGTTACATTCAACCTCTTACGAGACCGACCAAATATAGACTGGGAAACAAGACCACACACTTTGTGCATTCGGAATCGAAGGCAGGGCGTCCCTCGCCGCATTTGCTACGATGGCCATTTGCTACTTCTGCAGAAGCGGCGGCGGCGACGACGACCACGAGAGGCTCTGAGATATGTGAGAGATACATCTATAAAATGTAATTCAGATTCCTCGTCCCACTTTATGCTGTACCGCTTTGGCAAATGCTTTATCTTCGCCATTCGCCTTAATCACATCTGAGAGTAATTCTCAATAAAACGCCTGTCGCTAATTGTTCGTCATCACAGATACTGTTTGCTATACGGCCACGACGCGAAACTGATTTCCAAAATTCGTCTTCCTCCTCTGAGGATGGAACATACGACCCCTGGTTTACTACAGCAGTGCTCTACCACTGAACTAAAGAAACGCGGCCTAGCGGTACTCTTGTATACTTCGGCCTTACGGTCGCCTGCATCATCAGACTTCAGCTGACAACACTTCATATTAGCTTCTAATATTTGCAGCTATGGCGACCCATTACTGCTTGGCTACACATCTGACGCGTGACCGATGTGCTCTCCAAACAACAACACTTGCATTTCAGAACATGTCTTTCACACATGTCTACAAAATCACCTTCACCTTCAAATACAGTTTCCTTGCGACTGACAGAGACGTAGGCAAAGTTTAAACTTGCTATTTACATTACATCACGTTAATCAGAAAAACGGTAATTTACATCTGCAGCGGAACAAAATCCCGATCCACCCAGCGTGGAGCTCGAACACAGAACCCTGGTATTAAGAGTCTCATGCTCTACCGACTGAGCTAGGCGGCTGCCTCAGTTAATACCTGCCAGGTAGCACGTCACACAGTACTCGTTTGGGTTGGGTGGTCCCATACAGAATCTCTCCATGCATCCTAATGTTTTCCTAACGTCACACTCGTCACGTACTTCACTTTTATTTCATAATCATTTCTGAGAGGTAAAGGAATTGCATGACAACATGCAGAGGTAGTGGCGTCAAAATTAACACACATACTTGATGTGACTCAAAAGCCGAACGAGTTACTTTCCGACGTTGTTTTAGATGTGCAAGTGCCAGTCAAAACTCGCGGTGACAGCACCCTGCCGACCATTTCGCTAGTTAACACCGGTCTTGTTGTGTGTGTTTCAAGCTCAAGAGCAACTCCAAGCAAAAAAATGGTCAACAGCAACATTCAGACGGTTTCGTACTGCTCAATTGCTACATTAAAACGGTATGTTTCTTTTTCAGAACTGGAAAAACACGAGCGTGACAGGATTCGAACCTGTAATCTTCAGATCCGAAGTCCGACGCCTGATTAATTAGGCCACACGGTCACTGGCGACCAACTATAACTTGTATACGACTCATCTCGAAACGCTCACACCCCTGAGGAATTGTATTTTCGTTCTGCACAGCCGCTGCGCCTTGCTCTCTCCCACCTATTCGTTACATTCAACCTCTTACGAGACCGACCAAATATAGACTGGGAAACAAGACCACACACTTTGTGCATTCGGAATCGAAGGCAGGGCGTCCCTCGTCGCATTTGCTACGATGGCCATTTGCTACTTCGCAGAAGCGGCGGCAGCGGAGACGACGACGACGACGACGACGACCGCGAGAGGCTCTGAGATATGCGGGAAATACATCTATAAAATGTAATTCAGACTGCCTCGTCCCACCTTATGCTGTACCGCTTTGGCAAATGCTTTATCTGGCTGGCGTGAGGTCGGTCGCTCGACGGAGCGTTCGGCGCGGGCCCGCCCGTAGCCGGCGCGCCGTAAGGCACGGGGGCTCGCACTGGGGCGTATCGCTTCCAGACGGGCGTATCGCTTCCAGACGGGCGTATCGCTTCCAGACGGGCGTATCGCTTCCAGACGGGCGTATCGCTTCCAGACCTCACAGGGGAAGTGATGTGTCTCTTATAGCCTCTCCTTCCCAAGTGGCTCTTTCCGCCTTCCTGCGGTGCCAGACGTTAAGCTCGGCATTCTGCCTTGCGACAAAAGGGAGAGCTGCGACCCAACCCGATGCGAAAGCGAAGGGTGCATGGCACAGGGAGAGCTGTGTCGAGGGACCGTACATCAGTCCCTTCTTTTCGCAGGGCACAGACCAACAGGTGCTCTTCATGCCGGTGGTCTCGTTTGTCTGCGTGGGATCGCGGCGCGTGTCAGCAAGGGTGCTTCGCCGCGCCCCTGGGTATCCGGGGCGTGTTCTGCCAAACCCAGGTGGTGGTAACATCGCCTGGGCCAGGTTAGATGGGTCCAGACCGCCGAACGCCTGAGTAGGAGTGGGTCCCTGGCCGAGAGGTGGAAACTCGGGCAAGTAGGCGGCGAAGGGCGAGAGGTGCATCCGCCTCTCCGGAGTGCAGGGTGCAATTGCCGCGGTGCGTCGCGTGAAATCGCCGATGACGGAGTCACCGAGGGGGACCAGTGCGCTGGAAACGGCGCTGAACCCAGCAGCTCTGGAGTGCTCTTGACCTAGGGGCGAGGTCAGTGAGCGAGCTGCAGAAGTCCCCCCCCCCCCCCCCATGCCAGAGGAGCCGGTCTGGGGCAAGAGACGGGCTCCCACCCCCCTTTTTTATCACTCGTTCATCATGGCTACACCAGAAACGAGTGATTCGAGTGCGCCAACGCGAGCTTCTGTGATGTCTGAACCCGCTTCTCAGGACGAGTCGGGACAGGCAATTGAGGAAAATGTCTTACAAAGACACACAAGAATAACATTGCTCCTTGAGCAACACATCAAAAATGGCAAAATTAGTCAAGCGGCTTTGACTATAATCAAAAATGAACTGGCGGCGTGGGCTATCGCAAACGCCAAGCTTGAGGGATGCGTCGAAGAACTTACAAAAGAAAATGAAAGACTAAGAAAACAACCCGGAAAGACTTGGGCGGCGGTGGTCGCACAAGCGCCACCAAAACCGCAGACTACAAAGGATGTCATTGCAAAAGTCACTAAAAGATCAGACACAACGGTTTTCCTAAGGACCCTGCCTGGTCAGGACACTAGCGTAAAAAGAATCCCGGAATTGCTTACAACCACTATCAATCCAGCAAAAGACAAAATTAAAATAAATAAGGTCAAACCCAGCAGTAACTCTGTTATTGTTGAAGTCGCATCAGAAGAGGACAAAGAGAAACTATTAAGCAATGCAAAACTAAACTCGGTGGTCAAATGCGAGCCACCAAGGAAAAGGAACCCATTGGTCATCTTATATGATGTACCAACAATTATGGCAAATGAAGAACTGCATCAATCTATAAAGGCTCAGAATTTCGAAGATATGACAGAAGAAGAATTCAAAGCAAATTTCAATTTGAGATTCAAAACTGGGCCTCGGGACCGTGATGTGGTCCATCACGTTGCCGAGGTCTCCGCTCAAATGTGGAAAAAAATTACAGCAATGGGCAAACTATACGTCGGCTTTCATGCCATAAATACACGCGACTTTCTGGTCGTACCGCGTTGCCACAATTGTGGAGATCTCGACCACGTTTTGAGGCACTGTACCAGGGGGTCGGGCTGCTCGAAATGTGGCGAGGATGGCCATGTCAGGAAGGACTGTAGGGCTGCGGCAGTTTGCATCCCCTGCAAGAGACGGGGTAAAAAACCCTGTCGCACCATGGGACGTAGCTGCCCCACCTACAGACTTCTGGAACAAAGGCTTATTTCAAGAATAGACTATGGCTGATCAAACCAAAGCCAACAGGATGCCCAAAAGAAAATCCCCAAGCAAAAGGAGGAGGGATGCCATGAGGGCGAGTGCCTTCAAGCTTTTCTTGAGGTCGCACATGGGCACCACAACCAGAACCGTAGACATAGGCACTCAAACTGACTCTACCACTACGGATAGAGGGACACAAACTAGGCCTCTGGCAGTCACGCTACCCTCCTCCCCAAGCAGGGAAACAAGGCCGACTAAAGACCTACGGCAACGGCATCCTGTACCAGAGACTGTGGCAGTCTCAGCAGAAATAAATATAACAACAAAACAACCAGTTCAAGAAAATAAAATAACTAGTTCAAGTGAACCAGCTGCAACAAAAGATCCTGTAGTGAGGCTGCCACCTGTCGATCCAGTTAGAATCCATCCAAACCTTGAACTCACCATGCAACTGGCGAGGCTGGAGCAGCCGACTATCCTGACCACTGCCTTGAGACATGTGGTTCGGGTGGGACATGAATATGGACAGAGAGTCACCTTCTCGGTAATGGAGGCTGTGGACAGAATTCAACTCAAGTCATTGAATCTCCCCACTGACTTCTGAGTCCTGCGTGACCTACTAAAGAAAGTCTTTGACGGACGTGGTGAAAAATTCGACCTGAACGAAATTTATCGACAAGCAGTTCTGGCAAATGGATGTATCACATTTGACTGGAACAAAACATGGCCTCATGACAGAATTCATACATACACTCCATAGACAACTACATGACGGAAATCACCATTGGCCAACTCAACACTCATAACAGCAGACTTGTCATGCAGGAGTTACGAAGGGAAGTGGAGGAGAGGAGACTGGATGTGGTCTGTCTGCAAGAGCCGTACTCCCTAAACGGGAAGATAGCTTTCACAGCTGCGACCTGGCAAGTCGTCTGCAGAGGAGAAGACCCTAAAGCGGCAATAATTATTACAAACAAACTGATAAGGGCTACAGTCCTAACGCAGTTCACAACCAGCCACTGCAACGTCGTGGAGCTGCAGTCTCCATCAGGAGCTATTATTGTGATCAACATGTACTTCCAATATGGTGATGATATTGAAAGACACCTAGCACACCTCACCACAGCTATCACGGCGTTGCGGGGGCGGAAAGCATTTGTGACTGCCGATATGAATGCCAAATCCCCCCTATGGTACAGCGGCACCAGGGATCCCAATGGAGAGAAGGCAGAAGAGGCCATCATGGCCTTGCAGCTTGTGGTGGCTAACAAGCCTGGCAACCCTCCGACCTATGCGGCGGGAGGTGGCCAAGGCACAAACATCGATGTGACCCTGGCTACGCCAAATGCAGCACACCTAATCCAGCAATGGAAAGTAGTGGAGAATGCCACTACAAGTGACCATAATCTCATTACTTTCAACATAGGAGATGGCGAGAGCCGCTGGGCCATAGGGTGGGAAATACAATATAATTACAATAGAGCCGACTGGTAGAGGCTTGCTGGGGAGTGCGACATTCCTCCGTTATCAGAAGGTGACGACCACAGACACCTTGACGTTGACAACAGAGCCGAAGAACTGGTTTCAGTAATAACTCGAGCAGTCAAAGCAGCTGTAACTACTAGGAGGAGGGCCATGGCGGCCTCTCCGTCACCATGGTCTGCTGAACTAGAGGAGATGCGCCGGTCGGTCAGAAGGCTCAGGAGGCACTACCAGCGCAGTGTCGTCTGGCCAGAAAGACAAAGATGGCTGCAGCTTTACCGGGAAGCCAAAGATAACTTCCAAGAACAGCTACGGGAAGTTAGAACAAAGAGTTGGGAACACTTTGTTCTGAACCAATTAGCACTAGACCCATGGGGAGTTCCCTACAGGCTTGTCCGGGAAAAAATCCGTTCTCCGATGGAGCTCTCAACCGTCAGGCATGGGGACCGGATGACGGGGTCTTGGCAGGAAACTGCTGAGGTCCTTCTCCACTCCCTGTTGCCTGATGATACTGCGGATGAGACAGACGAACAACGGCAGCTGCGGGAGAATAACAACAATGCATATGAAAATGATATGGCAGTCTACCCATTCTCTGAAGAAGAGGTAGCTGCCTATATAAACTCCCTGAAGAGAGGAAAAGCTCCTGGGCCAGACGGTATTGTGGCGGAGGTGGTGCAATTCCTGGCCCCCCAGATAGTCGCTCCTCTAACTCATTTATATAACGAATGCCTCAGGCAGAAAAAGTTCCCTCGAATATGGAAGAGGGCAAAAGTGATAATTATAAAAAAGGAGCTGACAAAGACCCAGCAGAAACTAAATCTTACAGACCAATCTGCCTGCTTGATCTGCTTGGGAAGATTCTGGAGAGACTTCTGGCTGATAGACTTGCTGCACACCGACTGCTGTGCGGAATGAGCAACAGGCAGTTTGGCTTCAGGCCTGGACGATCGGCATCTGACGCAATCGCCCTGGCGGCCGAGGTCTGCGGCTCTACCCCGTACAAGTACGTTGTTGGCATCATGTTGGATATAAGTGGCGCCTTCGACAACCTGTGATGGCCTTCGCTGTTCTCCTGCTTAAGGGAGAAGGAGTGTCCAGGGCCTCTATATGGTTGTCTGAGGAGCTATTGTGAAGATCGGGAGGTCTGGCTATCATCTACTAGCACAAGAGTAAGGAAAACTATCAACAATGGATGTCCCCAGGGTTCCGTACTGGGTCCGCTGTTCTGGGACATCCACATGGAACCCTTACTAGACACATTACAGCAAAGTGATGAAGTGCTGGAGGTGATAGCCTACGCAGATGACCTCCTCCTACTGGTCGGCGGCCGTAGCCGAGAAGACATAGAGCCTAAGATCGATAGAACAATAAACACACTTCAACTGTGGTGCCGTAAGACTAAAATGAAAATTTCACCGGCTAAGTCTACATACCTTCTTCTAAAGGGACAATTAGCTCGTAACCCAACTGTTAGGATAGATGGATCACCAGTTCTCCGGCGACGTGAGACACGCTACCTTGGTATCATCATTGATGATAGGTGGACTTTTGGTAGACACATCGAAACCGTAACTCAAAGAGCTTTACAGGTACTCAACAACCTCATCTCCATTGGGCACAAGCGGTTTCATCTTCCACCACATCTCATCAAACTTTATCATAACAGTATACTAACATCTATAGTGGGTTACGGCTCCGGAGTCTGGGCACACAGGCTCACGAGGGTGGTGCCTGCCATGACAGTGAGGAGAGTGCAGAGAAATATGATTCTGAGATCAGTGGGGGCATACAGAACTACACCGGGAGGAGTCCTGTTAGTTATAATGGGGCTTTGCCGCTTGGATATCAAAATTCGGGAGCAGGCCGCTTGGTACTGGACTAAAAAGGGGAATTTGGAAAAAACAGAGGAAATTCTGGGCATCAGGACTGAAAATAAAGTAGAGATTAGGAAAAAAGGGGAGCTGCTATGGCAACATTCGTGGGAAAACGAAGAAACAAGGCGTCGAACCTTTGAGCTCCTACCAGATGTCAGGGAAAGGATGGGAATGTCACATTTCGATCCATCCCTGGGACTCATCCACTTCCTCACTGGACATGGACCGTACTCGACATATCTATGTCGATTCGGTAAAAAGGCGACACCTGCGTGTGACTGTGGTGTTCCGGAGGGTACTCCTGACCATGTAGTCTACGAGTGCCCCCTTTTCAATGATGTGGCCCCAGTACTGCGGGACCAACCACCACACAACGACACATATAGACTAACCAGACATAGCGACACTTTCCATATCATCAATAAACTGGCTAACGCGGTATCTCAGAAAGTATTAATGGACTACCTGAAAGAACTATATTAGTACAAGAAAGAGATAAACCAGGACACAGATAGAGTTCGACACCCTACTCCCAAACCGCCTGGGCGCGGAAAGGCCGACTTCCTCAGTCTGAATCCGCTGCGCCACAGGATTCTGGGGGAGTGGGGTGCAGCCTAACCGAACCACACAACGCACCGGACTTGACCGTAGGATAAGTTAGTTGTAGGACTTAGTTTTTAGACATTATTATTAGAAACATGCAGCGATTACCATCTTGGCCTGCCCAGTGTCAGGGGCACGCTCATTGGGGTTAGCTCAATGAGCAAGGCTCTATAGTAAGATTATATTAATTAGCTGACACAACTGTAACGCTGTAGGATTTAGTAACTAATCTTAAGATTACATGTTTGTAGTAGACTAACATTAACGTTTGCCCATTGCTTACTCCTGATCACTTACATACTAACTAGTTACTACATAGGACTTAGAATTAGCTGCTAATTATCTTTGTATAACTAACTAGGCCCACTAATCAAATAAGGCAGTGTGCTGGATGTAAAATTAACATTCTTTTATTGGAAATAAAGAATTTTTTTTACAAAAAAAAATGCTTTATCTGCGAAATTCGCCTTAATCACATCTGAGAGTAATTCTTAATAAAACGCCTGTCGCTAATTGTTTGTCATCACAGACACTGTTCGCTATACAGCCACGACGCGCAACTGATTTCCAAAATTCGTCTTCCTCCTCTGAGGATGGAACTTACGACCCCTGGTTTACTACACCAGTGCTCTACCACTGAGCTAAAGAGGTGCGGCCTAGCGGCACTCTTGCGTACTTCGGCCTTACGGTCGTCTGCATCATCAGACTTCAGCTGACAACACATCATATTACCAGCTAATATTTGCAGCTATGGCGACCCATTACTGCTTGGCTACACATCTGACACGTAACCGATGTGCTCTCCAAACAACAACACTTGCATTTCAGAACATGTCTTTCATACATGTCTACAAAATCACCTTCACCTTCAAATACAGTTTCCTTACGACTGACAGAGACGTAGGCAAAGTTTAAAGTTGCTATTTACATTACATCACGTTAATCAGAAAAACGGTAATTTACATCTGCAGCGGAACAAAATTCCGTTCCGCCCAGCGTGGGGCTCGAACCCAAGATCCTCGGATTATGAGTTTCACGCTCTACAGACTGAGCTAGCCGGCTGCTTCGGTGAATACCTGCCGGGTAGCACGTCACACAGTACTCGTTTGGGTTGGGTGGTCCCATACAGAATCTCTCCATGCTGCCTAATGTTTTCCTAACGTCACACTCGTCACGTACTTTACTTTTATTTCATAATCATTTCTGAGAGGTAAAGGAATTTGCATGACAACATGCAGAGGTAGTGGCGTCAAAATTAACGCACATACTTGATGTGACTCAAAAGCCGAACGAGTTACTTTCCGACGTTGTTTTAGATGTGCAAGTGCCAGTCAAAACTCGCGGTGACAGCACTCTGCCGATCATTTCGCTAGTTAACACCGGGCTTGTTGTGTGTGTTTCAAGCTCTAGAGCATCTCCAAGCAAAAAATGGTCAACAGCAACATTCAGACGGTTTCGTACTGCTCAATTTCTACATTAAAACGGAATGTTTCTTTTTCAGAACTGGAAAAACACGAGCGTGACAGCATTCGAACCTGTATTCTTCAGATCCGAAGTCCGACGCCTTATCCATTAGGCCACACGGTCACTGATGACCACCTATAACTTGTATACGACTCATCTCGAAACGCTCACACCCCTGAGGAATTGTGTTTTCGTTCTGCACAGCCGCTGCCCCTTGCTCTTTCCCACCCATTCGTTACATTCAACCTCTTACGAGACCGACCAAATATAGACTGGGAAACAAGACCACACACTTTGTGCATTCGGAATCGAAGGCAGGGCGTCCCTCGCCGCATTTGCTACGATGGCCATTTTCTACTTCTGCAGAAGCGGCGACGACGACGACGACGACGAAAGGCTCTGAGATATGTGTGAAATACATCTATAAAATGTAATTCAGACTGCCTCGTCCCACCTTATGCTGTACCGCTTTGGCAAATGCTTTATCTGCGTCATTCGCCTTAATCACATCTGAGAGTAATTCTTAATAAAACGCCTGTCGCAAATTGTTCGTCATCACAGATACTGTTTGCTATAGAGCCACGACGTGCAACTGATTTCGAAAAATTCGTCTTCCTCCTGTGAGGATGAACTTACGACCCCTGGTATACTAGACCAGTGCTGTACCACTGAGCTAAAGAGGCGCGGCCTAGCGGTACTCTTGCGTACTTCGGCCTTACGGTAATCTGCATCATCAGACTTTAGCTGACAACACTTCATATTACCGGCTAATATTTGCAGCTATGGCGACCCATTACTGTTTGGCTTCACATCTGGCACGTAACCGATGTGCTCTCCAAACAACAACACTTGCATTTCAGAACATGTCTTTCACACATATCTACAAAATCACCTTCACCTTCAAATACAGTTTCCTTGCGACTGAGAGAGACGTAGGCAAAGTTTAATGTTGCTATTTCCATTACATGACGTGAATCAGAAAAACGGTAATTTACATCTGCAGCGGAACGAAATTCCGTTCCGCCCAGCGTGGGGCTCGAACACACGACCCTGGGATTAATACTCTCACGCTCTACCGACTGAGCTAGCCGGCTGCCTCGGTGAATACCTGCCGGGTAGCACGTCACACAGTACTCGTTTGGGTTGGTTGGTCCAATACAGAATCTCTCCATGCTGCCTAATGTTTTCCTAACGTCAGACTGGTCACGTACTTCACTTTTATTTCATAATCATTTCTGAGAGGTAAAGGAATTGCATGACAACATGCAGAGCTAGTGGCGTCAAAATTAACACACATACTTTATGTGACTCAAAAGCCGAACGAGTTACTTACCGACGTTGTTTTAGATGTGCAAGTGCCAGTCAAAACTCTCGGTGACGGCACTCTGCCGACCATTTCGCTAGTTAACACCGTTCTTGTTGTGTGTGTTTCAAGCTCAAGAGCAACTCCAAGCAAAAAATGGTCAACAGCAACATTCAGACGGTTTCGTACTGCTCAATTGCTACATTAAAACGGTATGTTTCTTTTTCAGGACTGGAAAAACACGAGCGTGACATCATTCGAACCTGTAATTTTCAGATCCGAAGTCCGACGCCTGATCCATTAGGCCACACGGTCACTGACGACCAACTATAACTTGTATACGACTCATCTCGAAACGCTCACACCCCCTGAGGAATTGTGTTTTCGTTCTACACAGCCGCTGCCCCATGCTCTTTCCACGCATTCGTTACATTCTACCTTTTACGAGACCGACCAAATATAGACTGGGAAACAGGACCACACACTTTGTGCATTCGGAATCGAAGGCAGGGCGTCCCTCGCCGCATTTGCTACGATGGGCATTTGCTACTTCTGCAGAAACGGCGGCGCGGCGACGACGACGACGACGACGAAAGGCTCTGAGATATGTGAGAAATACAACTATAAAATCTAATTCAGACTGCTTCGTCCCACCTTATGCTGTACCGCTTTGGCAAAGCGTAATTCTTAATAAAACGCTTGTCGCTAATTGTTCGTCATCACAGATACTGTTTGCTATACGGCCACGACGCGCAACTGATTTCCAAAATTCGTCTTCCTCCTCTGAGGTTGAGAACTCACGACCCCTTGTTTACTAGACCAGTGCTCTACCACTTTTTTTTATTCCTTATCCATTTTTTCATGCCTTATCCATTTCTTTTTCTTTTATTTTCTTTTAATTCAACTCCTTAACCACTTTTTTGTTTTGTTTTTTTGTTTAATTTTTTTTCTGGCGCCTTAGACTGTTTTTTTTCCTGAACCACTTTTTCTCTCTCTCTCTCTCTCTTTTTTTTAAGCCAGGTTGTTTATGAGGATCCATATCAGTAGGCGCATGACGGGGACAACGAGGGCAGGGGTCAAAGAAATCGTGGTTTGGCCACGATGCCCCCACCATCACTCCCACCGAATGGCTCCTTCAGTGCATTTTAATTGTTGTAGGAAAGCGGTTATAGTTGTGTATATTTTTCGCCTGCTCTGTTTATTGTGGTAAGGAGCACTGGTTGTACGACGTCTTGGGGGGGAGATACCATTGCAAAGCCGTCATTCGAGTTTTCAGTCAACAGACATTCGAGTAGGAATCATGTGATTATACTGCAATATACAGCGAGCATTTATGAGACACTTATTGGGGGGCAGACGTAACATGAATGGATAAAAGAAAGGCATTTCCTTCATCTTGAACGTAGATTCATACTTCACTTCTTCATTACCCCTAAAATAGTACATTTAGTGTTAGACTGTGCGCTTTAACCAACACCTATTCGTTTGAATAAAATGATCAACATGTTTCCATAGATTTACCTGTGGTCTGCATATTGCTTAATGTTGCTGTACTCCATTTGCATAAAAAGCTTGAATTCCGTTTCGTCGTTACCACCTATTTTATTGATAATGTAATGGACAAACTGTCCCATTAAACAGTGTATTGCATTATTTTTGGTTTTGGGGTAAAACTTAGTTTCAGGTCTGAAAAGCACCATAGGAGTAATGGAACTGGGTGACGGGCGTTGCAGTAGTGCAATACTTTTCCTGAGCCAATGCCAATTGTTGAGATTTCCACCACACGTAAATCTATGAATCGCAGTGTCAACTAGTTTACATTTCTGACATAAGGGGGTTTCAGCTTTCCCAATTTTATAAAGCCGCTCGTTGGTGCTGACAATATTATTGACGGCTTTGTACCATGCCGTTACCACATGTGAATTGAGCCCGTTAAAATTAATATTCTCCCAAATTGCATCCCAGTTGTGACTCATATATTTCGTGGCAATCTTATTTTGTCCTTCATATTGTTGTCTTTGTCTCATGATATCTCTGGCTGTAATGTGCAGTGAAGTTCTGAGTTTCTCCTGAACATAGCTCAATTCTGTGTACAAGATCCTAACGTATCGCAGTCGGGGGTTAATTTCTTGTACGTCTGCCGGTGGTTGAAGGCTTTCTGGTTGGACACATTTAAACAATTGTGTAGTAATACTGCCGGCGTTGGAGGGGAATATGTTTAAGGACCTTTTTATGAAAAGCGCAGAAGCTTTATTGCGTATGTCCACCAGGCCGAGGCCTCCATTTCTAGGATGTAAAGTCGCAGTTCTTAGGTTAACCCTGAAGATTTCCCCCTTCCTTAAGAAATTTGCAACCCTCGACATTATTTTCTAAGCTATCAACTTCGGCAAGGGAAAAACTTGTGCCATATAGAATGCCTTTGAGAGAATGCAGAAGTTAATGAACCTGACCCTCTGAACCTGGTTCATAAGTCGTTGTGAGTTCTCAATAAGTCCCCCTTGAATCTTTGTTAAAACCTCTTTCCAATTGAGGGCTGTCATCCTCATTGGACATGCCGTCAGGATTGTCCCCAGGGTTTATGGGTGGTAACTGACTTCGCCCAATCGATGTGTATCCGTTCAAGACCCCGCATTCCCAGGATTGTACTTTTATTTTCGTTCGTTGTCGCACCCGATGCGCGGCAGTAGTTTTGAAGAATGGCCCCTATTCGAATTACATCATCTTGCCCTCTTATGACGACACCAACATCGTCAGCATAGGCTCTCACTACAGTTTTCCTGCCAGTTATAGTTATGCCCTTTAACCTTTCATGAACACTTCTTAAAAAGGGCTCTAACGACACAACAAACAAAAACATAGATAAGGGATTTCCCTGTGGGATGCCGCGGTTTATTTGAATTTGCCGCGTCAGCTGACAGTTGACAGCTAATTTAGCGTTCAGACGAGTAGCAACGTTTTTTATAACATTAACTGTTTGGTGGACGAGTCCCAGTTTTGTCAGTACCTCAAATAGGAAGCGGTGATTCACCGAGTCGAAAGCCTTAGTAAAATCTATAAAAAGTAAAGCACATTTCATATTGGAAACCGATGCTAAGGCGATGATGTCTCTATATTCAGAAATCGTATTAAAAATACTTCTATTTGCTGCACATGACTGATGTTGACTAATTAATTTGTAGGTCAGAGGGGAAAGTCTCTTTTTTAAAATCCTGCATACTATTTTGTAGTCAGAGTTTAAAAGTGAAATAGGGCGGTAATTGTTTAAACTTTTCGTCCCTTTGTTTTTCGGTAGAAGTACAATTTTGCTGTCTTTAAAATCTGCAAGTATCGTCTGCTCGTTAAAAATCTCATTGACAATGCATGTAAACGTGTCACCAATTAAAAACCAGAACTGTCTGTAAAATTCTACAGGGAGTCCGTCGGGTCCAGCAGATTTATTCACCGGGGACTTGGTTATTGTCTCACGAATCTCTTCGTTACTGACTTCAGAAAGGATTTCGTCGTTTTCAGAACTTGTCAGTTGTGGGGATAAAACACTGAGAAACTGTTGCAGAGACCTCTCGTGAGGTGGGCTGGAGGAATATAATGCATAGTAGTACTGGTATACTGCACTTAGAATCTCCTTCTGAGACATCAGTGTTGTCCCATTGGGGGTTTTAAGTTGACTGATAACAGTGCGTCGCCTATTCTTTGCATGCCGAAGCAGATGATATAAGGATGTTGTTTCATCATCTACCACCGACTTCGCCTTTGACTTCAGTTTTAAACCTTCCATCTGTTGTCTTTTAATGGCGAGTAATTTCGCTTTGGTGTGTCTGATGTCTTGTAATCCAATGGTTGACACGTTTGCCTGTTCATAGAGGTCTCGCAACAAACTGTAATAAAATTCTATACTGTTTTTTAACTCCCACGCTCTTTCTCTGCTGTATCGGGTACACACTTTTCTCAGTCTTGGCTTTGCAACCTTAATCCACCAGTCTAATACTGTGGGCTGCCTCTCGATCGATCGCAGACATAAGGTCCACGCATCCGTTACCGCTTCTGCCAAATATTGCTCTTTTAAGAGAGAGACATTTAGATGCCACTGGTTCCTAAAAATCTGAATCGGCTGTGGAGCTAAATTAATGCACGCCTTCATACTGCAGTGGTAACTAAAATATACAGGTACGATTTCTGAATTTAGTAGACATCTTTCCAAGTTTTGGGAAACATAAATTCTGTCTATTCTACTGCGCGAAGTCTGTGTTATATACGTATATTCAACCTTCGTTGGATATTTTAGTTCCCATGCGTCCTTAAGTTTTAGGTCGGTTACTAGGCGTTTAAGTTCCAAAGAACGGTTAAAATGTGGTTGTTCATCTTTACGATTTAACACACTGTTAAAATCACCGCCCATTATAAAACTGTTTGGGTTTCGACGTTATAAATATATAAGTTCCTCTTTATAAAATGCTGCCCTGTCCTGTCAATTACTATTTCCTGAGGGCGCGTATAAGTTAATCAATGTGGTACCTAAAACGTTAATACTAATTGCCCTTCCATATTCCAACCGCTCCACTTGAGATACGGGAATCCCTTCCCTGAGCAGAACCGCTGTTCCTGTATGTGTTTCACAAGATACGTTAACAATTGCGGTGTATGGTATTACAAATTCCGTCGTTACAACCTCCTGTAGCAAAGCGATATCGATTCCAGAGTCATACAAAAATTCCTTGAGCGCAGCTAGCTTTAATGAGGTTCGAATTTTATTTATATTGATCGTTGTGATAGAGTATGCTTGCATCTCTAACTTGCTACTGGCCACCGACAAAGTTGGTCAAAAAACTGTTGTACTTTTGGTATGCTGAAATCCGGTTTAGAACTACAGTCATTCAGAACTTGGTAGCAGTCCTAGTAACACGGTCGCTAAACGTTAGTTTGTCTGCCATTGTCATCCCGCACCTTAGTACTGAGGGGCTGTTCGACATTGAGTGTGTCAGGAGGCTCATCTGGAGCACCTTCTCTGACAATTTCATATCGTATATTTTTCTGTGATTTTACGTCTGACTTCTCCGCTTTTTGTTTGGCTTGGGTGCGAGAAACAGTAAGATTCGGTTGTGGTTTTAGCGTACGGCGGTGGACGCCCTGAAAACCCTGACCTGATTTTGTTGTGGCAACACTCGACGCGGCCGCTTCAGCAGCAGTGTCTAGAGAGAACTGGTTTGTAAACACTGCCTGCTGTTTACATACTACCTTCGTTTGTTGTGATGCTTGCGACGGTGTTTGCTTAATTTCCGGTTCAGGAGTAAACACTTTCACTTGTTTACACTCTGGTTCCGGTTGCTGTGCTGTTGCGGTGTCGCGGTGTTGTTGTTCTACCGCTTCCGCGAACTTCCCGTTGGTAAACAGCTGATTGTCGCTGCTTGGGGGACTTCTACTTTCTCGCTGTCGGCAGCTGAAGTTGCATTTTCTGGCAGTGAGCGAGATGTATCAGAAACTGCAGTTAAATCTACTTGCATTCCGTCTTGGGGCACATGCAGATTTTCATCGCCAGCTTTCTGTTTACGTACAGTAGGAGATTGTCGGGAGGTGTCATCATCAGAATGATCATCTGTATGTTCAAGTGGTCGTTTCTTGGTTAGTACGTCTAACTCACGGGCAGAGGAATCACTGAAGCGTGTTACCAGGGGTGGAAAATCACTGCCATCAACAGCAATAGTTCCAGAACTAGGTACAGGATCCGAACCCTCACCCTGTTTGGCTGTGTTATCGGGTGCCAAAACTTCGCTCAAGGTCATCTTGCGGCGTTGGACTAAATTTGTTTTTAGTACAAAGACACGACGGGGACAGTCATGCCTTAAATGACCCGATTCATTGCATATATGGCACGTAGGGGTTTGACCAGTATAAATCACGTGAGCTTTATGCCCGTCAACAGTTATATGAGATGGGATATTCGTCTTTCCTTCCATCTCTACCGAACGAATACCATTGAAGCTCTGAATTTTAAATTGCTTCGACCAACGTTCGTTAACTATATCCTTTACCTCACCACATTGAGACAGGGCAACCTTGATTTTCTCATTATCTATCTCGATAGGTAAATTTAACACCTGCACAGATCTATAAAGAGCATCAGTTCTCCTGATAGCCAATTTACTTGTAGTGCCGTCTCTATGCAAAAATTCGACATGATACCCGAATTTTCCAATAATTTTATCGACCGAAACGGGATCCAAAAACTTTACGAAAACACAGTAGTTATCATTATCTAGCTGAGTGGTATGCACCATATCAGAATTTATGCCAACTACCTGATCAAGCCAATCATGAATTTCCAGAGCAGTCGGCTGAACACGTCGTGTTTCCTTAGCGAAGGCAAAAACCAGCGTATTCTTCCTCACAGTTGTAGCCATAGTATGCAGTAATCAAGGGGAGATTCCAGTAATTAATGAAAACTCCACAAACGACAAATAATCGTCGGTAGAAAACACAAAAACAGAACACAGGAGGCAGAAGAAAACACGAGTTACACACGAAGAAAATCACAAAACTTAAAAACACCGAAATGCAAAGGTAAACACTGGCGAAACACTGACTACACGCAGAAAACGGAGGCACGTCCGTACGCGTCGGCAGCTAGAGCCAGAATAGCTAGCAGGCTGCCTCGGTGAATACCTGCCGGGTAGCACGTCACACAGTACTCGTTTGGGTTGGGTGGTCCCATAGAGAATCTCTCCATGCTGCCTAATGTTTTCCTAACGTCACAATCGTCACGTACTTCACTTTTATTTCATAATCATTTCTGAGAGGTAAAGGAATTGCATGACAACATGCAGAGCTAGTGGCGTCAAAATTAACACACATACTTGAGGTGACTCAAAAGCCGAACGAGTTACTTTCCGACGTTGTTTTAGATGTGCAAGTTCCAGTCAAAACTCGCGGTGATGGCACCCTGCCGACCATTTCGCTAGTTAATACCGGTCTTGTTGTGTGTGTTTCAAGCTCAAGAGCAACTCAAAGCAAAAAATGGTCAACAGCAACATTCAGACGGTTTCGTACTGCTCAATTGCTACATTAAAACGGTATGTTTCTTTTTCAGAACTGGAAAAACACGAGCGTGACAGCAATCGAACCTGTAATCATCAGATCCGAAGTCCGACGCCTGATCCATTAGGTCACACGGTCACTGACGACCAACTATAACTTGTATACGACTCATCTCGAAACGCTCAAACCCCTGAGGAATTGTGTTTTCGTTCTACACAGCCGCTGCCCCTTGCTCTTTCCCACCCATTCGTTACATTCAACCTCTTACGAGACCGACCAAATATAGACTGGGAAACCAGACCATACACTTTGTGCATTCGGAATGGAAGGCAGGGCGTCCCTCGCCGCATTTGCTACGATGGCCATTTGCTGCTTCTGCAGAAGAGGCGGCGGCGACGGCGGCGACGACGACCGCGAGAGGCTCTGAGACATGCGAGAAATACATCTATAAAATGTAATTCAGACTGCCTCGTCCCACCTTATGCTAGTAAAGGAACTGAAAATATTGTGATTTAATCGCAGAGGTGCTGAAAAATTGTTCCAGCGACACACCAGAGAAATATCTGGTAAACTTTTTATCTTTGAGAGGTATGAACGACTTCTTTTTGTTCTGATGGGCTGGTGGGATGTCGTACTGTCTAATTACTAGTGTGTGTGTGTTTGGTAATTGAAAGAGTTAAAAGACGCAAGATGTGTTTTATATTATTTTCATCGCACAACAAGCCTTATTCCCATGCCTATGGAGTATTTATGTTAAGCAGAGAAGGCGAGTTTTAGATGGAACCGAAGATCTTCAAAACGGCGCTGCTCAACAATAGAGGTGCGTGATTGTGCTCTCTACTTTCCTTTCGTGGCCGCTCAAATTACTTCCGATTCGTTTTGCCGAGACATTCAGAACCTGCAATCTTCTTTTTCTTATAAAAATACTAGTCCGATGCAAAAGAAATACTCTTAGATTTAAATAATTGCCATTCTTTTACCCAGGCCACGGGGAATGATAGAATGTACGTTGGCAATCTCCGGGTGTGTTACGACGAAATTATTTCACAATGAAAATTTCTCATCAGACCGCAACCACTCGCACGCGAATGTACGTACCCTCTGAATGTATCTAGTCAGTCACGCGCGTTGTTCAAAAGCTTTACTTTTAATATTCAGTGGATTAAATTTCCGAAATTAATTTTTGTTTATGCTGCAAATCGTACTTCACGCGAAGTATTTATTACGTAAGTTTCAGGCTCAATTTAATAAAAAAAAAGATACCGAATAATAGAAATAAAGAATAACAATCAAACAAATCAAACCTAAATAAACAGAAAAAGGGAACGTTACAATGGCGACCGAGTGCCATGACCATAATTTCAGTAAAAATCAGTAGAATTGTTAGTTGAAATATTTAAGTTTTTTTTCTTGCCATCCATTATTGCCACTACAACATATTGTTTCTGTTGCATGTCATGCGAGCTACGTACCAGAAACGAAAAACCACATCGAAATTACTAATTTTCGAAAAAAAGTTTTGGACCATTTAATGTTAGTTCTTCTCACTACAAAACCGTCAGAAAACACACGTAAGGTAAGAACAACAGCACTCTTCCGCTTTAGTTGAAAGTAAATGTGGGACAGTTTTTTTTCATTTTTTCGACACCCACTGCGTAGAACGCATCAATTCCTTTTTCCAAATTCTTTTCCATTTCTTTTTAGTTTACGTAAAAATTGCATTAGTTCATTTTCTATTATATGTAAATGCATCACAAGATGGCGGACAATTTTATTGATTGAGCGCGAAAAAAGTAAGAGTCATTTATCAGTCTTCTGTTTTGCCAGAGACATATTTTACTACGTGAATTTTCACGGACGAGTGCAAAGCCATCTGTGATTTATTTACGTGTAGTACGAGCTGTAGTGATAGTGAAGTTCGGCTGCACGCTGTTTTGTGTTGTGAATCGGCATGGTGAAACTCAGATCTCAGACAAAATCATGGATAGTTCGTCAGATGAGGAATCAATAGTCCAACCCTTACAAAACTTTGAGGCCGAAAGTACTGCGAATACCGAAAACACAGTCGCAGCGACCGGCAGTGCTCAGTCGCAGGCGATGGGCGACAATATGTCGACTACAGAAACAAATACGAATGCTGACAATACACAAGACCCAGTAGAAACAGACCTTATACGCATGTTTAGAGAGATGCAGACAAATTTAATGTCGCAGTTTGCAGCTCAAGTTGTAGAAAATGTTGCGTCACAAATGCAAGCTCACACAGAAAATGTTGCAGCTCAGATAGGTACTGTTAACACACGAGTAGAAAATGTTGCAGCACAAATGCAAGCTCACACAGAAAATGTTGCAGCTCAGATAGGTACTGTTAACACACGAGTAGAAAATGTTGCAGCACAAATGCAAGCTCACACAGACAATGTCACAGCGCAGATAAACGCTGTCACTACCCAGATAGCCAGTGTAACGACACAAATGGACAAAATAGACAATGACGTGAAGAACCTGACCGACATGCAAAATAATCTGACGACTCAACTGACCCAGTTAAAAAGAGAGGGAGCAGATCAAGTGATAGAGGTACTACGCGAAGATTTAAATTACATGAGCCAAGACATTGATAACTTAATGTCCACAGTTAAGGATATGCCAGAACAGATCCGTACCTTAACCGAAAATTTTGAAGCTATGAGTTTTCAGCAGACCGAGCTTAGTGTCAAAATGCAGGAGGCTGTAGACCAAGTTGATGACATGACGAAACAACAAAAACAGCAGTTTGACGAATTTTTAGAGGAAAAAGACAAACATATCAACCATACATTAGAAACAGAACTGAAAAAAGCAATAACTAACACTGTAGAACAGGTGTACACTACCCAAAACACGTCTGTAACTAAACTTCCAACTGACCTAGCTCAGTTACAAAAGACTCTGATACAGGACTTACCTGACTGGAAAAAACATGTAGACAAGCAACTAAAGAGTAAACACCATACACAGAACGAAAGAGAACAACATTCAGAAGAGGAATTTGATGACAGACGCACAGGTAAGAGTGACGACGCAGGAAACAGTTATCTTTATCCCAATGTACCCATGTTTTCACCAAACCAAGGTCGTTACGGTAATCAACATTACCGCGACGAACGACAGAGACACCAGACAACCGAACCAAGTTTGTCGGCTGTTCTGTTAGAGGAAAGCCTTATAAAACACAGGCAGTTTCAAGTGTTTATCCGAGAAAAAAAAATCCGTCCACCCGGTAATTTTTATAAAGTCATTTAAGAATGTGTTGCCTAAGACCTGGTCTGAAAAGCAAAAAATACAGTATATAACTGGATATATTCAAGGGGATGGTGCCCTATGGGCAATGGAAATGTCGGAAAATTGTCAGACATTAGAACAATTTGAAGCTGCATTTTTATCTAAGTATTGGTCCCATGGTGTACAAGAGAGATTGAGAAAAGCTCTGTTTAACCCGGAGCCATACAATGCAAAATTTGGATCACTCCGGAAGTAATTTGAAAAATACTTAAACAAAACGCGATTCTGGGACGAGCCCGTCACACACACAGACGTACTGCGCATCCTGAAGGCAAAATTACCGATCAGTATCAGAGAAAAATTAGTACAAGTACCAGAGAACAATCTCGAATATTTCCTATCTGTATTAGATTCTATCGATTTAATTAATGAGGATGCTAGGCAAAATCAAGCCTATCAAAACAATTTTCGTGGCAGCGGTAGGAACCAGCTTATACAGCGCCAGCCGCATTACGGCGTCAACAATGTAGCGTGCGCGGCTGAATCGCGACCGGCTTTTGTCGATCGCGCCCCTACAGCACAGATGCCAGGCCCGAGTTCGGGAGGAAATTACAACTGCTACAATCAGACCTGCCATCCGCAATACAATAGAAAAGGAAAAAACGGGGATAGGAATTTTTCTGGTTATTCCGGTGACCGAAAACGTAACTGGTACAGAAATGGCAATAGGAACCAGTGGGGAAATAGTTATAATAATTTCCAGCCTGAATTTAGCCGCAACCACACAGGAGATCATCAAAGTAGGCAGTTTCAATATCCTGTTAACAGCCAAGCCTATCAATCAGAAACGCTAGGTGACACTATTTCGCTAAACTCAGGGCAAAACCACGACAGAAATACTCAGTCAAGGAGCAGCACGTCAGGGGTAAACATAATTGAAGTCGCAAACGAAACACAAACAGATATGAACCGTGGAGCGTTAAACTAAACATGGCCTCATTATGCTCCCCAATGTTGGCCATAGATTGTCGTGGGGGCGATCCATGCTGTCATGAAAGTAAATTGCTCAGGTACCAAGATGAAACGGATATGCGTGATTTATTGGCCAAGGAGGAAGAACCACAGTCATGTGAAGGTGATGGTATAGTACAAGCTAATTTACAGGCCGTAGTAGGAAAAGTACCTACGCATATCCTTGTAGATACTGGTGCGAAAATTAGTGTGATGTCCAAGGCACTATTTAAAGAGATTAATATCCACACGACTTTACCGACCTATCCAGTACAAAATTGTCGGATATTAGGAGCCATAGGCGGTAAATCCAAGTTAATTAAAATGCAAACCATGGTCGAAGTGCAGATTGAAGACATTGTTTTTCAGTCAATTTTTCTAGTTGTAGAAGGGTTGACAGAACGGTGCATTTTCGGCATGGACTTCTTAAGGGAAAAGTATGCTAAAATTGACTTGGAATCTGGAAAGTGTCATTTATATATTAACGGAAAGAACTGTAGTGTGGATTTAATAAAAGTCAAGAGTAGGAACGACAAAGCTTGTCGAAATATACACATCCAAATCCTATAGGTCAATACTTCACGAAATAGCGACTCGAGTGAACTGTGGTATCAGCAGGTAGAGCAGCATGAAATTGAACAGAAAATATCTGAATGCTCGGAAATCTCACAACAACAGAAGGGTGATCTTAGAAGTGTATTGTTACGCTATGCTCGTGTGTTTGATGAAAGACCCGGGGTCATTAGGACGTATCAGTATAGCATGGATGTCCGGCCCCACGACACTTTCTGTAAGAATACCTATTCTATACCTTGGTCACAAAGAGAGGCAGTGGCTCAAGAAATAAAGAAAATGCTCTCGTGGAATATCATAGAGACTTCATTATCGCCTTATTGCAGTCCACTATTAGTGGTCAAGAAAGCCGACAATTCGGTGAGACTCGTTCTCGACGCAAGGGAAATTAATAAGATTATAGTTCCAGTAACCACCCGAGCTGAAAACCTGGAAGAACAGCTGCAGCGTTTTCATGGGGTGCAATATTTAACTAGTGTAGACCTCCGTGGTTCATATTGGCAAATCCCACTATCACCTGATAGTAGGAAGTATACAGCATTCATATTTGCAGGTAGGTCCTACCAGTATTGTGTTCTACCGTTCCGATTGAACGTTAGTGCCGGCGTTTTCATAACTGCGCTCGACACTGTTTTAGGACCTGACCTTCTTGACAAACTCACAGTTTATATAGATGACATATTAATAGCAACACCTACATGGGAAGAACATATAGAGCTTTTGGAAAGAATGTTACAGAGGATTTCAGCGGCAGGTGTCACAGTAAACCTTAGCTAATCAAAATTTGTGAGAAAAGACATAAAATTTCTCGGTCACATTATTTCGCCAGCAGGGATAAGACCCGACCCAGAAAAACTGTTAGCCATAAAAAACTTTCCCGCGCCGTGCACAAAACGACAGCTAAAGGCATTTGTGGGATTGTGTTCTTTCTTTCGCAGGTTCGTGCCGAACCAATTGCTCAATAGCCCTGCATTATTGGGCCTCTTAAAGAAGGACAAACAGTGGATCTGGACGCCTCAATGCCAGACCGAGTTTGAAAAAATAAAACATGCTTTGGTTAATTCTAAAATACTAGAACATCCTGACATGAGCAAAGATTTCTGTATAGCGGCGGATGCTTCATTTTCGGGACTAGGAGCCTGTCTATTTCAGCTGGACATAGGCGCTAGCTCCGACAATGTTAAGATAATTAGTTTTGCTAGCCGTACTCTGTCAGAATGCGAGCGCAGGTATTCCACAACAGAATTGGAAGCCCTTTCTATTTTGTGGGCTATTAAAAAATTCCACTATTATCTATTTGGCAAACATATACGAATCTACAGCGACCATCAGGCATTAAGCTTTTTACTCACTTGTAGGTTGCTACACAATCGCCTTGCGCGGTGGACGTTATTTTTGCAGTCTTATGATTTTGAAATTATATATGTGAGTGGCAAGGATAACGTAATCGCCGACGCACTGTCAAGATTACCACAAGGACTACCTGAGTTCGAAGAATTGGTAGGAGAGAACATAGAATTTAAAGTTATGCTCATCAAGGACACAAAATTCAGGAAATATTTTTTGGATATGTGCAATAATATGGCCAAATTACAGGAAGAAGGTGACCGGTGGAGAAAAGTTAGATTCCAGTTAAACAATAACCCCCCTTTACCCATAAGACAACATTACAAATTACACAAGGATGTATTATTTTACAGGAGGAACATGTACAGCGATACATGGTGCGTTTGTGTGCACGAAGCATATGAGAAAAGTTTAATTTGGCATACTCACTACGCTTGGGGACACTACGGTGCCCGCAAGTGCTATAAGAAATTAAATATGTACTGTCACTTTCCCAATATGCTTCGACGCACACAACAAATTTTGAAAACTTGTATTATTTGATAGAAGGTTAAGCCTGTCAATCTGAACTGCGAGACAGAGTTGCATCCTATTTTACCAAAAAACCCACTAGAGCTAGTATGCATAGATGCTATGGGTCCTTCACCCTCTGCCAGGGGAGGTGTAAAATATATTATTTGAGTATATGATGTATTTTCAAAGTATGTGAAATTATATGCTACGAAAACAACTGCAGCTAAGCCTATTATCAGACGTATGCTAAACGACTACTTCCCGTCTGTTGGGAAACCACAGGCGATCTTAACAGATAACGCAACCAATTTTACGTGCCATGCTTGGAAAAAATTTCTGAAAGAACAACAGGTTAAACAAATACTGATATCCCGGTATAGCCCGCAATCAAACCCTATTGAAAGAATATTCCGTGAATTGAATAGGTTTATGACGACATACGTAGCCAACAAGCAGTCTAAATGGATTGAATACTTAAAACGTTTTTGAACAGGTGGTAAACAATCTCCCAATATACGACACTGCAGTTACGCCGTCAGAACTAATATGCAATAAGAAAGAATATAATGAATGGGTAAACCCTATCCCGTCTTTTCCTAGACAACCCGTCGACCTAAATGAAAAAATAAGGCAAGTATTAATCTCTATCACACAACAGGCCCAATGCCGAAAGAAGCATTATGATAAACGGCTACATGGTGTTACCAGATTTATAATCAGAGAAAAGGTGTTACTCAAAACTCACGTGAAATCTTCCTTGCTAGCTAAGAAAAACGCTAAGTGGCAAATGAAATATACTCGTCCGTACGTAATCGCACATATTCCGCATGACGGTTGTTATTTACTTGCATACCCTCACAGTGGTAAGATCAAAAGGCTGTATGCACACAGAGACTTAAGAAAATTCTACTATAATTAAGTATCATACGTCATACCTAATAATGCACAAGTATAAAATAAGTTACTGTAAAAAAAAAAAAAAGGAACGAGCACGATTAGGATAAAGAAAATACATCTAATGCAGCTAAGTGAATCAGAGCATTTCACTATTTCTGTTTACATTTGTCAGTGAACGTGGACGCAAGACACAGGTAAGCTAGGACATACACGTCAGTTGGTGACTAGCGATGTTTGCCGGCCGCGGTGTTCTCGCGGTTCTAGGCGCCGAGTCCGAAACCGTGGGATGCTACGGTCGCAGGTTCGAATCCTGCCTCGGGCATGGATGTGTGTGGTGTCCTTAGGTTAGTTACGTTTAAGTAGTTCTAAGTTCTAGGGGACTTATGACCACAGCAGTTAAGTCCCATAGTGCTCAGAGCCATTTTGACTAGCGATGTTTAACACGAAGTGTACTTGTAAGTTTTGACGGAATGTTTTTTTGTTTGGTCACAGTGGTATTTTAGTTTTAAGTTTATGTACGGAGGTATCTGGAGCGAACAATTGGCACAGACCTCACAGCAAAATAGATGTAAGTAATTTTTTTTTTTTTTGCCACTTGTGTATCAAGGCAGTAAGGTACAGGGTAAGTTACAAAGAAAAATATTGGACTCCCTAAGGTACAAAGGTTAATTTTGTGACGCAAGTACACGATAGGTTGCTGAGAAAGTATTTTGTGTCTTTGACGTATCCACAACACAAGTTTTTATCTATAAATATATCGCACAAAACACAAACTTAAATTTTTTTTGTATGCTGCAATTATAAAAAAGGATTCCTAACTGCTAATGAAAGTGTAGGGTACTATATATATATATATATATATATATATATATATATATATATATATATATATATATATATATATATACCATACGCACTGTAACTTGATCTAAGAAAAGTGCACCTAAAGATAGGATACATGAATAACAACTTGTGTGAACTTACTGTCATACAGATAATTTTTTTTTAACTTTATATACATGTTTGAATGCAAGTACGATGTTGAGATACAATCTGTGAATGTTAACTGAAGCAAACATAACACCGTCCCTTATTAAAAAAAATAAAGGAGTATGTATAAGGTAAGTTACAGGTAGCCAACTAGCCGAAAAAATGAGGTAACGCCGAAACAAACACATTTATTTACAGGTGGCGCTCGGCGAGATACTGCGAGACTTCAACCGGCGGGGAAAAGTCATGAAGTTACATTAATGTCACTATGACTGACGATTGACGTAATAAAACATTACCAAGATCACTGAGAAACACACTACGTGATACCAAGTAACGCCAAAGAATTTTAATAATTTTTTTTTTTTAGTATGAAAATACGGAGGATGTACGCTGACTTTAGAGGGATGCAGTACATTGATTATATTTTTTTTTATGTGTTTATAATATTTTGACCAATCTGAGCGGAAGATATTTGATGGAAGGAGAAGAAGTAACACAAATATGAACACAAAAAAAACACCATATACGCGAGCACAGACTTTAGAGGCAGTAGCGCACAGCAGCCAAGCTTCATTATTAATCTGTTGTTTGTACTACCTAGCAATTTATGTATAGTGATTTATTTATGTCTGTTTACTCATTTCCTATTATTATTTTATTCCTTTATGTTTATGATGTGTGTGTACCATGCGTTGTTACAAACTTGGGTGACGAAAGGATGAAAGAATCCCCCCCCCCCCTCCAACATAGTAACTCGCGGGTAGAGAATGAACAAACTTTGCCTCATTTGTAGACAACTTCTAAAAGCACTTATAGTGCGTTCATGTCCTAGTATTGTTATTTCAATACATAAGTGCATCAGTAGCACGACATAGAGTAAAAAAATGCTGTTGTTCTCAAACGTGTTCTCCTATGCTCTATGAGATATCAGACAGTGTCACGATCGCGAAATATAGTATTAGAGGCATGTACTTTCTGAGAACACAACCACCTACCAATTTATGTAATAAAAATGTTATGAGCAAAAAGGTACGCCGACAAGGTTCAGTAAAAAATCGCTGGAACAAATAACGAACGTGGGCATTTTTCATAAAAGACAAGCTAGTGATATCATTAGCTACAGTTTTGTTTCTGAATGGACAGGACAGTGTCACAATGTTATTCAGTGTCAGTGACCTGTGAGCTATATGCAAACAGACAAGTGAAAATACGTTTCATATCACGAACCTTTTCCTTCGAGGTAAAAGAGACATAGTGAATCGACGAAGACTGCGGCGGTACAAGTGTTTGTGCACTACATAGGACAGTGTGCCGTTGCTAGCCAAATAGTGAAGTGCAGTACTTAAATTTGTGCAGTGGACTTCGGAGGCACCGAGTGGTCCCTTCCCACAGCCAAGGTGTACAGCAAGTGGAAACAAGTGCGGTTGGTTTTTTTTGCAAACTCTGTGAACACTGCTCGAGACACTGAAAAGTTTGGACCGAGACGCGCGGCATCGCTTTACGGCGGTGGGCCCGCGCAACTGCCGAGTTCCACACGGCGCGCAGCGCGCCACCAAACTGATTGTTGCGAGTGCAGTTATGTGCATATGACACATTATTGGCTAACGGCATAACATAGAAGGACAATTTAAATGCAAAGCAAAATCTACGTTTAATTGGACACCCAACGAAGTGCCAAGACATGTAGAAACACAGATTCCTGAAACCCGAAATAAAGTCTGACTACCCCAGCTCATGATTTACGCCCCCACGTTACCTTTGAACAACGCCTTTGTTTATATGTATATATATGTATTAGTATTAAGTTAGACTAAGTATTAATCCATGTGAATTTTTGTTTGTTGTTTATATTACCCATGACGAGACAATAGTAAAATACGGAAAGGATGTCACTAAGCAGATCGTGGAGTAGAAGAGAGAAGCAGTGGAAAGCAGAACCAACTCTAAGCAAGAGCTAACACCTCTTGCTGCCCCAGACACGACTATTAACCCACGATCTAGATCCGAACACTCTAATAAATATGTGACTTTCCTGAAAATTTTTTTTAATAAAAAAAAAAGACTTAGGAATTATGAATTTTATGAGCAGCAAGTGTAAAAGAAGACTGTTTATATAGCGATAGACTATGTATAAAACAATGTAATACCTTTGTATAATGCTATGTACCAAGAAATAATAAAATAATTTTGTGTATACAATACAAAAACAAAGAGAAGAAAGAAGGTAATAGGAGGATGTAACAATTATCCAAATGTGATGATTTTGTGTCAAGGACGATGTAATAATTTTGTGTGTATAGTATGTAAGTTTATGTGTGTTTTACATGTGTTCTGTGTATCCTTATATAAATGATTTGTCCTCACTGTCATGTGTCAAAACTGGCATAAAACCATGTTTGTAGAATGAAGTGATCGGGAGAGAGACACTGACAGTGCAATCCCATTACGTGTGAATAACAGACAAGGACTACCAGTGTGCAAAGTGTTTGGGCTCATTGTCCGCAAAATTGACATTTCTTCAGACAATTCGCCCAAGGGGGCGATGTCAACGAACTGAAAATATTGTGATTTAATCGCAGAGGTGCTGAAAAATTGTGCCAGTGACACATCAGAGAAATATCTGGTAAACGTTTTATCTTTGAGAGACATAGGAACAATTTCGCCCTTCGTTTTTTATTTCTGGTATGAACGACTACTTTTTGTTCTGATGGGCTGGTGGGATGTCGTACTGTCTAATTACTAGTGTGTGTGTGTGTGTGGTAAGTGAAAGAGTTAAAAGACGTAAGATGTGTTTTATATTATTTTCATCGCACAACAAGCCTTATTCCCATGCCTATGGAGTATTCATGTTAAGCAGAGACGGCGAGTTTTAGATGGAACCGAATATCTTCAAAACGGCGCTGCTCAACAGTAGAGGTGCGTGATTGTGCTCTCTACTTTCCTTTCGTGGCCGCTCAAATTACTTCCAATTCGTTTTGCCGAGACATTCAGAACCTGCAATCTTCTTTTTCTTATAAAAATACTAGTCCGATGCAAAAGAAATACTCTTAGATTTAATAATTGCCATTCTTTTACCCAGGCCACGGGGAATGATAGAACGTACGTGCCTCTACTCTGAATGTACGTTCGCAATCTCCGAGTGTGTTACGACGAAATTATTTCACAATGAAAATTTCTCATCAGACCGCAACCACTCGCACGCGAATGTACGTACCCTCTGAATGTATCTAGTCAGTCACGCGCGTTGTTCAAAAGCTTTACTTTTAATATTCAGTGGATTAAATTTCCGAAATTAATTTTTGTTCATGCTGCAAATCGTACTTCACGCGAAGTATTTATTACGTAAGTTTCAGGCTCAATTTAATAAAAATAAAGATTCCGAATAATAGAAATAAAGAATAACAATCAAACATATCAAACTTAAAAAAAACAGAAAGAGGGAACGTTACATGCTGTACCGCTTTGGCAAATGCTTTATCTGCGCCATTCGCCTTAATCACATCTGAGAGTAATTCTTAATAAAACGTCTGTCGCTAATTGTTCGTCATCACAGATACTGTTTGCTATACCTCCACGACGCGAAACTGATTTCCAAAATTCGTCTTTCTCCTGTGAGGATGGAACTTACGACCCCTGGTTTATCAGACCAGCGCTCTACCACTGAGCTAAAGAGGCACAGCCTAGCGGTACTCTTGGGTACTTCGTCCTTACGGTCGTCTGCATCATCAGACTTCAGCTGAAAAACACTTCATATTACCGTCCAATATTTGCAGCTATGGCGACCCATTACTGCTTGGCTACACATCTGACACGTAACCGATGTGCTCTCCAAACACCAACACTTGCATTTCAGAACATGTCTTTCATACATGTCTACAAAATCACCTTCACCTTCAAATACAGTTTCCTTGCGAATGACAGAGACATAGGCAAAGTTTAAAGTTCCTATTTCCATTACATCACGTTAATCAGAAAAACGGTAATTTACATCTGCAGCGGAACAAAATTCCGTTCCGCCCAGGAAGGGGCTCGAACCCACGACACTGGGATTAAGGGTCTCACGCTCTACCGACTGAGCTCGCCAGCTGCCTCGGTTAATACCTCAAGGGTAGCACGTCACACAGTACTCGTTTGGGTTGGGTTGTCCCATACAGAATCTCTCCATGCTGCCTAATGGTTTCCTAACGTCACACTCGTCACGTATTTCACTTTTATTTCTTAATCATTTCTGAGAGGTAGAGGAATTGCATGACAACATGCAGAGCTAGTGGCGTCAAAATTAACACACATACTTGATGTGACTCAAAGGCCGAACGAGTTACTTTCCGACGTTGTTTTAGATGTGCAAGTGCCAGTCAAAACTCGCGGTGACGGCACTCTGCCGACCATTTCGCTAGTTAACACCGGTCTTGTTGTGTGCGTTTCAAGCTCAAGAGCAACTCCAAGCCAAAAATGGTCAACAGCAACATTCAGACGGTTTCGTACTGCACAATTGCTACATTAAAACACTATGTCTCTTTTTCAGAACTGGAAAAACACGAAGCGTGACAGCATTCGAACCTGTAATCTTCAGATCCGAAGTCCGACGCCTGATCCATTAGGCCACACGGTCACTGACGACCAACTACAACTTGTATACGACTCATCTCGAAACGCTCAAACCCCTGAGGAATTGTGTTTTCGTTCCACACAGCCGCTGCCCCTTGCTCTTTCCCACCCATTCGTTACATTCAACCTCTTACGAGACCGATCAAATATAGACTGGGAAACCAGACCACACACTTTGTGCTTTCGGAATCGATGGCAGGGCGTCCCTCGCGGCATTTGCTACGGTTGTCATTTGGTACTTCTGCAGAAGAGGCGGCGGCGGCCTCGACGACGACGACGACGACGACGACGACCGCGAGGGGATCTGAGACATGTCAGAAATACATCTATAAAATGTAATTCAGACTGTCTCGTCCCACCTTATGCTGTACCGCCTAGGAAAATGCTTTATCTGCGCCATTCTCCTTAATCACATCTGAGAGTAATTCTTAATAAAACGACTGTTGCTAATTGATGGTCATCACAGATACTGTTTACTATACGGCCACGAAGCGAAAGTGATTCCCAAAATTCGTCTTCCTCCTCTGAGGATGGAACTTACGACCCCTGGTTTACTAGATCAGTTCTCTACCACTGAACTAAAGAGGCGCGGCCAAGCGGTACTCTTGGGTACTTCGGCCTCACGGTCGTCTGCATCATCAGACTTCAGCTGAGAACACTTCATATTACCGTCTAATATTTGCAGCTATGGCGACCCATTACTGCTTGGCTACACATCTGACACGTAACCGATGTGCTCTCCAAACAACAACACTTGCATTTCAGAACATGGATTTCATACATGTCTACAAAATCACCTTCACCTTCAAATACAGTTTCCTTGCGACTGACAGAGACATAGGCAAAGTATAAAGTTCCTATTTCCATTACATCACGTTAATCAGAAAACGGTAGTTTACATCTGCAAGGGGCTCGAACACTCGACCATGGAATTAAGAGTCTCACACTCTACCGACTGAACTAGCCGGCTGCCTCGGTGTATACCTGCCGGGTAGCACGTCACACAGTACTCGTTTGGGTTGGGTGGTCCCATACAGAATCTCTCCATGCTGCCTAATGTTTTCCTAACGTCACACTCGTCACGTACTTCACTTTTATTTCATAATCATTTCTGAGAGGTAAAGGAATGGCATGACAACATGCAGAGCTAGTGACGTCAAAATTTACACACATTCTAGATGTGACTCAAAAGCCGAACGAGTTACTTTCCGACGTTGTTTTAGATGTGCAAGTGCCAGTCAAAACTCGCGGTGACGGCACTCTGCTGACCATTTCGCTAGTTAACACCGGTCTTGTTGTGTGTGTTTCAAGCTCAAGAGCAACTCCAAGCAAAAAATGGTCAACAGCAACATTCAGACGGTTTCGTACTGCTCAATTGCTACATCAAACGGTATGTTTCCTTTTCAGAACTGGAAGATCACGACCGTTACAGAATTCGAACCTGTAACCTTCAGATCCGAAGTCCGCCGGCTGATCCATTAGGCCACACGGTCACTGACGACCAACTATAACTTGTATACGACTCATCTCGAAACGCTCACACCCCCTGAGGAATTGTGTTTTCGTTCTACACAGCCGCTGCCCCATGCTCTTTCCACCCACTCGTTACATTCTACCTTTTACGAGACCGACCAAATATAGACTGGGACACAAGACCACACACTTTGTGCATTCGGAATCGAAGGCAGGGCGTCCCTCGCCGCATTTGCTACGATGGCCATTTGCTACTTCTGCAGAAGAGGCGGCGGCGGCGAAGACGAAGACGACGACGACGACGACGACGACGACGACGACGACGACAGGCTCTGAGATATGTGAGAAATACAACTATAAAATGTAATTCAGACTGCCTCGCCCCACCTTATGCTCTACCGCTTTGGCAAATGCTTTATCTGCGCCATTCGCCTTAATCACATCTGAGAGTAATTCTTAATAAGACGCCTGTCGCTAATTGTTCGTCATCACAGATACTGTTTGCTATACGGCCACGACGCGAAACTGATTTCCAAAATTCGTCATCCTTCTCTGAGGATGGAACTTACTACCCCTTGTTTACTGGACCAGTTCTCTACCACTGAGCTAAAGAGGCGCGGCCTTGAGGTACTCTTGCGTACTTCGGCCTTACGGTCGCCTGCATCATCAGACTTCAGCTGACAACACTTCATATTAGCTTCTAATATTTGCAGCTATGGCGACCCATGACTGCTTGGCTACACATCTGACACGTAACCGATGTGCTCTCTTAACAACAACACTTGCATTTCAGAACATGTCTTTCACACATGTCTACAAAATCACCTTCACTTTCAAATACAGTTTCCTTGCGACTGACAGAGACGTAAGTAAAGTTTAATGTTGCTATTTCCATTACATCACGTGAACCAGAAAAACGGTAATTTACATCTGCAGCAGAACAAAATTCCGTTCCGCCCAGCGTGGCGCTCGAACCCACAACCCTGGGAGTAAGAGTCTCACGCTCTACCGACTTAGGTAGCCGGCTGCCTCGTTGAATACCTCCCGGGTAGCACGTCACACAGTACTCGTTTGGGTTGGGTGGTCCCATACAGAATCTCTCCATGCTGCCTAATGTTTTCCTAACGTCACACTCGTCACGTACTTCACTTTCATTTCATAATCATTTCTGAGAGGTAAAGGAATTGCATGACAACATGCAGAGCTAGTGGCGTCAAAATTAACACACCACTTGATGTGACTCAAAAGCCGAACGAGTTACTTTCCGACGTTGTTTTAGATGTGCAAGTGCCAGTCAAAACTCGCGGTGACGGCACTCTGCTGACCATTTCGCTAGTTAACACCGGTCTTGTTGTGTGTGTTTCAAGCTCAAGAGCAACTCCAAGCAAAAAATGGTCAACAGCAACATTCAGACGGTTTCGTACTGCTCAATTGCTACATCAAACGGTATGTTTCCTTTTCAGAACTGGAAGATCACGACCGTTACAGCATTCGAACCTGTAACCTTCAGATCCGAAGTCCGCCGGCTGATCCATTAGGCCACACGGTCACTGACGACCAACTATAACTTGTATACGACTCATCTCGAAACGCTCACACCCCCTGAGGAATTGTGTTTTCGTTCTACACAGCCGCTGCCCCATGCTCTTTCCACCCATTCGTTACATTCTACCTTTTACGAGACCGACCAAATATAGACTGGGACACAAGACCACACACTTTGTGCATTCGGAATCGAAGGCAGGGCGTCCCTCGCCGCATTTGCTACGATGGCCATTTGCTACTTCTGCAGAAGAGGCGGCGGCGGCGATGACGAAGATGACGACGACGACGACGACGACGACGACGACGACAGGCTCTCAGATATGTGAGAAATACAACTATAAAATGTAATTCAGACTGCCTCGTCCCACCTTATGCCGTACCGCTTTGGCAAATGCTTTATCTGCGCCATTCGCCTTAATCACATCTGAGAGTAATTCTTAATAAAACGCCTGTCGCTAATTGTTTGTCATCACAGATACTGTTTGCTATACGGCCACGACGCAAAACTGATTTCCAAAATTCGTCCTCCTCCTCTGAGGATGGAACTTACGACCCCAGGTTTACTAGACCAGTACTCCACCACCGAGCTGAAGAGGCGCGTCCTAGCGGTACTCTTGTGTACTTTGGCCACACGGTCGTCTGCATCATCAGACTTCAGCTTACTACACTTCATATTACCGTCTAATATTGGCAGCTATGGCGACCCATTACTGCTTGGCTACACATCAGACACATAACCGATGTGCTCTCCAAACAACAACACTTGCATTTCAGAACATGTCTTTCACACATGTCTACCAAATCACATTCACCTTCAAATGCAGTTTCCTTGCGACGGACAGAGACGTAGGTAAAGTTTAATGTTGATATTTCCATTACATCACGTTAACCAGAAAAACGGTTATTTACATCTGCAGCGGAACAAAATTCCGTACGTGACCAGCGTGGGGCTCGAACCAACAACCCTAGGATTAAGAGTCTCACGCTCTACCGACTGAACTAGCCGGCTACCTCGGTTAATACCTGCCGGGTAGCACGTCACACAGTACTCGTTTGGGTTGGGTGGTCCCATACAGAATCTCTCCATGCTGCCTAATGTTTCCCTAACGTCACACTCGTCACGTACTTCACTTTTATTTCATAATCATTACTGAGAGGTAAAGGAATTGCATGAAAACATGCAGAGCTAGTGGCGTCAAAATTAACACACATACTTGATGTGACTCAAAAGCCGAACCAGTTGATTTCATACGATGTTTTATATGTGCAAGTGCCAGTCAAAACTAGCCGTGACGGCACTCTGCCGACCATTTCGCTAGTTAACACAAGTCTAGTTGTGTGTGTTTCAAGCTCAAGAGCAACTCCAAGCAAAATATGGTCAACAGTAACATTCAGACTGTTACGTACTGCTCAATTGCTACATCAAACGGTATGTTTCCTTTTCAGAACTGGAAGAACACGACCGTTACAGCATTCGAACCTGTAATCTTCAGATCCGAAGTCAGACGCCTGATCCTTTAGGCCACACGGTCACTAACGACCAACTATATCTTGTATACGACTCATCTCGAAACGCTCACACCCCTGAGGTTTTGTGTTTTCGTTCTGCACAGCCGCTGCCCCATGCTCTTTCCACCCATTCGTTACATTCAACCTTCTACGAGACCGACCAAATATAGACTGGGAAACAAGACCACACACTTCGTGCATTCGGAATCGAAGGCAGGGCGTCCCTCGCCGCATTTGCTACGATGGCCATTTGCTACTTCTGCAGAAGCGGCGGCGACGACGACGATGACGACGACAGGCTGTGAGAAATGTGAGAAATACATCTATAAAATGTAATTCAGACTGCCTCGTCCCACCTTATGCTCTACCGCTTTGGCAAATGCTTTATCTGCGCCATTCGCCTTAATCACATCTGAGAGTAATTCTTAATAAGACGCCTGTCGCTAATTGTTCGTCATCACAGATACTGTTTGCTATACGGCCACGACGCGAAACTGATTTCCAAAATTCGTCATCCTTCTCTGAGGATGGAACTTACTACCCCTTGTTTACTGGACCAGTTCTCTACCACTGAGCTAAAGAGGCGCGGCCTTGAGGTACTCTTGCGTACTTCGGCCTTGCGGTCGCCTGCATCATCAGACTTCAGCTGACAACACTTCATATTAGCTTCTAATATTTGCAGCTATGGCGACCCATGACTGCTTGGCTACACATCTGACACGTAACCGATGTGCTCTCTTAACAACAACACTTGCATTTCAGAACATGTCTTTCACACATGTCTACAAAATCACCTTCACTTTCAAATACAGTTTCCTTGCGACTGACAGAGACGTAAGTAAAGTTTAATGTTGCTATTTCCATTACATCACGTGAACCAGAAAAACGGTAATTTACATCTGCAGCAGAACAAAATTCCGTTCCGCCCAGCGTGGCGCTCGAACCCACAACCCTGGGAGTAAGAGTCTCACGCTCTACCGACTTAGGTAGCCGGCTGCCTCGTTGAATACCTCCCGGGTAGCACGTCACACAGTACTCGTTTGGGTTGGGTGGTCCCATACAGAATCTCTCCATGCTGCCTAATGTTTTCCTAACGTCACACTCGTCACGTACTTCACTTTCATTTCATAATCATTTCTGAGAGGTAAAGGAATTGCATGACAACATGCAGAGCTAGTGGCGTCAAAATTAACACACCACTTGATGCGACTCAAAAGCCGAACGAGTTACTTTCCGACGTTGTTTTAGATGTGCAAGTGCCAGTCAAAACTCGCGGTGACGGCACTCTGCTGACCATTTCGCTAGTTAACACCGGTCTTGTTGTGTGTGTTTCAAGCTCAAGAGCAACTCCAAGCAAAAAATGGTCAACAGCAACATTCAGACGGTTTCGTACTGCTCAATTGCTACATCAAACGGTATGTTTCCTTTTCAGAACTGGAAGATCACGACCGTTACAGCATTCGAACCTGTAACCTTCAGATCCGAAGTCCGCCGGCTGATCCATTAGGCCACACGGTCACTGACGACCAACTATAACTTGTATACGACTCATCTCGAAACGCTCACACCCCCTGAGGAATTGTGTTTTCGTTCTGCACAGCCGCTGCCCCATGCTCTTTCGACCCATTCGTTGCATTCAACCTTTTACGAGACCGACCAAATATAGACTGGGAAACAAGACCACACACTTTGTGCATTCGGAATCGAAGGCAGGGCGTCCCTCGCGGCATTTGCTACGATGGCCATTTGCTACTTCTGCAGAATCTGCGGCGGCGACGACGACGACGACGACGACGACGACGTCCGCGAGAGGCTCTGAGATATGTGAGAAATACATCTATAAAATGTAATTCAGACTGCTTCGTCCCACCTTATGCTGTACCGCTTTGGCAAATGCTTTTTACGCAGGGCACAGACCATCAGATGCCCCGCATGCTGGCGACCTCTTTTGTCGGCGTGGGACCTCGGCGCGATTCGGCAAGGGTGCTTCGCCGCGCCTCTGGGTAACCGAGGCGTGGTCTGCCAAACCCAGATGGTGGTGACATCGTCTGGGCCAGGTTAGCTGGGTCCAGACCGCCGAAAGACTGGGTGACCGGCCCGCCACCTGAGTAGGAGCGGGTCCTTGGCCGAAAGGTGGAAGCTCGGGCGAGTAGGCGGCGAAGGGCGAGAAGTGCATCCGCTTCTCCGGAGTGCGGGGTGCACTTGCCGGTGATCGCTGGGTGAAATCGTCGATGAGGAGGCCGCTGAAGAGGACCAGTGCGTTGGAAACGGTGCGCTGAACCTGACAGCTCAGGAACGCTCTTGACCTAGGGGCGAGGTTGGTGAGCGAGCTGCAGTTTTTAGTCCCCCCCCCATGCCAGAGGAACCGGTCCGGGGAAAGAGACGGGTTCCCAACCCCTTTTTTCGCTTGTCAAATAATGATGATGGCTACAAACGAGACAAGCGAATTGAGTGCGCCTGCGAGGCTTTCGACGCTAGCTGATCCCTCGCCACAGGAAGGCCTGGGTCAGGCAATGGTAGAATGCAGCATGGAAAGGCATCTCAGATTAAGCCAGTTCCTGGACCATAACGTAAAGAACGGTAAAATTAGTCAAACGGCGGTACAGGCACTGAAAAACGAGTTGGCGGCATGGGCAATAGCCAACGCCAAACTCGAAGGACGAATAGAGGAGCTTGAAAGAGAGAATGAAAGGCTCCGGAAACAGCCTGCTAGGACATGGGCCGGGGTCGCGGCGCAAGCTGCACCCAAGGCCCCCACAACTAGGGAAACTATCGTCAAGGTGTCCAAGCGGCCGGAAACAGCGGTCTTTTTGAGACCAATGCCTGGCCAGAACATAAAGAAGGTCCAAGAAGTTTTCGCGACTTCAGTCAACCCAGTTAAGGATAAAATCAAAATTAATAGGATTAAGGCTACAAAGAATGTAGTGATTGTCGATGTTGCCACTGAGGAGGACAAAAACAAGCTTTTGGCGAATCAACAGCTATGTAAGGCAGTCAGATGTGAACCCCCTCGTAAGAAGAACCCCTTGGTCATTCTTTATGATGTGCCAAAGTCCATAACGGACGAGGACCTGTGTAAGACGATCTATGAGCAAAACTTTGACTCAGAAGGCAACATGGAAACTTTCCTAAAAGACTTTAAACTTAGGTTTAAAACTGGGCCTAAAGATAAAGATACAGTCCACCACGTAGCAGAAGTTACAGGATCCCTATGGAGGAAATTGACAGCTATGGGCAGGGTATACATAGGTTTTCACTCTGTTAATGTCAAGGACTACCTTGTTGTCCCCCGGTGTCAGAACTGTGGGGATATTGATCACATACACAAATACTGTAGTAGGAAACCTGCTTGCTCCAGATGCGGAGAGGAGGAACATATGAGGAAGGAATGTAAGAAGTCCGTGGTGTGCATTCCATGCACACGGAGAGGAAAGAAAACCTGTGGTATGGCAGGAAGAAACTGCCCGACCTACAAACTGCTAGAGCAAAGACTCATATCCCGAATTGACTATGGCTGATGCTGGTAACATAAGAAAGACGAACATCAAAAGGAAGTCTCCCAGCAAAAGAAAAAGGGACGCTGGAAGGGCAGAAAGATTCAATAAATTTTTGAAGTCTCTAAAACAAATGCAAGAACGAAAAGCAACGATGATTGACTTCAGTACACAAACTGACTCTGATCCGAGATTCAAAGAGATAAGAGAAATAATGCAAGAAATAAAAGAAATTGAGGTAATAGTAGATGACTTCTGGACTGCTAGTGAGTCTCCACCCTCAACAACTCCAGCTCCTCACTCAAAATTAAACCCTGAAGCTGAAACTTTCGTTTCAAAGCTTGAATTAAAAGGGACACAGGAAGTAAAAATGGTTGATCTTTGTATTCAAACAGAACCTGAAGAAGAAAATGAGGAGCACGACGAAAAAGCAGTTAACCCAGGCTTACAGCCTCAATCATTACCCGGAAGGAACAGCTCTGCTCCTGTCCCAGGGAGTCTTCCAACTTTTACCCTGCAAGACAGCACAGTCACAAGCACCACTACGAGCACAAGTATGGCACAGCTGCAAGACGATAAACCGGCTGTAGGAGCGGACCCAAGACGGGTCTATCCCAACTTGGAGTTCGCGATGCAGCTATCGCGTCTGGAGCAACCAGCGATCCTCACTACAGCGTTGAGGCACGTCGTACGCGTAGGTCATGAACATGGCAGAATGGTCACCTTCACGGCGATGGAGGCTGTAGATAGAATACAGCTGAAGTCAGTGAATCTTCCCACTGATTTCGGAGCCCTGCGTGACCTGCTGAAGAAAGTATTTGAGAGAAGAGGTGAAGAGTTCAAGCTGGACGAAATTTACGCACAGGCTGTCCTAGCTAATGGTAGAGTAGCATTCGACTTTAACAAATCATGGCCTGAATGTTACTTTCACACTTATTTTCCTTAATGACAACCCTAAATTCAATCACGGTAGGGCAGCTAAACACTCATAATAGTCGGCTGGTCATGCAGGAACTCCGAAAAGTAGTGGAGGAGAGGAGACTAGATGTAGTCTGTCTACAGGAGCCATACTACTGGGCCGGGCAAATGTCATTCATGTCGAAAACATGGCAAACCATCTTTACAGGAGAGGAGCCAAGGGCGTTAATAGTAATAACAAATAAGGCCCTTAGAGCCACAAAAATAACGCAACTCTCTGATTGCCACTGTAACGTCATCGAGTTGCAGTCACCCGCCGGGATATTATATATTGTTAATATGTACTTTCAGTACGGGGGAAATTTCGAACATTTCATAGAACATCTCTCTAGGGTAATGATGGCGTTACGTGGGTGTAAGGTAATAGTCACAGCAGACATGAACGCGAAATCCCCCCTATGGCACAGCGGCACCAGAGACGAAAATGGTGAAAGGGCAGAGGAAGCAATAATGGCGTCACAGCTGGTGGTAGTAAATAAAGCAGGGAACCCCCCCACCTATGCGGGAGGAGGGGGACAAGGCACCAACATCGATGTGACGTTAGCAACGCCGAATGCTATAAACCTCATCCACAGCTGGAATGTGATAGAGCACGCTACCACAAGCGATCACAACTTGATTACTTTTTGCATAGGAGATGAAGAGTGCCGCTGGGACCTGGGGTGGGAGATTCAATACAACTTTCACAAGACAAATTGGGAATGCCTGGCTCAGGAGTGTGACGTTCCTCCGTTGCCTGAGGGTGGCCTGGATGTCGACAGGTACGCCGAAGAACTGGTAGGCTCCATCGTTAGGGCGGTAAAGGTCGCCGTGCCAACCAGGAGGAGGGCCGTGGCGGCCTCACCATCACCATGGACTGCCGAACTGGAAGGTATGCGTCGGTCTGTTAGACGGGCGAGGAGGTATTACCAGCGAAGTGCCGTCTGGCAAGAGAAGCAATATTGGCTGCAGCGTTACAGAGATGAGAAAGAAAATTTTCAAAGGGAATTAAAGGAAGTAAGAACAAGGAGTTGGGAGAAGTATGTGCTAAATCAGCTCGATACCGATCCCTGGGGAATACCCTACAAACTCGTAAGGGAAAAGGTTAAATCCCCCGCGGTTCTCTCGACCATCCGAGATGGAGACCGAGTGACAGAGTCGTGGAAGGAAACTGCTAAAGTTCTCCTGCGCACTCTGCTACCGGAAAATGATGAACATGATGATGATGACTCTCAAAGGCAAATCCGCAGGGAGGATTCTCTAGAATATACCAATAATACTAGAGTGTACCCTTTCTCTGAAGCAGAAGTCGCAGCACATATCAAATCATTAAAGAAGGGGAAGGCGCCAGGACCGGACGGCATTGTAGCGGAGGTGGTACAGTTCCTCGCCCCACAGCTGGTGGCTCCTCTAACGCGGCTCTTCAATGAGTGTCTCACAGCTGGGAAATTTCCGAGAGTATGGAAGACTGCAAATGTAGTAATCATACAAAAAGGAAAGGACAAGGACCCCATGGATCCCAAATCCTATAGATCTATATGCCTGTTAGACATCATGGGGAAGCTGCTGGAGAGGCTGCTGGCGGACAGACTGACCGCACATAGGATGCTGCGTGGAATGAGTGACAGGCAGTTCGGCTTTAGGCCGGGGCGATCAGCGTCTGACGCAATCGCCCTGGCGGCTGAGGTCTGTGGCTCATCCACGCACAAGTATGTCGTAGGCATCATGGTGGACATCAGTGGCGCCTTTGACAACCTCTGGTGGCCCTCGCTCTTCTCACGTTTGCGTGAGATGGAGTGTCCAGGGCCCCTGTATGGCTGTCTGAGGAGCTATTGCATGGACAGGGAGGTCTGGCTATCATCGCCTAGCGAGAGAGTAAGTAAGACCTGTACGAAGGGGTGCCCCCAGGGATCGGTCCTGGGGCCACTCTTTTGGGACGTAAACATAGAGCCCCTGTTAGTCAGGTTACAACAATGTAGAGATGTGCTAGACGTGATAGCCTACGCTGACGACCTCCTCCTGCTGGTAGGTGGCCGTAGCCGAGAAGACTTAGAGCCAAAAGTGGAAAGGTCAATGCAAATTCTCCAGGAATGGTGCCGAGAGGCAAAAATGAAAATTGCACCACACAAATCAACATATCTTCTACTAAAAGGCAGTCTGATAAGAAATCCAACTGTCAGGATTGCGGGAGCCCCAGTTCTCCGGCGACGCGAAGCTAGGTATCTTGGAGTAGTAATAGACGAAAAACGGAATTACGCGACGCACATAGAAATGATTGCACAGCGCGCGATAGAAATCCTTAATAACTTAATAAACATAGGACACAAAAGATTTCACTTACCCCCCCACCTTATAAAATTATATCATAATAGTATTTTGACTTCCTTAGTAGGGTATGCCAGCGGGGTCTGGGCACACAGGCTCACGAGGGTGGCGCCTGCCATGGATGTGAGGAGGGTGCAGCGAAGTATGCTACTAAGATCTGCTGGGGCATACAGAACTACTCCTGGGGGGGCGTTGCTAGTTATTATGGGATTATGTCCCCTTGATATAAAAATTAGGGAGCAGGCAGCGTGGTATTGGGTAACAAAGGGGAAAGTTGAAAAGACTAGGGAAATCATGGGTGTGCAAGTAGGGGACAAATACGCAATCAAGAGAAGGGGGGAGGAACTATGGCAGAGTCAGTGGGAAGGGGAAGGAACTGGGAGGCGAGTTTTTGAGCTACTTCCAGATGTTGCAGAAAGATTAAAAATGGGATACTTTCAGCCAAGTAGGGGTCTGCTGCACTTCCTGACAGGACATGGGCCATATCCGGCATACCTTTGCCGATTTGGTAAACAGGCGACACCAGCGTGTGACTGTGGTGCTCCGGAAGGAACTCCCGAACACGTCATCTACAACTGCACGTTGTATGATGGAGTGGCAAGTGAACTTAGAGCGCAACTTCCTAGCCAAGATACATATACCTTGCTGCGGCGTGCCGACACATTCAAAGTCCTCAACAGTCTGGCAAATGAGATCTCGATGAAAGTCATGAGGGACTTTATTAGGGCAAGGAACTAATCAAGTACCAAACCGAACTTGACCGAGCTGCACCTGCACTACCGCCAGGCGCGGATCTGGCCAGCCATTTCATGGCTGGAATCCGCCGCGTCTTCGGACAAGGATGGCAGGTGCACTACCCGGAATTGGAATTATCGCACAACTATTTTTTGAGTAGAAAGTAGCTTAAGTAAGAACTAGAAATACTAACATACTAACAAGGTAGGGACTGCAGTGAAGTAAAAGTCGTAGCCAGCCCAGTGCCAGGGGCACGCCCACTGCGGTTAGCTCGGTGGGCAGGCTAAATAACAGTAGGTTTGTATGCATAACTTCTGGCACATACTGTAACACTGCAGATCACACTAGATAGTCATGTAAGGTAGTCTAACAAGTAGCTTATTAATCATGCCCGTAGTTAGTGCCATACAAGTAATACACTGCCAATTAGTAGTTTGTAATAAGGACCCACTAATTATTTGAGGTGGTGGGTTAATAGTATGGGAATAGTTTCTTGTATTGACTTTTGTATCATACTTATTTATATATTAAGATGTTGTATAATTAAATTAATGTTGTATTATTAATAAAGTTTTTTTTTTGCTTTATCTGCGTCATTCGCCTTAATCACATCTGAGAGTAATTCTTAATAAAACGCCTGTCGCTAATTGTTTGTCATCACAGATACTGTTTGCTATACGGCCACGACGCAAAACTGATTTCCAAAATTCGTCCTCCTCCTCTGAGGATGGAACTTACGACCCCAGGTTTATTAGACCAGTACTCCACCACCGAGCTAAAGAGGCGCGTCCTAGCGGTACTCTTGTGTACTTTGGCCACACGGTCGTCTGCATCATCAGACTTCAGCTTACTACACTTCATATTACCGTCTAATATTTGCAGCTATGGCGACCCATTACTGCTTGGCTACACATCAGACACGTAACCGATGTGCTCTCCAAACAACAACACTTGCATTTCAGAACATGTCTTTCACACATGTCTACCAAATCACATTCACCTTTGAATACAGTTTCCTTGCGACGGACAGAGACGTAGGTAAAGTTTAATGTTGCTATTTCCATTACATCACGTTAACCAGAAAAACGGTTATTTACATCTGCAGCGGAACAAAATTCCGTTCGCGCCCAGCGTGGGGCTCGAACCAACAACCCTAGGATTAAGAGTCTCACGCTCTACCGACTGAACTAGCCGGCTGCCTCGGTTAATAAAATCAGGGTAGCACGTCACACAGTACTCGTTTGGGTTGGGTGGTCCCATAAAGAATCTCTCCATGCTGCCTAATGTTTCCCTAACGTCACACTCGTCACGTACTTTACTTTTATTTCATAATCATTACTGAGAGGTAAAGGAATTGCATGACAACATGCAGAGCTAGTGGCGTCAAAATTAACACACATACTTGATGTGACTCAAAAGCCGAACGAGTTGATTTCCGACGATGTTTTATATGTGCAAGTGCCAGTCAAAACTAGCCGTGACGGCGCTCTGCCGACCATTTCGCTAGTTATCACCGGTCTTGTTGTGTGTGTTTCAAGCTCAAGAGCAACTAAAAGCAAAAAATGGTCAACAGGAACAGTCAGACGGTTACGTACTGCTCAATTGCTACATCAAACGGTATGTTTCCTTTTCAGAACTGGAAGAACACGACCGTTACAGCATTCGAACCTGTAATCTTTAGATCCGAAGTCCAACGCCTGATCCATTAGGCCACACGGTCACTGACGACCAACTATAACTTGTATACGACTCATCTCGAAACGCTCACACCCCCTGAGGAATTGTGTTTTCGTTCTGCACAGCCGCTGCCCCATGCTCTTTCGACCCATTCGTTGCATTCAACCTTTTACGAGACCGACCAAATATAGACTGGGAAACAAGACCACACACTTTGTGCATTCGGAATCGAAGGCAGGGCGTCCCTCGCGGCATTTGCTACGATGGTCATTTGCTACTTCTGCAGAATCGGCGGCGGCGACGACGACGACGACGACGACGACGACGACGACGACGACGACGACGACGACGACGACGACGACGACGTCCGCGAGAGGCTCTGAGATATGTGAGAAATACAACTATAAAATGTAATTCAGACTGCCTCGTCCTACCTTATGCTGTACCGCTTTGGCAAATGCTTTATCTGCGCCATTCGCCTTAATCACATCTGAGTGAAATTCTTAATAAAACGCCTGTCGCTGATTGTTCGTCATCACAGATACTGTTTGCTATACGGCCATGACGCGAAACTGATTTCCAAAATTCGTCTTCCTCCTCTGAGGATTTAACTTACTACCCCTTGTTTACTGGACCAGTTCTCTACCACTGAGCTAAAGAGGTGCGGCCTAGCGGTACATTTGTGTACTTGGCCTCACGGTCGTCTGCATCATCAGACTTCAGCTGACTACACTTCATATTACCGGCTAATATTTGCAGCTATGGCGACCCATTACTGCTTGGCTACACATCTGACACGTAACCGATGTGCTCTCCAAACAACAACACTTGCATTTCAGAACATGTCTTTCACACATGTCTACCAAATCACATTCACCTTTAAAACAGTTTCCTTGCGACGGACAGAGACGTAGGTAAAGTTTAATGTTGATATTTCCATTACATCACGTTAACCAGAAAAACGGTTATTTACATCTGCAGCGGAACAAAATTCCGTTCGCGCCCAGCGTGGGGCTCGAACCAACAACCCTAGGATTAAGAGTCTCACGCTCTACCGACTGAACTAGCCGGCTGCCTCGGTTAATAAATACAGGGTAGCACGTCACACAGTACTCGTTTATGTTGGGTGGTCCCATACAGAATCTCTCCATGCTGCCTAATGTTTTCCTAACGTCACACTCGTCACGTACTTCACTTTTATTTCATAATCATTTCTGAGAGATAAAGGAATAGCATGAAAACATGCAGAGCTAGTGGCGTCATAATTAACACACATACTTGATGTGACTCAAAAGCCGAACGAGTTACTTTCCGACGTTGTTTTAGATGTGCAAGTGCCAGTCAAAACTTGCGTTGACGGCACTCTGCCGACCATTTCGCTAGTTAACACCGGTTTTGTTGTGTGTGTTTCAAGCTCATGAGCAACTCCAAGCAAAAAATGGTCAACAGCAACATTCAGACGGTTTCGTACTGCTCAATTGCTACATCAAACGGTATGTTTCCTTTTCAGAACTGGAAAAACACGACCTTTACAGCATTCGAACCTGTAATTTTCAGATCCGAAGTGCGATGCCTGATCCATTAGGTCACACGGTCACTGACGACCAACTATAACTTGTATACGACTCATCTCGAAACGCTCACACCCCCTGAGGAATTGTGTTTTCGTTCTGCACAGCCGGTGCCCCATGCTCTTTCCACCCATTCGTTACATTCACCCTTTTACGAGACCGACCAAATATAGACTGGGAAACAAGACCACAGACTTTGTGCATTCGGAATCGAAGACAGGGCGTCCCTTGCCGCGTTTGCAACGATGGCCATTTGCTACTTCTGCAGAAGCGGCGGCGACGACGACGACGACGACGACGACGACGACGACGACCGCGAGAGTCTCTGAGACATGTGATAAATACATCTATAAAATGTAATTCAGACTGCCTCGTCCCACCTTACGCTGTACCGCTTTGGCAAATGCTTTATCTGCCCCATTCGCCTTAATCACATCTGAGAGTAATTCTTAATAAAACGCCTGTCGCTAATTGTTCGTCATCACAGATAGTGTTTGCTATACGGCCACGACGCAAAACTGATTTCCAAAATTCGTCTTCCTCCTCTGAGGATGGAATTTACTACCCCTGGTTTACTAGACCAGTTCTCTACCACTTTTTTTTTAATAATATATTCTTAATAAAACGCCTGTCGCTAATTGTTCGTCATCACAGATACTGTTTGCTATACGGCCACGACGCGCAACTGATTTCCAAAATTCGTCTTCCTCCTGTGAGGATGGAACTTACGACCCCTGGTTTACTAGACCAGTGCTCTACCACTTTCTTTTTTTTTTTACTTTCGTTTTCGTGTGCCATTGTTTGAAATTTAGGGGTGACAGTCAGATTCAGGCTGCGGAAACAAAGCGGGCAGGGGTCGAAACCCGAGGCCTGGCCACGATGTTTCCACCGTCCTGTTTCCGAATGGCACCTGTACAATGGCGTCGTATTTTCCCCTACTGTCTCGGTCCTTGGTCTTACTTTTGTTTTTCTTGTTTGCCCTAAAGGTCCACGTAAACTTCAGTCCAGTTGTAGAGAATAATATTTCATAAAGGCGGCAAAACCAGCTACAGTATAAAAGAAATCGGCTCACACAGGCGACCTTAGCCAACACCCTCCCTTTCAAATGTCAGGCTAAGCATATTTGCAAAATCTTTACGGAGTCCTGGCAAGCGCAATCGGTTCCAGTAAGCAGTAAGGATGTACTGCCGAAACGTTAGGTGTTCATCCTCTTCATGACAACTATTGACAAAATGTACGAAGTGTCCAAGCAACCACATAACGGTGTTGAGCTTTGTTCGCGGATAAAAGGAAGAATCGGGCCGTACGATGATGTCAATGGTATAAGCGGTTTCGGCAGTCCTAGTGACAAAAGCCAGTTGTTTCCTGAGCCAAAGCCAATTAGCAAGGTGCCCACTGCAGGTGAATCGATGCTCAAGTGTGTCCAGGAGACCACACCGAGTGCAGTTGTCCGTGTCAGAAAGACCAATACGGTGCAGTCGTACGTTGGTGGGGACCAAACCATTAACTACCCTACACCACGTGGACGCCACAGCCATTGAGTGGATCGGCAGACTAACATTCTTCCAGATGTTCCTCCAGGACACTGATGGAGACGCCAGTTCGATTGGATTGGGACCAGCCAGCCCCTCACAACGGGCAATCAAGCTCTTGGTCGTTGGCACCGGTTGTCGCAAGAAGACGTCACCGAGGTAACTAACCGCAATATAAAATTCCCGGACCTGTTTCAACTTAAAATTGAGGTGACCGACGTCGACAGGTGGAGCAAGGCTCTTCGGACGCACAACAGTAAAAAGTCTGGATGTAATTGAAGTCACTTCTTGCGTAACAATGAGAGTCGTACGGCGGACGTACAAGGCAGATGCCTTACGAGTAATGTCAGTGAGGCCCAAGCCTCCGGAGATAAGCGGTTTCGTCATAACCTCGTAACGCAACTTGAAAGGATGACCCTTCCATATAAACCTGCTAGACAATTGGCGCAACCTTTTCGCCACCATAATGGGAAGTGGGAACAGCTGAGAAACATAATAGGCTTTATATAACACGTACGTGTCTAAAATTCTGACTTTTTGCAAAATGGTAGCAGAGCGCTGCTCATGGACCATCAGAGCCCCCTGTATCTTCTCGATGACAGATTTCCAATTAAGAGCCGCCATTTTTATGGGACACCGATCAATGCTAATCCCCAATGACGTATGGCGATCGACAAAAGTGGCCCAAGGGACATCAGCATCGCGAAACCCTCGAATATGAAGGAACTTACATTTACCCTGATTGAGACGCGCTCCAGAGACACAACAGTATGCATGAACTGCCCCTTTCAACAATGTGATATCATCACGTTGACGGAGGAGAACAACGACATCGTCCGCGTACGCCTTAACAGTGAGCTTCCCACCAGAGAGGGTCATACCCTGAAGCTTGAAAGCAAGAGTCCGAAGCAGCGGTTCCAGGGACAATATGAATAGAGACATAGAGAGCGGACTACCCTGAGGTACCCCTAGGCGGATAGCAATGGGCGGCGTCAGCTGCCCATTGACTGACACCCGAGCAGTTATTCCCCTATACAAATTACCAAGAACACCACGTGATGAAGCGTTAAAACCTATTGTATCTAAAACACGATTTAAAAACACATGACTGATCAAAGGCTTTGTAAAAATCGAGGAAAGCAAAGGCACAATGAAAGTTTGTAACCGCCACAACCGAGACAACATCCCGATATTCGGCTACTGGGGTCAGAATAGATCTACCAGGAGAACAACATTGATGTGCCCCAATCACAGACCGCAGCAGAGAAGATAATCGACTATTGAACGCTCTAGCAGCTGTCTTGTAATCAAAATTCAGCAATGTGAGCGGACGAAGATTGGCAGCAGATAAATGACCAGTGGACTTCGGAATTAAAACAATTTTCCCTACTTTAAAATCGGCTGGCACATCCATCCCCCTGACCATCTCATTTAAAATCTGCGTAAAAGTGCCACCCAAAAGAGGCCAAAAACGGAGATAAATTTCTTTAGGCAGGCCGTCAGGACCCGGCGATTTACCGGACGGAGAGCGAGCAATAAAATCGAAAACATCATCTACCTGGAACTCCCGGAGAAAGTCGCCGTTCGCGTCAGGCGTGATCGTCGCAGGAAGATCCTCAAGGACATCTTCAGAAAGTGACGCACATGAATCATCGGCAGAATAGAGACTAGCGTAATACTGATGAAGAGCACGCATCATATTCTCCTGTGCAATAAGCTGCCGTCCATCATCCACCATAAGAGAAGAGATGAAGGTGCGACGACGTCGAGTCTGATGCCGCAGCAGGTGGTACAAAGAAGTCAGTTCACCTTCAACAAGAGAGTGAGGTTTCGACTTTACTCGCAGACCATCCAACTGTCGTCGTTTGAGGGTCAAGAGCTTTGCTTTAATACGACGAACATCATGGATCCGCAGAGGAGAAGGACCCGCCGCGTCATACAGTTCACGCAGGACAGTGTAGTAAAATTCATACGTGTTCTTAAAATCAAGCGCCCTTGCGGCACAGTAAAAAATCAAAGACTGACGAATCTTGGGCTTGGCAAACGCAGTCCACCAAACGAGTAAGGAGGGGTAACGCGGGACAGAGCGAAGACGTCGCTCCCACACGGCACTTACAACTTCATCAATGGCCCTGTCGGCAAGGTGGGAAACATTTAACATCCACTGGGAACGATAAAGTTTTGCTGGTTGGTGACTAAGATTTGCAGTTGCAGTAAAAGCACAATGGTCAGAAAAACTAGTAGGAATAACATCGACAGAAAGAATGTTATCACATAAAAAATCAGAGAAGTAGAATCTGTCGAGTCTACTGCACGAGGACGCGGTAAAATACGTAAATTTCACCAGGGTTGGATATTTGTGTTCCCAAACATCACGCAGGTGCATCGTACGAACCAAGTCATGTAAATCTCGGCAGTAATTGAAATTTGGGGACTGGTCTTCAGGGCGTAAAACACAATTAAAATCGCCTCCGAGCAGGAGACTCCGAGGACTCTTGCGCAAAAGATAAATAAGCTCTTCCTTATAAAAGCGCGATCGAGCCACAGTGCGACCCGAACCAGAGGGGGCATACAAAACAACTAGGCAGAGATCAAAAAGACGACAACCAATCCCACGGCCAGAGTCAAGGAATTCAATGTCAGTAACAGGAATACCTTCTCGAAAGAAAAGAGCAGTTCCTGTTGAATTTTCCGGTGCGACATGAAAAACAGTTTGAAATCCAGGTAGAGAGAGATCAGAAAACAATACTTCCTGCTAAAATACTACGTCCGCACAGGAGTCGTAGAGAAACTGCCGCAAAGAGGCAATGCGAACGTGGGACTCAATACGGTTAACATTTAAGGTAAGAAAGGTGTATGCTTGAAGCATGAAGAGAAAATCGAGAGAAGAAATCACCTACACCGACGCATCAACATCACAGTCCATAGCAGGGGAGACGGAGGCATCCGAGGGAAGGGGTAGCTATCCCCTTTCGCGGATCCCTAACGTTTCGGTTTTTTACGAACAGCATTGACGTTCGGCTGAACGCGCAACTTGCGTCGGCTGACGGGCAGGGAAGCGGGAGCCGCCGGTGACGTAGGAGGGTCAAGTTCTGTATCCGACACCACCCGCGCCGGTCCACAGTCAGGGTCCGGGGTCGCGGGGGAAACATCCGACGAAACGGACTGGTCTACACCAATACTAGCTTCCGGCAAACATGGATTACACGGAGGCGAAACGTGAGCAGGAAGCTCCGAAGCTGCTAAGTTGGAAGGAAGCGGAGCAGCTCCGCTGGCAGAGGTATGGGGCAGCGAAGCAGGAAGTTATTGCGGCTCAACTTGTTGTGACAACGAAGTCGGTTCGGAAGGCGGTACCAACAGGCCCGACCGACGAGCCGACTCGAGAGAAGACGCGTCGGAAGCCGGAGGGGCGTCAGCAGCCGCTACCGGAACAGCTACTTTAGGGGAACAGGGAGCATCTACACTACTCTGTGGCTCGGAGGATGTCGGTCTCTCGGATTGGGGCATCTCGGGGAGATCCTCATCCGTACTAATTCCATCTTGTGCGCGACGCCGTTTATTATTCAAAAGCGGCACACCCACCTGAGGAACAGACGGAACAACATCAGATTTGGCACGCAAAGGAGGAAATTCATTGTCAGGGGCGTGCAAAACCTGCGGCGGGGCGCTACTACCACTGGACTGTTCGACACCAAGAGCAGAACCACCGGCAACGAGGTCAGCGACCGTTAACTTGCGACGCTGTTCGAGAGAACTTTTTAACACAAAAACCCTCCGCGGACAGTCGGTACGCACGTGGCCACTCTCATTACACAAGAAACAGGTGCCAACCTGACCATTATATGTTACATGGACACGATATCCACCGATCTGCAGGTGCGAGGGAATATTCTGCTTCACGTGCATTTCGACGGAACGAATACCACTGTAACACTGCAGACGATGTTGGCTGGACCAGCGTTCAAGGCGAATACTCTTAACATCACCATACTTGAGTAAACCCTCCTTAAGATACACATTATCCACCTCCGGCTGAAGGTTGTAAACACGAACACTGGTGTACGTAATGGAAGCATTTGAAAGCAGTACGGTACTGACAGAATCATCCCGATGTCGAAAGAGAACCTGATGATCAAATTTGGAAATAATTTTATCAACCTGAAGGGGGTCCATAAATTTAACAAAGAAAACATAAAGTTCTGTATCAAAATATGCAGTGTGCACCTGATCCGAATTAATGCCAAATGTATCTACTAACCAATCATGAATCTCAAGGGAACAAGGTTGCACATGGCGGGTGGACTTGTCGAAAGCAAAACTAACTGTAGCCTGACGAGGAATAACCTGAGACGACATTTTCAAAAAACTACGCGGTCTAAACCGCTAAACAAAAACACTGAAATACACACAGAAAGTAACACAAGGAACGAAACAACGACGGAGAAAAACTTACAGAAGGTACAACACTACACGTAAACAAACGATATCCCACTATACGTAACACTACGGCGGAGCGGAAGACTAGGCACGTTCACACTGCACGGCGTCTGAAGCGGAACCGCCTAATGTTTTCCTAACGTCACACTCGTCACGTACTTCACTTTTATTTCATAATCATTTCTGAGAGGTAAAGGAATTGCATGACAACATGCAGAGCTAGTGGCGTCAAAATTAACACACATACTTGATGTGACTCAAAAGCCGAACGAGTTGATTTCCGACGTTGTTTTAGATGTGCAAGTGCCAGTCAAAACTTGCGTTGACGGCACTCTGCCGACCATTTCGCTAGTTAACACCAGTCTTGTAGTGTGTGTTTCAAGCTCAAGGGCAACTCGAAGCAAAAAATGGTCAACAGCAACATTCAGACGGTTTCGTACTGCTCAATTGCTACATTAAAACGGTATGTTTCTTTTTCAGAACTGGAAAAACACGAGCGTGACAGCATTCGAACCTGTAAACTTCAGATCCGATGTCCGACGCCTGATCCATTAGGCCACACGGTCACTGACGACCAACTATAACTTGTATAGGACTCATCTCGAAACGCTCACACCCCTGAGGAATAGTGTTTTCGTTCTACACAGCCGCTGCCCCATGCTCTTTCCACCCATTCGTTACATTCAACCTTTTACGTGACCGACCAAATATAGACTGGGAAACAAGACCACACACTTTGTGCATTCGGAATCGAAGGCAGGGCGTCCCTCGCCGCATTTGCTACGATGGCCATTTGCTACTTCTGCAGAAGAGGCGGCATCGACGACGACGACGACGACGACCGCGAGAGGCTCTGAGACATGTGAGAAATGCATCTATAAAATGTAATTCAGACTGCCTCGTCCCACCTTATGCTGTACCGCTTTGGCAAATGCTTTATCTGCGCCATTCGCCTTAATCACATCTGAGAGTAATTCTTAATAAAACGCCTGTCGCTAACTGTTCGTCATCACAGATACTGTTTGCTATATGGCCACGACGCGAAACTGATTTCCCAAATTCGTCTTCCTCCTCTGAGGATGGAACTTACGACCTCTGGTTTCGTAGACCAGTTCTCTACCACTTTTTTTTTTACGCCTTAACCACTTTTTTTCACATTTCTTTTTTTGCTTGCCTTAGACCGCTGTTTTTTTTCGTTTATGTTTATTATGTCCTTTTAGGTTTTTCTTTATTCATATTTTTTTAACACTGTCTTTTCGTTTTTCCTTTGTAATGACCCAGGGCAGGTAGGTGGAGGCGCGTTGGGCAGGGGTCGTATCCCGAGGCCTGGCCATGACGTCTCCTCCTCCCTGCACCGAAGCACAGTGTCACCAATACGTTGCAATTGTCTTTGGTTCGGAGTCTTATGATACCTATATGTGAACACGGGACTTATGAAGCGTTGTCTATCCAAACAGTTATTTTGCCTTCCTGCCAAGATTGTACCTAAGAACTAGCGAGAATGTCTTCCCTGTCATGAAGTTAGCTCAGTATGCCCCTATACCGGTGCCATTAATGATTCAGTCGCAGGAGCGATCAATAGAAATTGAAACTTAACCAACTCCCTGCTTTTCGAAAACAATAGTAAGCATATTCGCAAAGTCCCTCTTAAGGTGTGGGAAAGACTTTTGCGTCCAGTACTCATGAAGAATGTAACCAGTAAACGAAATAAAATCGGTAATACCATGATCATCAACCACTGCAAAAATGTAACGGCCAAGAACCCACATAACGGTGTTGTTCTTGGTCCGGGGATAAAAAACCGTGTCCGGCCAGCAGAGAATATCAGTCCTAAATGCCGATTCGGAGCTCCTGGTGAGTAAAGCCAATTGTCGGCGCAGCCAGTGCCACATGCAATGACGGTCAGCGCAGGTAAATCGGTGTTGGAGTGTGTTGGAGTGTATCAACACAACCACACGTTTGACAAAGCGGAGAGACACATAAACCTATACGATGAAGGCGTTCGTTCGTAGGAATCAGCTGATTAACTACCTTATACCATAGGGAGGCAACAGTTGCTGAATGAACGGGTAAGCTAATATTCGTCCATATGTTACGCCAATTAAAACTGGGATAATGCAAAACAATCGGGTTGGAAGAAGAAGACCGGTGCCATTTGTCAAGCAGGGCTAGCGTAGTAATAACAGGACGACGTTGTAAGTGGAGATCTAGGTAACTAATCTCAATGTAGAGGTCTCGAACATGCCGTAGCTTCGCATTTAGAGGCCCAACGTTAATGGGCGGTGACAAGCTCGCAGGACGAACGACATGGAATAATCGCGAAGTAACAGTCGGGGACTCAGATAATGAAAGATGGAGGGTTCGCTTAACATAAAGGGCAGCAGCCTTGACACGGACATCGGTGAACGACAAGCCGCCCTCAAGACGCGGCTTCGTAAGAACATCACAACGTAATTTAAAAATATGCCCCCGCCAAATATATCTGTTAGTAAGCTGGACCATTTTTGCACCCTGCATTCGGGGAAGCGGAAAAAGCTGAGCAACGTAATATACTTTACATAAAACATAAGTGTCTAATACACGCTTTTTTTGCAGTAGCGGTATCAAACGCCATGAGTGTTCTAATAAAACACCTTGCAGCTTGGAAATGGCCACTTGCCAATTTTTTGCAGCCATCCGAATAGGACAACGTTCAAGATAGATACCTAAATGTGTATGGTGTTCAACAGCTGTAACCCACGGAACAACCACACGTTCAAAGCCCCGCAAATTCAGGAGCTTGCTTTTACGGGGATTGATACGAGAACCTGAGGCAGCAGAAAATTTATCGAGTTCCATTTTCAACTGCGGCACTTCTGCGGTGGAACGAAGCAAAACAACCAAAGTATCAGCATAAGCTGTTGCCGTCTGGGTAACCCCAGAGATCGTAAGACCACGAAGTGTCGAGTTGAGACGTGTGAGGAGTGGTTGAAGGGAGAGAGCATCAAGGGTCATGGATAAAGGACTACCTTGCGGGAAGCCACGTTGAATATCAATGACCTTTGTTAGCTGCCCATTAATGTCAATCTTAGCAGAAATGCCAGTCGTCATATTCTTAAGTACCAGCAGCGCCTGTTCATTAAAACCGAGCCGGTGCAGCAGAAGCTCTAAAAACGAATGGGACACACGATCAAAGGCCTTACTAAAATCAACAAATAAAAGCGCACAGGAAATATTGGTGACAGCGACAATCGACACGACATCACGATACCCCGCCAGAGACGTCAATATGGAGCGCCCTGGAAAGCAGCTTTGACAAGGAGGTATCACAGGTGTAAGCAAGAGGGATAGACGTGCATTAACAGCCCTAGCGGCCGTCTTATAGTCAAAATTTAAAAGGGTTAAAGGACGAAAGTCACTAGCTGTCTTCAAACCAGCAGATTTAGGTATCAGGACAACCGTACCTCTCTTGAAATCGGCTGGAATTGTGCCACCATTCAAGATTTCATTCACAATATCCGTAAAAGCAGGCCCTATAATAGGCCAAAAGCGAACAAAAAACTCCTTAGGTAGGCCATCAGGACGAGGAGATTTGTGAGATGCTGAACAAGCAATGAAAGCTGAAATTTCGTCTGCAGTAAAAGGAGCTAAAAATTTCGCATTATGGTCCTCTGTTAAAACTGATGGGATAGCAGTTAAAATCTCGTCAACATCAATCGGATCAGAATCAGCCGCAGTATATAACGTCTCATAGTAGCAGGTAAGTTCATGGGTTATTTGATTCTGTAAGGTAAGCCGGCGACCATCAGCTGCCATAAGGCCGTCAATCAATACACGTCGACGGTTCTTGTGGTGACGAAACAGATGGTACATAGAAGTCATTTCATGTGCTAACGTGGACGGTGGTTTAGATTTAATCTTCAATCCTTCCATCTGAAGCCGCTTAATACTAAGAAGCTTGGCCTTAATTTTCCGAATCTCAGAAAGGTGGGCACATGTCATTGTAGAATTATCATAAAGTTCGCGAAGCACCGAATAGTAATATTCAAAAGTCAGTTTCAGAACTCGCGCTCTATTATAACTGTAGGACATTAAAGTGCGACGTAGTTTTGGCTTCACACAGTGGATCCACCAGTGAAGCTTAGACGGATAGTATCGCAGAGAACGTAAACAAATGTCCCACGCCGTCTGTATTAGAGGTTCGATGTCAGGGTCATCGAGCAAGGAGACATTTAATTTCCACAGCGGCCTATAAAGTTTAAGGGGTTGACGCTCCAAATTAATTATAACAGCAAGGGCACAATGATCCGTAAAACTGGCTGGAATAACATCTACATCTAAAACAGAAACCTTAAGGGGATCCAGAAATATACAATCCATCAAGTCGACTACTTGAGGTGGCAGTAAAAAATGTAAATTTAACAAAAGTGGGGTGTTTAACCTCCCACGCATCGCGTAGTCGTAATTGACGTACAAGAGAATGTAGCTCGAAACAATAATTAAAATGAGGGGATTGGTCTTTAGCTTGTAACACACAATTAAAATCGCCCCCCAATATCAAGGTCGCAGGATTTTTTCGTAAAAGGTAAATCAGATACTCTTTATAAAAACGAGACCTTTCCTGCCGCTTGCTAGAACCAGAGGGGGCGTAATGTTAACCAAGGTCGTGTCAAATAACCGACAACCAATGTCCCGTCCCGAGTCTAAAAGCTCAATTTCGGTAACGGGGATACCGTCACAAATTAGGAAAGCAGTACCTGCAGAAAACTCAGGTGCAAAATTTATAATAGTGCGAAAACCAGGAACAAACAGGTGTGCAACGGAGACTTACTGCAGGAAAACAATATCAGCTGCAGAGTCATAAATAAACTGCTGCAGAGACGCTAACTTCAGAGCAGATTGAATGCCTTTTATATTTAAGGATATAAACATGTACGCCAGCAACATCAACCAAAAAATGGGAAGAAAACTCAAATTACACCACACTAGAAGCAACTACATCCATATCATAAACATCAGACATGGCAGAGGGTGATTGTCCAGAATCAACGGAATCAGAGTCGTCCTTCGCATGCTTATGTTTCTTCCGCACCGCGTGGAGATTGGGGGGCACTTTCACCCGACGACGTATCTGATGCACACCAGATTCAAGAGCAGGCGGAGTGGGGGGTTCGAGATCAGGCACGTCAACCAAAGCGTCCGAAGGATTAGCAGGGCGAGAGCAGTCAGAAGGAGGAGCCATCATGGGGAAAACTGCATCAGGAACATCGGCACCGGTTTCAGAATGTGTAGGTATTGGAAGTGTAGGAGGTGGTAAGATAGGTTTGGAGTCTGCTGATGCGGAGCGCTCAGGTCTAGGAGCGGTTTTCCGACAAACAACCGTCTCCACCGAAGTGTCGTCAACATGTTGTGATGCCTGTGGCGGTGGGGATGTCAACAACACCTCGACCGAATGTTGTGGCTCTTGCGCCGACGGCCTGGCAGCAAGTTTGACGTCATCAGGCAAAGCAGTAGACACAGCGGGAACAGAATCCGAAACAGGCATGGGAGATTCTGGAATTCTCTCATGAGATTCGCAAACCGGCTGCGTAACAGCAGCTTCGTCATCAGTGCTACCGGTATCACTAGCACGACGGCGTTTGTTGTTGGAAACAGACGGAATCGGTATAGGAGCAGCCGATACGTCTGGGCGAGTGGGTAGCGGAGGAAAACCTGCATCAGGGGAGGGTGACACCTGTTGTGAAGAAGCTACTGCAGGAGGCAGATAGGAAACAGTGGAGGAAGCTGCTGGCACAAGATCGGCAACCGTTAATTTGCGGCGCTGTGCTAGGCCATTTTTAAGCACAAATACCCGCTTAGGGCAATTAGCTCGAACATGACCATGTTCATTAAATAGGAAACATGTACCAAGCTGCCCCTCATAAGTAAGATGTACACGATAACCACATACAACCAGATGGGACGGTATATTAGACTTAATATGCATTTCAACTGATCTGACACCATTATAACATTGCAGCTTATGTTGTGCAGACCAACGTTCATTTCGAATTGACCGAACAGTACCATAACAAAGCAAAGCTTCCTTAAGATAGCTGTTGTCAACTTCAGGGGGTAAATTATACACCCGAACTGTGGTATACGTAATTTCAGCATTTGAGACAGTAACACTGCTAACAGAACCATCCCTATGACGGAACGACACTTGCTCACCATGTTTAAGTAATATCTTATCCAGCAAAACCGGGTTCAACAATTTCACAAAAAAGCAGTATAATTCTGTATCAAAATACGCAATATGTACCTGGTCCGATGTAATGCCAATCGTGTCCACAATCCATTCGTGAATTTCCAACGATGTCGGTTGGACATTCCTGGTAGACTTGTTAAACTGAGAGTACACTTCCGCGGAAACAACCGGGAAGCCATAACACTTAATTAATGCGGCAAAAGCCGCAATAAAACGCAAGACACAAAACAAACACTAAGGCAAAGAAACAACGAAAAACAGAAGACAAAGAAACGTCACACACAGAAGGTAAATATTCACAACCTGAGGGTAACGGCGAATCGAATACACAGCACGTCCGATCGATGTCGCGTCTCAAGCGGAACTGCCACTGAGCTAAAGAGGCGCGGCCTAGTGGTACTCTAGCGTACTTCGGCCTCACTGTCGTCTGCATCATCAGACTTCAGCTGACAACACTTCATATTACCGTCTAATATTTGCAGCTATGGCGACCCATTACTGCTTGGCTACACATCTGACACGTAACCGATGGGCTCTCCAAATAACAACACTTGCATTTCAGAACATGTCTTTCATACATGTCTACAAAATCACCTTCACCTTCAAATACAGTTTCCTTGCGACTGACAGAGACGCAGGCAAAGTTTAATGTTGCTATTTCCATTACATCACGTTAACCAGAAAAACGGTTATTTACATCTGCAGCGGAACAAAATTCCGTGCCGCCCAGCGTGGGGCTCGAACCCACAACCCGGGGATTAAGAGTCTCACGCTCCACAGACTGGGCTAGCCGGCTGCCTCGGTTAATACCTGCCGGGTAGCACGTCACACAGTACTCGTTTGGGTTGGGTGGTCCCATACAGAATCTCTCCATGCTGCCTAACGTTTTCCTAACGTCACACTCGTCACGTACTTCACTTTAATTTCATAATCATATCTGAGTGGTAAAGGAATTGCATGACAACATGCAGAGCTAGTGGCGTCAAAATTAACACACATACTTGATGTGACTCAAAAGCCGAACGAGTTGATTTCCGACGTTGTTTTAGATGTGCAAGTGCCAGTCAAAACTCGCGGTGACGGCACTCTGCCGACCATTTCGCTCGTTAACACCGGTCTTGTTGTGTGTGTTTCAAGCTGAAGAGCAACTCCAAGCAAAAAATGGTCAACAGCAACATTCAGACGGTTTCGTACTGCTCAATTGCTACATCAAACGGTATGTTTCCCTTTCAGAACTGGAAAAACACGAGCGTGACAGCATTCGAACCTGTAATCTTCAGGTCCGAAGTCTGACGCCTGATCCATTAGGCCACACGAACACTGACGACCAACTACAACTTGTATAGGACTCATCTCGATACGCTCACACCCCTGAGGAATTGTATTTTCGTTCTACACAGCCGCTGCCCCATGCTCTTTCCACCCATTCGTTACATTCAACCTTCTATGTGACCGACCAAATATAGACTGGGAAACAAGACCACACACTTTGTGCATTCGGAATCGAAGGCAGGGCACCCCTCGCCACATTTGCTACGATGGCCATTTGCTACTTCTGCAGAAGCGGCGGCGGCGGCGACGACGACGACGACGACGACGACGACGACGACGACGATGACGACCGCGAGAGGCTCTGAGATATGTGAGAAATACATCTATAAAATGTAATTGAGACTGCCTCGTCCCACCTTATGGTGTACCGCTTTGGCAAATGCTTTATCTGCGCCTTTCGCCTTAATCACATCTGAGAGTAATTCTTAATAATACGCCTGTCGCTAATTGTTCGTCATCACAGATACTGCTTGCTATACGGCCACGACGCGAAACTGATTTCCAAAATTCGTCTTCCTCCTCTGAGGAAGCAACTTATAACACCTCGTTTACTAGACCAGCGCTCTACCACTGAGCTAAAGAGTCACGGCCTAGCGGTACTCTTGCGTACTTCGGCCTTACGGTCGTCTGCATCATCAGACTTAAGCTGACAACACTTCATATTACCGGCTAATATTTGCAGCTATGGCGACCCATTACTGCTTGGCTACACATCTGACTCGTAACCGATGTGCTCTCCAAACAACAACACTTGCATTTCAGAACATGTTTTTCACACATGTCTACAAAATCACCTTCACCTTGAAATAGTTTCCTTGCGACTGACAGAGACATAGGCAAAGTTTAATGTTGCCATTTCCATTACGTGAACCAGAAAAACGGTAATTTACATCTGCAGCGGAACAAAATTCCGTTCCGCCCAGTTTTTTTTTCTTCTTTTTTTTTTGCGCCTCCCAACTCCCCTTATAGCCCGTCCTTGCGCTCTCCAATTACGCCTTCTTCGGCGAGCTTCTTTAGCTATAAATAAAAATACGCTGCTTCTTCCAAACTTAGAAGACGAATTTGTTAACTCTTCATGTAGTCTGAAAAGAGGAAACTTCTCGGTACATGTTCCGTGGCCGTCGACGTCCTGTGGAAGATGTGCACGTTCCAGTTGAAGTGATGAAAGCGGAGACACTGAATTCCTAAGTGGAAAATTTCTTGTGTTCATTGACCGCAATCGAAGCATCGAAGAAAAATAAAGTCCTGTTGAAGTGGAAGCTCATGCTTATGACGACAGCGAATCAGTCGCTTTGCGCCTACACTTCATAAATTAAAAATTAGAAAATAAAAGTATGACAGCGTATCAGGCGCATTGCACCGAAAATCGATAAAATAAAGAATTTAGGTTGAAAAAAATGGAATAAAAAGCAAATAATGCCTGAGTAGTCCTCTCAGCCATAGGGGCGGTACACCCTTCACGCGTTCCTTGATATTATGTTCCAAAGCTTCGTGGCGGCCAGTAAATATATTTAATGGTAAAGTATCGACGCACATTATCAAAGGAATAAGTACACTCCCGACCTTTACAAACTGTCTGTCGTCTAAGGAAAAGGAAAACACAATTCTCCCCGACGTGTTAAAAATAAATTAAAATTAAGAAAAAGTCCTCCTTTATTGAAATCCAAATAACTCCGTGGCAGCGTCGTGCGCAACGCATTCGTGATGGGACGCCGATGACGCAGGAATCAGACGTTGGAAAAAAAAGAGAAAGAGAAAACATGAAAAAAAACACTAAACGACAGCGAACACAAAACACACACGAACACAGGATAATACATTGGGAACATTCGTCGTAATTTCCACATGGCAGTTCTTGTACAATAAGCACTCTTCCTGTAGCATTCTATTTGCAAGGACCATGATTTCGTACTCAAAAACAGTTCAGAGCACTGAGGGAAATAAAGATTGCAGCAGTGAAGTCCGTATTATAGCAGTCTGTCGTGGGCAAATGCGAGTGCAATTTGCAGGAAATTGGCAATGAGTTTAAGATAATCGTTTCTGGTTTTAGTAAGGTCATGTTGCGTAGCCAAATAAACCAAAAAGGCATAGTCACCCGTAAGTCTTAAACGCAGGATGGCGAACACAGTGTGAGCCACGATCCATACGGTAGCGGCACGCTTCGTAGGCGGATACGGATTAAAGTCTGGGATCAAATCCGTGTCCGCAGAAAAACTGGCAGCGCTGGTCCGGTTAATAAGTGCGAGCATCCTGGCGACAAGGTTCGAGATCGACAATGACCGCAGGCACACGAAACGATGTTCTAACGTGTCGTCTTGTCGACAGTCTTCACACAAGCTCGACGGAGATAAATGGATGCGGCGCAGCTTTTCGTTGGTGGGGATAATTCTGTTAACCACTTGGTACCAAAAGCTGCTGACTTCCGCTGACAGGTAAGGAGCGTGAACGTGAGCCCACGCCGTCCTCCACGCAGACCGCGGGTAGCGCGCCTCCATCTTATTGCCGACTGGCCGTCCTCTTAGTCCCTGGTAGACACCTTTCACAGTCCGCGTTCGATGGTCAAGTACGTCGGCGGCGAGATAACTTTTCTGAATGTATTCTCGAACATACCGCAGCTGAAACGGTATTGTAGTCGGGTCGAGAGGGGCCACGTCAGACAGAGGACGATGAATATCGAACAAGACAACCGTTGGGCCAAACGGATCCTGTTCAATGGTGACGCTCGTCCGATGAACGAGCAACGCCGCGGCTTTCGTTGCGAAATGAATAAGGCCGAGTCCTCCCTGTTCGCGCGGCAAAGTACATGTGTCGTAAGCCACCTTGAAAATATGTCCCCGCCACAACAGCCACTAGACTGCCTGAGTTATGGCTCTGCCCAAATTCTTGGGTACCTGAAATAACTGTGCGAGGTACCAAGCTTTGCTGAGCAAGAAAATATTTATTAAAAGCACCCGCTGTGTTAATGCGAGGGTGCGAGTCGCGCACAGGCTAGCCATAGCTCGTATGCCATTTAAAACAATGCGCCAGTTGTAAGACGCAGTCTATAGCAGATTGGGTTGAAAACGAACACCCAAAATTTTGTGTTCCCGTTTCACTGTAAACCACGGGCGTTTGAAGCCCCGCGTCGCCGCATAAACGGGCAGAAAAACCGTCTTTCGGGTATTGATGCTCGCACCGGATGCACGTTCATACTGGGTGAGAACTACGCGTATTGTGTCGAAGTCTGTGGCCGAGGATCCAAGAGGCCAAGGTCATCGGCGTAAGCGCGACAAACGTGCTTCTCATACCCAATCCGTATTTCCCTGCAAGAACTGTGCAAATTACGCAACAAAGGATCTATGGAAATTGCGTAAAGTGCCATTGACAGAGGGCACCCTTGTTTAACAGAACAGCGGAGTGGCACAGGTTCCGACAAAAATCCATTGATGCTAATCCGTGAGGTGGAATTATTGAAAAGGTTAAAAATCATAGTGATAAACTTTACACCGAAACCAAATTTCTGTAGCACTCGCCGGAGATATAGGTGGCTAACTCTGTCAAATGCCATTGCGAAATCGATGGATAAAATGCCAAAAGGAATTCTATTCGTCGAAGCATAGGCAATGGCATCTCGGTACGTCGAGACAGCACCATAGATAGTGCGTTTCGGCACTGCACAGTATTGAAAGGGACTAATCAGTTTTTTCATGACTAATTTCAAGCGAAAGGAGACACATTTGGTAAAGAGTTTATAAGCGCCATTAAGAAGGGTGATCGGTCGAAGATTGCACAGTTTCCTTGTGACTGTAACCTTTGGAGCCAATACCACAATACCCTCCAGGAAGGACGCAGGGACGTCCACGCCATTTAAAATTTCATTAAAAACATCAGTCAGGTCCGAGCCAAACAAGTGCCAAAAGTGTAGATAAAATTCCGGTGGCAAGCCATCTGCACCCGGGGATTTATTAGGGGAACATAGTTTTAAGACATCACGCACTTCCTCTACTGTAAATTCTTCAGTGAGGTGACGGCGGTCCCTTACTGATAAGACGTATGGAACGTCATGGAGAAGCTCGGAAATGGCAGCAGCATCCGTGCGTTTCTCACTGAAAATTTCGACAAAGTGACGGCGGGTCTCGGCAAGAATTGCCGCCTGGCTGTAAAGACGCGCACCGTCAGCTGATTCCAGCTCCGTGACGTAACATCGCGTAGCGCGCCGGCGTTCGCGCAGCTGGTGAAAGACGGAGGGTGCTTCATCGACAAGCTTCCTGGGGGCCCGACTCCGTACGACAGATCCGCGCAATGAGTCCCTTTTCAAGTTAAGAAGACGGTGTTTTATTTGCCGAATTCTCGCCATCCGAAGAGCGGGATTATCTGTGTGCAAGTGGATGGCATCATTTAAACAGCTCTCATAAAATTGCAATGTACATCGCTCCCAATGAGCAACATTCTGACTAAACTCCAGGATGGTCTTGCGTAAAGCCGGCTTAACAGATTCTACCCACCAAGACAAAGTGGAGGCATATAGGCCGCGATATTTCAGCACCCTCTGCCACACACGCACGATAACCGGCGCAAACTGTGGGTGTGAAATATGTCTCACATTAAACTTCCATAACCGACTTGCGCGGGGTTTAATCGCCAACAGAGAATGAAATCTGCAGACATACGCGCAATGATCGGAAAAAATCACGGGGTGAACACAGAACTCCGTGAGACAGTGCTGTTTCTCCCGAGAAACATAAATTCTGTCAAGCCGACTCCTACCCGTGGGGTAAAAGAAAGTAAATCCCACGTCCCGTGGGTGTAAACAACACCAAGAGTCAATTAAATTCATCTCCGTAACGAGCGTCTGCAATTCAAGGCACTTATACGGCCGCGGCTCCTGATCTCTATCGTCCAGCACACAACTAAAATCGCCGCTCATGACTACAGGCAGGTGGGGGCCCTGTAAAAGGTGACAAACATCACTACTATAAAAAACGCGGCGAAGCGGCTGTCCGTCGGCTCCAGAAGGGGCGTACACGTTAATATATCGTACGTTGTTAATCGTGGAAGCTATACCACGACCATTCGGAATTGTAGCAACATTACTAAAATCATGACCAACCCGAATTAAAATGGCAGTACCACAATTACACTCGACATCCAAGTTCAAGAGGACTTGATATCCCGGAATCGAGTGAATTAGGTCTGTCACAACCTCCTGCAAAAACACTACGTCAGCAGCAACGTTATTTAAAAAACCCACAAAACTTGCAAACTTTACATATGACTCCAATTTATTAAGATTTATAGTAGCAACGACAGATGGTGAGCGTGCTACCATAGACTACAGGGGAAAAAAAACTACACAAATTTAAACAAATTAGACTGCGGGAGTGGACCCACCCTCCTCCTCCATATCGTCTGCCCAGTCAGAACGTGCAGACGGTGCAGCCGAAGTAGGCGGTTCTTGTGTGGGAGGTGCAGACGCCGAATCCTGCGAAGAGGGGCGCGTGCGCCGCTGGGGGGTGTCCTCCGCCTTACGCTTAAACGAAAGTTGTGCCGGGTTCGTTGCCTGAGACGTCGTAGTGTCCATCGCTAACGTTGCATCAGAGTGGTGCAACATTTCTTTTAACTGCCGGACAACCTCTTCCCGCCTGTCTTCCGACACACTTGTCGTAGGCGCTGGCTGACTGCTCGCCACAGGACGCTGTGGACGACGTCCTGCCGCAACCGACGGCCGAGATTCGACTACGGGGCGGGGCAAGGGCTTGTGCGCCGACCTTTGCACAGATTTTGGCTTTTGTTTCGACTTTGGACGCGGAACCTGCTTCCATTCCGGAGACGGGCTTCGTTCTCCGCGAGAAAGGGATCGCTTTTCTAAAATCCGTGAACTACTGGCACTGCGGAAGCGTTCGGTATTACCACGCCTCTCCGAAACACTTTCTCGCCGTGGCTTTGGTTCCTGTGTGGCAGTAGCCCCGTCCGGAACACCTTGAAGTACGGCATTTGATGGGGACGAATCCAAAACCACAACAGGGGGAGTAACCACCTGAACGGGTTCTGATCCGGTCCGTTCCGGAACTTCAGGCACAGCCAGAGGCTGAAGTACTACACTAGCTACGGGAACTGACTGCGAAGGGACGGACATGGCTTGAACAGAATCAATACCGGTTGCAATGGGATCAGTATCCACCGCGACCGCAGCAATTAAAGGCGTTGCCATTTCCACGGAACGTGCCAATGAACGGGGAACATCTAACAACACGGCCGCGTATGACGCGTCGTCATCTTGGCCACGGGGCGGCAGCACCACAGGGCGCCGACGCCAAGAACAATTTTGCCTAAAATGGTCTGTGGCATTACAATAGGAGCAGGTTTGCGGCTGACCACTATACGAAATAAAAGCCCGGTGGCCGGCCATAACCAAAAACGAAGGGACGTGCTTCCTCACAATCATTTTAACACTACTGATACCGTTTTCCACTTGATATATATAAGCGGATGACCACTTTTCTTTCGTAACAGACAAAACTGTACCATAAGGCGTAAGGCTACGAGCTATTGTCTCATTTCTAGTTTCGAACGGAAGATTAAATACTCTCACATTTCTGATACCAAAACCCGCATTCGACAAAGTAACATTGCTAATTGACCCATCAGAGTGTTTAAATTTTCGTACACCACCGTTTTCACTGACGAGGGCATCACACAGTTCCGGACTTTTCAGTTTGACGAAGAAAGAGTTCAGGAACGCGTCTAATTGCAAGCCTAGCACATCACTTTCAGAAAATTTCAAGTCAGTTTTCAGCCACGAATGAATTTCGAAAGCAAAGGGTCGGGTTACGTTTCTGTCAAATTCACATTGGATATTATTTTCGCGTTCTTAAGAATCCATCGTAACTTACAGTTCAGCTGACTACAGCAGCGAAGAAACAGGCACCGCGCCGAACCGCCGCCAACCGCGAAGCACACGTAAACACCGCACGATACGTCGGAGCGAGCGCGCGATGTGTTCGGGCCCACGGCTCCCAAAAAAGCCTGTCGCTAATTGTTCGTCATCACAGATACAGTTTGCTATACGGCCACGACGCGAAAATGATTTCCAAAATTCGTCTTCCTCCTCTGAGGATGGAACTTATGACCCCTGGTTTACTAGACCAGTGCTCTACCACTGAGCTAAAGAGGCGCGGCATAGCGGTACTCTTGCGTACTTCGGCCTTACGGTCGTCTGCATCATCAGACATCAGCTGACAACACTTCATATTACCGGCTAATATTTGCAGCTATGGCGACCCATTACTGCTTGGCTACACATCTGACACGTAACCGATGTGATCTCCTAACAACAACACTTGCATTTCAGAACATGTCTTTCACACATGTCTACAAAATCACCTTCACCTTCAAATACAATTTCCTTGCGACTGACAGAGACGTAGGCAAAGTTTAATGTTGCTATTTCCATTACATGACGTTAACCAGAAAAACGGTAATTTACATCTGCAGCGAAACAAAGTTCCGTTCCGCCCAGCGTGGGGCTCGAACCTACAACCCTGCGATTAAGAGTCTCACGCTATACCGACTGAGATAGCCGGCTGCCTCGGTGAATACCTAACGGGTAGCATATCACACAGTACTCGTTTGGGTTGGATCTTCAGATCCGAAGTCCGACGCCTGATCCATTAGGCCACACGGTCACTGACGACCAACTATAACTTGTATACGACTCATCTCGAAACGCTCACACCCCTGAGGAATTGTGTTTTCGTTCAACACTGCCGCTGCCCCTTGCTCTTTCCCCCCCCATTCGTTACATTCAACCTCTTACGAGACCGACCAAATATACACTGGGAAACAAGACCACACACTTTGTGCATTCGGAATCGAAGGCAGGGCGTCCCTCGCCGCATTTGCTACTATGGCCATTTGCTACTTCTGCAGAAGCGGCGGCGGCGACGGCGACGGCGACGACGACGACGACTACGACGTTCGTGAGAGGCTCTGAGATATGAGAGAAATACATCTATAAAATTTAATTCAGAGTGCCTCGTCCCACCTTATGCTGTACTTTTTTTTCTTTATTGTTATTTCATACCTATACATAGGTAGGCCAGAAGTGGCGTAACTAAGCCGCGCTTCGGCCACAGACAAGAACATAGTACAAGCAGTAAGAGATACAAAGGGACATGGAGGTTAAAAAACAGTAGACAAACAGAGTAAAATAACAGAAGCCGTTCACTGTGGAGCAGTCAAGTTAAAAGCAAGTCACACAGCACATAACGGAGAGATACAAAGTAGCACACGTGAACGATGGAGCACGGAACAAGAGACACAGATCCACTAACAGGACGACAAAACACATAATCACTGCGGCGACAATCTCCGGCGGTTGGTGATGCACTTGTCACACGAGTAAGGCCGGGGACCTGCCAGAGGGAAGGAGCGAGGGTAGGAGGGAATGGGGGAGGGTTTGATGCCAATGGGGAGGGGATGGGAGAGGGAGGGGTGGTGTGTGGAAGCCCAGGGAGAGGGGGAGGGGAGGGAAGGAGGGAGGGAGAGAAGGGAGAGAGGGTGCCCACAGGATAAGGAGAGGAGAGGGAAGGCAAGGCTCAAAGTTGGTAGGAGGGGTAGATGGAGGGGAGGAGGGCATCATCTGGGAGGGTGAGTTGGGGGAAGCCACCTTGGGAGAGGGTGTGGGGAGTGTAAAGATGGAGAGCAGGTGGGATACAGGAGTACAGGCGCGGCAGCAGGTTGGGGTGGGAGAGATGGGAGAGACAAGTGGGTGGGGAGGATCAAGGTTGCGGGAGGTGTAGAGGATCCGTATCCGTTCGAGGAAAAGTAGGAGGTGTGGGAAGGGGATGAGGTCATAGAGGATCCGCGTGGGGGAAGGGAGGCGGATGCGGTAGGCGAGGCGGATCGCATGGCGTTCAAGGATTTGAAGGGATTGGTAAAAGGTAGGAGGGGCGGAGATCCAGGCGGGATGGGCATAACAAAGGATAGGACGGATGAGGGATTTATAGGTGTGGAGGACGGTGGACGGGTCCAGACCCCATGTGCGGCCAGATAGGAGCTTGAGGAGGCGGAGTCGGGAGCGTGCCTTGGCTTGGATTGTCCGGAGATGAGGGGTCCAGGAGAGGTGACGATCAAGGGTGACGCCAAGGTACTTGAGGGTGGGGGTGAGGTTAATAGGACGGCCATAAATGGTAAGATAGAAATCAAGGAGACAGAAGGAAGGGGTAGTTTTGCCTACGATGATTGCCTGGGTCTTGGAAGGATTGACCTTGAGCAACCACTGGTTACACCAAGAGGTGAACCGGTCAAGATGGGATTGGAGAAGGTGCTGGGAGCGTTGCAGGGTGGGGGCGAGGGCTAGGAAGGCGGTGTCATCGGCGTACTGGAGAAGGTGTAGGGGGGGTGCAGGCGGAGGCATTTCCGCCGTATAAAGAAGGTAAAGAAGAGGGGAAAGGACGGAGCCTTGGGGCACAACGGCGGAGGGGTAGAAGGTGTAGGAATCCTTGTTATGGATGGTGACATAGGAAAGACGGTGGGAGATGAAGGAGGCGACCAGACGGACGCAGTTTATGGGAAGGGCAAAGGTTTGGAGCTTGAAGAGGAGACCAGAATGCCATACACGGTCATATGCGCGTTCAAGGTCGAGGGAGAGGAAGATGGCAGAGCGACGGGAGTTGAGTCATTCTGATAGGAGGTGAGTGAGGTGAAAGAGAAGGTCATCGGCAGAGAAGGATGGCCAAAACCCACAATGGGTGGAGAGAAGGAAGCGGTGCTGGTGGAGGTGCTGGTGGATGCGGCGGGTAAGAATGGATTCCAGGACCTTGCTGAAGACCGAGGTAAGGCTTATAGGACGGTAGGAGGAGACAGCGGAAGGTGGTTTATCAGGTTTGAGGAACATCAGGATCCGGGAGGTTTTCCACAGGTCGGGGTAGAAGCAGGTGGACAAGACCACATTGTACAGTCTGGCCAGGGTGGAGAGGAAGGAGGCGAGAACTTCACGGAGGTGACGGTAAGTAACACGGTCGTGACCAGGAGCGGTGTTGCGTTTGGTGGGGAGTATAGCTAGGATGTCTTGAGTAGTGATAGGGGTATTGAGTTCGGTGTGTGTAATGATGTCCAAGTATTGGAAGCCAGGAGCGAGTGGAGGGACAGAGGTGTCAGTTCGATCATGGACATCGGGGAAGAGGGAATAATCGAACTGGGGATCGTCAGGGACGGTAAAGATATCCGTGAGGTAGGAGGCAAAATGGTTGGCCTTACTAAGGTTGTCAGGAAAGGGACGGTCATTATGGAGGAGAGGATAGTAAGGGGGGGGGGGGTTTAGATCCGGTAAAGGCGGCGGAAGGCAGACCAGTACTTGGACGAGTTAAGAGGTAGGGTAGCATTAAGACAGGTGCATGTCTGTCGCCAGTCCCGGCGTTTCTTAGCCGCGAGCAAGTTCCAGATGTGTCTCTGGAGTTGCCGGTGGCGTCGTAGTGTGTCCCGGTCACGCGTGTGAAGGAAGGCACGGTAAAGACGACGGGATTCTCGAAGGAGGAGGACGGCCTGTGGGGGTAAAGTGGGACGGTGCGGGTGGATAGCGATGGTAGGGATGTGGGCCTCCACGGCCTCAGACAAGGTCTGTTGGAGAAAGGACGCGGCATGGGCGATGTCATCAGGTTGGTGGTAGGTGAGAGGGTGGCTATCGACTCGGGCAGTAAGGGTATCCCAGTAGGCATTCCACTCGGCATGGGAGTAATCATGGACATACTTGGGGGGTGGGTCAAGGCGAGGGTCGGGACGGGGACGACGACCGTCAGATATGGTAAGGAGGACAGGGAGATGGTCACTGCCAATAGGATCAAAGACGTCCTCCGCGATGCGGCCAAGGAGGTTGGGGGAGGCCAGGACAACATCAGGAGTGGTATTGGATTCAGGGCGGGTGTGTTGGGGAAGAGGAAGGACATCTCCTTGGAGGGTGGCGAGGACCGATGCCACCGCTGTAGCTGGGCAGCGGAGAGACTATGGATATTAAGGTCGGCAGCAATCACGTAGGAGGAGAAGGTACGGTCGATGTGGGAAAGGAAGTCGAAAGGAATAGGGGCAGTGGAGAGGACATAAATGGTGGCACAGGTAATGGTGAGGCCGGGGAAGAAGAGGCTGAGGATCAGATGTTCTGTGGGGTCAGGAAGGAGGGGTTGGAGCCGAACAGGGATCTGGCAGTGGTGGCCAATGGAGACTCCACCACACGCAATTGGGAGGGGATTGTCGGAGCGATGAAGGAGGTAGGGGGAGGTGTGGACGGTGAAGTGGGGCTGGAGAAAGGTTTCGTTCAGGAGGAAGGCATCCACGCAGTGGGTCGTGAGTGTATGCAGAAGGAAGTTCTTGTTGACAGGAAGGGAGCGGATGTTATTGAACAAGATACGGTGCTGTCGCGCCATGATGGGAATTTAGACGAGGGTGTCAAGACGGGAGAAGGTGAAGTGAGCCTGGTTATGGGAGTAGGTGGCATAGGTATTGAGATGGAACACGGAGCATGCGGCGAGGGATATCTGCTGGAGGGTGTGGGGGCGCTGAAAAGGATGGACGTTTTGGAGGACAATGGTGACGAAGCGGATGATGTCCTCGGCGGTGGGGGGGGGGGGACGAAGTGAGTTACCAGGGGGGGTAGGGTCATCCAGAGGGCGGACAGGGACGGCGAGTTCAGGAGTGGAAGGGGCTGGTCGAGCCTTGCATTTCTGGGAGTATGTGGGGTGAGGGAGGTTACAGGTGTTGCAGGATGGAGGGGACTGAAGGTTGCGGCACTGCCGGAGGAAGTGCGCATGTTTGCAGTGCGGGCAGACAGGGGCCTTGCGGCACTCAGATGTTGGGTGTGCATTATAGTGCAGGCACCTCTGGCATCGGATGGACTGGGGAGGGGAGCGGCAAGGGTCGACCTTGTAGCGGCGGTTGAAGAGGAGGGCACCCTCCTTAAGGAGAAGGTCGATCGAAGGAGCGTGCTCAGAAAAAACCCGCATAAGGTGGGTGGGGCCGGCAGGGTTGTGGATCCAGCGAACGGAACGAACATCGAGGTAGGGATGCGCCTTAAGCTCTGCCAACACCTCCTCCTCCGTGATCGTCGGACTAAGCCGAGTGATCACGGCGGTGAGGGTTGGCGGGCGACGCGGGGGTTGGGGTTGACGGGAGGAGGAAGGGGAAGGAGCAGGGGCGAGAGAGGCATTGGGGCTGAAGCGGGTAATGGGGATGCAGGATAGGATGTCGGTGTGGAGGGTGGGGCTAGAGGAGGCGATAAGGACGGAGTCCCTACGAGGGGTGAGAAGGGAGATAGGGGCGCCAGGAAAGTGTTGGCGGAGGAGCAAGGTGAGGTTGCGGGCCTCCAGGAGAGAGGGATATGGATGGGAAAGGAGGTATCTGTAGGAGGGGGTGGTAGAGGAAGCAGTAGAAGGGGCGGGCGGGGAGACATCCATGACATCTTTGGGGGGAGGAGGGGGAAGGGGCTGTGATTTCTTGGGAGTGGAGTAGGCAGTGGTGCCACTTGGACGTTTTACAGGAAGGGAAGAGGGGCGGGGTACACGAGCAACCAGGAGATGGTGGGAGGAGGCAGGTCCCGGCAGTGGTGCTGGGGCCGGTTCTGCAGATGATGCAGGTGCGGGCACAGGTGCTGGTGCCCGTGCTGGTGCTGGTGAAGGCGCGGCATGGGTGGTGGCTCTCCGAGCCACAACCCTGGCGGGGGCTGCATGAGCGGATGAAGTGGCGTGGGGGAGTGGAGGGAAGGGGTCAGGTGAGGTGGCTGGGGGAGAAGGAGCGACAAAGGGAGCTGGGGAGGGAAGGGTGAGGAGGTTTGGGATGTAGGGGGCAGGGGTTTTTTGAGCACACCAAGTAATGGTGGTGGCAGCTGCTGCGTGGGAGGTGTAAGTTATGGCTGTGATAGTGGCGGTGGTTGTAGGGGTGGTCATGGTGAAATGAAACAACTGAACGGGAGGAGGGAAAAAGAAACACTAAACGAAGACGAAGATGAAGACGAACACTATACTACACTGCACAAGTCCAGGAAGACGAAGACGGCGGCGGCGGCTGCTGCTGCGACGGCGGGGAGAGGGGTCCGGGGCCCCGCCCTGCTGCTGCGGCGGCGGGGGCGGACGGGCTCGGCGGCGGGCTGGCGGAGGCGGCGGCGATGACGACGAACGGGGCAGACTGCGTCAGCCGGCGACGAGAACGGCGAGCAGGAAGGGCTGCACCGGCGACAGGAGTCGCGCTGCGGGGGCGGCGGCTGCTGCTGCTGCTGCTGCTGCTGCTGCTGACACTGGTGCCTGCGCTGCCGGAACTGCGACGGGAACCGCTACTGGAACTGGAACTGGAACTGGAACTGGAACTGCTGCTGCTGCTGCTGCTGCTGCTGCTGCTAAACCTATCGCTTCGACGATTGCGGAAATCAATCCTCGAAGGGCGCAACTCTCTCGAGTTCCGCCGAAGAAAGTATGCTGTACAGCTTTGCAAATGCTTTATCTGCGCCATTCGCGAGAGTAATTCTTAATAAAACACCTGTCGCTAATTGTTCGTCATCACAGATACTGTTTGCTATACGGCCATGACGCGCAACTGATTTCCAAAATTCGTCTTCCTCCTGTGAGGAGGGAACTTCCGACCCCTGGCTTGCTAGACCAGTGCTCTACCACCTAGCGGTACTCTTTCGTACTTCGGCCTCACTGTCGTCCGCATCATTAGACTTCAGCTGACAACACACTTCATATTACCGGCTAATATTTGCAGCTATGGCGACCCATTACTGCTTGGCTACACATCTGACACGTAACCGATGTGTTCTCCAAACAACAACACTTGCATTTCAGAACATGTCTTTCACACATGTCTACAAAATCACCTTCACCTTCAACAAAGTTTCCTTGCGACTGACAGAGACGTAGGAAAAGTTTAATGTTGCTATTTCCATTACATCACGTTAACCAGAAAAACGGTAATTTACATCTGCAGCCGAACAAAATTCCGTTCCGCCCAGCGTGAGGCACGAACCCACGACACTGAGGTTAAGAGCCTCATCCTCTACCGACTTTTTTTGTTTTTGTTTTGTTTTTTTTAATTTGTATAGTCGTTTGTTTCCTATCCATCCTCTTTGCTCGTTTCTGCTGTCTGTTTTGCGCTTTTGTTTCATTCAAAATGCACCAAATTTAATATGTCGTAGAAATAACTGCTCCTGGGAAGGACATAGTCTTGATCTCATACGTGGCTTTATTCATAATCTCAATGAGACAAATGGAAGTCTTTGCAGTGAGTATATCCTTGATTGTAGTACAGGAAAATCTAATTGTTATAACAGATATGCATGTTATCCACGTCCTACGGCATCTCAAGGACGATGTGAAGAAAATTTTGAAATGTTGACTGATACCGGTGCCCATATTGGTTGGTTGTGCGCCAGTGTTGGTGTGAGAGATATACTTGAAAATCTAAGACATTAGGGGCACTGCCGGACAGAATATAGTGGATAAAATGTCCCATGAGCCATAGGTAGCTGTTATGTTTGGCTGCAGGGAAGAGTCGGTAATCCGGGCGCAGAATGTCGTGGATCTGAATCGCATGAGGCGGAGTCCGGTTGAGCACAGCGAGTTTTTTGCCCGTCCAATTCCAGATGTGCCCTTGGTCCTTGCAGACAAACAGATGTGCAATAGTCTCAACCATGTGGCACAAGTCGCAGTAGGGACTGGGTGCAAGATTAATCCTGTGCCGCTTTTCTTTCGTCGGAATTGTTTCAGCGACCACGTCATACCATTTGGAGCGAACATCTGTCGGAAGCGTTGGATTATGGATGTTAGCCCAAACGAGGGACCAATTGCAAGCCGGATACTTCTTTTCCAAGGGGCCAGGCAGTGACGGCCGAAGTAAGTGGCGGTACAGTTTTACTGTCGGCTTCTTGAAAAGCTCGTCGTCGAGATAGCTAATTTCAAGGTAATACAGTGCTATATGCTGAAAACGCGGGCCGACGTGGCCAATGTCCACAGGCGGAGATAAGTTTCGAGGGCGGGACAGTTGATAGAGCCGCTTCGTGACGGTGTCCTCGCTGGCGGTGAGTATCTGCCATGAGCGTTTCAGATACAGAGCCAGGGCATGAACGCCGGGATTTTTCAGCCCAAGGCCTCCCATATCGCATGGCAGTGCTGTCGTGGTGAAGGAAACCTTAAAAATATTGAGCTTCCAGACGTACCAGGCGGCCGCCGCTAGGAGTGATCTTGCTACTATGGGTGGCATAGGTAGGACGGCGGCAACAAATTGTAATTTGGAGAGGGCATAAGAGTTGACGAAAAAGGCTTGCTGCAGACGATCGAGGTGTCGCATGTTCTGGTCGCGCAGGAGTGCTTTTATCGCCTGAATTTGGGGTATCCAATTTTTGTGAGACATGTCCAGAGGCCGGGCAGTGACGTAGAGACCAAGGTGTTTTCTAGTCTGTACACAGGGCAGCCAAGCGTCGCCTGTGATAGGTCGTTCTTGACCAAGCGTTAAGGCGGCGGATTTATTGACGTTTAACATGGCACCACTATCTCTTTGGAATTCCTCAAGAATGCGTTTCACTGCGGTGACATCGCGGACGTTGTTAAGAAGCACGCTGACATCGTCTGCGTAAGCTTGGACCACAGACTTGATACCATAAAAATGGAATCTTGGGAGGCTATGATGTAGATGGCGCAACAAGGGTTCCATGAGGATCGCATAGAGCGTCGTTGAAAGAGGACAGCCTTGCTTGATACCCCGTGAGAGCTGGACGTACTCCGTCAATGTATTATTGATCAGGAAGCGTGTACGGGTACCACTGATACAGTTGTTGATGAGGTGGATAAAATTAAGACTAAAGCATATTGATTCCATCACGCCGCTGAGATAGTGATAGTCAGCTCGATCGTAAGCCTTATCGAAGTCAAGAAATGCTATGGCCATAGGAGTGCGGGTGGCCCAGGTGAGGGAGACGAGATCCCGATAGAGCGGCAAAATGGTGGACAGCGACCGACCACGGATCGCACTCATTTGGTATGGTCCCAGAAGACAGGGTAACAGCTGTCGTAATCGGGCATTGAGGGCGCGCGTCAGAAGCTTAAAGTCGGCATTGAGCAGAGTAATGGGCCGCAGATCTTTGGTGGTGGTCGGCGTCGGCGTCTTAGGTATTAAAACAGTTAACCCCTCTGTGAAGGCTGGGGGTAGAGCAATCCCATGTAGTACTTCATTGTACATCTCCGTGAGTTTGTCCCCTAATATAGGCCAATATTTGACGTAAAACTCGACAGAGAGCCCGTCCGTGCCCGGAGATTTATTTCGTGGCGCAGCAAGCAGGGCATCCTTCAGTTCTTCTTTGGTAAAGGGAGCAAGCAAGTCCCGATTGAGGTCGTCGGTAATGCGGTACGGCGGGGGTCCAGAATGATACCATTCTCGCACTTTCTCATGAGGTACACCAGCACGGGTGTAAAGTGCAGCAAAGTGGTTGGTAACATGGTTTTTGATGTCTCGCTGTAGGGTATAACAAGCACCGTCTGCATCCTGCAACTTATGAATAAGTTTCCTGCGCGCTGCATGTAACAGTTGGACGATATGATGGACAGACGTGTGCTGTTGCGGCAAGTTTGTGAAGTCACGTGCTCGAATCTGGTGGCCGATGGCGGTGCAACCCGTCAAGGATGTAATCTTGGCTTGGAGTCTGCGTACGTGCGTGATGTTATTAGGCACCTGATGATAATCCCGGTACAATTCCCACAGGGCACAGAAATAGATTTCAGTGATTTCCTTCTCACCGCGCGCACGAAGCCGGGCGTGGTGCTTGATGCAAGTAATGAGTTTCCCCTTTGCATGAAGCGTCCACCAATCAATCCACGTGGGGTACGTGGGCCTGCTTGATGTTACGGAGTGCCAAGCTGACAGGATCTCACGCTCTAAAGTGGCGTCTTGTAAGAGGCGACAGTTGCGTTGACATCGTCCGAAGCCTCTATAAACTTTCTGCGGTGAGTGATTAAAGACGATGTGGTAAGCGATATGGTCACTGAAATTAACGGGCCAATATTCGCAAGTTCCCACGTCGGCTAAAAGACCGCGTTGCACATATATGCGATCTAACCTGCTGGGAGACGTCTGCGTAAAGTGAGTAAAGGCAACTTCATCTGGGTGTAAGGTCGCCCACGTGTCGACTAACTGCAATTCTGTAACTAGTGTTAGTAGTTCTTGGCTGAAGTTAAAGTTCGGCGTTTGATCGGTGCGGCGCAAAATGCAGTTAAAGTCACCACCCATAATAATACGCAGACGCAAGTCGGTGATTAGATTCGGTATCTCTCCCGTGTAAAACTCCCTCTTCGCCGCTCGCGCGTTGGAACCGGAAGGGGCGTACACATTAAGAAGGAGTACATCATGGAACTGTGCGGCAATGCCTCGTCCGGTAGGTAACATGGACAAACAAGAACATTCCATGCCTTCCCGATACAGAATGATCGTACCTGCCTCCGTTCCTACATTGACAATGGCGTCATAACCGGGGACGTCGGCTAGGAGCGGAGTCAGTGCTTCCTGTACGAACGGCCCGTAAATATTGTCGAAGGCTGTGGATTTTTGCTTGAGAGACAATGCGGTTAACATTCATGGTAGAAATCTTATAGGATTGTCGTGAACGGAGCGATGTGGGACGACTGGTCATCTGCAGATGAAAACAGGTACGATTTTTATCCCTTCAACAGTCGTCCGCTTCGGAGGTCGAATAAGTCTAGACGTCGCCGTCCGTGGACGCTGCATTGCGCCGAGACGTAAGCAGCGTATCTCCAGTTGCCATCGGTTCTTCACGCTCGGTATTGCCAGTCATATCTTCAATATCATCCTCCCAATTATCGACAGACACAGCCGTCGTCGCGCCTGCTGCAGCAGTTCCGGAACCGCATTGCGGGCAGTCACCCTGCACATCTGCAACTTAGGCCGTCCGCGATGGAGCACAAATATGTGCCCTCCCCGTGTCAAGGTTGGAGACATCATCGTCAATATTCATGGGTGAGGCCAACGACGGAAGAGAGTCTTCGGTCCCCGAAGTGTCATCGCAGATCATGCGGCCCGCGTGTTTGGCCTTTTCACGCAAGGGAGGTGCCGATTGGGCTGCCGCAGGACGAGCGATCCGATGTTTCTTGTGCTTTTTCGGGGAGGACCTACTGACAGAGGCTTCCGCATTCACTAAAGGAAGAGGAAGAGTCTCTGTCTCTTGCTGGCTGTCAGTGGCGGTAGTGGCCGCCTCCACAACGTCAACCCTGGCTTCCTCACGTGAGGCATCACGGGGCACCGCGGCTAGCAAGCCAGCGACCGGCAAGGCTTCCTGAGTGGTACAGATTTCCATAGGTACATCTCCGCCATTCGTAACATCGGCCACACTAAGTCCGACTTCCGCAGCCGACGCAGTGGGTGTATTTGCACGGACCGCCGCTACATAAGTAGTCGGTAATATTGTCAGTTGCGGGGGAGGGCCCAGTTCACCCGCAGGCAGCTGCGTTACATGTCGTTGGATGCACTGTGCCCGGACGTGTCCCGTGGAATTACAGCCTGAACATGTACGAGGCTGTCCCACATACATTATTATCGCCCTATATCCACAAATCGTTAGGTAGGATGGAATATGCCGTTGCAATTCGATCTTAATTTGCCGCACACCGTTCAAAACAGGGTACTTATGGAACGGAGCCCACTTTTCGGCAATTTTACTGATAATTTTGCCGTAGGACTTAATAGAAGCATTAATTTGTTCAGCCGTGATTTCAAAAGGCAACTCGAAAATCATGACGGTGCGAATACCAAGACCAGCGTGGACAACAGTCACCTCACCAACATTCCCGTCACTGTGTCGAAATTTATAGGTACCGCCACATGAATCGATGCTTTTGTCGCACAATTTTGGGTCACGCAATTTGATATAAACTGTGCTACTGACAATAGACAAATGGATACCAATGCTATCGGTGGGAGGCAATTTTACGTCTTCATCGAGAAATCGTTCGACTTCGTAATATTTCGGTCGAGAAAAACTTCCATCAAACATAAACCTCATAGTATTTTTCCGCTCTGGGTGATCCATGTTAGGTTCTATTCGTTAACAACAAGATGTTATGCGCGCCTCAACGGCCTTCGACTCAACACGAGCCGCACCGCAGGACCGCAGCTGAGCACGTAAACAACGCTCCAGGCACGTCCGACCTGCACGACGGCCGCGCCTCGGCACTAAATTTAAACTTTTCACTCGAGGGAAGACTTGAACCAAGGACCTCTCGTTCCGCAGCTGCTCACGCTAACCACGGGACCACAGCGATCTTCGCCGACTGAGCTTGCAGGCTACCTCGGTGAATACCTGCCGGGTAGCACGTCACACAGTACTCGTTTGGGTTGGGTGGTCCCATACAGAATCTCTCCATGCTGCCTAATGTTGTCCTAACGTCACACTCGTCACGTACTTCACTTTTATTTCATAATCATTTCTGAGAGGTAAATGAATTGCATGACAACATGCAGAGCTAGTGGCGTCAAAATTAACACACATACTTGAAGTGACTCAAAGGCCGAACGAGTTACTCTCCTACGTTGTTTTAAATGTGCAAGTGCCAGTCAAAACTCGCGTTGACGGCACTCTGCCGACCATTTTGCTAGTTAAGACAGGTCTTGTTGTGTGTGTTTCAAGCTCAAGATCATCTCCAAGCAGAAAATGGTCAACAACAACATTCAGACGGTTTCGTACTGCTCAATTGCGACATTAAACGGTATGTATCTTTTCAGAACTGGAAAAACACGAGCGTGACAGCATTCGAACCTGTAATCTTCAGATCCGAAGTCCGACGCCTGATCCATTAGGCCACACGGTCACTGACGACCAACTATAACTTGTATACGACTCATCTCGAAACGCTCACACCCCTGAGGGATTGGGTTTTCGTTCAACACTGCCGCTGCCCCTTGCTCTTTCCCACCCATTCGTTACACTCAACCTCTTACGAGACCGACCAAATATAGACTGGGAAACAAGACCACACACTTTGTGCATTCGGAATCGAAGGCAGGGCGTCCCTCGCCGCATTTGCTACGATGGCCATTTGCTACTTCTGCAGAAGCGGCGACGACGACGACCGCGAAAGGCTCTGAGATATGTGAGAAATACATCTACAAAATGTAATTCAGACTGCCTCGTCCCACCTTATGCTGTACCGCTTTGGCAAATGCTTTATCTGCGCCATTCGCCTTAATCACATCTGAGAGTAATTCTTAATAAAACGCAAGTCGCTAATTGTTCGTCATCACAGATACTGTTTGCTACACGGCCACGAAGCGCAACTGATTTCCAAAATTCGTCTTCCTCCTGTGAGGAGGGAACTTACGACCCCTGGTTTACTAGACCAGTGCTCTGCCACTGAGCTAAAAAGGCGCGGTAAAGCGGTAAGTTTCGTACTTCGTCGTTATGGTCGTCTGCATCATCAGACTTCAGCTGACAACTCTTCAAATTACCGACTAATATTTGCAGCTATGGCGTCCCATTACTGCTTGGCTACACATCTGACACGTAACCGATGTGCTCTCCAAACAACAACACTTCCATTTCAGAACATGTCTTTCACACATGTCTACAAAATCACATTCACCTTCAAATACAGTTTCCTTGCGACTGACGGAGACGTAGGCAAAGTTTAAACTTGCTATTTCCATTACATCACGTCAATCTGAAAAACGGTAATTTACATCTGCAGCGGAACAAAATTCCGTTCCGCCCAGCGTGGGGCTCAAACCAACGACTCAGGGATAAGAGTCCCACACTCTCCCGACTGAGCTAGCCGGCTGCCTCGGTGAATGCCTGCCGGGTAGCACGTCACACAGTACTCGTTTGGGTTGGGTGGTCCCAAACGGAATCTCTCCATGTTGACTAATGTTTTCTTAACGTCACACTCGTCACGTAATTCACTTTTATTTCATAATCATTTCTGAGAGATAAAGGAATTGCATGACAACATGCAGAGCTAGTGGCGTCAAAATTAACACACATACTTGATGTGACTCAAAAGCTGAACGAGTTACTTTCCGACGTTGTTTTAGATGTGCAAGTGCCAGTCAAAACTCGCGGTGGCGGCACTCTGCCGACCATTTCACTAGTTAACACCGGTCTTGTTATGTGTGTTTCAAGCTCAAGAGGATCTCTAAGCAGAAAATGGTCAACAGCAACATTCAGACGGTTTCGTACTGCTCAATTGCTACATTAAAACGATATTTTTTTTGAGAACTGGAAAAACACGACCGTGACTGGATTCGAACCTGCAATATTCGGATCTGACGTCCTACGCCTTATACACACACACACACACACACACACACACACACACACACACACACACACACACACATATATATATATATATATATATATATATATATATATATATATATATATATATATATATATATTATAAAGCTAGTGTATGGAAGTCTGAAAATTCCAGCGCCGGCCAGGTTTGAACACTGGCCCGGCTGGGGCGAATAGCCCCAGCCGAGGCGCTGGAACGTTCCAGACCCCTTACCACTTTTTTTTCATTTTTTTTTCATTAGTTAACCCTTTTATGAAATGGAACTAAAAAAAAAAACCAAGTGCCACCGCCACTTTTCATCCTAAAAAAAAAAAAGAAGATAAATCTGTTCCACTTCAGGCGTTGGCTCCTGACTGAACCTACCCCAGAGAGCTGTCTATCTACCAGGGTAAATATAGGAAATCAAGGTTAGGGCTGTCCTTACAAACAAAACAAAATCTTATTTTTTCTGAATTTTATTTTTTTTATTGTTGCTATGTTATTTTTTTTTTTTGTTTTTGTTTAGTTTTGTTGTGTCATTGATCAGAGGCCTTCTGCGCCCCGCTGGTAATATGTTGAGTCACGTCTTCTCGAAATTTATGTGTTCTGTTCAATTTCTCAGAAATGTTCATTGGTTCAAGCAGGAAACGTTCCTCTCTCTTGACTTAATACATTCCAGCTGCGAGGCGGGTCGTGGAAAGCACTCCCAAGGAAGTTCGAGAAAAATTGTTTGTATTTTGGGTGACGGACAACGACATAATGACTGTCATTGAAGTATGTCCAAAAATCGAGTACAGAGTCTACAGTTTGTCCAAATAGGTAGTGAATGGCATGTCCGCGAATCCAATTCACAGCATTGGTCTTTGTCCGAGGAAAATATTCACGATCCGGAAATAATAATGAAAGGGGAGTAATCCGATCCGGAATGTCCCGCGTTAGAAAAACGACAATAAGACGAATGAAATGCCAAACCTCCGCCGCCGGTCCGCAAACAAACCGATGTTCATCATTGTCTGGGACTCCGCACGTGGAACAGAGAGGTGATTGGGCGAGGTAGATACGATGAAGGCGTGATTGATTGATTTTCTTACCATTGACAGTTAGGTACCAGACAGATTGAACATTCATGTCAAGGTAATGGGCGAAAACCGCGCGCCATACATGACGCCAGTCTATCAGGGGGAACTTTTGTTCAATCGGGTTAGGTGGACGACCTAATTGGAGGACATTGTATACTGCCTTTGTCTTGAGTAAAAGCTGTCTTGGTAAGGTGAGGCGTAGATAACTGAGTTCAAGAAAGAAGTATCGTATATAATAGAAATGGACCACAACGTCCTAGATCATCACTGGGGCTGACAGTGAGACCGGCGTATATGCCGTCAGGAGGAGACCAGTGAGGCTCATTGGGCATCGTGTCCATACCGTCATCTGGGAGCTCACAAATAGGGCGCAAGCTCTATCCAGCACGTGAAACACACCTACCCCACCTCGTTCATGGGGAAGAGTAAGGGTTCCATAGTTCACTTTGAACAACAGCCCAGAGCTGACGAAAGATGCCATCGCTGCCAACATGCGACGTGCCATAGTAAGCGGGAAAGGTAGAACTTGTACTACATGGGGCACTCGGGATGCGATATATATATTGACATATCGAGCTCCTTGGAGAATATCTAGGGATCGAAGGCGATGATCCATAAGACCTGCTCTGATCATTAAAAGGAGGCGTCTGCAGTTGATGGTGGCTGAACGCCTGAGATCAGATGAAAAGTCTATTCCCAAACAGCGAATGGTATCAACGGTGGTGAGAGGTGTAACACACTCCACAGGGAGTCCCGTGCCAATGAACATAACTTGTGACTTACGTACCTTTAAAGAGCTACCTGACGCCTCACCATAAGTCGCTACCCACGTCAAAACAGCTCTAACCTCGTCGGCATTACGCAAACAGATGACTACATCGTCAGCATAGGCCGTGCAACAGAATCGGTATCGATCTATGGACAACCCTAACAAACGTTGTCTGAGCCCACATAGCAAGGATTCCAAGGAAAAGGCGTACAAAATCGCTGATAGAGGGCAACCTTGACGTACGGATCGACCTATTTTTATCGGAGGAGTGAGTCTGCCATTGTACATAATCCTGGAAGAAGCATCCCGCAGAAGGCGCATCACTACCGTGATAACGGCGACTGGGAAACCCATATGGTGGAGAGCGGCCGTAAGGAACGAATGGTCAACCCTATCAAAAGCTTGACTAAAGTCCAAAGACGCAAGTGCCCGAGAGAGGCGTTGTGCCTGGGTAACGGCGATCATATCCCTGTAGCGGCATAAAGCCGTGCGGATATTATTATCCCCTCCCAGAGATGCTTGGTCTGGCGACACAACATATCGGGCAACGGTTTTAAGTCGTGCCGCCAAAAGGCGAGTGAAGATTTTCATATCACTGTTAAGGAGGGTGAGGGGCCGATAATCACTGATATTGTTGCCACCATGCGGTTTATGTACAGGAATAATAATTCCTTCCATGAAAGAGTCTGGCACAGGTACTTCTAGAGACATCAGTTCCCGACATATGGAGGTGAAGGTGGACTCTAACACGGAAGGTGCGATAAAATTCGAGGGGAAAACCGTAGGGTCCTGGGGAGCGATTGATGGTTCCTGCTCGGATTGCATCGCGGACTTCATCATCAGTCACCTCTGACACCAAGTCAATCGCCGCATCTCCTGGGAGACCACCGAAGTTGAGCTGTGAGACTTCCTCGATCAACTCTGGGGAATGTGGAATTGCGGCGTAGAGCTGCTGGTAGTGGGCGTGAAGCACATTCCCTATTGCAGATTGGGTTACGTAGCGACGCCCATCTTGGTCTGTTAGGATGGGAATAAATTTTCGGCGACGATGTTGGCGCTCTTGGATGATATGGTACATAGATGGATGTTCATGAGGCATGCGATCAGCAGTACGAGATCGTACTATCGCTCCTTCCAAGTGCCTTCGCATGAGATTGGAGATTTGGGACTTAGCATGGTTTATCCTTGTATGGCGCTCTGGGGAGGCTGGCATCGTGGAGCATTCTCGTAGGATCCTGTAGTAAAAGTCCGTAGTGCTCTTCCTCCAGGCAACAACATCTTTGCCATATCGGATCAAAGTTTTTCGAAGAGCAGGTTTTGCACACTGGATCCACCAGGATATGGTAGACGGATACGTGGGACGGCGTCTATTACATGTGATCGAAGTGTCTTCTATTAGAAGTCGACAGTCAGGTGAATTAAGAAGTGCCGTGTTCAGTTTCCATAAACCACGTCCGTGCCATACTGCCTGTCTTGTGAGAACAACGTCATTGAAGTAAGCCTCATGATCTGAGAAAGCAACAGGCCAGATTTCAGCCTGTCGTGTGTGTTGAATTAGGGATCGCGAGATGTAGATGCGATCCAGTCGGCTAGAGGAGTGAGCAGTGTAGTACGTAAAGCCCAAACGATCACCGTGAACATGTCTCCACGTGTCGACAAATTGTAGCCGCGTCACGACTGTTTCCAGAGCTGCGCATGGTGAGTGACGCGGCAATTGATCCTGAGGTCGCTGGGTGCAGTTGAAGTCCCATAAAAACGGGTGCAACTTCATCTGCGAAGAAGGCATTGCGTTCAAGACGGTAGCTGGAGCCCGACGGCGCATAAATGTTGAGGATGCGTACACCAAAGAGAGTAAGGGCCGTACCTCTGCCGTTGGGGAGGTATAGGACATCTTCGGCAGGAAGACCTTCTCGTAAGATGATGGCAACACCACTACCGGTGTCCGAAGCGGGAGAAAGATGCGCCGTGAAGCCATGTGGTGGTGAAAAATCGGCGACATGCACTTCCTGAAAAAGCGCAATATCAATGTCCGCATCATAAATCATATCGCGGAGCAGCGCTAGTTTGTGGGGCGCACGAATGGTCGCGAGGTTAATCGTTGCGACACTATAATGCTGGTGTAGGAGTCCCACAGGCACAGGTGGGGCTGCCTCTTCAGGGGCGAGAGGTCGTCGATCTTGCCGGTCCGCTGAAGAGGTTGCTATTGTGGAGAGTTTGCAGGCGCGGGCGCAACCGATGGGGGCGCCCCATCATCAGCACTGTCCACCCCATTCCCTTCGATCTCCACGTCGTCTGCCCAGGAGACTGATACTGCGGTAGGGTACCGACTGTTTTCATCATCCATGTGGAGAGGAGACGTAGTTTTCGGCTCAGCATATAGACTTTCTTAAACGTCGACCTGTGGGGGCGACTTCGCCAGTAAGGAGAGGTGATCGTTGCCAGTGGTCGCCTGTGGCGGGCCGTTCGCATCGACTTTTGGACATCATAGAGCGGTTTGTCGTCCATCTTCGGTTCTGCATCTCTGGCACCCATCCGTAGAATGGATTCATCAGGGGGTGTACGGCTACGTTTCTTTCTCTTTCGTGTCGACCCTTGTTTTCGAACAGGTCGTTCCGAGTCTGATTGCGGGTGGCCTTCGTCTGACTCCGGATCAGTCTGAAGGAAAGCAGAAGTAGGTACCACTCCCGGAGCAACGTCCATTTCAGCAGCATTTTCAGTCACAGTGCTGCGATGATGTGGAAGGTCAGGATCTGGCGTCTGTGGCACCTCAGAAGGAATCTCAGTAGCGGTTGCATCTGCCTGATCAGACGACGTCAACAGAGCAGGAAGACCCTGTGCAGAGGTGCTACCTTCCTGGGCAACCTTGTCATATGTGGGGACGCTTCCTCGCCGACCGGCGTTCGGATCAGGTGGCGTCGCATCCAGGCAGATCTGACGTGGCCTTGTTGTCCACAACCCGCACATATTCGGGGTTGGCCGTCGTACTTGACAATGGCTCGCACACCGCCAATTGTCAGGTATGATGGTATATGTTTTTTCAGTTCAATTTTTACCTGACGCACACCAATAAGGACATGGTAGGTCGTGAAAGTTTGCCATTTTTCCTCTACGTAACCGATGACGTTACCGTATGGTTGTAACTCAGAGACAACTACGTCCTTCGGCACTTCAAAAGGTAGTTCAAACACCCTAATCGTGCGATGACCGTACTCTGCGAGTTTAAGTGTTACTGGTCCGACGTGACCATCAGAGTATTTGAACTTAAGTCCATTGGTATGGCGGCGAATAACATCTTCACAACCTTCGGTGTTTGTCATTTTAATATGAACGACACTACTCGTGATCGAAAAATAGATTCCGATAATGTGGTTAGGATCTAAACGAACACGAGAGTGACAGAATTAGAACCTGTAATCTTCAGATCCTAAGTCCGACGCCTTATCCATTAGGTCACACGGTCACTGACGACCAAGTATAACTTGCATACGACTCATCTCGAAACGCTCACACCCCTGATGTTTTGTGTTTTCGTTCTACACAGGCGCTGCCCCATGCTCTTTCCCACCTATTCGTTACATTCAACCTCTTACGAGACCGACTTAATATAGACTGGGAAACAAGACCACACACTTTGTGCATTCGACGACGACGACGACGACGCTCTGAGATATGTGAGAAATACATCTATAAAATGTAATTCAGACTGCCTCGTCCCGCCTTATGGTGTACCGCTTTGGCAAATGCTTTATCTGCGCCATTCGCCCTAATCACATCTGAGAGTAATTCTTAATAAAACGCCTGTCGCTAATTGTCCGTCATCACAGAAACTGTTTGCTATACAGCACGACGGGCAACTGATTTCCAAAATTCGTCTTCCTCCTGTGAGGATGGAACTTACGACCCTGGGTTTACTAGACCAGTGCTCTACCACTGAGCTAAACAGGCGCGGCCTAGCGGCACTTTTGCGTACTTCGTTCTTACGGTCGTCTGCATTATCAGACTTCAGCTGACAACACTTCGTATTACAGACTAATATTTACAGCTATGGCGACCCATTACAGCTTGGCTACACATCTGACACGTAACCGATGTTCTCTCCAAAGAACACCACTTGCATTTCGGAACATGTCATTCACACATGTCTACAAAAGCACCTTCACCTTCAATTACAGTTTCCTTGAGACTGACGGAGACGTAGGCAAAGTTAAAAGTTGCTATTTCCATTACATCAACTTTAATCAGAAACCCAGTAATTTACATCTGCAGCGGAACAAAATTCCGCTCCGCTCAGCGTGGCGCTGGAACCGACGCCCCTGAGATTAAGAGTCTCATGCTCTACCGACTAAGTCAGGGGCGCTACCTCGGTTATACTTGCCGGGTACCACGTCACACAGTACTCGTTTGGGTTGGGTGGTCCCATACAGAATCTCTCTATGCTGCCTAGTGTTTTCCTAACGTCACACTCGTCACGTACTTCACTTTTATTTCATAATCATTTCTGAGAGGTAAATGAATTGCATGACAACATGCAGAGCTAGTGTCGTCAAAATTAACACACATACTTGATGTGACTCAAAAGCCGAACGGGTTACTTTCCGACATTGTTTTAGATGTGCAAGTGCCAGTCAAAACTCGCGGTGACGGAACTCTGCCGACCATTTCGGTAGTTAATACCGGTCTTGTTGTGTGTGTTTCATGCTCAAGAGCATCTCCAAGCAGAAAATGGTCAACAGCAACATTCAGACGGTTTCGTACTGCTCAATTGCTACATTAAAACGGTATGTTTCTTTTTCAGAACTGGAAAAACACGACCGTGACAGGATTCGAACCTGCAATCTTCGGATCTGAAGTCCGACGCCTTATCCGTTAGGCCACACGGTCACTGACGACCAATTATAACTTATATGCGACTTATCTCGAAAGGCTCACACCCCTGAGGAATTGTGTTTTCGTGCTACACAGCCGCTGCCCCTTGCTCTTTCCCACCTATTCGTTACATTCAACCTCTTAGCACGTTACACAGTACTCGTTTGGGTCGTGTGGTCCCATACAGAATCTCTCCATGCTGCCTAATGTTTTCCTAACGTCACACTCGTCACGTACTTCACTTTTATTTCATAATCATTTCTGAGAGGTAAAGGAATTGAATGACAACCTGCAGAGCTAAAGACCGACCAAATATAGACTGGGAAACGACAACACACACTTTGTGCATTCGGAATCGAAGGCAGGGCGTCCCTCGGCGCATTTGCTACGATGGCCATTTCCTTCTTCTGCAGTAGCGGCGGCGACGACAACGACGACGACCGCGAATCGCTCTGAGATATGTGAATAATACATCTATAAAATGTAATTGAGACTGCCTCGGCCCACCTTATGCTGTAGCGCTTTGGCAAATAATTTGTCTGCGCCATTTGCCTTAATCACATCTGAGAGTAATTCTTAATAAAACGCTTGTCGCTAATTGTTCGTCATCACAGAAACTTTTTGCTATACGGCACGACGCGCAACTGATTTCCAAAATTCGTCTTGCTCCTGTGAGGATGGATCTCACGACCCCTGCTTAACTAGACCAGTGTTCTACCACTGAGCTAAAGAGTCGCGGCCTAGCGGTACTTTTACGTACTTCGTCCTTACGGACGTTCGGTTCATCAGACTTCAGCTGACAACACTTCATATTACCGACTAATATTTGCAGCTATGGCGACCCATTACTGCTTGGCTACACATCTGACACGTAACCGATGTTTTCTCCAAACAACACCACTTGCATTTCAGAACATTTCTTTCACACAAGTCTACAAAATCACCTTCACCTTCAAATACAGTTTCCTTGCGCCTGACGGAGACGTAGGCAAAGTTTAAAGTTGCTATTTCCATTACATCACGTTAATCAGAAAAACGGTAATTTACATCAGCAGCGGAGCAAAATTCCGTTCCGCCCAGCGTTGGGCTCGGACCCGCGACCCTGAGATTAAGAGTCTCATGCTCTACCGACTTTTTTTTTCTATTTAAATCGGGCCTCCTTCCTCCCCTACAGCCCGTCCTTCCGCTCGCCATTTGTGCCTTCTTCGGCTAGCTTCTGTGCTATGTTTGGTCCAAATGAGATAGGTGAGTGACGAAGTAAATGTATACAAGTAAATAAAATCCCTTCTTTTGGGGTTATGGAAAGGAAATAGTTCCGCTACATTCTTCCATCATTGAGTGGGAGCGATTTTTATATTAGAGCCAGGCTTACTTCAGCCTGATGGCTTCTCATGGGTGTGTCAGCAACCTATTAGTGCTGCGACACGAGGGCGAAGGGTAAACGAAATAGCCACCTTGTTGTCGTAAAATGAATGAGAAGCTTAATAGATAATTAGATAATTTCATAAAGGAAAAAAAGGAATCTTGAGGTTGAACTACATGTCGTTTGATCGTTCTTCAGCTCTGTCGGTGAGACAATATTCGGTTCAAGCAATTTGCGTAGTTGTCTTTGTATTTGATTTGTCGTTCGAGCTTTTGATGTTCTGTCATCAGGTACATCCAATAATCTGCTTCACTTTTCGTCATAGCCGTTGAGATGTAACGGACTGTCAGTCCTTTGAGCCTGTTGGCTGACCTTCTTTTAGTGTTAGGATATGGCTCGTCATCAGGCAGAAGGACGTGTGTCGGTGAAATTGTGTTAGGTGACGTACGTAGCACATGTGCTAGTTTTTGCCTGAAGAGATTCCACACGTCTTTCACATCTTCACAGACGAAGCGATGTTCTGCAGTGTCGACGACATTGCAGCTGGAACAGTTTGGTGTGTGTGCCAGACGTATCACGTGTAGTTTGGAGTTGGTTGGGATTTTTCTATTGACTGCGAGGTACCACGTCGATCGCACATTGGATGGTAGATGGGGGTCAGATATGTTGTCCAATATGTTTTTCCAGTTATAATGTCGAAACTTGTTTTCTATTCGATTGCGCAATTTTCCTTCCAGCAAGGTGTTGTAAACCTCCTTAACCCGATATATGTCCTTCTCCGGTATTCTATGGCGTACATAGCTGTATTCCACCAGAAAATGTTTATAGTGGTACAGCTCGTGGGAGATGTGATGCACATCGATTGGTGGATCTCTGCTGACTGGGGTGATTTCACGTAAGAGGTGAGCCACTATGGTCCGCGGTGATCGTTGCCACTGTTTATAAGTTTTGCTAACGTATAGCGCTTGCGCTTTGAGGTAGATGTCTGTCAGTTGTAGCCCTCCATTGCGTGTCGGTAGCGTCAAGGTATCATATGAAACCTTAAATATCTGACCTCTGCTGAAAAAATAACCAAGCGCTGCTTGCATTTGGTGTGCAATGGTTTTTGGCAGAGGCAGCACTTGAGCAACATAGTTGACTTTGGAAGTGATGTATGTATTGGCCAGTTGCACTTTTTGTATTACATTTAAATTACGCAAGCTGTGTTGTTTTATGCTTGCCCGTAATGTGGCAAGTAATTTTCGATAATTGAGAGCGGCCGTGCGGCGAATATTACTCGTATATTCTATTCCAAGGCATTTGATTTTTTCCACAGTGTTGATACTTCCAGCGGCTCTGATCTCTATACCCCGACCAAGATTCATAATACCAGATTTATTGCGGTTGAGTTTAGCTCCTGACGCCATTTCGTAGGTCGCCACAACTTCAAGTACTGTTTCCACATCGCTTTCGTCAGTCACAAGTACCCCTACATCGTCCGCGTAGGCTTGACATATGATCTTGTGTCCGTGTATATGTAATCCACGGAGTTGCCGAGTCAGAGATACTAAGAGAGGTTCAAGCGCAATTGCGAAAAGCGTCATGGACATTGGGCAACCTTGTGTTCCCGAACTCTGAATATTGATCGGGTGACTGAGTTGTCCGTTGACACTGATTCTTGACGTGCTATTCGTCAGTATGTTTTTCACGGAGGCTATAATTTTCTGGGGGAAGTGCATGGATGTCATACACCGGAGCAGGTACGAATGATTAACTTTATCAAAAGCTTTTTCAAAGTCAAGCGACATCAGAGCACAGCGAATGTTGCAGGCTTGCGATATCGCCATACTGTCTCTGTAGTCGCATAAGGTCTGAAATATCGTTCTGTCCTTTCCCACACTTGTCTGGTAGGCTCCTGTCACTGTACGAATAACAGAATTCAACCTTTGCATCATGATACGGGCGAAGATTTTATAATCACTACTGAGAAGTGTTATGGGTCGAAGATTCTCCACGGTTTTGCCTCCTGGTGTTTTGGGGACTAAGACCACTGTACCTTCACAGAATTCCTTCGGAAGGTCAGTGTCCGCATTTAGTATTTCATTGCATACGAGTGTCAATTTAGCAATTATTTGTTCGCGAAAAGTTTGATAAAATTCAGCGGGTAGCCCATTTGGTCCAGGTGATTTGTTCTTTGGGCTCTTCGAGATGGCATCTTCGACGTTTTCGTCAGTTATTCTCGCTGCGAGCACATCAGCTTCTTCAGGAGTGAGTCGCTCTGTCGTCCTAGCAGTGAGAGCTTGCTGCGCTGTTTCATCTGTCTGTGTATTGGCCAGCAATTCACTAAAGTGTCGATGGATCTCGTCTCGTATTGCAGCTTGATCTTTCAAGAGTCTCCCGTCTGAAGTTTTGAGTTCCGTCGGAATTTTCCGTTATTGTCTTTTGTTCTCTTGGAGAATGTAGTACATCGATGTTGTTTCTTCTCGTGTACCGTTCTGCAAACGCGTTCGTATTGTACAGCCTTCGAGATTGTGTCCCTGCAGGTTGAGCAATTTTGCTTTTATTCTGTTGATTTGCCCATAATTTGTTATGACTGTAGCATCACGAACGCACAAGTCTCTCAGACAGCTGAAGTAAAAGTCTACTGTCCGCTTCCGCCAGGCGACTTGTTCACGGGAGTAAGTTTTCATTGTCTTTAATATTGTGGGCTTCGCGCAGTTTAGCCACCAATTCAGCGCCGTGCCGTACAAGTGGAACTTCCTTTCACATTCTGCCCAAGTGGTGTGGAAGGCGGCGTGACATCTAGGATCCGAAAGATGAGTAACGTTTAGCTTCCACTGACCTCTCGCCCTGTAAGTGCCTTGTTTCTCTAAATTTACCGTACATATGCACGCGATATGATCAGAGAAAATCGTGGGCCATAGCTCGGACTGTAAAACGTGTCTCCTTAAATTGGATGTTGCGTAAATCCTGTCGATACGACTGGCAGAATGGCTGGTGATATAGGTGAAACCTAGCCTATCACAGTGTTTTAGTTCCCACGTATCAAACAGTTGGAAGTCTCTGACGATGTCCTCCAGCTCCAGAGATTTGTTAAAATTTGGCGTCTGATCTTTCGGACTCAGCACGCAATTAAAGTCACCCGCAAATATTATTTGTTCAAATCGCACAGCGAAAAGGGGGGCGATGTCCGCCTTGAAAAATTCGGCCCTGCGGCGCTTGTTTCCTGTTCCTGACGGGGCATATATGTTGATAAACCTGGTGTTGTTTATCGTGACACCGAGACCTCTACTGTTAGGCAGTTGCGCCACGTCTGTAAGTAGGATCCCCTCTTTACTCATAATCGCTGTGCCGAGGCTATTGTCATTGCCAGGATTGATGACGGCGTTGTAGCCAGTGATGTCGTCCAAACGGGTAGCCGTTACTTCTTGCAGCATTAAGATGTCAATATCACCGGCGTACAGAAAATCTTGGAGATTTCTCAGATTGATGGTGCTGCTAATTTTATTTATATTCAAGGTTGCAATTCTGTACGCCTGTAAATATATCATGTCGACGATACCATGTCAGGTGGGGTACTGTTTGCCAAGGGAAGTGGATGATTGCTCCACTTAGAAGAAGTCGGCATCATCATCTGCCGCACGAGCATCTTTGATGGTGGTTTGTTGCCGGGTGGACACATCCTGTCGACGGTCGGGTGCCGTCCGTCTTGAACGTTGTGCTATGTCAGCCATCTCTGCATCATGGCTTTGCTCCTCCATGTCATCCGCCCAGACTCGCGTGTACGTAACTTCCCGCGTGGACGTGTTGGGTACAGGTGGAAGGTCCTTCAGAATAGCTGTACCGTCTTCAATGTGGATTCCACGGTCGGGGTCAGTGTCCTCATTTCGAGTCTTCTTTTTTGTTGTTCGATCTTCCAGAGGAGTTGCCTGTGTCGTCTCCGCCAGTACTTGGCCTATTTGTTTCGCCTTTTCACGCAGAATTGGCGCGACTTCTGCTGCTCCCTGACGGGCTATTCGACGTTTCTTCCGTTTCTTTGGTGTAACAGTTGTAGGCTGCTGGTCATTATCCTCCGACGTGGCAACCGTATCTTCTTTGTGTTGCCCGACGTCTTCGAGTGATTTGCACATGCCTTCTTCTGCCGTCTTAGCCTGGTCTTGTTCTCCACGTCTGTTAGTTTCCACGTCTTGTGAGTGTGCTGGACCTGTAGCTTCTGTGCTGCTAGTATCCATGGCTACGCTACCATCGGGAACGTCAGCATAAGCAACTACCGCCGTGTCGAAACACATGTCACTGCGTAGTGCGGCGGCGTACGTCACGGGTAGAGTGGCCATTTGACTAGGCGGGTCTCGCTCCCCAGTCGGCAGTTGCGTCACACGCCGTTGAACACACTGCGCGCGGACGTGTTGGGTAGAACCAGCCCGAGCAGGTTCTCGGCTGGCCATCGTAAATGATGATCGCTCTATATCCAGCAAACCAGAGATACGACGGGATATATTTCAGCATGTCAATCTTAACTTGACTGACTCCATTTAATACTGGATACTTGTGCAAGCTAGACCATTAATCGGCGACATTGCTGATAATGGCGCCATAGTCTTTCAGTTTGTTGTTAATCTCCTCGGGCGTTATTTAAAAGGGGAGCTCAAAGATTCGAACCGTTCGTATTCCCATTCTGGCACGCGATACCGTGACCTGTCCTTTGTGTCCGTCTGAATCTTTGAATTTTGCCACCCTACCACATGCTTCTACTATTTGGTCAGAAATGGATAACTTAAGGAACACAGTCGGACTGACAATCGACAGGTGTATTCCAATCATTTCATCCACTTTGATCTCAAAAGTTTCTTCGATAAATGCCTCAACTTCGTAAGATTTCGGTCGGACGTAGTTCGGATCGAAATCAACTTCAAAGTATCGTGTCGCGTTGTCTGATCCATTATGTCAATCTAAAAATGTGATCGTGAACTATGACTAACGCAGAAAGTTCGCACTCATCACACAGCGCCGGCCGCTCGCAGCGACGATGTAATCACCGCAACAGCCGCACCGCACGTCCGCACAGCACGGCCGCTGGCGGCGGAATCATTTTTAGACGTGCAAGTGCCAGTCAAAGCTCGCGGTGAAGGCACTCTGAAGACCATTTCGCTAGTTAACACCGGTCTTGTTGTGTGTGTATCAACCTCAAGAGCATCTCCAAGCAGAAAATGGTCAACAGCAACATTCAGACGGTTTCGTACTGCTCAATTGCTACATTAAAACGGTATGTTTCTTTTCAGAACTGAAAAAACACGAGCGTGACAGGATTCGAACCTGCAATCTTCGGATATGAAGTCGGACGCCTTATCCATTACGCCACTTTCACTGACTACCAACTTTACCTTGTATACGACTCATCTCGAAACGCTCACACCCCTGAGGAGTTGTGTTTTCGTTCTACACAGCCGCTTGTACCTTGCTCTTTCCCACCCATTCGTTACATTCAACCTCTTACGAGACCGACCAAATATAGACTAGGAAACAAGACCACACACTTTGTGCATTCGGAATCGAAGGCAGAGCGTCCCTCACCGCATTTGCTACGATGGCCATTTGCTACTTCTGCAGAAGCGGCGGCGGCGACGACGACGACGACGACGACGGTGACGACGACGACGACCGGGAGAGGCTCTGAGATATGTGAGAAATACATCTATAAAATGTAATTGTGTCTGCCTCGTCTCACCTTATGCTGTACCGCTTTGGCAAATGCTACATCTGCGCCATTCGCCTTAATCACATCTGGGAGTAATTCTTAATAAAACTCCTGTCGCTAATTGTTCGTCATCACAGAAACTGTTTGCTATACGGCCACGACGCGCAAATGATTTCCAGAATTCGTCATTCTCCTCTGAGGATGGAACTCACGACCCCTGCTTTACTTGACCAGTGCTCTACCACTGAGCTAAAGATGCGCGGCCTACCGGTACTTTTTCGTACTTCGTTCTTACGGTCGTCTGGATCATCAGACTTCAGCTGACAACATTTCATATTACCGACTAATATTTGCAGCAATGGCGACCCATTACTGCTTGGCTACACATCTGACTCGTAACCGATGTTCTCTCCAAACAACACCATTTGCATTTCAGCACATGTCTTTCACACATGTCTACAAAATCACCTTGTCCTTCAAATACAGTTTCCTTGCGACTGACGGAGACGTAGGCAAAGTTTAATGTTTCTATTTCCATTACATCACGTTAATCAGAAAAACGGTAATTTAAATCTGCTGCAGAACAAAATTCCGTTCCGCCCAGTGTGGCGCTCGAACCCACGTCCCTTAGAAGAAGAAACTCATTCTCCACCGACTGAGCTAGCCGGGCTGCCTCGGTGACTAGCTGCCGGGTAGCACGTCACACAGTACTCGTTTGGGTTGGGTCGTCCCATACAGAATCTCTCCAAGCTGCCTATTGTTTTCCTAACGTCACACTCGTCACGTACTTCACTTTTATTTCATAATCATTTCTGAGACGTAAAGGAATTGCATGACAACCTGCAGAGCTAGTGGCGTCAAAATTAACACACATACTTCATGTGACTCAAAAGCCGAAAGAGTTACTTTCCGACGTTATTTTATATGTGCAAGTGCCAGTCAAACACCGGTCTTGTTATGTGTGTTTCAAGCTCAAGAGCATCTCAAGCAGAAAATGGTCAACAGCAACATTCAGACGGTTTCGTACTGCTCAATTGCTACAATAAAACGGTATGTTTCCTTTTCAGAACTGGAAAAACACCCTCTGTGACAGGATTCGAACCTGCAATCTTTGGAACCGAAATTCGACGCCTTATCCATTAGGCCAAACGCTCACTGACGACCAAGAATAACATATATGCGACTTATCTCGAAACGCTCACACCCCTGAGGAATTGTGTTTTCGTTCTACATAGCCACTGCCCCTTGCTCTTTCGCACCCATTCGTTACATTCAACCTCTTACGAGCCCGACCAAATACAGACTGGGAAACAAGACCACACACTTTGTGCATTGGGAATCGAAGACTGTTTTAGACATTACTCTCATGGAGGAAATCCCGCATGGTGACTGTTGTATTAAAACCAGATGCAATTTCTGTGTTTCATCAACACTCTGAATGTCCAAAGATTACAGGACGCCTCCAGATGTGCTTGAGAAACTACTATTGGTTTTCCAGGGAACGAACAGATCGTAGACAGTTTGAGACATTACTCCCATGGAGAAAAGTCCGCATGGTGCCTGTTGTAGTCAATCCCGATGCAATTTCTGTGTTTCATCAACACTCTGAAGGTCCACAGATTACAGAATGATTCCAGATGTGCTTGGGAAACTTCTTCTGGTCTTCCAGGGAACGATCAAAACGTAGACAGTTTGAGACATTACTCCCATGGGGAAAAGTCCGCATGGTGCTTGTTGTATTCAATCCCGATGCAATTTCTGTGTTTCATCAATACTCTGAAGGTCCACAAATTACAGAATGCCTCCAGATGTGCTTCGGCAACTACTACTGGTCTTCCAGGGAGCGATCAAAGCGTAGACAGTTTGAGACATTACTCCCATGGAGAAAAGTCCGCATGGTGCCTGTTGTATTCAGTCCCAAAGCAATTTCTGTGTTTCATCAACACTCAGAAGCTCCACAGTTTACCGAATGCCTCCAGATGTGCTTGGGAAACTACTACTGGTCTTCCAGGGTACGATCAAAGCGTAGACAATTTGAGACATTACTACCATGGAGAAAAGTAGGCATGGTGCCTGTTGTATTCAATCCCGAAGCAATTTCTTTGTTTCTTCAACACTCTGAATGTCCACATACACTCCTCGATATTGAAATAAGAATACCCGTAATTCATTGTCCCAGGAAGGGGAAACTTTATTGACACATTCCTGGGGTCAGATACATCACATGATCACACTGGCAGAACCACAGGCACATAGACACAGGCAACAGAGCATGCACAATGTCGGCACTAGTACAGAGTATATCCACCTTTCGCAGCAATGCAGGTTGCTATTCTCCCATGGAGACGATCGTAGAGATGCTGGATGTAGTCCTGTGGAACGGGTTGCCATGCCATTTCCACCTGGCGCCTCAGTTGGACCTGCGTTCGTGCTGGACGTGCAGACCGCGTGAGACGACGCTTCATCCAGTCCCAAACATGCTCAATGGGGGACAGATCCGGAGATCTTGCTGGCCAGGGTAGTTAACTTACACCTTCTAGAGCACGTTGGGTGGCACGGGATACATGCGGACGTGCATTGTCCTGTTGGAACAGCAAGTTCCCTTACCGGTCTAGGAATTGTAGAACGATGGGTTCGATGACGGTTTGGATGTACCGTGCACTATTCAGTGTCCCCTCGACGATCACCAGAGGTGTACGGCCAGTGTAGGAGATCGCTCCCACTCCATGATGCCGGGTGTGGGCTCTGTGTGCCTCGGTCGTATGCAGTCCTGATTGTGGCGCTCACCTGCACGGCGCCAAACACGCATACGACCATCATTGGCACGAAGGCAGAAGCGACTCTGATCGCTGAAGACGACACGTCTCCATTCGTCCCTCCATTCACGCCTGTCGCGACACCACTGGAGGCGGGCTGCGCGATGTTGGGGCGTGAGCGGAAGACGGCCTAACTGTGTGCGGGACCGTAGCCCAGCTTCATGGAGACGGTTGCGAATGGTCCTCGCCGATACCCCAGGAGCAGCAGTGTCCCTAATTTGCTGGGAAGTGGCGGTGAGGTCCCCTACGGCACTGCGTAGGATCCAACAGTCTTGGCGTGCATCCGTGCGTCGCTGCGGTCCGGTCCCAGGTCGACGGACACGTGCACATTCCGCAAACCACTGGCGACAACATCGATGTACTGAGGAGACCTCACGCCCCACGTGTTGAGCAATTCGGCGGTATGTCCACCCGGCCTCGCGCATGCCCACTATACGCCCTCGCTCAAAGTCCGTCAACTGCACATACGGTTCACGTCCACGCTGTCGCGGCATGCTACCAGTGTTAAAGACTGCGATGGAGCTCCGTATGTCACGGCAAACTGGCTGACACTGACGGAGGCGGTGGACAAATGCTGCGCAGCTAGCGCCATTCGACGGCCAACACCGCGATTCCTGGTGTGTCTGCTGTCCCATTCGTGTGATCATTGCTTGTACAGCCCTCTCGCAGTGTCCGGAGCAAGTATAGTGGGTCTGACACACCGGTGTTAATGTGTTCTTTTTTCCATTTCCAGGAGTGTATTACAGAATGCATCCAGATGTGCTTCGAAAACTACTACTGGTCTTCCAGGTATCGATCAAAGCGTAGACAGTTTGAGACATTACTCCCATGGACAAAAGTCCGCATGGTGCCTGTTGTATTCAATACCGATGCAATTTCTGTGTTTCGTCATCAGTCTGAATGTCGACAGATTACAGAATGCCTCCAGATGGGTTTCGAAAACTACACTGGTCGTCCAGGAATCGATCAAAGCGGAGACAGTTTGAAAAAATTACTCCCATAGAGAAAATTCCGAATGGTTCCTGTTGTATTCAATCCCGATGGAATTTCTGTGTTTCATCAACACTCTGAATCTCCACAGATTACAGAATGCCTCCAGATGTGCTTGAGAAACTACTTCTGGTCTTCCAGGGAGCGATCAAAGCGTAGACAGTTTGAGACATTACTCCCATGGAGAAAATTCCGCGTGGTGCCTGTTGTATTCAAACCCGATGCATTTTCTGTGTTTCATCAACACACTGAATGTCCACAGATTACAGAATGCCTCCAGATGTGCTTGGGAACCTACTATTGATCTTCCAGGGAACGAACAATGCGTAGACAGTTTGAGACACTACTCCCATGGGGAAAATGTAAGTAGGCTGTTTAGGTTTTTTTATTGGTAACGCCGCCGCCACGTAGCGCTCTGTATAAAAATCACTGGCTGTGCAATGTGCAGTCTGTGGCTGGTTTGCATTGTTGTCTGCCATTGTAGTGTTTGGATGCGGCAGCTGGATGCTAACAGCGTGTAGCGTTGCGCAGTTGGAGGTGAGCCACCAGCAGTGGTGGACGTGGGGAGAGAGATGGCGGAGTTTTGAAATTTGTAAGAATTGGTGTCATGAACTGATATATATATATTATGTCTATAAAAGTAAATACATTGTTTGTTCTCTATTAAAATCTTTCATTTGCTAACTGTGCCTATCAGTAGTTAGTGACTTCCGTAATTTGAATCTTTTTGTTAGCAGGCAGTAGTGGCGCTCGCTGTATTGCAGTAGTTCGAGTAACGAAGATTTTTGTGAGGTAAGTGATTTGTGAAACATATAGGTTAATGTTAGTCAGGGCTATTCTCTTGTAGGGGTTATTGAATGTCAGATTGCGTTGCGCTAAAAACTATTGTGTGTCAGTTTAAGCACATTCGTGTATAAATTTTTCAAAGGGGACATTTCATACGGCGACCCTGCCAGGAAAACCTCACTGGAATCTTCTGATTTTTTTCTTATAGTTTGTGTAATTAGTGTAGCTTTTGTTTATTTGCTAGCGCGTAATCATAGAGAGACTATCCTTTGTAGTTGTAGTCTTTCATTTTTGTACAGTAAAACAGTTGTGGCATTCATGTAGATTTGCACAAAGTATTCCGCAGCTGCGCTTTCAATTAACTAGATATTATTTGCTATGTCAATGTGTTCTCTTATTTTTGCTCATCAAATTGTGTTTTTCTGTGTTGTAGTGTGAAATATTGTGACAATAATGGCGTGTGAAAAAAGTAATACTAGGCTACAAAGTAAACTGAGAAATGACAGTGAAGACGAAAGCAGTGTGTTAGCGCCACTGTGTAATGAATTAACTAATGTTCAAAGTATTAATTTGGTAATTGTACATAGGGAAATGGAGCGGGCTGTAAATAATGGTGTAGGCAGTGAAACAGTTAGTGAACAGGGAAGCATTATCGATCGATCGGTCGGCAACAGCTCGCGTCAGGAATCCGAAATGACAGGACAGAATCTTGCAAATACTGTACATTCAGGTTTTGCATCCTCATCGTTTTCTTAAATAAGTCAAGACACATTTTCTGCTTGTCAAAATGTGAATGTTGCCGGTGCAAATGCACTGCCGAAAAGCATAGAGGGACAAATTCCAGACATTAATACATTATTATTGGAATTAATGCAACAAATGAAACAAAACCAGAGACAAACATAGCAACAGTTAGACACAATGGAACAAAATCTTCAAAAGTTAGACACAATGGAACAAAAGCTTCAAAAGTTAGACTCAGTGGAACATACGCTTGACCAACACGTGAAGATTTAACTACTGAGTAGCATAAAATCGAATAGAAATGTCAAAAAGTCTGTAATGACGTAAAAACACAAATTTGTGAGCATTTCCAACCTATTTTTTGCGGCATAAAAATATATCACAGAATCAAGAATCAGCTATAAAAGAACTGCAAACTATTGTTCATGAAAATAATGAGACGTTGCAAGCTAAAATTTACTCAGTTGCATCTACCAATTCGGTTACGCAACTTGCAATAACTCAGAAAAACTTAAAGGACACAGTAGATACGATTTCAAAACAAATGGACGCTATGAAATGTGGTTCAGAAAAACACAACGAGGAAATAAGTACACTATCGGAGAAAGTAGCCGAACTTTCGGATCAGTTCATTAACATATCTGCAAAGGTAGATGATGATCTGAATAATACAGAAGAGTGCGAACAAATTAGGAAATTAAAACAAAATCAGAATGAAATTAATACGCAACACCAAAGAGAAATCCGGGAAGTACACGATCAGCTGACACAGGTAATACAAGAATTACGTATTTCAAAGGACACTCGCGCTCCAACACGGGAAGAGGGACTTAGAAATACGCAAAAACCACAAAATAATAACACAGGCCATTTCGGAATTTATGAAAGAAATTGGCAAGGTGCACCGAATTTTGAGATGGAACCGTCGACACCGTAACAATGACCGATATGCTACCCGCCGACACGATGATTTTGACTATAAGCTGTTCATTACTGCACGTGAATTCAAAACCTTTAAGAATTCTGTCAACGACATTCATCCACAAGCGTGGCTCCATCAATTCTCCCATTGTTTTTCTCCTAACTGGTCATTAGAGCACAGATTAGAATTTATGTGTGGCTACTTAGAGAATGAACGAGCTGTAAGAATGCGATCGGTCATTCACGTTTGTCACAATGAAGGAGAATTTTATCATGCCTTCCTTTCAGCATATTGGTCTCAAGCTACACAAGACCGAGTAAAACATAGCATCATTATGATGAAACATTTCGAACAATCTGAATTTTCCAGTCTTGTGAAATATTTTGAAGACATGTTACATAAGAACCAGTATCTTTCAAACCCATACAGCCCCTCAGAACTCATCCGCATTTGCTTAATCAAATTGATAATTGCCTGAACATTTACTACATATTATTTTGGCAGGACGTAGCAAAGAGGACATTGAAGCTTTTCAGGGACTGTTACAAGAATTGGGAATTGACACTGACAATCGCGGAACGCGAAAATAGGAACACAACAATTACAAGTCACATCCGTCACAAATCCGAGATAAAAGAAATAATAACTGGACACGACAAGGCTATTCTCACAATACAAATCGTGACCAAAATAGACACCACCCGTATGGCAACCGTTGGCAAAGTAGTAATAATTACAGGGAAAGATCACCTCACCGCGGTAGTGACAACACAGAGACAATCAGAGAAACAGACAATACGGGAACCAAAATAATTATTATCAAGGGAGACAGAATAACTTAAGACGCAACGGTCCAGCGCGATTCAGGGAGAAATTCTCCACCACGTGACCGACAAGAAAGAAACTATGGACATGACAACAGACGATATAATCATAACGACAGACCGGAATTTCATCAGAACTGGCGGGATTCAAACAGAGCTGGGCCCTCTCGGCAAGGTGAATTTGTAGAAGTTAGGTCTCCTAATCCCAATAACGACGCAAGCCAACAAAGAGATAGCAGACATGACTCGCACCGCAGGCAGCGTCGTGCGCCGGCTCGCGCAGAGAAAAATAACATAGACGCTAACCTTGAGAAAAATTCCAGTATTCTTTACCGACGTATACTGCATGATAATTGCGTTCAAGCTGAAACTCTGAGTACTATGAAGAGTAAAAGATTGTACCACATTTCAAATGTAAAACCGTTTATTGAAAGATAATCTGCTTTTTAACTTTGTCTTTGCCATAAAAATTTTCAATTCACGCTACTAGACCAATTTGTCACACTGAGAAACTTAACATGTAACAATGTTTTGCAGTTAAGTATCCAGTCTAGAACCTACGGAACATATTTAGACAGTATTTACAAGTGCATTGTTATAGTGAACAGACGGCACAGTGTTATTGTGTGTGTGTACATTCTTGCTTGTTAGTTGCACGATTACGTAACGACTATAAGGCTTACATACTTAGAACATTTACCAGTACTCCTAATCAGATTATAACGCTACATTTTGGTTTACTTAAAAATACATTCTTTATTTGAAGAACATTTGGTGAGACTAAAGATGACTTAGCATTTGGTTTCTATGATAGCTACACGATTATATCATGACGCTACTAACATGTGACACGATTTACATTGTTGCTTTTGCGGTGTATCTGTTTTATATCTGCACAGTTTTTCTGTATTATTCTAGAAAGTAAAACATATTTTAGTTGTAAGTTATGTGGTATAGCTACAATGAGACAGCCTTTTCTGTAGCACTACAATACGTTACAGTACAGTACTTACTTCATCACGGCAGTAAGTGTATTATCTACGATATCTATATGCAAAGCTTTTCACTCTTCCTTAGCATGAGATAAGTACATTGACTTCTGCAGAACTTCGCTTTCGGAGGACGATAACTACGACACTTCCACAGAGATTATCTCACAGCAAAACGCACATTTAGCACTACAGGGCATGCATTTGAGTGATTAATTTTTTTACGTAAACCATTTATTTTTCAACGTAGTTGAATTACAAATTAAGTTTTTCGTGATACATTTCATTCCATTGCTGCAACCTCTAACACCTGAGGGTAGAATTATATTAATCCTCAGGGGGGTACACGCTCACTTTATGTACCATGTGTTTGGCAAGCACAAGGAGCCCTAGCTAATATGGTATTTGTAGGTCGCACCAGTGTTCAAGAAGGGTAGTAGGAGTTATCCATTTAACTACAGACCTATATCATTGGCGTCGGTTTGCAGTAGGGTCTTGGAGCATATACTGTATTCAGACATTATGAATCACCTCGAAGGGAACGATCTATTGACACGTAATCAGCATGGTTTCAGAAAAAATCGCTCTTGTGCAACGCAGCTAGCTCTTTATTCGCAAGAAGTAATGGCCGCTATCGACAGGGGATCTCAAGTTGATTCCGTATTTCTAGATTTCCGGAAAGCTTTTGACACCGTTCCTCATAAGCGACTTCTAATCAAGCTGCGGAGCTATGGGGTATCGTCTCAGTTATGCAACTGGATTCGTGATTTCCTGTCAGGAAGGTCGCAGTTCGTAGTAATAGACGGCAAATCATCGAGTAAAACTGAAGTGATATCAGGTGTTCCCCAGGGAAGCGTCCTGGGACCTCTACTGTTCCTGATCTATTTAATTGACCTGGGTGACAATCTGAGCAGTTCTCTTAGACTGTTCGCAGATGATGCTGTAATTTACCGTCTAGTAAGGTCATCCGAAGACCAGTGTCAGTTGCAAAGCGATTTAGAAAAGTTTGCTGTATGGTGTGTCAGGTGGCAGTTGACGCTAAATAACGAAAAGTGTGAGATGATCCACATGAGTTCCAAAAGAAATCCGTTGGAATTCAATTACTCGATAAATAGTACAATTCTCAAGGCTGTCAATTCAACTAAGTACCTGGGTGTTAAAATTACGAACAACTTCAGTTGGAAGGACCACATAGATAATATTGTCGGGAAGGCGAGCCAAAGGTTGCGTTTCATTGGCAGGACACTTAGAAGATGCAACAAGTCCACTAAAGAGACAGCTTACACTACACTCGTTCGTCCTCTGTTAGAATATTGCTGCACGGTGTGGGATGCTTACCAGGTGGGATTGACGGAGGACATCGAAAGGGTGCAAAAAAAGGCAGCTCGTTTTGTATTATCACGTTATAGGGGAGAGAGTGTGGCAGATATGGTACACGAGTTGGGATGGAAGTGATTGAAGCATAGACGTTTTTCTTCGCGGCGAGACCTTTTTACGAAATTTCAGTCACCAACTTTCTCTTCCAAATGCGAAAATATTTTGTTGAGCCCAACCTACATAGGTAGGAATGATCATCAAAATAAAATAAGAGAAATCAGAGCTCGAACAGAAAGGTTTAGGTGTTCGTTTTTCCCGCTCGCTGTTCGGGAGTGGAATAGTAGAGAGATAGTATGATTGTGGTTCGATGAACCCTCTGCCAAGCACTTAAAATGTGAATTGCAGAGTAGTCATGTAGATGTAGAACATCGGTACCATATTTCTGTAACACAGAATTACACAGCTATCTGATTATTTGACAGAGAAACAAACATGTTTTTACTACATCAGTGACACATGTTTACGCAATTACGCAGGTGGATAACTTCACACTTATGAAATTGTAATTTGCCTGTACTTTGTAAACTGTTCATATTTTTTAGGAACCATTGTGATACTATGAGAGATTTGAGTGATGTATTTGGTATGGGATCATGATTTTTAAAGTACGTTTGCGGTAGATGACACTTTTGACATGAGCAGAGAATTTTTTTTTTTAGGTTTTGAAATTATTGGAGGAAGCTACGAGGATTTTGAGAATTTGACTGAGGTTTATGATATTATTACGATGACTGTGTATTATGATGTTGCGGTATGATTATGATCAATAAGATGATGCTACCTTATATGAGGAATTTGATTATGCTATGTATTCCTTATGATGAAATATTGAAGAAGTGTCGACGAATATGTATATGTGTAATAAGGTAAGAATAATGAGTAGTGGTTAGGGACTCTGATTTGTTTACGTTAGATTAGGTTAGGTTACGTTAGGTAAGGTTAAAGAGGATGTTGGAAACCGAGAATCGTACTTTTAGATTATGAAATGTATGTAAATGTGTGAATGTATTACAATGCCGACGAAAATTTTTTGGACACTGTTATATCAATAGGATTTTGTTTCTACAGATGTGTAACGCAAATTCTTGACCTGTGAAATTTTTTTATATGAGACTGTCATTGTAGCGGAAACTGCTGTCGTAAATATTTCAGTAAGAAAGGTAAGTGACCTTGACGTAATGCATTCTGGGCGCCCAGCTGAGAGGTAGTCGTCTGACAAAAGAAAGCTATTAGGTGAAAAAGAAAGAGGTCATTATCCTCGCTATTGACATTCATTCCTTTGTAGAAAGCATCGCAAATACGACAGGCTCAATCTTGAAAACATATAATTTTACCATGGAACTCTGAACTGATGATAATTATTAAAATGCTTAATGAAACGACGAGAAACGTTTCACGAGTATTGTCTTGCTAGTTGAAAGATTGTTTACTGCATTATGAAATGCCATATGGCTAGTGAAAGACGTTTCACGCCTTGCTTTGCCTATTTTGTTTAATACCTAGTTTCTAGCTGCACTGCAGCTTTGGTTACTACAAAATTTAATGGATGTACTAATATAAATATTTTAAGCCTACAGATCCAGTAAATAATAACTTCATGATGTACTTAAAAAAACGAAGGAGCTCAAAAAGACATTTCCCTTCACAGGAATTGCACACAGAATTTTCTTTTCAAGTACATGGTAATATTCTTTTTACAATAAGTTTTTGTGGTGCACCCCTTTAATTATATAGACATTAAGATGTGAATATAAATTTCCCTTATTTATGTTGTTGTCTTTAGTGTACTATTTTTTCTGCTTGTGGGTTTGTCATGTTTAGGTATAAGTTATTACATTTATTGCTGCTTGCTTTGCTTACTTGCATTTTTTTGTCATTGCTGTTTGTATTAACTGTTTTGTGCTGCTGCATTGCCTCGTCCCTTAGTTACGCATTTGAGCTCAGTAGATTTAAGTTAGCTTAAGAGGGGGTAGAATATATAAGAAACTAACTATGGTGAATTGGAAGAAAAGCATTGAGAAGGTATAAGAAAATGGTTTGGCCAAAAAAAAGTAGTGTACTGTGGAGAAAAACTATTTTTGAAAGAGGATGTGAACAAAATACAGAAACCATGCTTGGATAGGATATTTTTGGAGGAAGCAGATGTTGAGACACGACGAAAGATCTACAGAATGAAGTTTTGGGTTTGAGTGCAGTACCAAATTTTACCTTGAAAACAAACCCTGTCCTTTCCTTTTGTGTTATCCCACTATGTGTTTGTGTATCCTTGTGTATTTGTTTTCTTCCTGCCTCTGTGTACTGTTTCATAGAATTTTTTCTGTTCTAATACTAAGCTACAATCACTATGATGAGGAATACACTTATCCTCAAATATAATTTGCGTTAATAACATGTTATTTACTTTGTAAAGATGTTTACACATTATTTATTCTGTTTTGTTCCAATACTCATGTGTGAAGTTGATGTTTCAAAAGTTAATCTGATCTTTTATGTATGTACTTATGTCGTAATTTTTGTAACACTGATGTATTTGCTATTTAGATTCTTTTGTAAAGCCTGTACTATTGCAAATGTTATCTGTAATGTTATGTTCCTTAAAGATGTATTTTGTACCTTTGTTATTGTATTTTCATGTTATAAAATTGTAATTGACACCAGTTCATCAAATTAAGTAACTTGTAAATTACATTTCACTGCACACTTTTCTGTTGGTCATAGTATATGGACAATATGTGAGAAGTGGGGACTGATAGTATTTGCACGTGCGTTAATAATTCAACAAGGGACTGGATAACAGCATTGCTGGTTCTAAGGACATTTCAAACAAATTCTTTGTCAGTGGACAAGGGGTGGTTTATGGACCTGCTATATTGTACACAATACTCTTCGATGGTGATTGTATGACTCACTGATACCATTGTTTCTACAAGGACTGCAGTGGGCCTGCACCTCTGGTGGCCCACCAATACCATAATCTCTACCAGGACTACAAGGGGTCTACTCTGTGATGACCTACCTACCAATATTCTTCAAAACTTCGACTGACTCTGCTGTGGGTTTGCTCTGTTGTGGCCCATTACCTGTCTGCATGTCAAGAGTCAGCACTGTCTTTCTGTTGGAAGGACAACACTACTTTTCAAGACTGCAAGGAAATCCACTACTTCCATGTGCATTTTCATTTACTACTCAGACTTTGAGAAAAACACTGCAATTTTACTTTGATGAATGATCAGGACTGTCTTTATGGACTGTGAGAAAATTGTAGTTTTGACCAACATCGTATCGATAAGTGTGTGCTTTTCATTTCTTTGTCATTGTGACTAAGAAAAAATTTTTCAAATCTGTATTGGCCACTGCCCAAAACAATTTGTAAATTTTTTTTGTGGGGAGCATGGGGGCTATGTAAGTAGGCTGTTTAGGTTTTTTTTATTGGTAACGCCGCCACGTAGCGCTCTGTATAAAAATCACTGGCTGTGCCATGTGCAGTCAGTGGCTGGTTTGCATTGTTGTCTGCCATTGTAGTGTTGGGCAGCGGCAGCTGGATGCTAACAGCGCGTAGCGTTGCGCAGTTGGAGGTGAGCCGCCAGCAGTGGTGGACGTGGGGAGAGAGATGGCAGAGTTTTGAAATTTGAAAGAGTTGGTGTCATAAACTGATATATATATATATATATATATATATATATATATATATATATATATATATATATATATATATATATATATATTATGACTATAAAGGTAAATACATTGTATGTTCTAAATTAAAATCTTTCTTTTGCTAACTGTGCCTATCAGTAGTTAGTGACTTCCGTAGTTTGAATCTTTTAGTTAGCAGGCAGTAGTGGCGCTCGCTGTATTGCAGTAGTTCGAGTAACGAAGATTTTTGTGAGGTAAGTGATTTGTGAAACATATAGGTTAATGTTAGTCAGGGCTATTCTCTTGTAGGGATTATTGAAAGTCAGATTGCGTTGCACTAAAAACTATTGTGTGTCAGTTTAAGCACAGTCGTGTATAAATTTTTCAAAGGGGATGTTTCAAAAAGTCCGCATAGTGCCTGTTGTATTCAGTCCCGATGCAATTTCTGTGCTTCATCAACACTCTGAAGGTCCACAGAATACATAATGCCTGCAGATGAGCTTCGGAAACTAACACTGGTCTTCCAGGAATCGATCAAAGCGTAGAAAGTTGTAGACATTAGTCCGATGGAGTAGAGTCCGCATAGTGCCTGCTGTATTCAATCCCGATGCAATTTCTGTGTTTCATCAATACTCTGAAGGTCCAGAGATTACAGAATGCCTCCAAGTGTGCTCCAGAAAATACTACTCGTCTTCCAGGGAACTATCAAAGTGTAGACAGTTTGAGACATTACTCCCATGGAGAAAAGACCGCATGGTGCCTGTTGTATCCAATACCGATGCAATTTCTGTGTTTCATGAACCTTCTGAAGGTCCACAGATTACAGAATGGCTCCAGATGTGCTTCGGAAACTACTACTGGTCTTCCAGGGTACGATCAAAGCGTAGACAGTTTGAGACAATTCTCCCATGGAGAAAAGTCGGCATAGTGCCTGTTGTATTCAATCCCGATGCAATTTCTATTTTCATCAACTATCTGAAGGTCAACAGATTACAGAATGCCTCCAGATGTGCTTCGGCAACTACTATTGGTCTTCCAAGGAACGAACATAGCGTAGACAGGTTGAGACATTACTCCCATGGAGAAAAGTCCGCATGGTGCCTGTTGTATTCAATCACGATGCAATTTCTGGGTATCATCAACACTCAGAAGGTCCAGAGATTACAGAATGCCTCCAGATGTGCTTTGGAAATTAATACTGTTCTCCCAGGAATCGATCAAAGCGTAGGCAGTTTGAGACACTTCTCCCATGGAGAAAAGTCCGCATAGTGCCTATTGTATTCAGTTCCGTGCAATTTCTGTGTTCCATCAATTCTCTGAAGTTACAGAGATTACAGAAAGGCTATTGGTGTGCTCCGGAAATTACTACTGGTCTTGCAGGGAACGATCAAATTGTAGACAGTTTGAGACATTACTCCCATGAAGAAATGACAGCATGGTGCCTTTTTTATTCAATCCCGATGCAATTTCTGTGTTTCATCAATACTCTAAAGGTCAACTGATTACAGAATGCTTCCAGATGTGCTTCGGCAACTACTACTGGTCTCCGAGGCAACGAACAAAGCGTAGACTGTTTGAGACATTACTCCCATGGTGGAAAATCCTTATGGTGCCTGTTGTAATGAATCCCGATGCAATTTATATGTTTCATCAACACTCTGAAGGTCCACATATTACAGAATGAATCCAGATGTGCTTTTGAAATTACTACTTGTCTTCTAGGGAACGATCAAATCGTAGACAGTTTGAGACATTTCTCCAATGGAGAAAAATCCGCATGGTGCCTTTTGTATTCAATCCCGATGCATTTTCTGTGTTTCATCAACACTCTTACGGTCCACAGAATACATAATGCCTACAGATGTGCTTCGGATACTAACACTGGTCTTCCAGAAATCGATCAAACCGTAGACAGTTGTAGACATTAGTCTGATGGGGTAGAGTCCGCATGGTGCCTGCTGTATTCAATCCCGATGCAATTTCTGTGTTTCATCAATACTCTGTAGGTCCATAGATTACAGAATGCCTCCAAGTGTGCTCCAGAAAATACTACTCGTCTTCCAGGGAACGATCAAAGTGTAGACAGTTTGAGACATTACTCCCATGGAGAAAATTTCGCATGGTGCCTGTTGTACCCAATTCCGATGCAATTTCTTTGTTTCATGAACCTTCTGAAGGTCCACAGATTACAGAATGGCTCCAGATGTGCTTCGGCAACTACTACTGGTCTTCCAAGGAACGAACATAGCGTAGACAGTTTGAGACATTACTCCCGTGGAGAAAAGTCCACATGCTGCCTGTTGTATTCAATCACGATGCAATTTCTGTGTATAATCAACACTCAGAAGGTCCAGAGATTACAGAATGCCTCCAGATGTGCTTTGGAAATTAATACTGTTCTCCCAGAAATCGATCAAAGCGTAGGCAGTTTGAGACACTTCTCCCATGGAGAAAAGTCCGCATAGTGCCTATGGTATTCATTTCCGTGCAATTTCTGTGTTTCATCAATACTCTAATGGTCAACAGATTACAGAATGCTTCCAGATGTGCTTCGGCCACTACTACTGGTCTCCGAGGCAACGAACAAAGCATAGTCAGTTTGAGACACTACGCCCATGGTAAAAGTCCTTATGGTGCCTGTTTTAATGAATCCCTATGCAATTTATATGTTTCATCAACACTCTGAAAGTCTACAGATTACAGAATGAATCCAGATGTGCTTTTGAAATTACTACTTGTCTTCTAGGGAACGATCAAATCGTAGACAGTTTGAGACATTACTCCAATGGAGAAAAATCCGCATGGTGCCGTTTGTATTCAATCCCGATGCATTTTCTGTGTTTCATCAACACTCTGAAGGTCCACAGATTACAGAATGCCTACAGATGTGCTTCGGAAACTAATACTGGTCGTCCAGGTATCGATCGAAGCGTAGACAAATTTAAACATTACTCCCATGGAGAAAAGTCCGCATGGTGCCTTTTGTATTCAATCCCGATGCATTTTCTGTGTTTCATCAACACTCTGAAGGTTCACAGATTACAGAATGCCTACATATGTGCTTCGAAAACTACTACTGGTCGTCCAGGAATCGATCAAAGCGTAGACAGTTTTAGACATTAATCCCATGGAGAAAAGTCCGCATGGTGCCTCTTATATTCAAACCCGATGCATTTTCTGTGTTTCATCAACACTCTGAAGGTCCACAGATTACAGAATGCCTACAGATGTGCTTCGGAAACTACTACTGGTCGTCCAGAAATTGATCAAAGCGTAGACAGTTTTAGACATTACTCCCATGGAGAAAAGTCCACTTGGTGCGTTTAGTATTCAATCCCGGTGCATTTTCTGTGTTTCATCAACACTCTGAAGGTCCACAGGTTACAGAATGCCTACAGATGTGCTTCGGAAACTACTACTGGTCGTCCAGGAATCGATCAAAGCGTAGACAATTTGAGACATTACTCACATGGAGAAAAGTCCGCATAGTGCCTGTGTATTCAGTCCCGATACAATTTCTGTATCTCATCAACACTCTGAAGGTCCCCAGATTACAGAATGCCTACATATGTGCTTCGGAAACTACAACTGGTCTTCCAGGAATGGATCAAAACGTAGACAGTTGTAGACATTAGTCCCATGGAGAAGAGTCAGCATGGTGCCTGTTGTTTTCAATCCCGATGCAATTTCTATTATTCAAAATCACTCTGAAGGTCCACAGATTACGGAATGAATCCAGATGTGCTTTTGAAACTATTAATGGTCTTCCAGGGACCTATCAAATCGTAGACAGTTTGAGACATTACTCCAATGGGTAAAGGTCCGCATGGTGCCTGTCATATTCAATCCCAATGCTATTTCTTTGTTTCATCAACACTCTGAAGGTCCACCGATTACAGAATGCCTCCAGACTTGCTTCGGAAACTACTACTGTTCTTCCAGCTTACGATCAACGCATAGACTGTTTGAGACAATACTCTCATAGAGAAAAGCCCGCATGGTTCCTGTTGTATTCAATCAAGATGCAATTTCTGTGTTTCATCAACACTCTGAAGGTCCAGAGATTACAGAATGCCTGCAGGTGTGCTTCGGATACTTCTACTGTTCTTCCATGGTACGATCAAAGCGTAGACAGTTTGAGACATTACTAGAATGGAAAAAGTTCGCATGGTGCCTGTCGTTTTCAATCCCGATGCTATTTCTTTGTTTCATCAACAATCTGAAGGTCAACAGATTACTGAATGCCTCCAGATGTGCTTCGGCAACTACTACTGGTCCTCCAAGGAACGAAAATAGCGTAGACAGTTTGAGACATTACTCCCATGGAGAAAAGTCCTCATGGTGCCCGTTGTATTCAATCACGATGCAATTTCTGTGTATCATCAACACTCAGAAAGTCCAGAGATTACAGAATGCCTCCAGATGTGCTTTGGAAATTAATACTGTTCTCCCAGGAATCGATCAAAGCGTGGGCAGTTTGAGACACTTCTCCCATGGAGAAAAGTCCGCTTGGTGGCTTTTGTATTCAATCCCAGTGGATTTTCTGTGTTTCATCAACACTCTGAAGGTCCACAGATTACAGAATGCCTACAGATGTGCTTCGGAAACTACTACTGGTCGTCCAGGATTTGATCAAAGCGTAGACAGCTTGAGACATTACTCCCATGGAGAAAAGTCTGCATAGTGCCTGTGTATTCAGTCCCGATACAATTTCTGTATCTCATGAACACTCTGAAGGTTCCCAGATTACAGATTGCCTACATATGTGCTTCGCAAACTACAACTGGTCTTCCAGGAAACGATCAAAACATAGACAGTTGTAGACATTAGTCCCATGGAGAAGAGTCCGCATGGTGCCTGTTGTTTTCAATCCCGATGCAATCTCTATTATTCAATATCACTCTGAAGGTCCACAGATTACGGAATGAATTCAGATGTGCTTTTGAAACTACTAATGGTCTTAAAGGGATCGATCAAATCGTAGACAGTTTGAGACATTACTCCAATGGAAATAAGTCCGCATGGTACCTGTCGTATTCAATCCCGATGCTATTTCTTTGTTTCATCAACACTCTGAAGGTCCACAGATTACAGAATGCCTCCAGATGTGCTTTGTAAACTACTACTGTTCTTCCAGGGTACGATCAAAGCATAGACTGTTTGAGACAATACTCTCATAGAGAAAAGCCCGCATGGTGCCTGTTGTATTCAATCAAGATGCAATTTCTGTGTTTCATCAACACTCTGAAGGTCCAGAGATTACAGAATGCCTGCAGGTGTGCTCCGGAAACTTCTACTGGTCTTCCATGGTACGATCAAAGCGTAGACAGTTTGACACATTACCCCAATGGAAAAAAGTCCGCATGGTGCCAGTCGTATTCAATCCCGATGCAATTTCTGTGTATCATCCACACTCAGAAGGTCTACAGATTACAGAATGCCTCCAGATGTTCTTTGGAAATTAATACTGTTCTACCAGCAATCGATCAAGGCGTAGTCACTTTGAGACACTTCTCCCATGGAGAAAAGTCCGCATAGTGCCTATTGTATTCAGTTCCGTGCAATTTCTGTGTTTCATCAATACTCTGAAGTTACAGAGATTACAGAATGGCTATTGGTGTGCTCCGGAAATTACTACTGGTCTTGCACGGAACGATCAAGTTGTAGACAGTTTGAGACATTACTCCCATGAAGAAATGAAACCATGGTGCCTTTTTTATTCAATCCCGATGCAATTTCTGTGTTTCATCAATACTCTAAGGGTCAACAGATTACAGAATGCTTCCAGATGTGCTTCGGCCACTACTACTGGTCTCCGAGGCAACGAACAAAGCGTAGACAGTTTGAGACACTACTCCCATGGTGAAAAGTACTTATGGTGCCGGATGTAATGAATCCCGATGCAATTTATATGTTTCATCAACACTCTGAAGGTCTACAGATTACAGAATGAATCCAGATGTGCTTTTGAAATTACTACTTGTCTTCTAGGGAACGATCAAATCGTAGACAGTTTGAGACATTACTCCGATGGAGAAAATTCCGCATGGTGCCTTTTGTATTCAATCCCGATGCATTTTCTGTGTTTCATCAACACTCTTAAGGTCCAGAGATTACAGAATGCTTCCAGATGTGCTTCGGAAACTATCACTGGTCTTTCAGGGAGCGATCAAAGTGTAGACAGTTTAAGACACTACTCCCATGGAGAAAAGTCCGCATGGTGCCTGTTGTATTCAATCACGATGCAATCACTGTGTCTCATCATCACTCTGAATGACCACGGATGAATTATGCCTCCAGATGTGCTTCGGAAACTACTACTGGTCTTCCAGGGAACGATCAAAGCGTAGACAGTTTGAGGCATTACTCCCATGGAGAAAAGTCCGCATGCTGCCAGTTGTATTCAATCCCGATGCCATTTCTGTGTGTCAACAACACCATGAAGATCCACATACTACCGAACGCCTCCAGATGTGCTTCAGAAACTACTATTGTCGGCCAAGTAAGGATCAAAGCGTAGATAGTTTGAGACAATACTCCCATAGAGGAAAGCCCGCATGGGGCCTGTAGAATTCAATCCTGATGCAATTTCTTTGTTTCATCAACACTCTGAAGGTCCACAGATTACAGAATGCCTCGAGGTGTGCTTCGGAAACTACAACTGGTCTCCCAGGGTACGATCAAAGCGTAGACATTTTGATACATTACTCACATGGAGAAAAGTCCGCATGGTGCCTGTTGTATTCAATCACGATGCAATCACTGTGTCTCATCATCACTCAGAATGACCACGGATTACAGAATGCCTCCAGATGTGCTTCGCAAACTACTACTGGTCTTCCAGGGAACGATCAAAGCGTAGACAGTTTGAGGCATTACTCCCATGGAGAAAAGTACGCATGGTGCCTGTTGTATTCAATCCCGATGCAATTTCTGTGTTTCATCAACACTCTGAAAGTCCACAGATTACAGAATGCCTCTAGATGTGCTTCAACAACTACTACTTATCTTCCAGGGAACGAACAAAGCGTAGACAGTGTGAGACATTACTCCCATGGGGAAAAGTCCGAGTAGAGCCTGTTGTATTCAGTCCCGATGCAATATCTGTGTTTCATCAACAGTCTGAAAGTCCACAGAATACAAAATGCCTGCAGATGTGCTCCGGAAACTACCACTGGTCTTCCAGGAAATGATCAAAGCGTAGACAGTTGTAGACATTAGTCCCAATATGAAGAATCCGCATGGTGCCTGTTGTATTCAATCCCGATGCAGTTTCTGTTTTTTATCAATACTCTGAAGGTCCAGAGATTACAGAAGGCCTCCAGGAGTGCTCCGGAAACTACTACTCGTCTTCCAGGGAACGATCGAAATGTAGACAGTTTGAGACATTACTCCCAATTGGCAAACTTCGCATGGTGCCTGTTGTATCCAACTCCGATGCAATTTCTGTGTTTCATGAACCTCCTGAATGTACACAGATTACAGAATGTCTACAGACGTGCTTCGTAAACTACCACTGATCTTCAAGTAATCGATCAAAGCGTAGACAGTTCTAGACATTAGTCCAATGTAGAAGAGTCCGCATGGTGCCTGTTGTATTCAGTTCCGATGCAATTTCTGTGTTTCATCAACACTCTGAAGGTTCACAGATTACAGAATGCCTCTAGATGTGCTTCGGAAACTACCACTGGTCTTCGAGGAATCGATCAAGACGTAGAAACTTTGAGACATTACTCCCATGAAGATAAGTCCGCCTGGTGCCTGTTGTATTCAATCCCGATGCAATTTCTTTGTTTCATCAACACCCAGAAGCTCCACAGATTACAGAATGCCTCGAGGTGTGCTTCGGAAACTACAACTGGTTTTCCAGGAAACGATCATAATGTAGACAGTTTAAGACATTACTCCCATGGAGAAAAGTTCGCATGGTGCCTTTTGTATTCAATGCCGATGCAATTTCTGTGGTTCACAAACACCCAGAAGGTCCACAGATTTCAGAATGCCTCCTGATGTGCTTCTGAAACTGCTACTAGTCTCCCAGGTATCGATCAAATCGTAGACAGATTGAGACATTACTCCTATGGAGAAAAGTCGCATGGTGCCTTTTGTATTTAATCCCAATGCAATTTCTTAGTTTCATCAGCACTCTGAATGTCCACAGATTACAGAAAGCCTCGAGGTGTGCCTCGGAAACTACAACTGTTATTCCAGGTAACGATCAAAGCGTAGACAGTTTAAGACATTACTCCCATGGAGAAAAGACCGCATTGTGCCTGTTGTATTCAATCCCGATGCAATCTCTGTGTTTCATCATCACTCTGAATGACCACGGATTACAGAATGCCTCCAGATGTGCTTCAGGAACTACTATTGTCGACAAGGTAAGGATCAAAGCGTAGACAGTCTGAGAAAATACTCCCATAGAGAAAATCCCGCATGGGCCTGTTGTATTCAATCCCGATGCAATTTCTGTGTTTCATCAACACTCTGAAGGTCCAGATATTACAGAATGCCTCTAGATGTGCTTCGGAAACTAATACTGGTCTTCCAAGGAACGAACAAAGTGTAGACAGGTTGAGACATTACTCCCATGGGGAGAAGTCCGCATAGTGCCTGTTGTATTCAGTCCCGATGCAATATCTGTGTTTCATCAACACTCTGAAGGTCCAGAGATTACAGAATGCCTCCAGATATGCTTCGGAAACTACCACTGGTCTTCCAGGAGTCGATCAAAGCGTATAAACTTTGACACATTACTCCCATGAAGAAAAGTGCGCCTGGTGCCTGTTGTATTCAAACCCGATGAAATTTCTTTGTTTCATCAACTATCTGAAGTTCCACAGACTACAGAATGCTTCCAGATGTTCTTCGGCAACTACTACTAGTCTTCCAGGGAGCGATCAAAGAGTAGACAGTTTAAGACACTAATCCCATGGAGAAAAGTCCGCATGGAGCCTGTTGTATCCAATCCCGATGCAAGTTCCGTGTTTCATCAACACTCTGAATGTCGACAGATCACAGAATGCCTCCAGATGTGCTTCGGAACCCACTACTGGTCTACCAGGGAACGATGAAATCGTAGACAGTTTGAGACATTGCTAGTATGGACAAAAGTCCGCATGGTGCCTGTTGTATTCAATCCCGATGCAATTTCTGTGAGTCATCAACACTCAGATGGTCCACAGATTTCACAATGCCTCCTGATGTGCTTCTGAAACTGCTACTAGACTCCAAGGTATCGATCAAATCGTAGACAGTTTGAGACATTACTCCCATGGAGAAAAGCCCGCATGGTGCCTGTTGTATTCAATCCCGATGCAATCTCTGTGTTCCATCATCACTCTGAATGACCACGGATAACAGAATGCCTTTAGATGTGCTTCAGAAACTACTATTGTCGACCAGGTAAGGATCAAAGCATAGACAGTTTGAGACAATACTCCCATAGAGAAAAGCTTGCATGGGGCCTGTTGTATTCAATCCCGATGCAATTTCTGTGTGTCATCAACGCTCTGACGGTCCACAGATTAGAGAATGCCTCCAGATGTGTTCGGCAACTACTACTCGTCTTCCAGGGATCGATCAGAGTGTAGACAGTTTGAGACATTACTCATATGGAGAAAAGTCCGCATAGTGCATGTTGTATACAATCCCGACGCTATTTCTGTGTTTCATCATTACTCAGAAGGTCTACAGATTACAGAATGCCTCCAGATGTGCTTCGAAAACCTCTACTGGTCTTCCATTAATTGATCAAAGCGTAGACAGTTTGAGACATTACTCCCATGGAGAAAAGACCGCATGGTGCCTTTTGTATTCAATCCCGATGCAATCTCGGTGTTTCATCATCACTCTGAATGACCACGGATTACACAATGCCTACATATGTGCTTCGGAAACTACCACTGGTCTTCCAGGAAACGATCAAAGCGTAGACAGTTGTAGACATTAGTCCCATGGAGAAGAGTCCGCATGGTGACTGTTGTATTCAATCCCGATGAAATTTCTGTGTTTCATTAATACTCTGCAAGTCCATTGATTACAGAATGCCGGCAGGTGTGCTCCGGAAACTACTAATCGTCTTCCAGGAAATGATCAAAGTGTAGACAGTTTCAGACATTACTCCCATGGAGTAAATATCGAATGGTGCCTGTTGCATCCAATTCCGACTCAATTTCTGTGTTTCATGAAACTCTTGAAGGTCCACAGATTAGAGAATGCCTACAGATGTGCTTTGGAAACTACCACTGGTCTTCCAGGATTCGATCAAAGCGTAGACAGTTCTTGACTTTAGTCCCATGGAGGAGAGACCGCATGCTGCCTGTTGTATTCAATCCAGATGCAATATCTGTGTTTCATCAACACTCTGAAGGTTCACAGATTACAGAATGCCTCTAGATGTGCTTCGGAAACTACCACTGGTCTTCGAGGAATCGATCAAGACGTAGAAACTTTGAGACATTACTCCCATGAAGATAAGTCCGCCTGGTGCCTGTTGTATTCAATCACGATGCAATTTCTTTGTTTCATCAACACCCAGAAGCTCCACAGATTACAAAATGCCTCGAGGTGTGCTTCGGAAACTACAACTGGTTTTCCAGGAAACGATCATAATGTAGACAGTTTAAGACATTACTCCCATGGAGAAAAGTTCGCATGGTGCCTTTTGTATTCAATGCCGATGCAATTTCTGTGGTTCACAAACACTCAGAAGGTCCACAGATTTCAGAATGCCTCCTGATGTGCTTCTGAAACTGCTACTAGTCTCCCAGGTATCGATCAAATCGTAGACAGATTGAGACATTACTCCTATGGAGAAAAGTCGCATGGTGCCTTTTGTATTTAATCCCAATGCAATTTCTTAGTTTCATCAGCACTCTGAATGTCCACAGATTACAGAAAGCCTCGAGGTGTGCCTCGGAAACTACAACTGGTCTTCCAGGGAACGATCAAAGCGTAGACAGTTTAAGACATTACTCCCATGGAGAAAAGACCGCATTGTGCCTGTTGTATTCAATCCCGATGCAATCTCTGTGTTTCATCATCACTCTGAATGACCACGGATTACAGAATGCCTCCAGATGTGCTTCAGTAACTACTATTGTCGACAAGGTAAGGATCAAAGCGTAGACAGTCTGAGAAAATACTCCCATAGAGAAAATCCCGCATGGGCCTGTTGTATTCAATCCCGATGCAATTTCTGTGTTTCATCAACACTCTGAAAGTCCAGATATAACTGAATGCCTCTAGATGTGCTTCGGAAACTAATACTGGTCTTCCAAGGAACGAACAAAGTGTAGACAGGTTGAGACATTACTCCCATGGGGAGAAGTCCGCATAGTGCCTGTTGTATTCAGTCCCGATGCAATATCTGTGTTTCATCAACACTCTGAAGGTCCAGAGATTACAGAATGCCTCCAGATATGCTTCGGAAACTACCACTGGTCTTCCAGGAGTCGATCAAAGCGTATAAACTTTGACACATTACTCCCATGAAGAAAAGTGCGCCTGGTGCCTGTTGTATTCAAACCCGATGCAATTTCTTTGTTTCATCAACTATCTGAAATTCCACAGACTACAGAATGCTTCCAGATGTTCTTCGGCAACTACTACTAGTCTTCCAGGGAGCGATCAAAGAGTAGACAGTTTAAGACACTAATCCCATGGAGAAAAGTCCGCATGGAGCCTGTTGTATCCAATCCCGATGCAAGTTCCGTGTTTCATCAACACTCTGAATGTCGACAGATCACAGAATGCCTCCAGATGTGCTTCGGAACCCACTACTGGTCTACCAGGGAACGATGAAATCGTAGACAGTTTGAGACATTGCTAGTATGGACAAAAGTCCGCATGGTGCCTGTTGTATTCAATCCCGATGCAATTTCTGTGAGTCATCAACACTCAGATGGTCCACAGATTTCACAATGCCTCCTGATGTGCTTCTGAAACTGCTACTAGACTCCAAGGTATCGATCAAATCGTAGACAGTTTGAGACATTACTCCCATGGAGAAAAGCCCGCATGGTGCCTGTTGTATTCAATCCCGATGCAATCTCTGTGTTCCATCATCACTCTGAATGACCACGGGTAACAGAATGCCTTTAGATGTGCTTCAGAAACTACTATTGTCGACCAGGTAAGGATCAAAGTGTAGACAGTTTGAGACATTACTCATATGGAGAAAAGTCCGCATAGTGCATGTTGTATACAATCCCGACGCTATTTCTGTGTTTCATCATTACTCAGAAGGTCTACAGATTACAGAATGCCTCCAGATGTGCTTCGAAAACCTCTACTGGTCTTCCATTAATTGATCAAAGCGTAGACAGTTTGAGACATTACTCCCATGGAGAAAAGACCGCATGGTGCCTATTGTATTCAATCCCGATGCAATCTCGGTGTTTAATCATCACTCTGAATGACCACGGATTACACAATGCCTACATATGTGCTTCGGAAACTACCACTGGTCTTCCAGGAAACGATCAAAGCGTAGACAGTTGTAGACATTAGTCCCATGGAGAAGAGTCCGCATGGTGACTGTTGTATTCAATCCCGATGAAATTTCTGTGTTTCATTAATACTCTGCAAGTCCATTGATTACAGAATGCCGGCAGGTGTGCTCCGGAAACTACTAATCGTCTTCCAGGAAATGATCAAAGTGTAGACAGTTTCAGACATTACTCCCATGGAGTAAATATCGAATGGTGCCTGTTGCATCCAATTCCGACTCAATTTCTGTGTTTCATGAAACTCTTGAAGGTCCACAGATTAGAGAATGCCTACAGATGTGCTTTGGAAACTACCACTGGTCTTCCAGGATTCGATCAAAGCGTAGACAGTTCTTGACTTTAGTCCCATGGAGGAGAGACCGCATGCTGCCTGTTGTATTCAATCCAGATGCAATATCTGTGTTTCATCAATACTCTGAAGGTCCAGAGATTACAGAATGCTTCTAGGTGTGTTCTCCGGAAACTACTACTCGTCTTCCAGAGAACTATCAAAGTGTAGACAGTTTGAGATATTACTCCCATGTAGAAAGGTAAGCATGGTGCCTTCTTTATTCAAACCCGATGCAATTTCTGTGTTTCATCAACACTCTAAAAGTCAACAGATTACAGAATGCTTCCAGATGTGCTTTGGCAACTACAACTGGCCTTCCAGTGAACGATCAAATCGTAGACAGTTTAAGACACTACTCCCATGTAGTAAAGTCAGCATGGTGCCTGTTGTATTCAATGCCGAGGCAATTTCTCTGTTTCATCAACACTCAGAACGTCCACAGATTTCAGAATGCCTCATGACGTGTTTATGAAACTGCTACTAGTCTCCCAGGTATCGATCAAATCGTAGACAGTTTAAGACAATACTCCCATGGAGAAAAGTCCGCATGGTGCCTGCTGTATTCAATCCCGATTCAATTTCTTTGTTTCAACAGCACTTTGAAGGTCCACAGATTACAGAATGTCTCGAGGTGTGCCTCGGAAACTACAACTGGTCTTCCAGGGAACGATCAAAGAGTAGACAGTTTGGGCCATTACTCTCATAGAGAAAAGACCGCATGGTGCCAGTTGTATTCAATCCCGAAGCAATCCCTGTGTTTCATCATCACTCTGAATGACCACGGATTACAGAATGCCTCCAGATGTGCTTCGGAATCTACTACTGGTATCCTTGGGAACGATCAAAGCGGAGACAGTTTGAGACATTACTAGTATGGAGAGAAGTCCGCATGGTGCCTGTTGTATTCAATCCCGATCCATTTCTGTGTGTCAAGCACACTCTGAACTTCCACATACTACAGATCGCCTCCAGATGTGCTATGGAATCTACTATTGTCTTCCAGGTAAGGATCAAAGCGTAGACAGTTTGAGACAATAATCCCATAGAGAAAAGCAAGCATGGTGCATGTTTTATTCAATCCCGATGCAATTGCTGTGTTTCATCGACACTCTGAAGGTCCACAGATTACAGAATGCCTACAGATGTGCTTCGGAAACTACCACTGGTCTTCCATTAATCGATCAAAGCGTAGACAGTTCTAGACATTAGTCCCATGGAGAAGAGTCCGCATTGTGCCTGTTGTATTGAATCCCGATGCAATTTCTGTGTTTCATCAACACTCTGAATGTCCACGGAATACAGAATACTTCCAGATGTGCTTCGGCAACTACTACTGGTCTTCCAGGGAACGAAAAGAGCGTAGACACTTTGGGACATTATTCCCATGGTGAAAAGTCCTTATGGAGCCTGTTGTAATCAATGCCGATGGAATTTATATGTTTCATCAACACTCTGAAAGTCTACAGGTTACAGAATGCCTCCAGATGTACTTTTGAAACGACTACTGGTCTTCAAGGGAACGATCAAATCGTAGACAGTTTGAGTCATTACTAGTATGGAGAGAAGTCCGCATGGTGCCAGTTGTATTCAATCCCGATGCAATCCCTGTGTTTCATCATGACTCTGAATGACCACGGATTACAGAATGCCTCTAGATGTGCTTCGGAAGCTAGTACTGGTCTTCCAGGGAACGATCAGATCGTAGACAGTTTGAGGCATTACTCCCATGGAGAGAAGTCCGCATGTTGCCTGTTGTATTCAATGCCGATGCCATTTCTGTGTGTCAACAACCTTCTGAAGTTCCACATACTACAGACCGCCTATAGATGTTCTTCAGAAACTACTATTGTCTGCCAGGTAAGGATCAAAGCGTAGACAGTTTGAGACAATATTCCCATAGAGAAAAGCAAGCATGGTGCCTGTTTTATTCAATCCCGATGCAAATGTTGTGTTTCATCAACACTCTGAAGGTCCACAGATTACAGAATGCCTACAGATGTGCTTCGGAAACTACCACTGGTCTTCCAGGAATCGATCAAAGCGTAGACAGTTCTAGACATTAGTCCCATGGAGAAGAGTCCGCATTGTGCCTGTTGTATTGAATCCCGATGCAATTTCTGTGTTTCATCAATACTCTGAATGTCCACGGAATACAGAATGCTTGCAGATGTGCTTCGGCAACTACTACTGGTCTTCCGGGGAACGAACAGAGCGTAGACACTTTGAGACATTACTCCCATGGTGAAAAGTCCTTATGGAGCATGTTGTAATCAATGCCGATGGAATTTATATGTTTCATCAACACTCTGAAAGTCCACAGGTTACAGAATGCCTCTAGATGTGCTTTTGAAACGACTACTGGTCTTCAAGGGAACGATCAAATCGTAGACAGTATGAGACATTACTAGTATGGAGAGAAGTCCGCATGGTGCCAGTTGTATTCAATCCCGATGCAATCCCTGTGTTTCATCATCACTCTGAATGACCACGGATTACAGAATGCCTCCAGATGTGCTTCGTAATCTACTACTGGTATTCTTGGGAACGATCAAAGTGTAGACAGTTTGAGACATTACTAGTATGGAGAGAAGTCCGCATGATGATTGTTGTATTCAATCCCGATGCCATTTCTGTGTGTCAAGCACACTCTGAACTTCCACATACGACAGATCGTCTCCAGATGTGCTTTGGAATCTACTATTGTCTGCGAGGTAAGGATCAAAGCGTAGACAGTTTGAGACAATACTCCCATGATGAATAGTCCTTATGGTGACTGTTGTAATCAATCCCGACGCAATTTATTTGTTTCATCAACACACTGAAGGTACACAGATTGCAGAATGAATCCAGTTGTGCTTTGGCAACTACTACTGGTCTTCAAGGGAACGAACAAAGCGTAGATAGTTTGAGACATTACTCCCATTGTGAAAAGTCATTTTGGAGAATGTTGTAATCAATCCCGTTGCAATTTATATGTTTCATCAACACTCTGAAGGTCCACAGTTTACAGAATGAATCCAGATGTGCTTTTGAAACTACTACTGGTCTTACAGGGAACGATCAAATCGTAGACAGTTTGAGACATTACTCCAATCTGGAAAAGTCCTCATGGTGCCTGTCGTAATCAATCACGACGCAATTTCATTGTTTTATCAACACTCTGAAGGCCCACAGACTACAGAATGCCTCCAGATGTTTTTCGGCAACTACTACTGGTCTTCCAGGGTACGATCAAACCCTAGACAGTTTGAGACATTACTCCAATGGAGAAAAGTCCGCATGGTGCCTGTTGTATTCAATCCCGATGCTATTTCTGTGTTTCATCAAAATTCTGAACGTCCACAGATTTCAGAATGCCTCCTAATGTGCTTCTGAAACTGCTACTAGTCTCCCAGGTATCGATCAAATCGTAGACAGTTTGAGATATTATTCCCATGGAGAAAAGTTCGCATGGTGATTGCTGTATTCAATCCCGATGCAATTTCTTTCTTTGGCCAGCACTCTGAAGGTCCACAGATTACAGAATGCATCGAGGTTTGCTTCGGAAACTACAACTGGTCTTCCAGGGAACGATCAAAACGTAGACTGTTTGAGACATTACTCCCATGGAGAAAAGACCGCATGGTGCCTGTTGTATTCAGTCCCGATGCAATCTCTGTGTTTCATCATTACTCTGAATGACCACGGATTACAGAATGCCTCCAGATGTGATTCGGAAACTAGTACTGGTCTTCCAGGGAACGATCAGAACGTAGACAGTTTGAGGCATTACTCCCATGGAGAGAAGTCCGCATGTTGCCTGTTGTATTCAATGCCGATGCCATTTCTGTGTGTCAACAACCTTCTGAAGTTCCACATACTACAGAACGCCTATAGATGTGCTTCAGAAACTACTATTGTCTGCCAGGTAAGGATCAAAGCGTAGACAGTTTGAGACAATACTCCCATAGAGAAAAGCAAGCATGGTGCCTGTTTTATTCAATCGCGATGCAATTGCTGTGTTTCATCAATACTCTGAAGGTCAACAGATTACAGAATGCCTACAGATGTGCTTCGGAAACTACCACTGGTCTTCCAGGAGTCGATCAAAGCGTAGACAGTTCCTGACATTATTCCCATGGAGAAGAGTCCGCATTGTGCCTGTTGTACTGAATCCCGATGCAATTTCTGTGTTTCATCAATACTCTGAATGTCCACGGAATACAGAATGCTTCCAGATGTGCTTCGGAAACAACTACTGGTCTTCCAGGGTACGATCAAATCTTTGACAGTTTGAGCCATTACTCCCATAGAGAAAAGTCCGCATAGTGCCTGTGTATTCAGTCCCGATGCAAATTCTGTGTTTCATCAACACTCTGTATGTCCACAGATTACAGATTGCCTCCTGATGTGCTTCTGAAACTGCTACTGGTCTCCCAGGTATCGATCAAATCGTAGACAGTTTGAGACATTACTCCAATGGAGAAAAGTCCGCATGGTGCCTGTTGTCTTCAATCCCGATGCAATTTCTTTGTTTCATCAGCACTCTGAAGGTCCACAGATTAGAGAATGCCTCGAGGTGTGCTTCGGAAGCTATAACTGGTCTTCAAGGGCACGATCAAATCGCAGACAGTTTGAGACATTACACCCACGGAGAAACGTGAGCATGGTGCCTTTAGTATTCAATTCCGATGCATTTTCTGTGTTTCTTGAAAACTCTGATGGTCCATAGATGTCCAGATGTGCTTCGGAAACTACTACTTGTCTTCCAGGGTACGATCAAAGCGTAGACAGTTTGAGACATACCTCTCATAGAAATAAGCCCGCATGGTGCCTGTTGTATTCAATCCCGATGCAATTTCTGTGTTTCATCAACTCTCTGAAGGTTCACTGATTACAGAGTGCCTCCAGATGTGCTTCGGCAACTACTACTGGTCTTCCAGGGAACGGTCAAATCGTAGGCAGTTTGAGACATTACTCCCATGGAGAAAAGTCCGCATGGTGCCTGTTGTATTCAGTCGCGATGCAATTTCTGTGTTTCATAAACTCTCTGAAGGTCCATAGTTTACAGAATACCTACAGATGTGCTTCGGAAATTATTACGGGTATTCCAGGAATCCATCAAGTCGTAGACAGGTTTAGACATCTCTCCCATGGAGAAATGTCCGCATGGTGCCTGTTGTATTTAATCCCGATGCATTTTCTGAGTTTCGTCAACACTCTGAAGGTCCAGAAACTACAGAATGTCTGCAGGTGTGCTCCGGAAACTACTACTGGTCTTCCACTGTACAGTCAAGGTGTAGACAGTTTGAGACATTACTCTCATAGAAATAAGCCCGCATGGTGCCTGTTGTATTCAATCCCGATGCAATTTCTGTGTTTCATCAACTCTCTGAAGGTTCACTGATTACAGAGTGCCTCCAGATGTGCTTCGGCAACTACTACTGGTCATCCAGGGTACGATCAAATCGGAGACAGTTTGAGACATTACACCCACGGAGAAAAGTGAGCATGGTGCCTTTTGTATTCAATCCCGATGCATTTTCTGTGTTTCTTGAAAACTCTGATGGTCCATAGATTACAGAATGCCTACAGCTGTGTTTGAGAAACATCTACTGGTCTTCCAGTAATCGATCAAAGCGTAGACACTTTTAGACATTACTCCCATGGAGAAAAGTCCGCATGGTGCCTGTTGTATTCATACCCGATGCAATTTATTTCTTTCATCAACATTCTGAAAGTCCACAGATTACAGAATGCCTCCAGATGTGCTTCGAAAACTACTACTGGTCTTCCAGGGTACGATCAAATCGTAGACAGTTTGAGACATTCCTCTCATAGAGATAAGACCGCATGGTGCCTGTTGGATTCAATGCCGATGCAATTTCTGTGTTTCATCAACACTCTGAAGGTCCACAGATTACAGAGTGCCTCCAGATGTGCTTCGGCAACTACTACTGGTCTCCCAGGGAACGATCAAAGCGGAGACAGGTTGAGACATTACTCCTATCTAGAAAAGTTCGCAGGGTGCCTTTTGAATTCAATCCCGATGCATTTTCTGTGTTTCATGAGAACTCTGAAGGTCCAGAGATTACAGAATGCCTACAGATGTGCTTCAGAAAGTACTACTGGTCGTCCAGGGAACAATCAAACCGTAGACAATTTGAGACATTACTCCCATGGAGAAACGTCCGCTGGGTGCCTGTTCTATTCAATCCCGATGCAATTTCTTTCTTTCAGCAGCTCTCAGAAGCTCCATAGATTACAGAATGCCTCCAGATGTGATTCGGAAACACCTACTGGTCTTCCAGGCAACGATCAAAGTGTGGACAGTTTGAGTCACTACTCCCGTGTAGAAAAGTCCACATGGTGCCTCTTGAATTCAATACCGATGCAATTTCGGTGTTTCGTCATCACTCTGAAGGTCCACTGATTACAGAATGATTCCAGATGTGCTCCAGAAAGTACTACTGGTCTTCCAGGGTCCGATCAAATCGTAGACAGTTTGAGACATTCCTCTCATAGAGATAAGTCCACATGGTGCCTCTTGTATTCAATACCGAGGCAATTTCGGTGTTTCGTCATCACTCTGAAGGTCCACTGAATACAGAATGATTCCAGATGTGCTCCAGAAAGTACTACTGGTCTTCCAGGGAACGATCAAAGCGTAGACAGTTTGAGACATTAATCCCATGGAGAAAATTCCGCATGGTGCCTGTGGTATTCAATCCCGATGCAATTTCTGTGTTTCATCAACACTCTGAATGTCCACAGATTACAGAATTCCTCCAGGTGTGCTGCGAAAACTACTACTGGTCTCCCAGGAACGATCAAAGCGTACACAGTTAGAGACATTACCCCTTGGAGAAAAATCTGCATGGTGGATATTGTATTCAATCTCGATGCAATTTCTGTATTTCATCGACACTCTAAAGGTCAACTCATTTCAGAACTGCCTCTAGATGTGCTTCTAAAACTGCTACTATTCTCCCAGGAAACGATCAAAGCGTCTACAGTTTGAGACATTAATTTCATGGAGAAATGTCCGCATGGTGGTTGTTGTATTCACTTATGATGCAATGACTGTGTTTCATCAACACTCTGTAGGTCCACAGATTACAAAATGCCTCCAGATGTGCTTCGGAAGCTACTACTGGTCTTCCAGGCATCGATCAAATCGCAGACAGTTTGAGACATTAATCCCATAGAGGAAAGTCGGCATGGTGCCTGTTGTATTCACTCCCGATGCAATTTCTTTGTTTCATCAACACCCTGAATGTCCACAGAGTACAGAATGCCTCCAGATGTGCTTTGGAAGCTTCTACTGGTCTTCCAGGAATCTATCAAAGCGTAGACAGTTTGACACATTACGCCCATGGAGAAAAGTCCGCATGGTGCCAGTTGTATTCAATCCAGATCCAATTTCTGTGTTTCATCAACACTCAGAAGCTCCATAGATTACAGAATGGCTCCATATGTGATCCGTAAACTACTACTGGTCTTATAGGGAACGATCAAAGTGTAGACAGTTTGGGACACTACTCCCATGGAGAAAAGTCCACATGGTGCCGGTTGTATGCATTCCCGATGCAATCTCTGTGTTTCATCACCACTTTGAAGGTCCACTGATTACAGAATGCCTCCAGATGTGCTTCGAAAGCTTCTACTGGACTTCCAGGAATCGATCAAAGCGTAGAAAGTTTGAGACATTACTCCCATGGAGAAAAGTCCGCATGGTGCCTGTGGTATTCAATCCCAATGCAATTTCTGTGTTTCATAAACACTCTGAAGGGCCACAGATTACAGAATGCCTCCAGATGGGCTTCAGAAAGTTCTACTGGTCTTCCAGGGAACAATCAAAGCGTAGACAGTTTTAGACATTACTCGCACGGAGAAAAGTCCGCATGGTGCATGTTGTATTCAATCCCGATGCAATGTCGGTGTTTCATCATCACTCAGAAACTCCATAGATTACAGAATGCTCCCAGATGTGATTCGGAAACTACTACTGGTCTTCCAGGGAACGATCAAAGTGTAGACCGTGTGACAAACTACACCCTTGGAGAAAAGTCCACATGGTGCCTGTTCTACTCAATTCCAATGCAATTTCTGTGTTTCATCAACACTTTGAAGGTAAGCAGCTTACAGCATGCTTCCAGATGTGCTTCGGAAGATACTACTGGTCTTCGTGGAAACGATCAAATCGAAGACAGTTTGAGACATTATTTTCATGGAGAAAAGTCCACATGGTGATGGTTGTATTCAATGGCGATGCAATTTCTGTGTTTCATTAACACTCTGAAGGTCCACAGAATACAGAATGCCTCCAGATGTGCTTCGGAAGCTACTGCTGGTCTTCCAGGAATCGATAAAAGCATAGACAGTTTGAGATATTACTCCCATGGAGAAAAGTCCGCATGGTGCCAGTGGTATTCAATCCAGATGCAATTTCTGTGTTTGATCAACACCCTGAAGATCCACAGATTACAGAATGCCTCCAGATGTGCTTCAGAGAGTACTGCTGGTCTTCCAGGGAACGATCAAAGCGTAGACAGTTTTAGACATTACTCGCATGGAGAAAAGTCTACATGGTACTTGTTGTATTCAATCCCGATGCAATTTCGGTGTTTCATCAACACTCAGAAATTACACAGATTACAGAATGATTCCAGATGTGCTTCGGAAGATACTACTGGTCTTCCAGGAAACGATCAAATCGAAAACAGTTTGAGACATGACTCCCATGGAGAAATGTCCGCACGGTGCCTGTTGTATGCAATCCCGATGCCATATTTGTGCTTCATCAACACTCTGAAGGTCCACAGATTACAGAATGCCTGCAGATGTGCTTCAGAAAGTACTACTGGTCTTCCAGGGAACGATCAAAGCGTAGACAGTTTTAGACATTACACACATGGAGAAAAGTCCGCATGGTGCCTGTTGTATACAATCCTGATGCAATTTCGGTGTTTCATCATCACTCAGAAACTCCATAGATTACAGAATGCTCCCAGATGTGATTCGGAAACTACTACTGGTCTTCCAGGGAACGATCAAAGTGTAGACCGTGTGAGACACTACTCCCTTGGAGAAAAGTCCACATGGTGCCTGTTGTATTCAATCCCAATGCAATTTCTGTGTTTCATAAACACTCTGAAGGGCCACAGATTACAGAATGCCTCCAGATGGGCTTCAGAAAGTTCTACTAGTCTTCCAGGGAACAATCAAAGCGTAGACAGTTTTAGACATTACTCGCACGGAGAAAAGTCCGCATGGTGCATGTTGTATTCAATCCCGATGCAATGTCGGTGTTTCATCATCACTCAGAAACTCCATAGATTACAGAATGCTCCCAGATGTGATTCGGAAACTACTACTGGTCTTCCAGGGAACGATCAAAGTGTAGACCGTGTGACAAACTACACCCTTGGAGAAAAGTCCACATGGTGCCTGTTCTACTCAATTCCAATGCAATTTCTGTGTTTCATCAACACTTTGAAGGTAAACAGCTTACAGCATGCTTCCAGATGTGCTTCGGAAGATACTACTGGTCTTCGTGGAAACGATCAAATCGAAGACAGTTTGAGACATGACTCCCATGGCGAAATGTCCGCATGGTGCATGTTGTATGCAATCCCGATGCCATATTTGTGCTTCATCAACAATCCGAATGTCCACAGATTACAGAGTGCCTCCAGATGTGCTTCGGAAACTACTACTGGTCTTCCAGGCAACGATCAAAGCGCAGACAGTTAGAGACATTATTCCCGTGGAGAAAAGTCGGCATGGTGCCTGTTGTATTCAATCCCGATGCAATTTCTGAGTTTCATCAACACTCTGAAGATCCACAGAATACAGAATGCATCCAGATGTGCTTCGGAAACTAATACTGGTCTTCCAGGGAACGATCAAAGTGTAGACAGTTTGAGACACTTCTCCCATGGAGAAAAGTCCACATGGTGCCTGTTGTATTCAATCCAGATGCAATTTCTGTGTTTCATCAACACTCTGATGGTCCACAGATTACAGAATGCATCCAGATGTGCTTCGGAAACTACTACTGGTCTACCAGGGAAGGATCAAATTGAAGACAGTTTGGGGCATTACTCCTATGGAGAAAAGTTCGCATGGTGCATGTTGTATTCAATCCCGATGCCATTTATGTGCTTCATCAACACTCTGAAGGTCCACAGATTACAGAGTGCCTCCAGATGTGCTTCGGAAACTACTACTAGTTTTCCAGGGAACGATCAAAGCGTATACAATTTGAGACATTTCTCCCACGAAGAAAAGTCCGCATGGTGCATGTTGTATTCAATCCCGATGCATTATCTTTGTTTCATCAACACTCAGAACTTCCACAGATTACAGAAGGCCTCCAGTTGTGTACCCGAGAGTACTACTGGTCTCACAGGAACGATCAAAGCGTAGACAGTTTGAGACATTACTCCCTTCGAGAAAAATCTGCATGGTGGATGTTGTATTCAATCCCGATTCTATTTCTGTGCTACATCAACAATCTAAAGGTCCACACATTTCAGAATCGTTTCCAGATGTGCTTCTAAAACTGCTACTGGTCTCACAGGAATCGATCAAGGCGGAGACAGTTTGAGACATTACTCCCATGGAGAGAAGTGTGCACAGTGCCTGTTGTATTCACTCGCCATGCCATTTCTGTGTTTCATCAACACTCCGAAGGTCCTCAGACTACAGAAAGCCCCCAGATGTGCTTCGAAACTACTACTGGCCTTCCAGGAAACGACCAAAGCGTAACACAGTTTTAGACATTACTCGCATTGAGATAAGTCCGCATGGTGCCTGTTGTATTCATTTCCGATGCAATTTCTGTGTTTAATCAACACTTCAAAGTTCCACAGATTACAGAATGCCTCCAGATGTGATTCGAAAACTCCTACTGGTCTTCCAGGGAACGATCAAAGTGTAAACAGTTTGAGACACTATTCCCATTGAGAAAAGTCCGCATGGTGCCTGTTGTATTCAGTCCCGATGCAATTTCTGTGTTTCATCAGCACTCTGAATGTCCACAGATTACAGAATGCCGCCAGAAGTGCATCGGAAATTACCACTGGTCTTCCAGGAATCGATCAAAGCGTAGACAGTTTGAGACATTACTCCCATGGAGGAAAGTTCGCATGGTGCCTGTTGTATACAATCCTGATGCAATTTCTGTGTTTCATGAATACTCTGAAGGTCTACACATTACAGAATGCCCCCAGATGTGCTTCGGAAGCTACTACTGGTCTTCCAGAAATCGATCAAAGCGTAGACAGTTTTAGACATCACTCCCATGGAGAGAAGTCCGCATGGTGCCTGTTGTATTCAATCCCGACAACATTTCTGCATTTCATCAACACTCTAAAGGACCACACATTTCAGAATTGCCTCCAGATGTGCTTCTAAAACTGCTACTGGTCTCCCAGGAATCGATCAAAGCGTCGACAAATTCAGATATTACTCCCATGGAGAAAAGTCTGCACGGTGCCTGTTGTATTCAATCAACACGCAATTTCTGTGTTTCATCAACACTCTCAATGTACTCTGATTATAGAATGCCTCCTGATGTGCTTCGGAAACTAGTAGTTGTCTTCCAGGGAACGATCAAATCGTAGACAGTTTGAGACACTACTCTCATGGAGAAAAGTCCGCATGGTGCCTGTGGTATTTAATCACGATACAATTTCTGTGTTTAATCAAAACTCTGAAGGTCCACAGTTTACAGAATGCCTCCAGAAGTGCTTCTTAAACTACTACTGCTTTTCCAGGAATCGATCATAGCGCAGACAATTTGAGACATTACTCCCATGGAGGAAAGTCCGCATAATGCCTGTGGTATTCAATCACGATACAACTTCTATGTTTAATCAACACTCTGAAGGACCACAGATTACAGAATGCCTCCTGATGTGCTTCTGAAACTGCTACTGGTCTTCCAGGAATCGATCAAAGCGTCGACAAATTCAGATATTACTCCCATAGAGAAAAGTCTGCATGGTGCCTGTGGTATTTAATCAAGATGCAATTTCTTTGTTCCATCAACATCCTGAACGTCCACAGATAACAGAATCCCTCCAGATGTGCTTCGGAAACTATTACTGGTCTTCCAGGGAACGATAAAAACTTAGACTGTTTGAGACATTACTCTCATGGAGAAAAGTCCGCATAGTGAATTTTGTATTCAATCACGATGCAATATCTGTATTTCATCAACACTCTGAAGGTCCACAGGTTACAGAGTGCTTCCAGATGAGCTTCGGAAACTCCTACTGGACTTTCAGGGAACGATCAAATCGTAAACAGTTTGAGACATTACTCCTATGTAGAAAAGTCCGCATGGTGCCTGTGCTATTCAATCCCGATGCAACTTCTTTGTTTCATCAACATTCTGAAGGTCCACAGATTACAGAATGGTTCCAGATGTGCTTCGTAAACTACTACTGGTCATCCAGGGAACGATCAAATCTTATACAGTTTGAGACATTACTCCTATGGAGAAAAGTCCGCATGGTGCCTGTTGTATCCAATCCCGATGCCATTTCCGTGCTTCATCAACACTCTGAAGGTCCACAGATTACAGAGTGCCTCCAGATGTGCTTCGGAAACTACTACAGTTCTTCCAGGCAACGATCAAAGCGAAAACTGTTTGAGACATTACTCCCATGGAGGAAAGTCCGCATGGTGCCTGTTGTATCCAAACCCGATGCCATTTCTGTGCTTCATCAACACTCTGAAGTTCCTCAGATTACACAATGCCTCCAGAAGTGCTTCGGAAACTACTACTGTTCTTCCAGGAATCGATCATAGCGCAGACATTTTGAGATATTACTCCCATGGAGAAAAGTCCGCTTGGTTCCTGTTGTATACAATCCCGATGCCATTTCTGTGTTTCATCATTACTCTGAAGGTCTACAGATTACAGAATGCCTCCAGATGTGCTTCGGAAGCTTCTACTAATCTTCCAGGAATCGATCAAAGAGTAGACAGTTTGAGACATTACTCCCATGGAGAAAAGTGCGCATGGTGACAGTGGTATTTAATCACGATGCAATTTCTGTGTTTCATCAACAGTCTGAAGGTCCACAGATTGCAGAATGCATCCAGATGTCTTCTTAAACTACCACTGCTCTTCCAGGGATCGATCAAAGCTTTGACAATTTCAGACATTACTGCCAAGGAAAAAAGTCTGCATAGTGAGTGTTGTATTCAATCCCGAAGCAATTTCTTTGTTTCATCAACACCCTGAATGTCCACAGATTACAGAATCCCTCCAGATATGCTTCTTAAAGTACTACTGCTCTTCCAGGAATCGATCAAGGCGTAGACAGTTTTAAACATTACTCCCATGGAGAAACGTCCGCATGGTGCCTGTTGTATTCAATCCCGATGCAATTTCTGTTTTTCATCAACTCTCTGAAGGTCCACAGATTACAGAGTGCCTCCAGATGTGCTTCGGCAACTACTACTGGTCTCCCAGGGAACGATCAACGCGGAGACTGTTTGAGACATTACTCCCATCTAGAAAAGTTCGCAGGGTGCCTTTTGTATTCAATCCCGATGCATTTTCTGTGTTTCATGAGAACTCTGAAGGTCCAGAGATTACAGAATGCCTACAGATGTGCTTCAGAAAGTACTACTGGTCGTCCAGGGAACAATCAAACCGTAGACAATTTGAGACATTACTCCCATTGAGAAACGTCCGCTGGGTGCCTGTTGTATTCAATCCCGATGCAATTTCTTTCTTTCAGCAGCTCTCAGAAGCTCCATAGATTACAGAATGCCTCCAGATGTGATTCGGAAACACCTACTGGTCTTCCAGGCAACGATCAAAGTGTAGACAGTTTGAGTCACTACTCCCGTGTAGAAAAGTCCACATGGTGCCTGTTGTATTCAATACCGATGCAATTTCGGTGTTTCGTCATCACTCTGAAGGTCCACTGATTACAGAATGATTCCAGATGTGCTTCAGAAAGTACTACTGGTCTTCCAGGGAACGATCAAAGCGTAGACAGTTTGAGACATTAATCCCATGGAGAAAAGTCCGCATGGTGGTTGTTGTATTCAATCCCGATGCATTTTCTGTGTTTCATCAACACTCTGAAGGTCCACAGATTGCAGAATGCCTCCAGATGTGCTTTGGAAGCTACTACTGGTCTTCCGGGAATGGATCAAATCGCAGACATTTCGAGACATTTCACCCATAGAGGAGTGTCAGCTTGGTGCCTGTTGTATACAATCCCGATGGTATTTCTGTGTTTCTTCAATACTCTGAAGGTCTACAGATTACCGAATGCTTCCACATGTGCTTCGGTAGCTTCTACTGGTCTTCCAGGAATCGATCAAAGCGTAGGCAGTTCGAGACATTACTCCCATGGAGAAAATTCCGAATGGTGCGTGTGGTGTTCAATCACAATGCTATTTCTGTGTTTCATCAACACTCTGAAGGTCCATAGATTACACAATGCCTCCAGATGTGCATCTTAAACTACTACTACTCTTCCAGGAATCGATCAAAGCGTTGACAGTTTGAGACATTACTCCCATGGAGAAAAGTCCACATCGTGCCTGTTGTATTCAATCCCGATGCATTTTCTGTGTTTCAGCTACACGCTGAAGGTCCACAGGGTACAGAATGCTTCCAGATGTGCATCCGAGATTACTACTGGTCTTCCAGGGAAAGATCAAAGCATAGTTAGTTTAAATATCCCTATCATGGAGAAAACTCCGCATGGTGCCTGTGGTATTCAATCCCGATGCAATTTCTGTGTTTCAGCAACACTCTGAATGTCCACAGATTACAGAATTCCTCCAGGTGTGCTTCGAAAACTACTACTGGTCTCCCAGGAACGATCAATGCGTACACAGTTAGAGACATTACCCCTTGGAGAAAAATCTGCATGGTGGATATTGTATTCAATCTCGATGCAATTTCTGTATTTCATCGACACTCTAAAGGTCAACTCATTTCAGAACTGCCTCTAGATGTGCTTCTAAAACTGCTACTATTCTCCCAGGAAACGATCAAAGCGTCTACAGTTGGAGACATTAATTTCATGGAGAAATGTCCGCATGGTGGTTGTTGTATTCACTTATGATGCAATGACTGTGTTTCATCAACACTCTGTAGGTCCACAGATTACAAAATGCCTCCAGATGTGCTTCGGAAGCTACTACTGGTGTTCCAGGCATCGATCAAATCGAAGACAGTTTGAGACATTAATCCCATAGGGGAAAGTCGGCATGGTGCCTGTTGTATTCACTCCCGATGCAATTTCTTTGTTTCATCAACACCCTGAATGTCCACAGATTACAGAAAGCCTCCAGATGTGCTTTGGAAGCTTCTACTGGTCTTCCAGGAATCGATCAAAGCATAGACGGTTTGAGACGTTACTCCCATGGAAAAAAGTACGCATGGTGCCTCTGGTATTCAATCCCGATGAAATTTCTGTGTTTCATCAACACCCTGAATGTCCACAGATTACAGAATGCCTCCAGGTGTTCTTCGAAAACTACTACTGGTCTCCCAGGAACGATCAAAGCGTAGACAGTTTGAGACATTACTCCCTTGGAGAAAAGTCTGCACGGTGGCTGTTGTATTCAAACCTCATGCAATTCTGTGTTTCATCAACACCCTGATGGTAAACTGTTTACAGAATCCCTCCAGATGTGCATCGGAAACTACTACTGGTCTTCCAGGGGGCGATGAAATCGTAGACAGTTTGACACATTACGCCCATGGAGAAAAGTCCACATGGTGCCTGTTGTATTCAATCCCGATGCAATTTCGGTGTTTCATCAACACTCAGAAACTCCACAGATTACAGAATGATTCCAGATGTGCTTCGGAAGATACTACTGGTCTTCCAGGAAACGATCAAATCGAAAACTAATTGAGACATGACTCCCATGGAGAAATGTCCGCACTGTGCCTGTTGTATGCAATCCCGATGCCATATTTGTCCTTCATCAACAATCTCAGGGTCCACAGATTACAGATTGCCTCCAGATGAGCTTCGGAAACTACTACTGGTCTTCCAAGCGACGATCAAAGCGCACACAGTTAGAGACATTATTCCAATCTAGAAAAGTCGTCATGGTGCCTGTTGTATACAATCCAGATGCAATTTCTTTGTTTCATCAACACTCTGAAGGTACACAGATTACAGAATGCCTCCAGATGTGCTTCAGAAAGTACTACTGGTCCTCCAGGGAACGATCAAAGCGTAGACAGTATTAGACATTACACACATGGAGAAAAGTCCGCATGGTGCCTGTTGTATACAATCCTGATGCAATTTCGGTGTTTCATCATCACTCAGAAACTCCATAGATTACAGAATGCTCCCAGATGTGATTCGGAAACTACTACTGGTCTTCCAGGGAACGATCAAAGTGTAGACCGTGTGAGACACTACTCCCTTGGAGAAAAGTCCACATGGTGCATGTTGTATTCAATCCCAATGCAATTTCTGTGTTTCATAAACACTCTGAAGGGCCACAGATTACAGAATGCCTCCAGATGGGCTTCTGAAAGTTCTACTGGTCTTCCAGGGAACGATCAAAGCGTAGACAGTTTTAGACATTACTCGCATGGAGAAAAGTCCGCATGGTGCATGTTGTATTCAATCCCGATGCAATGTCGGTGTTTCATCGTCACTCAGAAACTCCATAGATTACAGAATGCTCCCAGATGTGATTCGGAAACTACTACTGGTCTTCCAGGGAACGATCAAAGTGTAGACCGTGTGACAAACTACACCCTTGGAGAAAAGTCCACATGGTGCCTGTTCTACTCAATGCCAATGCAATTTCTGTGTTTCATCAACACTTTGAAGGTAAACAGCTTACAGCATGCTTCCAGATGTGCTTCGGAAAATACTACTGGTCTTCGGGGAAACGATCAAATCGAAGACAGTTTGAGACATGACTCCCATGGCGAAATGTCCGCATGGTGCATGTTGTATGCAATCCCTATGCCATATTTGTGCTTCATCAACAATCCGAATGTCCACAGATTACAGAGTGCCTCCAGATGTGCTTCGGAAGCTACTACTGGTCTTCCAGGCAACGATCAAAGCGCAGACAGTTAGAGACATTATTCCCATGGAGAAAAGTCGGCATGGTGCCTGTTGTATTCAATCCCGATGCAATTTCTGTGTTTCATCAACACCCTGAACGTCCACAGATTACAGAATCCCTCCAGATGTGCTTCTTAAAGTACTACTGCTCTTCCAGGAATCGATCAAGGCGTAGACAGTTTGAGACATTACTCCCATGGAGAAAAGTGCACATGGTGCCTGTGGTATTTAGCCTCGATGCAATTTCTTTGTTTCATCAACACCCTGAACGTCCACAGATTACAGAATTACTCCACATGTGCTTCGGAAACTACTACAGGTCTTCCGGGGTATGATCAAAGCGTAGACTGTTTGAGACATTACTCCCATGGAGAAAAGTTCGCTTGGTGCATGTCGTGTTCAATTACGATGCAATTTCTTTGTTTCATCAACACTCAGAAGGTCCACAGATTACAGAATGCCTCCAGATGTGTTTCGGAAACTACTACTGGTCTTTCAGGGAACGATCAGATCGTAGACAGTTTGAGACATTGCTGCCATGGAGAAAAGTTCGCATGGTGGTTGTTGTATTCAATCCCGATGCAATTTCTGTGTTTCATCAACACTCTTAAGGTCCACAGATTACAGAATGACTCCAGATGTGCTTCGGAAACTACTACTGATTTTCCAGGAATCGATCAAAGCGCAGACCATTTGAGACATTACTCCAATGGAGAAAAGTCTGCATGGTGCCTCTTTTATTCAATCCCGTAATAATTTCTTTCTTTCATCAACACCCTGAACGTCCACAGATTACAGATTGCCTCCAGATGTGCTTCGGAAACTACTACTGGGCTTCCAGGGAACGATCAAAGCGTAGACAATATGAGATATTACTCCCATGGAGAAAAGTCCGCATGGTGCATGTTGTATTCAATCCCGATGCTATTTCTGTGTTTCATCATTACTCTGAAGGTCTACAGATTACAGAATACCTCCAGATGTGGTTCGGAAGCTTCTACTGGTCTTCAAGGAATCGATCAAAGCCTAGACAATTTGAGACATTACTCCCATCGAGAAAAGTCCCCATGGTGCCTGTGGTATTTAATCACGATGCAATTTCAGTGTTTCATCAACACTCTGAATGTCCACAGATTACATAATGAATACAGATGTGCTTCAGAAACTACTACTGGTCTTCCAGTAATAGATCAAAGCGTTTAAAGTTAAAGACATTACTCCCATGGAGAAAAGTCGGCATGATGCCTGTTGTATTCAATCCCGATGCAATTACGGTGTTTCATCAGCACTCAGAAACTCCATAGATTGCAGAATGCCTCCAGATGTGATTCGGAAACTACTACTGGTCTTCCAGGGAACAATCAAACCGTAGACCGTTTGAGACATTTCTTCCATGGAGAAAAGTCCAATTGGTGCATCTTGTCTTCAATTACGATGCAATTTCTGTGTTTCATCAACACTCAGAAGGTCCACAGATTAAAGAAGGCTTCCAGATGTGTTTCGGTAACTACTACTGGTCTTTCAGGGAACGATCAAATCGTAGACAGTTTGAGACATTAATACCATGGAGAAAAGTTCACATGGTCTTTGTTGTTTTCAATCCCGATGCAATTTCTGTGTTTCATCAACACTCTTAAGGTCCACAGATTACAGAAGGGGTCCAGATTTGATTTGGAACCTACTACTGGTCTTCCAGGGAATGAATAAAACGTAGACAGTTTGAGACATTTCACCCATGGAGAAAAGTACGCATGGTGTCTGTTGTATTCAATCCCGATGCAATTTCGGTATTTCATCAACACTCAGAAACTCCATAGATTACAGAATGCCAACAGATGTGCTTCGGAAACTACTACTAGTCTTCCAGGGAACGATCAAATCGTAGACAGTTTGAGACATTTCTTCTATGGGGAAAAGTCCTCATGGTGCCTGTTGTATATAATCCCGATGCCATTTCTGTGCTTCATCAACACTGTGAAGGTCCACAGATTACAGAGTGCCTCCAGATGTGCTTCAGAAACTACTATTGGTCTTCCAGAGAACGATCAAAGCGTAGACAGTTTGAGACATTACTCCCCTGGAGAAAAGTCCGCATGGTGCATGTTGTATTCAATCCCGAAGCAAATTTCTTAGTTTCGTCAACAGCCTGAATGTCCACAGATTACAGAAGGCCTCCAGATGTGATTCGGAAACTACTACTGGTCTTCCAGGGAACGATCAAAGCGTAGACAGTTTGAGACATTACTCGCATTGAGAAAAGTCGGCATGATGAATGTTGTATTCAATCCCGATGCAATTTCGGTGTTTCATCAACACTCAGAAACTCCAAAGATTACAGAATGCCTCCAGATGTGATTCGGAAACTACTACTGGTCTTCCAGGGATCTATCAAAGTGTAGACAGTTTGAGACACTACTCCCATTGAGAAAAGTCCACATGGTTCCTGTTGTACCCAATCCCGATGCCATTTCTGTGCTTCATCAATACTCTGAAGGTCCACAGATTACAGAGGGCCTCCAGATGTGCTTCGGAATCTACTACTGGTCTTCCAGGGAACGATCAAATCGTGGACAGTTTGAGACATTACTAACATGGTGAAAAATCTACATGGTGCCTGTTTTATTAAATCCCAATGTTAATTTCTGTGTTTCATCAGCACTCAGAAGGTCCACAGATTACAGAATGTCTCCAGATGTGCTTCAGAAAGTACTACTGGTCTTCCAGGGAACGTTCAAAGCGTAGACAGAGTGAGACATTACTCCCATGGAAGAAAGTCCGCATGGTGCCTGTTGTATTCGATCCCGATGCCATTTCTGTGTTTCATCAACACTCTGAACATCCACACATTTCAGAATGCCTCCAGATGTGGTTCTAAAACTTCTATTGGTCTCCCAGGAAAGATCAAAGCGTAGACAGTTTGAGACATTACTCGATTGGAGAAAAACCCTCATTGTGGATGTTGTATTCAATCCCGATGCCATTTCTGTGTTTCATCAACACTCTGAACATCCACACATTTCAGAATGCCTCCAGATGTGGTTCTAAATCTACTACTGGTCTCCCAGGAATCGATCAAATCATAGACAGTTTGAGACATTACTCCCATGGAGAAATGTCGGCATGGTGCCTGTTGTATTCAATCCCCATGCAATTTCTGTGTTTTATCAACACTCAGAAGCCCCACAGATTACGGAATGCCTCCAGATGTGCTCCGGAAACTACTACTGGTTTTCCAGGGAAAGATCAAAGTGAAGAAAGTTTGAGACTCTACTCCCATTGAGAAAATTCCGAAAGGTCCCTTTTTTATTCAATCCCGATGCAATTACTGTGTTTCATCCACACTCTGAAGGTCCACAGATTACAGAATGCAACCTGATGTGGTTGGGAAACTACTACTGGTCTTCCAGGGTACGATCAAAGCGTAGACAGTTAGAGACATTATTCCCATGGAGACAAGTCCGCATTTCGGCTGTTGTATTCAATCCCGATGCATTTTCTTGTTTTATCAACACTCTGAAGGTCCACATATTACAGAATGCCTCCAGATGTGATTCAGAAACTACTACTGGTCTTCCAGGGAACGATCAAAGTGTAGACAGTTTGAGACACTACTTCCATGGAGAAACGTCCACATGATGCCTGTTGTATTCAATGCCGAAGCAATTTCTTTGTTTCATCAACATTCAGAAGGTCAACAGATTACAGAATTCATCCAGATGTGCTTGGGAAACTACTACTGGTCATCCAGTGTACGATCAAAGCGTAGACAGTTAGAGACATTATTCCCATGGAGAAAAGTCCGCATGGTGCCTGATGTATTCAATCGCGATGCAATTCCTTTGTCTCATCAACACTCTGAAGGTCCACAGTTTACAGAATGCCTCCAGATGTGCGTCGGAAAATACTACTGGTCTTCCAGGGAAAAATCAAAGCGGAGACAGCTTGGGACATTACTGCCATGGAGAAAAGAGCTAATGGTGCCTGTTGTATTTAATCACGATGTAATTTCTGTGTTTCATCAACACTCTGAAGGTCCACAGATTACAGAATGCCACCAGATGTGCTTCAGAAACTACTACTGGTCTTAAAGGGTATGCTCAAAGCGTAGACAGTTTGAGACATTACTCCCATAGAGAAAAGTCGGCATGATGCCTGTTGTATTCATTCCAATTGCAATTCCTGTGTTTCATCTACACTCTGATGGTCCATAGATTACAGAATGCCTCCAGATGTGCTTCGGAAACTACTTCTGGTCTTCCTGCGTACGATCAAAGCTTGAACAGTTTGAGACATTACTCCCATGTCGAAAAGTCCACATGGTGCCTGTGTATTAAATCCCGATGCAATTTCTGTGTTCCATCAACACTCTGAAGGTCCACAGATTACAGAATGCCTCCAGTTGTACTTCGGAAACTACTACTGGTCTTCCAGGGAACGATCAAAGCGTAGACAGTTTGAGACATTACTCCCATGGAGGAAAAGTCTGCATGGTGCCTGTTGTATTCACCCCGGTGCAATTTCTGTGTTTCATCAACACTCTGAAGGTCCACAGGTTACAGAATGCCACCAGATGTGCTTCGGAAACTACTACAGGTCTTAAAGGGAATGTTCAAAGCGTAGACAGTTTGAGACATCACTGCCATGGAGAAAAGACCGCATGGTGCCGGTTGTACTCAATCCCGATGTAATTTCTGTGTTTCATCAACACTTTGAAGGTCCACAGATTACAGAATGCCACCAGATGTACTTCGGAAACTACTACTGGTATCCCAGGGAACGATCAAATCGTGGACAGTTTGAGACGATACTCCCATGGTGAAAAATCTGCATGGTGCCTGTTTTATTCAATCCCAATGCAATTTCTGTGTTTCAACAAGACTCAGAAGGTCCACAGATTACAGAATGCCACCAGACGTGCTTCGGAAACTACCACTGGTCTTCCAGGGATTGATCAAAGCGTAGACAGTTTGAGACATTACTTCCATGGAGGAAAGTCCGCATGGTGCCTCTTGTATTCACCCCGGTGCAATTTCTGTGTTTCATCAACACTCTGAAGGACCACAGATTACAGAATGCCTCCAGGTGTGCTTCGGAAACTACTACTGGACGTCCAGGGAACGATCAAAGCGTAGACAGTTTGAGACATTACTCCCATGGAGAATTGTTCGCATGTTGCCTGTTGTAGTCAATCACGATGCAATTTCTGTGTTTCATGAACATTCTTAAAGTCCACAGATTACAGAATGCATCGAGGGTTGATTCGGAAACTGCTACTGGTCTTCGAGGGAACGATCTAAGCGTCGACAGTTTGAAACATTACTCCCATGGAGGAAAGTTGGCATGTTGCCGCTTGTATTCAATCCCGATGCAATTTCTGTGTTTCATCAACATTCAGCAGCTCCACAGATTACAGAATGCCTCCAGATGTGATTCGGAAACTTCTACTGGTCTTCCAGGGAACGATCAGAGCATAGACAGTTTGAGACATTACTCCCATGGAGAAATGTCTTCATGGTGCATGTTGTATTCAAACCCTATGCAATTTCTGTGTTTCATCAACACTCTGAAGGTCCACAGATTATAGAATGCGTCCAGATGTGCTTCGGAAACTACTGCTGGTTTTCCAGGGATCGACAAAGTACAGACCGTCTGAGACATTAATGCCATGGAGAAAAGTCTGCATGGTGCCTGTTGTATTCAATCCCGATGCAATTTCTGTGTTTCATCAACACTCTGAATGTCCACTGATTACATAATGCCTCCAGGTGTGCTTCGGAAACTACTACTGATCTCCCTGGAAAGATCAAAGCGTAGACAGATTGAGACATTACTCGATTGGAGAAATATCCACATGGTTGATGTTTTATCAATCCCGATGCAATATATGTGTTTCATCAACACTCAGACGGTCCACAGATTACAGAATGCCTCCAGATGTGCATCCGAGACAACAACTGGTCTTCCAGGGAAAGATCAAATTGTAGACAGTTTGAGAAATCCCTATCATGGAGAAAACTCCGCATGGTAGATGTTGAATTTAATCTCGATGCAATTTCTGTGTTTCATCAACTATCTGAACATCCACACATTTCAGAATGCCTCCAGATGTGGTTCTAAAACTTCTACTGGTCTCCTAGTAATCGATCAAAGCATAGACAGTTTGAGACATTACTCCCATGGAGAAAAGTCGGCATGGTGCCTGTTGTATTCAATCCCCATGCAATTTCTGTGTTTCATCAACACTCAGAAGCCCCACAGATTACAGAATGCCTCCAGATGTGCTTCGGAAAATACTAATGGTCTTCCAGGGAAAAATCAAAGCGGAGACAGCTTGGGACATTACTGCCATGGAGAAAAGAGCTAATGGTGCCTGTTGTATTCAATCACGATGTAATTTCTGTGTTTCATCAACACTCTGAAGGTCCACAGATTACAGAATGCCACCAGATGTGCTTCAGAAACTACTACTGCTCTTAAAGGGTATGATCAAAGCGTAGACAGTTTGAGACATTACTCCCATAGAGAAAAGTCGGCATGGTGCCTGTTGTATTCATTCCAATTGCAATTCCTGTGTTTCATCTACACTCTGATGGTCCATAGATTACAGAATGCCTCCAGATGTGCTTCGGAAACTACTACTGGTCTTCCTGCGTACGATCAAATCTTGAACAGTTTGAGACATTACTCCCATGTCGAAAAGTCCACATGGTGCCTGTGTATTAAATCCCGATGCAATTTCTGTGTTCCATCAACACTCTGAAAGTCCACAGATTACAGAATGCCTCCAGATGTGCTTCGGAAACTACTACTGGTCTTCCAGGGAACGATCAAAGCGTAGACAGTTTGAGACATTACTCCCATGGAGGAAAAGTCTGCATGGTTCCTGTTGTATTCACCCCGGTGCAATTTCTGTGTTTCATCAACACTCTGAAGGTCCACAGGTTACAGAATGCCACCAGATGTGCTTCGGAAACTACTACAGGTCTTAAAGGGAATGTTCAAAGCGTAGACAGTTTGAGACATTACTCCCATGGATAAAAGTCGGCATGGTGCCTGTTGTATTCAATCCCGATGTAATTTCTGTGTTTCATCAACACTTTGAAGGTCCACAGATTACAGAATGCCACCAGATGTACTTCGGAAACTACTACTGGTATCCCAGGGAACGATCAAATCGTGGACAGTTTGAGACGTTACTCCCATGGTGAAAAATCTGCATGGTGCCTGTTTTATTCAATCCCAATGCAATTTCTGTGTTTCATCAAGACTCAGAAGGTCCACAGATTACAGAATGCCACCAGACGTGCTTCGGAAACTACCACTGGTCTTCCAGGGATTGATCAAAGCGTAGACAGTTTGAGACATTACTCCCATGGAGGAAAGTCCGCATGGTGCCTCTTGTATTCACCCCGGTGCAATTTCTGTGTTTCATCAACCCTCTGAAGGACCACAGATTACAGAATGCCTCCAGGTGTGCTTCGGAAACTACTACTAGACTTCCAGGGAACGATCAAAGCGTAGACAGTTTGAGACATTACTCCCATGGAGAATTGTTCGCATGTTGCCTGTTGTACTCAATCACGATGCAATTTCTGTGTTTCATGAACATTCTTAAAGTCCACAGATTACAGAATGCATCCAGGGTTGATTCGGAAACTGCTACTGGTCTTCGAGGGAACGATGTAAGCGTCGACAGTTTGAAACATTACTCCCATGGAGGAAAGTTGGCATGTTGCCGCTTGTATTCAATCCCGATGCAATTTCTGTGTTTCATCAACATTCAGCAGCTCCACAGATTACAGAATGCCTCCAGATGTGATTCGGAAACTTCTACTGGTCTTCCAGGGAAAGATCAGAGCATAGACAGTTTGAGACATTACTCCCATGGAGAAATTTCTTCATGGTGCATGTTGTATTCAAACCCTATGCAATTTCTGTGTTTCATCAACACTCTGAAGGTCCACAGATTATAGAATGCGTCCAGATGTGCTTCGGAAACTACTGCTGGTTTTCCAGGGATCGACAAAGTACAGACCGTCTGAGACATTAATGCCATGGAGAAAAGTCTGCATGGTGCCTGTTGTATTCAAACCCGATGCAATTTCTGTGTTTCATCAACACTCAGACGGTCCACAGATTACAGAATGCCTCCAGATGTGCATCCGAGACAACAACTGGTCTTCCAGGGAAAGATCAAATTGTAGACAGTTTGAGAAATCCCTATCATGGAGAAAACTCCGCATGGTAGATGTTGAATTCAATCTCGATGCAATTTCTGTGTTTCATCAACTATCTGAACATCCACACATTTCAGAATGCCTCCAGATGTGGTTCTAAAACTTCTACTGGTCTCCTAGTAATCGATCAAAGCATAGACAGTTTGAGACATTACTCCCATGGAGAAAAGTCGGCATGGTGCCTGTTGTATTCAATCCCCATGCAATTTCTGTGTTTCATCAACAGTCAGAAGCCCCACAGATTACAGAATGCCTCCAGATGTGCTTCGAAAAATACTAATGGTCTTCCAGGGAAAAATCAAAGCGGAGACAGCTTGGGACATTACTGCCATGGAGAAAAGAGGTAATGGTGCCTTTTGTATTCAATCACGAAGTAATTTCTGTGTTTCATCAACACTCTGAAGGTCCACAGATTACTGAATGCCACCAGATGTGCTTCAGAAACTACTACTGGTCTTAAAGGGTATGATCAAAGCGTAGACAGTTTGAGACATTACTCCCATAGAGAAAAGTCGGTATGGTGCCTGTTGTATTCATTCCAATTGCAATTCCTGTGTTTCATCTGCACTCTGATGGTCCATAGATTACAGAATGCCTCCAGATGTGCTTCGGAAACTACTACTGGTCTTCCTGCGTACGATCAAAGCTTGAACAGTTTGAGACATTACTCCCATGTCAAAAGGTCCACATGGTGCCTGTGTATTAAATCCCGATGCAATTTCTGTGTTCCATCAACACTCTGAAAGTCCACAGATTACAGAATGCCTCCAGATGTGCTTCGGAAACTACTACTGGTCTTCCAGGGAACGATCAAAGCGTAGACAGTTTGAGACATTACTCCCATGGAGGAAAAGTCTGCATGGTTCCTGTTGTATTCACCCCGGTGCAATTTCTGTGTTTCATCAACACTCTGAAGGTCCACAGGTTACAGAATGCCTCCAGATGTGATTCGGAAACCTCTACTGGTCTTCCAGGGAACGATCAGAGCATAGACAGTTTGAGACAATAATCCCATGAAGAAAAGTTCGCATAGTGCCTGTTGTATTCAATCCCGATGCAATTTCTGTGTTTCATACACATTCTGAAAGTCCACAGATTACAAAATGCATCCAGCTGTGCTTCGGAAAATACTACTGGTGTCCCAGGAAAGATAAAAGCGAACACAGTTTGAGACATTAATCGATTGGAGAAAAAATTACATGGTGGATGTTGTATTCAATCCCGCGGCAGTATATGTGTTTCATCAACACTCAGAGAGTTCACAGATTACAGAGTGCCTCCAGATGTGCATCCGAGACATCAACTGTTCTTCCAGGGAGAGATCAAATTGTAGACAGTTTGAGACATCCCTATCATGGAGAAAACTCCGCATGGTGACTGTCGTATTCAATCGCGATGAAATTTCTGTGTTTCATCAACACTCTGAATGTCCACAAATTACAGAATGCCTCCAGGTGTTCTTCGGAAACTACTAGTGGTCTCCCAGGAAATATCAAAATGGAGACAGTTTGAGAAATTACTCCCTTGGAGAAAAATCCGCATGGTGGATGTTGAATTGAATCTCGATGCAATTTCTGTGATTTATCAACACTCAGAACATCCACACATTTCAGAATGATTCCAGACGTGGTTCTAAAACTGCTACTGGTTTCCCAGGAATCGATCAAAGCGTAGGCACTTTGAGACATTACTCCCATGGAGAAAAGTCTGCATGGTGCCTGTTGTATTCAATCCCATTGCAGTGGCTGTGTTTCATCTACACTCCGATGTTCCATAGATTACAGAATGCCTCCAGATGTGCTTCGGAAACTACTACAGGTCTTCCTGCGTACGATCAAAGCTTAGACAGTTTGAGACATTACTCCCATGTCGAAAAGTCCACATTGTGCCTGTTGTATTAAATCCCGATGCAATTTCTGTGTTTCATCAACACTGTGAAGGTCCACAGATTACAGAATGCCACGAGATGTGTTTCGGAAACTACTACTGGTCTTCCAGGGAACGATCAAAGCAAAGACACTTTGAGACATTACTCCCATGGTGAAAAGTCCGCATGAGCCTGTTGTATTAATCCCCATGCAATTTCAGTGTTTTACCAACACTCTGAAGGCCCACAGATTACAGAATGCCTCCAGATGTGCTTCGGAAAATACTACTGGTCTCCCAGGAAAGATCCAAGCGGAGACAGTTTGAGACATTACACCCTCGGAGAAAAATCCGCATGGTGGATGTTGAATTCAATCTCGATGCAATTTCTTTGTTTCATCAACACTCAGAAGGCCCACAGAATACAGAATGCCTCCAGATGTGATTCAGAAACTACTACTGGTCTCCCAGGAATCGATCAAAGCGTAGACAATTTGAGACATTACTCGCATATAGAAAAGTCTGCATGGTGCCTGTTGTATTCAATCCCATTGCAGTTCCTGTGTTTCATCTACACTCTGATGTACCATAGATTATAGAATGCATCCAGATGTGCTTCGGAAACTACTACTGGTCTTCCTGCGTACGATCAAAGCTTAGACAGTTTGAGACATTACTCCCATGTCGAAAAGTCCACATAGTGCCTGTTGTATTAAATCCCAATGCAATTTCTGTGTTTCATCAACAATGCGAAGGTCCACAGATTACAGAATGCCTCTAGATGTGCTTCGGAAACTTATACTGGTCTTCCAGGGAACGATCTAAGCGAAGATAGTTTGAGACATTACTCCCATGGAGAAAAGTCGGCATGGTGCCTGTTGTATTCAATCCCGATGCAATTTCTGTGTTTCATCAGTTCTCAGAAGCTCCACAGTTTACGGAATGCCTCCAGATGTGATTCGGTAACTACCACTGGTCTTCGAGGGAACGATCAAAGAGTAGACAGTTTAATGCACTACTCCCATAGATAAAATTCCGCATGGTGACTGTTGTATTAATCCTCATGCAATTTCTGTGTTTCATCAACACTCTGAAGGTCCACAGATTACAGAATGCCACCAGATGTGTTTGGGAAACTACTACTGGTCTTCCAGGGAACGATCAAAGCAAAGACACTTTGAGACATTACTCCTATGGTGAAAAGTCCGCATGAGCCTGTTGTATTAATCCCCATGCAATTTCAGTGTTTCATCAACACTCTGTAGGTTCACAGATTACAAAATGCCACCAGATGTGTTTCGGAAACTACTACTGGTCTTCCAGGGAACGATCAAAGCATAGACAGTTTGAGGCAATATTCCCACGGAGAAAAGTCCGCATTGTTTCTGTTGTATTCAATCCCAATCTAATTTCTGTGTTTCATCAACATTCTGAAACTCCACAGATTACACAATGCATCCAGATGTGCTTCGGAAACTACTACTGGTCTTCCAGGGAACGATCAAATCGTGGACAGTTTGAGACATTACTCGCATTGAGAAAAGTCTGCATGGTACCTGTTGTATTCAATGCCATTGCAATTCCTGTGTTTCATCTACACTCTGATGGTACTTAGATTACAGAAGGCCTCCAGATGTACTTCTTAAACTACTACTGGTCTTCCTGCGTACGATCAAAGCGTAGACAGTTTGAGACATTACTCCCATGTGGAAAAGTACGCATGGTGCCTGTTGTATTAAATCGCGATGCAATTTTTGTGTTTCATCAACACTCAGAAGCTTCACAGATTACAGAATGCCTCAAGGTGTGCTTCGGAAACTAGTACTGATCTTCTGAGAACGATCAAAGCGTAGACAGTTTAAGACATTACTTCCATGTAGAAATGTCCGCATGTTGCCTGTTGTATTCAAATCCTATGCAATATCTGTGTTTCTTCAACATTCTGAAAGTCCACAGAATACAAAATGCATCCAGGTGTGCTTCGGAAACTAGTACTGGTCTCCCAGGAATCGATCAAAGCGTATACAGTTTGAGACATTACTCCCATGGAGAAAAGTCTGCTATTTTACTGTTGTATTGAATCCCGATGAAATTAGTGTGTGTCATTAACACTCTGATGGTCCATAGATTACAGAACGCCTTAAGATGTTCTTCGGAAACTACTATTGGTCTTCTAGGTACGATCAAATCGTAGACTGTTTGAGACATTACTCCCATTGAGAAAAGGCTGCATGCTGATTGTTGTATTCATTTCCGATGCAATTTCTGTGTTTCATCAACACTCTGTATGTCCACAGATTACAGAATGCCTCCTGATGTGCTTCTGAAACTGCTACTGGTCTCCCAGGTATCGATCAAATCGTAGACAGTTTGAGACATTACTCCAATGGAGAAAAGTCCGCATGGTGCCTGTTGTCTTCAATCCCGATGCAATTTCTTTGTTTCATCAGCACTCTGAAGGTCCACAGATTAGAGAATGGCTCGAGGTGTGCTTCGGAAGCTGCAACTGGTCTTCAAGGGCACGATCAAATCGGAGACAGTTTGAGACATTACACCCACGGAGAAACGTGAGCATGGTGCCTTTAGTATTCAATTCCGATGCATTTTCTGTGTTTCTTGAAAACTCTGATGGTCTATAGATGTCCAGATGTGCTCCGGAAACTACTACTGGTCTTCCAGGGTACGATGAAAGCGTAGACAGTTTGAGACATTCCTCTCATTGAAATAAGCCCGCATGGTGCCTGTTGTATTCAATCCCGATGCAATTTCTGTGTTTCATCAACTCTCTGAAGGTTCACTGATTACAGAGTGCCTCCAGATGTGCTTCGGCAACTACTACTGGTCTCCCAGGGAACGATCAAAGAGGAGACAGTTTGAGACATTACTCCCATGGTGAAGTGTCCGCATGGTGCCAGTTGTATTCAATCCCAAAGCAATTTCTGTGTTTCATCAACACTCTGATCATCCAGAGATTACAAATTCCCTCCAGATGTGCTTCGGAAACAACTACTGGTATTCCAAGGTACGATTAAAGAGTAGACAGTTTGAGACATTCCTCCCATAGAGATAAGACCGCATGGTACCTGTTGTATTCAATCCCGATTCAATTTCAGTGTTTCATCAACACTCAGAAAGTCCACAGATTACAGAGTGCCTCCAGATGTGCTTCGGCAACTACTACTGGACTTCCAGGGAACGGTCAAATCGTAGACAGTTTGAGACATTACTCCCATGGAGAAAAGTCCGCATGGTGCCTGTTGTATTCAGTCGCGATGCAATTTCTGTGTTTCATAAACTCTCTGAAGGTCCATAGTTTACAGAATACCTACAGATGTGCTTCGGAAATTATTACGGGTCTTCCAGGAATCCATCAAGTCGTAGACAGGTTTAGACATCTCTCCCATGGAGAAAAGTCCGCATGGTGCCTGTTGTATTTAATCCCGATGCATTTTCTGAGTTTCGTCAACACTCTGAAGGTCCAGAAACTACAGAATGTCTGCTGGTGTGCTCCGGAAACTACTACTGGTCTTCCACTGTACAGTCAAGGTGTAGACAGTTTGAGACATTACTCTCATAGAAATAAGCCCGCATGGTGCCTGTTGTATTCAATCCCGATGCAATTTCTGTGTTTCATCAACTCTCTGAAGGTTCACTGATTACAGAGTGCCTCCAGATGTGCTTCGGCAACTACTACTGGTCTTCCAGGGTACGATCAAATCGGAGACAGTTTGAGACATTACACCCACGGAGAAAAGTGAGCATGGTGCCTTTTGTATTCAATCCCGATGCATTTTCTGTGTTTCTTGAAAACTCTGATGGTCCATAGATTACAGAATGCCTACAGCTGTGTTTGAGAAACATCTACTGGTCTTCCAGTAATCGATCAAAGCGTAGACACCTTTAGACATTACTCCCATGGAGAAAAGTCCGCATGGTGCCTGTTGTATTCATACCCGATGCAATTTATTTCTTTCATCAACATTCTGAAAGTCCACAGATTACAGAATGCCTCCAGATGTGCTTCGGAAACTACTACTGGTCTTCCAGGGTACGATCAAATCGTAGACAGTTTGAGACATTCCTCTCATAGAGATAAGACCGCATGGTGCCTGTTGTATTCAATGCCGATGCAATTTCTGTGTTTCATCAACACCCTGAATGTCCACAGAGTACAGAATGCCTCCAGATGTGCTTTGGAAGCTTCTACTGGTCTTCCAGGAATCTATCAAAGCGTAGACAGTTTGACACATTACGCCCATGGAGAAAAGTCCGCATGGTGCCAGTTGTATTCAATCCAGATCCAATTTCTGTGTTTCATCAACACTCAGAAGCTCCATAGATTACAGAATGGCTCCATATGTGATCCGTAAACTACTACTGGTCTTATAGGGAACGATCAAAGTGTAGACAGTTTGGGACACTACTCCCATGGAGAAAAGTCCACATGGTGCCGGTTGTATGCATTCCCGATGCAATCTCTGTGTTTCATCAACACTTTGAAGGTCCACTGATTACAGAATGCCTCCAGATGTGCTTCGAAAGCTTGTACTGGACTTCCAGGAATCGATCAAATCGTAGAAAGTTTGAGACATTACTCCCATGGAGAAAAGTCCGCATGGTGCCTGTGGTATTCAATCCTGAGGCAATTTCTGTGTTTCATAAACTTTCTGAAAGTCCACAGATTACAGAATGCCTCCAGATGTGCTGCGGAAACTACTACTGGTCTTCCAGGGTACGATCAAAGTGTAGACAGTTTGAGACATTATTTTCATGGAAAAAAGTCCACATGGTGATGGTTGTATTCAATGGCGATGCAATTTCTGTGTTTCATTAACACTCTGAAGGTAAACAGAATACAGAATGCCTCCAGATGTGCTTCGGAAGCTACTGCTGGTCTTCCAGGAATCGATAAAAGCGTAGACAGTTTGAGATATTACTCCCATGGAGAAAAGTCCGCATGGTGCCAGTGGTATTCAATCCAGATGCAATTTCTGTGTTTGATCAACACCCTGAAGATCCACAGATTACAGAATGCCTCCAGATGTGCTTCAGAGAGTACTACTGGTCTTCCAGGGAACGATCAAAGCGTAGACAGTTTTAGACACTACTCGCATGGAGAAAAGTCTACATGGTACTTGTTGTATTCAATCCCGATGCAATTTCGGTGTTTCATCAACACTCAGAAACTCCACAGATTACAGAATGATTCCAGATGTGCTTCGGAAGATACTACTGGTCTTCCAGGAAACGATCAAATCGAAAACAAATTGAGACATGACTCCCATGGAGAATTGTCCGCACGGTGCCTGTTGTATGCAATCCCGATGCAATTTCTGAGTTTCATCAACACTCTGAAGGTCCACAGATTACAGAATGCCTGCAGATGTGCTTCAGAAAGTACTACTGGTCTTCCAGGGAACGATCAAAGCGTAGACAGTTTTAGACATTACACACATGGAGAAAAGTCCGCATGGTGCCTGTTGTATACAATCCTGATGCAATTTCGGTGTTTCATCATCACTCAGAAACTCCATAGATTACAGAATGCTCCCAGATGTGATTCGGAAACTACTACTGGTCTTCCAGGGAACGATCAAAGTGTAGACCGTGTGAGACACTACTCCCTTGGAGAAAAGTCCACATGGTGCCTGTTGTATTCAATCCCAATGCAATTTCTGTGTTTCATAAACACTCTGAAGGGCCACAGATTACAGAATGCCTCCAGATGGGCTTCAGAAAGTTCTACTGGTCTTCCAGGGAACAATCAAAGCGTAGACAGTTTTAGACATTACTCGCACGGAGAAAAGTCCGCATGGTGCATGTTGTATTCAATCCCGATGCAATGTCGGTGTTTCATCATCACTCAGAAACTCCATAGATTACAGAATGCTCCCAGATGTGATTCGGAAACTACTACTGGTCTTCCAGGGAACGATCAAAGTGTAGACCGTGTGACAAACTACACCCTTGGAGAAAAGTCCACATGGTGCCTGTTCTACTCAATTCCAATGCAATTTCTGTGTTTCATCAACACTTTGAAGATAAACAGCTTACAGCATGCTTCCAGATGTGCTTCGGAAGATACTACTGGTCTTCGGGGAAACGATCAAATCGAAGACAGTTTGAGACATGACTCCCATGGCGAAATGTCCGCATGGTGCATGTTGTATGCAATCCCGATGCCATATTTGTGCTTCATCAACAATCCGAATGTCCACAGATTACAGAGTGCCTCCAGATGTGCTTCGGAAACTACTACTGGTCTTCCAGGCAACGATCAAAGCGCAGACAGTTAGAGACATTATTCCCGTGGAGAAAAGTCGGCATGGTGCCTGTTGTATTCAATCCCGATGCAATTTCTGAGTTTCATCAACACTCTGAAGATCCACAGAATACAGAATGCATCCAGATGTGCTTCGGAAACTAATACTGGTCTTCCAGGGAACGATCAAAGTGTAGACAGTTTGAGACACTTCTCCCATGGAGAAAAGTCCACATGGTGCCTGTTGTATTCAATCCAGATGCAATTTCTGTGTTTCATCAACACTCTGATGGTCCACAGATTACAGAATGCATCCAGATGTGCTTCGGAAACTACTACTGGTCTACCAGGGAAGGATCAAATTGAAGACAGTTTGGATCATTACTCCTATGGAGAAAAGTTCGCATGGTGCATGTTGTATTCAATCCCGATGCCATTTATGTGCTTCATCAACACTCTGAAGGTCCACAGATTACAGAGTGCCTCCAGATGTGCTTCGGAAACTACTACTAGTTTTCCAGGGAACGATCAAAGCGTATACAATTTGAGACATTTCTCCCACGAAGAAAAGTCCGCATGGTGCATGTTGTATTCAATCCCGATGCATTATCTTTGTTTCATCAACACTCAGAACTTCCACAGATTACAGAAGGCCTCCAGTTGTGTACCCGAGAGTACTACTGGTCTCACAGGAACGATCAAAGCGTAGACAGTTTGAGACATTACTCCCTTCGAGAAAAATCTGCATGGTGGATGTTGTATTCAATCCCGATTCTATTTCTGTGCTACATCAACACTCTAAAGGTCCACACATTTCAGAATTGCTTCCAGATGTGCTTCTAAAACTGCTACTGGTCTCACAGGAATGGGTCAAGGCGGAGACAGTTTGAGACATTACTCCCATGGAGAGAAGTGTGCACAGTGCCTGTTGTATTCACTCGCCATGCCATTTCTGAGTTTCATCAACACTCCGAAGGTCCTCAGACTACAGAAAGCCCCCAGATGTGCTTCGAAACTACTACTGGCCTTCCAGGAAACGACCAAAGCGTAACACAGTTTTAGACATTACTCGCATTGAGATAAGTCGGCATGGTGCCTGTTGTATTCACTCCCGATGCAATTTCTTTGTTTTATCAACACCCTGAATGTCCACAGAGTACAGAATGCCTCCAGATGTGCTTTGGAAGCTTCTACTGGTCTTCCAGGAATCTATCAAAGGGTAGACAGTTTGACACATTACGCCCATGGAGAAAAGTCCGCATGGTGCCAGTTGTATTCAATCCAGATCCAATTTCTGTGTTTCATCAACACTCAGAAGCTCCATAGATTACAGAATGGCTCCATATGTGATCCGTAAACTACTACTGGTCTTATAGGGAACGATCAAAGTGTAGACAGTTTGGGACACTACTCCCATGGAGAAAAGTCCACATGGTGCCGGTTGTATGCATTCCCGATGCAATCTCTGTGTTTCATCAACACTTTGAAGGTCCTCTGATTACAGAATGCCTCCAGATGTGCTTCGAAAGCTTGTACTGGACTTCCAGGAATCGATCAAATCGTAGAAAGTTTGAGACATTACTCCCATGGAGAAAAGTCCGCATGGTGCCTGTGGTATTCAATCCTGAGGCAATTTCTGTGTTTCATAAACTTTCTGAAAGTCCACAGATTACAGAATGCCTCCAGATGTGCTGCGGAAACTACTACTGGTCTTCCAGGGTACGATCAAAGTGTAGACAGTTTGAGACATTATTTTCATGGAGAAAAGTCCACATGGTGATGGTTGTATTCAATGGCGATGCAATTTCTGTGTTTCATTAACACTCTGAAGGTCCACAGAATACAGAATGCCTCCAGATGTGCTTCGGAAGCTACTGCTGGTCTTCCAGGAATCGATAAAAGCGTAGACAGTTTGAGATATTACTCCCATGGAGAAAAGTCCGCATGGTGCCAGTGGTATTCAATCCAGATGCAATTTCTGTGTTTGATCAACACCCTGAAGATCCACAGATTACAGAATGCCTCCAGATGTGCTTCAGAGAGTACTACTGGTCTTCCAGGGAACGATCAAAGCGTAGACAGTTTTAGACATTACTCGCATGGAGAAAAGTCTACATGGTACTTGTTGTATTCAATCCCGATGCAATTTCGGTGTTTCATCAACACTCAGAAACTCCACAGATTACAGAATGATTCCAGATGTGCTTCGGAAGATACTACTGGTCTTCCAGGAAACGATCAAATCGAAAACAGTTTGAGACATGACTCCCATGGAGAAATGTCCGCACGGTGCCTGTTGTATGCAATCCCGATGCAATTTCTGAGTTTCATCAACACTCTGAAGGTCCACAGATTACAGAATGCCTGCAGATGTGCTTCAGAAAGTACTACTGGTCTTCCAGGGAACGAGCAAAGCGTAGACAGTTTTAGACATTACACACATGGAGAAAAGTCCGCATGGTGCCTGTTGTATACAATCCTGATGTAATTTCGGTGTTTCATCATCACTCAGAAACTCCATAGATTACAGAATGCTCCCAGATGTGATTCGGAAACTACTACTGGTCTTCCAGGGAACGATCAAAGTGTAGACCGTGTGAGACACTACTCCCTTGGAGAAAAGTCCACAAGTGCCTGTTGTATTCAATCCCAATGCAATTTCTGTGTTTCATAAACACTCTGAAGGGCCACAGATTACAGAATGCCTCCAGATGGGCTTATGAAAGTTCTACTGGTCTTCCAGGGAACAATCAAAGCGTAGACAGTTTTAGACATTACTCGCACGGAGAAAAGTCCGCATGGTGCATGTTGTATTCAATCCCGATGCAATGTCGGTGTTTCATCATCACTCAGAAACTCCATAGATTACAGAATGCTCCCAGATGTGATTCGGAAACTACTACTGGTCTTCCAGGGAACGATCAAAGTGTAGACCGTGTGACAAACTACACCCTTGGAGAAAAGTCCACATGGTGCCTGTTCTACTCAATTCCAATGCAATTTCTTTGTTTCATCAACACTTTGAAGGTAAACAGCTTACAGCATGCTTCCAGATGTGCTTCGGAAGATACTACTGGTCTTCGGGGAAACGATCAAATCGAAGACAGTTTGAGACATGACTCCCATGGCGAAATGTCCGCATGGTGCATGTTGTATGCAATCCCGATGCCATATTTGTGCTTCATCAACAATCCGAATGTCCACAGATTACAGAGTGCCTCCAGATGTGCTTCGGAAACTACTACTGGTCCTCCAGGCAACGATCAAAGCACAGACAGTTAAAGACATTATTCCCGTGGAGAAAAGTCGGCATGGTGCCTGTTGTATTCAATCCCGATGCAATTTCTGAGTTTCATCAACACTCTGAAGATCCACAGAATACAGAATGCATCCAGATGTGCTTCGGAAACTAATACTGGTCTTCCAGGGAACGATCAAAGTGTAGACAGTTTGAGACACTTCTCCCATGGAGAAAAGTCAACATGGTGCCTGTTGTATTCAATCCAGATGCAATTTCTGTGTTTCATCAACACTCTGATGGTCCACAGATTACAGAATGCATCCAGATGTGCTTCGGAAACTACTACTGGTCTACCAGGGAAGGATCAAATTGAAGACAGTTTGGGGCATTACTCCTATGGAGAAAAGTTCGCATGGTGCATGTTGTATTCAATCCCGATGCCATTTATGTGCTTCATCAACACTCTGAAGGTCCACAGATTACAGAGTGCCTCCAGATGTGCTTCGGAAACTACTACTAGTTTTCCAGGGAACGATCAAAGCGTATACAATTTGAGACATTTCTCCCACGAAGAAAAGTCCGCATGGTGCATGTTGTATTCAATCCCGATGCATTATCTTTGTTTCATCAACACTCAGAACTTCCACAGATTACAGAAGGCCTCCAGTTGTGTACCCGAGAGTACTACTGGTCTCACAGGAACGATCAAAGCGTAGACAGTTTGAGACATTACTCCCTTCGAGAAAAATCTGCATGGTGGATGTTGTATTCAATCCCGATTCTATTTCTGTGCTACATCAACACTCTAAAGGTCCACACATTTCAGAATTGCTTCCAGATGTGCTTCTAAAACTGCTACTGGTCTCACAGGAATCGATCAAGGCGGAGACAGTTTGAGACATTACTCCAATGGAGAGAAGTGTGCACAGTGCCTGTTGTATTCACTCGCCATGCCATTTCTGTGTTTCATCAACACTCCGAAGGTCCTCAGACTACAGAAAGCCCCCAGATGTGCTTCGAAACTACTACTGGCCTTCCAGGAAACGACCAAAGCGTAACACAGTTTTAGACATTACTCGCATTGAGATAAGTCCGCATGGTGCCTGTTGTATTCATTTCCGATGCAATTTCTGTGTTTAATCAACACTTCAAAGTTCCACAGATTACAGAATGCCTCCAGATGTGATTCTAAAACTCCTACTGGTCTTCCAGGGAACGATCAAAGTGTAAACAGTTTGAGACACTATTCCCATTGAGAAAAGTCCGCATGGTGCCTGTTGTATTCAGTCCCGATGCAATTTCTGTGTTTCATCAGCACTCTGAATGTCCACAGATTACAGAATGCCGCCAGAAGTGCATCGGAAATTACCACTGGTCTTCCAGGAATCGATCAAAGCGTAGACAGTTTGAGACATTACTCCCATGGAGGAAAGTTCGCATGGTGCCTGTTGTATACAATCCTGATGCAATTTCTGTGTTTCATGAATACTCTGAAGGTCTACAGATTACAGAATGCCCCCAGATGTGCTTCGGGAGCTACTACTGGTCTTCCAGAAATCGATCAAAGCGTAGACAGTTTTAGACATCACTCCCATGGAGAGAAGTCCGCATGGTGCCTGTTGTATTCAATCCCGACAACATTTCTGCATTTCATCAACACTCTAAAGGGCCACACATTTCAGAATTGCCTCCAGATGTGCTTCTAAAACTGCTACTGGTCTCCCAGGTATCGATCAAAGCATAGACAGTTTGAGGCATTACTCCCATGGAGAAAAGTCTGCACGGTGCCTGTTGTATTCAATCAACATGCAATTTCTGTGTTTCATCAACACTCTCAATGTACTCTGATTATAGAATGCCTCCTGATGTGCTTCGGAAACTAGTAGTTGTCTTCCAGGGAACGATCAAATCGTAGACAGTTTGAGACACTACTCTCATGGAGAAAAGTCCGCATGGTGCCTGTGGTATTTAATCACGATACAATTTCTGTGTTTAATCAAAACTCTGAAGGTCCACAGTTTACAGAATGCCTCCAGAAGTGCTTCTTAAACTACTTCTGCTTTTCCAGGAATCGATCATAGCGGAGACAATTTGAGACATTACTCCCATGGAGGAAAGTCCGCATAATGCCTGTGGTATTCAATCACGATACAATTTCTATGTTTAATCAACACTCTGAAGGACCACAGATTACAGAATGCCTCCTGATGTGCTTCTGAAACTGCTACTGGTCTTCCAGGAATCGATCAAAGCGTCGACAAATTCAGATATTACTCCCATAGAGAAAAGTCTGCATGGTGCCTGTGGTATTTAATCAAGATGCAATTTCTTTGTTCCATCAACATCCTGAACGTCCACAGATAACAGAATCCCTCCAGATGTGCTTCGGAAACTATTACTGGTCTTCCAGGGAACGATAAAAACTTAGACTGTTTGAGACATTACTCTCATGGAGAAAAGTCCGCATTGTGAATGTTGTATTCAATCACGATGCAATATCTGTATTTCATCAACACTCTGAAGGTCCACAGATTACAGAGTGCTTCCAGATGAGCTTCGGAAACTCCTACTGGACTTTCAGGGAACGATCAAATCGTAAACAGTTTGAGACATTACTCCTATATAGAAAAGTCCGCATGGTACCTGTTGTATCCAATCCCGATGCCATTTCCGTGCTTCATCAACACTCTGAAGGTCCACAGATTACAGAGCGCCTCCAGATGTGCTTCGGAAACTACTACAGTTCTTCCAGGCAACGATCAAAGCGAAAACTGTTTGAGACATTACTTCCATGGAGGAAAGTCCGCTTGGTGCATGTTGTGTTCAATTACGATGCAATTTCTTTGTTTCATCAACACTCTGAAGGTCCACAGATTACAGAGTGCCTCCAGATGTGCTTCGGATACTACTACTGTTCTTCCAGGCAACGATCAAATCGTAGACAGTTTGAGACATTATTCCCATGGAGAAAAGTCGGCATCGTGCCTGTTGTATTCTGTCCCGATGCCTTTTCTGTGTTACATCAACACTCTGAAGGTCCACATATTACAGAGGGCCTCCAGATGTGCTTCGGAAACTACTACTGGTCTTCCAGGAATCGATCAAAGCGCAGACAATTTGAGACATTACTCCCATGGAGAAAAGTCCGCATGGTGCCTGTTGTATACAATCCCGATGAAATTTCAGTGTTTCATCAATACTCTGAAGATCTACAGATTACAGAATGGCTCCAGATGTGCTTCAGAAGCTTGTCCTGGTCTTCCAGGAATCGATCAAAGCGTAGACAGTTTGAGACATTAATCCCATGGAGAAAAGACAACATGGTGCCTGTGGTATGCAATCACGATGCAATATCTGTGTTTCATCAACACTCTGAAGGTCCACAGATTACAGACTGCTTCCAGATAAGCTTCGGAAACTACTACTGGACTTCCAGGGAACGATCAATTCGTAGACAGTTTGAGATATTAGTCCCATGGAGAAAAGTCCGCATGGTGCCTGTTGTATCCAAACCCGATGCCATTTCTGTGCTTCATCAACACTCTGAAGTTCCTCAGATTACACAATGCCTCCAGAAGTGCTTCGGAAACTACTACTGTTCTTCCAGGAATCGATCATAGCGCAGACATTTTGAGATATTACTCCCATGGAGAAAAGTCCGCTTGGTTCCTGTTGTATACAATCCCGATGCCATTTCTGTGTTTCATCATTACTCTGAAGGTCTACAGATTACAGAATGCCTCCAGATGTGCTTCGGAAGCTTCTACTAATCTTCCAGGAATCGATCAAAGAGTAGACAGTTTGAGACATTACTCCCATGGAGAAAAGTGCGCATGGTGACAGTGGTATTTAATCACGATGCAATATCTGTGTTTCATCAACAGTCTGAAGGTCCACAGATTGCAGAATGCATCCAGATATGCTTCTTAAAGTACTACTGCTCTTCCAGGAATCGATCAAGGCGTAGACAGTTTTAAACATTACTCCCATGGAGAAACGTCCGCATGGTGACTGTTGTATTCAATCCCGATGCAATTTCTGTGTTTCATCAACTCTCTGAAGGTCCACAGATTACAGAGTGCCTCCAGATGTGCTTCGGCAACTACTACTGGTCTCCCAGGGAACGAACAAACAGGAGACAGTTTGAGACATTACTCCCATGGAGAAGAGTCCGCATGGTGCCAGTTGTATTCAATCCCAAAGCAATTTCTGTGTTTCATCAACACTCTGATCGTCCAGAGATTACAGATTGCCTCCAGATGTGCTTCGGAAACAACTACTGGTCTTCCAGGTTACGATCAAATCGGAGACAGTTTGAGACATTACACCCACGGAGAAAAGTGAGCATGGTGCCTTTTGTATTCAATCCCGATGCATTTTCTGTGTTTCTTGAAAACTCTGATGGTCCATAGATTACAGAATGCCTACAGTTGTGTTTGAGAAACATCTACTGGTCTTCGAGTAATCGATCAAAGCGTAGACACTTTTAGACATTACTCCCATGGAGAAAAGTCCGCATGGTGCCTGTTGTATTCATACCCGATGCAATTTATTTCTATCATCAACATTCTGAAAGCCCACAGATTACAGAATGCCTCCAGATGTGCTTCGGAAACTACTACTGGTCTTCCAGGGTACGATCAAATCGTAGACAGTTTGAGACATTCCTCTCATAGAGATAAGCCGGCATGGTGCCTGTTGTATTCAATCCCGATGCAATTTCTGTGTTTCATCAACACTCTGAAGGTCCACAGATTACAGAGTGCCTCCAGATGTGCTTCGGCAACTACTACTGGTCTCCCAGGGAACGATCAACGCGGAGACTGTTTGAGACATTACTCCCATCTAGAAAAGTTCGCAGGGTGCCTTTTGTATTCAATCCCGATGCATTTTCTGTGTTTCATGAGAACTCTGAAGGTCCAGAGATTACAGAATGCCTACAGATGTGCTTCAGAAAGTACTACTGGTCGTCCAGGGAACAATCAAACCGTAGACAATTTGAGACATTACTCCCATGGAGAAACGTCCGCTGGGTGCCTGTTGTATTCAATCCCGATGCAATTTCTTTCTTTCAGCAGCTCTCAGAAGCTCCATAGATTACAGAATGCCTCCAGATGTGATTCGGAAACACCTACTGGTCTTCCAGGCAATGATCAAAGTGTAGACAGTTTGAGTCACTACTCCCGTGTAGAAAAGTCCACATGGTGCCTGTTGTATTCAATACCGATGCAATTTCGGTGTTTCGTCATCACTCTGAAGGTCCACTGATTACAGAATGATTCCAGATGTGCTTCAGAAAGTACTACTGGTCTTCCAGGGAACGATCAAAGCGTAGACAGTTTGAGACATTAATCCCATGGAGAAAAGTCCGCATGGTGGTTGTTGTATTCAATCCCGATGCATTTTCTGTGTTTCATCAACACTCTGAAGGTCCACAGATTGCAGAATGCCTCCAGATGTGCTTTGGAAGCTTCCAGGAATGGATCAAATCGCAGACATTTCGAGACATTTCTCCCATAGAGGAGTGTCCGCTTGGTGCCTGTTGTATACAATCCCGATGGTATTTCTGTGTTTCTTCAATACTCTGAAGGTCTACAGATTACCGAATGCTTCCACATGTGCTTCGGTAGCTTCTACTGGTCTTCCAGGAATCGATCAAAGCGTAGGCAGTTCGAGACATTACTCACATGGAGAAAATTCCGAATGGTGCGTGTGGTGTTCAATCACAATGCAATTTCTGTGTTTCATCAACACTCTGAAGGTCCATAGAGTACACAATGCCTCCAGATGTGCATCTTAAACTACTACTACTCTTCCAGGAATCGATCAAAGCGTTGACAGTTTGAGACATTACTCCCATGGAGAAAAGTCCACATCGTGCCTGTTGTATTCAATCCCGATGCAATTTCTGTGTTTCAGCTACACGCTGAAGGTCCGCAGGGTACAGAATGCTTCCAGATGTGCATCCGAGATTACTACTGGTCTTCCAGGGAAAGATCAAAGCATAGTTAGTTTAAATATCCCTATCATGGAGAAAACTCCGCATGGTGCCTGTGGTATTCAATCCCGATGCAATTTCTGTGTTTCAGCAACACTCTGAATGTCCACAGATTACAGAATTCCTCCAGGTGTGCTTCGAAAACTACTACTGGTCTCCCAGGAACGATCAATGCGTACACAGTTAGAGACATTACCCCTTGGAGAAAAATCTGCATGGTGGATATTGTATTCAATCTCGATGCAATTTCTGTATTTCATCGACACTCTAAAGGTCAACTCATTTCAGAACTGCCTCTAGATGTGCTTCTAAAACTGCTACTATTCTCCCAGGAAACGATCAGAGCGTCTACAGTTTGAGACATTAATTGCATGGAGAAATGTCCGCATGGTGGTTGTTGTATTCACTTATGATGCAATGACTGTGTTTCATCAACACTCTGTAGGTCCACAGATTACAAAATGCCTCCAGATGTGCTTCGGAAGCTACTACTGGTGTTCCAGGCATCGATCAAATCGAAGACAGTTTGAGACATTAATCCCATAGGGGAAAGTCGGCATGGTGCCTGTTGTATTCACTCCCGATGCAATTTCTTTGTTTCATCAACACCCTGAATGTCCACAGATTACAGAATGCCTCCAGATGTGCTTTGGAAGCTTCTACTGGTCTTCCAGGAATCGATCAAAGCGTAGACAGTTTGAGACATTACTCCCATGGAAAAAAGTACGCATGGTGCCTCTGGTATTCAATCCCGATGCAATTTCTGTGTTTCATCAACACCCTGAATGTCCACAGATTACAGAATGCCTCCAGGTGTTCTTCGAAAACTACTACTGGTCTCCCAGGAACGATCAAAGCGTAGACAGTATGAGACATTACTCCCTTGGAGAAAAGTCTGCACGGTGGCTGTTGTATTCAAACCTCATGCAATTCTGTGTTTCATCAACACCCTGATGGTAAACTGTTTACAGAATCCCTCCAGATGTGCATCGGAATCTACTACTGGTCTTCCAGGGGGCGATGAAATCGTAGACAGTTTGACACATTACGCCCATGGAGAAAAGTCCGCATGGTGCCAGTTGTATTCAATCCAGATCCAATTTCTGTGTTTCATCAACACTCAGAAGCTCCATAGATTACAGAATGGCTCCATATGTGATCCATAAACTACTACTGGTCTTATAGGGAACGATCAAAGTGTAGACAGTTTGGGACACTACTCCCATGTAGAAAAGTCCACATGGTGCCGGTTGTATGCATTCCCGATGCAATCTCTGTGTTTCATCAACACTTTGAAGGCCCACTGATTACAGAATGCCACCAGATGTGCTTCGAAAGCTTCTACTGGTCTTCCAGGAATCGATCAAAGCGTAGACAGTTTGAGACATTACTCCCATGGAGAAAAGTCCGCATGGTGCCTGTGGTATTCAATCCTGAGGCAATTTCTGTGTTTCATAAACTTTCTGAAGTTCCACAGATTAGAGAATGCCTCCAGATGTGCTGCGGAAACTACTACTGGTCTTCCAGGGTACGATCAAAGTGTAGACAGTTTGAGACATTATTTTCATGGAGAAAAGTCCACATGGTGATGGTTGTATTCAATGGCGATGCAATTTCTGTGTTTCATTAACACTCTGAAGGTCCACAGAATACAGAATGCCTCCAGATGTGCTTCGGAAGCTACTGCTGGTCTTCCAGGAATCGATAAAAGCGTAGACAGTTTGAGATATTACTCCCATGGAGAAAAGTCCGCATGGTGCCAGTGGTATTCAATCCAGATGCAATTTCTGTGTTTGATCAACACCCTGAAGATCCACAGATTACAGAATGCCTCCAGATGTGCTTCGGAGAGTACTACTGGTCTTCCAGGGAACGATCAAAGCGTAGACAGTTTTAGACATTACTCGCATGGAGAAAAGTCTACATGGTACTTGTTGTATTCAATCCCGATGCAATTTCGGTGTTTCATCAACACTCAGAAATTCCACAGATTACAGAATGCTTCCAGATGTGCTTCGTAAGATACTACTGGTCTTCCAGGAAACGATCAAATCGAAAACAGTTTGAGACATGACTCCCATGGAGAAATGTCCGCACGGTGCCTGTTGTATGCAATCCCGATGCCATATTTGTGCTTCATCAACAATCCGAAGGTCCACAGGTTACAGATTGCCTCCAGATGTGTTTCGGAAACTACTACTGGTCTTCCAGGCAACGATCAAAGCGCACACAGTTAGAGACATTATTACCATGGAGAATAGTAGGCATGGTGCCTGTTGTATTCAATCCCGATGCAAATTCTTTGTTTCATCAACACTCTGAAGGTCCACAGATTACAGAATGCCTGCAGATGTGCTTCAGAAAGTACACTTCTTCTTCCAGGGAACGTTCAAGGCGTAGACAGTTTGAGACATTACTCCCATGGAGAAGAGTCCGCTTGTTGCCTGTTGTATTCACTCCCGATGTTATTTCTGTGCGTCATCAACACTCAGAAGCTCTATATATTACAGAATGCCTCCAGATGTGCTTCGGAAACTAATACTGGTCTTCAAGGGAACGATGAAAGTGTATACAGTTTGAGACATTTCTCCCATGGACAAAAGTCCACATGGTGCCTGTTGTATTCAATCCCGATGCAATTTCGGTGTTTCATCAACACTCAGAAACTCCACAGATTACAGAATGATTCCAGATGTGCTTCGGAAGATACTACTGGTCTTCCAGGAAACGATCAAATCGAAAACTAATTGAGACATGACTCCCATGGAGAAATGTCCGCACTGTGCCTGTTGTATGCAATCCCGATGCCATATTTGTCCTTCATCAACAATCTCAGGGTCCACAGATTACAGATTGCCTCCAGATGAGCTTCGGAAACTACTACTGGTCTTCCAAGCAACGATCAAAGCGCACACAGTTAGAGACATTATTCCCATCTAGAAAAGTCGTCATGGTGCCTGTTGTATACAATCCAGATGCAATTTCTTTGTTTCATCAACACTCTGAAGGTACACAGATTACAGAATGCCTCCAGATGTGCTTCAGAAAGTACTACTGGTCCTCCAGGGAACGATCAAAGCGTAGACAGTTTTAGACATTACACATATGGAGAAAAGTCCGCATGGTGCCTGTTGTATACAATCCTGATGCAATTTCGGTGTTTCATCATCACTCAGAAACTCCATAGATTACAGAATGCTCCCAGATGTGATTCGGAAACTACTACTGGTCTTCCAGGGAACGATCAAAGCGTAGACAGTTTTAGACATTACTCGCATGGAGAAAAGTCCGCATGGTGCATGTTGTATTCAATCCCGATGCAATGTCGGTGTTTCATCGTCACTCAGAAACTCCATAGATTACAGAATGCTCCCAGATGTGATTCGGAAACGACTACTGGTCTTCCAGGGAACGGTCAAAGTGTAGACCGTGTGACAAACTACACCCTTGGAGAAAAGTCCACATGGTGCCTGTTCTACTCAATGCCAATGCAATTTCTGTGTTTCATCAACACTTTGAAGGTAAACAGCTTACAGCATGCTTCCAGATGTGCTTCGGAAAATACTACTGGTCTTCGGGGAAACGATCTAATCGAAGACAGTTTGAGACATGACTCCCATGGCGAAATGTCCGCATGGTGCATGTTGTATGCAATCCCGATGCCATATTTGTGCTTCATCAACAATCCGAATGTCCACAGATTACAGAGTGCCTCCAGATGTGCTTCGGAAGCTACTACTGGTCTTCCAGGCAACGATCAAAGCGCAGACAGTTAGAGACATTATTCCCATGGAGAAAAGTCGGCATGGTGCCTGTTGTATTCAATCCCGATGCAATTTCTGTGTTTCATCAACACTCTGAAGATCCACAGATTACAGAATGCATCCAGATGTGCTTAGGAAACTAATACTGGTCTTCCAGGGAACGATCAAAGTGTAGACAGTTAGAGACACTTCTCCCATGGAGAAAAGTCCACATGGTGCCTGTTGTTTTCAATCCAGATGCAATTTCTGTGTTTCATCAACACTCTGATGGTCCACAGATTACAGAATGCATCCAGATGTGCTTCGGAAACTACTACTAGTTTTCCAGGGAACGATCAAAGCGTATACAATTTGAGACATTTCTCCCACGAAGAAAAGTCCGCATGGTGCACGTTGTATTCAATCCCGATGCATTATCTTTGTTTAATCAACACTCAGAACTTCCACAGATTACAGAAGACCTCCAGTTGTGTATCCGAGAGTACTACTGGTCTCACAGGAACGATCAAAGCGTAACACAGTTTTAGACATTACTCGCATTGAGATAAGTCCGCATGGTGCCTGTTGTATTCATTTCCGATGCAATTTCTGTGTTTAATCAACACTTCAAAGTTCCACAGATTACAGAATGCCTCCAGATGTGATTCGAAAACTCCTACTGGTCTTCCAGGGAACGATCAAAGTGTAAACAGTTTGAGACACTATTCCCATTGAGAAAAGTCCGCATGGTGCCTGTTGTATTCAGTCCCGATGCAATTTCTGTGTTTCATCAGCACTCTGAATGTCCACAGATTACAGAATGCCGCCAGACGTGCATCGGAAATTACCACTGGTCTTCCAGAAATCGATCAAAGCGTAGACAGTTTTAGACATCACTCCCATGGAGAGAAGTCCGCATGGTGCCTGTTGTATTCAATCCCGATAACATTTCTGCGTTTCATCAACACTCTAAAGGACCACACATTTCAGAATTGCCTCCAGATGTGCTTCTAAAACTGCTACTGGTCTCCCAGGAATCGATCAAAGCATAGACAGTTTGAGGCATTACTCCCATGGAGAAAAGTCTGCACGGTGCCTGTTGTATTCAATCAACATGCAATTTCTGTGTTTCATCAACACTCTCAATGTACTCTGATTATAGAATGCCTCCTGATGTGCTTCGGAAAATAGTTGTGGTCTTCCAGGGAACGATCAAATCGTAGACAGTTTGAGACATTACTCGCATGGAGAAAAGTCCGCATGGTGCCTGTGGTATTTAATCACGATACAATTTCTGTGTTTAATCAAAACTCTGAAGGTCCACAGTTTACAGAATGCCTCCAGATGTGCTTCTTAAACTACTACTGCATTTCCAGGAATCGATCATAGCGCAGACAATTTGAGACATTACTCCCATGGATGAAAGTCCGCATAATGCCTGTGGTATTCAATCACGATACAATTTCTATGTTTAATCAACACTCTGAAGGTCCACAGATTACAGAATGCCTCCAGATGTGCTTTGGAAACTACTACTGGTATTCCAGGTGACGATCAAATCGTAGACTGTTTGAGACATTACTCCCATTGAGAAAAGTCTGCATGGTGCGTGTTGTATTCAATCCCGAAGCAATTTCTTTCTTTCATCAACACTCTGAAGGACCACAGATTACAGAATGCCTCCAGATGTGCTTTGGGAACTACTACTGGTATTCCAGGGGACGATCAAATCGTAGACTGTTTGAGACATTACTCCCATTGAGAAAAGTCCGCATGGTGAATGTTGTATTCAATCCCAATGCAATTTCTGTGTTTCATCAACACTCTGAAGGACCACAGATTACAGAATGCCTCCTGATGTGCTTCTGAAACTGCTACTGGTCTTCCAGGAATCGATCAAAACGTCAACAAATTCAGATATTACTCCCATAGAGAAAAGTCTGCATGGTGCCTGTGGTATTTAATCAAGATGCAATTTCTTTGTTCCATCAACATCCGTAACGTCCACTGATAACAGAATCCCTCCAGATGTGCTTCGGAAACTATTACTGGTCTTCCAGGGAACGATAAAAACGTAGACTGTTTGAGACATTACTCTCATGGAGAAAATTCCGCATAGTGAATGTTGTATTCAATCACGATGCAATATCTGTATTTCATCAACACTCTGAAGGTCCACAGATTACAGAGTGCTTCCAGATGAGCTTCGGAAACTCCCACTGGACTTCCAGGGAACGATCAAATCGTAAACAGTTTGAGACACTACTCCCATGGAGAAAAGACCGCATGGTGCCTGTTGTATCCAATCCCGATGCCATTTCCGTGCTTCAACAACACTCTGAAGGTCCACAGATTACAGAGTGCCTCCAGATGTGCTTCGGAATCTACTACTGGTCTTCCAGGAATCGATCAAAGCGCAGACAATTTGAGACATTACTCCCATGGAGAAAAGTCCGCATGGTGCCTGTTGTATACAATCCCGATGAAATTTCAGTGTTTCATCAATACTCTGAAGATCTACAGATTACAGAATGGTTCCAGATGTGCTTCAGAAGCTTGTCCTGGTCTTCCAGGAATCGATCAAAGCGTAGACAGTTTGAGACATTAATCCCATGGAGAAAAGACAACATGGTGCCTGTGGTATGCAATCACGATGCAATATCTGTGTTTCATCAACACTCTGAAGGTCCACAGATTACAGACTGCTTCCAGATGAGCTTCGGAAACTACTACTGGACTTCCAGGGAACGATCAATTCGTAGACAGTTTGAGATATTACACCCATGGAGAAAAGTCCGCATGGTGCCTGTTGTATCCAAACCCGATGCCATTTCTGTGCTTCATCAACACTCTGAAGGTCCTCAGATTACACAATGCCTCCAGAAGTGCTTCGGAAACTACTACTGGTCTTCCAGGAATCGATCATAGCGCAGACATTCTGAGATATTACTCCCATGGAGAAAGGTCCGCATGGTTCCTGTTGTAGACAATCCCGATGCTGTTTCTGTGTTTCATCATTACTCTGAAAGTCTACAGATTACAGAATGCCTCCAGGTGTGCTTCGGAAGCTTCTACTAATCTTCCAGGAATCGATCAAAGAGTAGACAGTTTGAGACATTACTCCCATGGAGAAAAGTGCGCATGGTGACAGTGGTATTTAATCACTATGCAATATCTGTGTTTCATCAACAGTCTGAAGGTCCACAGATTGCAGATTGCATCCAGATGTGCTTCTTAAACTACCACTGCTATTCCAGGGATCGATCAAAACTTTGACAGTTTGAGACATTACTGCCAAGGAAAAAAGTCTGCATAGTGAGTGTTGTATTCAATCCCGAAGCAATGTCTTTGTTTCATCAACACCCTGAATGTCCACAGATTACAGAATCCCTCCAGATGTGCTTCTTAAAGTACTACTGCTCTTCCAGTAATCGATCAAGGCGTAGACAGTTTGAGACATTACTAGCATGGAGAAAAGTGCACATGGTGCCTGTGGTATTTAGCCTCGATGCAATTTCTTTGTTTCATCAACACCCTGAACGTCCACAGATTACAGAATTACTCCACATGTGCTTCGGAAACTACTACAGGTCTTCCGGGGTATGATCAAAGCGTAGACTGTTTGAGACATTACTCCCATGGAGAAAAGTTCGCTTGGTGCATGTCGTGTTCAATTACGATGCAATTTCTTTGTTTCATCAACACTCAGAAGGTCCACAGATTACAGAATGCCTCCAGATGTGTTTCGGAAACTACTACTGGTCTTTCAGGGAACGATCAGATCGTAGACAGTTTGAGACATTGCTGCCATGGAGAAAAGTTCGCATGGTGGTTGTTGTATTCAATCCCGATGCAATTTCTGTGTTTCATCAACACTCTTAAGGTCCACAGATTACAGAATGACTCCAGATGTGCTTCGGAAACTACTACTGGTTTTCCAGGAATCGATCAAAGCGCAGACCATTTGAGACATTACTCCCATGGAGAAAAGTCTGCATGGTGCCTCTTTTATTCAATCCCGTAGTAATTTCTTTCTTTCATCAACACCCTGAACGTCCGCAGATTACAGATTGCCTCCAGATGTGCTTCGGAAACTACTACTGGGCTTCCAGGGAACGATCAAAGCGTAGACAATATGAGACATTACTCCCATGGAGAAAAGTCCGCATGGTGCATGTTGTATTCAATCCCGATGCTATTTCTGTGTTTCATCATAACTCTGAAGGTCTACAGATTACAGAATACCTCCAGATGTGGTTCGGAAGCTTCTACTGGTCTTCCAGGAACCGATCAAAGCCTAGACAATTTGAGACATTACTCCCATCGAGAAAAGTCCCCATGGTGCCTGTGGTATTTAATCACGATGCAATTTCTGTGTTTCATCAACACTCTGAATGTCCACAGATTACATAATGAATACAGATGTGCTTCAGAAACTACTACTGGTCTTCCAGTAATAGATCAAGGCGTTTAAAGTTAAAGACATTACTCCCATGGAGAAAAGTCGGCATGATGCCTGTTGTATTCAATCCCAATGCAATTACGGTGTTTCATCAGCACTCAGAAACTCCATAGATTGCAGAAGGCCTCCAGATGTGATTCGGAAACTACTACTGGTCTTCCAGGGAACGAACAAAGCGTAGACAGTTTGAGACATTTCTCCCATGGAGAAAAGTCCTCATGGTGCCTGTTGTATTCAATCCCCATGCAATTACTGTGTTTCATCAACACTCTTAAAGTCCACAGATTACAGAATGACTCCAGATGTGCTTCAGAAACTGCCACTGCTCTTCCAGGAATAGATCAAAACGTTTACAGTTAAACACATCACTCCCATGGAGAAAAGTCTGCATGGTTCGTGTTGTATTAAATCCCGAAGGAATTTCTTTGTTTCATCAACACCCTGAAGGTCCACAGATTACAGAACGCCTCCAGATGTGATTCGGAAACTACTACTGGTCTTCCAGGGAACGATCAAAGCGTAGACAGTTTGAGACATTACTCGCATTGAGAAAAGTCGGCATGATGAATGTTGTATTCAATCCCGATGCAATTTCGGTGTTTCATCAACACTCAGAAACTCCAAAGATTACAGAATGCCTCCAGATGTGATTCGGAAACTACTACTGGTCTTCCAGGGATCTATCAAAGTGTAGACAGTTTGAGACACTACTCCCATGGAGAAAAGTCCACATGGTTCCTGTTGTACCCAATCCAGATGCCATTTCTGTGCTTCATCAATACTCTGAGGGTCCACAGATTACAGAGGGCCTCCAGATGTGCTTCGGAAACTACTACTGGTCTTCCGGGGAACGATCAAACTGTAGACAGTTTGAGACATTACTCCCATGGAGAAAAGTCTGATTGGTGCATGTTGTGTTCAATTACGATGCAATTTCTTTGTTTTATTAACACACTGAAGGTCCACAGATTACAGAATGCCAACAAATGTGCTTCGGAAACTTCTAGTGGACTTCGAGGGAACGATCAAAGCGTAGAGAGTTAGAGACATTATTCCAATGGAGAGAAGTCCGATTGGTGCCTGTTGTATTCAATCCCGATGCAATTTCTTTGTTTCATCAACACTCTAAAAATGTCCACAGATTACAGAATGTCTCCAGGTATGCTTCGGAAACTAGTACTGGTCTTTCAGGGATCGATCAAAGCTTAGACAGTTTGAGACAATACTCCCATTGAGAAAAGTCTGCCTGGTGCCAGTTTTATTCATTCCCGATGCAATTTCTGTGTTTCATCAACACTCTGAAAGTCCACAGATTACAGAATGCATCCAGATGTGCTTCAGAAGCTACTACTGGTGTTCCATGGAGCGAACAAAACGACGACAGTTTGAGACATTACTCGCATGGAGAAAAGTCCCCATGGTGCCTGTTGTATTCAATCCCGATGCCATTTCTTTGCTTTATCAACACTCTGAAAGTCCACAGATTACTTAATGCCTCCAGGTGTGCTTCGGAAACTGCTACTTGTCTCACAGGAAAGATCAAAGCGTAGACACTTTCAGACATTACTCGATAGGAGAAAAATCCACATGGTGGCTGTTGAATTCAATCTCGATGCAATTTCTGTGTTTTATCAACACTCAGCAGCCCCATAGATTACAGAATGCCTCCAGATGTGCTTCGGAAAATACTACTGGTCTTCCAGAAAAAAATCAATGCGGAGACGTTTTGGGACATTACTGCCATGGAGAAAAGACCGCATGGTTCCTGTTGTATTCAATCCCGATGTAATTTCTGTGTTTCAGCAACACTCTGAAGGTCCACAGGTTACAGAATGCCTCCAGATGTGCTTCGGAATCTACTACTGGTCTTCCAGCGAACGATCTAATCGTGGACAGTTTGAGACATTACTAACATGGTGAAAAATCTACATGGTGACTGTTTTATTAAATCCCAATGTTAATTTCTGTGTTTCATCAGCACTCAGAAGGTCCACAGATTACAGAATGTCTCCAAATGTGCTTCAGAAAGTACTACTGGTCTTCCAGGGAACGTTCAAAGCGTAGACAGAGTGAGACATTACTCCCATGGAAGAAAGTCCGCATGGTGCCTGTTGTATTCGATCCCGATGCCATTTCTGTGTTTCATCAACACTCTGAACATCCACACATTTCAGAATGCCTCCAGATGTGGTTCTAAAACTTCTATTGGTCTCCCAGGAATCGATCAAAGCATAGACAGTTTGAGACATTACTGCCATGGAGAAAAGTCGGCATGGTGCCTGTTGTATTCAATCCCCATGCAATTTCTGTGTTTCGTCAACACTCAGAAGCTCCACAGATTACTGAATGCTTCCAGATGTGCTTCAGAAACTGCTACTGGTCTCCCAGGAAAGATCAAAGCGTAGACAGTTTGAGACATTACTCGATTGGAGAAAAACCCACATTGTGGATGTTGTATTCAATCCCGATGCCATTTCTGTGTTTCATCAACACTCTGAACATCCACACATTTCAGAATGCCTCCAGATGTGGTTCTAAATCTTCTACTGGTCTCCCAGGAATCGATCAAATCATAAACAGTTTGAGACATTACTCCCATGGAGAAATGTCGGCATGGTGCCTGTTGTATTCAATCCCCATGCAATTTCTGTGTTTTATCAACACTCAGAAGCCCCACAGATTACGGAATGCCTCCAGGTGTGCTCCGGAAACTACTACTGGTTTTCCAGGGAACGATCAAAGTGATGAAAGTTTGAGACACTACTCCCATTGAGAAAATTCCGAAAGGTCCCTTTTTTATTCAATCCCGATGCAATTACTGTGTCTCATCCACACTCTGATGGTCCACAGATTACAGAATGCAACCTGATGTGGTTTAGAAACTACTACTGGTCTTCCAGGGTACGATCAAAGCGTAGACAGTTAGAGACATTATTCCCATGGAGACAAGTCCGCATTTTGGCTGTTGTATTCAATCCCGATGCATTTTCTTGTTTTATCAACACTCTGAAGGACCACATATTACAGAATGCCTCCAGATGTGATTCAGAAACTACTACTGGTCTTCCAGGGAACGATCAAAGTGTAGACGGTTTGAGACACTACTTCCATGGAGAAACGTCCACATGATGCCTGTTGTATTCAATGCCGATGCAATTTCTTTGTTTCATCAACATTCTGAAGGTCAACAGATTACAGAATTCATCCAGATGTGCTTGGGAAACTACTACTGGTCATCCAGTGTACGATCAAAGCGTAGACAGTTAGAGACATTATTCCCATGGAGAAAAGTCCCGCATGGTGCCTGTTGTATTCAATCCCGATGCAATTCCTTTGTCTCATCAACACTCTGAAGGTCCACAGTTTACAGAATGCCTCCAGATGTGCTTCGGAAAATACTACTGGTCTTCCAGGGAAAAATCAAAGCGGAGACAGCTTGGGACATTACTGCCATGGAGAAAAAAGCTAATGGTGCCTGTTGTATTCAATCACGATGTAATTACTGTGTTTCATCAACACTCTGAAGGTCCACAGATTACAGAATGCCACCAGATGTGCTTCAGAAACTACTACTGGTCTTAAAGGGTATGCTCAAAGCGTAGACAGTTTGAGACATTACTCCCATAGAGAAAAGTCGGCATGGTGCCTGTTGTATTCATTCCAATTGCAATTCCTGTGTTTCTTCTACACTCTGATGGTCCATAGATTACAGAATGCCTCCAGATGTGCTTCGGAAACTACTTCTGGTCTTCCTGCGTACGATCAAAGCTTGAACAGTTTGAGACATTACTCCCATGTCGAAATGTCCACATGGTGCCTGTGTATTAAATCCCGATGCAATTTCTGTGTTCCATCAACACTCTGAAGGTCCACAGATTACAGAATGCCTCCAGATGTGCTTCGGAAACTACTACTGGTCTTCCAGGGAACGATCAAACCGTAGACAATTTGAGACATTACTCCCATGGAGGAAAAGTCTGCATGGTGCCTGTTGTATTCACCCCGGTGCAATTTCTGTGTTTCATCAACACTCTGAAGGTCCACAGGTTACAGAATGCCACCAGATGTGCTTCGGAAACTACTACAGGTATTAAAGGGAATGTTCAAAGCGTAGACAGTTTGAGACATTACTCCCATGGATAAAACTCGGCATGGTGCCTGTTGTATTCAATCCCCATGCAATTTTTGTGTTTCATCAACACTCAGAAGCCCTACAGATTACAGATTGCCTCCAGATGTGCTTCGGAAAATTCTACTGGTCTTCCAGGGAACGATCAAAGCGGAGACAATTTGGGACATCACTGCCATGGAGAAAAGACCGCATGGTGCCGGTTGTACTCAATCCCGATGTAATTTCTGTGTTTCATCAACACTTTGAAGGTCCACAGATTACAGAATGCCACCAGATGTACTTCGGAAACTACTACTGGTATCCCAGGGAACGATCAAATCGTGGACAGTTTGAGACGTTACTCCCATGGTGAAAAATCTGCATGGTGCCTGTTTTATTCAATCCCAATGCAATTTCTGTGTTTCATCAAGACTCAGAAGGTCCACAGATTACAGAATGCCACCAGACGTGCTTCGGAAACTACCACTGGTCTTCCAGGGATTGATCAAAGCGTAGACAGTTTGAGACATTACTCCCATGGAGGAAAGTCCGCATGGTGCCTCTTGTATTCACCCCGGTGCAATTTCTGTGTTTCATCAACACTCTGAAGGACCACAGATTACAGAATGCCTCCAGGTGTGCTTCGGAAACTACTACTGGACTTCCAGGGAACGATCAAAGCGTAGACAGTTTGAGACATTACTCCCATGGAAGAAAGTCCGCATGGTGCCTGTTGTATTCGATCCCGATGCCATTTCTGTGTTTCATCAACACTCTGAACATCTACACATTTCAGAATGCCTCCAGATGTGGTTCTAAAACTTCTATTGGTCTCCCAGGAATCGATCAAAGCATAGACAGTTTGAGACATTACTGCCATGGAGAAAAGTCGGCATGGTGCCTGTTGTATTCAATCCCCATGCAATTTCTGTGTTTCGTCAACACTCAGAAGCTCCACAGATTACTGAATGCTTCCAGATGTGCTTCAGAAACTGCTACTGGTCTCCCAGGAAAGATCAAAGCGTAGACAGTTTGAGACATTACTCGATTGGAGAAAAACCCACATTGTGGATGTTGTATTCAATCCCGATGCCATTTCTGTGTTTCATCAACACTCTGAACATCCACACATTTCAGAATGCCTCCAGATGTGGTACTAAATCTTCTACTGGTCTCCCAGGAATCGATCAAATCATAGACAGTTTGAGACATTACTCCCATGGAGAAATGTCGGCATGGTGCCTGTTGTATTCAATCCCCATGCAATTTCTGTGTTTTATCAACACTCAGAAGCCCCACAGATTACGGAATGCCTCCAGATGTGCTCCGGAAACTACTACTGGTTTTCCAGGGAACGATCAAAGTGAAGAAAGTTTGAGACACTACTCCCATTGAGAAAATTCCGAAAGGTCCCTTTTTTATTCAATCCCGATGCAATTACTGTGTTTCATCCACACTCTGAAGGTCCACAGATTACAGAATGCAACCTGATGTGGTTTGGAAACTACTACTGGTCTTCCAGGGTACGATCAAAGCGTAGACAGTTAGAGACATTATTCCCATGGAGACAAGTCCGCATTTTGGCTGTTGTATTCAATCCCGATGCATTTTCTTGTTTTATCAACACTCTGAAGGTCCACATATTACAGAATGCCTCCAGATGTGATTCAGAAACTACTACTGGTCTTCCAGGGAACGATCAAAGTGTAGACGGTTTGAGACACTACTTCCATGGAGAAACGTCCACATGATGCCTGTTGTATTCAATGCCGATGCAATTTCTTTGTTTCATCAACATTCTGAAGGTCAACAGATTACAGAATTCATCCAGATGTGCTTGGGAAACTACTACTGGTCATCCAGTGTACGATCAAAGCGTAGACAGTTAGAGACATTATTCCCATGGAGAAAAGTCCCGCATGGTGCCTGTTGTATTCAATCCCGATGCAATTCCTTTGTCTCATCAACACTCTGAAGGTCCACAGTTTACAGAATGCCTCCAGATGTGCTTCGGAAAATACTACTGGTCTTCCAGGGAAAAATCAAAGCGGAGACAGCTTGGGACAATACTGCCATGGAGAAAAGAGCTAATGGTGCCTGTTGTATTCAATCACGATGTAATTTCTGTGTTTCATCAACACTCTGAAGGTCCACAGGTTACAGAATGCCACCAGATGTGCTTCGGAAACTACTACAGGTCTTAAACGGAATGTTCAAAGCGTAGACAGTTTGAGACATTACTCCCATGGATGAAACTCGGCATGGTGCCTGTTGTGTTCAATCCCCATGCAATTTTTGTGTTTCATCAACACTCAGAAGCCCTACAGATTACAGATTGCCTCCAGATGTGCTTCGGAAAATTCTACTGGTCTTCCAGGGAACGATCAAAGCGGAGACAATTTGGGACATCACTGCCATGGAGAAAAGACCGCATGGTGCCGGTTGTACTCAATCCCGATGTAATTTCTGTGTTTCATCAACACTTTGAAGGTCCACAGATTACAGAATGCCACCAGATGTACTTCGGAAACTACTACTGGTATCCCAGGGAACGATCAAATCGTGGACAGTTTGAGACGTTACTCCCATGGTGAAAAATCTGCATGGTGCCTGTTTTATTCAATCCCAATGCAATTTCTGTGTTTCATCAAGACTCAGAAGGTCCACAGATTACAGAATGCCACCAGACATGTTTCGGAAACTACCACTGGTCTTCCAGGGATTGATCAAAGCGTAGACAGTTTGAGACATTACTCCCATGGAGGAAAGTCCGCATGGTGCCTCTTGTATTCACCCCGGTGCAATTTCTGTGTTTCATCTTCACTCTGAAGGACCACAGATTACAGAATGCTTCCAGGTGTGCTTCGGAAACTACTACTGGACTTCCAGGGAACGATCAAAGCGTAGACAGTTTGAGACATTACTCCCATGGAGAATTGTTCGCATGTTGCCTGTTGTACTCAATCACGATGCAATTTCTGTGTTTCATGAACATTCTTAAAGTCCACAGATTTCAGAATGCATCGAGGGTTGATTCGGAAACTGCTACTGGTCTTCGAGGGAACGATCTAAGCGTCGACAGTTTGAAACATTACTCCCATGGAGGAAAGTTGGCATGTTGCCGCTTGTATTCAATCCCGATGCAATTTCTGTGTTTCATCAACATTCAGCAGCTCCACAGATTACAGAATGCCTCCAGATGTGATTCGGAAACTTCTACTGGTCTTCCAGGGAACGATCAGAGCATAGACAGTTTGAGACATTACTCCCATGGAGAAATGTCTTCATGGTGCATGTTGTATTCAAACCCTATGCAATTTCAGTGTTTCATCAACACTCTGAAGGTCCACAGATTATAGAATGCGTCCAGATGTGCTTCGGAAACTACTGCTGGTTTTCCAGGGATCGACAAAGTACAGACCGTCTGAGACATTAATGCCATGGAGAAAAGTCTGCATGGTGCCTGTTGTATTCAATCCCGATGCAATTTCTGTGTTTCATCAACACTCTGAATGTCCACTGATTACATAATGCCTCCAGGTGTGCTTCGGAAACTACTACTGATCTCCCTGGAAAGATCAAAGCGTAGACAGATTGAGACATTACTCGATTGGAGAAATATCCACATGGTTGATGTTTTATCGATCCCGATGCAATATATGTGTTTCATCAACACTCAGACGGTCCACAGATTACAGAATGCCTCCAGATGTGCATCCGAGACAACAACTGGTCTTCCAGGGAAAGATCAAATTGTAGACAGTTTGAGAAATCCCTTTCATGGAGAAAACTCCGCATGGTAGATGTTGAATTCAATCTCGATGCAATTTCTGTGTTTCATCAACTATCTGAACATCCACACATTTCAGAATGCCTCCAGATGTGGTTCTAAAACCTCTACTGGTCTCCTAGTAATCGATCAAAGCATAGACAGTTTGAGACATTACTCCCATGGAGAAAAGTCGGCATGGTGCCTGTTGTATTCAATCCCCATGCAATTTCTGTGTTTCATCAACACTCAGAAGCCCCACAGATTACAGAATGCCTCCAGATGTGCTTCGGAAACTACTACTGGTCTTCCTGCGTACGATCAAAGCTTGAACAGTTTGAGACATTACTCCCATGTCGAAAAGTCCACATGGTGCCTGTGTATTAAATCCCGATGCAATTTCTGTGTTCCATCAACACTCTGAAAGTCCACAGATTACAGAATGCCTCCAGATGTGCTTCGGAAACTACTACTGGTCTTCCAGGGAACGATCAAAGCGGAGACAGTTTGAGACATTACTCCCATGGAGGAAAAGTCTGCATGGTTCCTGTTGTATTCAGCCCGGTGCAATTTCTGTGTTTTATCAACACTCTGAAGGTCCACAGGTTACAGAATGACACCAGATGTGCTTCGGAAACTACTACAGGTCTTAAAGGGAATGTTCAAAGCGTAGACAGTTTGAGACATTACTCCCATGGATAAAAGTAGGCATGGTGCCTGTTGTATTCAATCCCCATGCAAGTTTTGTGTTTCATCAACACTCAGAAGCCCTACAGATTACAGATTGCCTCCAGATGTGCTTCGGAAAATTCTACTGGTCTTCCAGGGAACGATCAAAGCGGAGACAATTTGGGACATCACTGCCATGGAGAAAAGACCGCATGGTGCCGGTTGTACTCAATCCCGATGTAATTTCTGTGTTTCATCAACACTCTGAAGGTCCACAGATTACAGAGTGCCACCAGATGTACTTCGGAAACTACTACTGGTATCCCAGGGAACGATCAAATCGTGGACAGTTTGAGACGTTACTCCCATGGTGAAAAATCTGCATGGTGCCTGTTTTATTCAATCCCAATGCAATTTCTGTGTTTCATCAACACTCAGAAGGTCCACAGATTACAGAATGCCACCAGACGTGCTTCGGAAACTACCACTGGTCTTCCAGGGAGCGATCAAAACGTAGACAGATTGAGACATTACTCCCATGGAGGAAAGTCCGCATGGTGCCTCTTGTATTCACCCCGGTGCAATTTATGTGTTTCATCAACACTCTGAAGGTCCACAGATTACAGAATGCCTCCAGGTGTGCTTCGGAAACTACTACTGGACTTCCAGGGAACGATCAAAGCGTAGAGAGTTTGAGACATTACTCCCATGGAGAATTGTTCGCATGTTGATTGTTGTACTCAATCACGATGCAATTTCTGTGTTTCATGAACATTCGTAAAGTCCACAGATTACAGAATGCATCGAGGGTTGATTCGGAAACTGCTACTGGTCTTCGAGGGAACGATCTAAGCGTCGACAGTTTGAGACATTACTCCCATGGAGGAAAGTTGGCATGTTGCCGCTTGTATTCAATCCCGATGCAATTTCTGTGTTTCATCAACATTCAGAAGCTCCACAGATTACAGAATGCCTCCAGATGTGATTCGGAAACCTCTACTGGTCTTCCAGGGAACGATCAGAGCATAGACAGTTTGAGACAATAATCCCATGAAGAAAAGTTCGCATAGTGCCTGTTGTATTCAATCCCGATGCAATTTCTGTGTTTCATACACATTCTGAAAGTCCACAGATTACAAAATGCATCCAGCTGTGCTTCGGAAAATACTACTGGTGTCCCAGGAAAGATAAAAGCGAACACAGTTTGAGACATTAATCGATTGGAGAAAAAATTACATGGTGGATGTTGTATTCAATCCCGAGGCAGTATATGTGTTTCATCAACACTCAGAGAGTTCACAGATTACAGAGTAGCTCCAGATGTGCATCCGAGACATCAACTGTTCTTCCAGGGAGAGATCAAATTGTAGACAGTTTGAGACATCCCTATCATGGAGAAAACTCCGCATGGTGACTGTCGTATTCAATCGCGATGAAATTTCTGTGTTTCATCAACACTCTGAATGTCCACAAATTACAGAATGCCTCCAGGTGTTCTTCGGAAACTACTAGTGGTCTCCCAGGAAATATCAAAATGGAGACAGTTTGAGAAATTACTCCCTTGGAGAAAAATCCGCATGGTGGATGTTGAATTGAATCTCGATGCAATTTCTGTGATTTATCAACACTCAGAACATCCACACATTTCAGAATGATTCCAGACGTGGTTCTAAAACTGCTACTGGTCTCCCAGGAATCGATCAAAGCGTAGGCACTTTGAGACATTACTCCCATGGAGAAAAGTCTGCATGGTGCCTGTTGTATTCAATCCCATTGCAGTGGCTGTGTTTCATCTACACTCCGATGTTCCATAGATTACAGAATGCCTCCAGATGTGCTTCGGAAACTACTACTGGTCTTCCTGCGTACGATCAAAGCTTAGACAGTTTGAGACATTACTCCCATGTCGAAAAGTCCACATTGTGCCTGTTGTATTAAATCCCGATGCAATTTCTGTGTTTCATCAACACTGTGAAGGTCCACAGATTACAGAATGCCACGAGATGTGTTTCGGAAACTACTACTGGTCTTCCAGGGAACGATCAAAGCAAAGACACTTTGAGACATTACTCCCATGGTGAAAAGTCCGCATGAGCCTGTTGTATTAATCCCCATGCAATTTCAGTGTTTTACCAACACTCTGAAGGCCCACAGATTACAGAATGCCTCCAGATGTGCTTCGGAAAACACTACTGGTCTCCCAGGAAAGATCCAAGCGGAGACAGATTGAGACATTACACCCTCGGAGAAAAATCCGCATGGTGGATGTTGAATTCAATCTCGATGCAATTTCTATGTTTCATCAACACTCAGAAGGCCCACAGAATACAGAATGCCTCCAGATGTGATTCAGAAACTACTACTGGTCTCCCAGGAATCGATCAAAGCGTAGACAATTTGAGACATTACTCGCATATAGAAAAGTCTGCATGGTGCCTGTTGTATTCAATCCCATTGCAGTTCCTGTGTTTCATCTACACTCTGATGTACCATAGATTACAGAATGCATCCAGATGTGCTTCGGAAACTACTACTGGTCTTCCTGCGTACGATCAAAGCTTAGACAGTTTGAGACATTACTCCCATGTCGAAAAGTCCACATAGTGCCTGTTGTATTAAATCCCAATGCAATTTCTGTGTTTCATCAACAATGCGAAGGTCCACAGATTACAGAATGCCTCTAGATGTGCTTCGGAAACTTATACTGGTCTTCCAGGGAACGATCTAAGCGAAGATAGTTTGAGACATTACTCCCATGGAGAAAAGTCGGCATGGTGCCTGTTGTATTCAATCCCGATGCAATTTCTGTGTTTCATCAGTTCTCAGAAGCTCCACAGTTTACAGAATGCCTCCAGATGTGATTCGGTAACTACCACTGGTCTTCGAGGGAACGATCAAAGAGTAGACAGTTCAATGCACTACTCCCATAGATAAAATTCCGCATGGTGACTGTTGTATTAATCCTCATGCAATTTCTGTGTTTCATCAACACTCTGAAGGTCCACAGATTACAGAATGCCACCAGATGTGTTTGGGAAACTACTACTGGTCTTCCAGGGAACGATCAAAGCAAAGACACTTTGAGACATTACTCCCATGGTGAAAAGTCCGCATGAGCCTGTTGTATTAATCCCCATGCAATTTCAGTGTTTCATCAACACTCTGTAGGTCCACAGATTACAAAATGCCACCAGATGTGTTTCGGAAACTACTACTGGTCTTCCAGGGAACGATCAAAGCATAGACAGTTTGAGGCAATATTCCCACGGAGAAAAGTCCGCATTGTGTCTGTTGTATTGAATCCCAATCTAATTTCTGTGTTTCATCAACATTCTGAAACTCCACAGATTACACAATGCATCCAGATGTGCTTCGGAAACTACTACTGGTCTTCCAGGGAACGATCAAATCGTGGACAGTTTGAGACATTACTCGCATTGAGAAAAGTCTGCATGGTACCTGTTGTATTCAATGCCATTGCAATTCCTGTGTTTCATCTACACTCTGAAGGTCCTTAGATTACAGAAGGCCTCCAGATGTACTTCTTAAACTACTACTGGTCTTCCTGCGTACGATCAAAGCGTAGACAGTTTGAGACATTACTCCCATGTGGAAAAGTACGCATGGTGCCTGTTGTATTAAATCGCGATGCAATTTTTGTGTTTCATCAACACTCAGAAGCTTCACAGATTACAGAATGCCTCCAGATGTGCTTCTGAAACTGCTACTGGTCTCCCAGGACTCGATCAAAGCGTAGACAGTATTAGACATTACTCCCATGGAGAAATGTCTGCACGGTGCCTGTTGTATTCATTAGCGATGCTATTTCTATGTTTCATCAACACTCTGAAAGTGAACAAATTACAGCAGCCCCTAGATGTGCTGCGGAAACTGCAACTGGTCTTCCAGGAATCGATGAAAGTATTGACTGTTTGAGAAATTAGTCCCATGGAGAAAATACCGCATGGTGCCGGTTGTATTCAATCCCGATGCAATATCTGTGTTTCTATCGACACTCTGAAGGTCCACAGATTACAGAATGCCTCAAGGTGTGCTTCGGAAACTAGTACTGATCTTCAGAGAACGATCAAAGCGTAGACAGTTTAAGACATTACTTCCATGTAGAAATGTCCGCATGTTGCCTGTTGTATTCAATTCCGATGCAATATCTGTGTTTCTTTCACATTCTGAAAGTTCACAGAATATAGAATGCATCCCGGTGTGCTTCGGAAACTAGTACTGGTCTCAAAGGAATCGATCAAAGCGTATACAGTGTGAGACATTACTCCCATGGAGAAAAGTCTGCTATTTTACTGTTGCATTGAATCCCGATGAGATTAGTGTGTGTCATTAACACTCTGATGGTCCATAGATTACAGAACGCCTTTAGATGTTCTTCGGAAACTACTATTGGTCTTCTAGGTACGATCAAATCGTAGACTGTTTGAGACATTACTCCCATTGAGAAAAGGCTGCATGCTGATTGTTGTATTCATTTCCGATGCAATTTCTGTGTTTCATCAACACTCTGAAGGTCCACAGATTACATAATGCCTCCAGATGGGCTTCGGGAACCACAACTGGTCTTCCATGGAACGATCAAGGCGTAGACAGTTTGAGACATTACTCCCATGGAGTGAAGTCCACATGGTGCCTGTTGTATTCAATCCCGATGCAATTTCTGTGTTTCATCAACACTCTGAAGGTCCACAGATAACAGAATGCCTCCAGATGTGCTTCTAAGGCTACTACTGGTCCTCCAGGGAACGATCGAAACGTAGACAGTTTGAGACATCACTCTCATCGAGAAAAGTCGGCATGGTGCCTGTTGTATTCAATCCCGATGCAATTTCTGTGTTTCATCAGTACTCAGAAGCTCCACAGTTTACAGAATACCTCCAGATGTGATTTGGAAACTACCACTGGTCTTCGAGGGAACGATCAAAGTGTAGACAGTTTAATGCACTACTCCCATAGATAAAAGTCCGCATGGTGCCTGTTGTATTAATCCCCATGCATTTTCTGTGTTTCATCAACACTCAGAAGCTTCACATATTACAGAATGCCTCCAGATGTGCTTCTGAAACTGCTACTGGTCTCCCAGGACTCTATCAAAGCGTAGACAGTATTAGACATTACTCCCATGGAGAAATGTCTGCACGGTGCCTGTTGTATTCATTAGCGATGCTATTTCTATGTTTCATCAACACTCTGAAAGTCCACAAATTACAGAATGCAACTAGATGTGCTTCGGTAACTACAACTGGTCTTCCAGGAATCGATCAAAGTATTGACTGTTTGAGAAATTAGTCCCATGGAGAAAATACCGCATGGTGCCGGTTGTATTCAATCCCGATGCTATTTCTGTGTTTCTATCGACACTCTGAAGGTCCACAGATTACAGAATGCCTCAAGGTGTGCTTCGGAAACTAGTACTGATCTTCTGAGAACGATCAAAGCGTAGACAGTTTAAGACATTACTTCCATGTAGAAATGTCCGCATGTTGCCTGTTGTATTCAATTCCGATGCAATATCTGTGTTTCTTCAACATTCTGAAAGTCCACAGAATACAAAATGCATCCAGGTGTGCTTCGAAAACTAGTACTGGTCTCCCAGGAATCGATCAAAGCGTATCCAGTTTGAGACATTACTCCCATGGAGAAAAGTCTGCTATTTTACAGTTGTATTGAATCCCGATGAAATTAGTGTGTGTCATTAACACTCTGATGGTCCATAGATTACAGAACGCCTTTAGATGTTCTTTGGAAACTACTATTGGTCTTCTAGGTACGATCAAATCGTAGACTGTTTGAGACATTACTCCCATTGAGAAAAGGCTGCATGCTGATTGTTGTATTCATTTCCGATGCAATTTCTGTGTTTCATCAACACTCTGAAGGTCCACAGATTACATAATGCCTCCAGATGGGCTTCGGGAACCACAACTGGTCTTCCAGGGAACGATCGAAGCGTAGATAGTTTGAGACATCACTCTCATCGAGAAAAGTCAGCATGGTGCCTGTATTCAATCACGATGCAATTTCTGTGTTTCATCAACACTCTGAAGGTAAACAGATTACAGAATGCCTCCAGAAGTGGTTCGGAAAGTAATACTAATACCCCAGGAATCGATCAAATCGTACAAACTTTGAGACATTACTCCCATGCAGAAAAGTCAATATGGTGCCTGTTGTAATCAATTCCGATGCATTTGATGTGTTTCATGAACACTCTGAAGGTCCACAGATTTCAGAATGCCCCCAGATGTGATTCGGAAACTAATACTGGTCTTCCAGGCAACGATCAAAGCGTAGACAGGTTGAGACATTACTCCCATGGTGAAAAGTGCACATGGTGAATGTTGTATTCAAGCCCGATGGAATTTTCGGGTTTCATCAACACTCTGAAGGTCCACAGATTACATAATGCCTCCAGATGAGCTTCGGAAACTCTTACTGGTCTTGCAGAGTACGATCAAACCGGAGACAGTTTGAGACATTACTCCCATTGAGAAAAGTCTGCCTGGTGCCCGTTGTATTCATTCCCGATGCAATTTCTGTGTTTCATCAACACTCTGATATTCCGCAAATTACAGAATGCCCCTTGATGTGCTTCGGAAACTACAACTGGTCTTCCAGGAATCGATCAAAGCGTAGACAGTTTGAGACATTACTCCCAATCAGAAAAGTCTGCATGGTGCCTGTTGTATTCAATCCCGATGCAATTTCTGTGTTTCATCAACACTCTGAAGGTCCACAGATTACAGAATGCCTCCAGATGTGCTTCGGAAACTAATACTGTTCTTCCAGGGAACGATCAAAACGTAGACAGTTAGAGACATTACTCCCAAGGAGAAATGTCCGCATGGTGACTGATGTATTCAATCCCGATGCAATTTCTGTGTTTCATCAAAATTCTAAAAACGTCCAAATATTACAGAATGCCTCCGGGCGTGCTTCGGAAACTACTACTGGTCTTCCAGGGAACGATCAAAGCGTAGACAGTTTGAGACAATACTCCCATTGAGAAAAGTCTGCATGGGGCCAGTTGTATTCATTCCCGATGCCATTTCTGTGTTTTATCAACACTCTGCAGTTCCACAGATTACAGAATGCCTCCAGATGAGCTTCGGAAACTCTTACTGGTCTTGCAGAGTACGATCAAACCGGAGACAGTTTGAGACATTACTCCCATGGTGAAAAGTCCACATGGTGAATGTTGTATTCAAGCCCGATGGAATTTTCGTGTTTCATCAACACTCTGAAGGTCCACAGAGTACAGAATCCCCCCAGATGGGCTTCGGAAACTTTTACTGTTCTTCCAGGAGTCGATCAGAGCGTAGACCGTTTGAGACAATACTCCCATGGATAAAAGTCCGCATGGTGTCTGTTGTATTCAATCCTGATGCAATTTCTGTATTTCATCAACACTCTTAAGGTCCACAGATTATAGAATGACTCCAGACGTGCTTCGGAAACTACTACTGATCTCCCAGTATCGATCAAAACGTAGGCAGTTTGAGACATTACTCCCATGGAGAAAAGTACTTACGGTTCCTGTTGTATTCAATCCCGATGCAATTTCTGTGTTTCATCAACACTCGGAAAGTATACAGATTACAGAATGCCTCCAGATGTGCTTCGGAAACTACTACTGGTCTTCCACTAATTGATCAAAGCGTATACAGTCTGAGACAATACTCCCATGGAGAAGTGTCGGCATGGTGCCTGTTGTATTCAATCCCAATGCAATTTCTGTGTTTCATCAATACAATGAAGGTCCACAGATTACAGAGTGCCACAAGATGTCCTTCGGAAAATACTACTGGTCTTCCAGGAATCGATCAATGCGTAGACAGTTTGAGACATTACTCCCATGGAGAAAAGTCCGCATGGTGAATGTTGTATTCAAGCCCGAAGGAATTTTCGTGTTTCATCAACACTCTGAAGGTCCACAGATTACAGAATCCTTCCAGATGTGCTTCGGAAACTTATACTGCTCTTCCAGGAGTCGAGCATATCGTAGACAGTTTGAGACATTACTCCCACGGAGAATAACCTGCATGGTGCCTGTTTTATTCAATCCTCTTGCAATGTCTTTGTTTCATCAACATTCTGAAGGTCCACAGAATACAGAATGCCTCCAGATGTGCTTCGCAAACTACTACTGGTCTTCCAGGGAACGATCAAAGCGTAGACAGTTTGAGACATTACTCCCATGGAGAAATTTTCGCATGGCTCCTGTTGTATTCAATCCCAATGCAATTTCTGTGTGTCATCAACACTCTGAAGATATATAGACTACAGAATGCCTCCAGATGTGCTTCGGAAACTACTACTGGTCTTCATGGAAACTTCCAAAGCGTAGACAGTTTTAAACATTACTTTCATGGAGAAAATTATGCATTGTGCCTGTTGTATTCATTCCCGATGCAATTTCTGTGTTTCATCAACACTCTGAATGTCCACAGAATACAGAATGCCCCTAGATGTGCTTCGGAAACTACAACTGGTCTTCCAGGAATCGATCAAAGCGTAGACAGTATGAGACATTACTCCCATGCAGAAAAGTCTGCATAGTGCCTGTTGTATTTTGTCCCGATGCATTTTCTGTAATTCATCAACTCTCTTTAGTTCCAGAGATTACAGAATGCCTCCATATGTGCTTCGGAAACTACCACTAGTCTTCCAGGGGACGATCAAAGCATAGACCTTTTGAGACAATACCCCCATGGAGAAAAGTCCGCATGGGCCCTGTTGTATTCAATCCCGATGCCATTACTGTGTGTCATCAACATTCTAAAAATGTCCACAGATTACTGAATGCCTCCAGGCGTGCTTCGATAACTACTACTGGTCTTCCATTTAACGATCAAAGCGTAGACAGTTTGAGACAATACTGACATGGAAAAAAATCTGCATGGTACCTGTTGTATTCAATCCCGATGCAATTTCTGTGTTTCATCAACACTCTGATGGTCCTCAGATTACAGAACGCCTCCAGATATGCTTCGGAAACTACTATTGGTTTTCCAGGTAACGATCGAATCGTAGGCTGTTTGAGACATTACTCCCATTGAGAAAAGTCTGCATGGTGCCAGTTGTATTCATTCCCGATGCAATTTCTGTGTTTCATCGACACACTGAAGGTACACAGTTTACAGAATGCCTACAGATGTGCTTCGGAAACTAATACTGGTATCCCAGGTATCGATCAGAGCGTAGACAGTTTGAGACATTACTCTCACGTAGAAAAGTCCGCATGGGGCCTGTTGTATTCATCCCGATGCAGTTTCTGTGTTTCATCAAAACTCTGAAGGTCCACAGATTACAGAATGCCTCCAGATGTGCTTGGGAAGCTACTACTTGTCCTCTAGGGATAGATCAAAGCGTACTCAGTTTGAGACATAACTCCCATGGATAAAAGTCCGCTTAGTCTCTTTTGTATTCAATCCCGATGCAATCTCTGTGTTTCATCAACACTCTGAAGGTCGTCAGATTTCAGAATGCCTCCAGATGTGCTTCGGAAACTACTACAGGTCTTCCAGGGAACGATCAAAGTTTTGACAGTTTCAGACACTACTCGGATGGAAAAAGTCCGCATGGTGCCTGTTGCATTCAATCCCGATGCAATTTCTGTGTTTCATCAACCCTCTGAAGGTCCAGAGATTATATAATGCCACCAGATGTGCTTCAGAAGCTACTACTGGTCTTCCAGTCAACGACCAAATCGTAGACAGTTTGAGACATTACTACCATGTAGAAAAGTACGCATGGTGCCTGTTGTATTCAAACCCGATGCAATTTCGGTGTTCATCAACACTCCGATGGACCACAGATTGCAGAGTGCTTCCAGATGTGCTTCGCAAACTACTACTTGTCCTCCAGTAATAGATCAAAGCGTAGACAGTTTGAGACAAAACTCCCAAGGATAAAAGTCCGCATTGTGCTTCTTGTTTTCAATCCCGATGCAATTTCTGTCTTTCATCAACACTCTGAAGGTCCACATATTACGGAATGCCTCCAGATGTGCTTCTGAAACTACTAGTGGTCTCCCTGGGAACAATCAAAGCGCAGACAGTTTGAGACATTACTCCCATGGGGAAAAGTCCGCATGGTGCCTGTTGCATTCAATCCCGATGCAATTTCTGTGTTTCATCAACACTGTGAAGGTCTTCAGGTTACAGAATGCCTCCAGATGTGCATAGGAAAGTACTACTGGTCTTCACGGAATTGATCAAAGCGTAGACAGTTTGAGACATTACTCCCATGGAGAAAAGTCCGCTTGGTGTCATTTGTTTTCAATCCCAATGCAATCACTGTGTTTCATCAACACTCTGAAGGTCCGCAGATTACAGAATGCCTCCAGATATGCATCGGAAACTACTACTGCTCTCTTGGAACCGATCAAAGAGTAGACAGTTTGAGAGATTACTCAAATGGAGAAAAGTCTGCATTGTGCCTGTTGTATTCATTACCGATGGAATTTCTGTGTTTCACAAACACTTCGAAGCTCCACAGATTACAGGATGCCTCCATATGTGATTCGGAAACTACTACTTGTCTTCCAGGGAACGATCAAATTGTAGATAGTTCCAGACACTACTCGCATGGAAAAAGTCAGCATGGTGCCTGTTGTATTCAATCCCCATGCAACTTCTGTGTTTCATCAACACTCTGAAGGTCCACAGATTACAGAATGCCTCCAGATGTGCCTTGTAAACTACTACTGGTCTTCCAGGGTACGACCAAAGCGTAGAGGGATAGAGACATTACTCCCATGAAGAAAAGTCCGCATGGTGCCTGTTGTATTCAAACCCGATTCAAATGTCTGTGTTTCATCAACTCACTGAACGTCCACAGATTACAGAATGCTTCCAGATGTGCTTCGGTAAATACTTCTGGTCGTCACGGAATCGATCAAAGCGTAGACAGTTTGAGACATTAATCCCATGGAGAAAATTCCGCATGGTGCCTGTTGTATTCAATCTCGATGCAATTTCTGTGTTTCATCAACACTCTGAAGGTCTACAGATTACAGAATGCTTCCAGATGTGTTTGGGGAACTACTACTGGCCTTCCAGGAAACGACCTTAGCGTAGACACTTTTAGACATTACTCCCATAGAGAAAAGTCCGCATGGTGCCTGTTGTATTCATTCCCGATGCAATTTCTGTGTATCATCAACACTTCAAAGCTCAACAGATTACAGAATGCGTACAGATGTGATTCGGAACCTACTACTGCCCTTCCAGGGAACGATCAAAGCGTAGACAGTGTGAGACGTTACACCCATTGAGAAAAGTCTGCATGGTGCCTCTGGTATTCAATCCTGAAGCAATTTCTGTGTTTCATCAACACTCTGAAGGTCCACTGATTACAGAATGCCTCCAGATGCTCTTCGGAAACTAATGCTGGTCTTTTATGGAACGATCAAAGCGTAGACAGTTTGAGGCATTACTCCCATCGAGAAATGACCGCATGGTGCCTTTTGTATTCAATCCCGATGCAATTTCTGTGTTTCATCAACACTATGAAGGTCCACAGATTACCGAATGTCTCCATATTAGCTTTCGTAACTACTACTGGTCTTCCAGGGAACGATCAAATCGTAGACAGTTTGAAACATTACTCCGATGGGGAAAATTCAGCATGGTGCCTGTTGTATTCAATCCCAATGCAATTTCTGTGTATCATCAACACTCTGAAGATATACAGATTACAGAGTGCCTCCAGATGTGCTTAGGAAACTACTACTGGTCTTCACGGAATCGATCAAAGCGTAGACAGTTTAAGACATTACTCCCATGGAGAAAAGACCGCTTGGTGTCATTTGTATTCAATCCCGATGCAATCTCTGTGTTTAATCAACACTCTGAAGGTCCGCAGATTACAGAAAGCCTCCAGATGTGTTTCGGAAACTACTAGTGGCCTTCCAGTAAACGACCAAAGCGTAGACAATTTGAGACATTACTCCCATGGTGAAAAGTCCGCTTGGTTTCATTTGTTTTCAATCCCAATTCAATCTCTGTGGTTCATCAACACTCTGAAGTTCTACAGATTACAGAATCCCTCCAGATGTGTTTGGGGAACTACTACTGCCCTTCCAGGAAACGACCTTAGCGTAGACAGTTTTAGACGTTACTCCCATGGAGAAAAGTCCGCATGGTGAATGTGGTATTCAATCCCGATGCAATTTCTGTGTTTCATCAACACTCAAAAGCTCCACAGATTACAGAATGCCTAAAGATGTGATTCGCAAACTACTACATTTCTTCCAGTGAACGGTCAAAACGTAGACACTTTGAGACATAACTCCCATGGAGAAAAATCCGTATATTGCCTGTTTTATTCAATCCCGATCCAATATCTGTGTTTCATCAACACACTGAAGGTCCACAGATTACAAAACGAGCCCAGATGTGCTTCGGACACTACTACATGTATTCGAGGGAACGATAAAAGCGTAGGTAGTTTGAGACATTACTCCCATTGAGAAAATTCCGCATGGTGCATGTAGTATTCAATACCGATGCTATTTCTGTGTTTCATCAACACTTTGGAAGTCCACAAATTACAGAATGCCTCCAGATGTGCTTCGGAATCTACTACTGGTCTTCCAGGGAACGATCGAAGCGTAGACGGTTTGAGACTTAACTCCCATGGAGAAAAGTCCGCATGGTGCCTATTGTATTCAATCCCGCTGCAATTTCTCTGTTTCATCAACACTCTGAAGGTATACAGATTACAGAATGCCTCCATATGTGCTTCGGAAACTACTACTGGTCTTCCAGGAATCGATCGAAGCGTAGACAGTTTGAGACATTACTCCCATGGATAAAAGCCCGCATGGTGCCTATTGTATTCAATCCCGATGCAATCTCTGTGCTTCATCAACACTCTGAATGTCCACAGATTATAGAATGCCTGAAGATGTGATTCGGAAATTACTACTGGTCTTCCAGGAAACGATCAAAGCGTAGACAGCTTGAGGCATTACTCTTATAGAGAAAAGTCTGCAATGTGCCTCTGATATTCAATCCCGATGCAATTTCTGTGTTTCATCAACTCTCTGAAGGTCCACTGACTACCGAATGCCTGCTGATGCTCTTCGGAAACTAATACTGGTCTGACAGGGGACGATCAAAGCGTAGACAGTTTGAGACATTACCCCCATCGAGAAATGACCGCATGGTGCCTGTTGTATTCAACCCCGATGCAATTTCTGGGTTTCATCAATACTCTGAATGTCCACAGATTACAGAATGACACCAGATGTGCTTCGGAAGCTACTACTGGTCTTCCAGAAATCGATTAAAGCGTGGCCAGTTTGAGACATCGCTCCCAGAGAGAAAAGTCCGAATGGCGTCTGTGGTATTCAATCCCGAAGCATTTTCTGTGTTTCATCATTATTCGGAAGCTACACAGATTACAGAATGCCTCCAGATGTGTTTCGGAAACTACTAATGGCCTTCCAGTAAACGACCAAAGGGTAGACAGTTTTACACATCACTCCCATGGAGAAAAGTCTGCATTGTGCCTCTTGTATTCAATTCCGATGCAATGTCTGTGTTTCATCAACACTCTGAATGTCATCAGATTTCAGAATGCCTCCAGATGTGCTCAGGAAACTACTACTGGTCTTCATGGAATCGATCAAAGCGTAGTCAGTTTCAGACATTACTCCCATGGAGAAAAGTCCACATGGTGCCTGTTGTATTCATTCCCGATGCAATTTCTGTGTATCATCAATACTTCAAAGCTCAACAGATTACCGAATGCCTACAGATATGATTCGGAACCTACTACTGCCCTTCCAGGAAACGATCAAATTGTAGACACTATGACTCACTACCCCCATGGATAAAAGTTCGCATGGTACCTGTTGTATACAATCCCGATGCAATTTCTGTGTTTCATCAATAATCTGAAGGTCCACAGATTACAGAATGCCTCCAGATGTGTTTCGGAATCTACTACTGGTCTTCCAGGGAACGATGAAATCGTAGACAGTTAGAGACATTACTCCCATGGAGAAAAGTCCGCTTGGTGTCATTTGTATTCAATCCCGATGCAATCTCTGTGTTTCATCAACACTCTGAAGGTCCGCAGATTACTGAATCCCTCCAGATCTGTTTCGGAAATTACTACTGTCTCCCACGGAACAATCAAAGCGTAGACAGGTTGTGACATTACTCCCACTGAGAAGAGTCCACATGGTGCATGTTGCATTCAATCCCGATGCAATTTCTGTGCTTCATCAACATTCTAAAGGTCCACAGATTACAGAATGCCTCCAAATGTGCTTCGGTAACTACTACTGTTCTTCCAGCAGTCGATCAAAGCGTAGTCAGTTTGAGACATTACTCCCATGGAGGAAAAACTGCATGGTGCCTGTTGTTCTCAATCCCAATGCAATTTCTGTGTTTCATCAACACTCTGAAGGTCCACAGATTACAGAATGCCTCCAGATGTGCTTCTGAAACAACTACTGGTCTTCCAAAAAACGAACAAAGCGTATACAGTTTGAGACATTACTCCCATGGATAAAAGTTAGCATCGTACATGTTGTATTCAATCGCAATGCCATTTCTGTGTTTCATCAACACTCTAAAAGTCCACAGATTACAGAATGCCTCGAGATGTGTTTCTGAATCTACTCCTGCTCTCCTGGAATCGATCAAAGCGTAGACAGTGTCAGACATTACTCCATGGAGAAAAGTCTGCATGGTTCCTGTAGTATTCAATCCAGATGCAATTTCTGTGTTTCTTCAACACTCTGAAGGTCTACAGATTACAGAATGCCTCCAAATGTGCTTCGGAACCTACCATTGGTCTTCCAGGGATCGATCAAAGAGTAAACAGTTTGAGAAATTAGTCCCCTAGAGAAAAGTCCGCATGGTGCATCTGGTATTCAATCCAGATGCAATTTCAGTGTTTCATCAACACTCTGAAGGTCCACAGATTACAGATGCCTCCAGATGTGCTTCGGAAACTACTACTGTACTTGCAGGGAACGATCAAAACGTAGAAAGTTCGAGACTTTACTCCCATAAAAGAAAGTCCGCTTGGTGCCTGCTCTATTCAATCCCGATGCAACTTATGTGTTTCAACACTCTGAACGTCCACAGATTACAGATGCCCCCAAATGTGCTTCGGAAACTACTACTGGTCTTCCAGGGAACAATCAAAGCGTAGACAGTTTGAGACATCACTCTCATGGAGATAAGTCTGCATGGTGATGTTGTATTCAATTTTGATGCAATGTCTGTGGTTCATCAACACTGTGAAGGTCCACAGATTACTGATGCCTCCAGATATGCTTCGGAAACAGCTACTGTTCTTCCAGGGAACGATCAAAGGGTAGAAAGTTTGAGACACTACTCTCATAAAAAAAAGTCCGCATGGTGCCTGTTGTATTCAATCCCGATGCAACTTATGTGTTTCAACACTCTGAACGTCCACAGCTTACAGATGCTCCCAAATGTGCTTCTGAAACCGCTACTGGTCTTCCAGGGTACGATCAAAGCGTAGACAGTTTGAGGCATTACTCTCATGGAGAAAAGTCCGCATGGTGCCTGTTGTATTGAATTTCGATGCAATTTCTGTGTTTGATCAACACTCTGAAGGTCCACAGATTACAGAATGCCTACAGATGTGCTTCGGAAACTACTACTGGTCTCCCAGGAATCGATCAAATCATAGACAGTTTGAGATATGACTCTCATGGAGAAAAGTCCGCATGGTGCCTATTGTATACAATCCCGATGCAATTTCTGTGTTTCATCAACACTCTGAAGGTCCACAGATGACAGAATGGCTCCAGCTGTGCTTCGGAAACTGCTGCTGGTCTTCCACTGAACGATCAAAGCATAGATAGTTTGAGACATTACTCCCATGCAGAAAAGTCCGCATGGTTCTGTTGTATTCCATCCCGATGCAATTTCTCTGTTTCATCAACACTCTGAAGGTCCACAGATTACAGAATGCCTCCAGATGTGCTTCGGAAACTACTACTGGTCTTCCAGGGAATGATCAAAGCGGAGACAGTTTGAGACATTACTTCTGTTGCGAAAGGTTCGCATGGAGCTGTTGTATTCAATCCCGATGCAATTTGTGGGTTTCAGCAACACACTCAAGGTCCACAAATTACGGAGTGCCTCCAGATGTGCTTTGGAAAATACTACTGGTCTTCCAGGGAACGATCAGGGCGTAGTCAGTTTTAGACATTACTCCAATGGAGAAAAGTTCGCATCGTGCCTGTTGTATTCAATCCTGATGCAATTTCTGTGATTCATCAACACCCTGAAGTTCCACAGATAATAAAGTGCTTACAGATGTGCTTCGGAAACTACTACTGGTCTTCCAGGGAACGATCAAAGTGTAGACACTGGGAGGCACTACTCCCATGGAGAAAAGCCCGCATGGTGCCTGTTGTATCCAATCCCGATGCAATTTCTGTGTCTCATCAACACTCTGAATGTCCAATGATTACAAAATTCTTCCAGATGTGCTAGGAAGCTGCTACTGGTCTTCGAGGAATCGATCAGGACATAGACAGTTTGACACATTACTCCCATGGAGAAAAGTCCGCATGATGGCTGTTGTACTAACTCCCGATGCAATTTCTGTGTTTCATCAACACTCTGAAGGTCCACAGATTACAGAATGCCTTCAGATGTGCTTCGGAAACTACTACTGGTCTTCCAGGGAACGATCAAAGCGTAGACAGTTTGAGATATTACTCCCATGGAGAAAAGTCCGCATGGTGCCTGTTGCATTAAATCCCGATGCAATTTCTGTGTATCATCAACACTTTGGAGGTCCACAGGTTACAGAATGGCTAGAGCTGTGGTTCGGAAACCTCTACTGGTCTTCCAGTGAATGATCAAAGCGTAGATAGTTTGAGACATTACTCCCACGGAGAAAAGTCCGCATCGTGCCTGTTGTATTCAATCGTGATGCAATTTCAGTGTTTCATCAACACCCTGAAGTTCCACAGATAATAAAGTGCTTACAGATGTGCTTCGGAAACTACTACTGGTCTTCCAGGGACCGATCAAAGTGAAGACAGTTTGAGACATTAGTCCCATGGAGAAAGTCAGCAGTGTGCCTGTTGTATACAATCCCGATGCAATTCCTGTGTTTCATCAAACCTCTGAAGGTCCACAGATTACAGATACCCCCAAACGTGCTTCGCAAACTACTACTGGGCTTCCAGGGAACGATGTAAGCGTAGACAGTTAGAGACATTAATCCCATGGAGAGAAGTCCGCATGGTGACGGTTTATTCAATCCCGATGCAATTTATGTGTTTCGTCAACGCTCTGACGGTCCACAGTTTACGGAATGCTTCCAGATGTGCTTCGGATACTACTACAGGCCTTCCAGGGAACGATCAAAGCGTAGACAGTTTGAGACATTACTCTCATGGAGAAAAGTCCGCATGGTGCTGATGTATTGAATCTCGATGCAATTTCTGTGTTTCATCAACACTCTGAAGGTCCACAGATTACAGAATGCCTCCAGATGTGCTTCGGAAACTACTACTGGTCTTCCAGGGAACAATCAAAGTGTAGACAGTTTGGGACATTAGTCCCATGGAGAAAAGTCCGCAGTGTGCCTGTTGTATACAATCCCGATGCAATTTCTGTGTTTCATCAACACTCTGAAGGTCTACAGATTACAGATACCCCCAAATGTGCTTCGGAAACTACTACTGGTCTTCCAATGAACGATCTAAGCGTAGACAGTTAGAGACATTAGACCCATGGAGACAGGTCCACATGCTGACTGTTGTATTCAATCCCGATGCAATTTATGTGTTTCGTCAACACTCTGACGGTCAACAGTTTACGGAATACTTCTAGATGTGCTTCGGAAACTACTACAGGCATTCCAGGGAACGATCAAAGCGTAGACAGTTTGAGACATTACTCTCATGGAGAAATGTCCGCATGGTTCTGTTGTATTGAATCTCGATGCAATTTCTGTGTTTCATCAACACTCCGAAGGTCCACAGATTACAGAATGCCTCCAGATGTGCTTCGGAAACTACTACTGGCCTCCCAGGGAACGATCAAAGCGGAGACAGTTTGAGCCATTAATTCCATGTCGAAAAGTTCGCATTATTCTGTTGTATTCAATCCCGATGCAATTTCTGTGTTTCATCAACACTCTGAAGGTCCACAAATTACAGAGTGCCTCCAGATGTGCTTCAGAAAATACTACTGGTTTTCGATTGAACGATCAGGGGGTAGACAGTTTGAGACATTACTCCCATGGAGGAAAGTCCGCATGGTGCCTGTTGTATTCAATCCCGATGCAATTTCAGTGTTTCATCAACACTCTGAAGTTCCACAGATAACAGAGTGCCTCCAGATGTGCTTCTGAAACCGCTACTGGTCTTCCAGGGTACGATCAAAGCGTAGACAGTTTGAGACATTACTCTCATGGAGAAAAGTCCGAATGGTGCCTGTTGTATTGAATTTCGATGCAATTTCTGTGTTTGATCAACACTCTGAAGGTCCACAGATTACAGAATGCCTACAGATGTGCTTCGGAAACTACTACTGGTCTCCCAGGAATCGATCAAATCATAGACAGTTTGAGATATGACTCCCATGGAGAAAAGTCCGCATGGTGCCTATTGTATACAATCCCGATGCAATTTCTGTGTTTCATCAACACTCTGAAGGTCCACAGATGACAGAATGGCTCCAGCTGTGCTTCGGAAACTGCTGCTGGTCTTCCACTGAACGATCAAAGCATAGATAGTTTGAGACATTACTCCCATGCAGAAAAGTCCGCATGGTGCCTGTTGTATTCCATCCCGATGCAATTTCTCTGTTTCATCAACACTCTGAAGGTCCACAGATTACAGAATGCCTCCAGATGTGCTTCGGAAACTACTACTGGTCTTCCAGGGAATGATCAAAGCGGAGACAGTTTGAGACATTACTTCTGTTGCGAAAGGTTCGCATGGAGCTGTTGTATTCAATCCCGATGCAATTTGTGGGTTTCAGCAACACACTCAAGGTCCACAAATTACAGAGTGCCTCCAGATGTGCTTTGGAAAATACTACTGGTCTTCCAGGGAACGATCAGGGCGTAGTCAGTTTTAGACATTACTCCCATGGAGAAAAGTTCGCATCGTGCCTGTTGTATTCAATCCTGATGCAATTTCTGTGATTCATCAACACCCTGAAGTTCCACAGATAATAAAGTGCTTACAGATGTGCTTCGGAAACTACTACTGGTCTTCCAGGGAACGATCAAAGTGTAGACACTGGGAGGCACTACTCCCATGGAGAAAAGTCCGCATGGTGCCTGTTGTATCCAATCCCGATGCAATTTCTGTGTCTCATCAACACTCTGAATGTCCAATGATTACAAAATTCTTCCAGATGTGCTTGGAAGCTGCTACTGGTCTTCGAGGAATCGATCAGGACATAGACAGTTTGACACATTACTCCCATGGAGAAAAGTCCGCATGATGGCTGTTGTACTAACTCCCGATGCAATTTCTGTGTTTCATCAACACTCTGAAGGTCCACAGATTACAGAATGCCTCCAGATGTGCTTCGGAAACTACTACTGGTCTTCCAGGGAACGATCAAAGCGTAGACAGTTTGAGATATTACTCCCATGGAGAAAAGTCCGCATGGTGCCTGTTGCATTAAATCCCGATGCAATTTCTGTGTATCATCAACACTTTGGAGGTCCACAGGTTACAGAATGGCTAGAGCTGTGGTTCGGAAACCTCTACTGGTCTTCCAGTGAATGATCAAAGCGTAGATAGTTTGAGACATTACTCCCATGGAGAAAAGTCCGCATCGTGCCTGTTGTATTCAATCGTGATGCAATTTCAGTGTTTCATCAACACCCTGAAGTTCCACAGATAATAAAGTGCTTACAGATGTGCTTCGGAAACTACTACTGGTCTTCCAGGGACCGATCAAAGTGAAGACAGTTTGAGACATTAGTCCCATGGAGAAAGTCAGCAGTGTGCCTGTTGTATACAATCCCGATGCAATTCCTGTGTTTCATCAACACTCTGAAGGTCCACAGATTACAGATACCCCCAAATGTGCTTCGCAAACTACTACTGGGCTTCCAGGGAACGATGTAAGCGTAGACAGTTAGAGACATTAATCCCATGGAGAGAAGTCCGCATGGTGACGGTTTATTCAATCCCGATGCAATTTATGTGTTTCGTCAACGCTCTGACGGTCCACAGTTTACGGAATGCTTCCAGATGTGCTTCGGATACTACTACAGGCCTTCCAGGGAACGATCAAAGCGTAGACAGTTTGAGACATTACTCTCATGGAGAAAAGTCCGCATGGTGCTGATGTATTGAATCTCGATGCAATTTCTGTGTTTCATCAACACTCTGAAGGTCCACAGATTACAGAATGCCTCCAGATGTGCTTCGGAAACTACTACTGGTCTTCCAGGGAACGATCAAAGTGTAGACAGTTTGGGACATTAGTCCCATGGAGAAAAGTCCGCAGTGTGCCTGTTGTATACAATCCCGATGCAATTTCTGTGTTTCATCAACACTCTGAAGGTCCACAGATTACAGATACCCCCAAATGTGCTTCGGAAACTACTACTGGTCTTCCAATGAACGATCTAAGCGTAGACAGTTAGAGACATTAGACCCATGGAGACAGGTCCACATGCTGACTGTTGTATTCAATCCCGATGCAATTTATGTGTTTCGTCAACACTCTGACGGTCAACAGTTTACGGAATACTTCTAGATGTGCTTCGGAAACTACTACAGGCATTCCAGGGAACGATCAAAGCGTAGACAGTTTGAGACATTACTCTCATGGAGAAATGTCCGCATGGTTCTGTTGTATTGAATCTCGATGCAATTTCTGTGTTTCATCAACACTCCGAAGGTCCACAGATTACAGAATGCCTCCAGATGTGCTTCGGAAACTACTACTGGCCTCCCAGGGAACGATCAAAGCGGAGACAGTTTGAGACATTAATTCCATGTCGAAAAGTTCGCATTATTCTGTTGTATTCAATCCCGATGCAATTTCTGTGTTTCATCAACACTCTGAAGGTCCACAAATTACAGAGTGCCTCCAGATGTGCTTCAGAAAATACTACTGGTTTTCGATTGAACGATCAGGGGGTAGACAGTTTGAGACATTACTCCCATGGAGGAAAGTCCGCATGGTGCCTGTTGTATTCAATCCCGATGCAATTTCAGTGTTTCATCAACACTCTGAAGTTCCACAGATAACAGAGTGCCTCCAGATGTGCTTCGGAAACTTCTACTGGTCTTCCAGGGAGCGATCAAAGTGTAGACAGTTTGAGACATTAGTCCCATGGCGAAAAGTCCGCAGTGTGCCTGTTGTATACAATCCCGATGCAATTTCTGTGTTTTATCAACACTCTGAATGTCAACAGATTACAGATACCCCCAAATGTGCTTCGGAAACTACTACTGGTCTTCCAGGGAACGATCTAAGCGTAGACAGTTAGAGACATTAGACCCATGGAGAGAAGTCCGCATGCTGACTGTTGTATTCAATCCCGATGCAATTTAAGTGTTTCGTCAACACTCTGACGGTCAACAGTTTACGGAATGCTTCTAGATGTGCTTCGGAAACTACTACAGGCATTCCAGGGAACGATCAAAGCGTAGACAGTTTGAGACATTACTCTCATGGAGAAATGCCCGCATGGTGCTGTTATATTGAATATCGATGCAATTTCTGTGTTTCATCAACACTCTGAAGGTCCACAGATTACAGAATGCCTCCAGATGTGCTTCGGAAACTACTACTGGCCTCCCAGGGAACGATCAAAGCGGAGACAGTTTGAGACATTAATTCCATGTCGAAAAGTTCGCATTATTCTGTTGTATTCAATCCCGATGCAATTTCTGTGTTTCATCAACACTCTGAAGGTCCACAAATTACAGAGTACCTCCAGATGTGCTTCAGAAAATACTACTGGTCTTCGATTGAACGATCAGGAGGTAGACTGTTTGAGACATTACTCCCATGGAGGAAAGTCCGCATGGTGCCTGTTGTATTCAATCCCGATGCAATTTCAGTGTTTCATCAACACTCTGAAGTTCCACAGATAACAGAGTGCCTCCAGATGTGCTTCGGAAACTACTACTGGCCTTCCAGGGAACGATCAAAGCGTAGACAGTTTGAGACATTACTCCCATGGAGAAAAGTCCGCATGGTGCCTGTCGCATACAATTCCGATGCAATTTCTGTGTTTCATCAACACTCTGAATGTCCACAGATTACAGTATGGCTCCAGATGTGCTTCGGAAACTACTACTGGTCTTCCAGGTAACGATCAAATCTTAGACAGTTTGAGACATTACTCCCTTTGAGAAAGGTCCGCATGGTGCCAGTTGTATTCAATACCGATGCAATTTTCGTGTTTCATCAACACTCTGAAGGTCCACAGATTACAGAATGCCTCCATATGTGCTTCTTAAACTACTACATGTCTCCCAGGGAACGTTCAAAGCGAAGACAGTTTCAGACATTATTCCCATGGAAAAAAGTCAGCATGGTGCCTGTTATATTCAATCCCGATGCAATTTCTGTGTTTCTTCAACACTCTGAAGGTCCACCGATTAAAGAATGCCTCCAGATGTGCTTCAGAACCTACTCCTGGCATTCCAGGGAAGGATCAAAGCGTTGACAGTTTGAGACATTACTCCCATGGAGAAAAGTCCACATGGTGGCTGTTGTCTTCTTTCCCGAAGCAATTTCTGTGTTTCATCAACACTCTGAAGGTCCACAGATTACAGAATGCCTCCAGATGTGCTTCTGAAACAACTACTGGTCTTCCAAAAAACGAACAAAGCGTATACAGTTTGAGACATTACTCCCATGGATAAAAGTTAGCATCGTACATGTTGTATTGAATCGCAATGCCATTTCTGTGTTTCATCAACACTCTGAAAGTCCATAGGTTGCAGACTGCCTCCAGATGTGCTTTTGTATCTACTACTGGTCTTCCAGGGAACAATCAAGGCGTACACAGTTTGAGACATTACTCTCATGGAGAAGAGTCCGCATGGTGCCTGTTGTATTGAATCTCGATGCAATTTCTGTGTTTCCTCAACACTCCAAAGGTCCACAGATTAGAGAATGCCACCAGATGTGCTTCGGAAGCTACTACTGGTCTCCCAGGAATCGAAAAAAACATAGACACTTTGAGATATTACACCCATGGAGGAAAGTCCGCATAGTGCCTGTTGTATTAAATCCCGATGCAATATCTGTGTTTCATCAACACTCTGAAGGTAAAGAGATTACTAAATGGCTCCAGCTGTGCTTGGGAAACTGCTACTGGTCTTCCAGGGATCGATCAAAGCGTAGATAGTTTGTGACATTACTACCATGCAGAAAAGTCGGCATGGTGCCTGTTGTACTAAATCCCGATGCAATTTCTGTGTTTCATCAACACTCTGAAGGTCCACAGATTACAGAATGCCTCCAGATGTGCTTAGGAAACTACTATTGGTCATCCAGGGAACGATCAAAGCGAAGACAGTTTGAGACATTACTTCCATAGCGAAAAGTTCGCATGGAGCTGTTGTATTCAATCTCGATGCAATTTCTGTGTTTCATCAACACTCTGAAGATCCACAAATTACGAAGTGCCTCCAGATGTGCTTTGGAAAATACTACTGGTCTTCCAGGGAATGATCAGGGCATAGACAGTTTGAGACATTACTCCAATGGAGAAAAGTCCGCATGGTGCCTGTTGTATTCTATCCCGATGCAATTTCTGTGTTTCATCAAGTCTCTGAATGTTCACAGATTACAGGATGCCTCCAGATGTGCTTCATAAACTACTACTTGTCGTCCAGGGAATGATCAAAGCGTAGACAGTTTGAGACATCACTCTCATGGAGATAAGACTGCATGGTGCCTGTTGTATTAAATCCCCATGCAATATCTGTGTTTCATCACCACCCTGAACGTCCACAGATTACAGAATGCCTCCAGATGTGCTTCGGTAAATACTACTGGTCTTCACGGAACCGATCAAAGTGTAGACAGTTTGAGACATTACTCACATGGAGAAAAGTCCGCATGGTGCCTGTTGTATTCAATCCCGATGATATTTCTGTGTTTCATCACCACTATGAAGGTCCACAGATTACAGAATGCCTCCATATGTGCTTCTTAAACTACTACATGTCTCCCAGGGAACGTTCAAAGCGTAGACAGTTTCAGACATTACTCCCATGGAAAAAAGTCCGCATGGTGCCTGTTATATTCAATCCCGATGCAAATTCAGTGTTTCATCAACACTCTGAAGGTCCACAGATTACATAATGCCTCCAGATGAGCTTCCGAAACTACTACTGGTCTTCCAGGGAACGATCAAATCTTAGACAGTTTGAGACATTACTCCCTTTGAGAAAGGTCCGCATGGTGCCTGTTGTATTCAATCCCGGTGTAATTTCTGTGTTTCATCAACACTCTGAAGGTCCACAGATTACAGAATGCCTCCAGATGTGCTTCGGAAACTACTACTGGCCTTCCAGTGAACGATGAGTGCATAGACAGTTTGAGACATTACTCTCATGGAGAAAAGTCCGCATGGTGCTGTTGTATTGAATCTCGATGCAATTTCTGTGTTTCAACAACTCTCTGAAGGTCCACAGATTACAGAATGCTTCCAGATGTGCTTCGGAAACTACTACTGGCCTCCCAGAGAACGATCAAAGCGGAGACAGTTTGAGACATTAATTCCATGTCGAAAAGTTCGCATTATTCTGTTGTATTCAATCCCGATGCAATTTCTGTGTTTCATCAACACTCTGAAGGTCCACAGAGTGCCTCCAGATGTGCTTCAGAAAATACTACTGGTCTTCGATTGAATGATCAGGGGGTAGACAGTTTGAGACATTACTCCCATGGAGGAAAGTCCGCATGGTGCCTGTTGTATTCAATCCCGATGCAATTTCAGTGTTTCATCAACACTCTGAAGTTCCACAGATAACAGAGTGCCTCCAGATGTGCTTCGGAAACTACTACTGGTCTTCCAGGGAACGATCAAAGCGTAGACAGTTTGAGACATTACTCCCATGGAGAAAAGTCCGCATGGTGCCTGTTGTATACAATTCCGATGCAATTTCTGTGTTTCATCAACACTCTGAATGTCCACAGATTACAGTATGGCTCCAGATGTGCTTCGGAAACTACTACTGGTCTTCCAGGTAACGATCAAATCTTAGACAGTTTGAGACATTACTCCCTTTGAGAAAGGTCCGCATGGTGCCTGTTGTATTCAATCAGGATGCAATTTTCGTGTTTCATCAACACTCTGAAGGTCCACAGATTACAGAATGCCTCCATATGTGCTTCTTAAACTACTACATGTCTCCCAGGGAACGTTCAAAGCGAAGACAGTTTCAGACATTACTCCCATGGAAAAAAGTCAGCATGGTGCCTGTTATATTCAATCCCGATGCAATTTCTGTGTTTCTTCAACACTCTGAAGGTCCACCGATTAAAGAATGCCTCCAGATGTGCTTCAGAACCTACTCCTGGCATTCCAGGGAAGGATCAAAGCGTTGACAGTTTGAGACATTACTCCCATGGAGAAAAGTCCACATGGTGGCTGTTGTCTTCTTTCCCGAAGCATTTTCTGTGTTTCATCAACCCTCTGGAGGTCCATATATTACAGGATGCCTCCTGATTTGCTTCGGAAACTACTACTGGTCCACCAGGGAACGATAAAAACTTAGACAGTTTGAGATATTACTCCCATGGAGAAAATTCCGCCAGGTGCAGGTTGTATTAATTCCCAATGAAATTTCTGTGTTTGATCAACACTCTGAAAGTGGACAGATTACAGAACGCCTCCAAATGTGGTTCGGAAACTACTACTGTCTTCCAGGTAACGATGAAAGCTTAGACAGGTTGAGACATTATTCCCATGGAGAAAATTCCGCATGGTGCCTGTTGTATTCAATCCATGTGCAATTTATGTGCTTTTATAAAGTCTTTGCAGGTCCACAGGTTACAGACTGCCACCATACGTGCTTCGGAATCTACTACTGGTGTTCCAGAGAACGATCAAAGCGTAGACAGTTTGAGTCATTACTCCTATGGAGAAAAGTCAACATGGTGCCTGTTGTATTCAATAGCTATGCAATTTCTGTGGTTCATCAACACTGTGAATTTCCACAGATTACAGAATGTCCCCAGATGTGCTTGGGTAACTACTACTGGTCTTCCAGGTATCGATCAAAGCGTAGGGAGTTTGAGACATTAATCATATTTAGAAAAGTCCACATGGTGAATGTTGTATTCAATCCCGATGCAAGTTTTGTGTTTTATCAACAGTCTGAAGGTCCACAGATTACAGAATGTCGTCAGATGTGCTTCAGAAGCTAGTCCTGGCCTTCCAGGGCACGATCAAATCGTTGACAGTTTGAGACATTACTCCCATGGAGAAAAGTCCGAATGGTGGCTGCTGTCTTCTGTCCCGATGCAATTTCTGTGTTTCATCAACCCTCTGGAGGTCCACATATTACAGAATTCCTCCAGATGTGTTTAGCAAATTTCTACTGGTCTTTCTCGGAACGATCAAAGCGTAGACACTTTGAGACATTACTCCAATGGAGAAAAGTCCGCATGGAGCCTGTTGTATTCAATCTCGCTGCAAATCCAGTGTTTCATCAACACCCTGAAGGTCCACAGATAACAGAATGCCTCTAGATCTGCTTCGGAAACTATTACTTGTCTTCGAGGGAATGATCAAAGCGTAGACAGTTTGAGACATTACTCCCATGGAGAAAAGTTCGCATGGTGCCTGTTGTATTCAATCCCGATGCTATTTCTGTGTTACATCAACACTCTGAAGGTGCACAGATAACAGAATGCCTCCTGATGTGCTTCGGAAGCTACTGATGGTCTTCCAGGAATCCATCAAGGCGTAGACAGTTTGAGACATTACTCCCACGGAGAAAAGTCCGCATGGTGCCTGTTGTACTCACTCTCGCTGCAAATTCAGTGTTTCATTAACACTCTGATCGTCCACAGATTACAGAATGCCTCCAGATTTGCTTCGGAAACTGCTACTTTTCTTCCAGGGAACGATCAAACCTAGACAGTTTGAGACATAACTCCCATCGAGAAAAGTCCCCATGGTGGCTGTTATCTTCTTTCCCGATGCAATTTCTGTGTGTCATCAACACTCTGAAGGTCCACATAATACAGAATGCCTCCAGATGTGCTTCGGAAACTAATACTTGACTTCGAGGAATCTATGAAATTTCGTAGATAGTTTGCGACATTTCTGCCATGGAGAAAAGTCCGCATGGTGACTGGTGTATTGAGTCCCGATGCATTTTCTGTGTTTCATCAACACTCTGATGGTCCACAGATAACAGAATGCCTCCTGATGTGCTTCGGAAACTACTAATGATCTTCCAGGAATCCATCAATTCGTAGACTGTTTGAGACATTACTCCCATGGAGAAAAGTCGGCATGGTGCCTGTTGTACTCAATCTCGCTGCAAATTCAGTGTTTCATTAACACTCTGAAGGTCCACAGATTACAGAATGCTTCCAGATGTGCTTCGAAAACTACTACTGGTCTTCCAGGAATCGATAAATGCATAGACAATTTGAGACGTTACTCCCATGGACAAAAGTCCGCATGGTGCCTGTTCTATTCAATCCCGATGCAAATTCAGTGTTTCATCAACACTCTGAAGGTCCACATAATACAGAATGCCTCCAGATGTGCTTCGGAAACTAATACTTGACTTCGAGGAATCTATGAAAGTTCGTAGATAGTTTGCGACATTTCTGCCATGGAGAAAAGTCCGCATGGTGACTGGTGTATTGAGTCCCGATGCATTTTCTGTGTTTAATCTACACTCTGAATGTCCACAGATAACAGAATGCCTCCAGATGTGCTTCGGAAACTACTAATGGTCTTCCAGGAATCCACCAAGGCGTAGACTGTTTGAGACATTACTCCCATGGAGAAAAGTCGGCATGGTGCCTGTTGTACTCAATCTCGCTGCAAATTCAGTGTTTCATTAACACTCTGAAGGTCCACAGATTACAGAATGCTTCCAGATGTGCTTCGAAAACTACTACTGGTCTTCCAGGAATCGATAAATGCATAGACAATTTGAGACATTACTCCCATGGACAAAAGTCCGCATGGTGCCTGTTCTATTCAATCCCGATGCAAATTCAGTGTTTCATCAACACTCTGAAGGTCCACAGATTGCAGAATGCCTCCAGATGTGCTTCGGAAACTACTACTGGCCTTCCAGTGAACGATGAGTGAATAGACAGTTTGAGACATTACTCTCATGGAGAAAAGTCCGCATGGTGCTGTTGTATTGAATCTCGATGCAATTTCTGTGTTTCTACAACTCTCTGAAGGTCCACAGATTACAGAATGCCTCCAGATGTGCTTCGGAAACTACTACTGGCCTCCCAGGGAACGATCAAAGCGGAGACAGTTTGAGACATTAATTCCATGTCGAAAAGTTCGCATTATTCTGTTGTATTCAATCCCGATGCAATTTCTGTGTTTCATCAACACTCTGAAGGTCCACAAATTACAGAGTGCCTCCAGATGTGCTTCAGAAAATACTACTGGTCTTCGATTGAACGATCAGGGGGTAGACAGTTTGAGACATTATTCCCATGGAGGAAAGTCCGCATGGTGCCTGTTGTATTCAATCCCGATGCAATTTCAGTGTTTCATCAACACTCTGAAGTTCCACAGATAACAGAGTGCCTCCAGATGTGCTTCGGAAACTACTACTGGTCTTCCAGGGAACGATCAAAGCGTAGACAGTTTGAGACATTACTCCCATGGAGAAAAGTCCGCATGGTGGCTGTTGTATACAATTCCGATGCAATTTCTGTGTTTCATCAACACTCTGAATGTCCACAGATTACAGTATGGCTCCAGATGTGCTTCGGAAACTACTACTGGTCTTCCAGGTAACGATCAAATCTTAGACAGTTTGAGACATTACTCCCATGGACAAAAGTCCGCATGGTGCCTGTTCTATTCAATCCCGATGCAAATTCAGTGTTTCATCAACACTCTGAAGGTCCACAGATTGCAGAATGCCTCCAGATATGCTTCGGAAACTACTACTGGCCTTCCAGTGAACGATGAGTGCATAGACAGTTTGAGACATTACTCTCATGGAGAATTGTCCGCATGGTGCCTGTTGTATTGAATCGCGATGCAATTTCTGTGTTTCATCAACACTCTGAAGGTCCACAGATTACAGAGTGCCTCCAGATGTGCATCTAAAACTACTACTGGCCTTCCAGGTAACGATCAGAGTGTACATAGTTTGAGACATTACTCCCATGGAGATAAGTCCGCATGGTGCCTGTTGTATTCAATCCCGATTGAATTTCTGCGTATCATCAACACTCTGAAGGTCCACAGTTTACAGAATTCTTCTAGATGTGCTTTAGAAACTACTACAGGCCTTCCAGGGACCGATCAAAGCGTAGACAGTTTGAGACATTACTCACATGGAGAAAAGTCCGCATGGTGCCTGTTGTATTCAATCAGGATGATATTTCTGTGTTTCATCACCACTATGAAGGTCCACAGATTACAGAATGCCTCCATTTGTGCTTCTTAAACTACTACATGTCTCCCAGGGAACGTTCAAAGCGAAGACAGTTTCAGACATTACTCCCATGGAAAAAAGTCAGCATGGTGCCTGTTATATTCATTCCCGATGCAATTTCTGTGTTTCTTCAACACTCTGAAGGTCCACCGATTAAAGAATGCCTCCAGATGTGCTTCAGAACCTACTCCTGGCATTCCAGGGAAGGATCAAAGCGTTGACAGTTTGAGACATTACTCCCATGGAGAAAAGTCCACATGGTGGCTGTTGTCTTCTTTCCCGAAGCAATTTCTGTGTTTCATCAACCCTCTGGAGGTCCATATTTTACAGGATGCCTCCTGATTTGCTTCGGAAACTACTACTGGTCTACCAGGGAACGATAAAAACTTAGACAGTTTGAGATATTACTCCCATGGAGAAAATTCCGCCAGGTGCACGTTGTATTAATTCCCAATGAAATTTCTGTGTTTGATCAACACTCTGAAAGTGGACAGATTACAGAACGCCTCCAAATGTGGTTCGGAAACTACTACTGTCTTCCAGGTAACGATGAAAGCTTAGACAGGTTGAGACATTATTCCCATGGAGAAAATTCCGCATGGTGCCTGTTGTATTCAATCCATGTGTAATTTATGTGCTTTTATAAAATCTTTGCAGGTCCACAGGTTACAGACTGCCACCATACGTGCTTCGGAATCTACTACTGGTGTTCCAGGGAACGATCAAAGCGTAGACAGTTTGAGTCATTACTCCTATGGAGAAAAGTCCACATGGTGCCTGTTGTATTCAATAGCTATGCAATTTCTGTGGTTCATCAACACTGTGAATTTCCACAGATTACAGAATGTCCCCAGATGTGCTTGGGTAACTAGTACTGGTCTTCCAGGTATCGATCAAAGCGTAGGGAGTTTGAGACATTAATCATATTTAGAAAAGTCCACATGGTGAATGTTGTATTCAATCCCGATGCAAGTTTTGTGTTTTATCAACAGTCTGAAGGTCCACAGATTACAGAATGTCGTCAGATGTGCTTCAGAAGCTAGTCCTGGCCTTCCAGGGCACGATCAAATCGTTGACAGTTTGAGACATTACTCCCATGGAGAAAAGTCCGAATGGTGGCTGCTGTCTTCTGTCCCGATGCAATTTCTGTGTTTCATCAACCCTCTGGAGGTCCACATATTACAGAATTCCTCCAGATGTGTTTAGCAAATTTCTACTGGTCTTTCTCGGAACGATCAAAGCGTAGACACTTTGAGACATTACTCAAATGGAGAAAAGTCCGCATGGAGCCTGTTGTATTCAATCTCGCTGCAAATCCAGTGTTTCATCAACACTCTGAAGGTCCACAGATTACATAATGCCTCCAGATGAGCTTCCGAAACTACTACTGGTCTTCCAGGGAACGATCAAATCTTAGACAGTTTGGGACATTACTCCCTTTGAGAAAGGTCCGCATGGTGCATGTTGTATTCAATCCCGGTGTAATTTCTGTGTTTTTATCAAAATTCTGAAGGTACACAGGTTACAGAATGGCTCCATATGTGCTTCGGAGACTACTACTGTTCTTCTAGGGTACGATTAAAGCGTAGACAGTTTGAGACATTACTCCCATGGAGAAAAGTTCGCATGGTGCCTGTTGTATTCAATCCCGATGCTATTTCTGTGTTACATCAACACTCTGAAGGTGCACAGATAACAGAATGCCTCCTGATGTGCTTCGGAAGCTACTGATGGTCTTCCAGGAATCCATCAAGGCGTAGACAGTTTGAGACATTACTCCCACGGAGAAAAGTCCGCATGGTGCCTGTTGTACTCAATCTCGCTGCAAATTCAGTGTTTCATTAACACTCTGATCGTCCACAGATTACAGAATGCCTCCAGATTTGCTTCGGAAACTGCTACTTTTCTTCCAGGGAACGATCAAACCTAGACAGTTTGAGACATAACTCCCATGGAGAAAAGTCCCCATGGTGGCTGTTATCTTCTTTCCCGATGCAATTTCTGTGTGTCATCAACACTCTGAAGGTCCACATAATACAGAATGCCTCCAGATGTGCTTCGGAAACTAATACTTGACTTCGAGGAATCTATGAAAGTTCGTAGATAGTTTGCGACATTTCTGCCATGGAGAAAAGTCCGCATGGTGACTGGTGTATTGAGTCCCGATGCATTTTCTGTGTTTCATCAACACTCTGAAGGTCCACAGATAACAGAATGCCTCCAGATGTGCTTCGGAAACTACTAATGGTCTTCCAGGAATCCACCAAGGCGTAGACCGTTTGAGACATTACTCCCATGGAGAAAAGTCGGCATGGTGCCTGTTGTACTCAATCTCGCTGCACATTCAGTGTTTCATTAACACTCTGAAGGTCCACAGATTACAGAATGCTTCCAGATGTGCTTCGAAAACTACTACTGGTCTTCCAGGAATCGATAAATGCATAGACAATTTGAGACATTACTCCCATGGACAAAAGTCCGCATGGTGCCTGTTCTATTCAATCCCGATGCAAATTCAGTGTTTCATCAACACTCTGAAGGTCCACAGATTGCAGAATGCCTCCAGATGTGCTTCGGAAACTACTACTGGTCTTCGAGGAATCGATCAAAAGCGTAGACAGTTTGAGGCATTACTCCCATAAAGAAAAGACCGCATGGTGACTGTTCTCTTCAATCACGATGCAATTTCTGTGTTTCATCATCACTCTGAAGGTCCACAGATTACAGAATGCCTCCATATGTGCTTCGGAAATTACTACTGGTCTTCCACGGAACGATCAAAGCGTAGACACTTTGAGACATTACTCCCATGGAGTAAGTCCGCATGGTGCCTGTTGTATTAAATGTAGCTGCAAATTCAGTGTTTCATCAACACTCTGAAGGTCCTCAGATTACAGAATGCCTTGAGATGTGCTTCTGAAACTACTACTATGCCTCCAGGTATCGATCAAAAGCTTAGACAGTTTGAGACATTACTCCCATGGAAAAAGGCCGCATGGTGCCTGCTCTATTCAATCCCGATGCAATTTCTGTGTTTCATCAACACTCTGAAGCTCCACAGTTTACAGAATGCCTCCAGATGTGCTTCGAAATTTACTATTGGTCTTCCAGGGAACGATCAAACCGTAGAGAGATTGAGACATTACTTCAATTGAGAAAAGTCCGCATGGTGCCTGTTGTATTCAATCCTGTAGACATTTCTGTGTTTCATCAACACTCTGAAGGTCCACAGATTACAGAATGCCTCCAGATGTGCTTCTGAAACTACTACTGTTCTTCCAGGAATCCTTAAAATCATAGACAGTTTGAGACATTACTCCCATGGAGATTACAGAATGCCTCCAGATATGCTTCGGATACTACTACTGGGTTTCCAGGAATCGATAAATGCATAGACAGTTTGTGACATTACTCCCATGGACAAAAGTCGGCATGGTGCCTGTTCTAATCAATCCCGATGCAATTTATGTGTTTCATCAACACTCTGAAGGTCCACAGGTTACAGAATGCCTCCAGATGTGCTTCGGAAACTACTATTGGTTTTCCAGGGAAAGATCAAAGCGTAGACAGTTTGAGACATTACTCATGTGGAGAAATGTCCGCATGGTGCCTGTTCTATTCAATCACGATGCAATTTCTGTGTCTCATCAACACTCTGAAGTTCCACTGATTATAGAATGATACCAGATGTGCTTCGGAAACGACTACTGGTCTCCCAGGGAACGATCAAAGGGTATAAAGTTTGAGGCATTACTCGCATGGAGAGAAGTCCGCATGGTGCCGGTTGTATTCATATGCGATGCAAATTCTTTGTTTTATCAACACTCTGAAGGTCCAGAGATTACAGAATGCCTTGAGATGTGCTTCGGAAACAACTACTATGCTTCCGGGAATCGATGAAAAGCGTAGACAGTTTGAGACATTACTCCCATGAGGAAAAGTCCGCATGGTGCCTGTTCCTTTCAATCCCGATGCAATTTCTGTGTTTCATCAACACTCTGAAGCTCCACAGATTACAGAATGCCTCCAGATGTGCTTCGAAATCAACTATTGGTCTTCCAGGGAACGATCAAACCGTAGAGAGATTGAGACAATAGTTCCATGGAGAAAAGTCCGCATGGTGCCAGTTGTATTCAATCCAGTTTATATTTCTGTGTTTCTTCAACACTCTGAAGGTCCACAGATAACAGAATGCCTCCATATGTGCAGCGGAAACCACTCTTGGTCTTACAGGGAGCGATCAAAGCTTAGACAGTTTGAGACATTGCTCTCACTGAGAAAACTCCTGATTGTTACAGAATGCCTCCATATGTGCTTCGGTAACTACTACTGGTGTTCCAGAGAACTACCGAAGCGTCGATGGTTTGAGACATTACTACCATGGTATCTATTGTATTCAATCCTGATGTAATATCTGTGGTTCATCAACACTCTGAAGTTCCACAGATTACAGAATGCTTCCAGATGTGCTTCGGAAACTATTACTTGCCTTCGATGAATCGATCAAAATTAGTAGAGAGTTTGAGACATTTCTCCCATGGAGAAAATTCCGCATGGTGACTGGTTTATTGAATCCCGATGCATTTTCTGTGTTTCATCAAAGCTCTGAAGGTGCACAGATTACAGAATGACTCCAGATGTGCCTCAGCAACTTCTACTGGTCTTCCAGGGTACGAACAAAGCGTCGCCAGTTTGAGACAATACTCCCATGGAGAAATGTCCGCATGTTGGCTGTTGTCTTCTTTCCTGGTGCAATTTCTGTGTTTCATCATCACTCTGAAGGTCCACATACTACAGAATTCCTCCAGGTGTGCTTCGGAAATTACTACTGGTCTTCCAGGGAACGATCAAGGCGTAGACAGTTTGAGACATTACTCCCATGGGGTAAAGTCCGCTTGGTTCCTGTTGTATTTAATATCGCTGCAAATTCAGTGTTTCATGAACACTCTGATGGTCCACAAATTAAATAATGCCTCCATATGTGCTTCAGAAACTACTACTGGTCTTCCAGGAATCGATTAAAAGCGTAGACAGTTTGAGACACTACTCCCATCGAGAAAAGACCGCATGGTGCCTGTTGTATTAAATCCCGAAGCAATATCTGTATTTCATCAACACTCTGAAGGTCCACAGATTACAGAATGCCTCCAGACGTGCTTCGGAAACTACTACTGGTCTTCCAGACAACGATCAATGCGTATACAGTTTGAGACAATAATCCCATGGAGAAAAGTCAGCATGGTGGCTGTTGTCTTCGTTCCTGATGCAATTTCTGTGTTTCATCAACACTCTGAAGGTTCACAGATTACAGAATGCCTCCAGATGTGCTTCGGAAACTGCTACTGGTCTTCCAGGGAACGATCAAATAGTTGACAGTTTCAAACAGTACTGACATGGATAAAAGTCCGCATGGTGTCTGTTTTAATCAATACCGATGCAATTTCTGTGTATCATCAACACTCTGAAGGTCCACAGATTACAGAATGCCTCCAGATATGTTTCGGAATCTACTACTGGTCTTCCAGGAATCGATCAAAAGCGTAGACAGACTGAGACATTACTCACATGGAGAAAAATTGCCATGGCGTCTGTTGTATTCAATTCAGATGCAATTTCTGTGTTTCATCAACACACTGAAGGTCCACAGATTACAGAATGCCTCCAGATGTGCTTCGTAAACTACTACTGGTCTTCCAGGTAACTATCAAAGCGTAGTCAGTTTGAGACATTACTCCCATGGAGTAAAGTCCGCATGGTTCCTGTTGTATTAAATCTCGCTGCTAATTCAGTGTTTCATCAACACTCTGAAGGTCCACAGATTACAGAAAGCTTCCAGATGTGCTTCGGAAACTACCACTGGCCTTCCATTAATCGATCAAAAGCGTAGACAGTTTCAGACATTACTCCCCTGGAGAAAAGTCCGCATGGTGCCTATTGTATTCAATCCTGATGCAAGTTCTGTGTTTCAACAACACTCTGAAGTTCCACAGATTACAGAATGCCTCCAGATGAGCTTAGAAAACTGCTACTGGTCTTCCAGGAATCGATCAAAGTGTACACAGTTTGAGACATTACTCACATGGAGAAATGTCCGCATGGTGGCTGTTGTCTTCTTTCCCGGTGCAATTTCTGTGTTTCATCATCACTCTGAAGGTCCACATACTACAGAATTCCTCCAGATGTGCTTCGGAAATTACTACTGGTCTTCCAGGGAACGATCAAGGCGTAGACAGTTTGAGACATTACTCCCATGGGGTAAAGTCCGCTTGGTTCCTGTTGTATTCAATATCGCTGCAAATTCAGTGTTTCATGAACACTCTGATGGTCCACAAATTACATAATGCCTCCATATGTGCTTCGGAAACTACTACTGGTCTTCCAGGAATCGATTAAAAAAGTAGACAGTTTGAGACACTACTCCCATGGTGCCTGTTGTATTAAATCCCGAAGCAATATCTGTATTTCATCAACACTCTGAAGGTCCACAGATTAGAGAATGCCTCCAGACGTGCTTCGGAAACTACTACTGGTCTTCCAGACAAAGATCAATGCGTATACATTTTGAGACAATAATCGCATGGAGAAAAGTCCACATGGTGGCTGTTGTCTTCGTTCCTGATGCAATTTCTGTGTTTCATCAACACTCTGAAGGTCCACAGATTACAGAATGCCTACAGATGTGCTTCGGAACCTACTACTGGTCTTCCAGGGAACGATCAAAGCTTATACAGCTTGAGACGTTTCTCACATGGAGAAAAGTCTGTATGATGATTGTTGAATTCAATCCAGAAGCAATTCCTGAATTTCTTTAACATTCTGAAGGTCCTAAGATTACAGAATGCCTCCAGATGTGCTTCGGAAACTACTTCTTGTCTTCCAGGGAACGATCAATTCGTAGACAGTTTGAGACAGTACTGCCATGCAGAAAAATCCGCATGGAGACTGTTGTATTCCTTCCCGATTCAATTTCTGTGTTTCATCAACACTCTGAAGGTTCACAGATTACAGAATGCCTCCAGATGAGCTTCGGAAACTGCTACTGGTCTTCCAGGGAACGATCAAATAGTTGACAGTTTCAGACAGTACTGACATGGATAAAAATCCGCATGGTGTCTGTTGTAATCAATACCGATGCAATTTCTGTGTTTCATCAACACTCTGAAGGTCCACAGATTACAGAATGCGTCGCAGATGTTTTTCTGAAACTACTACTTGTCTTCCAGGGAACGACCAAAGCGTAGACAGTTTGAGACATTACTTCCATGGAGAAAAGTCCGCATGGTGCCTGTTGTATTCAATCTCGTTGCAATTTATGTGTTTCATCAATACTCTTTAGGGCCACAGAATACAGAACGCCTCCAGATGTGCTTCGGAAACTACTGCTGGCCTTCAAGGGAACGATCAAAGAGTAGTCAGCTTGAGACCTTAGTCCCATGGAGAAAAATCCGCATGGTGCCTGTTGTATTCTATCCCAATGCAATTTCTGTGTCTCAACATCACTCTGAAGGTCCACAGATTACAGAATGCCTAAAGATATGCTTCGGAAACTACTACTGGTCTCCCAGGAATCGAACGATGCGTAGACAGGTTGAGACATTACGCCCATGGAGAAAAGCACTCATGGTGCCTGTTGTATTCAATCCAAATGAATTTTCTGTGTTTCATCAACACTCTGAAGGTCCACAGATTACAGAATGCTTAGAGATGTGCTTCGGAAACTGCTACTGGTCTTCCAGGAATCGATCAAAGCGTACTCAGTTTGAGACATTACTCCCATGGAGAAAAGTCCGCATGGTGCCTGTTGAATTCAATTCTTATGCAATTTCTGTGTTTCATCAACACTCTGAAGTTCCACAGATTACAGAATGCCTCCAGATGTTCTAATGAAACTACTACTGGTCTTCCAGAGAACGATTAAAGGGTAGGCAATTTGAGACATTACTCCCATGGAGAAAAGTCGGCATGGTGCATGTTGTATTCAAACCCGATGCAATTACTGTGTTTCATCAACACTCTGAAGGTCCACAGATTACAGAATGCCTGCAGATGTGCTTCAGAAACTACTACTGGTCTTCCAGGTAACGATCAAAACGTAGTCAGTACGAAACATTACTCGCATGGCGAAAAGTACGCATGGTGCCTGTTGTATTCAATCCCGTTGCAATTCCTGTGTTTCATCAAAACTCTGAAGGTCATCAGATTACAGAATGAATCGAGATGTGCGTCTGAAACTACTACTGGTCTTCCAGAAATCGATTAAACCGTGACAGTGTGAGACATTACTCTGGTGGAGAAAAGTCCGCATGGAGCCTGTTGTATTCACTCCTGATGCAATCTCGGTGATTCATCAGCACTGTGAAGGTCCACAGACTACAGAATGCTTCCACATGTGCTTCGGAAACTACTACTGGTCTTCCAGGGATCGATCAAAGCGTTGACAGATTGAGACATTATGCCCATGGAAAAAAGGTCGCATGGTGTTTGTTGTATTCAATCCTGATTCAATTTCTGTGTTTCATCAACACTCTGAATTTCCACAGATTAAAGAAAGCCTCCAGATGTGTTTCGGAAACTATTACTTATCTTCCAGGGAACGATCAAAGCGTTGACAGTTTGAAACATTACTCCTATGGAGAAAAGTCTGCATGGTGCCTATTGTATTCAAGCATGATGCAATTTCTGTGTTTCATCCACACTCTGAAGGTCCAATGTTTACAGAATGCCACCAGATGTGCTTGGAAACTACTACTGGTCTCCAAGGAATCAATCAAAGCGTAGAGAGTTTGAGACATTACTCCCATTGAGAAAAGTCCGCATGGCGCCTGTTGTATTCTATCCCGATGCAATTTCTGTGTTTCATCAACACTCTGAAGGTCCACAGATTGCAGAATGACTCAAGATGAACTTCGAAAACTAATACTAATCTTCCAGGGAACGATCAAAACGCAGACAGATTGGGACAGTACTCGCATGGAGAAAAGTCCGCTTGGTGCCTGTTATTTACAATCCCGATGCAATTTCTGTGTTTCATCATCACTCTGAAGGTCCACATATTACACAATTCCTCCAGATGTCTTTCGGAAATTACTACTGGTCTTCCAGGGAACGATCAAATTGTAGACAGATTGAGACATTACTCCCATGGAGTAAAGTCCGCATGGTTCCTGTGTGTATTCAATCTCGCTGCTAATTCAGTGTTTCATCAACACTCTGAAGGTCCACAGATTACAGATTGCCTCCAGATGTGCTTCGGAAACTACCACTGGCCTTCCAGGAATCGATCAAAAGCGTAGACAGTTTCAGACATTACTCCCCTGGAGAAAAGTCCGCATGGTGGCTGTTGTATTCGTTCCCGATGCAATTTCTGTGTTTCATCAGAATTCTGAAGGTCCACAGATTACAGAATGCCTCCTGATGTGCTTCGGACGCTACTACTGGTCTTCGAGGAATCGATCAAAACGTACACAGTTTGAGACATTACTCGCATGGAGAAATGTCCGCATGGTGCCTGTTGTATTCAATCCTTGTGCAATTTCTGTGCTTTATCAACACTCCGAAAGTCCACAGATTAGGCAATGCCTCGAGATTTGCTTCCGAAACTATTACTGGTCAGCAGGCAACCATCAAAGCGTAGACAGATTGAGATATTACTCCCATGGAGTAAAGTCCGCATGGTGCTTTGGTATTCCTTCACGATGCAATTTCTGTGTTTCATCAAGAATCTGAAGGTCCACAGATTACAGAATGCCTCTAGATGTGCTTCGGAAACTGCTACTGGTCTTCCAGGGAACGACCAAAGCGTAGACAGTTTGAGACATTACGCCCATTGAGAAAAGCCCTCATGGTGCCTGTTGTATTCAATCGAAATGAATTTTCTGTGTTTCATCAACACTCTGAAGGTCCACAGATTACAGAATGCCTCCAGATGTGCTTCGGAAACTACTGCTGGTCTTCCAGGAATCGATCAACGCGTACTCAGTTTGAGACATTACTCCCATGGAGAAAAGTCCACATGGTGCCTGTTGATTTCAATTCCGATGCAATTTCTGTGTTTCATTAACACTCTGAAGGTCCACAGATTACAGAATGCCTCCAGATCTTCTAATGAAACTACTACTGGTCTTCCAGAGAACGATTAAAGCGTAGGCAATTTGAGACGTTACTCCCATGGAGAAAAGTCCGCATGGTGCCTGTTGTATTTAACCCCGATGCAATTTCCGTGTATTATCAACACTCTGAAGGTAAACCGATTAAAGAATGCCTTCAGATGTGCATCTGAAACTACTACTGGTATTCCAGGAATCGACCAATGCGTAGACAGTTTGAAACATTACTCCCATGGAGGAATGTCCGCATGGTGCATGTTGTATTCAATCCAGATGCAATTTCTGTGTTTCATCAACACTCTCAAGGTCCACAGATTACAGAATGAATCAGGATGTGCTTCGGAAATAACTACTGGTCTTCGAGGAATCGATCAAAATTCGTTGACAGTTTGAGAAATTTCTCCCATGGAGAAAAGTTTGCATGGTGCCTGTTGTATTCAATCACGATGCGATTTCTGTGTTTCATCAACACTCGGAAGGTCTACAGATTACCGAATGCCTCCAGATGTACTTCGGAAACTACTACTGTTCTTCCAGGGAAAGGTTAAAACGTAGACAATTTGAGACATTACTCTCATGGTTAAAAGTCCACATAGTGTCAGTTGCAATCAATCCCGATGCAATTTCTGTGTTTCATTAACACTCTGAAGGTCCACAGATTACAGAATGCCTCCTGATATTCTCGGAAACTACTACTGGTCTTCCATTGAACGATCAAAGCCTTTACAGTTTGAGACATTACTCCCATGGAGAAAAGACCGCATGGTGCCTGTTGTATTCAATAGCGATGCAATTTCTGTATTTTATCAACACTCTGAAGGTCCACAAATTACAGAAATCCTCGAGATGTGCTTCGTAAAGTACTACTGGTCTTCCAGGGAATGATTAAAGAGTAGATATTTGGAGACATTACTCCCATGGTGAAAAGTCCGCATGGTGCCTGTTGTATTCCATTTCGATGCGATTTATTGGTTCCATATACACTCTGAAGCTCCACAGATTACGGAATGCCTCCAGATGTGCTTCTTAATCTACTACTGGTCTTCCAGGGAACGATCAAAGCCTTTACAGTTTGAGACATTACTCCCATGGAGAAAAGTCCGCATGGTGCCTGTTGTATTCAATCCCGATACAATTTCTGTGTTTCATCAACACTCGGAAGGTCTACAGATTACCGAAAGCCTCCAGATGTACTTCGGAAACTACCACTGGTCTTCCAGGGGAAGATTGAAGCCTAGACAATTTGAGACATTACTCTCATGGAGAAAAGTCCGCATGGTGTCTGTTGTATACAATCCCGATGCAATTTCTGTGTTTCATCAACACTCTGAAGGACCACAGATTACAGAATGCCTCCAGATGTGCTTCGGTAACTCTTACTGGACCTCCACTGAACGATCGAAGCGTAGACAGTGTGAGACATTACTACCATGGAGAAAAATCCGCATGGTGACTGTTGTATTCTATCCCGATGCAATTACTGTGTTTCATCAAGACTCTGAAGCTCCACAGATTACGGAATGCCTCCAGCTGTGCTTCGGAAACTGCTCTTGGTCTTCCAGGGAACCATCAAAGCGTTTACAGTTTGAGACTTTACTCCTATGGAGAAAAGTCGGCATGGTGCCTTTTGTACTCAATCCCGATGCAATTTCTGTGTTTCATCGACACTCTAAATTTCCACAGATTATAGGATGCCTCCAGATGTCCTTCGGAAAGTACTACTTGTCTTCCAGGGAACGATCAAAGCGTAGACAGTTTAAGACATTACTCACGTCGAGAAAAGTCCGCATTGTGCCTTTGTATTCAATCCCGATGCATTTTCTGTGTTTCGTCAACACCCTGAAGCTCCACAGATTAAACAATGCCTCCAGATGTTCCTCGGAAACTACTACTTGTCTTCCAGAGAAAGATTAAAGCGTAGACAATTTGAGACATTACTCTCATGGAGAAAAGTCCGCATGGTGTCTGTTGTATTAAATCCCGTTGCAATTTCTGTCTTTCATCAACACTCTGAAGGTCCACAGATTACGTAATGCCTCCAGATGTGCTTCGGAAACTACTACTGGTCTTCCAGGGAATGATTAAAGCGTAGACAGTTTGAGACATTACTCCCACGAGAATAGTCCATCTGGTGCCTGTTGTATTCAATCCCGGTGCAATTTTTGTGTTACATCAACACTCTGAAGCTCCACAGATTACGGAAAGAATCCAGATGTGCTTCTTAATCGACTACTTGTCTTCCAGGTAATGATCAAAATTTAGACAGTTTGAGACATTACTCCCATGGAGAAAGTCCGCATGGTGCCTGTTGTATTCAATCCCGATGCAATTTCTGTGTTTCTTCAACATTTTGAAAGACCACAGATTACAGAATGCCTCCAGATGTGCTTCGGAAACTCTTACTGGACATCCACTGAACGTTCGAAGCGTAGACAGTTTGAGACATTACACCCATGGAGAAAAGTCCGCATGGTGCCTGTTGTATTCCATCCCGATGCAATTTCTGTGTTTCATCAAGACTATAAAGGTCCACGGATTACAGAATGCCTCCAGATGTGCGTCGGAAACAACTACTGGTATTCCTGGAATCGATTAAAGCGTAGACAGTTTGAGACATTACTTCCTTGGAGAAAAGTCCGCACGGTGCCTGTTGCATTCAGTCCCGATGCAATTACTGTGTTTTATCAACACTCTGAAGGTCCAATGATTACAGAATGCCTCCAGATGTTCATGGAAACTACTAATGGTCTTCGAGGAATCGATGAAAATTATTAGACACTTTGAGACATTTTTCCCATGGAGAAAAGTCCGCATTCTGCCTGTTCCATTCAATCCCGATGCAATTTCTTTGTTTCATCAATACTCTGAAGCTCCACAGATTACGGAACGCCTCCAAATGTGCTTCGGAAACTGCTACTGGCCTTGCAGGGAACCATCAAAGCGTTTACAGTTTGAGACTTTACTCTTATGGTGAAAAGTCCGCATGGTGCCTGTTGTATTCAATCCCGATGCAATTTCTGTGTTTCATCGACACTCTGAATTTCCACAGATTATAGAATGCCTCCAGATGTGCTTCGGAAAATACTACTTGTCTTCCAGGGAACGATCAAAGCGTAGACAGATTAAGACATTACTCACATCGAGAAAAGTCCGCATTGTGCCTTTGTATTCAATCCCGATGCACTTTCTGTGTTTCGTCAACACTCCGAAGCTCCACAGATTAAAAAATGCCTCCAGATGTTCTTCGGAATCTACTACTTGTCTTCCAGGGATGGATCAAAGCGTAGACAGTTTGAGACATTACTCCCATGGAGAAAAGTGCGCATGGTGCCTGTTGTATTCAATCACGATGCGATTTCTGTGTTTCATCAACACTGTGAAGGTCCACAGATTATAGAATGCCTCCAGATGTACTTCGGAAACTACTACTGGTCTTCCAGGGAAAGATTAAAGCGTAGACAATTTGAGACATTACTCTCATGGAGAAAAGTCCTCCTGGTGTCTGTTGTATTCAATCCCGATGCAATTTCTGTGTTTCACAACGCTCTGAAAGTCCACAGATTACACAATGATTCCAGATGTACTTCAAAAACTACTACTGGACTTAAAGCGAACGATCAAATCGTAGACAGTTTGTGACTTTACTCCCATGGAGAAAGTCCGCATGGTGCCTGTTGTATTTAATCCCGATGCAATTTCTGTGTTTCATCAACACTCTGAATTTACACAGATTGGAGAATGAATCCTGATTAGTTTCGGAAACTGCTACTTGTCTTTCAGGGAACGATGAAAGCGTAGACAATTTGAGACATTACTCAGACGGAGAAAAGTCCTTAAAGTGATTCTTGTGTTATCAATCCCGATGCTATTTCTGTGTTTCATCAACACTCTGAATTTACACAGATTGGAGAATGAATCCTGATTAGTTTCGGAAACTGCTACTTGTCTTCCAGAGAACGATCAAAGCGTAGACAGTTTGAGACATTACTCCAATGGAGAAAAGTCCGCATGGTGCCTGTTGTATTCAATCCCGATGCAATTTCTGTGTTTCATCAACACTCTGAAACTCCACAGATTACGGAATGCCTCCAGCTGTGCTTCGGAAACTACTACTGGCCTTCCAGGGAACCATCAAAGCGTTTACAGTTTGAGACTTTACTCCTATGGCGAAAAGTCCGCATGGTGCCTGTTGTATTCAATCCCGATGCAATTTCTGTGTTTCATCGACACTCTGAATTTCCACAGATTATAGAATGCCTCCAGATGTGCTTCGGAAAGTACTACTTGTCTTCCAGGGAACGATCAAAGCGTAGACAGTTTAAGACATTACTCACGTCGAGAAAAGTCCGCATTGTGCCTTTGTATTCAATCCCGATGCATTTTCTGTGTTTCGTCAACACCCTGAAGCTCCACAGATTAAACAATGCCTCCAGATGTTCCTCGGAAACTACTACTTGTCTTCCAGAGAAAGATTAAAGCGTAGACAATTTGAGACATTACTCTCATGGAGAAAAGTCCGCATGGTGTCTGTTGTATTAAATCCCGTTGCAATTTCTGTCTTTCATCAACACTCTGAAGGTCCACAGATTACGTAATGCCTCCAGATGTGCTTCGGAAACTACTACTGGTCTTCCAGGGAATGATTAAAGCGTAGACAGTTTGAGACATTACTCCCACGAGAATAGTCCATCTGGTGCCTGTTGTATTCAATCCCGGTGCAATTTTTGTGTTACATCAACACTTTGAAGCTCCACAGATTACGGAAGGAATCCAGATGTGCTTCTTAATCGACTACTTGTCTTCCATGTAACGATCAAAATGTAGACAGTTTGAGACATTACTCCCATGGAGAAAGTCCGCATGGTGCCTGTTGTATTCAATCCCGATGCAATTTCTGTGTTTCTTCAACATTCTGAAGGACCACAGATTACAGAATGCCTCCAGATGTGCTTCGGAAACTCTTACTGGACATCCACTGAACGTTCGAAGCGTAGACAGTTTGAGACATTACACCCATGGAGAAAAGTCCGCATGGTGCCTGTTGTATTCCATCCCGATGCAATTTTTGTGTTTCATCAAGACTATAAAGGTCCACCGATTACAGAATGCCTCCAGATGTGCGTCGGAAACAACTACTGGTATTCCTGGAATCGATTAAAGCGTAGACAGTTTGAGACATTACTTCCTTGGAGAAAAGTCCGCATGGTGCCTGTTGCATTCAGTCCCGATGCAATTACTGTGTTTTATCAACACTCTGAAGGTCCAATGATTACAGAATGCCTCCAGATGTTCATGGAAACTACTAATGGTCTTCGAGGAATCGATGAAAATTATTAGACACTTTGAGACATTTTTCCCATGGAGAAAAGTCCGCATTCTGCCTGTTCCATTCAATCCCGATGCAATTTCTTTGTTTCATCAATACTCTGAAGCTCCACAGATTACGGAACGCCTCCAAATGTGCTTCGGAAACTGCTACTGGTCTTGCAGGGAACCATTAAAGCGTTTACAGTTTGAGACTTTACTCCTATACAGAAAAATCCGCATGGTGCCTGTTGTATTCAATCCCGAGGCAATTTCCGTGTTTCATCGACACTCCGAATTTCCACAGATTATAGAATGCCTCCAGATGAGCTTCGGAAAATACTACTTGTTTTCCAGGAAACGATCAAAGCGTAGACAGATTAAGACATTACTCACATCGAGAAAAGTCCGCATTGTGCCTTTGTATTCAAGCCCGATGCACTTTCTGTGTTTCGTCAACACTCTGAAGCTCCACAGATTAAAAAATGCCTCCAGATGTACTTCGGAATCTACTACTTGTCTTCCAGGGATGGATCAAAGCGTAGACAGTTTGAGACATTACTCCCATGGAGAAAAGTGGGCATGGTGCCTGTTGTATTCAATCACGATGCGATTTCTGTGTTTCATCAACACTGTGAAGGTCCACAGATTATAGAATGCCTCCAGATGTACTTCGGAAACTACTACTGGTCTTCCAGGGAAAGATTAAAGCGTAGACAATTTGAGACATTACTCTCATGGAGAAAAGTCCTCCTGGTGTCTGTTGTATTCAATCCCGATGCAATTCCTGTGTTTCATCAACGCTCTGAAAGTCCACAGATTACACAATGATTCCAGATGTACTTCAAAAACTACTACTGGTCTTAAAGCGAACGATCAAATCGTAGACAGTTTGTGACTTTACTCCCATGGAGAAAGTCCGCATGGTGCCTGTTGTATTTAATCCCGATGCAATTTCTGTGTTTCATCAACACTCTGAATTTACACAGATTGGAGAATGAATCCTGATTAGTTTCGGAAACTGCTACTTGTCTTTCAGGGAACGATGAAAGCGTAGACAATTTGAGACATTACTCAGACGGAGAAAAGTCCTTAAAGTGATTCTTGTGTTATCAATCCCGATGCTATTTCTGTGTTTCATCAACACTCTGAATTTACACAGATTGGAGAATGAATCCTGATTAGTTTCGGAAACTGCTACTTGTCTTCCAGAGAACGATCAAAGCGTAGGCAGTTTGAGACATTACTCCAATGGAGAAAAGTCCGCATGGTGCCTGTTGTATTCAATCCCGATGCAATTTCTGTGTTTCATCAACACTCTGAAACTCCACAGATTACGGAATGCCTCCAGCTGTGCTTCGGAAACTACTACTGGCCTTCCAGGGAACCATCAAAGCGTTTACAGTTTGAGACTTTACTCCTATGGCGAAAAGTCCGCATGGTGCCTGTTGTTTTCAATCCCGATGCAATTTCTGTGTTTCATCGACACTCTGAATTTCCACAGATTATAGAATGCCTCCAGATGTGCTTCGGAAAGTACTACTTGTCTTCCAGGGAACGATCAAAACGTAGACAGTTTAAGACATTACTCACGTCGAGAAAAGTCCGCATTGTGCCTTTGTATTCAATCCCGATGCATTTTCTGTGTTTCGTCAACACCCTGAAGCTCCACAGATTAAACAATGCCTCCAGATGTTCCTCGGAAACTACTACTTGTCTTCCAGAGAAAGATTAAAGCGTAGACAATTTGAGACATTACTCTCATGGAGAAAAGTCCGCATGGTGTCTGTTGTATTAAATCCCGTTGCAATTTCTGTCTTTCATCAACACTCTGAAGGTCCACAGATTACGTAATGCCTCCAGATGTGCTTCGGAAACTACTACTGGTCTTCCAGGGAATGATTAAAGCGTAGACAGTTTGAGACATTACTCCCACGAGAATAGTCCATCTGGTGCCTGTTGTATTCAATCCCGGTGCAATTTTTGTGTTACATCAACACTTTGAAGCTCCACAGATTACGGAAGGAATCCAGATGTGCTTCTTAATCGACTACTTGTCTTCCAGGTAACGATCAAAATTTAGACAGTTTGAGACATTACTCCCATGGAGAAAGTCCGCATGGTGCCTGTTGTATTCAATCCCGATGCAATTTCTGTGTTTCTTCAACATTCTGAAGGACCACAGATTACAGAATGCCTCCAGATGTGCTTCGGAAACTCTTACTGGACATCCACTGAACGTTCGAAGCGTAGACAGTTTGAGACATTACACCCATGGAGAAAAGTCCGCATGGTGCCTGTTGTATTCCATCCCGATGCAATTTCTGTGTTTCATCAAGACTATAAAGGTCCACCGATTACAGAATGCCTCCAGATGTGCGTCGGAAACAACTACTGGTATTCCTGGAATCGATTAAAGCGTAGACAGTTTGAGACATTACTTCCTTGGAGAAAAGTCCGCACGGTGCCTGTTGCATTCAGTCCCGATGCAATTACTGTGTTTTATCAACACTCTGAAGGTCCAATGATTACAGAATGCCTCCAGATGTTCATGGAAACTACTAATGGTCTTCGAGGAATCGATGAAAATTATTAGACACTTTGAGACATTTTTCCCATGGAGAAAAGTCCGCATTCTGCCTGTTCCATTCAATCCCGATGCAATTTCTTTGTTTCATCAATACTCTGAAGCTCCACAGATTACGGAACGCCTCCAAATGTGCTTCGGAAACTGCTACTGGTCTTGCAGGGAACCATTAAAGCGTTTACAGTTTGAGACTTTACTCCTATACAGAAAAATCCGCATGGTGCCGGTTGTATTCAATCCCGAGGCAATTTCCGTGTTTCATCGACACTCCGAATTTCCACAGATTATAGAATGCATCCAGATGTGCTTCGGAAAATACTACTTGTCTTCCAGGAAACGATCAAAGCGTAGACAGATTAAGACATTACTCACATCGAGAAAAGTCCGCATTGTGCCTTTGTATTCAAGCCCGATGCACTTTCTGTGTTTCGTCAACACTCTGAAGCTCCACAGATTAAAGAATGCCTCCAGATGTTCTTCGGAATCTACTACTTGTCTTCCAGGGATGGATCAAAGCGTAGACAGTTTGAGACATTACTCCCATGGAGAAAAGTGCGCATGGTGCCTGTTGTATTCAATCACGATGCGATTTCTGTGTTTCATCAACACTGTGAAGGTCCACAGATTATAGAATGCCTCCAGATGTACTTCGGAAACTACTACTGGTCTTCCAGGGAAAGATTAAAGCGTAGACAATTTGAGACATTACTCTCATGGAGAAAAGTCCTCCTGGTGTCTGTTGTATTCAATCCCGATGCAATTCCTGTGTTTCATCAACGCTCTGAAAGTCCACAGATTACACAATGATTCCAGATGTACTTCAAAAACTACTACTGGTCTTAAAGCGAACGATCAAATCGTAGACAGTTTGTGACTTTACTCCCATGGAGAAAGTCCGCATGGTGCCTGTTGTATTTAATCCCGATGCAATTTCTGTGTTTCATCAACACTCTGAATTTACACAGATTGGAGAATGAATCCTGATTAGTTTCGGAAACTGCTACTTGTCTTTCAGGGAACGATGAAAGCGTAGACAATTTGAGACATTACTCAGACGGAGAAAAGTCCTTAAAGTGCCTCTTGTGTTATCAATCCCGATGCTATTTCTGTGTTTCATCAACACTCTGAATTTACACAGATTGGAGAATGAATCCTGATTAGTTTCGGAAACTGCTACTTGTCTTCCAGAGAACGATCAAAGCGTAGACAGTTTGAGACATTACTCCCATGGAGAAAAGTCCGCATGGTGCCTGTTGTATTCAATCCCGATGCAACTTCTGTGTTTCATCAACACTCTGAAACTCCACAGATTACGGAATGCCTCCAGCTGTGCTTCGGAAACTACTACTGGCCTTCCAGGGAACCATCAAAGCGTTTACAGTTTGAGACTTTACTCCTATGGCGAAAAGTCCGCATGGTGCCTGTTGTATTCAATCCCGATGCAATTTCTGTGTTTCATCGACACTCTGAATTTCCACAGATTATAGAATGCCTCCAGATGTGCTTCGGAAAGTACTACTTGTCTTCCAGGGAACGATCAAAGCGTAGACAGTTTGAGACATTACTCCCCTGGAGAAAAGTCCGCATGGTGCCTGTTGTATTCAGTCCCGATGACATTTCTGTGTTTTATCAATACTCTGAAGGTCCAATGATTACAGAATGCCTCCAGATATTCATGGAAACTACTAATGGTCTTCGAGGAATCGATCAAAATTATTAGACACTTTGAGACATTTCTCCCATGGAGAAAAGTCCGCATTCCGCCTGTTCTATTCAATACCGATGCAATTTCTTTGTTTCATCAACACTCTGAAGCTCCACAGATTACAGAATGATTCCAGATGTGCTTCGGAAACTACTACAGGTCTTTCAGAGAACGATCAAAGCGTAGACAGTTTGAGACATTACTCCCATGGAGAAAAGTCCGCATAGAGCCTGTTGTATTCAATCCCGATGCACTTTCTGTGTTTCATCGACACTCTGAATTGCCACATATCATAAAATGCCCCCAGATGTGCTTCGGAAAGTACTACTTGTCTTCCAGGGAACGATCAAAGGGTAGACTGTTTAAGAGATTACTCACATCGAGAAAAGTCCGCATTGTGCCTTTTGTATTGAATCCCGATGCATATTCTGTGTTTCGTCAACACTCTGAAGCTCCACAGATTAAAAAATTCCTCCATATGTTCCTCGGAAACTACTACTGGTCTTCCAGGGAAAGATTAAAGCGTAGACCATTTGAGACATTACTCTCATGAAGAAAAGTCCGCATGGTGTCTGCTGTATTCAATCTCGATGCAATTTCTGTGTTTCATCAACACTCTGAAAGTCCAGAGATTACAGAATGCCTCCAGATGTGCTTGGAAACTACTACTGGTCTTCCTGGGAACGATCAAATCGGAGAAAGTTTGAGAAATGACTCCGATGGAGAAAAAACATAATGGTGCCTGTTGGATTCAATCGCGATGCAATTTCTGTGTTCCATCAACACTCTGAAGGCCCACGGATTACAGAATGCCTCCAGATGTGCTTCGGAAACTACTACAGGTCTTCCAGTGAAGGATCAAAGCGTAGCCAGTTTGAGACATTACTACCATGGAGAAAAGTCCGCATGGTGCCTTTTGTATTCAATCACGATGTAATTTCTGTGTTTCATCGACACTCTGAAGGTCCACAGATTACAGAATGCCTCCAGATGTGTGTCGAAACTACTACTGGTCTTCCAGGAATCTATTATAGCGTACATAGTTTGAGACATTACCGCCATGGAGAAAAGTCCGCATGGTGCTTGTTGTATTCAATCCCGTTCCAATTTCTGTGCTTGGTCAATACTCTGAAGGTCCATCGATTACAGAATGCTTCCAGATGTGCGTCGGAAACTACTAATGGTCTTCCCTAGAATCGATTAAAGAGTACACAGTTTGAGACATAACTCCCATTTAGAAAAGTCCGCATGGTGCCTGTTGTATTCAATCCCGTTGCAATTTCTGTCTTTCATCAACACTCTGAGGCTCCACAGATTACGGAATGCCTCCAGATGTGCTTCGGAAACTACTACTGGTCTTCCAGGAATCGATCAAATCGTTTACAGTTTGAGACATTACTCCCATGGAAAAAAGGCTGCATGGTGCCTGTATTATTCAATCCCGATGCAATTTCTGTGTTTCATCGACACTCTGAATTGCCACATATCATAAAATGCCTCCAGATGTGCTTTGGAAAGTACTACTTGTCTTCCAGGGAAAGATCAAAGCGTAGACAGTTTAAGAGATTACTCACATCGTGAAAAGTCAGCATTGTGCCTTTTGTATTCAATCCCGATACATATTCTGTGTTTCGTCAACACTCTGAAGCTCCACAGATTAAAAAATGCCTCCATATGTTCCTCGGAAACTACTACTGGTATTCCAGGGAAAGATTAAAGCGTAGACCATTTGAGACATTACTCTCATGGAGAAAAGTCCGCATGGTGTCTGCTGTATTCAATCCCGATGCAATTACTGTGTTTCATCAACACTATGAATTTACACAGATTAGAGAATGAATCCTGATTAGTTTCGGAAACTACTAACTGTCTTTCAGGGAACGATAAAAGCGTAGACAATTTGAGACATCACTCAGACGGAGAAAACTCCGCAAGGTGCTTGTTGTATTCAATCCCGATGCAATTTCTGTGTTTAATCAACATTTTGAAGGTCAACCGATTTCAGAATGCCTCCAGAAGTGCTTCTCAAACTACTACAGGTCTTTTAGAGAACGATCAAAGCGTAGACAGTTTGATACATTACTCCCTTGGAGAAAAGTCCGCATGGTGACTGTTGTATTTAGTACCGGTGCAATTTCTGTGTTTTATCAACGCTCTGAATGTCCAATGATTACAGAATGCCTCCAAATGTTTATGGAAACTACTAATGGTCTTCGAGGAATCGATCAAAATTATTAGATAGTTTGAGACATTTCTCCCATGGAGAAAAGTCCGCATTCTGCCTGTTCTATTCAATCCCGATGCAATTTCTGTGTTTCATCAACACTCTGAAGCTCCACAGATTACGGAACGCCTCCAGATGTGCTTCGGAAACTGCTACTGGTCTTCCAGGGAACCATCATAGCGTTTACAGTTTGAGACATTACTCCTATGGAGAAAAGTCCGCATGGTGCCTGTTGTATTAAATCCCGATGCAATTTCTGTGTTTAATCGCCAATCTCAATTTCCACAAATTATAGAACGCCTCCGGATGTTCTTCGGAAAATACTACTTGTCTTCCAGGGAACGATCAATGCGTAGACAGTTTAAGACATTACTCACATCGAGAAAAGTCCGCATTGTGCCTTTTGTATTCAATCCCGATGTATTTTCTGTGTTTCGTCAACACTCTGAAGCTCAACAGATTAAAAAATGCCTCCAGATGTTCCTCGAAAACTACTACTTGTCTTCCAGGGAAGGATCAAAGCGTAGACAGTTTGTGACAATTCTCCCATGGAGAAAAGTCCGCGTTCTGCCTGTTCTATTCAATCCCGATGCAATTTCTGTGTTTCATCAACACTCTGAAGGTCCATAGATTACAGTATGCCTCCAGATGTGATTCGGCAACTACTACTGGTCATCCATGGAACGATCAAAGCGTTTACAGTTTGTGACATTACCCCCATGGAGAAAAGTCCGCATGGTGCCTGTTGTATTCAATCCCGATGCAATTTCTCTGTTTCATCAACACTCTGAATTTACACAGATTAGGGAATGAATCCTGATTAGTTTTGGAAACTACCAATTGTCTTTCAGGGAACGATAAAGGCGTAGACAATTAGAGACATTACTCAGACGGAGGAAAGTCCGCAAATAGCCTGTTGTATTCAATCCCGATGCAATTCCTATATTCATCAACACTCTGAAGGTCCACAGATTACAGAATGTCTCCAGATGTGATGCGGAAACTACTACTGGTCTTCCAGAGAACGATCAAAGCGTAGACAGTTTTAGACATTACCCCCAATGAGAAAAGTCCGCATGGTGCCTGTTGTATTCAATCCCGAATGCATTTTCTGTGTTTCATCAACACTCTGAAGGCCCACAGATTACAGAATTTCTCCAGATGAGCTTCGGTTACTTCTACAGGTCTCCCAGGAATCGGTCAAAGTGTAGACATTTTGAGACCTTACTCCCATTGAGAAAAAACTGCATGGTGCCCGCTGTATTCAATCCCGATGCAATTTCTGTGTTTCTTCAACATTCTGAAGGTCCACAGATTACGGAATGCCTCCAGACGTGCTTCGGAATCTCTTACTGGACTTCCAGTGAACGATTGAAGCGTTGACAGTTTGAGACATTACTCACATGGAGAAAAGTCCGCATGATGCCTATTGTATTCTATCCCGATGCAATTTCTGTGTTTCATCAACACTCTGAAGGCCCACAGATTACAGAGTGCCTCCAGATGTGCTTGGAAACTACTACTGGTCTTCGAGGAATCGATCAAAATTCGTAGGCATTTAGAGACATTTCTCACATGGAGAAAAGTAAGCATCGTGACTGTTGTATTTAATCCCGATGCAATTTCTGTGTTTCATCAAGACTCTGAACGTCCACCGATTACAGAATGCCTCCAGATAGGCGTCGGGAACTACTCCTGGGCTTCCTGGAACCGATTAAAGCGTACACAGTATGAGACATTACTCCCATGGTGAAAAGACCTCATGGTGCCTGTTGTATTCAATCCCGATGCAATTTCTGTGTTTCGTCAACACTCTGAAGCTCCATGGATTACGGAATGCCTCCAGATGTGCTTCTTAATCTACTACTTGTCTTCCAGGGAACGATAAAAATGTAGACAGTTTGAGACATTACTCCCATGGAGAAAGTACACATGGTACCTGTTGTATTCTTCCCGATGCAATTTCTGTGTTTCTTCAACATTCTGAAGGTCCACAGACTACAGAATGCCTCCAGATGAGCTTCGGTTACTTCTACAGGTCTCTCAGGAATCGGTCAAAGTGTAGACAGTTTGACACATTGCTCCCATTGAGAAAAAACTGCATGGTGCCTGTTATATTCAATCCCGATGCAATTTCTGTGTTACATCAACACTCTGAAGGCCCACAGATTACAGAATGCCTCCAGATGAGCTTCGGTTACTTCTACAGGTCTCCCAGGAATCGGTCAAAGTGTAGACAGTTTGAGACATTACTCCCATTGAGAAAAAACTGCATGGTGCCTGATGTATTGAAGCCCGATGCAATTTCTGTGTTTCATCAACACTCTGAAGGCCCACAGATTAATGAATTTCTCCAGATGAGCTTCGGTTACTTCTACAGGTCTCCCAGGAATCGGTCAAAGTGTAGACAGTTTGAGACATTACTCCCATTGAGAAAAAACTGCATGGTGCCTGTTGTATTCAATCCCGATGCAATTTCTGTGTTACATCAACACTCTGAAGGCCCAAAGATTACAGAATGCCTCCAGATGAGCTTCGGTTACTTCTACAGGTCTCCCAGGAATCGGTCAAAGTGTAGACAGTTTGAGACATTACTCCCATTGAGAAAAAAACTGCATGGTGCCTGTTGTATTCAATCCCCATGCAGTTCCTGTGTTTCATAAACACTCTGAAGGTCCACAGATTACAGAAAGCCTCCCGATGTGCTTCGGAAACTACTACAATTCTTCCAGGGAATGATTAAAGCGTAGACAGTTTCAGACATAACTCCCATGGAGAAAAGTCCTCATGGTGCCTGTTGTATGCAATCCCGATTCAATTTTTGTGTTCCATCAACACTCTGAAGCTCCACAGATTACCGAATGCCCTCCAGAGGTGCTCTTAATCTACTACTTGTCTTCCAGGGAACGATGAAAATGTAGAAAGTTTGAGACATTACTCCCATGGAGAAAGTCCGCATGGTGCCTGTTGTATTCAATCCCGATGCAATTTCTGTGTTTCTTCAACATTCTGAAGGTCCAGAGATTACGGAATGCCTCCAGACGTGCTTCGGAAACTCTTACTGGACTTCCACAGAACGATTGAAGCGTAGACAGTTTGAGACATTACTCATATGGAGAGAAGTCCGCATGGTGCCTATTGTATTATATCAAAATGCAATTTCTGTGTTTCATCAACACTCTGAAGGCCCACAGATTACAGAGTGCCTCCAGATGTGCTTGGAAACTACTACTGGTCTTCGAGGAATCTATCAATATTCGTAGGCACTTAGAGACATTTGTCACATGGAGAAAATTAAGCATCGTGCCTGTTGTATTTAATCCCGATGCAATTTCTGTGTGTCATCAAGACTCTGAAGGTCCACCGATTACAGAATGCCTCCAGATAAGAGTCGGAAACTACTCCTGGTCTTCCTGGAACCGACTAAAGCGTACACAGTATGAGACATTACTCCCATGGTGAAAAGTCCTCATGGTGCCTGTTGTATTCAATCCCGATGCAATTTCTGTGTTTCTTCAACACTCTGAAGCTCCATGGATTACGAAATGCCTCCAGATGTGCTTCTTAATCTACTACTTGTCTTCCAGGGAACGATCAAAATGTAGACAGTTTGAGACATTACTCCCATGGAGAAAGTCCGCATGGGGCCTGTTGTATTCTTCCCGATGCAATTTCTGTGTTTCTTTATCATTCTGAAGGTCCACAGATTACAGAATGCCTCCAGATGAGCTTCTATTACTTCTACAGGTCTCCCAGGAATCGGTCAAAGTGTAGACAGTTTGAGACATTACTCCCATTTAGGAAAAACTGCATGGTGCCTGTTGTATTCAATCCCGATGCAATATCTGTGTTTCGTGAACACTCTGAAGATATACCGATTACAGAAAGAATCCAGATGTCCTTCGGAAACTACTACTGGTCTTCCAGGGAATGATTAAAGCGTAGACAGTTTAAGACATTACCGCCATTGAGAAAAGTCCGCATGGTGCTTGGTGTATTAAATCCCTTTGCAATTTCTGTGTTTCGTCAACTCTCTGAAGGTCCACCGATTACAGAATGCCTCCACATGTGCGTCGGAAATTACTAATGGTCTTCCTGGAATCGATTAAAGCGTACACAGTTTGAGACATTACTCCCGTGGAGAAAAGTCCGCATGGTGCCTGTTGTATTCAATCCTGTGACAATTTCTGTGTTTCAACAACACTCTGAAGCTCCACAGATTACGGAATGCCTCCAGATGTGCTTGGAAACTACTACTGGTCTTCGAGGAATCTATCAAAATTCGTAGGCAGTTAGAGACATTTGTCACATGGAGAAAATTAAGCATCGTGCCTGTTGTATTTAATCCCGATGCAATTTCTGTGTGTCATCAAGACTCTGAAGGTCCACCGATTACAGAATGCCTCCAGATAGGCGTCGGAAACTACTCCTGGTCTTCCTGGAACCGATTAAAGCGTACACAGTATGAGACATTACTCCAATGGAGAAAGTCCGCATGGGGCCTGTTGTATTCTTCCCGATGCAATTTCTGTGTTTCTTTAACATTCTGAAGGTCCACAGATTACAGAATGCCTCCAGATGAGCTTCTATTACTTCTACAGGTCTCCCAGGAATGGGTCAAAGTGTAGACAGTTTGAGACATTGCTACCATTTAGGAAAAACTGCATGGTGCCTGTTGTATTCAATCCCGATGCAATTTCTGTGTTTCGTGAACACTCTCAAGATATACCGATTACAGAAAGCCTCCAGATGTCCTTCGGAAACTACTACTGGTCTTCCAGGGAATGATTAAAGCGTAGACAATTTGAGACATTACCGCCATTGAGAAAAGTCCGCATGGTGCTTGGTGTATTAAATCCCTTTGCAATTTCTGTGTTTCGTCAACACTCTGAAGGTCCACCGATTACAGAATGCCTCCACATGTGCGTCGGAAATTACTAATGGTCTTCCTGGAATCGATTAAAGCGTACACAGTTTGAGACATTACTCCCGTGGAGAAAAGTCCGCATGGTGCCTGTTGTATTCAATCCTGTAACAATTTCTGTGTTTCAACAACACTCTGAAGCTCCACAGATTACGGAATGCCTCCAGATGTGCTTCGGAAACTACTACTGGTCTTCCAGGGAATGATTAAGCGTATACAGTTTGAGACATTACTCCCATGGAGAAAAGTCCGCATGGTGTCTGTTGTATTCAATTCCGATGCAATTTCTGTGTTACATCAACACTCTGAAGGCCCACAGATTACAGAATGCCTCCAGATGAGCTTCGGTTACTTCTACAGGTCTACCAGGAATCGGTCAAAGTGTAGACAGTTTGAGACATTACTCCCATTGAGAAAAAACTGCATGGTGCCTGTTGTATTCAAGCCCGATGCAATTTCTGTGTTTCATCAACACTCTTAAGGCCCACAGATTAAAGAATTTCTCCATATGAGCTTCGGTTACTTCTACAGGTCTCCCAGGAATCGGTCAAAGTGTAGACAGTTTGAGACATTACTCCCATTGAGAAAAAACTGCATGGTGCCTGTTATATTCAATCCCGATGCAATTTCTGTGTTACATCAACACTCTGAAGGCCCACAGATTACAGAATGCCTCCAGATGAGCTTCGGTTACTTCTACAGGTCTCCCAGGAATCGGTCAAAGTGTAGACAGTTTGAGACATTACTCCCATTGAGAAAAAACTGCATGGTGCCTGTTGTATTCAATCCCGATGCAATTTCTGTGTTTCATCAACACTCTGAAGGCCCACAGATTAAAGAATTTCTCCAGATGAGCTTCGGTTACTTATACAGGTCTCCCAGGAATCGGTCAAAGTGTAGACAGTTTGAGACATTACTCCCATTGAGAAAAAACTGCACGGTGCCTGTTGTATTCAATCCCGATGCAATTTCTGTGTTTCATCAACACTCTGAAGGCCCAAAGATTACAGAATGCCTCCAGATGAGCTTCGGTTACTTCTACAGGTCTCCCAGGAATCGGTCAAAGTGTAGACAGTTTGAGACATTACTCCCATTGAGAAAAAACTGCATGGTGCCTGTTGTATTCAAGCCCGATGCAATTTCTGTGTTTCATCAACACTCTGAAGGCCCACAGATTAAAGAATTTCTCCAGATGAGCTTCGGTTACTTCTACCGGTCTCCCAGGAATCGGTCAAAGTGTAGACAGTTTGAGACCTTACTCCCATTGAGAAAAAACTGCATGGTGCCTGTTGTATTCAATCCCCATGCAGTTCCTGTGTTTCATAAACACTCTGAAGGTCCACAGATTACAGAATGCCTCCAGATGTGCTTCGGAAACTACTACAGGTCTTCCAGGGAATGATTAAAGCGTAGACAGTTTCAGACATAACTCCCATGGAGAAAAGTCCTCATGGTGCCTGTTGTATGCAATCCCGATTCAATTTTTGTGTTCCATCAACACTCTGAAGCTCCACAGATTACCGAATGCCTCCAGAGGTGCTCTTAATCTACTACTTGTCTTCCAGGGAACGATGAAAATGTAGAAAGTTTGAGATATTACTCCCATTGGGAAAAAACTGCATGGTGCCTGTTGTATTCAAGCCCGATGCAATTTCTGTGTTTCATCAACACTCTGAAGGCCCACAGATAAAAGAATTTCTCCAGATGAGCTTCGGTTACTTCTACAGGTCTCCCAGGAATCGGTCAAAGTGTAGACAGTTTGAGACATTACTCCCATTGAGAAAAAACTGCATGGTGCCTGTTGTATTCTTCCCGATGCAATTTCTGTGTTTCTTTAACATTCTGAAGGTCCACAGATTACAGAATGCCTCCAGATGAGCTTCTATTACTTCTACAGGTCTCCCAGGAATCGGTCAAAGTGTAGACAGTTTGAGACATTACTCCTATTTAGGAAAAACTGCATGGTGCCTGTTGTATTCAATCCCGATGCAATTTCTGTGTTTCGTGAACACTCTGAAGATATACCGATTACAGAAAGAATCCAGATGTCCTTCGGAAACTACTACTGGTCTTCCAGGGAATGATTAAAGCGTAGACAGTTTGAGACATTACCGCCATTGAGAAAAGTCCGCATGGTGCTTGGTGTATTAAATCCCTTTGCAATTTCTGTGTTTCGTCAACTCTCTGAAGGTCCACCGATTACAGAATGCCTCCACATGTGCGCCGGAAATTACTAATGGTCTTCCTGGAATCGATTAAAAGCGTACACAGTTTGAGACATTACTCCCGTGGAGAAAAGTCCGCATGGTGCCTGTTGTATTCAATCCTGTGACAATATCTGTGTTTCAACAACACTCTGAAGCTCCACAGATTACGGAATGCCTCCAGATGTGCTTGGAAACTACTACTGGTCTTCGAGGAATCTATCAAAATTCGTAGGCAGTTAGAGACATTTGTCACATGGAGAAAATTAAGCATCGTGCCTGTTGTATTTAATCCCGATGCAATTTCTGTGTGTCATCAAGACTCTGAAGGTCCACCGATTACAGAATGCCTCCAGATAGGCGTCGGAAACTACTCCTGGTCTTCCTGGAACCGATTAAAGCGTACACAGTATGAGACATTACTCCCATGGAGAAAATCCGCATGGGGCCTGTTGTATTCTTCCCGGTGCAATTTCTGTGTTTCTTTAACATTCTGAAGGTCCACAGATTACAGAATGCCTCCAGATGAGCTTCTATTACTTCTACAGGTGTCCCAGGAATCGGTCAAAGTGTAGACAGTTTGAGACATTACGCCCATTTAGGAAAAACTGCATGGTGCCTGTTGTATTCAATCCCGATGCAATCTCTGTGTTTCGTGAACACTCTGAAGATATACCGATTACAGAAAGCCTCCAGATATCCTTCGGAAACTACTACTGGTCTTCCAGGGAATGATTAAAGCGTAGACAGTTTGAGACATTACCGCCATTGAGAAAAGTCCGCATGGTGCTTGGTGTATTAAATCCCTTTGCAATTTCTGTGTTTCGTCAACACTCTGAAGGTCCACCGATTACAGAATGCCTCCACATGTGCGTCGGAAATTACTAATGGTCTTCCTGGAATCGATTAAAGCGTACACAGTTTGAGACATTACTCCCGTGGAGAAAAGTCCGCATGGTGCCTGTTGTATTCAGTCCTGTGACAATTTCTGTGTTTCAACTACACTCTGAAGCTCCAAAGATTACGGAATGCCTCCAGATGTGCTTGGAAACTACTACTGGTCTTCCAGGAATCTATCAAAATGCGTAGGCAGTTAGAGACATTTGTCACATGGAGAAAATTAAGCATCGTGCCTGTTGTATTTAATCCCGATGCAATTTCTGTGTGTCATCAAGACTCTGAAGGTCCACCGATTACAGAATGCCTCCAGATAGGCGTCGGAAACTACTCCTGGTCTTCCTGGAACCGATTAAAGCGTACACAGTATGAGACATTACTCCCATGGAGAAAGTCCGCATGGGGCCTGTTGTATTCTTCCCGATGCAATTTCTGTGTTTCTTTAACATTCTGAAGGTCCACAGATTACAGAATGCCTCCAGATGAGCTTCTATTACTTCTACAGGTCTCCCAGGAATCGGTCAAAGTGTAGACAGTTTGAGACATTACTCCCATTTAGGAAAAACTGCATGGTGCCTGTTGTATTCAATCCCGATGCAATTTCTGTGTTTCGTGAACACTCTCAAGATATACCGATTACAGAAAGCCTCCAGATGTCCTTCGGAAACTACTACTGGTCTTCCAGGGAATGATTAAAGCGTAGACAATTTGAGACATTACCGCCATTGAGAAAAGTCCGCATGGTGCTTGGTGTATTAAATCCCTTTGCAATTTCTGTGTTTCGTCAACACTCTGAAGGTCCACCGATTACAGAATGCCTCCACATGTGCGTCGGAAATTACTAATGGTCTTCCTGGAATCGATTAAAGCGTACACAGTTTGAGACATTACTCCCGTGGAGAAAAGTCCGCATGGTGCATGTTGTATTCAATCCTGTAACAATTTCTGTGTTTCAACAACACTCTGAAGCTCCACAGATTACGGAATGCCTCCAGATGTGCTTCGGAAACTACTACTGGTCTTCCAGGGAATGATTAAGCGTATACAGTTTGAGACATTACTCCCATGGAGAAAAGTCCGCATGGTGAATGTTGTATTCAATGCCGATTCAATTTTAGTGTTCCATCAACAATCTGAAGCTCCACAGATTACGGAATGCCTCCAGATGTGCTTCTTAATCTACTACTGGTCTTCCAGGGAACGATCAAAATGAAGACAGTTTGAGACATTATTCCCACGGAGAATAGCCCGCATGGTGCCTGTTGTATTCAATCCCAATGCAATTTCTGTGTTTCATCAACACTCGGAAGGTCTACAGATTACCGAATGCATCCAGATGTACTTCGGAAACTACTACTGGTCTTCCATGGAAGATTAAAGCGTAGACAATTTGAGACATTACTCCCATTGAGAAAAGTCCGCATGGTGTCTGTTGTATTCAATTCCGATGCAATTTCTGTGTTACATCAAAACTCTGAAGGCCCACAGATTACAGAATGCCTCCAGATGAGCTTCGGTTACTTCTACAGGTCTCCCAGGAATCGGTCAAAGTGTAGACAGTTTGAGACATTACTCCCATTGAGAAAAAACTGCATGGTGCCTGTTGTATTCAAGCCCGATGCAATTTCTGTGTTTCATCAACACTCTGAAGGCCCACAGATTAAAGAATTACTCCAGATGAGCTTCGGTTACTTCTACAGGTGTCCCAGGAATCGGTCAAAGTGTAGACAGTTTGAGACATTACTCCCATTGAGAAAAAACTGCATGGTGCCTGTTATATTCAATCGCGATGCAATTTCTGTGTTACATCAACACTCTGAAGGCCCACAGATTACAGAATGCCTCCAGATGAGCTTCGGTTACTTCTACAGGTCTACCAGGAATCGGTCAAAGTGTAGACAGTTTGAGACATTACTCCCATTGAGAAAAAACTGCATGGTGCCTGTTGTATTCAAGCCCGATGCAATTTCTGTGTTTCATCAACACTCTGAAGGCCCACAGATTAAAGAATTTCTCCAGATGAGCTTCGGTTACTTCTACAGGTCTCCCAGGAATCGGTCAAAGTGTAGACAGTTTGAGACATTACTCCCATTGAGAAAAAACTGCATGGTGCCTGTTGTATTCAATCCCGATGCAATTTCTGTGTTTCATCAACACTCTGAAGGCCCGCAGATTACAGAATGCCTCCAGATGAGGTTCGGTTACTTCTACAGGTCTCCCAGGAATCGGTCAAAGTGTAGACAGTTTTAGACATTACTCCCATTGAGAAAAAACTGCATGGTGCCTGTTGTATTCAAGCCCGATGCAATTTCTGTGTTTCATCAACACTCTGAAGGCCCACAGATTAAAGAATTTCTCCAGATGAGCTTCGGTTACTTCTACCGGTCTCCCAGGAATCGGTCAAAGTGTAGACAGTTTGAGACCTTACTCCCATTGAGAAAAAACTGCATGGTGCCTGTTGTATTCAATCCCCATGCAGTTTCTGTGTTTCATAAACACTCTGAAGGTCCACAGATTACAGAATGCCTCCAGATGTGCTTCGGAAACTACTACAGGTCTTCCAGGGAATGATTAAAGCGTAGACAGTTTCAGACATAACTCCCATGGAGAAAAGTCCTCATGGTGCCTGTTGTATGCAATCCCGATTCAATTTTTGTGTTCCATCAACACTCTGAAGCTCCACAGATTACCGAATGCCTCCAGAGGTGCTCTTAATCTACTACTTGTATTCCAGGGAACGATGAAAATGTAGAAAGTTTGAGACATTACTCCCACGGAGAAAGTACGCATGGTGCCTGTTGTATTCAATCCCGATGCAATTTCTGTGTTTCTTCAACATTCTGAAGGTCCAGAGATTACGCAATGCCTTTAGACGTGCTTCGGAAACTCTTACTGGACTTCCACTGAACGATTGAAGCGTAGACAGTTTGAGACATTACTCATATGGAGAAAAGTCCACATGGTGCCTATTGTATTCTATCAAAATGCAATTTCTGTGTTTCATCAACACTCTGAAGGCCCACAGATTACAGAGTGCCTCCAGATGTGCTTGGAAACTACTACTGGTCTTCGAGGAATCTATCAAAATTCGTAGGCAGTTAGAGACATTTGTCACATGGAGAAAATTAAGCATCGTGCCTGTTGTATTTAATCCCGATGCAATTTCTGTGTGTCATCAAGACTCTGAAGGTCCACCGATTACAGAATGCCTCCAGATAGGCGTCGGAAACTACTCCTGGTCTTCCTGGAACCGATTAAAGCGTACACAGTATGAGACATTACTCCCATGGTGAAAAGTCCTCATGGTGCCTGTTGTATTCAATCCCGATGCAATTTCTGTGTTTCTTCAACACTCTGAAGCTCCATGGATTACGGAATGCCTCCAGATGTGCTTCTTAATCTACTACTTGTCTTCCAGGGAACGATCAAAATGTAGACAGTTTGAGACATTACTCCCATGGAGAAAGTCCGCATGGGGCATGTTGTATTCTTCCCGATGCAATTTCTGTGTTTCGTGAACACTCTGAAGATATACCGATTACAGAAAGCCTCCAGATGTCGTTCGGAAACTACTACTGGTCTTCCAGGGAATGATTAAAGCGTAGACAGTTTGAGACATTACCGCCATTGAGAAAAGTCCGCATGGTGCTTGGTGTATTAAATCCCTTTGCAATTTCTGTGTTTCGTCAACACTCTGAAGGTCCACCGATTACAGAATGCCTCCACATGTGCGTCGGAAATTACTAATGGTCTTCCTGGAATCGATTAAAGCGTACACAGTTTGAGACATTACTCCCGTGGTGAAAAGTCCGCATGGTGCCTGTTGTATTCAATCCTGTAACAATTTCTGTGTTTCAACAACACTCTGAAGCTCCACAGATTACGGAATGCCTCCAGATGTGCTTCGGAAACTACTACTGGTCTTCCAGGGAATGATTAAGCGTATACAGTTTGAGACATTACTCCCATGGAGAAAAGTCCGCATGGTGAATGTTGTATTCAATGCCGATTCAATTTTTGTGTTCCATCAACAATCTGAAGCTCCACAGATTACGGAATGCCTCCAGATGTGCTTCTTAATCTACTACTGGTCTTCCAGGGAACGATCAAAATGAAGACAGTTTGAGACATTATTCCCACGGAGAATAGTCCGCATGGTGCCTGTTGTATTCAATCCCAATGCAATTTCTGTGTTTCATCAACACTCGGAAGGTCTACAGATTACCGAATGCATCCAGATGTACTTCGGAAACTACTACTGGTCTTCCATGGAAGATTAAAGCGTAGACAATTTGAGACATTACTCTCATTGAGAAAAGTCCGCATGGTGTCTGTTGTATTCAATTCCGATGCATTTTCTGTGTTACATCAACACTCTGAAGGCCCACAGATTACAGAATGCCTCCAGATGAGCTTCGGTTACTTCTACAGGTCTCCCAGGAATCGGTCAAAGTGTAGACAGTTTGAGACATTACTCCCATTGAGAAAAAACTGCATGGTGCCTGTTGTATTCAAGCCCGATGCAATTTCTGTGTTTCATCAAAACTCTGAAGGCCCACAGATTAAAGAATTTCTCCACATGAGCTTCGGTTACTTCTACAGGTCTCCCAGGAATCGGTCAAAGTGTAGACAGTTTGAGACATTACTCCCATTGAGAAAAAACTGCATGGTGCCTGTTATATTCAATCCCGATGCAATTTCTGTGTTACATCAACACTCTGAAGGCCCACAGATTACAGAATGCCTCCAGATGAGCTTCGGTTACTTCTACAGGTCTCCCAGGAATCGGTCAAAGTGTAGACAGTTTTAGACATTACTCCCATTGAGAAAAAACTGCATGGTGCCTGTTGTATTCAAGCCCGATGCAATTTCTGTGTTTCATCATCACTCTGAAGGCCCACAGATTAAAGAATTTCTCCAGATGAGCTTAGGTTACTTCCACAGGTCTCCCAGGAATCGGTCAAAGTGTAGACAGTTTGAATCATTACTCCCATTGAGAAAAAAACTGCATGGTGCCTGTTGTATTCAATCCCGATGCAATTTCTGTGTTTCATCAACACTCTGAAGGCCCACGGATTACAGAATGCCTCCAGATGAGCTTCGGTTACTTCTACAGGTCTCCCAGGAATCGGTCAAAGTGTAGACAGTTTGAGACATTACTCCCATTGAGAAAAAACTGCATGGTGCCTGTTGTATTCAAGCCCGATGCAATTTCTGTGTTTCATCAACACTCTGAAGGCCCACAGATTAAAGAAGTTCTCCAGATGAGCTTCGGTTACTTCTACAGGTCTCCCAGGAATCGGTCAAAGTGTAGACAGTTTGAGACCTTACTCCCATTGAGAAAAAACTGCATGGTGCCTGTTGTATTCAATCCCCATGCAGTTCCTGTGTTTCATAAACACTTTGAAGGTCCACAGATTACAGAATGCCTCCAGATGTGCTTCAGAAACTACTATAGGTCTTCCAGGGAATGATTAAAGCGTAGACAGTTTCAGACATAACTCCCATGGAGAAAAGTCCTCATGGTGCCTGTTGTATGCAATCCCGATTCAATTTTTGTGTTCCATCAACACTCTGAAGCTCCACAGATTACCGAATGCCTCCAGAGGTGCTCTTAATCTACTACTTGTATTCCAGGGAACGATGAAAATGTAGAAAGTTTGAGACATTACTCCCACGGAGAAAGTACGCATGGTGCCTGTTGTATTCAATCCCGATGCAATATCTGTGTTTCTTCAACATTCTGAAGGTCCAGAGATTACGCAATGCCTCCAGATGTGCTTCGGAAACTCTTACTGGACTTCCACTGAACGATTGAAGCGTAGACAGTTTGAGACATTACTCATATGGAGAAAAGTCCACATGGTGCCTATTGTATTCTATCAAAATGCAATTTCTGTGTTTCATCAACACTCTGAAGGCCCACAGTTTACAGAGTGCCTCCAGATGTGCTTGGAAACTACTACTGGTCTTCGAGGAATCTATCAAAATTCGTAGGCAGTTAGAGACATTTGTCACATGGAGAAAATTAAGCATCGTGCCTGTTGTATTTAATCCCGATGCAATTTCTGTGTGTCATCAAGACTCTGAAGGTCCACCGATTACAGAATGCCTCCAGATAGGCGTCGGAAACTACTCCTGGTCTTCCTGGAACCGATTAAAGCGTACACAGTATGAGACATTACTCCCATGGTGAAAAGTCCTCATGGTGCCTGTTGTATTCAATCCCGATGCAATTTCTGTGTTTCTTCAACACTCTGAAGCTCCATGGATTACGGAATGCCTCCAGATGTGCTTCTTAATCTACTACTTGTCTTCCAGGGAACGATCAAAATGTAGACAGTTTGAGACATTACTCCCATGGAGAAAGTCCGCATGGGGCCTGTTGTATTCTTCCCGATGCAATTTCTGTGTTTCGTGAACACTCTGAAGATATACCGATTACAGAAAGCCTCCAGATGTCGTTCGGAAAGTACTACTGGTCTTCCAGGGAATGATTAAAGCGTAGACAGTTTGAGACATTACCGCCATTGAGAAAAGTCCGCATGGTGCTTGGTGTATTAAATCCCTTTGCAATTTCTGTGTTTCGTCAACACTCTGAAGGTCCACCGATTACAGAATGCCTCCACATGTGCGTCGGAAGTTACTAATGGTCTTCCTGGAATCGATTAAAGCGTACACAGTTTGAGACATTACTCCCGTGGTGAAAAGTCCGCATGGTGCCTGTTGTATTCAATCCTGTAACAATTTCTGTGTTTCAACAACACTCTGAAGCTCCACAGATTACGGAATGCCTCCAGATGTGCTTCGGAAACTACTACTGGTCTTCCAGGGAATGATTAAGCGTATACAGTTTGAGACATTACTCCCATGGAGAAAAGTCCGCATGGTGAATGTTGTATTCAATGCCGATTCAATTTTTGTGTTCCATCAACAATCTGAAGCTCCACAGATTACGGAATGCCTTCAGATGTGCTTCTTAATCTACTACTGGTCTTCCAGGGAACGATCAAAATGAAGACAGTTTGAGACATTATTCCCACGGAGAATAGTCCGCATGGTGTCTGTTGTATTCAATTCCGATGCATTTTCTGTGTTACATCAACACTCTGAAGGCCCACAGATTACAGAATGCCTCCAGATGAGCTTCGGTTACTTCTACAGGTCTCCCAGGAATCGGTCAAAGTGTAGACAGTTTGAGACATTACTCCCATTGAGAAAAAACTGCATGGTGCCTGTTGTATTCAAGCCCGATGCAATTTCTGTGTTTCATCAACACTCTGAAGGCCCACAGATTAAAGAAGTTCTCCAGATGAGCTTCGGTTACTTCTACAGGTCTCCCAGGAATCGGTCAAAGTGTAGACAGTTTGAGACCTTACTCCCATTGAGAAAAAACTGCATGGTGCCTGTTGTATTCAATCCCCATGCAGTTCCTGTGTTTCATAAACACTCTGAAGGTCCACAGATTACAGAATGCCTCCAGATGTGCTTCGGAAACTACTACAGGTCTCCAGGGAATGATTAAAGCGTAGACAGTTTCAGACATAACTCCCATGGAGAAAAGTCCTCATGGTGCCTGTTGTATGCAATCCCGATTCAATTTTTGTGTTCCCTCAACACTCTGAAGCTCCACATATTACCGAATGCCTCCAGAGGTGCTCTTAATCTACTACTTGTCTTCCAGGGAACGATGAAAATGTAGAAAGTTTGAGACATTACTCCCATGGAGAAAGTCCGCATGGTGCCTGTTGTATTCAATCCCGATGCAATTTCTGTGTTTCTTCAACATTCTGAAGGTCCAGAGATTACGGAATGCCCCCAGACGTGCTTCGGAAACTCTTACTGGACTTCCACTGAACGATTGAAGCGTAGACAGTTTGAGACATTACTCATATGGGCAAAAGTCCGCATGGTGCCTATTGTATTCTATCAAAATGCAATTTCTGTGTTTCATCAACACTCTGAAGGCCCACAGATTACAGAGTGCCTCCAGGTGTGCTTGGAAACTACTACTGGTCTTCGAGGAATCTATCAAAATTCGTAGGCAGTTATAGACATTTGTCACATGGAGAAAATTAAGCATCGTGCCTGTTGTATTTAATCCCGATGCAATTTCTGTGTGTCATCAAGACTCTGAAGGTCCACCGATTACAGAATGCCTCCAGATAAGAGTCGGAAACTACTCCTGGTCTTCCTGGAACCGACTAAAGCGTACACAGTATGAGACATTACTCCCATGGTGAAAAGTCCTCATGGTGCCTGTTGTATTCAATCCCGATGCAATTTCTGTGTTTCTTCAACACTCTGAAGCTCCATGGATTACGAAATGCCTCCAGATGTGCTTCTTAATCTACTACTTGTCTTCCAGGGAACGATCAAAATGTAGACAGTTTGAGACATTACTCCCATGGAGAAAGTCCGCATGGGGCCTGTTGTATTTTTCCAGATGCAATTTCTGTGTTTCTTTAACATTCTGAAGGTCCACAGATTACAGAATGCCTCCAGATGAGCTTCGGTTACCTCTACAGGTCTCCCAGGAATCGGTCAAAGTGTAGACAGTTTGAGACATTACTCCCATTTAGGAAAAACTGCATGGTGCCTGTTGTATTCAATCCCGATGCAATTTCTGTGTTTCGTGAACACTCTGAAGATATACCGATTACAGAAAGCCTCCAGATGTGCTTCGGAAACTACTACTGGTCTTCCAGGGAATGATTAAAGCGTAGACAGTTTGAGACATTACCGCCATTGAGAAAGGTCCGCATGGTGCTTGGTGTATTAAATCCCTTTGCAATTTCTGTGTTTCGTCAACACTCTGAAGGTCCACCGATTACAGAATGCCTCCACATGTGCGTCGGAAATTACTAATGGTCTTCCTGGAATCGATTAAAGCGTACACAGTTTGAGACATTACTCCCGTGGAGAAAAGTCCGCATGGTGCCTGTTGTATTCAATCCTGTAACAATTTCTGTGTTTCAACAACACTCTGAAGCTCCACAGATTACGGAATGCCTCCAGATGTGCTTCGGAAACTACTACTGGTCTTCCAGGAAATGATTAAGCGTATACAGTTTGAGACATTACTCCCATGGAGAAAATCCGCATGGTGAATGTTGTATTCAATGCCGATTCAATTTTAGTGTTCCATCAACAATCTGAAGCTCCACAGATTACGGAATGCCTCCAGATGTGCTTCTTAATCTACTACTGGTCTTCCAGGGAACGATCAAAATGAAGACAGTTTGAGACATATCTCCCATGGAGAAAAGTCCTCATGGTGCCTGTTGTATGCAATCCCGATTCAATTTTTGTATTAAATCAACACTCTGAAGATCCACAGATTACCGAATGCCTCCAGATGTGCTTCTTAATCTACTACTTGTCTTCCAGGGAACGATGAAAATGTAGACAGTTTGAGACATTACTCCCATGGAGAAATTCCGCATGGTGCCTGTTGTATTTAATCCCGATGCAATTTCTGTGATTCTTCAACATTCTGAAGGTCCACAGATTACGGAATGCCTCCAGATGTGCTTCGGAAACTGTTACTGGACTTCCACTGAGCGATTGAAGCGTAGTTAGTTTGAGATATTACTCACATGGAGAAAAGTCCGCATGGTGCCTATTGTATTCTATCCCGATGCAATTTCTGTGTTTCATCAACACTCGGAAGGCCCACAGATTACAGAGTGCCTTTAGATGTGCTTGGAAACTACTACTGGTCTTCGAGGAATCGATCAAAATACGTAGGCACTTAGAGACATTTCTCCCATGGAGAAAAGTAAGCATCGTGCCTGTTGTATTTAATCCCGATGCAATTTCTGTGTTTCATCAAGACTCTGAAGGTCCACCGATTACAGAATCGTTCCAGATAGGCGTTGGAAACTACTCCTGGTCTTCCTGGAACCGATTAAAGCGTACACAGTATGAGAAATTACTCCCATGGTGAAAAGTCCCTATGGTGCCTGTTGTATTATATCCCGATGCAATTTCTGTGTTTCATTAACACTCTGGAGCCCCACAGATTACAGAATGCCACCAGATGTGCCTTGGTAACCACTACTGGTCTTCCAGGGAACGATCAAAGGTAAACTGTTTGAGACATTACTCCCTTGGAGAAAAGACCGCATGGTACCTGTTGTATTCAATCCCGATGCAATTTCTCTGTTTCAGCAACACTCTGAATTTACACAGATTAGAGAATGAATCCTGAATAGTTTCGGAAACTACTACTTGTCTTTCAGGGAACGATAAAAGCGTAGACAATTTGAGACATTATTCCCACGGAGAAAAGTCAGCAAAGTGCCTGTTGTATTTAATCCCGATGCAATTTCTGTGTTTCTCAATACTCTGATGCTCCACAGATTACAGAATGCCTCCAGATGTGCTTCGGAAACTACTACTGGTCTTCCAGTCAAGGATCAAAGCGTAGACAGTTTGAGACATTATTCCCATGGAGAAAAGTCCGCATGGTGCCTGTTATATTCAATCCCGATGCATTTTCTGTGTTTCATCAACACGCTGAAGGAACACTGATTACAGAATGCCTCCAGATGTGCTTCGGAAACTACTACAGGTCTTCCAGGGATGGATCAAAGCGTAGACAGTTTGAGACATAACTCCCATGGAGAAAAGTCCGCATGTTGTCTGTTGTATCCAATCCCGTTGCCATTTCTGTGTTTCGTCAACACTCTGAAGTTCCAACGATTACAGAATGCCTCCAGATGTGCTTCTTAATCTACTACTTGTCATCCAGGGAACGATCAAAGCGTAGACAGTTTGAGACACTACTCCCATGGAGAAAAGTCCGCATGGTGCCAGTTGTATCCAATCCCGATGCAATTTCAGTGTTTCATCAACACTCTGAAGATCCACAGATTACGGAATGCCTCCAGATGTGCTTCGGAAACTACTACAGATCTTCCAGGGATGGATCAAAGCGTAGACAGTTTGTGACATTACTCCCATGGAGAAAACTCCGCATGGTGCCTCTTGTATGAAAATCGCGTTGCAATTTCTGTGTTTCATCAACACTCGGAAGGTCCACAGATTACAGAATGCCTCCAGATGTGCTTGGAAACTACAACTGGTCTTCGAGGAACTGATCAAAATTCGTAGATAGTTTGAGTCATTTCTCCCATGGAGAGAAGTCCGCATTGTGCCTGTTGTATTCAATCCCGATTCAATTTCAGTGTTGCATCAACACTCTGAAGGTCCACTGATTACGGAATGCCTCCATATGTGCTTCGGAAACTACTACTGGTCTTCCAGGGAACGATCAAAGCGTAGACACTGGGAGGCATTACTCCCATGGAGAAAAGTCCGCATGGTGCCTGTTGTATTCAATCCCGATACAATTTCTGTGTTTCATCAACACTCTGAAGCTCCACAGATTACGGAATGCCTCCAGATGTGCTTCGGAAACTACTACTGGCCTTCCAGGGAATGATTAAAGCGTAGACAGTATGAGACATTACTCCCATGGAGAAAAGTCCGCATGGTGCCTGTTGTATTCAATCCCGATTTAATTTCTGTGTTCCATCAACACTCTGAATGTATACAGATAACACAATGACTCCAGATGTGCTTCGCAAACTACTACTGGTATTCCAGGGAACGATCAAAACGTTTACAGTTTGAGACATTACTCCCATGGAGAAAAGTCCGCATGGTGCCTGTTGTATCAATCCCGATGCATTTCTGTGTTTCGTTAACACTCTGAAGATCCACCGATTACAGAAAGCCTCTAGATGTGCTTTGGAAACTACTACAGGTCTTCCAGGGAATGATTAAAGCGTAGACAGTTTGAGACATAACTCCCATGGAGAAAAGTTCTCATGGTGCCTGTTGTATGCAATCCCGATTCAATTTTTGTGTTAAATCAACACTCTGAAGCTCCACAGATTACCGAATGCCTCCAGATGTGCTTCTTTATCTACTACTTGTCATCCAGGGAACGATGAAAATGTAGACAGTTTGAGACATTACTCTAATGGAGAAAGTCCGCATGGTGCCTGTTGTATTCAATCCCGATGCAATTTCTGTGATTCTTCAACATTCTGAAGGTCCACAGATTACGGAATGCCTCCAGATGTGCTTCGGAAACTGTTACTGGACTTCCACTGAACGATTGAAGCGTAGATAGTTTGACACATTACTCACATGGAGAAAAGTCCGCATGGTGCCTACTGTATTCTATCCCGATGCAATATCTGTGTTTCATCAACACTCGGAAGGCCCACAGATTACAGAGTGCCTTTAGATGTGCTTGGAAACTACTACTGGTCTTCGTGGAATCGATCAAAATTCGTAGGCACTTAGAGACATTTCTCCCATGGAGAAAAGTAAGCATCGTGCCTGTTGTATTCAATCCCGATGCAATGTCTGTGTTTCATCAACACTCTGAAGCTCCATGGATTACGGAATGCCTCCAGATGTGCTTCTTAATCTACTACTTGTCTTCCAGGAAACGATCAAAATGTAGACAGTTTGAGAAATTACTCCCATGGAGAAAGTCCGCATGGGGCGTGTTGTACTCAATCCCGATGCAATTTCTGTGTTTCTTCAACATTCTGAAGGTCCACAGATTACAGAATGCCTCCAGATGAGCTTCGGTTACTTCTACAGGTCTCCCAGGAATCGGCCAAAATGTAGACAGTTTGAGACATTACTCCCATTGAGAAAAAACTGCATGGTGCCTGTTGTATTAAGCCCGATGCAATTTCTGTGTTTCATCAACACTCTGAAGGCCCACAGATTAAAGAATTTCTCCAGATGAGCTTAGGTTACTTCTACAGGTCTCCCAGGAATCGGTCAAAGTGTAGACAGTTTGAATCATTACTCCCATTGAGAAAAAACTGCATGGTGCCTGTTGTATTCAATCCCGATGCAATTTCTGTGTTTCATCAACACTCTGAAGGCCCACGGATTACAGAATGCCTCCAGATGAGCTTCGGTTACTTCTACAGGTCTCCCAGGAATCGGTCAAAGTGTAGAAAGTTTGAGACATTACTCCCATTGAGAAAAAACTGCATGGTGCCTGTTGTATTCAAGCCCGATGCAATTTCTGTGTTTCATCAACACTCTGAAGGCCCACAGATTAAAGAAGTTCTCCAGATGAGCTTCGGTTACTTCTACAGGTCTCCCAGGAATCGGTCAAAGTGTAGACAGTTTGAGACCTTACTCCCATTGAGAAAAAACTGCATGGTGCCTGTTGTATTCAATCCCCATGCAGTTCCTGTGTTTCATAAACACTCTGAAGGTCCACAGATTACAGAATGCCTCCAGATGTGCTTCGGAAACTACTACAGGTCTCCAGGGAATGATTAAAGCGTAGACAGTTTCAGACATAACTCCCATGGAGAAAAGTCCTCATGGTGCCTGTTGTATGCAATCCCGATTCAATTTTTGTGTTCCCTCAACACTCTGAAGCTCCACATATTACCGAATGCCTCCAGAGGTGCTCTTAATCTACTACTTGTCTTCCAGGGAACGATGAAAATGTAGAAAGTTTGAGACATTACTCCCATGGAGAAAGTCCGCATGGTGCCTGTTGTATTCAATCCCGATGCAATTTCTGTGTTTCTTCAACATTCTGAAGGTCCAGAGATTACGGAATGCCCCCAGACGTGCTTCGGAAACTCTTACTGGACTTCCACTGAACGATTGAAGCGTAGACAGTTTGAGACATTACTCATATGGGCAAAAGTCCGCATGGTGCCTATTGTATTCTATCAAAATGCAATTTCTGTGTTTCATCAACACTCTGAAGGCCCACAGATTACAGAGTGCCTCCAGGTGTGCTTGGAAACTACTACTGGTCTTCGAGGAATCTATCAAAATTCGTAGGCAGTTATAGACATTTGTCACATGGAGAAAATTAAGCATCGTGCCTGTTGTATTTAATCCCGATGCAATTTCTGTGTGTCATCAAGACTCTGAAGGTCCACCGATTACAGAATGCCTCCAGATAAGAGTCGGAAACTACTCCTGGTCTTCCTGGAACCGACTAAAGCGTACACAGTATGAGACATTACTCCCATGGTGAAAAGTCCTCATGGTGCCTGTTGTATTCAATCCCGATGCAATTTCTGTGTTTATTCAACACTCTGAAGCTCCATGGATTACGAAATGCCTCCAGATGTGCTTCTTAATCTACTACTTGTCTTCCAGGGAACGATCAAAATGTAGACAGTTTGAGACATTACTCCCATGGAGAAAGTCCGCATGGGGCCTGTTGTATTTTTCCAGATGCAATTTCTGTGTTTCTTTAACATTCTGAAGGTCCACAGATTACAGAATGCCTCCAGATGAGCTTCGGTTACCTCTACAGGTCTCCCAGGAATCGGTCAAAGTGTAGACAGTTTGAGACATTACTCCCATTTAGGAAAAACTGCATGGTGCCTGTTGTATTCAATCCCTTTGCAATTTCTGTGTTTTGTCAACACTCTGAAGGTCCACCGATTACAGAATGCCTCCACATGTGCGTCGGAAATTACTAATGGTCTTCCTGGAATCGATTAAAGCGTACACAGTTTGAGACATTACTCCCGTGGAGAAAAGTCCGCATGGTACCTGTTGTATTCAATCCTGTAACAATTTCTGTGTTTCAACAACACTCTGAAGCCCCACAGATTACAGAATGCCACCAGATGTGCCTTGGTAACCACTACTGGTCTTCCAGGGAACGATCAAAGGTAAACTGTTTGAGACATTACTCCCTTGGAGAAAAGACCGCATGGTACCTGTTGTATTCAATCCCGATGCAATTTCTCTGCTTCAGCAACACTCTGAATTTACACAGATTAGAGAATGAATCCTGAATAGTTTCGGAAACTACTAGTTGTCTTTCAGGGAACGATAAAAGCGTAGACAATTTGAGACATTATTCCCACGGAGAAAAGTCAGCAAAGTGCCTGTTGTATTTAATCCCGATGCAATTTCTGTGTTTCTCAATACTCTGATGCTCCACAGATTACAGAATGCCTCCAGATGTGCTTCGGAAACTACTACTGGTCTTCCAGTCAAGGATCAAAGCGTAGACAGTTTGAGACATTATTCCCATGGAGAAAAGTAAGCATGGTGCCTGTTATATTCAATCCCGATGCATTTTCTGTGTTTCATCAACACGCTGAAGGAACACTGATTACAGAATGCCTCCAGATGTGCTTCGGAAACTACTACAGGTCTTCCAGGGATGGATCAAAGCGTAGACAGTTTGAGACATAACTCCCATGGAGAAAAGTCCGCATGTTGTCTGTTGTATCCAATCCCGTTGCCATTTCTGTGTTTCGTCAACACTCTGAAGTTCCAACGATTACAGAATGCCTCCAGATGTGCTTCTTAATCTACTACTTGTCATCCAGGGAACGATCAAAGCGTAGACAGTTTGAGACACTACTCCCATGGAGAAAAGTCCGCATGGTGCCAGTTGTATCCAATCCCGATGCAATTTCAGTGTTTCATCAACACTCTGAAGATCCACAGATTACGGAATGCCTCCAGATGTGCTTCGGAAACTACTACAGATCTTCCAGGGATGGATCAAAGCGTAGACAGTTTGAGACATAACTCCCATGGAGAAAAGTCCGCATGTTGTCTGTTGTATCCAATCCCGTTGCAATTTCTGTGTTTCATCAACACTCGGAAGGTCCACAGATTACAGAATGCCTCCAGATGTGCTTGGAAACTACAACTGGTCTTCGAGGAACTGATCAAAATTCGTAGATAGTTTGAGACATTTCTCCCATGGAGAGAAGTCCGCATTGTGCCTGTTGTATTCAATCCCGATTCAATTTCAGTGTTGCATCAACACTCTGAAGGTCCACTGATTACGGAATGCCTCCATATGTGCTTCGGAAACTACTACTGGTCTTCCAGGGAACGATCAAAGCGTAGACACTGGGAGGCATTACTCCCATGGAGAAAAGTCCGCATGGTGCCTGTTGTATTCAATCCCGATACAATTTCTGTGTTTCATCAACACTCTGAAGCTCCACAGATTACGGAATGCCTCCAGATGTGCTTCGGAAACTACTACTGGCCTTCCAGGGAATGATTAAAGCGTAGACAGTATGAGACATTACTCCCATGGAGAAAAGTCCGCATGGTGCCTGTTGTATTCAATCCCGATTTAATTTCTGTGTTCCATCAACACTCTGAATGTATACAGATAACACAATGGCTCCAGATGTGCTTCGCAAACTACTACTGGTATTCCAGGGAACGATCAAAACGTTTACAGTTTGAGACATTACTCCCATGGAGAAAAGTCCGCATGGTGCCTGTTGTATCAATCCCGATGCATTTCTGTGTTTCGTTAACACTCTGAAGATCCACCGATTACAGAAAGCCTCTAGATGTGCTTTGGAAACTACTACAGGTCTTCCAGGGAATGATTAAAGTGTAGACAGTTTGAGACATAACTCCCATGGAGAAAAGTCCTCATGGTGCCTGTTGTATGCAATCCCGACTCAATTTTTGTGTTAAATCAACACTCTGAAGCTCCACAGATTACCGAATGCCTCCAGATGTGCTTCTTTATCTACTACTTGTCATCCAGGGAACGATGAAAATGTAGACAGTTTGAGACATTACTCTAATGGAGAAAGTCCGCATGGTGCCTGTTGTATTCAATCCCGATGCAATATCTGTGATTCTTCAACATTCTGAAGGTCCACAGATTACGGAATGCCTCCAGATGTGCTTCGGAAACTGTTACTGGACTTCCACTGAACGATTTAAGCGTAGATAGTTTGACACATTACTCACATGGAGAAAAGTCCGCATGGTGCCTACTGTATTCTATCCCGATGCAATATCTGTGTTTCATCAACACTCGGAAGGCCCACAGATTACAGAGTGCCTTTAGATGTGCTTGGAAACTACTACTGGTCTTCGTGGAATCGATCAAAATTCGTAATCACTTAGAGACATTTCTCCCATGGAGAAAAGTAAGCATCGTGCCTGTTGTATTCAATCCCGATGCAATGTCTGTGTTTCATCAACACTCTGAAGCTCCATGGATTACGGAATGCCTCCAGATGTGCTTCTTAATCTACTACTTGTCTTCCAGGAAACGATCAAAATGTAGACAGTTTGAGAAATTACTCCCATGGAGAAAGTCCGCATGGGGCGTGTTGTACTCAATCCCGATGCAATTTCTGTGTTTCTTTAACATTCTGAAGGTCCACAGATTACAGAATGCCTCCAGATGAGCTTCGGTTACTTCTACAGGTCTCCCAGGAATCGGCCAAAATGTAGACAGTTTGAGACATTACTCCCATTGAGAAGAAACTGCATGGTGCCTGTTGTATTCAATCCCGATGCAATTTCTGCGTTTCATCAACACTCTGGAGGTCCACAGATTACAGAATGCCTCCAGATGTGCTTCTTAATCTACTACTTGTCTCCCAGGGAACGATCAAAATGAAGACAGATTGAGACATTACTCCCATGGAGAAAGTCCGCACGGTGCCTGTTGTATTCAATCCCGTTGCAATTTCTGTGTTTCTTCAACATTCTGAAGGACCACAGAATACAGAATGAATCCAGATGTGCTTCGGAAACCGTTACTGGACTTCCAATGAACGATCGAAGCGTAGACAGTTTGAGACATTACTCCTATGGGGAAAAGTCCGCATGGTGCCTGTTGTATTCAATTCCGATTCACTTTCTGTGTTTCATCAACACTCCGAATGTCCACAGATTACAGAATGCCTCCGGATATGCTTTGAAACTACTACAGGTCTTAGAGGGATCGATCAAAATTCGTAGACTGTTTAAGACATTTCTCCTAAGGAGAAAGGTCCGCATGGTGCCTGTTGTATTTAATCCCGATGCAATTTCTGTGTTTCATCAACACTCTGAAGGTCCACGGATTACAGAATGAATCCAGATGTGCTTCGTAAACTACTACTGGTATTCCAGGGAACGATCAAAACGTTTACAGTTTGAGACATTAATCCCATGGAGAAAAGTGTTCATGGTGCCGGTTGTATCCCATCCCGATGCAATTTCTGTGTTTCATCAATACTCTGAAGATCCACTGATTACGGAATGTCTCCAGATGTGCTTCGGAAACTACTACTGGTCTTCCAGGGAACGATCGAAGCGTATACAGTTTGAGACATTACTCCCGTGGAGAAAAGTCCGCATGGTGCCTGTTGTATCCAATCCCGATGCAATTTCTGTGTTTTATCAACACTCTGAAGGTCCAATGATTACAAAATGCCTCCATATGTGCTTGCAAACTACTACTGGTCTTCGATTAATCGATCAAAATTCGTAGACAATTAGAGACATTTCTCCTATCGAGAAAGGTCAACTTCGTGCCTCTTGTATTTAATCCCGATGCAATTTCTATATTTCATCAAGACTCTGAAGGTCTACAGATTAACGAATGCCTCCAGATGTACTTCCGAAACTACTACTGGTCTTCCAGGGAACGATTAAAGCGTAGATAGTCTGAGACATTACTCTCAAGGAGGAAAGTCCGCATGGTGCCTGTTGTTTTCAATCCCGATGTAATTTCTGTGTTACATCAACACTCTGAAGGACCACAGATTACAGAATGCCCCCAGATGTGCTTCGTTAACTACTACAGGTCTTCCACTGAATGATCGAAGCGTAGACAGTTTGTGACATAACTCCCATGGAGAAAAGTCCTCATGGTGCCTGTTGTATGCAATCCCGATTCAATTTTTGTGTTAAATCTACACTCTGAAGGTCCACAGATTACCGAATGCCTCCAGATGTGCTACTTAATCTACTACTTGTCTTCCAGGGAACGATGAAAATGTAGACAGTTTGAGACATTACTCCCATGGAGAAAGTCCGCATGGTGCCTGTTATATTCAATCCCGATGCATTTTCTGTGTTTCATCAACACGCTGAAGGAACACTGTTTACAGAATGCCTCCAGATGTGCATCGGAAACTACTACTGGCCTTCCATGGAATGATTAAAGTGTAGACAGTTTGAGACATTACTCCCATGGAGAAAAGTCCTCATGGTTCCAGTGGTATCCAATCCCGATGCTATTTCAGTGTTTCATCAACAGTCTGAAGGTCCAATGTTTACAGAATGCCTCCAGATATGCTTGGAATCTACTAATGGTGTTCGAGGAATCGTAAATATTAATAGACAGCTTGAGACATTTCTCCCATGGTGAAAAGTCCGCATGGTGCTTCTTGTATTCAATCCCGATCCAATTTATGTGTTTCTGCAACCTTCTCAAGGACCACAGATTACAGAATGGCTCCAGATGTGCTTCGCAAACTACTACTGGTATTCCAGGGAACGATCAAAACGTTTACAGTTTGAGACATTAATCCCATGGAGAAAAGTGCTCATGGTGCCGGTTGTATCCCATCCCGATGCAATTTCTGCGTTTCATCAATACTCTGAAGATCCACTGATTACGGAATGTCTCCAGATGTGCTTCGGAAACTACTACTGGTCTTCCAGGGAACGATCGAAGCGTATACAGTTTGAGACATTACTCCCGTGGAGAAAAGTCCGCATGGTGCCTGTACTATCCAATCCCGATGCAATTTCTGTGTTTTATCAACACTCTGAAGGTCCAATGATTACAAAATGCCTCCATATGTGCTTGGAAACTACTACTGGTCTTCGATTAATCGATCAAAATTCGTAGACAATTAGAGACATTTCTCCTATCGAGAAAGGTCAGCTTCGTGCCTCTTGTATTTAATCCCGATGCAATTTCTATATTTCATCAAGACTCTGAAGGTCTACAGATTAACGAATGCCTCCAGATGGACTTCCGAAACTACTACTGGTCTTCCAGGGAACGATTAAAGCGTAGATAGTCTGAGACATTACTCTCAAGGAGGAAAGTCCGCATGGTGCCTGTTGTTTTCAATCCCGATGTAATTTCTGTGTTACATCAACACTCTGAAGGACCACAGATTACAGAATGCCGCCAGATGTGCTTCGTTAACTACTACTGGTCTTCCACTGAATGATCGAAGCGTAGACAGTTTGTGACATTACTCCAATGGAGAAATGTCCTCATGGTGCCTGTTGTATGCAATCCCGATTCAATTTTTGTGTTTAATCAACACTCTGAAGCTCCACAGATTACCGAATGCCTCCAGATGTGCTTCTTAATCTACTACTTGTCTTCCAGGGAACGATGAAAATGTAGACAGTTTGAGACATTACTCCCATGGAGAAAGTCCGCATGGTGCCTGTTGTATTCAATCCCGAAGCAATTGCTGTGATTCTTCATATTCTGAAGGTCCACAGATTACGGAATGCCTCCAGATGTGCTTCGGAAACTGTTACTGGACTTCCACTGAACGATTGAAACGTAGATAGTTTGAGACATTACTCACATGGAGAAAAGTCCGCATGGTGCCTATTGTAATCTATCCCGATGCAATTTCTGTGTTTCATCAACACTCGGAAGGCCCAAAGATTACAGAGTGCCTTTAGATGTGCTTGGAAACTACTACTGGTCTTCGAGCAATCGATCAAAATTCGTAGGCACTTAGAGACATTTCTCCCATGGAGAAAAGTAAGCATCGTGCCTGTTGTATTTAATCCCGATGCAATTTCTGTGTTTCATCAAGACTCTGAAGGTCCACCGATTACAGAATGGTTCCAGATAGGCGTTGGAAACTACTCCTGGTCTTCCTGGAACCGATTAAAGCGTACACAGTATGAGAAATTACTCCCATGGTGAAAAGTCCCTATGGTGCCTGTTGTATTATATCCCGATGCAATTTCTGTGTTTCATTAACACTCTGGAGCCCCACAGATTACAGAATGCCACCAGATGTGCCTTGGTAACTACTAATGGTCTTCCAGGGAACGATCAAAGGTAAACTGTTTGAGACATTACTCCCTTGGAGAAAAGACCGCATGGTACCTGTTGTATTCAATCCCGATGCAATTTCTCTGTTTCATCAACACTCTGAATTTACACAGATTAGAGAATGAATCCTGAATAGTTTCGGAAACTACTACTTGTCTTTCAGGGAACGATCAAAGCGTAGACACTGGGAGGCATTACTCCCATGGAGAAAAGTCCGCATGGTGCCTGTTGTATTCAATCCCGATGCAATTTCTGTGTTTCATCAACACTCTGAAGCTCCACAGATTACGGAATGCCTCCAGATGTGCTTCGGAAACTACTACTGGTCTTCCAGGGAATGATTAAAGCGTAGACAGTTTGAGACATTACTCCCATGGAGAGAAGTCCGCATGGTGCCTGTTGTATTCAATCCCGATGTAATTTCTGTGTTCCATCAACACTCTGAATGTCCACAGATAACAGAATGGCTCCAGATGTACTTCGCAAACTACTACTGGTATTCCAGGGAACGATCAAAACGTTTACAGTTTGAGACATTACTCCCATGGAGAAAAGTCTGCATGGTGCCTGTTGTATCAATCCCGATGCATTTCTGTGTTTCGTTTACACTCTGAAGATCCACCGATTACAGAAAGCCTCTAGATGTGCTTTTGGAAACTACTACAGGTCTTCCAGGGAATGATTAAAGCGTAGACAGTTTGAGACATAACTCCCATGGAGAAAAGTCCTCATGGTGCCTGTTGTATGCAATCCCGATTCAATTTTTGTGTTAAATCAACACTCTGAAGCTCCACAGATTACCGAATGCCTCCAGATGTGCTTCTTAATCTACTACTTGTCTTCCAGGGAACGATGAAAATGTAGACAGTTTGAGACATTACTCCCATGGAGAAAGTCAGCATGGTGCCTGTTGTATTCAATCCCGATGCAATTTCTGTGTTTCAAAAACACGCTGAAGGAACACTGATTACAGAATGCCTCCAGATGTGCTTCGGAAACTACTACAGGTCTTCCAGGGAAGGATCAAAGCGTAGACAGTTTGAGACATAACTCCCATGGAGAAAACTCCGCATGGTGCCTCTTGTATGAAAATCAAGATGCAATTTCTGTGTTTCATCAACTTGGAAACTACAACTGGTCTTCGAGGTTCTAATCAAAATTCGTAGATAGTTAGAGAAATTTCTCACATGGAGAGAAGTCCGCATGGTGCCTGTTGTTTTCAATCCCGATGTAATTTCTGTGTTACATCAACACTCTGAAGGACCACAGATTACAGAATGCCCCCAGATGTGCTTCGTTAACTACTACTGGTCTTCCACTGAATGATCGAAGCGTAGACAGTTTGTGACATTACTCCAATGGAGAAAACTCCGCATGCTGCCTGTTGTTATCAATCCCGATGTAATTTCTTTGTTTCATTAACACTCTGAAGCTCCACAGATTACGGAATGCCTCCAGGTGTGCTTCTTAATCTACTACTTGTCTTCCAGGGAACAATCAAAATGTAAACAGTTTGAGACAACACTGCCATGGAGAAAGTCCACATGTAACGTGTTGTATTCAATCGCGATGCAATTTCTGTCTTTCTGCAACATTCTGAAGGACCACAGATTACAGAATGCCTCCTGATGTGCTTCGCAAACTACTACTGGTCTTCCAGGGAACGATCAAAACGTTTACAGTTTGAGATATTAATCTTATAGAGAATAGTCCTCATGGTGCCGGATGTATCCAATCCCGATGAAATTTCTGTGTTTCATCAACACTCTGAAGGTCCACTGTTTACGGAATGTCTCCAGATGTGCTTCGGAAACTACTACTGCTTTTCCAGGGAACGATCGAAGCGTATACAGTTTGAAACATTACTCCCGTGGAGAAAAGTCTGCATTGTGCCTGTTGTATTCAATCCCGACGCAATTTCTGTGTTTTATCAACACTCTGAAGCTCCAAAGACTACGGAATGCCTCCAAATGTGCTTCGGAAACTACTACTGGTCTTCCAGGGAATGATTAAAGCGTAGACATTTGGAGGCATTACTCCCATGGAGAAAAGTCCGCATGGTGCCTGTTGTATTCAATCCCGATGCAATTTCTGTGTTTCGTTAACACGCTGGAGCCCCACAGATTATAGAATGCCACCACATGTGCCTTGGTAACTACTACTGGTCTTCCAGGGAACGATCAAAGGTAAACTGTTTGAGACATTACTCCCTTGGAGAAAAGACCGCATGGTACCTGTTGTATTCAATCCCGATGCAATTTCTCTGTTTCATCAACATTCTGAATTTACACAGATTAGAGAATGAATTCTGATTAGTTTCGGAAACTACTACTTGTCTTTCAGGGAAGGATCAAAGCTTAGACAGTTTGAGACATTATTCCCATGGAGAAAAGTCCGCATGGTGCCTGTTATATTCAATCCCGATGCATATTCTGTGTTTCATCAACACGCTGAAGGAACACTGATTACAGAATATCTCCAGATGTGCTTCGGAAACTACTACAGGTCTTCCAGGGAAGGATCAAAGCGTAGACAGTTTGAGACATAACTCCCATGGAGAAAAGTCCGCATGTTGTCTGTTGTATCCAATCCCGTTGCCATTTCTGTGTTTCGTCAACACTCTGAAGTTACAACGATTACAGAATGCCTCCAGATGTGCTTCTTAATCTACTAATTGTCATCCAGGGAACGACCAAAGCGTAGACAGTTTGAGACACTACTCCCATGGAGAAAAGTCCGCATGGTGCCAGTTGTATCCAATCCCGATGCAATTTCAGTGTTTCATCAACACTCTGAAGATCCACAGATTACGGAATGCCTCCAGATGTGCTTCGGAAACTACTACTGGTCTTCCAGGGAACGATCAAAGCGTAGACACTGGGAGGCACTACTCCCATGGAGAAAAGTCCGCATGGTGCCTGTTGTATCCAATCCCGATGCAATTTCTGTGTCTCATCAACACTCTGAATGTCCAATGATTACAAAATGCTTCCAGATGTGCTTGGAAGCTGCTACTGGTCTTCGAGGAATCGATCAAAATTCGTAGACAGTTAGAGACATTTCTCCTATCGAGATAGGTCAGCTTCGTGCCTCTTGTATTTAATCCCGATGCAATTTCTATATTTCATCAAGACTCTGAAAGTCTACAGATTACCGAATGCCTCCAGATGTACTTCCGAAACTACTACTGGTCTTCCAGGGCACGATTAAAGCGTAGATAGTTTGAGACATTACTCTCATGGAGGAAAGTCCGCATGGTGCCTGTTGTATTCAATCCCGATGTAATTTCTGTGTTACATCAACACTCTGAAGGACCACAGATTACCGAATGCCTCCAGATGTACTTCCGAAACTACTACTGGTCTTCCAGGGAACGACCAAAACGTAGACAGTTTGAGACACTACTCCCATGGAGAAAAGTCCGCATGGTGCCAGTTGTATCCAATCCCGATGCAATTTCAGTGTTTCATCAACACTCTGAAGATCCACAGATTACAGAATGAGTCCAGATGTGTTTCGCAAACTACTACTCGTCTTCCAGGGAACGATCTAAGCGTCGACACTGGGAGGCATTACTCCCATGGAGAAAAGTCCGCATAGTGCCTTTTGTACTATATCACGATGCAATTTCTTTGTTTCATCAACACTCTGAAGGTCCACTGTTTACAGAATGTCTCCAGATGTGCCTCGGAAACTACTAGTGGTCTTCCAGAGAGCGATCAAATCGTATACAATTTGAGACATTGCTCCGGTGGAGAAAAGTCTGCATTATGCCTGTTGTATTCAATCGCGATGCACTCTCTGTGTTTCATCAACACTCTGAAGGACCACAGATTACAGAATTCCTCCAGATGTGCCTATGAAACTACTACTGGTCTTCCAGGGTGCGATCAAAGCGTAGACTGTTTGAGACAATACTCCCATGGAATAAAGACCACATACTGCCTGTTGTATTCAATCCCGATGCAATTTTTGTGTTCTATCAACACTCTGAAGCTCCTTAGATTACGAAATGCCTCCATATGTGCTTCGGAAACTGCTACTGGTCTTCCAGGGAACCATCAAAGCGTTAACATTTTGAGACATTACTCCTATGGAGAAAAGTCCGCATGGTGCCTGTTGTATTCAATCAAGATGCAATTTCTGTGTTTGATCAACACTCTGAAGGTCCACAGATTACAGAATTCCACGAGATGTGCTTCTTAATCTACTACTTGTCTCCCAGGGAACGATGAAAACGTAGACAGTTTCAGACATTACTCCCATGGAGAAAAGTCCGCATGGTGCCTGTTGTATTCAATCCCGAAGCAATTTATGTGTTTCTACAACATTCGGAAGGACGACAGATTACAGAATGCCCCTAGATGTGCTTCGGAAGCTACTACTGGTCTTCCACTGAACGATCGAAGCGTACATAGTTTCTGACATTACTCCCATGGAGAAAACTCTACATGGTGCCTGTTGTATTCAATCCCGATGCAATTTCTGTGTTTCATCAACACTCTGAAGGTCTACAGAATACCGAATGCCAGCAGATGTACTTCAAAAACTAGCACTTGTCTCCCAGGAATGGATCGAAGCGTAGACAGTGTGAGACATTATGCCCATGGAGATAAGTCCTCATAGTGCCAAATGTATTCAATCCCGATTCAATTTCAGTGTTTCGTCAACACTCTGTAGGTCCACAGATTACAGAATGAATCCTAATGTGTTTCGGAATCTACTACTCGTCTTCCAGGGAACGATCTAAGCGTAGACACTGGGAGGCATTACTCCCATGGTGAAAAGTCCGCATGGTGCATTTTGTATTAAATCCCGATGCAATTTCTGTGTTTCATCAACACTCTGAGGGTCCACTGTTTACGGAATGTCTCCAGATGTGCTTCGGAAACTACTACTTGTCTTCCAGGGAACGATCGAAGCGTATACAATTTGAGACATTACTCCCGTGGAGAAAAGTCTGCGTTGTGCCTGTTGTATTCAATCCCGACACAATTTCTGTGTTTCATCAACACTCTGAAGCTCCAAAGATTACGGAATGCCTCCAGATGTGCTTCGGAAACTACTACTGGTCTTCCAGGGAATGATTAAAGCGTAGACATTTGGAGACAATACTCCCATGGAGAAAAGTCCGCATGGTGCCTGTTGTATTCCATCCCGATGCAATTTTTGTGTTCCATCAACACTCTGAAGCTGCAGAGATTACGGAATGCCTCCAGATGTGCTTCTTAATCTACTACTTGTCTTCCAGGGAACGATCAAAATGTAGACAGTTTGAGACAACACTGATATGGAGAAAATCCACATGGTGCCTGTTGTATTCAATCCCGATGCAATTTCTGTGTTTCTTCAACATTCTGAAGGACCACAGTTTACAGAATGCCTCCAGATGTGCTTCGGATACTACTACTGGTCTTCCACTGAACGATCGAAGCGTATACAGTTTGAGACATTACTCCCATGGGGAAAAGTCCGCATGGTGCCTGTTGTATTCTATCCCGATGCAATATCTGTGTTTCATCAACACTCTGAAGTTCCACAGATTACGGATGCCTCCAGATATGTTTCGAAACTACACTGGCTTTCCAGGGAATGATTAAGGCGTAGACATTTTGTGACATTACTCCCTTGGAGAGAAGTCTTCATGGTGCCTGTTGTATTCAATTCCGATGCAATTCCTGTGTTTCATCAACACACGGAAGGTCCACAGATTAAAGAATGCCTCCAGATTTGCTTGGAAACTACAACTGGTGTCGAGGAACTGATCAAAGTTCGTAGATAGTTTGCGACATTTCTCCCATGGAGAAAAGTCCGCATGGTGCCTGTTGTAATCAATCCCAATTCAATTTCAATGTTTCATCAACACTCTGAAGGTTCACAGATTACGGAATGCCTCCAGATGTGCTTCGGAAACTACTACTGCTCTTCCAGGGAACGATCAAAGCATAGACAGTTAGAGACTTAACTCCCATGGAGAAAAAACCGAGTGGTGCCTGTTGTATCCAATCCCGATCCAATTTCTGTGTTTCATAAACACTCTGAAGGTCCAATGATTACAGAATGCCTCCAGATGGGCTTGGAAACTACTAATGGTCTTCGAGGAATCGTTCAAAATTATTAGACAGGTTTGAGATATTTCTCCCATGGAGAAAAGTTCGTATGGTGTCTGTTCTATTCAATCCCGTTGCAATTTCTGTGTTTGATTAACACTCTGAAGCTTGGCAGATTACGAAATGCCTCCAGATGTGCTTCGGAAACTGCTAGTGGTCTTCCAGGGAACCATCAAAGCGTTAACATTTTGAGACATTACTCCTATGGAGAAAAGTCCTCATGGTGCCTGTTGTATTCAATCAAGATGCAATTTCTGTGTTTCATCAACACTCTGAAGGTCCACAGATTACAGAATTCCACCAGATGTGCTTCTTAATCTACTACTTGTCTTCCAGGGGACGATGAAAACGTAGACAGTTTGAGACATTACTCCCATGGAGAAAAGTCCGCATGGTGCCTGTTGTATTCAATCCAGATGTAATTCTGTGTTTGATCAACACTCCGAAGGTTCACAGATACAGAATTCCTCCAGATGTGCTTCTTAATGTACTACTTGTCTTCCAGGGAACGATCAAAGCTTAGACAGTTTGAGACATTACTCCCATGGAGAAAAATCCGCACGGTGCCTGTTGTACTTAATCCCGATGCAATTTCTGTGTTTCATAAACACTTGATGGTCTACATAATACCGAATGCCTGCAGATGTACTTCGGAAACTACTACTGGTCTTCCAGGAATCGATTAAAGCGTACTCAGTTTGAGACATTACCCCCACGCAGAAAAGTCCGCATGGTGCCTGTTGTATTCAATCACGTTGCAATTTCTGTGTTTCGTCAACACACAGAAGGTCCACAGAATTCAGGAGTCCTCCAGATGTGCTTGGTAACCACTACTGGTCTTCGAGGAATCGATCAAAATTCGTAGGCAGTTGGAGACATTTCTCCCATGGTGAAAAGTCCGCATGGTGCCTGTTGTATTTAGTCCAGATGCAATTTGTGTGTTTCATCACACTCTGAACGTCCACAGATTAAAGAGTGCCTCCAGATGTTCTTCAAAAACTACTACTTGTCTCCGAGGAATCGTTCGAAGCGTAGACAGTGTGAGACATTATGCCCATGGAGAAAAGTCCGCATGCTGACTGTTGTATTCAATCCCGATGCAATTTCGTTGTTTCATCAAAACTCTGAAGGTCCACAGATTACAGAATGGCTCCAGATGTGCTTCATAAACTTCTACTGGCCTTCCAGGAATCGATCAAATCGCAGACAGTTTGAGTCATCGCTCCCATGGAGAAAATTCCGCATGGTGGTTGTTGTATTCAATCCTGATGCAATTTCTGTGTTTCATCAACACTCTGAAAGTCCACTGTTTACGGAATGTCTCCAGATGTGCTTCGGAAACTACTACTGGTGTTCCAGGGAACGATCAAAGCGTATACAGTTTGAGACATTACTCCCACGGAGAAAAGTCCGCATGGTGCCTGTTGTACTCAATCCCGATGCAATTTCTGTGTTTCATCAACACTCTGAAGGTCCACAGATAAAGGAATGCAACCTGATGTGTTTCGGACACTACTACTGGTCTTCCAGGAATCCATCAAAGCGTAGACAGTATGATACATTACTCTCATGGTGAAAAGTCCGCATGGTGCCTGTTGTACTCAATCCCGATGCAATTTCTGTGTTTCTTCAACACTCTGAAGGACCACAGATTACAGAATGCCCCAAGATGTGCTTCGGAAACTATTACTGGTCTTCCACTGAACGATCGAAGTGTAGACAGTTTGAGACATTACTCCCATTTAGAAAAGTCCGCGTGGTGCCTGTTGTATTCAATCCCAATGCAATTTCTGTGTTTCATCAACACATGGAAGGTCCACAGATTACAGAATGCCTCCAGATGTGCATTTAAACTACAACTGGTCTTCGAGGAACTGATCAAAATTCGTAGATAGTTTGAGACTTTTCTCCCATGGAGAAAAGTCCGAATGGTGCCTGTTGTAATCAATCCCGATTCAATTTCAGTGTTTCATCAACACTCTGAAGGTCCACAGATTACAGAATGCCTCCAGATGTGCTTCTGAAACTACTACTTGTCTTCCAAGAATCGATTAAAGAGTACTCAGTTTGAGACATTACCCACATGCAGAAAAGTCCGCATGGTGCCTGTTGTATTCAATCCCGTTGCAATTTCTGTGTTTCGTCAACACACAGAAGTTCCACAGATTTCAGAATGCCTCCAGATGTGCTTATAAACAACTACTGGTTCAAAAATCGTAGGCAGTTGGAGACATTTCTCCCATGGTGAAAAGTCCGTATGGTGCCTGTTGTATTTAGTCCCGAATCAGTTTGTGTGATTCATCAACACTCTGAACATCCACAGATTATAGAGTGCCTCCAGATGTGCTTCAAAGCTACTACTTGCCTTCCAGGAATCGATCGCAGCGTAGACACTGGGAGGCATTACTCCCATGGTGATAAGTCCGCATGGTGCCTTTTGTATTCAATCCCGAAGCAATCTCTGTGTTTCATCAACACTCTGAAGGACCACAGATTACAGAATTCCTCCAGATGTGCCTATGAAACTACTACTGGTCTTCCAGGGTACGATCAAAGCGTAGACTGTTTGAGACAATACTCCCATGGAATAAAGACCACATACTGCCTGTTGTATTCAATCCCTATGCAATTTCTGTGTTCCATCAACTCTCTGAAAGTCCACACATTACAGAATGTTTCCAGATGTGCTTCGGAAACTACTACTGGTCTTCCAGGGGACGATCAAAGTGAAGACAGTTTGAGAAATTTCTCCCATGGAGAAAAGTTCGCATGGTGCCTGTTCAATTCAATCCCGGTGCAATTTCTGTGTTTCATGAACACTCTGAAGGGCCACAGATTTCAGAATTCCTCCAGATGTGCTTCGGAAACTACTACTGTTCTTCCAGGGAACGATCAAAGCGTAATCAGTTTAACACATTACTCCCATGAAAAAAAGTCCGCATGGTTCCAGTTGTATTCAATCCCAATGCAATTTCTGTGTTTCATCAACCCTGTGAACGTCCACAGATTACAGAATGCCTCCAGATGTACTTAGGAAACTACTACTGATTTTCCAGGGAACGACCAAAGCGAAGACAGATTGAGACATTACTCTCATAATGAAAAGTCCGCATGGTGCCTGTTGTATTCAATCCCAATGCAATTTCTGTGTTTCATCAACACTCTGAAGGTCCACAGATTACAGAAAGCCTCCACATGTGCTTCGCAAACTACTACTTGTCCACCAGGTAACGATCAAAGTGTAGTCTGTTTGAGATATTACTCCCATGGGGAAAAGTCCGCATGGTGCCTGTTGTATTGAATGCCGATGCAGTTTCTGTGTTTCATTAACACTCCGAATGTCGACAGATTACAGAATGCCTACGGATATGCTTTGAAACTACTACTGGTCTTCGAGGGATCGATCAAAATTCGTAGACAGTTTAAGACATTTCTGCCAAGGAGATAGCACCGTATGGTGCCTGTTGTATTCAATCCCGATGCGATTGCTCTGTTTCATCAACACTCTGAAAATCCATGGATTACAGAATGCCTCCAAATGTGTTTCGGAAACTACTACTGGTGTTCCAGGAATCGAATAATGCGTAGACAGTTTGAGACATTACTCGAATGGAGATAATTCCGCATTGTGGCTGTTGTATTCAATCCCGATGCTATCTCTGTGTTTCATCAACACTCTGAAGGTCCACAGATTACATAATGGCTCCAGATGTGCTTCAGAAACTACTACTGGTCTTCCAGGAATCGATCAAAGCGTAGACAGTTTGAGACATTACTCCCATATAGACAAGTCAGCAGGGTGGTTGTTGTATTCAAACCTGATGCAATTTCTGTGTTTCATCCACACTCTTAAGGTCCACAGAACACAGAATGCCTCCAAATGTGATTTGGAAACTACTACTGGTCTTTCAGGGAACGATGAAATCGTAGTCTGTTTGGGACATTACTCCCATGGAGATACGACTGCATATGGCCTGTTGTATTCAATCCCGATGCTATTTCTGTGTTTCATCAACACTCTGAAGGTCCACAGATTACAGAATGCCTACATAAGTGCGTCGGAAACTAATACTGGTCTTCCAGGAATCGATTAAAGTGTACACAGTTTGAGACATTACTTCCGTGGAGAAAAGTCCGCATGGTGCCTGTTGTACTCAATCTCGCTGCAAATTCAGTGTTTCATTAACACTCTGAAGGTCCACAGATTACAGAATGCTTCCAGATGTGCTTCGGAAACTACTACTGGTCTTCCAGGAATCGATAAATGCATAGACAGTTTGAGACATTACTCCCATGGACAAAAGTCCGCGTAGTGCCTGTTGTATTTAATCCTGATGCAATCTCTGAGTTTCATCAACACTATGAAGGTCCACAGATTACAGAACGTCTTCATATATGCTTCGGAAACTAATACTGGTCTTCCAGGTATCGATTAAACTGTTTACAGTTTGAGACATTACTTCCGTGGAGAAAAGTCCGCATGGTGCCTGTTGTACTCAATCTCGCTGCAAATTCAGTGTTTCATTAACACTCTGAAGGTCCACAGATTACAGAATGCTTCCAGATGTGCTTCGGAAAATACTACTGGTCTTCCAGGAATCGATAAATGCATAGACAGTTTGAGACATTACTCCCATGGACAAAAGTCCGACCTGATGCAATTTCTGCGTTTCATCAACACTCTAAAGGTCCACAGATTACGGAATGTCTTCAGATGTGCTTCGTAAAGTACTACTGGTCGTCCAGGGAACGATCAAAGCGTAGACTGTTTGAGACATTTCTTCCATGGAGAAAAGACCGCATATTGCCTTTTGTATTCAATCCCGATGAAATTTCTGTGTTTCATCAACACTCTGAATTTCCACAGATTAGAGAATGCCTCCAGATGTGCTTCAGAAACTACTCTGGTATTCCAGGGAACGATCAAAGCGTAGACAGTTTGAGACATTTCTCCCATGGAGAAAAGTTCGCATGGTGCCTGTTCTATCAATCCCGAAGCAATTTCTGTGTTTCATGAACACTCCGAAGGTCCACAGATTACAGAATGCTTAGAGATGTGCATCGGAAACCACTACTGGTCTTCCTGCGAGCGATCAAAACGTAGAAAGTTTGAGACATTACTCCCAATGAGAAAAGTCAGCATGGTGCCTGTTATATTCAATCCCGATACAATTTCTGTGTTCCATCAGCACTCTGAATGTCCACAGATTACTGAATGTCTCCAGATAGACTTCCTAAACTACTACTGGTCTTCCAGGGAACGATCAAAGAGTATACACTTTGAGACATTACATCCATGGAGAAAAGTCCGCATGCAGACTGTTGTATTGAATCCCGATGCAATTTCTGTGTTTCTTCAACACTGTGAAGGTCCACAGAATACAGAATGCCCCCAGATGTGCTTCGAAAACTACTCTGGTAGTCCAGGGAACGATCAAAGCTTAGACAATTTGAGACATTACTCCCATGGAGAAAAGTTCGCATGGTGCCTGTAGTATTCATTCCCGATGCAATTTCTATGTTTCACCATCACTCGGAAGGCCCACAGATTACAGAATGCCTCCAGATGTGCCTTTTAAACTACTACTGATCTTCCAGGAATCGATCAAATCGTACATAGTTTGAGACATTACTCTCATGGAGAATAGTACGCATGGTACTGTTGTATTTAATCCCGATCCAATTTCTATGTTTCATCAACACTGTAAAAGTCCACAGATTACAGAATGCCTCCAGATGTGCTTCAGTAATGACTACTGGTCTGTTAGGGAAGGATCAAAACGTAGACACTTGGGGACATTACTCACATGGAGAAAAGTCCGCATGGTGACTGTTGTATTCAATCCCGATGCAATTTCTGCGATCCATCAACACCCTGAATGTAAACAGATTACAGAATGCCTCCATATGTGCTTCAAAAACTACTACTGGTCTTCCAGAGAACGATCAAAGCGTATACAATTTGAGACATTACTCCCATGGAGAAAAGACCGCATGGTGCATGTTGTTTTCAATCCCGATGCAATTTCTGTGTTCCATCGACACTCTGAAGGTCCACAGATGACAGAAAGCCTCAAGATGTGCTTCGGAAACTACTAATGGTCTTCCAGGGAACGATCAAAGCGTAGACAGTTTGAGACACTACACACATGCACAAAAGTCCGCATGGTGCCTTTTGTATTCAATCCCGATGAAATTTCCGTATTCCATCAACACTCTGAAGGTCCACAGATTACAGTAAGTCTCCAGATGTGTTTCTGAAACTACTACAGGTCTTCCAGGAACGATCAAAGCGCAGACAGTTTGAGACATTACTCCCATCAGAAAATTCGGCATGGTGCTTGATGTATTCAATCCAGATGCAATTTCCGTGTTTCATCTAAACTCTGAAGGTCCACAGATTAAAGAAAGCCTCCAGATGTGCTTCGGAAACTACTACTGGTCTTCCAGGTACGATCAAAGCGTAGACACTTTGAGACATCACTCCCATAGAGAAAAGTCTACCTGGTGACTGTTATATTCAACCCCGATGCAATTTCTGCTTTACATCAACACCCTGAATGTAAACAGATTACAGAATGCCTCCAGATGTGCTTCGAAAACTACTACTGGTCTTCCAGAGAACGATCAAAGCGTGTACAATTTGAGACATTACTCGCATGGAGAAAAGTCCGCATGGTGCCTGTTGTATTCAATCCCGATGCAATTTCTGTGTTTCATCAACGCACAGAAGGTAAACAGATTACAGAATGCCTCCAGATGCGACTTGGAAACTACTACTGGTCTTCCAGGGAACGATCAAAGCGTAGACTGTTTGTGATATTACTCCCATATAGAAAAGACCGCATGGTGACTGTTGTATTCAATCCTGATGCAATTTCTGTGTTTCATCAACACTCTGAAGATAAACAGATTACGGAATGCATCCAGATGTGCTTCGGAAACTTCTACTGGTCTTCCAGGGAATGATCAAAGCGTAGAAAGTTTGAGACATTACTCTCATGCAACAAAGTTGGCATGGTGCTTGTTTTATTCAATCCCGATGCAATTTCTGTATTTAATTAACATTCTGGAGGTATACAGATTACAGAATGCCTCCAGATGTGCTTCGGAAACAACTATAGCCCTTCCAGGGTACGATGAAACTGTAGACAGTTTGAGACATTACTCCCATGGAGAAAAGTCTGCATGGTGCCTGTTGTATTCAATCCCGATGCAATTTCTGTGTTTCATCAATGCACTGAAGGTAAACAAATTAAGAATGCCTCCAGATTCGACTTGGAAACTACTACTAGTCTTCCAGGGAACGACCAAAGCGTAGACTGTTTGTGATATTACTCCCATATAGAAAAGACCGCATGGTGACTGTTGTATTCAATCCTGATGCAATTCCTGTGTTTCATCTACACTCGGAAGGTCCAGAGATTACAGAATGCCTCCAGATGTGCTTCGGATATTACTACTGGTCTTCCAGGAAACGATCATAGCGTAGACAGTTTGAGACATTACTCCCATTGAGAAAAGTCCGCATGGTGCCTGTTTTATTCAATCCCTATGCAATTTCTGTGTTTCATCAACACTCTGAATTCAGACAGATTACAGAATGTCTCCAGATGTGCCTTATAAACTACTACTGGTCTTACAGGGAACGATCAAAGCGTAGTCTATTTGAGACATTACTCCCATGGAGAAAAGACCGCATGGTGCATGTTGTATTCAATCCCGCTGCAATTTCTGTATTTCATCAACACTCTGAAGGTCCAGAGATTACGGAATGCTACCAGATGACCTTCGGAAACTACTACTGGTCTTCGAGGAATCGATAAAAATTCGTAGACAGTTTAAGACATTTCTCCCATGGAGTAAGGTCATCATGGTGGCTGTTCTATTTAATCCCGATGTAATTCCTGTGTTTCATCAACACTCTTAAGGTCCACAGATAACAGAATGCCTCCAGACGTGCTTCGGAAACTATTAATGGTCTTCCAGGGAACGATCAAAGCGTAGATAGCTTGAGACACTACACTCATGCACAAAAGTCCGCATGTTACCTGTTGTATTCAATCCAGACGAAATTTCTGTGTTCCATCAACACTCTGAAGGTCCACAGATTACAGTAAGCCTCCAGATGTGCTTCTGAGACTACTACAGGTCTTCCAGGGAACGATCAAAGCGTAGACAGTTTGAGAAATTACTCCCATGGAGAAAAGTCCGCATGGTACCTGTTGTATTCAATCCCGATCCAATTTCTGTGTTTCATCAACACTGTGAAAGTCCACAGATTACAGAATGCCTCCAGATGTGCTTCAGTTATTAGTACTGGTTTGCTAGGGAAGGATCAAAACGTAGACAGTTGGGGACATTACTCACATGGAGAAAAGTCCGCATGGTGCATGTTGTATTCAATCCCGATGCAATTTCTGCTTTACATCAACACCCTGAATGTAAACAGATTTCATAATGCCTCCAGATGTGCTTCGAAAACTTCTACTGGTCTTCCAGAGAACGATCAAAGCGTGTACAATTTGAGACATTACTCCCATGGAGAAAAGTCCGCATGGTGCCTGTTGTATTCAATCCCGATGCAATTTCTGTGTTTCATCAACGCACTGAAGGTAAACAGATTACAGAATGCCTCCAGATACGACTTGGAAACCACTACTGGTCTTCCAGGGAACGATCAAAGCGTAGACTGTTTGTGATATCACTCCCATATAGAAAAGACCGCATGGTGACTGTTGTATTCAATCGTGATGCAATTTCTGTGTTTCATCAACACTCTGAAGGTCCACAGATTACGGAATGCTACCAGATGAGCTTCGGAAACTACTACTGGTCTTCGAGGAATCGATCAAAATTCGTAGACAGTTTGAGACATTTCTCCCATGGAGTAAGGTCCTCATGGTGGCTGTTCTATTTTATCCCGAAGCAATTATTGTGTTTCATCAACACTCTGAAGGTCCACAGATAACAGAATGCTTCCAGACGTGCTTCGGAATCTATTACTGGTCTTCCAGAGAACGATCAAAGCATATACAATTTGAGACATTACTTCCATGGAGAAAAGTCATCATGGTGCCTGTTGTATTCAATCCCGATGCAATTTCTGTGATCCATCAACACTCTGAAGGTCCACAGATGACAGAAAGCCTCAAGATGTGCTTCGGAAACTACTAATGGTCTTCCAGGGAACGATCAAAGCGTAGACAGTTTGAGACATTACTCCCATGGAGAAAAGTCCGCATGGTACCTGTTGTATCCAATCCCGATCCAATTTCTGTGTTTCATTAACACTGTGAAAGTCCACAGATTACAGAATGCCTCCAGATGGGCTACAGTAATTACTATTGGCCTGCTATTGAAGGATCAAAACGTAGACAGTTGGGGACATTACATACATGGTGAAAAGTACGCATGGTGCTGTTGTATTCAATCCCGATGCAATTTCAGCGTTCCATCAACAACCTAAATGTAAACAAATTACAGAATGCCTCCAGATGTGCTTCGAAAACTACTACTGGTCTTCCAGAGAACGATCAAAGCGTATACAGTTTAAGACATTACTCCCATGGAGAAAAGTCCGCATGGTGCCTGTTGTATTCTATCCCGATGCAATTTCTGTGTTCCATCAACACTCTGAAGGTAAAACAGATGACAGAAAGCCTCAAGATGTGCTTCGGAAACTACTAATGGTCTTCCAGGGAACGATCAAAGCGTAGACAGTTTGAGACACTACATTCACGCACAAAAGTCCGCATGGTGCCTGTTGTATTCAATCCCGATGCAATTTCTGTGTTCCATCAACACTCTGAAGGTCCACAGTTTACAGTAAGCTTCCAGATGTGCTTCTGGAACTACTACAGGTCTACCAGGGAACAATGAAAGCGTAGACAGTTTGAGACATTACTCCCATGGAGAAAATACTGCATGGTGCCTGATGTATTCAATCCAGATGCAATTTCCGTGTTTCATCTACACTCTGAAGGTCCACAGATTACAGAACGCCTCCAGATGAGCTCCGGAAACTACTACTGGTCTTCCAGGTAACGATCAAAGCGTAGACAGATTGAGACATTACTCCCATGGAGATAAGTCCGCATGATGCCTGTTGTATTCAATTCCAATGCAATTTCTGTGTTTCATCAACACTCTGAAGGTCCACAGGTTACAGAATGCCTCCAAATGTGCTTTGGAAGCTACTACTGATATTCCAGGAGTCGATCAAAGTGTAGACAGTTTGAGACATTACTCCCATGGAGACAAGTCCGCATGGTGGTTGTTGTATTCAAACCAGATGCAATTTCTGTGTTTCATCAACACTTTGAAGATCGACATCTCACAGAATGCATTAAGTTGTGCTTCAGAAACTACTACTTGTCTTCCAGATAACTATCAAAGCGTAGACAATTTGAGACATTACTCGCATGGAGAAAAGTCCGCATGGTGCCTGTTGTATTCAATCCCGATGCAATTTCTGTGTTTCATCAACGCACAGAAGGTAAACAGATTACAGAATGCCTCCAGATGCGACTTGGAAACTACTACTGGTCTTCCAGGGAACGATCAAAGCGTAGACTGTTTGTGATATTACTCCCATATAGAAAAGACCGCATGGTGACTGTTGTATTCAATCCTGATGCAATTTCTGTGTTTCATCAACACTCTGAAGGTCCACAGATTACGGAATGCATCCAGATGTGCTTCGGAAACTTCTACTGGTCTTCCAGGGAATGATCAAAGCGTAGAAAGTTTGAGACATTACTCTCATGCAACAAAGTTGGCATGGTGCTTGTTTTATTCAATCCCGATGCAATTTCTGTATTTAATTAACATTCTGAAGGTATACAGATTACAGAATGCCTCCAGATGTGCTTCGGAAACAACTATAGCCCTTCCAGGGTACGATGAAACTGTAGACAGTTTGAGACATTACTCCCATGGAGAAAAGTCTGCATGGTGCCTGTTGTATTCAATCCCGATGCAATTTCTGTGTTTCATCAATGCACTGAAGGTAAACAAATTAAGAATGCCTCCAGATTCGACTTGGAAACTACTACTGGACTTCCAGGGAACGATCAAAGCGTAGACTGTTTTTGATATTACTCCCATATAGAAAAGACCGCATGGTGACTGTTGTATTCAATCCTGATGCAATTCCTGTGTTTCATCTACACTCGGAAGGTCCAGAGATTACAGAATGCCTCCAGATGTGCTTCGGATATTACTACTGGTCTTCCAGGAAACGATCATCGCGTAGACAGTTTGAGACATTACTCACATTGAGAAAAGTCCGCATGGTGCCTGTTTTATTCAATCCCTATGCAAATTCTGTGTTTCATCAACACTCTGAATTCAGACAGATTACAGAATGTCTCCAGATGTGCCTTATAAACTACTACTGGTCTTACAGGGAACGATCAAAGCGTAGTCTATTTGAGACATTACTCCCATGGAGAAAAGTCCGCATGGTGCCTGTTGTATTCAATCCCGATGCAATTTCTGTGATCCATCAATACTCTGAAGGTCCACAGATGACAAAAAGCCTCAAGATGTGCTTCGGAAACTACTAATGGTCTTCCAGGGAACGATCAAAGCGTAGATAGCTTGAGACACTACACTCATGCATAAAAGTCCGCATGTTGCCTGTTGTATTCAATCCCGCCGAAATTTCTGTGTTCCATCAACACTCTGAAGGTCCACAGATTACAGTAAGCCTCCAGATGTGCTTCTGAAACTACTACAGGTCTTCCAGGGAACGATCAAAGCGTAGACAGTTTGAGACATTACTCCCATGGAGAAAAGTCCGCATGGTACCTGTTGTATTCAATCCCGATCCAATTTCTGTGTTTCATCAACACTGTGAAAGTCCACAGATTACAGAATGCCTCAAGATGTGCTTCAGTTATTAGTACTGGTCTGCTAGGGAAGGATCAAAACGTAGCCAGTTGGGGACATTACTCACATGGAGAATAGTCCGCATGGTGCATGTTGTATTCAATCCCGATGCAATTTCTGCTTTACATCAACACCCTGAATGTAAACAGATTTCATAATGCCTCCAGATGTGCTTCGAAAACTTCTACTGGTCTTCCAGAGAACGATCAAAGCGTGTACAATTTGAGACATTACTCCCATGGAGAAAAGTCCGCAAGGTGCCTGTTGTATTCAATCCCGATGCAATTTCTGTGTTTCATCAACGCACTGAAGGTAAACAGATTACAGAATGCCTCCAGATACGACTTGGAAACCACTACTGGTCTTCCAGGGAACGATCAAAGCGTAGACTGTTTGTGATATTACTCCCATATAGAAAAGACCGCATGGTGACTGTTGTATTCAATCGTGATGCAATTTCTGTGTTTCATCAACACTCTGAAGGTCCACAGATTACGGAATGCTACCAGATGAGCTTCGGAAACTACTACTGGTCTTCGAGGAATCGATCAAAATTCGTAGACAGTTTGAGACATTTCTCCCATGGAGTAAAGTCCTCATGGTGGCTGTTCTATTTTATCCCGAAGCAATTATTGTGTTTCATCAACACTCTGAAGGTCCACAGATAACAGAATGCTTCCAGACGTGCTTCGGAATCTATTACTGGTCTTCCAGAGAACGATCAAAGCGTATACAATTTGAGACATTACTCCCATGGAGAAAAGTCCTCATGGTGCCTGTTGTATTCAATCCCGATGCAATTTCTGTGATCCATCAACACTCTGAAGGTCCACAGATGACAGAAAGCCTCAAGATGTGCTTCGGAAACTACTAATGGTCTTCCAGGGAACGATCAAAGCGTAGACAGTTTGAGACATTACTCCCATGGAGAAAAGTACGCATGGTACCTGTTGTATCCAATCCCGATCCAATTTCTGTGTTTCATTAACACTGTGAAAGTCCACAGATTACAGAATGCCTCCAGATGGGCTACAGTAATTACTATTGGCCTGCTATTGAAGGATCAAAACGTAGACAGTTGGGGACATTACATACATGATGAAAAGTCCGCATGGTGCTGTTGTATTCAATCCCGATGCAATTTCTGTGTTTCATCAATGCACTGAAGGTAAACAAATTAAGAATGCCTCCAGATTCGACTTGGAAACTACTACTGGACTTCCAGGGAACGATCAAAGCGTAGACTGTTTTTGATATTACTCCCATATAGAAAAGACCGCATGGTGACTGTTGTATTCAATCCTGATGCAATTCCTGTGTTTCATCTACACTCGGAAGGTCAAGAGATTACAGAATGCCTCCAGATGTGCTTCGGATATTACTACTGGTCTTCCAGGAAACGATCATCGCGTAGACAGTTTGAGACATTACCCACATTGAGAAAAGTCCGCATGGTGCCTGTTTTATTCAATCCCTATGCAAATTCTGTGTTTCATCAACACTCTGAATTCAGACAGATTACAGAATGTCTCCAGATGTGCCTTATAAACTACTACTGGTCTTACAGGGAACGATCAAAGCGTAGTCTATTTGAGACATTACTCCCATGGAGAAAAGTCCGCATGGTGCCTGTTGTATTCAATCCCGATGCAATTTCTGTGATCCATCAATACTCTGAAGGTCCACAGATGACAGAAAGCCTCAAGATGTGCTTCGGAAACTACTAATGGTCTTCCAGGGAACGATCAAAGCGTAGATAGCTTGAGACACTACACTCATGCACAAAAGTCCGCATGTTGCCTGTTGTATTCAATCCCGCCGAAATTTCTGTGTTCCATCAACACTCTGAAGGTCCACAGATTACAGTAAGCCTCCAGATGTGCTTCTGAAACTACTACAGGTCTTCCAGGGAACGATCAAAGCGTAGACAGTTTGAGACATTACTCCCATGGAGAAAAGTCCGCATGGTACCTGTTGTATTCAATCCCGATCCAATTTCTGTGTTTCATCAACACTGTGAAAGTCCACAGATTACAGAATGCCTCAAGATGTGCTTCAGTTATTAGTACTGGTCTGCTAGGGAAGGATCAAAACGTAGCCAGTTGGGGACATTACTCACATGGAGAATAGTCCGCATGGTGCATGTTGTATTCAATCCCGATGCAATTTCTGCTTTACATCAACACCCTGAATGTAAACAGATTTCATAATGCCTCCAGATGTGCTTCGAAAACTTCTACTGGTCTTCCAGAGAACGATCAAAGCGTGTACAATTTGAGACATTACTCCCATGGAGAAAAGTCCGCAAGGTGCCTGTTGTATTCAATCCCGATGCAATTTCTGTGTTTCATCAACGCACTGAAGGTAAACAGATTACAGAATGCCTCCAGATACGACTTGGAAACCACTACTGGTCTTCCAGGGAACGATCAAAGCGTAGACTGTTTGTGATATTACTCCCATATAGAAAAGTCCGCATGGTGACTGTTGTATTCAATCGTGATGCAATTTCTGTGTTTCATCAACACTCTGAAGGTCCACAGATTACGGAATGCTACCAGATGAGCTTCGGAAACTACTACTGGTCTTCGAGGAATCGATCAAAATTCGTAGACAGTTTGAGACATTTCTCCCATGGAGTAAGGTCCTCATGGCGGCTGTTCTATTTTATCCCGAAGCAATTATTGTGTTTCATCAACACTCTGAAGGTCCACAGATAACAGAATGCTTCCAGACGTGCTTCGGAATCTATTACTGGTCTTCCAGAGAACGATCAAAGCGTATACAATTTGAGACATTACTCCCATGGAGAAAAGTCCTCATGGTGCCTGTTGTATTCAATCCCGATGCAATTTCTGTGATCCATCAACACTCTGAAGGTCCACAGATGACAGAAAGCCTCAAGATGTGCTTCGGAAACTACTAGTGGTCTTCCAGGGAACGATCAAAGCGTAGACAGTTTGAGACATTACTCCCATGGAGAAAAGTACGCATGGTACATGTTGTATCCAATCCCGATCCAATTTCTGTGTTTCATTAACACTGTGAAAGTCCACAGATTACAGAATGCCTCCAGATGGGCTACAGTAATTACTATTGGCCTGCTATTGAAGGATCAAAACGTAGACAGTTGGGGACATTACATACATGGTGAAAAGTCCGCATGGTGCTGTTGTATTCAATCCCGATGCAATTTCAGCGTTCCATCAACAACCTAAATGTAAACAGATTACAGAATGCCTCCAGATGTGCTTCGAAAACTACTACTGGTCTTCCAGAGAACGATCAAAGCGTATACAGTTTGAGACATTACTCCCATGGAGAAAAGTCCGCATGGTGCCTGTTGTATTCTATCCCGATGCAATTTCTGTGTTCCATCAACACTCTGAAGGTAAAACAGATGACAGAAAGCCTCAAGATGTGCTTCGGAAACTACTAATGGTCTTCCAGGGAACGATCAAAGCGTAGACAGTTTGAGACACTACATTCACGCACAAAAGTCCGCATGGTGCCTGTTGTATTCAATCCCGATGCAATTTCTGTGTTCCATCAACACTCTGAAGGTCCACAGTTTACAGTAAGCTTCCAGATGTGCTTCTGAAACTACTACAGGTCTACCAGGGAACAATGAAAGCGTAGACAGTTTGAGACATTACTCCCATGGAGAAAATACTGCATGGTGCCTGATGTATTCAATCCAGATGCAATTTCCGTGTTTCATCTACACTCTGAAGGTCCACAGATTACAGAAAGCCTCCAGATGAGCTTCGGAAACTACTACTGGTCTTCCAGGTAACGATCAAAGCGTAGACAGATTGAGACATTACTCCCATGGAGATAAGGGCGCATGATGCCTGTTGTATTCAATTCCAATGCAATTTCTGTGTTTCATCAACACTCTGAAGGTCCACAGGTTACAGAATGCCTCCAAATGTGCTTCGGAAGCTACTACTGATATTCCAGGAGTCGATCAAAGTGTAGACAGTTTGAGACATTACTCCCATGGAGACAAGTCCGCATGGTGGTTGTTGTATTCAAACCAGATGCAATTTCTGTGTTTCATCAACACTTTGAAGGTCGACAGCTCACAGAATGCATTAAGTTGTGCTTCAGAAACTACTACTTGTCTTCCAGTTAACTATCAAAGCGTAGACAATTTGAGAAAATTCTCCCATGGAGAAAAGTCCACATAGTGCCTGTTCAATTCAATCCCGATGCAGTTTCTGTGTTTCATCAACACTCTGAATGTCCACAGATTGCAGAATGCCTCCATATGTGCTTCGGAAACTACTACTGGTCTTGCAGGGAACAATCAAAACGTAGATAGTTGAGCACATCACTCCCATGACGAAACGTCCGCATGGTGCCCGTTGTATTCAAACCCGATGCAATTTCTGTGTTTCATCAACACTCTGAATTTCCACAGATTAGAGAATGCCCCCAGATGTGCATCAGAAACTACTCTGGTATTCCAGGGAACGATCAAAGCGTAGACAGTTTGAGACATTACTCCCATAGAGAAAAGTTGGCATGGTGCCTGTTCTATTCAATTCCGAAGCAATTTCTGTGTTTCATGAACACTCCGAAGGTCCACAGATTACAGAATGCCTAGAGATGTGCATCGGAAACCACTACTGGTCTTCCTGGGAGCGATCAAAGCGTAGACAGTTTGAGACATTACTCCCATGGAGAAAAGTCAGCATGGTGCCTGTTGTATTCAATCCTGATACAATTTCTGTGTTCCATCAGCACTCTGAATGTCCACAGATTACAGAATGTCTCCAGATAGACTTCCCAAACTACTACTGGTCTTCCAGGGAACGATCAAAACGTATACACTTTGAGACATTACTCCCATGGAGAAAAGTCCGCATGCAGCCTGTTGTATTGAATCCCGATGCAATTTCTGTGTTCCATCAACACTGTGAAGATCCACAGAATACAGAATGCCTCCAGATGTGCTTCGGAAACTACTCTGGTATTCCAGGGAACGATCAAAGCGTAGACAATTTGAGACATTAGTCCCATGGAGAAAAGTTAGCATGGTGCCTGTTCTGTACAATCCCGATGCAATTTTAGTGTTTCATGAACACTCTGAGAGTCCAAGGATTACAGAATGCCTCCAGATGTGCTTCGTGAACTATTACTGGTCCTACAGGAAGCGATCAAAGCGTAGACTGTTTGAGTCATTACTACCATGGAGAAAAGACCGCTTGGTGCCTGTTGTATTGAATGCCGATGCAATATCTGTGTTTCGTCAACACTCTGAAGGTGCACAGATTCAGAATGCTTCCAGATATGGTTCGGAAACTACTACTGGTCTTCCAGGAATCGTTCAAATCGTACACAGTTTGAGACATTACTCCCATGGAGAAAAGGCCGCATGGTTCCTGTTGTACTCATTCCCGATGCAATTTCTATGTTTCTCCATCACTCTGAAGGCCCACACATTACAAATGCCTCCAGATGTGCCATTTAAACTACTACTGATCCTCCAGGAATCGATCAAATCGTACACAGTTTGAGACATTACTTTCATGGAGAAAAGTACGCATGGTACCTGTTGTATTCAATCCCGACCCAATTGCTGTGTTTCATCAACACTGTGAAAGTCCACAGACCACAGAATGCCTCCAGATGTGCTTCAGTAATTACTACTGGTCTGCTAGGGAAGGAACAAAACGTAGACAGTTGGGGACATTACTCACATGGAGAAAAGTCCGCATGGTGCCTGTTGTATTCAATCCCGATGCAATTTCTGCTTTCCATCAACACCCAGAATGTAAACAGATTTCAGAATGCCTCCAGATGTGCTTCGAAAACTACTACTGGTCTTCTAGAGAACGATGAAAACGTGTACAATTTGAGACATTACTCCCATGGAGAAAAGTTTTCATGGTGCCTGTTGTATTCAATCCCGATGCAATTTCTGTGTTTCATCAACGCACTGAAGGTAAACAGATTACAGAATGCCTCCAGATGCGACTTGGAAACTACTACTGGTCTTCCAGGGAACGATCAAAGCGAAGACTGTTTGTGATATTACTCCCATATAGAAATGACCGCATGGTGACTGTTGTATTCAATCCTGATGCAATTCCTGTGTTTCATCTACACTCGGAAGGTCCACAGATTACAGAATGCCTCCAGATGTGCTTCGGATATTACTACTGGTCTTCCAGGAAACGATCATAGCTTAGACAGTTTGAGATATTACTCCCATTGAGAAAAGTCCGCATGGTGCCTGTTTTATTCAATCCCTATGCAATTTCTGTGTTTCATCAACACTCTGAATTCAGACAGATTACAGAATGTCTCCAGATGTGCCTTATAAACTACTACTGGTCTTCCAGGGAACGATCAAAGCGTAGTCTATTTGAGAGATTACTCCCATGGAGAAAAGACCGCATGGTGCATGTTGTATTCAATCCCGATGCAATTTCTGCATTTCATCAACACTCTGAAGGTCCACAGATTACGGAATGATACCAGATGAGCTTCGGAAACTACTACTGGTCTTCGAGGAATCGATCAAAATTCGTAGACAGTTTGAGACATTTCTCCCATGGAGTAAGGTCCTCATGGTGGCTGTTCTATTTAATCCCGAAGCAATTCCTGTGTTTCATCAACACTCTGAAGGTCCACAGATAACAGAATGCCTCCAGAAGTGCTTCGGAATCTACTACTGGTCTTCCAGAGAACGATCAAAGCGTATACAATTTGAGACATTACTCCCATTGAGAAAAGTCCGCATGGTGCCTGTTGTATTCAATCCCGATGCAATAGCTGTGTTCCATCAACACTCTGAAGGTCCACAGATGACAGAAAGCCTCAAGATGTGCTTCGGAAACTACTAATGGTCTTCCAGGGAACGATCAAAGCGTAGACAGTTTGAGTCATTTCTACCATGGAGAAAAGACCGCGTGGTGCCTGTTGTATTGAATGCCGATGCAATTTCTGTGTTTCATCAACACTCTGAAGGTGCACAGATTCAGAATGCTTCCAGATATGGTTTGGAAACTACTACTGGTCTTCCAGGAATCGATCAAATCGTACATAGTTTGAGACATTACTCCCATAGAGAAAAGTCCGCATGGTTCCTGTTGTACTCATTCCCGATGCAATTTCTATGTTTCACCATTACTCTGAAGGCCCACAGATTACAGAATGCCTCCAGATGTGCCATTTAAACTACTACTGATCTTCCAGGAATCGATCAAATCGTACACAGTTTGAGACATTACTCTCATGGAGAAAAGTACGCATGGTACCTGTTGTATTCAATCCCGACCCAATTGCTGTGTTTCAACAGCACTGTGAAAGTCCACAGATTACAGAATGCCTCCAGATGTGCTTCAGTAATTACTACTGGTCTGCTAGGGAAGGAGTAAAACTTAGACAGTTGGGGACATTACTCACATGGAGAAAAGTCCGCATGGTGCCTGTTGTATTCAATCCCGATGCAATTTCTGCGTTCCATCAACAACCTAAATGAAAACGGATTAATGAATGCCTCCAGATGTGCTTCGAAAACTACTACTGGTCTTCCAGTGAACGATCAAAGCGTATACAGTTTGAGACATTACTCCCATGGAGAAAAGTCCGCATGGTGCCTGTTGTATTTAATCCTGATGCAATCTCTGTGTTTCATCAACACTCTGTAGGTCCACAGATTACAGAATGCCTCCAGATGTGCGTCGGAAACTACTACTGGTCTTCCAGGAACTGATTAAATTGTACACGGTTTGAGACATTACTCCCGTGGAGAAAAGTCCGCATGGTGCCTGATGTATTCAATCCCGATGCAATTTCTGTGTTTCATCAACACTCTGAAAGCCCACAGATTGCAAATGCCTCCAGATGTGCTTCGGAAACTACTACTGGTCTTGCAGGGAACAATCAAAACGTAGATAGTTGAACACATCACTCCCATGACGAAAAGTCCGCATGGTGCCCGTTGTATTAAATCCCGATGCAATTTCTGTGTTTCATCAACACTCTGAACTTCCACAGATTAGAGAATGCCTCCAGATGTGCATCAGAAGCTACTATGGTATTCCAGGGAACGATGAAAGCGTAGACAGTTTGATACATTACTCCCATAGAGAAAAGTTCGCATGGTACCTGTTCTATTCAATTCCGAAGCAATTTCGGTGTTTCATGAACACACCGAAGGTCCACAGATTACAGAATGCCTAGAGATGTGCATCGGAAACCACCACTGGTCTTCCGGGGAGCAATCAAAGCGTAGACAGTTTGAGACATTACTCCCGTGGAGAAAAGTCCGCATGGTGCCTGTTGTATTCAATCCCGATACAATTTCTGTGTTCCATCAGCACTCTGAATGTCCGCAGATTACAGAATGTCTCCAGATAGACTTCCCAAACTACTACTGGTCTTCCAGGGAACGATCAAAGCGTATACACTATGAGACATTACTCCCATGGAGAAAAGTCCGCATGCAGATTGTTGTATTGAATCCCGATGCAATTTCTGTGTTTCATCAACACTGTGAAGATCCACAGAATACAGAATGCCTCCAGATGTGCTTCGGAAACTACTCTGGTATTCCAGGGAACGATCAAAGCGTAGACATTTTGAGACATTACTCCCATGGAGAAAAGTTCGCATGGTGCCTGTTCTGTACAATCCCGATGCAATTTGAGTGTTTCATGAACACTCTGAGAGTCCAAAGATTACAGAATGCCTCCAGATGTGCTTCGTGAACTATTACTGGTCCTACAGGAAGCGATCAAAGCGTAGACTATTTGAGTCATTACTCCCATGGAGAAAAGTCCGCATGGTTCCTGTTGTACTCATTCCCGATTCAATTTCTATGTTTCACCATCACTCTGAAATCCCACACATTACAGAATGCCTCCAGATGTGCCATTTAAACTACTACTGATGTTCCAGGAATCGATCAAATCGTACACAGTTTGAGACATTACTCTCATGGAGAAAAGTACGCATGGTACCTGCTGTATTCAATCCCGAACCAATTGCTGTGTTTCTTCAACACTGTGAAAGTCCACAGATTACAGAATGCCTCCAGATGTGCTTCAGTAATTACTACTGGTCTGCTAGGAAAGGAACAAAACGTAGACAGTTGGGGACATTACTCACATGGAGAAAAGTCCGCATGGTGCCTGTTGTATTCAATCCCGATGCAATTTCTGCTTTCCATCAACACCCTGAATGTAAACAGATTTCAGAATGCCTCCAGATGTGCTTCGAAAACTACTACTGGTCTTCCAAAGCGTGTACAATTTGAGACATTACTCCCATGGAGAAAAGTCCGCATGGTGCCTGTTGTATTCAATCCCGATGCAATTTCTGTGTTTCATCAACGCACTGAAGGTAAACAGATTACAGAATGTCTCCAGATGTGCCTTATAGACTACTACTGGCCTTACAGGGAACGATCAAAGCGTAGTCTATTAGAGACATTACTCTCATGGTGAAAAGACCGCATGGTGCATGTTGTATTCCATCCCGATGCAATTTCTGCATTTCATCAACACTCTGAAGGTCCACAGATTACGGAATGCTACCAGATGAGCTTCGGAAACTACTACTGGTCTTCCAGGGAACGATCAAAGCGTAGATAGTTTGAGACACTACACTCATGCACAAAAGTCCGCATGTTGCCTGTTGTATTCAATCCCGACGCAATTTCTGTGTTCCATCAACACTCTGAAGGTCCACAGATTACAGTAAGCCTCCAGATGCTTTTCTGAAACTACTACAGGTCTTCCAGGGAACGATCAAAGCGTAGACAGTTTGAGACATTACTCCGATGGAGAAAAGTCCGCATGGTACCTGTTGTATTCAATCCCGATCCAATTTCTGTGTTTCATTAACACTGTGAAAGTCCACAGATTACAGAATGCCTCCTGATGGGCTTCAGTAATTACTACTGGTCTGCTATTGAAGGATCAAAACGTAGACAGTTGGGGACATTACTCACATGGTGAAAAGTCCGCATGGTGCTGTTGTATTCAATCCCGATGCAATTTCAGAGTTCCATCAACACCCTAAATGTAAACAGATTACAGATGCCTCCAGATGTGCTTCGAAAACTACTACTGGTCTTCCAGAGAACGATCAAAGCGTATACAGTTTGAGACATTACTCATACGGAGAAAAGTCCGCATGGTGCCTGTTGTATTCTATCCCGATGCAATTTCTGTGTTCCATCAACACTCTAAAGATCCACAGATGACAGAAAGCCTCAAGATGTGCTTCGGAAACTACTAATGGTCTTCCAGGGAACGATCAAAGCGTAGACAGTTTGAGTCATTGCTACCATGGAGAGAAGACCGCTTGGTGCCTGTTGTATTGAATGCCGATGCAATTTCTGTGTTTCATCAACACTCTGAAGGTGCACAGATTCAGAATGCTTCCAGATATGGTTCGGAAACTACTACTGGTCTTCCAGGAATCGATCAAATCGTACACAGTTTGAGACATTACTCCCATGGAGAAAAGTCCGCATGGTTCCTGTTGTACTCATTCCCGATGCAATTTCTATGTTTCACCTTCACTCTGAAGGCCCACAGATTACAGAATGCCTCCAGATGTGCCATTTAAACTACTACTGATCTTCCAGGAATCGATCAAATCGTACACAGTTTGAGACATTACTCTCATGGAGAAAAGTACGCATGGTACCTGTTGTATTCAATCCCGACACAATTGCTGTATTTCATCAACACTGTGAAAGTCCACAGATTACAGAATGCCTCCAGATGTGCTTCAGTAATTACTACTGGTCAGCTAGGGAAGGAACAAAACGTAGACGGTTGGGGACATTACTGACATGGTGAAAAGTTCGCATGGTGCTGTTGTATTCAATCCCGATGCAATTTCTGCTTTCCATCAACACCCTGAATGTAAACAGATTTCAGAATGCCTCCAGATGTGCTTCGAAAACTACTACTGGTCTTCCAGAGAACGATCAAAGCGTGTACAATTTGAGACATTATTCCCATGGAGAAGAGTCCGCATGGTGCCTGTTGTGTTCATTCCCGATGCAATTTCTGCGTTCCATCAACACTCTGAAGGTCCACAGATGGCAGAAAGCCTCAAGATGTGCTTCGGAAACTACTAATGGTCTTCCAGGGAACGATCAAAGCGTAGACAGTTTGAGACACTACATTCATGCACAAAAGTCCGCATGGTGCCTGTTGTATTCAATCCCGATGCAATTTCTGTGTTCCATCAACACTCTGAAGGGCCACAGATTACAGTAAACTTCCAGATGTGCTTCTGAAACTACTACAGGTCTTCCAGGGAACGATCAATGCGTAGACAGTTTGAGACATTACTCCCATGGAGAAAATACAGCATGGTGCCTGATGTATTCAATCCAGATGCAATTTCCATCTACACTCTGAAGGTCCACAGATTACAGATAGCCTCCAGATGTGCTTCGGAAACTACTACTGGTCTTCCAGGTAACGATCATAGCGTAGACACTTTCAGACATCACTCCCATAGAGAAAAGTCTACATGGTGACTGTTGTATTCAAACCCGATGCAGTGTCTGTGTTTCATCGACACTGTGAATGTCCACAGATTACAGAATGCCTCCAGATGAGCTTCGGAAACTACTACTTGTCTTCCAGGTAACGATCAAAGCGTAGTCAGCTTGAGACATTACTCCTATGGAAAAGAGTCCGCATGGTGCCTGTCGTATTCAATCCCGATGCAATTTCTGTGTTTCATCAACACTCTGAAGGTCCACAGATTACAGAATGCCTCCGTATGTGCGTCGGAAACTACTACTGGTCTTCCAGGAATCGATTAATGTGTACACAGTTTGAGACATTACTCCCATGGAGAAAAGTCCGCATGGTGCCTGTTGTATTTAATCCTGATGCAATCTCTGTGTTTCATCAACACTCTGAAGGTCCACAGATTACAGAATGCCTCCGTATGTGCGTCGGAAACTACTACTGGTCTTCCAGGAATCGATTAATGTGTACACAGTTTGAGACATTACTCCCATGGAGAAAAGTCCGCATGGTGCCTGTTGTATTTAATCCCGATGCAATTTCTGTGTTTGATCAACACTCTGAATGCCCACAGATTAGAGAAAGGCTCCAGAAATGCTTCGGAAACTACAACTTGTCTTCCAGGGAACGATCAAAACGTAGACAGATTGAGACATTACTCCCATGGAGATAAGTCCGCATGGTGCCTGTTGTATTCAATTCCAATGCAATTTCTGTGTTTCATCAACACTCTGAAGGTCCATAGGTTACAGAATGCCTCCAAATGTGCTTCGGAAGCTACTACTGATCTTCCAGGAATCGATCAAAGTGTAGAGAGTTTGAGACATTACTCCCATGGGGACAAGTCCGCATGGTGGTTGTTGTATTCAAACCAGATGCAATATCTGTGTTTCATCAACACTTTGAAGGTCGACAGCTCACAGAATGCCTTAAGTTGTGCTTCAGAAACTACTACTTGTCTTCCAGGGAACTATCAAAGTGTAGACAATTTGAGAAAATTCTCCCATCTAGAAAAGTCCACATAGTGCCTGTTCAATTCAATCCCGATGCAGTTTCTGAGTTTCATCAACACTCTGAATGTCCACAGATTGCAGAATGCCTCCATATGTGCTTCGGAAACTACTACTGGTCTTCCAGGGAACAATCAAAACGTAGATAGTTGGACACATCACTCCCATGACGAAAAGTCCGCATGGTGCCCGTTGTATTCAATCCCGATGCAATTTCTGTGTTTCATCAACACTCTGAATTTCCACAGATTAGAGAATGCCTCCAGATGTGCATCAGAAGCTACTCTGGCATTCCAGGGGACGATCAAAGCGTAGACAGTTTGAGACATTACTCCCATAGAGGAAAGTTCGCATGGTACCTGTTCTATTCAATTCCGAAGCAATTTCTGTGTTTCATGAACACTCCGAAGGTCCACAGATTACAGAATGCCTAGAGATGTGCATCGGAAACCACTACTGGTCTTCCTGGGAGCGATCAAAGCGTAGACAGTTTGAGACATTACTCCCATGGAGAAAATACTGCATGGTGCCTGATGTATTCAATCCAGATGCAATTTCCGTGTTTCATCTACACTCGGAGGGTCCACAGATTACAGAAAACCTCCAGATGTGCTTCGGAAACTACTACTTTTCTTCCAGGTAACGATCAAAGCGTAGACACTTTGAGACATCACTCCCATAGAGAAAAGTCTACATGGTGACTGTTGTATTCAAACCCGATGCAGTGTCTGTGTTTAACGACACTCTGAATGTCCACAGATTTCAGAATGCCTCCAGATGAGCTTCGGAAACTACTGCTTGTCTTCCAGGTAACGATCAAAGCGTAGTCAGCTTCAGACATTACTCCTATGGAGAAGAGTCCGCATGGTGCCTGTCGTATTCAATCCCGATGCAATTTCTGTGTTTCATCAACACTCTCAAGGTCCACAGATTCCAGAATGCCTCCGTATGTGCGTCGGAAACTACTACTGGTCTTCCAGGAATCGATTAATGTGTACACAGTTTGCGACATTACTCCCATGGAGAAAAGTCCGCATGGTGCCTGTTGTATTTAATCCTGATGCAATCTCTGTGTTTCATCAACACTCTTAAGGTCCACAGATTACAGAATGCCTCCAGATGTGCGTCGGAAACTACTACTGGTCTTCCAGGAACTGATTAAAGTGTACACGGTTTGAGACATTACTCCCGTGGAGAAAAGTCCGCATGGTGCCTGATGTATTCAATCCCGATGCAATTTCTGTGTTTGATCAAAACTCTGAATGCCCACAGATTAGAGAAAGGCTCCAGAAATGCTTCGGAAACTACAACTTGTCTTCCAGGGAACGATCAAAACGTAGACAGATTGAGACATTACTCCCATGGAGATAAGTCCGCATGATGCCTGTTGTATTCAATTCCAATGTAATTTCTGTGTTTCATCAACACTCTGAAGGTCCACAGGTTACAGAATGCCTCCAAATGTGCTTCGGGAGCTACTACTGATCTTCCAGGAATCGATCAAAGTGTAGACAGTTTGAGACGTTACTCCCATGGAGACAAGTCAGCATGGTGGTAGTTGTATTCAAACCAGATGCATATTCTGTGTTTCATCAACACTTTGAAGGTCGACAGCTCACAGAATGCCTTAAGTTGTGCTTCAGAAACTACTACTTGTCTTCCAGGGAAATATCAAAGCGTAGACAATTTGAGAAAATTCTCCCATCTAGAAAAGTCCACATAGTGCCTGTTCAATTCAATCCTGATGCAGTTTCTGTGTTTCATCAACACTCTGAATTCAGACAGATTACAGAATGTCTCCAGATGTGCCTTATAAACTACAACTGGTCTTCCAGGGAACGATCAAAGCGTAGTCTATTTTAGACATTACTCCCATGGAGAAAAGACCGCATGGTGCATGTTGTATTCAATCCCGATGCAATTTCTGTATTTCATCAACACTCTGAAGGTCCACAGATAACAGAATGCCTCCAGACGTGCTTCGGCATCTACTACTGGTCTTCCAGAGAACGATCAAAGCGTATACAATTTGAGACATTACTCCTATTGAGAAAAGTCTGCATTGTGCCTGTTGTATTCAATCCCGATGCAATTTCTGTGTTCCATCAACACTCCGAAGGTCCACAGATGTCAGAAAGCCTCAAGATGTGCTTCGAAAACTACTAATGGTCTTCCAGGGAACGATCAAAGCGTAGACAGTTTGAGTCATTACTACCATGGAGATAAGACCGCTTGGTGCCTGTTGTATTGAATGCCGATGCAATTTCTGTGTTTCATCAACACTCTGAAGGTCCACAGATTCAGAATGCTTCCAGATATGGTTCGGAAACTACTACTGGTCTTCCAGGAATCGATCAAATCGTACACAGTTTGAGACCTTATTCCCATGGAGAAATGTCCGCATGGTTCCTGTTGTACTCATTCCCGATGCTATCTCTATGTTTCACCATCACTCTGAAAGCCCACAGATTACAGAATGCCTCCAGATGTGCCATTTAAACTACTACTGATCTTCCAGGAATCGATCAAATCGTACACAGTTTGAGACATTACTCTCATGGAGAAAAGTACGCATGGTACCTGTTGTATTCAGTCCCGACCCAATTGCTGTGTTTCATCAACACTGTGAAAGTCCACAGATTACAGAATGCCTCCAGATGTGCTTCAGTAATTACTACTGGTCTGCTAGGGAAGGAACAAAACGTATACAGTTGGGGACATTACTCACATGGAGAAAAGTCCGCATGGTGCCTGTTGTATTCAATCCCGATGCAATTTCTGCTTTCCATCAACACCCTGAATGTAAACTGATTTCAGAATGTCTCCAGATGTGCTTCGAAAACTACTACTGGTCTTCCAGAGAACGATCAAAGCGTGTACAATTTGAGACATTACTCCCATGGAGAAAAGTCCGCATGGTGCCTGTTGTATTCAATCCTGATGCAATTCCTGTGTTTCATCTACACTCGGAAGGTCCACAGATTACAGAATGCCTCCAGATGTGCTTCGGATATTACTACTGGTATTCCAGGAAACGATCATAGCGTAGACAGTTTCAGACATTACTCCCATTGAGAAAAGTCCTCATGGTGCCTGTTTTATTCAATCCCTATGCGATTTCTGTGTTTCATCAACACTCTGAATTCAGACAGATTACAGAATGTCTCCAGATGTGCCTTATAAACTACTACTGGTCTTCCAGGGAGCGATCAAAGCGTAGTCTATTTGAGATATTACTCCTATGGAGAAAAGACCGCATGGTGCATGTTGTATTCAATCCCGATGCAATTTCTGTATTTCATCAACACTCTGAAGATCCACAGATTACGGAATGCTACCAGATGAGCTTCGGAAACTACTACTGGTCTTCGAGGAATCGATCAAAATTCGTAGACAGTTTGAGACATTTCTCCCATGGAGTAAGGTCCTCATGGTGGCTGTTCTATTTAATCCCGAAGCAATTGCTGTGTTTCATCAACACTCTGAAGGTCCACAGATAACAGAATGCCTCCAGACGTGCTTCGGAATCTACTACTGGTCTTCCAGAGAACGATCAAAGCGTATACAATTTGAGACATTACTCCCATTGAGAAAAGTCCGCATGGTGCCTGTTGTATTCAGTCCCGATGCAATTTCAGCGTTCCATCAACACCCTAAACGTAAACAGATTACAGAATACCTCCAGATGTGCTTTGAAAACTACTACAGGTCTTCCAGAGAACGATCAAATTTTATACAGTTTGAGACATTACTCCCATGGAGAAAAGTCCGCATGGTGCCTGTTGTATTCTATCCCGATGCAATTTCTGTGTTCCATCAACACTCTGAAGGTCCACAGATGACAGAAAGCCTCAAGATGTGCTTCGGAAACTACTAATGGTCTTCCAGGGAACGATCAAAAGCGTAGACAGTTTGAGACACTACACTCATGCACAAAAGTCCGCATGGTGCCTGTTGTATTCAATCCCGAAGCAATTTCTGTGTTCCATCAACACTCTGAAGGTCCACAGATTACAGTAAGCCTCCAGATGTGCTTCTGAAACTACTACAGGTCTTCCAGGGAACGATCAAAGCGTAGACAGTTTGAGACATTACTCCCATGGAGAAAATACTGCATGGTGCCTGATGTATTCAATCCAGATGCAATTTCCGTGTTTCATCTACACGAAGGTCCACAGATTACAGAAAGCCTCCAGATGTGCTTCGGAAACTACTACTGGTCTTCCAGGTAACGATCAAAGCGTAGACACTTTGAGACATCACTCCCATAGAGAAAAGTCTACATGGTGACTGTTGTATTCAAACCCGATGCACTGTCTGTGTTTCATCGACACTCTGAATGTCCACAGATAACAGAATGCCTCCAGATGAGCTTCGGAAACTACTACTTGTCTTCCAGGTAACGATCAAAGCGTAGTCAGCTTGAGACATTACTCCTATGGAGAAGAGTCCGCATGGTGCCTGTCGTATTCAACCCCGATACAATTTCTGTGTTCCATCAGCACTCTGAATGTCCACAGATTACAGAATGTCTCCAGATAACTTCCCAAACTACTACTGGTCTTCCAGGGAACGATCAGAGCGAATACACTTTGAGACATTACTCCCATGGAGAAAAGTCCGCATGCAGCCTGTTGTATTGAATCCCGATGAAATTTCTGTGTTTCATCAACACTGTGAAGGTCCACAGAATACAGAATGCATCCAGATGTGCTTCGGAAACTACTCTGGTATTCCAGGGAACGATCAAAGCGTAGACAGTTTGAGACATTACTCCCATGGAGAAAAGTTCGCATGGTGCCTGTTCTGTACAAACCCGATGCAATTTTAGTGTTTCATGAACACTCTGAGAGTCCAAAGATTACAGAATGCCTCCAGATGTGCTTCGTGAACTATTACTGGTCCTACAGGAAGCGATCAAAGCGTAGACTGTTTGAGTCATTACTACCATGGAGAAAAGACCGCTTGGTGCCTGTTGTATTGAATGCCGATGCAATTTCTGTGTTTCATCAACAATCTGAAGGTGCACAGATTCAGAATGCTTCCAGATATGATTCGGAAACTACTACTGGTCTTCCAGGAATCGATCAAATCGTACACAGTTTGAGACATTACTCCCATGGAGAAAAGTCCTAATGGTTCCTGTTGTACTCATTCCCGATGCAATTTCTATGTTTCACCATCACTCTGAAGGCCCACAGATTACAGAATGCCTCCAGATGTGCCATTTAAACTACTACTGATCTTCCAGGAATCGATCAAATCGAACACAGTTTGAGACATTACTCTCATGGAGAAAAGTACGTATGGTACCTGTTGTATTCAATCGAGACCCAATTGCTGTGTTTCATCAACACTGTGAAAGTCCACAGATTACAGAATGCCTCCAGATGTGCTTCAGTAATTACTACTGGTCTGCTAGGGAAGGAACAAAACGTAGACAGTTGGGGACATTGCTCACATGGAGAAAAGTCCGCATGGTGCCTGTTTTATTCAATCCCTATGCAATTTCTGTGTTTCATCAACACTCTGAATTCAGACAGATTACAGAATATCTCCAGAGGTGCCTTATAAACTACAACTGGTCTTCCAGGGAACGATCAAAGCGTAGTCTATTTGAGACATTACTCCCATGGAGAAAAGACCGCATGGTGCACGATGAATTCAATCCCGATGCAATTTCTGTGTTTCATCAACACTCTGAAGGTCCACAGATTACTGAATGCTACCAGATGAGCTTCGGAAGCAACTACTGGTCTTCGAGGAACTTCAGTGTTTCATCAACACTCTGAATGTCCACAGATTAGAGAATGGCTCCAGAAATGATTCGGAAACTACAACATGTCTTCCAGGGAACGATCAAAACGTAGACAGATTGATACATTACTCCCATGGAGATAAGTCTGCATGATGCCAGTTGTATTCAATTCCAATGCAATTTCTGTGTTTCATCAACACTCTGAAGGTCCACAGGTTACAGAATGCCTCGAAATGTGCTTCGGAAACTACTACTGATCTTCCAGGAAACGATCAAAGTATAGACTGTTTAAGACATTACTCCCATGGAGACAAGTCCGCATGGTGGTTGTTGTATTCAAACCAGATGCAATTTCTGTGTTTCATCAACACTTTGAAGGTCGACAGATCACAGAATGCCTCCAGTTGTGCCTTTGAATCTACTACTGGTCTTCCAGGGAACGATCAAAGCGTAAACTGTTTGAGACAGTACTCCCATGGAGAAAAGACCGCATATTGCCTATTGTATTCAATCCCGATGCAAATTCTGTGTTTCATCAACACTCTGAAGGTCCACAGATTACAGAATGCCTCCAGATGTGCTTCAGAAACTACTACTGGTCTTCCAGGGAACGATCAAAGCGTATACACATTGAGACATTTCTACCATGTAGAAAAGTCCGCATGCAGCCTGTTGTATTAAATCCCAATGCAATTTTAGTGTTTCATGAACACTCTGAGGGTCCAAAGATTACAGAATGCATCCAAATGTGCTTCGTGAACTATTACTGGTCCTACGGGAAGCGATCAAAGCGTAGACTGTTTCAGTCATTACTACCATGGAGAAAAGACCGCTTGGTAACTGTTGTAATGAATCCGGATGCAATTTCTGTGTTTCATCAACACTCTGAAGGTCCACAGATTCAGAATGCTTGCAGATGTGGTTCGGAAACTACTACTGGCCTTACAGGAGTCGATCAAATCGTACACAGTTTGAGACATTACTCCCATGGAGAAAAGTCCGCATGGTACTTGTTGTATTCAATCCCGATCCAATTTCTATGTTTCATCAACACGGTGAAAGTCCACAGATTACAGAATGCCTCTAGATGTGCTTCAGTAATTACTACTGGTCTGCTAGGGAAGGATCAAAACGTAGACAGTTGGGTACATTACTCACATGGAGAAAAGACGGCATGGTGCCTGTTGTATTCAATCCCGAAGCAATTTCTGTGTATCATCAACACTCTGAAAATCCTCAGAATACAGAATGCCTCCAGATGTGCTTCGAAAACTACCACTGGTCTTCCAGGGAACGATCAAACGTAGACAGTTTGAGACATTACTCCAATGGAGAAAACTCCGCATGGTGCCTGTTGTATTCAATCCCGATGGAATTTCTGTGTTTCATCAACAATCTGAAGGTCCACAGATTACAGAAAGCCTCCAGACGTGCTTCGGAAACTACTACTGATCTTCCAGGTAACGATCAAAGCGTAGACACTCTGAGACATCACTCCCATAGAGAAAAGTCCACATGGTGACTGTTGTATTCAAACCCGATGCACTGCCTGTGTTTCATCGACACTCTGAAGGTCCACAGATTACAGAATGCCTCCAGATGAGCTTCGGAAACTACTACTTGTCTTCCAGGTAACGATCAAAGAGTAGTCAGCTTGAGACATTACTCCTATGGAGAAGTGTCCGCATGGTGCCTGTCGTATTCAATCCCGATGCAATTTCTGTGTTTCATCAACACTCTGAAGGTCCACAGATTACAGAATGCCTCCATATGTGCGTCGGAAACTACTACTGATCTTCCGGGAATCGATTAAAGTGTACTCAGTTTGAGACATTACTCCCGTGGAGAACAGTCCGCATGGTGCCTGCTGTACTCAAACCTGATGCAATCTCTGTGTTTCATCAACACTCTGAAGGTCCACAGATTACAGAACGCCTCCAGATGTGCGTCGGAAACTACTACTGGTCATCCAGGAATCGATTAAAGTGTACACGGTTTGAGACATTACCCCCGTGGAGAAAAGTCCGCATGGTGCCTGTTGTATTTAAACCTGATGCAATTTCTGTGTTTCATCAACACTCTGAAGGTCCACAGATTACGGAATGTCTGCAGATGTGCTTCGTAAACTACTACTGGCCTTCCAGGGAATGATCAAAACGTAAGAAGTTTGAGACATTACTCCCATATAGAAAAGTCCGCATGGTGCCTGTTGAATTCAATCCCGATGCAATGTCTGTGTTTCATCAACGCACTGAAGGTAAACAGATTACAGAATGCCTCCAGATGTGACTTGGAAACTACTACTGGTCTTACAGGGAACGATCAAATCGTAGACTGTTTTTGATATTACTCCCATATAGAAAAGACCGCATGGTGACTGTTGTATTCCATCCTGATGCTATTTCTGTGTTACATCAACACTCTGAAAGTCCACAGATTACGGAATGCCTCCTGATTTGCTTCGCAAACTTCTACTGGTCTTCCAGGGAACGATCAAAGCGTAGAAAGTTTGAGACATTAATCGCATGCAAAAAAGTCCACATGGTGTTTGTTTTATTCAATAACGATGCAATTTCTGTATTTCATTAACATTCTGAAGGTCTACAGATTACAGAATGCCTCCAGATGTGCTTCGGAATCTACTACTAGTCTTCCAGGAATCGATCAAAACGTAGACAGTTCGAGACATTACTCCCATGCAGAAATGTCCGCATGGTGCCTATTGTATTGAATGCCGATGCAATTTCTGTGTTTCATCAACTCTCTGAAGACCCACAGATTACAGGATGCCTCCAGATGTTCTTCAGAAACTACTACTGGTCTTCAAGTCAACGATCAAAACGTAGACAGTTTGAGACATTACTAACATGGAGAAAAGACCGCATGGTGACTGTTGTATTTAATCCCAATGCAATTTCTGTGTTTCATCAACACTCTGAAGGTCCACAGACTACAGAAAGCCTCCAGAAGTGTTTCGGAAACTACTACTGGTCTTCCAGGTAACGATCAAAGCGTAGATACTCTGAGACATCACTCCCATAGAGAAAAGTCCACATGGTGACTGTTGTATTCAAACCCGATGCACTGTCTGTGTTTCATCGACACTCTGAAGGTCCACAGATTACAGAATGCCTCCAGATGTGCTTTGGAAACTACTACTTGTCCTCCAGGTAACGATCAAAGCGTAGTCAGCTAGAGACATTTCTCCCATGGAGAAAAGTCCACATGGTTCCTGTTGTATTCATTCCCGATGCAATTTCTATGTTTCACCATCACTCTGAAGGCCCACAGATTACAGAATGCTTCCACATGTGCCTTTTAAATTACTACTGATCTTCCACGAATCGATCAAATCGTACACAGTTTGAGACATTACTCTCATGGTGAAAAGTACGCATGGTACCTGTTGTATTCAATCCCGATCCAATTTCTGTGTTTCATCAACACTGTGAAAGTCCACAGATTACAGAATGCCTCCAGATGTGCTTCAGGAATTACTACTGGTCTGCTAGGGAAGGATCAAAACGTAGACAGTTATGGACATTACTCACATGGAGAATAGTCCGCATGGTGCCTGTTATATTCAATCCCGATGCAATTTCTGCGTTCCATCAACACCCTGAATGTAAATAGATTACAGAATGCCTCCAGATGTGCTTCGAAAACTACTACTGGTCTTCCAGAGAACGATCAAAGCGTGTACAATTTGAGACATTACTCCCATGGAGAAAAGTCCGCATGGTGCCTGTTGTATTCAATCCCGATGCAATTTCTGTGTTTCATCAACGCACTGAAGGTAAACAGATTACAGAATGCCTCCAGATGCGACTTGGAAACTACTACTAGACTTCCAGGGAACGAACAAAGCGTAGACTGTTTGTGATATTACTCCCATATAGAAAAGACCGCATGGTGACTGTTGTATTCAATCCTGATGCAATTTCTGTGTTTCATCAACACTCTGAAGGTCCACAGATTACGGAATGCCTCCAGATGTGCTTCGGAACTTCTACTGGTCTTCCAGGGAACGATCAAAGCGTAGAATGTTTGAGACATTACTCTCATGCAACAAAGTTGGCATGGTGCTTGTTTTAGTCAATCCCGATGCAATTTCTGTATTTAATTAACATTCTGAAGGTCCACAGATTACAGAATGCCTCCAGATGGGCTTCGGAAACAACTACAGCCCTTCCAGGGAGCGATGAAACTTTAGACGGTTTGAGACATTACTCCCATGGAGAAAAGTCTGCATGGTGCCTGTTGTATTCAATCCCGATGCAGTTTCTGTGTTTCATCAACGCACTGAAGGTAAACAAATTACAGAATGCCTCCAGATGCGACTTGGAAACTACTACTGGTCTTCCAGGGAACGATCAAAGCGTAGACTGTTTGTGATATTACTCCCATATAGAAAAGACCGCATGGTGACTGTTGTATTCAATCCTGATGCAATTTCTGTGTTTCATCAACACTCTGAAGGTCCACAGATTACGGAATGCTAAAAGATGTTCTTCGGAAACTACTACTGGTCTTCGAGGAATCGATCAAAATTCGTAGACAGTTTGAGACATTTCTCCTATGGAGTAAGGTCCTCATGGTGGCTGTTCTATTTAATCCCGAGGCGATTACTGTGTTTCATCAACACTCTGAAGGTCCACAGATAACACTATGCCTCCAGACGTGCTTCGGAATCTACTACTGGTCTTCCAGGAATCAATCAAAACGTAGACAGTTTGAGACATTAGTCCCATGGAGATAAGTCCGCATGATGCCTGTTGTATTCAATTCCAATGCAATTTCTGTGTTTCATCAACACTCTGAAGGTCCACAGGTTAAAGAATGCCTCCAAATGTGCTTCGGAAACTACTACTGATCTTCCAGGTATCGATCAAAGTGTAGACAGTTTAAGACATTACTCCCATGGAGACAAGTCCGCATGGTGGTTGTTGTATTCAATCCCGATGCAAATTCTGTGTTTCATCAACACTCTGAAGGTCCACAGATTACAGAATGCCTCCAGATGTGCTTCAGAAACTACTACTTGTCTTCCAGGGAACTATCAAAGCGTAGACTATTTGAGAAATTTCTCCCATGGAGAAAAGTCCACATGGTGGCTGTTCAATTCAATCGCGATGCAGTTTCTGTGTTTCATCAACACTCTGAGTGTCCACAGATTGCTGAATGCCTCCAGATGTGCTTCGGAACTACTACTGATCTTCCAGGAATCGATCAAAGTGTAGACAGTTTGAGACATTACTCCCATGGAGAAAAGTTCGCATGATGCCTGTTCTATTCAATCCCGAAGCAATTTCTGTATTTCATGAACACTCCGAAGGTCCACAGATTACAGAATGCCTAGAGATGTGCATCGGAAACCACTACTGGTCTTCCTGGGTGCGATCAAAGCGTAGACAGTTTGAGACATTACTCCCACTGAGAAAAGTCCGCATGCAGCCTGTTGTATTGAATCCCGATGCAATTTCTGTGTTTCATCAACACTGTGAAGGTCCACAGAATACAGAATGCCTCCAGGTGTGCTTCGGAACCTACTCTGGTATTCCAGGGAACGATCAAAGCGGAGACAATTTGAGACATTACTCCCATGGAGAAAAGTTCGCATGGTGCCTGTTCTATACAATCCCGATGCAATTTTAGTGTTTCATGAACACACTGAGAGTCCAAAGATTACAGAATGCCTCCAGATGTGCTTCGTGAACTATTACTGGTCCTACAGGAAGCGATCAAAGCGTAGACTGTTTGAGTCATTACTACCATGGAGAAAAGACCGCTTGGTGCCTGTTGTATTGAATCCCGATGCAATTTCTGTGTTTCATCAACATTCTGAAGGTCCACAGATTCAGAATGCTTCCAGATGTGGTTCGGAAACTACTACTGGTCTTCCCGGAATCGATCAAATCGTACACAGTTTGAGACATTACTCCCATGGAGAAAAGTCCGCATGGTACCTGTTTTATTCAACCCCGATCCAATTTATATGTTTCATCAACACTGTGAAAGTCCACAGATTACAGAATGCCTCCAGATCTGCTTCAGTAATTACTACTGGTCTGCTAGGAAAGGATCAAAGCGTAGACAGTTAGGGACATTACTCACATGGAGAAAAGTCCGCATGGTGCCTGTTGTATTCAATCCCGATGCAATTTCTGTGTTCCATCAACACTCTGAACGTAAACAGATTACAGAATGCCTCCAGATGTGCTTCGGAAACTGTTACTGGTCTTCCAGTTAACGATCAAAGCGTAGACAGTTTGAGACATAAGTATCATGAAGAAACGTCCGGTTGGTGCCTGTTGTATTCAATCCCGATGCAATTCCTGTGTATCATCAACACTCTGAAAATCCACAGATTACAGAATGCCACCAGATGTGCTTCGAAAACTACCACTGGTCTTCCAGGGAACGATCAAAGCTTAGACAGTTTGAGTCATTACTCCAATGGAGAAAACTCCGCATGGTGCCTGTTGTATTCAATCCCGATGGAATTTCTGTCTTTCGTCAACACTCTGAAGGTGCACGGATTACAGAATGCCTCCAGATGTGCTTCGCAAACTACTACTGGTCTTCCAGGAATCGATCAAATCGTACATTGTTTGAGACATTACTCCCATGGAGAAAAGTCCGCATGGTACCTGTTTTATTCAATCCCGATGCAATTTCTATGTTTCATCAACACTGTGAAAGTCTACAGATTACAGAATGCCTCCAGATGTGCTTCAGTAATTACTACTGGTCTGCTAGGAAAGGATCAAAGCGTAGACAGTTGGGGACATTACTCACATGAAGAAAAGTCCGCATGGTGCCTGTTGTATTCAATCCCGATGCAATTTCTGTGTTCCATCAACACTCTGAACGTAAACAGATTACAGAATGCCTCCAGATGTGCTTCGAAAACTACCACTGGTCTTCCAGGGAACGATCAAAGCGTAGACAGTTTGAGACATTACTCCAATGGAGAAAACTCCGCATGGTGCCTGTTGTATGCAACTCCCGATGGAATTTCTGTGTTTCATCAACAATCTGAAGGTCCACAGATAACAGAATGCCTCCAGATGTGCGTCGAAAACTACTACTGGTCTTCCAGGAATCGATTAAAGTGTACACGGTTTGAGACATTACTCCCGTGGAGAAAAGTCCGCATGGTGCCTGTTGTATTCAAACCTGATGCAATTTCTATGTTTCATCAACACTCTGAAGGTCCACAGGTTATAGAATGCCTCCAAATATGCTTCGGAAACTACTACTTATCTCTCAGGAATCGATCAAAGTGTAGACAGTTTGAGACATTACTCCCATGGAGACAAGTCCGCATGGTGGTTGTTGTAATCAAACCAAATGCAATTTCTGTGTTTCATCAACACTTTGAAGGTCGACATATCACAGAATGCCTCCAGTTGTGCCTTTGAGTCTACTACTGTTCTCCAGGGAACGATCAAAGCGTAGACTGTTTGAGACATTACTCCCATGGAGAAAAGACCCCATATTGCCTTTTGTATTCAATCCCGATGAAAATTCTGTGTTTCATCAACACTCTGAATGTCCACAGATTACAGAATGCCTCCAGATGTGCTTCAGAAACTACTACTTGTCTTCCAGGGAACTATCAAAGCGTAGACAATTTAAGAAATTTCTCCCATGGAGAAAAGTCCACATGGTGCCTGTTCAATTCAATCCCGATGCAGTTTTTGTGTTTCATCAACACTCTGAATGTCCACAGATTGCAGAATGCCTCCAGATGTGCTTCGGAAACTACTACTGGTCTTCTCGGAAACAATCAAATCGTAGATAGTTGAACACTTTACTCCCATGACAAAAAGTCCGCATAGTGCCAGTTGTATTCAATCCCGATGCAATTTCTGTGTTTCATGAACACTCTGAATTTCCACAGATTAGAGAATGCCTCCAGATGTGCTTAGTGAACTATTACTGGTCCTACAGGAAGCGATCAAAGCGTACACAGTTTGAGACATTACACCCATGGAGAAAAGTCCACATGGTTCCTGTTGTATTCATCCCCGATGCAATTTCTATGTTTCGCCATCACTCTGAAGGCCCACAGATTACAGAATGCCTCCAGATGTGCCTTTTCAACTACTACTGATCTTCCGGGAATCGATCAAATCGTACACAGTTTGAGACATTACTCTCATGGAGAAAAGTACGAAAGGTACCTGTTGTATTCAATCCCGACCCAATTTCTATGTTTCATCAACACTGTGAAAGTCCACAGATTACAGGATGCATCCAGATGTGCTTCAGTAATTACTACTGGTCTGCTAGGGAAGGATCAAGACGTAGACAGTTGGGGACATTACTCACATGGAGAAAAGTCCACATAATGCCTGTTGTATTCAATCCCGATGCAATTTCAGTGTTTCATCAACGCACTGAACGTAAACAGATTACAGAATGCCTCCAGATGTGCTTCGGAAACTGTTACTGGTCTTCCAGTTAACGATCAAAGCGTAGACAGTTTGAGACATAAGTATCATGAAGAAACGTCCGCTTGGTGCCTGTTGTATTCAATCCCGATGCAATTCCTGTGTATCATCAACACTCTGAAAATCCACAGGTTACAGAATGCCACCAGATATGCTTCGAAAACTACCACTGGTCTTCCAGGGAACGATCAAAGCTTAGACAGTTTGAGTCATTACTCCAATGGAGAAAACTCCGCATGGTGCCTGTTGTATTCAATCCCGATGGAATTTCTGTCTTTCGTCAACACTCTGAAGGTGCACGGATTACAGAATGCCTCCAGATGTGCTTCGCAAACTACTACTGGTCTTCCAGGAATCGATCAAATCGTACATTGTTTGAGACATTACTCCCATGGAGAAAAGTCCGCATGGTACCTGTTTTATTCAATCCCGATGCAATTTCTATGTTTCATCAACACTGTGAAAGTCTACAGATTACAGAATGCCTCCAGATGTGCTTCAGTAATTACTACTGGTCTGCTAGGAAAGGATCAAAGCGTAGACAGTTGGGGACTTTACTCACATGAAGAAAAGTCCGCATGGTGCCTGTTGTATTCAATCCCGATGCAATTTCTGTGTTCCATCAACACTCTGAACGTAAACAGATTACAGAATGCCTCCAGATGTGCTTCGAAAACTACCACTGGTCTTCCAGGGAACGATCAAAGCGTAGACAGTTTGAGACATTACTCCAATGGAGAAAACTCCGCATGGTGCCTGTTGTATTCAACTCCCGATGGAATTTCTGTGTTTCATCAACAATCTGAAGGTCCACAGATAACAGAATGCCTCCAGATGTGCGTCGAAAACTACTACTGGTCTTCCAGGAATCGATTAAAGTGTACACGGTTTGAGACATTACTCCCGTGGAGAAAAGTCCGCATGGTGCCTGTTGTATTCAAACCTGATGCAATTTCTGTGTTTCATCAACACTCTGAAGGTCCACAGGTTATAGAATGCCTCCAAATATGCTTCGGAAACTACTACTTATCTCTCAGGAATCGATCAAAGTGTAGACAGTTTGAGACATTACTCCCATGGAGACAAGTCCGCATGGTGGTTGTTGTAATCAAACCAAATGCAATTTCTGTGTTTCATCAACACTTTGAAGGTCGACATATCACAGAATGCCTCCAGTTGTGCCTTTGAGTCTACTACTGTTCTCCAGGGAACGATCAAAGCGTAGACTGTTTGAGACATTACTCCCATAGAGAAAAGACCCCATATTGCCTTTTGTATTCAATCCCGATGAAAATTCTGTGTTTCATCAACACTCTGAATGTCCACAGATTACAGAATGCCTCCAGATGTGCTTCAGAAACTACTACTTGTCTTCCAGGGAACTATCAAAGCGTAGACTATTTGAGAAATTTCTCCCATGGAGAAAAGTCCACATGGTGGCTGTTCAATTCAATCGCGATGCAGTTTCTGTGTTTCATCAACACTCTGAGTGTCCACAGATTGCTGAATGCCTCCAGATGTGCTTCGGAACTACTACTGATCTTCCAGGAATCGATCAAAGTGTAGACAGTTTGAGACATTACTCCCATGGAGAAAAGTTCGCATGATGCCTGTTCTATTCAATCCCGAAGCAATTTCTGTATTTCATGAACACTCCGAAGGTCCACAGATTACAGAATGCCTAGAGATGTGCATCGGAAACCACTACTGGTCTTCCTGGGTGCGATCAAAGCGTAGACAGTTTGAGACATTACTCCCACTGAGAAAAGTCCGCATACAGCCTGTTGTATTGAATCCCGATGCAATTTCTGTGTTTCATCAACACTGTGAAGGTCCACAGAATACAGAATGCCTCCAGGTGTGCTTCGGAAACTACTCTGGTATTCCAGGGAACGATCAAAGCGGAGACAATTTGAGACATTACTCCCATGGAGAAAAGTTCGCATGGTGCCTGTTCTATACAATCCCGATGCAATTTTAGTGTTTCATGAACACACTGAGAGTCCAAAGATTACAGAATGCCTCCAGATGTGCTTCGTGAACTATTACTGGTCCTACAGGAAGCGATCAAAGCGTAGACTGTTTGAGTCATTACTACCATGGAGAAAAGACCGCTTGGTGCCTGTTGTATTGAATCCCGATGCAATTTCTGTGTTTCATCAACACTCTGAAGGTCCACAGATTCAGAATGCTTCCAGATGTGGTTCGGAAACTACTACTGGTCTTCCCGGAATCGATCAAATCGTACACAGTTTGAGACATTACTCCCATGGAGAAAAGTCCGCATGGTACCTGTTTTATTCAACCCCGATCCAATTTATATGTTTCATCAACACTGTGAAAGTCCACAGATTACAGAATGCCTCCAGATCTGCTTCAGTAATTACTACTGGTCTGCTAGGAAAGGATCAAAGCGTAGACAGTTGGGGACATTACTCACATGGAGAAAAGTCCGCATGGTGCCTGTTGTATTCAATCCCGATGCAATTTCTGTGTTCCATCAACACTCTGAACGTAAACAGATTACAGAATGCCTCCAGATGTGCTTCGGAAACTGTTACTGGTCTTCCAGTTAACGATCAAAGCGTAGACAGTTTGAGTCATAAGTATCATGAAGAAACGTCCGGTTGGTGCCTGTTGTATTCAATCCCGATGCAATTCCTGTGTATCATCAACACTCTGAAAATCCACAGATTACAGAATGCCACCAGATGTGCTTCGAAAACTACCACTGGTCTTCCAGGGAACGATCAAAGCTTAGACAGTTTGAGTCATTACTCCAATGGAGAAAACTCCGCATGGTGCCTGTTGTATTCAATCCCGATGGAATTTCTGTCTTTCGTCAACACTCTGAAGGTGCACGGATTACAGAATGCCTCCAGATGTGCTTCGCAAACTACTACTGGTCTTCCAGGAATCGATCAAATCGTACATTGTTTGAGACATTACTCCCATGGAGAAAAGTCCGCATGGTACCTGTTTTATTCAATCCCGATGCAATTTCTATGTTTCATCAACACTGTGAAAGTCTACAGATTACAGAATGCCTCCAGATGTGCTTCAGTAATTACTACTGGTCTGCTAGGAAAGGATCAAAGCGTAGACAGTTGGGGACATTACTCACATGAAGAAAAGTCCGCATGGTGCCTGTTGTATTCAATCCCGATGCAATTTCTGTGTTCCATCAACACTCTGTACGTAAACAGATTACAGAATGCCTCCAGATGTGCTTCGAAAACTACCACTGGTCTTCCAGGGAACGATCAAAGCGTAGACAGTTTGAGACATTACTCCAATGGAGAAAACTCCGCATGGTGCCTGTTGTATGCAACTCCCGATGGAATTTCTGTGTTTCATCAACAATCTGAAGGTCCACAGATAACAGAATGCCTCCAGATGTGCGTCGAAAACTACTACTGGTCTTCCAGGAATCGATTAAAGTGTACACGGTTTGAGACATTACTCCCGTGGAGAAAAGTCCGCATGGTGCCTGTTGTATTCAAACCTGATGCAATTTCTGTGTTTCATCAACACTCTGAAGGTCCACAGGTTATAGAATGCCTCCAAATATGCTTCGGAAACTACTACTTATCTCTCAGGAATCGATCAAAGTGTAGACAGTTTGAGACATTACTCCCATGGAGACAAGTCCGCATGGTGGTTGTTGTAATCAAACCAAATGCAATTTCTGTGTTTCATCAACACTTTGAAGGTCGACATATCACAGAATGCCTCCAGTTGTGCCTTTGAGTCTACTACTGTTCTCCAGGGAACGATCAAAGCGTAGACTGTTTGAGACATTACTCCCATGGAGAAAAGACCCCATATTGCCTTTTGTATTCAATCCCGATGAAAATTCTGTGTTTCATCAACACTCTGAATGTCCACAGATTACAGAATGCCTCCAGATGTGCTTCAGAAACTACTACTTGTCTTCCAGGGAACTATCAAAGCGTAGACAATTTAAGAAATTTCTCCCATGGAGAAAAGTCCACATGGTGCCTGTTCAATTCAATCCCGATGCAGTTTTTGTGTTTCATCAACACTCTGAATGTCCACAGATTGCAGAATGCCTCCAGATGTGCTTCGGAAACTACTACTGGTCTTCTCGGAAACAATCAAATCGTAGATAGTTGAACACTTTACTCCCATGACAAAAAGTCCGCATAGTGCCAGTTGTATTCAATCCCGATGCAATTTCTGTGTTTCATGAACACTCTGAATTTCCACAGATTAGAGAATGCCTCCAGATGTGCTTAGTGAACTATTACTGGTCCTACAGGAAGCGATCAAAGCGTACACAGTTTGAGACATTACTCCCATGGAGAAAAGTCCACATGGTTCCTGTTGTATTCATCCCCGATGCAATTTCTATGTTTCGCCATCACTCTGAAGGCCCACAGATTACAGAATGCCTCCAGATGTGCCTTTTCAACTACTACTGATCTTCCGGGAATCGATCAAATCGTACACAGTTTGAGACATTACTCTCATGGAGAAAAGTACGAAAGGTACCTGTTGTATTCAATCCCGACCCAATTTCTATGTTTCATCAACACTGTGAAAGTCCACAGATTACAGGATGCATCCAGATGTGCTTCAGTAATTACTACTGGTCTGCTAGGGAAGGATCAAGACGTAGACAGTTGGGGACATTACTCACATGGAGAAAAGTCCACATAATGCCTGTTGTATTCAATCCCGATGCAATTTCAGTGTTTCATCAACGCACTGAAGGTTAACAGACTGCAGAATGCCTCCAGATGCGACTTGAAAACTACTACTGGTCTTCCAGGGAACGATCAAAGCGTAGATTATTTGTGATATTACTCCCATATAGAAAAGACCGCATGGTGCCTGTTGTATTGAATCCAGATGCAATTTCTGTGTTTCATCAACACTCTGAAGGTCCACAGATTACGGAATGCCTCCAGATGTGCTTCAGAAACTACTACTGGTCTTCAAGGGAACGATCAAAACGTAGACAGTTTAAGACATTACTAACATGGAGAAAAGTCCGCATGGTGCCTGTTGTATTCAATCCCGATGCAATTTCTTTGTTCTATCAACACTCTGAAGGTAAACAGATTACAGAATGCCTCCAGATGTGCTTTGGAAATTGTTACAGGTCTTCCAGTTAACGTTCAAAGCGTAGACAGTTTGAGACATAACTATCATGGAGAAAAGTCCGCATGGAGCCTGTTGTATTCAATCCCGATGCAATTTCTGTGTTTCATCAACGCACTGAAGGTAAACAGATTACAGAATGCCTCCAGATGTGACTTGGAAACTCCTACAGGTCTTCCAGGGAACGATCAAAACGTAGACTGTTTGTGATATTGCTCCCATATAGAAAAGACCGCATGGTGCATGTTGTATTCAATTCTGATGCAATTTCTGTGTATCATCAACACTTTGAAGTTCCACAGGTTACAAAATGTTTCCTGATGTGCTTCGAATACTTCTACTGGTCTTCCAGGTAACGATCAAACCGTAGACACTTTGAGACATTACTCCTATGGAGAAAAGAATGCATGGTGCCTGTTGAATTCAATACCGATCCCATTTCTGTGTTTCATCAACACTGTGAATTTCCACAGAATACAGAATGCCTCCAGGTGCCCTTCGGAAACTACCACTGGTCTTACAGGGAACGATCAAAGCGTAGACAGTTTGAGACATTACCCTCATGGAGAAAAGTCCGCATGGTGCCTGTTGTATTCAATCCCGATGCAATTTCTGTGTATCATCAACACGCTGAAGGTCCACAGATTACAGAAAGCCTCCAGACATGCTTCGAAAACTACCACTGGTCTTACAGGGAACGATCAAAGTGTAGACAGTTTGAGACATTACCCTCATGGAGAAAAGTCCGCATGGTGCCTGTTGTATTCAATCCCGATGCAATTTCTGTGTATCATCAACACGCTGAAGGTCCACAGATTACAGAAAGCCTCCAGACATGCTTCGAAAACTACCACTGGTCTTCCAGGGAACGATCAAAGCTTAGACAGTTTGAGTCATTACTCCAATGGAGAAAACTCCGCATGGTGCCTGTTGTATTCAATCCCGATGGAATTTCTGTCTTTCGTCAACACTCTGAAGGTGCACGGATTACAGAATGCCTCCAGATGTGCTTCGCAAACTACTACTGGTCTTCCAGGAATCGATCAAATCGTACATTGTTTGAGACATTACTCCCATGGAGAAAAGTCCGCATGGTACCTGTTTTATTCAATCCCGATGCAATTTCTATGTTTCATCAACACTGTGAAAGTCTACAGATTACAGAATGCCTCCAGATGTGCTTCAGTAATTACTACTGGTCTGCTAGGAAAGGATCAAAGCGTAGACAGTTGGGGACATTACTCACATGAAGAAAAGTCCGCATGGTGCCTGTTGTATTCAATCCCGATGCAATTTCTGTGTTCCATCAACACTCTGAACGTAAACAGATTACAGAATGCCTCCAGATGTGCTTCGAAAACTACCACTGGTCTTCCAGGGAACGATCAAAGCGTAGACAGTTTGAGACATTACTCCAATGGAGAAAACTCCGCATGGTGCCTGTTGTATGCAACTCCCGATGGAATTTCTGTGTTTCATCAACAATCTGAAGGTCCACAGATAACAGAATGCCTCCAGATGTGCGTCGAAAACTACTACTGGTCTTCCAGGAATCGATTAAAGTGTACACGGTTTGAGACATTACTCCCGTGGAGAAAAGTCCGCATGGTGCCTGTTGTATTCAAACCTGATGCAATTTCTGTGTTTCATCAACACTCTGAAGGTCCACAGGTTATAGAATGCCTCCAAATATGCTTCGGAAACTACTACTTATCTCTCAGGAATCGATCAAAGTGTAGACAGTTTGAGACATTACTCCCATGGAGACAAGTCCGCATGGTGGTTGTTGTAATCAAACCAAATGCAATTTCTGTGTTTCATCAACACTTTGAAGGTCGACATATCACAGAATGCCTCCAGTTGTGCCTTTGAGTCTACTACTGTTCTCCAGGGAACGATCAAAGCGTAGACTGTTTGAGACATTACTCCCATGGAGAAAAGACCCCATATTGCCTTTTGTATTCAATCCCGATGAAAATTCTGTGTTTCATCAACACTCTGAATGTCCACAGATTACAGAATGCCTCCAGATGTGCTTCAGAAACTACTACTTGTCTTCCAGGGAACTATCAAAGCGTAGACAATTTAAGAAATTTCTCCCATGGAGAAAAGTCCACATGGTGCCTGTTCAATTCAATCCCGATGCAGTTTTTGTGTTTCATCAACACTCTGAATGTCCACAGATTGCAGAATGCCTCCAGATGTGCTTCGGAAACTACTACTGGTCTTCTCGGAAACAATCAAATCGTAGATAGTTGAACACTTTACTCCCATGACAAAAAGTCCGCATAGTGCCAGTTGTATTCAATCCCGATGCAATTTCTGTGTTTCATGAACACTCTGAATTTCCACAGATTAGAGAATGCCTCCAGATGTGCTTAGTGAACTATTACTGGTCCTACAGGAAGCGATCAAAGCGTACACAGTTTGAGACATTACTCCCATGGAGAAAAGTCCACATGGTTCCTGTTGTATTCATCCCCGATGCAATTTCTATGTTTCGCCATCACTCTGAAGGCCCACAGATTACAGAATGCCTCCAGATGTGCCTTTTCAACTACTACTGATCTTCCGGGAATCGATCAAATCGTACACAGTTTGAGACATTACTCTCATGGAGAAAAGTACGAAAGGTACCTGTTGTATTCAATACCGACCCAATTTCTATGTTTCATCAACACTGTGAAAGTCCACAGATTACAGGATGCATCCAGATGTGCTTCAGTAATTACTACTGGTCTGCTAGGGAAGGATCAAGACGTAGACAGTTGGGGACATTACTCACATGGAGAAAAGTCCACATAATGCCTGTTGTATTCAATCCCGATGCAATTTCAGTGTTTCATCAACGCACTGAAGGTTAACAGACTGCAGAATGCCTCCAGATGCGACTTGAAAACTACTACTGGTCTTCCAGGGAACGATCAAAGCGTAGATTATTTGTGATATTACTCCCATATAGAAAAGACCGCATGGTGCCTGTTGTATTGAATCCAGATGCAATTTCTGTGTTTCATCAACACTCTGAAGGTCCACAGATTACGGAATGCCTCCAGATGTGCTTCAGAAACTACTACTGGTCTTCAAGGGAACGATCAAAACGTAGACAGTTTAAGACATTACTAACATGGAGAAAAGTCCGCATGGTGCCTGTTGTATTCAATCCCGATGCAATTTCTTTGTTCTATCAACACTCTGAAGGTAAACAGATTACAGAATGCCTCCAGATGTGCTTTGGAAATTGTTACAGGTCTTCCAGTTAACGTTCAAAGCGTAGACAGTTTGAGACATAACTATCATGGAGAAAAGTCCGCATGGAGCCTGTTGTATTCAATCCCGATGCAATTTCTGTGTTTCATCAACGCACTGAAGGTAAACAGATTACAGAATGCCTCCAGATGTGACTTGGAAACTCCTACAGGTCTTCCAGGGAACGATCAAAACGTAGACTGTTTGTGATATTGCTCCCATATAGAAAAGACCGCATGGTGCATGTTGTATTCAATTCTGATGCAATTTCTGTGTATCATCAACACTTTGAAGTTCCACAGGTTACAAAATGTTTCCTGATGTGCTTCGAATACTTCTACTGGTCTTCCAGGTAACGATCAAACCGTAGACACTTTGAGACATTACTCCTATGGAGAAAAGAATGCATGGTGCCTGTTGAATTCAATACCGATCCCATTTCTGTGTTTCATCAACACTGTGAATTTCCACAGAATACAGAATGCCTCCAGGTGCCCTTCGGAAACTACCACTGGTCTTACAGGGAACGATCAAAGCGTAGACAGTTTGAGACATTACCCTCATGGAGAAAAGTCCGCATGGTGCCTGTTGTATTCAATCCCGATGCAATTTCTGTGTATCATCAACACGCTGAAGGTCCACAGATTACAGAAAGCCTCCAGACATGCTTCGAAAACTACCACTGGTCTTCCAGGGAAGGATCAAAGCGTAGACAGATTGAGACATTACTCCAATGGAGAAAACTCCGCATGGTGCCTGTTGTATTCAATCCCGGATGGAATTTCTGTGTTTCGTCAACAATCTGAAGGTCCACAGATTACAGAATGCCTCCAGTCGTGCTTCGGAAACTACTACTGATCTTCCAGGTAACGATCAAATCGTAGACACTTTGAGACATTACTCGGATGGAGAGAAGGCCGCATGGTGCCTGATGTATTCAATCCCGATGCAATTTCCCTGTTTCATCAACAGTCTGAAGGTCCACAGATTACAGAATGCCTGCGAATGTGACTTGGAAACTACTACTGGTCATCCAGGGAACGATCAAAGCGTAGACTGTTTGTGACATTACTCCGATATAGGAAAGGCCGCATGGTGACTTGTATTCAATCCTGATGCAATTTCTGTATTTCATCAACACTCTGAAGGTCAACAGATAACAGAATGCCTCCAGATGTGCTTCGGAAACTGTTACTGGTCTTCCAGTTAACGATCAAAGCGTAGACAGTTTTAGACATTACTCTCAATGAGAAAAGTCCGCATGGTGCCTCTTGTATTCAATCCCGATGCAATTTCTGTGTTTATGAACACTCTGAAGGTCCACAGATTACAGAATGCCTACCGGTGTGGTTGGGAAACTACTAATGGTCTTCGACTGGACGATCAAAGCGTAGACAGTTTGAGACATTACTATCAATGAGAAAAATCCGCATGGTGCCTCTTTTATTCAATCCCGATGCAATTTCTGTGTTTCATCAACACTCTGAAGGGCAACAGATTACAGAATGCCTCCATATCTGCTTCGGAAACTACTACTGGTCTTCCAGGGAGCGACCAAATAGTAGACAGTTTGAGACATTACTACCATGGAGAAAAGTCTGCATGCAGCCTGTTGTAGTCAATCCCGATTCAATTTCTGTGTTTCATCAACTCTGTGAAGTTCCACAGAATCCAGAATGAATCCAGATGTGCTTCAGAAACTACTCTGGTATTCCAGGGAACGATCAAATCGTAGACAATTTGAGACATTACTCCCATGGAGAAAAGTGCGTGTTCTATACAATCCCGATGAGATTTTAGTGTTTCAAGAACACTCTGAGAGTCCAAAGATTACAGAATGCCTCCAGATGTGCTTCGTGAACTATTACTGGTCCTACAGGAAGCGATCAAAGCGTATACTGTTTGAGTCACTACTACCATGGAGAAAAGAACGCTTGGTGCCTGTTGTATTAAATCCCTATGCAATTTCTGTGTTTCATCAACACTCTGAAGGTAAACAGATTACAGAATGCCTCCAGATGTGACTTGGAAACTACTACTGGTCTTCCAGGGAATGATCAGAGCGTAGACTGTTTGTGATATTGCTCCCATATAGAAAAGACCGCATGGTGACTGTTGTATTCAATCCTGATGTCATTTCTGTGTTTCATCAACACTCTGAAGCTCCACAGATTACGGAATGCCTCCAGATGTGCTTCGGAAACGTCTACTGGTCTTCGTGGGAGCGATCAAAGCGTAGAAAGTTTTAGACATTAATCTCATGCAAAAAAGTCCGCATGGTGTTTGTTTTATTCAATCCCGATGCAATTTCTGTATTTAATTAACATTCTGAAGGTCCACAGATTACAGAATTCCTCCAGAAGTGACTTGGAAACTACTACTGGTCTTCCAGGGAACGATCAAAGCGTAGACTGTTTGTGATATCACTCCCATAGAGAAAAGCCGGCTTGGTGCCTGTTGTATTCAATCCCGATGCAATTTCTGTGTTTCATCAACACTCTGAAGGTCCACAAATCACAGATGCTCCAGATGTGCTTGAGAACTACTACTGGTCTTCGAGGAATCGATCAAAATTCTTACACAGTTTGAGACATCTCTCCCATGGAGAAAGATCATCATGGTATCAGTTGTATTTAATCCCGATGCAATTCCTGTGTTTCATCTACCCTCTGAAGGTCCACAGATTACAGAATGCCTCCAGATGTGCTATGGATATTACTACTGGTCTTCCAGGAAAGGATCTAAGAGTAGTCTGTTTGAGACATTACTCTCATGGAGAAAAGTACGCATGGTACCTGTTGTATTCAATCCCGATCAATTTCTAAGTGTCATCAACACTGTGAAAGTCCACAGATTACAGAATGCCTCCAGATGTGCTTCAGTAGTTACAACTGGTCTGCTAGGGAAGGATCATAACGTAGACAGTTGGGGACATTACTCGCATGGAGTAAAGTCCGCATTGTGACTGTTGTATTCAATCCTGATGCCATTTCTGTGTTTCATCAACACTCTGAAGGTCCTCAGATTACGGAATGCCTCCAGATGTGCTTCGGAAACTACTACTGGTCTTCCAGGAATCGATCAAAACGTAGACAGCTTGAGACATTACTCCCATGGAGAAAAGTCCGCATGGTGCCTGTTGTATTCAATCCCGATGCAATTTCTGTGTTCCATCAACACTCTGAACGTAAACAGATTACAGAATGCCTCCAGATGTGCTTCGGAAACTGTTACTGGTCTTCCAGTTAACGATCAAAGCGTAGACAGTTTGAGACATTACTATCATGGAGAAAAGACCGCATGGTGCCTGTTGTATTCAATCCCGATGCATTTTCTGTGTATCATCAACACTCTGAAGGTCCACAGATTACAGAAAGCCTCCATGCGTGCTTCGAAAACTACCACTGGTCTTCAAGGGAACGATCAAATCGTGGACAGTGTGAGACATTACTCCAATGGAGAAAATTCCGCATGGTGCCTGTTGTATTGAATCCCGATGCAATTTCTGGGTTTCATCAATACTCTGAAGGTGCACTGATTCAGATTGCTTCCAGATGTGGTTCGGAAACTACTACTGATCTTCCAGGAATCGATCAAATCGTACACAGTTTGAGACATTACTCCCGTGGGTAAAAGACCGCATGGTTTCTGTTGTATTCATTCCCGATGCAATTTCTATGTTTCACCATCACTCTGAAGGCCCACAGATTACAGAATGCCTCCAGGTGCGCTTCAGTAATTACTACTGGTCTACTAGGGAAGGATCAAAACGTAAACAGATGGGGACATTACTCACATGGAGAAAAGTCCGCATGGTGCCTGTTGTATTCAATCCCGATGCAATTTCTGTGTTTCATCAACGCACTGAAGGTAAACAGATTACAGATTGCCTCCAGATGTGACTTGGAAACTACTACTGGTCTTCCAGGGAACGATCAAAACGTAGACTGTTTGTGATATTGCTCCCATATAGAAAAGACCGCATGGTGACTGTTGTATTCAATCCTGATGCCATTTCTGTGTTTCATCAACACTCTGAAGGTCCACAGATTACGGAATGCCTCAAGATGTGCTTCGGAAACTTCTACTGGTCTTCCAGGGAACGATCAAAGTGTAGAAAGTTTGGGACATTAATCTCATGCAAAAAAAGTCCGCATGGTGTTTGTTTTATTCAATCCCGATGCAATTTCTGTATTTAATTAACATTCTGAAGGTCCACAGATTACAGAATTCCTCCAGATGTGACCTGGAAACTACTGCTGGTCTTCCAGGGCACGATCAAAGCATAGACTGTTTGTGATATTGCTTCCATATAGAAAAGACCGCATGGTGACTGTTGTATTCAATCCTGATGCCATTTATGTGTTTCATCAACACTCTGTAAGTCCTCAGATTACGGAATGCCTCCAGATGTTTTTCGGAAACTACTACTGGTCTTCGAGAAATCGATCAAAATTCGTAGACAGACAGAGACATTTCTCCTATCGAGAAAGGTCAGCTTCGTGCCTCTTGTATTTAATCCCGATGCAATTTCTATATTTCATCAAGACTCTGAATGTCTACAGATTACCGAATGCCTCCAGAAGTACTTCCGAAACTACTACTGGTCTTCCAGGGAACGATTAAAGCGTAGATAGTCTGAGACATTACTCTCATGGAGGAAAGTCCGCATTGTGTTTGTTGTATTCAATCCCGATGTAATTTCTGTGTTACATAAACACTCTGAAGGCCCACAGATTACAGAATGCCTCCAGATGTGGTTCGGAATCTACTACTGGTCTTCCAGGATTCGATCAAAACGTAGACAGTTTGAGACATTACTCCCATGGAGAAAAGTCCGCATGGTGCCTGTTGTATTCAATCCCGATGCAATTTCTTTGTTTCATCAACACTCTGAAAGTCGACAGATTACTGAATGCCTCATGATGTGGTTCGGAAACTACTACTGATCTCCCAGGGAATGATCAAAGCGTAGACAGTTTGAGACATTACTATTATTGAAAAAAGTCCGCATGGTGCATGTTGTATTCAATCCCGATGCAATTTCTGTGTATCATCAACACTTTGAAGGTCCACAGGTTACAAAATGCCTCCTGATGTGCTTCGAATTCTTCTACTGGTCTTCCAGGTAACGATCAAACCATAGACACTTTGAGACATTACTCCTATGGAGAAAAGAACGCATGGTGCTTGTTCAATTCAATCCCGATCCCATTTATGTGTTTTATCAACACTGTGAATGTCCACAGAATGCAGAATGCCTCCAGATGCCATTCGAAAACTACCACTGGTCTTACAGGGAACGATCAAAGCGTAGGCAGTTTGAGACATTACTCTAATGTAGAAAGGTCCGTATTTTTCCTAGTTGTATTCAATCCCTTTGCAATTTCTGTGTTTCACCAACACTCTGAAGGTCCACAGATTACTGAATGCCTCCTGATGTGCGTCGGTAATAACTACTGCCCTTTCAGGGAACGATCAAATCGTAGCCACTATGAGACATTACTCCTATGGAGAAAAGTACGCATGGTGCCTGTTGTATTCAATGCCGATCCAATTTCTGTGTTTCATCATCACTGTCAAGGTCCACAGAATACAGAATGCTTCCAGATGTGCTTAAGAAACTACTACTGGTCTTCGAGGAATCGATCAAATTTCATAGACAGTTTGAGACATTTCTCCCATGGAGAAAAGTTTGCATGGTGCCTGTTATATTCAATCCCAATGCCATTTCTGTGTTTCATCAACACTCTGAATGTCCAAAGATCACAGAATGCCTACAGATGTGTTTCAAAAACTGCTACTGGTCTCCCAGAAGTCGATCAAAGCGTAGACAGTTTGAGTCATTACGCCTATGGAGAAAAGTCCGCATGGAGCCTGTTGTATTCAATCCCGATGCAGTTTCTGTGTTTCATCAACACTCTGAAAGTGCACAAATTACAGAATGCCTCCAGATGTGCTTCGCAAACTACTAGTGGTCTTCCAGGAATCGATCCAATCGTACACAGTTTGAGACATTAATCCCATTGAGAAAAGTCCGCATGGTTCCTGTTGTATTCAATCCCTTTGCAATTTCTGCGTTTCACCAACACTCTGAAGATCCACAGATTACAGAATTCCTCCAGACGAGCATCGCAAACTGCTACTGCTCTTCCAGGAAACGATCAAATCGTTCACAGTTTGAGACATTACTCCCATGGAAAAAAGTCCGCATGTGCCTGTTGTATTCGAGCCCGATTCAATTTCTGTGTTCCATCAACACTCTAAATGTAAATAGATTACAAAATGCCTCCAGATGTGACTTTGAAATTACTACTGGTCTTCCAGGAAACGACCAAAACGTATACAGTTTGAGACATTACTATCATTGAGAAAAGTCCGCATCGTGACTGTTGTATTCTATCCCGTTGCAATTTATGTGTTTCATCAACACTCTGAAGGTCCGCAGAATACAGAATGCCTCCAGATGTCCTTCGGAAACTACTACAGGTCTTCCAGGGAACGATCAAAGCGTAGACAATTTGAGACATTACTCCCATGGAAAGTACTCCGCATGGTGCCTGATGTATTCAATCTCGATGCAATTTCCGTGTTTCATCAACACTCTGAAGGTCAACAGAATACAGAATGCCTCCAGGTGTGCTTCGGAAACTACTACTGGTCTTCCAGGAATCGATCAAATCGTTCACAGTTTGAGACATTACTCCCATGGAAAAAAGGCTGCATGGTGCCTGTTTTATTCCATGCCGATGCAATTTCTGTGTTTCATCAACACTGTGAAGGCCCACAGATTACAGAATGCCTCCAGATGTGCCTTATAAACTACTACTGGTCTTCCAGGGAACGATCAAAGCGTAGACAGTTTGAGGCATTACTCCCATCGAGAAAAGACCGCATGGTGACTGTTGTATTCATTCCCAATGAAATTTCTGTGTTTCATCAACACTCTGAAGGTGCACAGATTACACCATGCCTCCAGATGTGCTTCCGAAACTACTACTGGTTTTCCAGGGAACGATCAAAGCGTAGACAGTTTGAGACATTATTCCCATGGAGAAAAGTCCGCATGGTGCCTTATGTATTCAATCCCGATGCAATTTCTTTGTTTCATCAACACTCTGAAGGTCCTAAGATCACAGAATACCTACAGATGTGCTTCAAAAACTCCTACTGGTCTCCAAGAAGTCGATCAAAGCGTAGACAGTTTGAGACATTACTCCCATGGAGAAAAGACCGCATGGTTAATGTTGTATTCAATCCCTTTGCAATTTCTGCGTTTCACCAACACTCTGAAGGTCCACAGATTACAGAAAGCCTCGAAATGTGCTTCGCAAACTCCTACTGGTCTTCCATTAATCGATCAAATCGTTCACAGTTTGAGACATTACTCCCATGGAGAAAAGTCTGCATGGTGCCTTTTGTATTCAATCCCGGTGCAATTTCTGTGTTTCATCAACACCATGACGGTCCACAGATTACAGAAAGCCTCCAGACGTGCTTCGGAAACTACTACTGATCTTCCAGGTAACGATCAAAGCGTAGACACTCTGAGACATCACTCCCATAGAGAAAAGTCCACATGGTGACTGTTGTATTCAAACCCGATGCACTGCCTGTGTTTCATCGACACTCTGAAGGTCCACAGATTACAGAATGCCTCCAGATGAGCTTCGGAAACTACTACTTGTCTTCCAGGTAATGATCAAAGAGTAGTCAGCTTGAGACATTACTCCTATGGAGAAGTGTCCGCATGGTGCCTGTCGTATTCAATCCCGATGCAATTTCTGTGTTTCATCAACACTCTGAAGGTCCACAGATTACAGAATGCGTCCATATGTGCGTCGGAAACTACTACTGATCTTCCGGGAATCGATTAAAGTGTACTCAGTTTGAGACATTACTCCCGTGGAGAAAAGTCCGCATGGTGCCTGTTGTACTCAATCCTGATGCAATCTCTGTGTTTCATCAACACTCTGAAGGTCCACAGATTACAGAATGCCTCCAGATGTGCGTCGGAAACTACTACTGGTCATCCAGGAATCGATTAAAGTGTACACGGTTTGTGACATTACCCCCGTGGAGAAAAGTCCGCATGGTGCCTGTTGTACTCAATCCTGATGCAATCTCTGTGTTTCATCAACACTCTGAAGGTCCACAGATTACAGAATGCCTCCAGATGTGCGTCGGAAACTACTACTGGTCATCCAGGAATCGATTAAAGTGTACACGGTTTGTGACATTACCCCCGTGGAGAAAAGTCCGCATGGTGCCTGTTGTATTTAAACCTGATGCAATTTCTGTGTTTCATCAACACTCTGAAGGTCCACAGATTACGGAATGACTGCAGATGTGCTTCGTAAACTACTACTGGCCTTCCAGGGAATGATCAAAACGTAAGAAGTTTGAGACATTACTCCCATATAGAAAAGTCCGCATGGTGCCTGTTGAATTCAATCCCGATGCAATTTCTGTGTTTCATCAACTCTCTGAATGTCCACAGCTTAGAGAATGGCTCCAGAAATGCTTCGGAAACTACAACTTGTCTTCCATCGGACGATCAAAACGTAGACAGATTGATACATTACTCCCATGGAGATAAGTCCGCATGATGCCTGTTGTATTCAATTCCAATGCAATTTCTGTGTTTATGAACACTCTGAAGGTCCAAAGGTTACAGAATTCCTCCAGATGTGCTTCAAAAACTACTACTGGTCTCCCAGACTTGGATCAAAGCGTAGACATTCTGAGACATTACGCCTATGGAGAAAAGTCCGCATGGAGCCTGTTGTATTGAATCCCGATGCACTTTTGGTGTTTCGTCAACACTCTGAAGGTGCACGGATTACAGAATGCCTCCAGATGTGCATCGCAAACTACTACTGGTCTTCCAGGAATCGATCAAATCGTACTCAGTTTCAGACATTACTCCCATGGAGAAATGTTCGCATGGTGTCTGTTCTATTCAATCCCGATGCAATTTCTGTGTTTCATCAACACTCTGAAGGCACACAGATTACAAAATTCCTCCAGATGTGCTTGGAAACTACTACTGGTCTTCTAGGATTCGATCAAAATTCGTAGACAGTTTGAGACATTCCTCCCATGGAGAGAGGTCCGCATGGTGTCTGTTGAATTTAGTCCCAAAGCAATTTCTGTGTTTCATGAACACTATGAGAGTCCAAAGATTACAGAATGCCTCCAGATGTGCTTCGTGAACAACTACTGGTCTTCCAGGAAGCGATCAAAGCGTAGACTGTTTGAGACATTACTCCCATGGAGAAAAGACCGCTTGGTGCCTGTTGTATTCAAAACTGATGCAATTTCTGTGTTTCATCAACACTCTGAAAGTCCAAATATTACAGAAAGCCTCCAGATGTGCTTCAAAAACTCCTACTGATCTCCCAGAAGTCGATCAAAGCGTAGACAGTTTGAGACATTACGCCTATGGAGAAAAGTTTGCATGGAGCCTGTTGTATTCTATTCCGATGAAATTTCTGTGTTTCATCAACACTCGAAGGTGCACAGATTCAGAATGCTTCCAGATGTGGTTCGGAAACTACTACTGGTCTTCCAGGGAACGATCAAATCGTACACAGTTTGAGACATTACTCTCATGGAGAAAAGTACGCATGGTACCTGTTGTATTCAATCCCGATCCAATTTCTGTGTTTCATCAACACTGTGAAGGTCCACAGATTACGTAAGGCCTCCAGATGAGTTTCGGAAATTACTACTGGTCTTCAAGGGAACGATCAAAACGTAGACAATTTGAGAGATTACTCACATGGAGATATGTCCGCATGGTGCCTGTTGTATTCAATCCCGATGCAATTTCTGTGTTCCATCAACACCCTGAATGTAAACAGATTAGAGAAAGCCTCCAGATGTGCTTCGAAAACTACAACTGGTCTTCCAGAGAACGATCAAAACGTATACAATTTGAGACATTACTCCCATTGAGAAAAGTCCGCATGGTGCCTGTTGTATTCAATCCCGATGCAATGTCTGTGTTTCATCAACGCACTGAAGGTAAACAGATTACAGAATGCCTCCAGATGTGACTTGGAAACTACTACTGGTCTTCCAGGGAACGATCAAATCGTAGACTGTTTTTGATATTACTCCCATATAGAAAAGACCGCATGGTGACTGTTGCATTCCATCCTGATGCTATTTCTGTGTTACATCAACACTCTGAAAGTCCACAGATTACGGAATGCCTCCTGATGTGCTTCGCAAACTTCTACTGGTCTTCCAGGGAACGATCAGAGCGTAGAAAGTTTGAGACATTAATCGCATGCAAAAAAGTCCACATGGTGTTTGTTGTATTCAATAACGATACAATTTCTGTATATCATTAACATTCTGAAGGTCTACAGATTACAGAATGCCTCCAGATGTGCTTCGGAATCTACTACTAGTCTTCCAGGAATCGATCAAAACGTAGACAGTTTGAGACATTACTCCCATGGAGAAATGTACGCATGGCGCCTATTGTATTGAATGCCGATGCAATTTCTGTGTTTCATCAACTCTCTGAAGACCCACAGATTACAGAATGCCTCCAGATGTTCTTCAGAACCTACTACTGGTCTTCAAGTCAACGATCAAAACGTAGACAGTTTGAGACATTACTAACATGGAGAAAAGACCGCATGGTGACTGTTGTATTTAATCCCAATGCAATTACTGTGTTTCATCAACACTCTGAAGGTCCACAGATTACGGAATGCCTCCAGATGTGCTTCGGAAAATCCTACTGGTCTTCCAGGGAACGATCAAAACGTAGAAAGTTTGAGACATTACTCTCATGCAACAAAGTTGGCATGGTGCTTGTTTTATTCAATCCCGATGCAATTTCTGTATTTAATTAACATTCTGAAGGTCCACGGATTACAGAATGCCTCCAGATGTGCTTCGGAAACAACTACAGCCCTTCCAGGGTGCGATGAAACTGTAGACGGTTTGAGACATTACTCCCATGGAGAAAAATCTGCATGGTGGCTGTTGTATTCAATCCCGATTCAGTTTCTGTGCTTCATCAACGCACTGAAGGTAAACAAATTACAGAATGCCTCCAGATGCGACTTGTAAACTACTACTGGTCTTCCAGGGAACGATCAAAGCGTAGACAGTTTGTGATATTACTCCCATATAGAAAAGACCGCATGGTGACTGTTGTATTCAATCCTGATGCCATTTCTGTGTTTCATCAACACTCTGAAGGTCCACAGATTACGGAATGCTACCAGATGTTCTTCGGAAACTACTACTGGTCTTCGAGGAATCGATCAAAATTCGTACACAGTTTGAGACATTTCTCCCATGGAGTAAGGTCCTCATGGTGGCTGTTCTATTTAATCCCGAGGCGATTACTGTGTTTCATCAACACTCTGAAGGTCCACAGATAACACAATGCCTCCAGACGTGCTTCGGAATCTACTACTGGTCTTCCAGGAATCAATCAAAACGTAGACAGTTTGAGACATTACTCCCATGGAGATAAGTCCGCATGATGCCTGTTGTATTCAATTCCAGTGCAATTTCTGTGTTTCATCACCACTCTGAAGGTCCACAGGTTAAAGAATGCCTCCAAATGTGCTTCGGAAACTACTACTGATCTTCCAGGAATCGATCAAAGTGTAGACAGTTTAAGACATTACTCCCATGGAGACAAGTCCGCATGGTGGTTGTTGTATTCAAACCAGATGCAATTACTGTGTTTCATCAACACTTTGAAGGTCGACAGATTACAGAATGCCTCCAGTTGTGCCTTTGAATCTACTACCGGTCTTCCAGGTAACGATCAAAGCGTAGACTGTTTGAGACATTACTCCCATGGAGAAAAGACCGCATATTGCCTTTTGAATTCAATCCCGATGCAAATTCTGTGTTTCATCAACACTCTGAAGGTCCACAGATTACAGAATGCCTCCAGATGTGCTTCAGAAACTACTACTTGTCTTCCAGGGAACTATCAAAGCGTAGACAATTTGAGAAATTTCTCCCATGGAGAAAAGTCCACATGGTGCCTGTTCAATTCAATCGCGATGCAGTTTCTGTGTTTCATCAACGCTCTGAGTGTCCACAGATTGCTGAATGCCTCCAGATGAGCTTCGGAACTACTACTGATCTTCCAGGAATCGATCAAAGTGTAGACAGTTTGAGACATTACTCCCATGGAGAAAAGTTCGCATGGTGCCTGTTCTATTCAATCCCGAAGCAATTTCTGTATTTCATGAACACTCCGAAGGTCCACAGATTACAGAATGCCTAGAGATGTGCATCGGAAACCTCTACTGGTCTTCCTGGGTGCGATCAAAGCGTAGACAGTTTGAGACATTACTCCCATTGAGAAAAGTCCGCATGCAGCCTGTTGTATTGAATCCCGATGCAATTTCTGTGTTTCATCAACACTGTGAAGGTCCACAGAATACAGAATGCCTCCAGGTGTGCTTCGGAAACTACTCTGGTATTCCAGGGAACGATCAAAGCGGAGACAATTTGAGACATTACTCCCATGGAGAAAAGTTCCCATGGTGCCGGTTCTATACAATCCCGATGCAATTTTAGTGTTTCATGAACACTCTGAGAGTCCAAAGATTACAGAATGCCTCCAGATGTGCTTCGTGAACTATTACTGGTCCTACAGGAAGCGATCAAAGCGTAGACTGTTTGAGTCATTACTACCATGGAGAAAAGACCGCTTGGTGCCTGTTGTATTGAATCCCGATGCAATTTCTGTGTTTCATCAACACTCTGAAGGTCCACAGATTCAGAATGCTTCCAGATGTGGTTCGGAAACTACTACTGGTCTTCCAGGAATCGATCAAATCGTACACAGTTCGAGACATTACTCCCATGGAGAAAAGTCCGCATGGTACCTGTTTTATTCAATCCCGATCCAATTTCTATGTTTCATCAACACTGTGAAAGTCCACAGATTACAGAATGCCTCCAGATGTGGTTCAGTAATTACTACTGGTCTGCTAGGAAAGGATCAAAGCGTAGACGATTGTGGACATTACTCACATGGAGAAAAGTCCGCATGGTGCCTGTTGTATTCAATCCCGATGCAATTTCTGTGTTCCATCAACACTCTGAACGTAAACAGATTACAGAATGCCTCCAGATGTGCTTCGAAAACTACCACTGGTCTTCCAGGGAACGATCAAAGCGTATACAGTTTGAGACATTACTCCAATGGAGAAAACTCCGCATGGTGCCTGTTGTATTCAACTCCCGATGGAATTTCTGTGTTTCATCAACAATCTGAAGGTCCACAGATTACAGAAAGCCTCCAGACGTGCTTGGGAAACTACTACTGATCTTATAGGTAACGATCAAATCGTATACACTTTGAGACATTACTCCTATGGAGAAAAGTACGCATGGTTCCTGTTGTATTCAATCAAGATCCAATTTCTGTGATTCATCAACACTGTGAAGGTCCTCAGAATACAGAATGCATTGAGATGTGCTTCGCAAACTACTACTGGTCTTCCAGGAATCGATCAAATCGTAAACAGTGTGAGACATTACTCCTATGGAGAAAATTCCGCATGGTTCCTGTTGTTTTCATTCCCGATGCAATATCTGTGTTTCACCAACACTCTGAAGTCCCACAGATTGCAGAATGCCTCCAGATGTGCCTTTTAAACTACTACTGGTCTTCCAGGAATCGATCAAATCGTACACAGTTTGAGACATTACTCTCATGGAGAAAAGTACGCATGGTACCTGTTGTATTCAATCCCGATCCAATTTCTGTGTTTCATGAACACTGTGAAGGTCCACAGATTACATAAGGCCTGCAGATGTGCTTCGGAAATTACTACTGGTCTTCAAGGGAACGATCAAAACGTAGACAGTTTGTGACATTACTCACGTTGAGAAAAGTCCGCATGGTGCCTGTTGTATTCAATCCCGATGCAATTTCTGTGTTCCATCAACAGCCTGAATGTAAACAGATTACAGAATGCCTCCAGATGTGCTTCGAAAACTACTACTGGTCTTCCAGAGAACGATCAAAACGTAGACAGTTTGAGACATTACTCCCATGGAGACAAGTCTGCATGGTGGTTGTTGTAATCAAACCAAATGCAATTTCTGTGTTTCATCAACACTTTGAAGGTGGACAGATCACAGAATGCCTCCAGTTGGGCCTTTGAGTCTACTACTGGTCTTCCAGGGAACGATCAAAGCGTAGACTGTTTGAGACATTACTCCCATGGAGAAAAGACCCCATATTGCCTTTTGTATTCAATCCCGATGAAAATTCTGTGTTTCATCAACACTCTGAGTGTCCACAGATTACAGAATGCCTCCAGATGTGCTTCAGAAACTACTACTTGTCTTCCAGGGAACTATCAAAGCGTAGACAATTTAAGAAATTTTTCCCATGGTGAAAAGTCCACATCATGCCTTTTCAATTCAATCGCAATGCAGTTTTAGTGGTTTCATCAACACTCTGAATGTCCACAGATTGCAGAATGCCTCCAGATGCGCTTCGGAAACTACTACTGGTCTTCTCGGAAACAATCAAATCGTAGATAGTTGAACACTTTACTCCCATGACAAAAAGTCCGCATAGTGCCAGTTGTATTCAATCCCGATGCAATTTCTGTGTTTCATGAACACTCTGAATTTCCACAGATTAGAGATTGCCTCCAGATGTGCTTAGTGAACTATTACTGGTCCTACAGGAAGCGATCAAAGCGTAGACTGTTTGAGTCATTACTACCATGGAGAAAAGACCCCTTGGTGCCTGTAGTATTGAATCCCGATGCAATTTCTGTGTTTCATCATTACTCTGAAGGTGCACAGATTCAGAATGCTTGTAGATGTGGTTCGGAAACTACTACTGGTCTTACAGGAATCGATCAAATCGTACACAGTTTGAGACATTACTCCCATGGAGAAAAGTCCACATGGTTCCAGTTGTATTCATCCCCGATGCAATTTCTATGTTTCGCCATCACTCTGAAGGCCCACAGATTACAGAATGCCTCCAGATGTGCCTTTTCAACTACTACTGATCTTCCAGGAATCGATCAAATCGTACACAGTTTGAGACATTACTCTCATGGAGAAAAGTACGCAAGGTACCTGTTGTATTCAATCCCGACCCAATTTCTATGTTTCATCAACACTGTGAAAGTCCACAGATTACAGGATGCCTCCAGATGTGCTTCAGTAATTACTACTGGTCTGCTAGGGAAGGATCAAGACGTAGACAGTTGGGGACATTACTCACATGGAGAAAAGTCCGCATAATGCCTGTTGTATTCAATCCCCATGCAATTTCTGTGTTTCATCAACGCACTGATGGTTAACAGATTACAGAATGCCTCCAGATGCGACTTGGAAACTACTACTGGTCTTCCAGGGAACGATCAAAGCGTAGACTGTTTGTGATATTGCTCCCATATAGAAAAGACCGCATGGTGCATGTTGTATTCAATTCTGATGCAATTGCTGTGTATCATCAACACTTTGAAGTTCCACAGGTTACAAAATGCCTCCTGATGTGCTTCGAATACTTCTACTGGTCTTCCAGGTAACGATCAAACCGTAGACACTTTGAGACATTACTCCTATGGAGAAAAGGACGCATGGTGCCTGTTGAACTCAATACCGATCCCATTTCTGTGTTTCATCAACACTGTGAATTTCCACAGAATACAGAATGCCTCCAGGTGCCCTTCGGAAACTACCACTGGTCTTACAGGGAACGATCAAAGCGTGGACAGTTTGAGACATTACCCTCATGGAGAAAAGTCCGCATGGTGCCTGTTGTATTCAATCCCGATGCAATTTCTGTGTATCATCAACACTCTGAAGGTCCACAGATTACGGAAAGCCTCCAGACGTGCTTCGAAAAGTACCACTGGTCTTCCAGGGAACGATCAAAGCGTAGACAGTTTGAGACATTACTCCATTGGAGAAAACTCCGCATGGTGCCTGTTGTATTCAATCCCGGATGGAATTTCTGTGTTTCGTCAACAATCTTAAGGTCCACAGATCACAGAAAGCCTCCAGTCGTGCTTCGGAAACTACTACTGATCTTCCAGGTAACGATCAAATCGTAGACACTTTGAGACATTACTCCCATGGAGAGAAGTCCGCATGGTGCCTGATGTATTCAATCCCGATGCAATTTCCCTGTTTCATCAACACTCTGAAGGTCCACAGATTACAGAATGCCTGCGAATGTGACTTGGAAACTACTACTGGTCATCCAGGGAACGATCAAAGCGTAGACTGTTTGTGACATTACTCCGATATAGGAAAGACCGCATGGTGACTTGTATTCAATCCTGATGCAATTTCTGTATTTCATCAACACTCTGAAGGTCAACAGATAACAGAATGCCTCCAGATGTGCTTCGGAAACTGTTACTAGTCTTCAAGTTAACGATCAAAGCGTAGACAGTTTTAGACATTACTCTCATTGAGAAAAGTCCGCATGGTGCCTCTTGTATTCAATCCCGATGCAATTTCTGTGTTTATGAACACTCTGAAGGTCCACAGATTACAGAATGCCTACCGGTGTGGTTGGGAAACTACTAATGGTCTTCGACTGGACGATCAAAAGCATAGACAGTTTGAGACATTACTATCAATGAGAAAAGTCCGCATGTTGCCTCTTTTATTCAATCCCGATGCAATTTCTGTGTTTCATCAACACTCTGAAGGGCAACAGATTACAGAATGCCTCCAGATCTGCGCTCGGAAACTACTACTGGTCTTCCAGGGAGCGACCAAATAGTAGACAGTTTGAGACATTACTACCATGGAGAAAAGTCTGCATGGTGCTTGTTGTAGTCAATCCCGATTCAATTTCTGTGTTTCATCAACACTGTGAAGGTCCACAGAATACAGAATGAATCCAGATGTGCTTCGGAAACTACTCTGGTATTCCAGGGAACGATCAAATCGTAGACAATTTGAGACATTACTCCCATGGAGAAAAGTTCGCATGGTGCGTGTTCTATACAATCCCGATGCAATTTTAGTGTTTCAAGAACACTCTGAGAGTCCAAAGATTACAGAATGCCTCCAGATGTGCTTCGTGAACTATTACTGGTCCTACAGGAAGCGATCAAAGCGTATACTGTTTGAGTCACTACTACCATGGAGAAAAGAACGCTTGGTGCCTGTTGTATTGAATCCCTATGCAATTTCTGTGTTTCATCAACACTCTGAAGGTAAACAGATTACAGAATGCCTCCAGATGTGACTTGGAAACTACTACTGGTCTTCCAGGGAATGATCAAATCGTAGACTGTTTGTGATATTGCTCCCATATAGAAAAGACCGCATGGTGACTGTTGTATTCAATCCTGATGTCATTTCTGTGTTTCATCAACACTCTGAAGCTCCACAGATTACGGAATGCCTCCAGATGTGCTTCGGAAACGTCTACTGGTCTTCCAGGGAGCGATCAAAGCGTAGAAAGTTTGAGACATTACTCTCATGCAAAAAAGTCCGCATGGAGTTTGTTTTATTCAATCCCGATGCAATTTCTGTATTTAATTAACATTCTGAAGGTCCACAGATTACAGAATTCCTCCAGAAGTGACTTGGAAACTACTACTGGTCTTCCAGGGAACGATCAAAGCGTAGACTGTTTGTGATATTACTCCCATAGAGAAAAGCCGGCTTGGTGCCTGTTGTATTCAATCCCGATGCAATTTCTGTGTTTCATCAACAATCTGAAGGTCCACAAATCACAGATGCCTCCAGATGTGCTTAAAAACTACTACTGGTCATCGAGGAATCGATCAAAATTCTTACACAGTTTGAGACATCTCTCCCATGGAGAAAGATCATCATGGTATCAGTTGTATTTAATCCCGATGCAATTCCTGTGTTTCATCTACCCTCTGAAGGTCCACAGATTACAGAATGCCTCCAGATGTGCTTCGGATATTACTACTGGTCTTCCAGGAAAGGATCTAAGAGTAGTCTGTTTGAGACATTACTCTCATGGAGAAAAGTACGCATGGTACCTGTTGTATTCAATCCCGATCAATTTCTAAGTGTCATCAACACTGTGAAAGTCCACAGATTACAGAATGCCTCCAGATGTGCTTCAGTAGTTACAACTGGTCTGCTAGGGAAGGATCAAAACGTAGACAGTTGGGGACATTACTCGCATGGACTAAAGTCCGCATGGTGACTGTTGTATTCAATTCTGATGCCATTTCTGTGTTTCATCAACACTCTGAAGGTCCTCAGATTACGGAATGCCTCCAGATGTGCTTCGGAAACTACTACTGGTCTTCGAGGAATCGATCAAAATTCGTAAACAGATTGAGACATTTCTCCCATATATTAAGGTCCTCATGGTGGCTGTTCTATTTAATCCCGATGCAATACCTGTGTTTCATCAACACTCAGAAGTTCCACAGATTACAGAATGCCTCCAGATGTGCTTCGGAATCTACTACTGGTCTTCCAGGAATCGATCAAAACGTAGACAGTTTGAGACATTACTCCCATGGAGAAAAGTCCGCATGGTGCCTGTTGTATTCAATCCCGATGCAATTTCTTTGTTTCATCAACACTCTGAAAGTCGACAGATTACTGAATGCCTCCTGATGTGCTTCGGAAACTACTACTGATCTCCCAGGGAACGATCAAAACGTAGACAGTTTGAGACATTACTCCCGTGGAGAAATGTTCGCATGGTGATTGTTGTATTGAATCCCGATGCAATTTCCGTATTTGATCAACACTCTGAAGACCCACAGATTACAGAATGCCTCCAGATGTGCTTCAGAAACTACTACTGGTCTTCAAGGGAACGATCAAAACGTAGACAGTTTAAGACATTACTAACATGAAGAAAAGTCCGCATGGTGCCTGTTGTATTCAATCCCGATGCAATTTCTGTGTTCCATCAACACTCTGAACGTAAACAGATTACAGAATGCCTCCAGATGTGCTTCGGAAACTGTTACTGGTCTTCCAGTTAACGATCAAAGCGTAGACTGTTTGAGACATTACTATCATGGAGAAAAGTCCGCATGGTGCCTGTTGTATTCAATCCCGATGCATTTTCTGTGTATCATCAACACTCTGAAGGTCCACAGATTACAGAAAGCCTCCATGCGTGCTTCGAAAACTACCACTGGTCTTCAAGGGAACGATCAAAGCGTGGACAGTGTGAGACATTACTCCAATGGAGAAAATTCCGCATGGTGCCTGTTGTATTCAATCCCGATGGAATTTCTGTGTTTCATCAAAATTCTGAAGGTCCACAGATTACAGAAAGCCTCCAGAAGTGCTTCGCAAACTACTACTGATCTTCCAGGTAACGATCAAATCGTAGACACTTTGAGACATTACTCCTATGGAGAAAAGTACGCATGGTGCCTATTGTATTCAATCAAGAACCAACTTCTGTGTTTCATCAACACTTTGAAGGTCCTCAGGATACAGAATGCCTCCAGATTTGCTTCGGTAACTACTACTGGTCTTCCAGGGAGCGACCAAATAGTAGACAGTTTGAGACATTACTACCATGGAGAAAAGTCTGCATGGTGCCTGTTGTAGTCCATCCCGATGCAATTTCTGTGTTTCATCAACACTGTGAAGGTCCACAGAATACAGAATGCCTCCAGATGTGCTTCGGAAACTACTCTGGTATTCCAGGGAACGATCAAAGCGTAGACAATTTGAGACATTACTCCCATGTAGAAAAGTTCGCATGGTGCCTGTTCTATACAATCCCGATGCAATTTTAGTGTTTCATGAATACTCTGAGAGTCCAAAGATTACAGAATGCCTCCAGATGTGCTTCGTGAACTATTACTGGTCCTACAGGAAGCGATCAAAGCGTAGACGGTTTGAGTCACTACTACCATGGAGAAAAGACCGCTTGGTGCCTGTTGTATTGAATCCCGATGCAATTTCTGGGTTCAATCTATACTCTGAAGGTGCACTGATTCAGATTGCTTCCAGATGTGGTTCGGAAACTACTACTAATCTTCCATGAATCGATCAAATCGTACACAGTTTGAGACATTACTCCCGTGGGTAAAAGTCCGCATGGTTTCTGTTGTATTCATTCCCGATGCAATTTCTATGTTTCCCCATCACTCTGAAGGCTTACAGATTACAGAATGCCTCCAGATGCGCTTCAGTAATTACTACTGGTCTACTAGGGAAGAATCAAAACGTAGACAGATGGGGACATTACTCACATGGAGAAAAGTCCGCATGGTGCCTGTTGTATTCAATCCCGATGCAATTTCTGTGTTTCATCAACGCACTGAAGGTAAACAGATTACAGATTGCCTCCAGATGTGACTTGGAAACTACTACTGGTCTTCCAGGGAACGATCAAAACGTAGAATGTTTGTGATATTGCTCCCATATAGAAAAGACCGCATGGTGACTGTTGTATTCAATCCTGATGCCATTTCTGTGTTTCATCAACACTCTGAAGGTCCACAGATTACGGAATGCCTCAAGATGTGCTTCGGAAACTTCTACTGGTCTTCCAGGGAACGATCAAAGTGTAGAAAGTTTGAGACATTAATCTCATGCAAAAAAAGTCCGCATGGTGTTTGTTTTATTCAATCCCGATGCAATTTCTGTATTTAATTAACATTCTGAAGGTCCACAGATTACAGAATTCCTCCTGATGTGCGTCGGAATCTACTACAGGTCTTCCAGGATTCGATCAAAACGTAGACAGTTTGAGACATTACTCCCATGGAGAAAAGTCCGCATGGTGCCTGTTGTATTCAATCCCGATGTAATTTCTGTGTTACATCAACACTCTGAAGGTCCACAGATTACAGAATGCCTCCAGATGTGCTTCGGAATCTACTACAGGTCTTCCAGGATTCGATCAAAACGTAGACAGTTTGAGACATTACTCCCATGGAGAAAAGTCCGCATGGTGCCTGTTGTATTCAATCCCGATGCAATTTCTTTGTTTCATCAACACTCTGAAAGTCGACAGATTACTGAATGCCTCGTGATGTGGTTCGGAAACTACTACTGATCTCCCAGGGAATGATCAAAGCGTAGACGGTTTGAGACATTACTATTATTGAAAAAAGTCCGCATGGTGCATGTTGTATTCAATCCCGATGCAATTTCTGTGTATCATCAACACTTTTAAGGTCCACAGGTTACTAAATGCCTCCTGATGTGCTTCCAAAACTACTACTGGTTTTCCAGGGAACGATCAAAGCGTAGACAGTTTGAGACATTACTCCCATGGAGAAAAGTCCGCATGGTGCCTGTTGTATTCAATCCCGGTGCAATTTCTGTGTTTCATCAACACCATGACGGTCCACAGATCACAGGATGCCTCCAGATGTGCTTGGAAACTACTACTGGTCTTCGAGGAATCGATCAAAATTCGTACACTGTTTGAGACATTACTCCCATGGAGGAAAGTGCGCATTATGACTGTTGAATTCAATCCCGATGCAATTCCTGTGTTTCATCAACACTCTGAAGGTCCACAGATTACAGAATGACTTCGAATGTGCTTCGGAAATTACTACTGGTCTTCCAGGAAACGATCAAACGTAGACTGTTTGAGACATTACTCTCATGGAGAAAAGTGAGCATGGAGCCTGTTTTATTCAATCCCGATGCTATTTTTGTGTTTCATCAACACTCTGAAGGCCTATAGATTACAGAATGCCTCCAGATGTGCCTTATAAACTACTACTGGTCTTCTAGGGAACGATCAAAGCGTTGAAAGTTTGGGACATTTCTCTCACGCAATAAAGTCCGCATGGTGTTGTTTAATTCAATCCCGATGTAATTTCTGTGTTTCATCAAAACTCTGAAGGTCCACAGATAACAGAATGCCTCCAGATGTGCTTCGGAAACTACAACTGCACTTCCAGGGAACTATGAAAGTGTAGACAGTTTGACACATTACTTCCATGGAGAAAGGTCCGCATGGTGCCTTTTGTATTCAATCCCGATGCAATTTCTGTGTTTCATCAAAACTCTGAAGGTCCGCAGATCACAGAATTCCTCCAGATGTGTTTGGAAGCTACTACTGGTCTTCGAGGAATCGATCAAAATTCGTAGACAGTTTGAGACATTTCTCCCATGGGGATAGGTCCTCATGGTGCCTGTTATATTCAATCCCGATGCAATTCCTGTGTTTCATCATCACTGTCAAGGTCCACAGAATACAGAATGCTTCCAGATGTGCTTTGGCAATTACTATTGGTCTTCCATTTAACGATCAAACGTAGACAGTTTGAGACATTACTCCCATGGAGAAAAGTCCGCATGGTGCCTGTTTTGTTCGATCCCGATGCAATTTCTGTGTTCCATCAAGACTCTGAATGTAAACAGATTACAGAATGCCTCCAGATGTGACTTTGGAACTAGTACTGGTCTTCCAGGGAACGTTCGATGCGTAGACTGTTTGTGACATTACTCCCATGGCGAAAAGACCGCATGGTGCCTGTTGTAATCAATCCTGATGCAATTTCTGTGTTTCATCAAAACTCTGAAGGTCCACAGATTACAGAATGCCTCCAGATGTGCTTCGGAAACTACTACTGCCCTTCCAGGGATCTATGAAAGTGTAGACAGTTTGAGACATTACTCCCATGGAGAAAAGCCCGCTTGGTGCCTGTTCTATTCAATCCCGATGCAATTTCTGTGTTTCATGAACACTCTGAAGGTCCACAGATTACTGAATACCGCCTGATGTGCTTCAGAAACTACTACTTTACTTCCAAGTTACGATCAAAGCGTAGACAGTTTGAGACATTACTCCTATGGAGAAAAGGACGCATGGTGCCTGTTGAATTCAATACCGATCCCATTTCTGTGATTCATCAAGGCACTGAAGGTAAACAGATTACAGAATGCCTCTAGATGTGACTTGGAAACTACTACTGGTCTTCCAGGGAACGATCAAACCGTTGACTGTTTGTGATATTACTCCCATATAGAAAAGACCGCATGGTGACTTGTATTCAATCCTGACGCAATTCCTGTGTTTCATCAACACTCTGAAGATCCACAGATTACGGAATGCCTCCAGATGTGCTTCGGAAACTTCTACTGGTCTTCCAGGGAACGATCAAATCGTATAAATTTTAAGACATTTATCTCATGCAGAAAAGTCGGCATGGTGTTTGTTTTATTCAATCCGGATGCAATTTCTGTATTTAATTAACATGCTGAAGGTCCACAGATTACAGAATGCCTCGAGATGTGCTTCGGAAACTAATACTGTTCTCCCAGGGTACGATCAAAGCATAGACTGTTTGAGACAATACTAACATAGAGAAAAGCCAGCATGGTGCCTGTTGTATTCAATCCAGATGCAAATTTTGTGTTACATCATCACTCTGAAGGTCATCAGAATACGGAATGCCTCCAGATGTGCTTCGGAAACTACTACTGGTCTTCGAGGAATCGATCAAAATTCGTAGACAGATTGAGAGATTTCTCCCATTGAGTTAGGTCCTCATGGTGGCTGTTCTATTTAATCCCGATGCAATTCCTGTGTTTCATCAATACTCTGAAGGTCCAGAGGTTACAAAATGCCTCCAGATGTGCTTCGAAAACTTCTAGTGGTCTTCCAGGTATCGATCAAAGCGTAGACACTTTGAGACATTACTCCTATGGAGAAAAGGATGCATGGTGCCTGTGGTATTCAATCCCGATGCCATTTCTGTGTTCCATCAACACTGTGAATGTCCACAGAATACATAATGCCTCCAGATGCCCTTCGGAAACTACCACTTGTCTTACATGGAACGATCAAAGCGTAGACACTTTGAGACATTACTCTCATGGAGAAAAGTCTGCATGGAGCCTGTTGTATTCAATCCCGATGCAATATCTTTGTTTCATCAACACTCTGAAAGTGAACAGATTACAGAATGCCTCCAGATGAGCTTTGGAAACTACTACTTGTCTTCCAGGTATCGATCATATCGTTGTCATTTTGAGAAATTACTCCCATGGAGACAAGTCCGCATGGTGCCTGTAGCATTCTATCCCGATGGAATTTCGTGTTTCATCAACACTCTGAAGGTCCAAAGATCACAGGATACCTACAGATGTGCTTCAAAAACTCCTACTGGTCTCCAAGAAGTCGATCAAAGCGTAGACAGGTTGAGTCATTACGCCTATGGAGAAACGTCCGCATGGAACCTGTTGTATTCAATCCCGAAACAATTTCTGTGTTTCATCAAAGCTCTGAATGTGCACAGATTAGAGAATGCCTCCAGATGTGCTTCGCAAACTCATACTGGTCTTCCAGAAATCGATCAAATCGTTCACAGTTTGAGACATTACTCCCATGCAGAAAAGTCTGCATAGTGCCTATTGTATTCAATCCCGGTGCAATTTCTGTCTTTCATCAACACCCTTAAGGTCCACAGATCACAGGATGCCTCCAGATGTGCTTGGAAACTACTACTGGTCTTCGAGGAATCGATCAAAATTCGTACACTGTTTGAGACATTTCTGCCATGGAGTAAGGTCCTCATGGTAGCTGTTGTATTTAATCCCTATGCAATTCCTGTTTTTCATCAACACTCTGAAGGTCCACAGATTACAGAATGACTTCAGATGTGCTTCAGAAATTACTACTGGTCTTCCAGGAAACGATCAAAGCGTAGAAAGTTTTCGACATTTCTCTCATGCAATAAAGTCCGCATGGTGAATGTTTAATTGAATCCCGATGTAATTTCTGTCTTTTATTAACACTCTGAAGGTCCAATGATTACAGAATGCCTCCAGATGTGATCCGGAAACAACTACTGCCCTTCCAGGGAACTATGAAAGTGTAGACAGTTTGAGACATTACTCCCATAGAGAAAAGTCTGCATGGTGCCTGTTCTATTCAATCCCGATGCAATTTCTGTGTTTCATCAACACTCTGAAGGTCCACAGATCACAGAATTCCTCCAGATGTGCTTGGTAACTACTACTGGTCTTCGAGGAATCGATCAAAATTCGTAGACAGTTTGAGACATTTCTCCAATAGGGAAAGGTCCTAATGGTGGCTGTTGTATTTAATCACGATGCAATTCCTGTGTTTCATCAACACTCTGAAGGTCCACAGATTACAGAATTCCTCCAGATGTGCTTTGGCAATTCCCACTGGTCTTCCATTTAACGATCAAACGTAGACAGTTTGAGACATTACTCCCATGGAGAAAAGTTAGCATGGTGCCTTTCTATTCAATCCCGATGCAATTTCTGTGTTTCATGAACACTCTGAAGGTTCACAGATTGCAGAATGCCTCCAGATGTGCTTCGGAAACTACTACTGGTCTTCCAGGGAACGCTCAAAACGTAGACAGTTTGAGACATTACTCCCATGGAGAAAAGTCCGCATGGTGCTTGTTGTACTCAATCCCGATGCAATTTCTGTGATTCATCAAGGCACTGAAGGTAAACAGGTTACAGAATGCCTCCAGATGTGACTTGGAAACTACTACTGGCCTTCCAGGTAACGATCAAAGCGTAGACTGTTTGTGATATTACTCTCATATAGAAAAGACCGCATGGTGACTGTTGTATTCAATCCTGACGCAATTCCTGTGTTTCATCAACACTCTGAAGGTCCACAGATTACAGAATGCCTCCAGATGTGCTTCAGAAACTAATACTGTTCTTCCAGGGTACGATCAAAGCATAGACTGTTTGAGACAGTACTAACATTGAGAACAGCCCGCATGGTGCCTGTTGTATTCAATCCCGATGTAATTTCTGTGTTTCATTAACACTCTGAAGGTCCAATGATTACAGAATGCCTCCAGATGTGCTTCGGAAACAACTACTGCACTTCTAGGGAAGTATGCAAGTGTAGACAGTTTGAGACATTACTCCCATGGGGAATGGTCCTCATGGTGCCTGTTGTATTCAATCCCGACGCAATTCCTGTGTTTTATCAACACTCTGAAGGTCCACACATTACAGAATGCCTCCAGATGTGCATCGGAAACTACTACTGGTCTTCCAGGGAACGATCAAAGCGTAGAATGTTTGAGACATTACTCCCATGGAGGAAAGTGTGCATGGTGACTGTTGTATTCAATCCCGATGCAATTTCTGTGTTTCATCAATACTCTGAAGGTCCACAGATCACAGAATTCCTCCAGATGTGCTTGGAAACTACTACTGGTCTTCGAGGAATCGATCAAAATTCGTAGACAGTTTGAGACATTTCTCCCATGGGGAATGGTCCTCATGGTGCATGTTGTATTCAATCCCGATGCAATTCCTGTGTTTCATCAACACTCTGAAGGTCCACAGATTACAGAATGCCTCCAGATGTGGTTTGGCAATTACTACTGGTCTTCCATTTAACGATCAAATGTAGACAGTTTGAGACATTACTCCCATGGAGAAAAGCCCGCATGGTGCCTGTTTTGTTCGATCCCGATGCAATTTCTGTGTTCCATCAAGACTCTGAATGTAAACAGATTACAGAATGCCTCCAGATGTGACTTTGAAACTACAACTGGTCTTCCAGGGAACGTTCGATGCGTAGACTGTTTGTGACATTACTCCCATGGCGAAAAGACCGCATGGTGCCTGTTGTATTCAATCCTGATGCAATTTCTGTGTTTCATCAAAACTCTGAAGGTCCACAGATTACAGAATGCCTCCAGATGTGCTTCGGAAACTACTACTGCCCTTCCAGGGAACTATGAAAGTGTAGACAGTTTGAGACATTACTCCCATGGAGAAAAGTCCGCATGGTGCCTGTTCTATTCAATCCCGATGCAATTTCTGTGTTTCATGAACACTCTGAAGTTCCAAAGATTACTGAATACCTCCTGATGTGCTTCGGAAACTACTACTGGCCTTCCAAGTTACGATCAAAGCGTAGACAGTTTGAGACATTATTCCTAGGGAGAAAAGGACGCATGGTGCCTGTTGAATTCAATACCGATCCCATTTCTGTGTTTCATCATCACTGTGAATGTACACAGAATACAGAGTGCCTCCAGATGTGCTTCGGAAACTACTACTGGTCTTCCAGGGAACGCTCAAAACGTAGACAGTTTGAGACATTACTCCCATGGAGAGAAGTCCGCATGGTGCCTGTTGTATTCAATCCCGATGCAATTTCTGTGATTCATCAAGGCACTGAATGTGCTCAGATTAGAGAATGCCTCCAGATGTGCTTCTCAAACTCATACTGGTCTTCCAGGAATCGATCAAATCGTTCACAGTTTGAGACATTACTCCCATGGAGAAAAGTCTGCATGGTGCCTATTGTATTCAATCCCGGTGCAATTTCAGTGATTCATCAACACCCTGAAGGTCCACAGATTACAGAATGACTTCAGATGTGCTTCAGTAATTACTACTGGTCTTCCAGGAAACGATCAAAGCGTAGAAAATTTGGGCCATTTCTCTCATGCAATTAAGTCCGCATGGTGAATGTTTAATTCAATCCCGATGTAATTTCTGTGTTTTATTCACACACTGAAGGTCCAATGATTACAGAATGCCTCCAGATGTGCTTCGGAAACAACTACTGCCCTTCCAGGGAACTATGAAAGTGTAGACAGTTTGAGACATTACTCCCATCTAGAAAAGTCCGCATGGTGCCTGTTGTATTCAATCCCGATGCAATTTCAGTGTTTCATCAACACTCTGAAGGTCCACAGATCACAGAATTCCTCCAGATGTTCTTGGAAACTACTACTGGCCTTCGAGGAATCGATCAAAATTCGTAGACAGTTTGAGACATTTCTCCCATGAGGAAAGTTCCTCATGGTGCCTGTTGTATTTAATCCTGATGCTATTCCTGTCTTTCATCAACACTCTGAAGGTCCACAGATTACAGAATGCCTCCAGATGTGCTTTGGCAATTACTACTGGTCTTACAATTAACGATCAAACGTAGACAGTTTGAGACATTACTCTCATGGAGAAAAGTCCACATGGTGCCTGTTTTGTTCGATCCCGATGCAATTTCTGTGTTCCATCAAGACTCTGAATGTAAACAGATTACAGAATGCCTCCAGATGTGACTTTGAAACTACTACTGGTCTTCCAGGGAACGTTCGAAGCGTAGACTGTTTGTTACATTACTCCCATGGCGAAAAGACCGCATGGTGCCTGTTGTATTCAATCCTGATGCAATTTCTGTGTTTCATCAAAACTCTGAAGGTCCACCGATTACAGAATGCCTCCAGATGTGCTTCGGAGACTACTACTGCCCTTCCAGGGAACTATGAAATTGTAGACAGTTTGAGACATTACTCCCATGGAAAAAAGTCTGCATGGTGCCTGTTCTATTCAATCCCGATGCAATTTCTGTGTTTAAGAACACTCTGAAGGTCCACAGATTACTGAATACCTCCTGATGAGCTTCTTAAATACTACTGGTCTTCCAGGAAACGACCAAAGCGTATACAGTTTTAATCATTACTATCATTTGGAAAAGTACGCATGGAGACTATTGTTTTTAATCCCGTTGCAATTTCTGTGTTTCATCAACACTCTGAAGCTCCACAGATTACAGAATGCCTCCAGATGTGCTTCGGAAACTACTACTGGTCTTCCAGGTTACGATCAAAGCGTAGACAGTTTGAGACATTACTCCCATGGAGAAAAGTCCACATGGTGCCTGTTTTGTTCGATCCCGATGCAATTTCTGTGTTCCATCAAGACTCTGAATGTAAACAGATTACAGAATGCCTCCAGATGTGACTTTGAAACTACTACTGGTCTTCCAGGGAACGTTCGAAGCGTAGACTGTTTGTTACATTACTCCCATGGCGAAAAGACCGCATGGTGCCTGTTGTATTCAATCCTGATGCAATTTCTGTGTTTCATCAAAACTCTGAAGGTCCACAGGTTACAGAATGCCTCCAGATGTGCTTCGGAGACTACTACTGCCCTTCCAGGGAACTATGAAATTGTAGACTGTTTGAGACATTACTCCCATGGAGAAAAGTTAGCATGGTGCCTTTCTATTCAATCCCGATGCAATTTCTGTGTTTCATGAACACTCTGAAGGTTCACAGATTGCAGAATGCCTCCAGATGTGCTTCGGAAACTACTACTGGTCTTCCAGGGAACGCTCAAAACGTAGACAGTTTGAGACATTACTCCCATGGAGAAACGTCCGCATGGTGCCTGTTGTACTCAATCCCGATGCAATTTCTGTGATTCATCAAGGCACCGAAGGTAAACAGATTACAGAATGCCTCCAGATGTGACTTGGAAACTACTACTGGTCTTCCACGTAACGATCAAAGCGTAGACTGTTTGTGATATTACTCCCATATAGAAAAGACCGCATGGTGACTGTTGTATTCAATCCTGACGCATTTCCTGTGTTTCATCAACACTCTGAAGGTCCACAGATTACAGAATGCCTCCAGATGTGCTTCGGAAACTAATACTGTTCTTCCAGGGTACGATCAAAGCACAGACTGTTTGAGACAGTACCAACATAGAGAAAAGCCCGCATGGTGCCTGTTGTATTCAATCCCGATGCAATTTCTGTGTTTCATCAACACTCTGAAGGTCCACCGATTACAGAATGCCTCCAGATGAAGGTACACAGATCACAGAATACCTCCAGATGTGCTTGAAAACTAATACTGGTCTTCGAGGAATCGATCAAAATTCGTAGACAGTTTGAGACATCTCTCCCATGGAGAAAGATCATCATGGTATCTGCTGTATTTAATCCCGATGCAATTACTGTGTTTCATCTACACTCTGAAGGTCCACCGATTACAGAATGCCTCCAGATGTGCTTCGGATAGTACTACTGGTCTTCCAGGAAACGATCTAAGCGTAGTCTGATTGAGACATTACTCCCATGGAGAAAAGACCGCATGGTTCCTGTTGTATTCAATCCCGATGCAATTCCTGTGTATCATCAACACTCTGAAATTCCACAGATTACAGAATGACTTCAGATGTGCTTCGGAAATTACTACTGGTCTTCCAGGAAACGATCAAAGCGTAGACAGTTTGAGACATTACTCTCATGGGGAAAAGTAAGCATGGAGCCTATTTTATTCAATCCCGATGCAATTTTTGTGTTTCATCAACACTCTGAAGGCCCACAGATTACATAATGCCTCCAGATGTGCCTTATAAACTGCTACTGGTCTTCTAGGGAACGATCAAAGCGTAGAAAGTATGGGACATTTCTCTCATGCAATAAAGTCCACATGGTGCTTGTTTAATCAATCCCGATGTAATTTCTGTGTTTCATTAACACTCTGAAGGTCCAATGATTACAGAATGCCTCCAGATGTGCTTCGGAAACAACTACTGCCCTTCCAGGGAACTATGAAAGTGTAGACAGTTTGAGACATTACTCCCATGGAGAAAAGTCAGCATGGTGAATGTTGTATTCAATCCCGATGCAATTTCTGTGTTTCATCAACACTCTGAAGGTCCACAGATCACAGAATTCCTCCAGATGTGCTTGGAAACTACTACTGGTCTTCGAGGAATTGATCAACATTCGTAGACAGTTTGAGGCATTTCTCCCACGAGGAAAGGTCCTCATGGTGCCTGTTGTATTTAATCCCGATGCTATTCCTGTGTTTCATCAACACTTTGAAGGTCCACAGATTACAGAATGCCTCCAGATGTGCTTTGGCAATTACTACTGGTCTTCCATTTAACGATCAAACGTAGACAGTTTGAGACATTACTCCCATGGAGAAAAGTCCGCATGGTGCCTGTTGTATTCAATCCTGATGCAATTTCTGTGTTTCATCAAAACTCTGAAGTTCCACAGATTACAGAATGCCTTCAGATGTGCTTCGGAAACAACCACTGCCCTTCCAGGGAACTATGAAAGTGTAGACAGTTTGAGACATTACTCCCATGGAGAAAAGTCCGCATGGTGCCCGTTGTATTCAATCCCGATGCAATTTCTGTGTTTCATGAACACTCTGAAGGTCCACAGATCACAGAATTCCTCCAGATGTGCTTGGAAACTACTACTGGTCTTCGAGGAATCGATCAAAATTCGTACAGAGTTTGAGGCATTTCTCCCATGAGGAAAGGTCCTCATGGTGCCTGTTGTATTTAATCCCGATGCTATTCCTGTGTTTCATCAACACTCTGAAGGTCTACAGATTACAGAATGCCTCCAGATGAGCTTTGGCAATTACTACTGGTCTTCCATTTAACGATCAAACGTAGACAGTTTGAGACATTACTCCCATGGAGAAAAGTCCGCATGGTGCCTGTTTTGTTCGATCCCGATGCAATTTCTGTGTTCCATCAAGACTCTGAATGTAAACAGATTACAGAATGCCTCCAGATGTGACTTTGAAACTACTACTGGTCTTCCAGGGAACGATCAAAGCGTAGACAGTTTGAGACATTACTCCCATTGAAAAAAGTCAGCGTGGTGCCAGTTGTATTCAATCCTGATGCAATTTCTTTGTTTCATCAACACTGTGAATGTCCACAGAATACAGAATGCCTCCAGATGAGCTTTGGAAACTACTACTTGTCTTCCAGGTATCGATCATATCGTAGTCAGTTTGAGACATTACTCCCATGGAGATAAGTCCGCATGGTGCCTGTTGTATTCAATCCCTTTGAAGGTCCACAGATTACAGAAAGCCTCCTAATGTGTTTCGCAAACTTATACTGGTCTTCCAGGTATCGATCAAATCGTTCACAGTTTGAGACATTACTCCCATGGAGAAAAGTCTGCATGGTGCCTATTGTATTCAATCCCGGTGCAATTTCCGTGTTTCATCAAAACCCTGAAGGTCCACAGGTCACAGGATGCCTCCAGAAGTACTTCGAAACTACTACTGCTCTTCGAGTAATCGATCAAAATTCGTACACAGTTTGAGACATTACTCCCATGGAGAAATGACCGCATGGTTCCTGTTGTATTCAATCCCGATGCAATTCCTGTGTTTCATCAACACTCTGAAGTTCCACAGATTACAGAATTACTTCAGATGTGCTTCGGAAATTACTACAGGTCTTCCAGGAAACGATCAAATCGTAGACAGTTTCAGACATTACTCTCATGGGGAAAAGTAAGCATGGAGCCTGTTTTATTCAATTCCGATGCAATATTTGTGTTTCATCAACACTCTGAAGGCCCACAGATTACATAATGCCTCCAGATGTGCCTTATAAACTACTACTGGTCTTCTAGGGAACGATCAAAGCGTAGAAAGTTTGGGACATTCCTCTCATGCAATAAAGTCCGCATGGTGCTTGTTTAATCAATCCCGATGTAGTTTCTGTGTTTCATTAACACTCTGATGGTCCAATGATTACAGAATGCCTCCAGATGTGCTTCGGAAACAACTACTGCCCTTCCAGGGAACTATGAAAGTGTAGACAGTTTGAGACATTACTCCCATAGAGAAAAGTCTGCATGGTGCCTGTTGTATTCAATCCCGATGCAATTTCTGTGTTTCATCAACACTCTGAAGGTGCACAGATCATAGAATTCCTCCAGATGTGCTTGGAAACTACTACTGGTCTTCGAGGAATCGATCAAAATTCGTAGACTGTTTGAGACATTTCTCCCATGGGAAAGGTCCTCATGGTGCCTGTTGTATTCAATCCCGATGCAATTCCTGTGTTTCATCAACACTCGGAAGGTCCACAGATTACAGAATGCCTCCAGATGTGCTTTGGCAATTACTACTGGTCTTCCATTTAACGATCAAACGTAGACAGTTTGAGACATTACTCCCCTGGAGAAAAGTCCGCATGGTGCCTGTTTTGTTCGATCCCGATGCAATTTCTGTGTTCCATCAAGACTCTGAATGTAAACAGATTACAGAATGCCTCCAGATATGACTTTGAAACTACTACTGGTCTTCCAGGGAACGTTCGAAGCGTAGACTGTTTGTGACATTACTCCCACGGCGAAAAGACCGCATGGTGCCTGTTGTATTCAATCCTGATGCAATTTCTGTGTTTCATCAAAACTCTGCAGGTCCACAGATTACAGAATGCCTCCAGATGTGCTTTGGAAACTACTACTGCCCTTCCAGGGAACTATGAAATTGTAGACAGTTTGAGACATTACTCCCATGGAGAAAAGTTAGCATGGTGCCTTTCTATTCAATCCCGATGCAATTTCTGTGTTTCATGAACACTCTGAAGGTTCACAGATTGCAGAATGCCTCCAGATGTGCCTCGGAAGCTACTACTGGTCTTCCAGGGAACGTTCAAAACGTAGACAGTTTCAGACATTACTCCCATGGAGAAAAGTCCGCATGGTGCCTGTTGTACTCAATCCCGATGCAATTTCTGTGATTCATCAAGGCACTGAAGGTAAACAGATTACAGAATGCCTCCAGATGTGACTTGGAAACTACTACTGGTCTTCCAGGGAACGATCAAAGCGTAGACTGTTTGTGATATTACTCCCATATAGAAAAGACAGCATGGTGACTGTTGTATTCAATCCTGACGCAATTCCTGTGTTTCATCAACACTGTGAAGGTCCACAGATTACAGAATGCCTCCAGTTGTGCTTGAAAGCTACTACTGATCTTCGAGGAATCGATCAAAATTCGTAGACAGCTTGAGACATCTCTCCCATGGAGAAAGATCATCATGGTATCTGCTGTATTTAATCCCGATGCAATTCCTGTGTTTCATCTACATTCTGAACGTCCACCGATTACAGAATGCCTCCAGATGTGCTTCGGATAGTACTACTGGTCTTCCAGGAAAGGATCTAAGCGTAGTCTGTTTGAGACATTACTCCCATGGAGAAAAGGCCGCATGGTGCATGTTGTATTCAATCCAGATGCAATTTTTGTGTTTCATCAACACTCTGAGCGCCTCAGATTACGGAATGCCTCCAGATGTGCTTCGGAATCTACTACTGGTCTTCCAGGAATCGATCAAAACGTAGACAGTTTGAGACCTTACTCCCATGGAGAAAAGTCCGCATGGTGCCTGTAGTATTCAATCCCGATGCAATTTCTTTGTTTCATCAACACTCTGACGGTAGACAGAGTACTGAATGCCTCCTGATGTGCTTCGGTAACTACTACTGATCTTCCAGGGAACGATCAAAGCGTTGACAGTTTGAGACATTACTCCCATTGAAAAAAGTCAGCATGGTGCCAGTTGTATTCAATCCCGATGCAATTTCTTTGTTTCATCAACACTGTGAATGTCCACAGAATACAGAATGCCTCCAGATGAGCTTTGGAAACTACTACTTGTCTTCCAGGTGTCGATCATATCGTAGTCAGTTTAAGACATTACTCCCATGGAGAAAAGACCGCATGGTTCCTGTTGTATTCAATCCCTTTGCAATTTCTGCGTTTCATCAACACTCTGAAGGTCCAAAGATCACAGAATACCTATAGATGTGCTTCAAAAACTCCTACTAGTCTCCAAGAAGTCGATCAAAGCGTAGACAGGTTGTGTCATTACGCCTATGGAGAAAAGTCCGCATGGAACCTGTTGTATTCAACCCCGAAACAATTTCTGTGTTTCATCAAAGCTCTGAATGTGCACTGATTACAGAATGCCTCCAGATGTGCTTCGCAAACTACTACTGGTCTGCCAGGAATCGATCAAATCGTACACAGTTTGAGACATTACTCCCATGGAGAAAAGACCGCATGGTTCCTGTTGTATTCAATCCCGATGAAATTTCAGTGTTTCATCAATACTCTGAAGGTCCACAGATCACATAATTCCTCCAGATGTGCTTGGAAACTACTACTGGTCTTCGAGGAATCGATCAAAATTCGTAGACAGTTTGAGACATTTCTCCAATGGGAAAGGTCCTCATGGTGCCTGTTGTATTCAATTCCGATGCAATTCCTGTGTTTCATCAACACTCTGAAGGTCCACAGATCACAGAATGCCTCCAAATGTGCTTTGGCAATTACTACTGGTCTTCCATTTAACGATCAAACGTAGACAGTTTGAGACATTACTCCCCTGGAGAAAAGTCCGCTTGTTGCCGGTTTTGTTCGATCCCGATGCAATTTCTGTGTTCCATCAAGACTCTGAATGTAAACAGATTACAGAATGCCTCCAGATGTGACTTTGAAACTACTACTGGTCTTCCAGGGAACGTTCGAAGCGTAGACTGTTTGTGACATTACTCCCATGGCGAAAAGACTGCATGGTGCCTGTTGTATTCAATCCTGATTCAATTTCTGTGTTTCATCAAAACTCTGAAGGTCCACAGATTACAGAATGCCTCCAGATGTGAGTCGGAAATTACTACTGCCCTTCCAGAGAACTATGAATGTACAGACAGTTTGAGACATTACTCCCATGGAGAAAAGTCCGCATGGTGCCTGTTGTATTCAATCCCGATGCAATTTCTTTGTTTCATCAACACTCTGAAGGTCGACAGATTACTGAATGCCTCCTGATGTGCTTCGGAAACTACTATTGATCTTCCAGAGAACGATCAAGGCGTAGACAGTTTGAGATATTACTCCCATTGAAAAAAGTCAGCATGGTGCCAGTTGTATTCAATCCCGATGCAATTTCGGTGTATCTTCACCACACTGAAGTTCCAGAGGTTACAAAATGCTTCCAGATGTGCTTCGAAAACTTCTACTGGTCTTCCAGGTAACGATCAAAGCGTAGACACTTTGAGACATTACTCCTATGGAGAAAAGGACGCATGGTGCCTGTGGTATTCAATCCCGATCCCATTTCTGTGTTTCATCAACACTGTGAATGTCCACAGAATACAGAATGCCTCCAGATGCCCTTCGGAAACTACCACTGGTCTTACAGGGAACGATCAAATCGTAGACAGTTTGAGACATTACTCTCATGAAGAAAAGTCCGCATGGAGCCTGTTGTATTCAATCCCGATGCAATATCTTTGTTTCATCAACACTCTGAAAGTGCACAGATTACAGATTGCCTCCAGATGTGCTTCGCAAACAACTACTGGTCTTCCAGGAATCTATCAAATCGTACACAGTTTGAGATATTAGTCCCATGGAGAAAAGTCCGCATTTTTCCTGTTGTATTCAATCCCTTCGCAATTTCTGTGTTTCACCAACACTCTGAAGGTCCACAGATTACAGAATGCCTCCAGATATGCTTCGGAAAATACTACTGGTCTTCCAGGGAACGATCAAAGCGTGGACAGTTGGAGACATTACTCCCATTTGTAAAGTCCGCATGGTGCATGTTGTATTCAATCCCGATGGAATTTCTGTGTTTCATCAACACTCTGAAGGTCCACAGATTACGGAATGCATCCACATGTGCTTCGGAAACTACAACTATTCTTCAGGGAACGATCAAAGCGTAGAAAGTTTGAGACATTACTCTCATGCAAAAAAAGTCCGCATGGTTCTTGTTTTATTCAATCCCGATGCAATTTCTGTGTTTCCTTAACACTCTCAAGGACCACAGATTACAGAATGCCTCCAGATGTGCTACGGAAACAACTACTGCCCTTCCAGGGAACGATCAAATCGTAGCCACTATGAGACATTACTCCTATGGAGAAAAGTACCCATGGTGCCTGTTGTATTCAATCCCGATCCAATTTCTGTGTTTCATCAACACTGTCAAGGTCCACAGAATACAGAATGCCCTCAGATGTGCTTCGGGAATTACTACTGGTCTTCCAGGGAACGATAAAATCGGAGACAGTTTGAGACATTACTCCCATGGAGAGAAGTCTGCATGGTGCCTTTTGTATTCAATCCCGATGCAAATGCTGTGTTTCATCAGCACCCTGAAGGTCCACAGATCACAGAATGCCTACAGATGTGCTTGGAAGCTACTACTGGTCTTCTTGGAATCGATCAAAATTCGTAGACAGTTTGAGACATTTCTCCCATGGAGAAAGGTCCTCATGGTGGCTGTTGTATTTTATCCCGATGCAATTCCTGTGTTTCATCAACACTCTGAAGGTCCACAAATTACAGAATGCCTCCAGATGTGCTTCGGAAATTACTACTGGTATTCCAGGAAACGATCAAAGCGTAGAAAGTTTGAGACATTACTCTAATTGAGAAAAATCCGCATGGTGCCTTTTTTTTATTCAATCCCGATGCAATTTCTGTGTTTCATCAACACTTGGAAGGTGCACAGATTACAGAATGACTCCAGATGTGCTTCGGAAACTACTTCTGGTCTTCCAGGGAACGATCAAAGCGAAGACTGTTTAAGACATTACTCCCATGGAGAAAAGACCGCATGGTTCCTGTTGTATTCAATCCCTTTGCAGTTTCTGCGTTTCACCAACACTCTGAAGGTCCACAGATTATAGAATGCCTGCTAATGTGCTTCGCAAACTACTACTGGTCTTCCAGGAATCGATCAAATCGTTCACAGTTTGAGACATTACTCCCATGGAGAAAAGTCTGCATGGTGCCTATTGTATTCAATCCCAGTGCAATTTCTGTGTTTCATCAACACTCTGAAGGTCCACAGATCACAGAATTCCTCCAGATGTGCATGGAAACTACTACTGGTCTTCGAGGAATCGATCAAAATTCGTAGACAGTTTGAGACATTTCTCCAATGGGGGAAGGTCTTCATGGTGGCTGTTGTACTTAATCACGATGCAATTCCTGTGTTTCATCAACACTCTGAAGGTCCATTGATTACAGAATGCCTCCAAATGTGCTTCGGCAACTACTACGGTCTTCCAGTTAACGATCAAACAGACAGTTTGAGACATTACTCCCATTGAAAAAAGTCAGCATGGTGCCAGTTGTATTCAATCCCGATGCAATTTCCGTGTATCTTCACCACACTGAAGTTCCAGAGGTTACAAAATGCTTCCAGATGTGCTTCGAAAACTTCTACTGGTCTTCCAGGTAACGATCAAAGCGTAGACACTTTGAGACATTACTCCTATGGAGAAAAGGACGCATGGTGCCTGTGGTATTCAATCCCGATCCCATTTCTGTGTTTCATCAACACTGTGAATGTCCACAGAATACAGAATGCCTCCAGATGCCCTTCGGAAACTACCACTGGTCTTACAGGGAACGATCAAATCGTAGACAGTTTGAGACATTACTCTCATGAAGAAAAGTCCGCATGGAGCCTGTTGTATTCAATCCCGATGCAATATCTTTGTTTCATCAACACTCTGAAAGTGCACAGATTACAGATTGCCTCCAGATGTGCTTCGCAAACAACTACTGGTCTTCCAGGAATCTATCAAATCGTACACAGTTTGAGATATTAGTCCCATGGAGAAAAGTCCGCATTTTTCCTGTTGTATTCAATCCCTTCGCAATTTCTGTGTTTCACCAACACTCTGAAGGTCCACAGATTACAGAATGCCTCCAGATATGCTTCGGAAAATACTACTGGTCTTCCAGGGAACGATCAAAGCGTGGACAGTTGGAGACATTACTCCCATTTGTAAAGTCCGCATGGTGCATGTTGTATTCAATCCCGATGGAATTTCTGTGTTTCATCAACACTCTGAAGGTCCACAGATTACGGAATGCATCCACATGTGCTTCGGAAACTACAACTATTCTTCAGGGAACGATCAAAGCGTAGAAAGTTTGAGACATTACTCTCATGCAAAAAAAGTCCGCATGGTTCTTGTTTTATTCAATCCCGATGCAATTTCTGTGTTTCCTTAACACTCTCAAGGACCACAGATTACAGAATGCCTCCAGATGTGCTACGGAAACAACTACTGCCCTTCCAGGGAACGATCAAATCGTAGCCACTATGAGACATTTCTCCCATGGAGAAAGGTCCTCATGGTGGCTGTTGTATTTTATCCCGATGCAATTCCTGTGTTTCATCAACACTCTGAAGGTCCACAAATTACAGAATGCCTCCAGATGTGCTTCGGAAATTACTACTGGTCTTCCAGGGAACGATCAAAGCGTGGACAGTTGGAGACATTACTCCCATTTGTAAAGTCCGCATGGTGCATGTTGTATTCAATCCCGATGCAATTTCTGTGTTTCATCAACACTCTGAAGGTCCACAGATTACGGAATGCATGCAGATGTGCTTCGGAAACTACAACTATTCTTCAGGGAACGATCAAAGCGTAGAAAGTTTGAGACATTACTCTCATGCAAAAAAGTCCGCATGGTTCTTGTTTTATTCATTCCCGATGCAATTTCTGTGTTTCATCAACACTCTGAAGGTGCACAGATTGCAGAATGCCTCCAGATGTGCTTCGCAAACTACAACTGGTCTTCCAGGAATCGATGAAATCGTTCACAGTTTGAGACATTACTCCCATGGAGAAAAGTCTGCATGGTGCCTATTGTATTCAATCCCAGTGCAATTTCTGTGTTTCATCAACACTCTGAAGGTCCACAGATCACAGAATTCCTCCAGATGTGCATGGAAACTACTACTGGTCTTCGAGGAATCGATCAAAATTCGTAGACAGTTTGAGACATTTCTCCAATGGGGGAAGGTCTTCATGGTGGCTGTTGTACTTAATCACGATGCAATTCCTGTGTTTCATCAACACTCTGAAGGTCCATTGATTACAGAATGCCTCCAAATGTGCTTCGGCAACTACTACGGTCTTCCAGTTAACGATCAAACAGACAGTTTGAGACATTACTCCCATTGAGAAAAGTCCGCATGGTGCCTGTTGTATTCAATCCCGATGCAATTTCTGTGTTTCATCGACACTCTGAGGGACCACAGATATCAGAATGCCTCCAGATGTGCTTCAGAACCTACTACAGGCCTTCCTGGGAAGCATCAAGCGTACACACTTTGAGACATTACTCCCATGGAGAAAAGACCGCATGGTGCCTGTTGTAATCAATCCCGGTGCAATTTCTGTGTTTCATCAACACTTGGAAGGTGCACAGATTACAGAATGGCTCCAGATGTGCTTCGGAAACTACTACTGGTCTTCCAGGGAACAATTATAGCGTAGACAGTTTTAGACATTACTGACATGGAGAAAAGTCCGCATGGTGCCTGTTGTAATCCATCCCGATGAGCTTTATGTGTTTCATGTACACTCTGAAGTTCCAAAGATTACAGAATGCCTCCAGATGTGCTTCGAAAACTACTACTGGTCTCCCAGGAGCTGATCAAGGCGTAGACAGTTTGAGACATTACGCCTATGGAGATAAGTCCGCATGGAGCCTGTTGTATTCAATCCCGATGCAATTTCTGTGTTTCATCATCACTTTGAAGGTGCATAGATTACAGAAAGTCTCCAGATGTGGTTCGGACTGTACTACTGGTCTTCCAGGAATCGATCAAATCGTACACAGTTTGAGACATAACTATCATGGAGAAAAGTACGCATGGAGCCTGTTGTATTCAATCTCGATGCAATTTCTGCGTTTCATTAATACTCTGAAGGTCCACAGGTTACAGAATACCTCCAGATGTGCTGCGGAAATTACTACTGGTCTTCCAATGAACGATCAAAGCGTAGACAGTTGGAGACATTACTCCCATGGAGAAATGTCCATTTGATGCTTGTTGTATTCCATCCCGATGCAATTTCTGTGTTCCATCAACACTCTGAATGTAAACAGATTACAGAATGCCTCCAGATGTGCTTCGCAAACTACAACTGTTCCTACAGGGAACGATCAAAACGTATACAGTTTGAGACATAACTCCCAAGTAGTAAAGACCGCATGGTGCCTCTTCTAGTCAATCGCGATGCAATTTCTGTGTTTCATGTGCACTCAGAAGGTCCACAGATTACAGAACGCCTCCAGACGTGTTTCGGAAACTACTACTGGTCTCCTAGAAGTTGATCAAAGCGTAGACAGTTTGAGACATTACGCCTATGGAGAAAAGTCCGCATGGAGCCTGTAGTAATCAATCCCGATGCAATTTCTGTGTTTCATCAACACTCGGAAGGTGCATGGATTACAGAAAGTCTCCAGATGTGGTTGGAATGTACTACTGGTCTTCCCGGAATCGATCAAATCGTACACAGTTTGAGCCATTACTATCATGGAGAAAAGTACGCATGGAGCCTCTTGTATTCAATCTCGATGCAATTTCTGCGTTTCATCAACACTCTGAAGGTCCACAGATTACTGAATACCTCGAGATGTGCTTCGTAAATTACTACTGGTCTCCCAGGGAACGATCAAAGCGTAGACAGTTTGAGACATTAATATCATGGAGAAAAGTCCTCATGGTGCCTGTTGTATTCAATCCCGATTCAATTTCTGTGTTTCATCAACACTGTGAATTTCCACAAAGAACAGAATGGCTACAGATGTGCTACGGAAACTACTACTGGTCTTCCAGGGAACTATCAAAGCGTAGACAGTTTGAGACATTAATATCATGGAGAAAAGTCCTCATGGTGCCTGTTGTATTCAATCCCGATTGAATATCTGTGTTTCATCAACACTGTGAAGTTCCACAAAATACATAATGCCTGCAGATGTGCTTCGGAAACTACTACTGGTCTTCCAGGGAACGATCAAAGCGTAGACAGTTTGAGACATTACGCCTATGGAGAAAATTCTACATGGAGCCTGTTGTATTCAATCCCGATGCAATTTCTGTGTTTCATCAACACTCTGAAGGTGCTCAGATTCAGAATGCTTCCAGATGTGGTTCGGAAACTACTACTGGTCTTCCACGAATCGATCAAATCGTACACAGTTTGAGACATTACTCCCATGGAGAAAAGTTTGCATGGAGCCTGTTGTATTCAATCCCGATGCAATTTCTGTGGTTCATCAACACTCTGGAGGTCCACAGATTACAGAATGCCTCCAGATTTGCTTCGGAAACTACTACTGTCGTTCCAGGGAATGATGAGAGCGTAGACAGTTTGAGACATTACTCCCATGGAGAAAAGTGTGCATGGTGCCTGTTGTATCGAATCCCGATGCAATTTCTGTGTTCCATCAACACCCTGAACGTAAACAGAATACGGAATGCCTCCAGATGTGCTTCGGTAACAACTACTGCCCTTCCAGGGATCGATGAAACTGTAGACAGTTTGAGACATTACTCCCGTAGAGAAAAGTATGCATGGTGCCTGTTGTATTCAATCACGATGCAATTTCTGTGTTTCATCAACACTCTGAAGGTCCACAGATCACAGAATGCCTCCAGTCGTGCTTAAAAACTCTTACTGGACTTCGAGGAATCGATCAAAATTCGTAGACAGTTTGAGACATCTCACCCATGGAGAAAGATCATCATGGTATCTGTTTTATTTAATTCCGATGCAATTCCTGTGTTTCATCTACACTCTGAAGGTCCACAGATTACAAAATGCCTCTTGATGGGCTTCGGATATTACTACTGGTCTTCCAGGAAACGATCAAAGCGTAGACAGTTTGAGACATTACTCCCATGGAGAAAAGTCCGCATGGTGCCTGTTTTATTCAATCCCGATGCAATTTCTGTGTTTCGTCAACACTCTGAGGGCAGAATACAGAACACCTCCTGATGTGCCTTATAAACTACTACTGGTTTTCCAGGGAACAGTCAAAGCGTAGACAGTTTGAGACATTACTCCCATGGAGAAAAGTCTGCACGGTGACAGTTGTATTCTTCCCGATGCATTTTCGGTGTTTCATCAACACTCTGAAGGTCCACATATTACAGAATGGCTCCAGATGTGTTTCTGTAACTACTACTGGTCTTCCAGGAATCGACCATCTACATCTACATCTACATGACTACTCTGCAATTCACATTTAAGTGCTTGGCAGAGGGTTCATCGAACCACAATCATACTATCTCTCTACTATTCCACTCCCGAACAGCGAGCGGGAAAAACGAACACCTAAACCTTTCTGTTCGAGCTCTGATTTCTCTTATTTTATTTTGATGATCATTCCTACCTATGTAGGTTGGGCTCAACAAAATATTTTCGCATTCGGAAGAGAAAGTTGGTGACTGAAATTTCGTAAAAAGGTCTCGCCGCGACGAAAAACGTCTATGCTGTAATTACTTCCATCCCAACTCGTGTATCATATCTGCCACACTCTCTCCCCTATAACGCGATAATACAAAACGAGCTGCCCTTCTTTGCACCCTCTCGATGTCCTCCGTCAAACCCACCTGGTAAGGATCCCACACCGCGCAGCAATATTCTAACAGAGGACGAACGAGTGTAGTGTAAGCTGTCTCTTTAGTGGACTTGTTGCATCTTCTAAGTGTCCTGCCAATGAAACGCAACCTTTGGCTCGCCTTCCCGACAATATTATCTATGTGGTCCTTCCAACTGAAGTTGTTTGTAATTTTAACACCCAAGTACTTAGTTGAATTGACAGCCTTGAGAATTGTACTATTTATCGAGTAATCGAATTCCAACGGATTTCTTTTGGAACTCATGTGGATCATCTCACACTTTTCGTTATTTAGCGTCAACTGCCACCTGACACACCATACAGCAATCTTTTCTAAGTCGCTTTGCAGCTGATACTGGTCTTCGGATGACCTTACTAGACGGTAAATTACAGCATTATCTGCGAACAGTCTAAGAGAACTGCTCAGATTGTCACCCAGGTCATTTATATAGATCAGGAACAGTAGAGGTCCCAGGACGCTTCCCTGGGGAACACCTGATATCACTTCAGTTTTACTCGATGATTTGCCGTCTATTACTACGAACTGCGACCTTCCTGACAGGAAATCACGAATCCAGTCGCACAACTGAGACGATACCCCATAGCTCCGCAGCTTGATTAGAAGTCGCTTGTGAGGAACGGTGTCAAAAGCGTACTCCCATGGAGAGAAGTCCGCACGGTGCCTGTTGTATACAATCCCGATTGCAATCTCTGTGTTTCATCAACACTCTGAAGGTGCACAGATCACAGAATGCCTCCAGATGTGGTTCGGAAACAACTACTGGTCTACCAGGAATCGATCGAATTGTACACAGTTTGAGACATTATTCCCATGGAGAAAAGTCTGTATGGTGCCTGTTCTATTTAATCCCAATGCAATTTCTGTGTTTCTTGAACACTCTGAGAGTCCAAAGATTACAGAATGCCTCCAGATGTGCTCGTGAACTACTAATGGTCTACCAGGAAGCGATCAAAGCGTAGACTGTTTGAGTCATTACTACCATGGAGACAAGACCGCTTGGTGCCTGTTGTATTCAATCGTGATGCAATTTCTGTGTTTCATCAACACTCTGAAAGACCAAAGATTGCCGAATGCCTCCAGATGTGCCTTTTAAACTACTACTGGTCTTCCAGGAATCGATCAAATCGTACACAGTTTGAAACATTACTCTCATGGAGAAAGGAACGCATCGTACCTGTTGTATACAATCCTGATCCAATTTCTGTGTTTCATCAACACTGTGATGGTCCACAGATTACAGAATGCCTCCAGTTGTGCTTCGGAAATTACTAATGGTCTGCTAGGGAAGGATCAATACGTAGACAGTTTGAGACAATACTCCCATGGATAAAAGTCTGCATGGAGCCTGTTGTATTCAATCCCGACGCAATTTCTGTGTTTCATCAACACTCTGGAGGTCCACAGATTACAGAATGCCTCCAGATGTGCTTCGTAAAAAACTACTACTGTCCTTCCAGGGTATGATCAAAGCGTAGACAGTTTGAGACATTACTCCCATGGAGAGAAGTCCGCATGGTGCCTGTTGTATTCAATCCCGATGCAATTTCTGTGTTCCATCAACACTCTGAAGGTCAACAGATTACAGATTGCCTCCAGATGTGCTTCGGATACTACTACTGGTCTTCCTGGGAACGATCAAAATGTAGTCAGTTTGAGACATTACTCCCATGGACAAAGGTCCGCATGGTGCCTGTTGTATTCAATCCCGTTGCAATTTCTGTGTATCATCAACAGTCTGAAAGTCCACAGATTACCGAATGACTCCAGATGTATCTTGGAAACTACTCATTGTCTTCCAGGAATCGATCAAAGCGTAGACAGTATTAGACATTACTTCTATGGAGAAAAGTGCGCACGGTGCTAGATGTATTCTTACCGATGCATTTTCGGTGTTTCATCAAAACTCTCAAGATCCACAGATTACAGAATGCCTCCAGATGTGTTTCTGAAACTACTACTGATCTTCCAGGAATCGACCAAAGCGTACTGCCATGGAGAGAAGTCCGCATGGTGCCTGTTGTATTCAATCCCGATGCAATCTCTGTGTTTCATCAACACTCTGAAGGTGCACAGATTCAGAATGCCTCCAGATGTGGTTCGGAAACTACTACTGGTCTACCAGGAATCGATCAAATTGTACATAGTTTGAGACATTACTCCCATGGAGAAAAGTCTGCATGGTGCCTGTTCTATTCAATCCCGAAGCAATTTCTGTGTTTCATGAACACTCTGAGAGTCCAAAGATTACAGAATGCCTCCAGATGTGCTTCGTGAACTAGTACTGGTCATCCAGGAAGCGGTCAAAGCGTAGATTGTTTGAGTCATTACTACCATGGAGAAAAGACCGCTTGGTGCCCGTTGTATTCAATCGTGATGCGATTTCTGTGTTTCATCAACACTCTGAAAGGCCAAAGATTACAGAGTGCCTCCAGATGTGCTTCAAAAACTCCTACTGATCTCCCAGAAGTCGATAAATGCGTAGATAGTTTGAGACATTACGCTTATGGAGAAAAGTCTGCATGGAGCCTGTTGTATTCAATCCCGATGCAATTTCTGTGTTTCATCAACATTGTGAAGGTGCACAGATTCAGAATGCTTCCAGATGTGGTTCGGAAACTACTACTGGTCATCCAGGAATCGATCAAATCGTACACAGTTTGAGACATTACTCCCATGGAGAAAAGTCCGCATGGTTCCTGTTGTATTCAATCCCGATGAAATTTCTGCTTTTCACCAACACTCTGAAGGCCCAAAGATTACAGATTGCCTCCAGATGTGCCTTTTAAACTACTACTGGTCTCCCAGGAATCGATCAAATCGTACACAGTTTGAAACAATACTCTCATTTAGAAAAGTTCACATGGTACCTGTTAATTACAATCCTGTTCCAATTTCTGTGTTTCATCAACACTCTGATTGTCCACAGATTACAGAATGCCTCCAGATGTGCTTCGGAAATTACTACTGGTCTGCTAGGGAAGGATCAAAACGTAGACAGTTGTAGACATTACTCCCATGGATAAAAGTCTGCATGGAGCCTGTTCTATTCAATCCCGCCGCAATTTCTGTGTTTCATAAACACTCTGGAGGTCCACAGATTACATAATGCCTCCAGATGTGATTCGGAAACTACCACTAGTCTTCCAGGGAACGATCAAAGCGTGGACATTTGAGACAATACTCCCATGGAAAAAAGTCTGCAAGGTGCCAGTTGTATTCAATCCCGAGGCAATTTCTGTGTTTCATCAACACTCTAAAGGTCCACAGATTATAGAATGCTTCCAGATGTGCCTCGGAAACTACTACCGTACTTCCAAGTTACGCTGAAAGCGTAGACAGTTTGAGACATTGATCCCATGGAGAAAAGTCCGCATGTTGCCCGTTATATTCAATCCCCATGCAATTTCTGTGTTTTATCAACACTCTCAAGGTCCACAGGTTACAAAATGACTCTGGATATGCCTAGGAAACAACTACTGGTCTTCGAGGAATCAATCTAATTTCGTAGACAGTTTGAGACCTTTTCCCATTGAGAAAAGTCCGCATGGTACCTTTTGTATTCAATCCAGATGCAATTTCTGTGTTTCATCAAGTCTTAAAAGTTACACAGATTACAGAATGCCTCCAGATGTGCATCGGAAACTACTACTGGTCTTCCAGGGAACGATGAAAGCGTAGACAGTTTGAGACTACTCCCATGGAGAAAAGTCCATATGGTGCCTGTTGTATTCAATCCCGATGCAAATTCTGTGTTTCATCAACACTCTGAAGGTCCAAAGATTACAGAATGCCTCCAGATGTGCTTCAGAAACTACCACTGGTCGTCCTGCGAACGATCAAAGCGTGGTCAGTTTAAGGCATTACCCTCATGGAGAAAGGTCCGCATGGTGCCTGTTGTATTCAATCCCGATGCAGTTTCTGTGTTTTATCAACACTCTGATGGTGCACAGATTCAGAATGCTTCGAGATGTGGTTCGGAAACTACTACGGGTCTTCCAGGAATCGATCATGTCGTACACAGTTTGAGACATTACTCCCATGGAGGAAAGTCCGCATGGTTCCTGTTGTATTCAATCCCGATGCAATTTCTGCGTTTCAACATCACTCTGAAGGCCCACAGATTACAGAATGCCTCCAGATGTGCCTTTTAAACTACTACTTTGCTTCCAGGAATCGATCAAATCGTATACAGTTTGAGACATTACTCTCATGGAGAAAAGTACACATGGTTTCTGTTGTATTCAATCCCGATCAAATTTCTGTGTTTCATCAAAACTGTGAGGGTCCACAGATTACAGAATGCCTCCAGAAGTGCTTCGGAAACTACTACTGTCCTTCCAGGGAATGATCAAAGCGTAGACAGTTTCAGACATTACTCACATGGAGAAAAGTCCGCTCGGTGCCTGTTGTATTGAATCCCGATGCAATTCCTGTGTTTCATCAACACTCTGAAGGCAGATTACAGAATGCCTCCAGATGTGCCTTATTAACTACTACTGGTCTTCCAGGGAACGATGAAAACGTAGACAGTTTGAGACATTACTCCCATGGAGAAAAGTCCGCATTGTGAATGTTGTATTCAATCCCGAAGCAACCTCTGTGTTTCATCAACACTCTGATGGTACACAGATTATAGAATGCCTCCAGATGTGATTCGGAAACTACTACTGGTCTTCCAGGGAACGATCAAAGCGTAGACAGTTTGAGACTACTCCCATGGAGAAAAGTCCGCATGGTGGCTGTTGTATTCAATCCGGATGCAATTTCTGCGTTTCATCAACACTCTGAAGGTCCAAAGATTACAGAATGCCTCCAGATGTGCAACAAAAACTACTACTGGTCGTCCTGGGAACGATCAATGCGTAGTCAGTTTAAGGCATTACTCCCATGGAGAAAGGTCCGCATGGTGCATGTTGTATTCAATCCCGATGCAATTTCTGTGTTTCATCAACACTCTGATGGTGCACAGATTCAGAATGCTTCCAGATGTGGTTCGGAAACTACTACTGGTCTTCCAGGAATCGATCAATCGTACACAGTTTGTGACATTACTCCCATGGAGAAAAGTCCGCCTGGTTCTTGTTGTATTAAATCCCGATGCAATTTCTGCGTTTCACCTACACTCTGAAGGCCCAAAGATTACAGAATGCCTTAAGATGTGCCTTTTAAACTACTACCTTGCTTCCAGGAATCGATCAAATCGTATACAATTTGATGCATTACTCTCATGGAGAAAAGTACGCATGGTTCCTGTTGTATTCAATCCAGATCAAATTTCTGTGTTTCATCAAAACTGTGAAGGTCCACAGATTACAGAGTGCCTCCAGAAGTGCTTCGGAAACTACTACTGTCCTTCCAGGGAATGATCAAAGCGTAGACAGTTTCAGACATTACTCACATGGAGAAAAGTCCGCTCGGTGCCTGTTGTATTGAATCCCGATGCAATTCCTGTGTTTCATCAACACTCTGAAGGCAGATTACAGAATGCCTCCAGATGTGCCTTATTAACTACTACTGGTCTTCCAGGGAACGATGAAAACGTAGACAGTTTGAGACATTACTCCCATGGAGAAAAGTCCGCATTGTGCCTGTTGTATTCAATCCCGAAGCAACCTCTGTGTTTCATCAACACTCTGATGGTCCACAGATTATAGAATGCCTCCAGAAGTGCTTCGGAAACTACTACTGTCCTTCCAGGGAATGATCAAAGCGTAGACAGTTTCAGACATTACTCCCATGGAGAAAAGTCCGCATGGAGCCTGTTTTATTCAATCCCGATGCAATTTCTGAGTATCATCAACACTCAGAAGGCAGATTACATAATGCCTCCAGATGTGCCTTATAAACTACTACTGGTCTTCCAGGGAACGATCAAAGCTTAGTCTGGTTGAGACACTACTCCCATGGAGAAAAGACTGCATGGTGCATGTTGTATTAAATCCCGAGCAAATTCTGTGTTTCATCAACACTCTGAAGGTCCTCAGATTACGGAATGCCTCCAGATGTGCTTCGGAAGCTACTACTGGTCTTCGAGGAATCGATCAAAATTCATAGACAGTTTGAGACATTTCTAGCATGGAGTAAGGCACTCATGGTGGCTGTTCTATTTAATCCCGATGCAATTCCTGTGTTTCATCAACACTCTGAAGGTCCATAGATTACAGATTGCCTCCAGATGTGATTCTGAATCTACTACTGGTCTACCAGGAATCGATCAAAACGTAGACAGTTCGAGACATTACTCCCATGGAGAAAGGACCGCATGGTGCATGTTGTATTAAATCCCGATGCAATTTCTGTGTTCCATCAACACTCTGAACGTAAAGAGATTAAAGAATGCCTCCAGATGTGCTTCGCAAACTGTTACTGGTCTTCCAGTTAACGATCAAAGCGTAGACAGTTTGAGACATTAATCTCAATGAGAAAATTCCGCATGGTGCCTGTTCTACTCCATTCCGATGCAATTTCTGTGTATATGTACACTCTGATGGTTTACAGATTACAGAATGGCTCCTAATGTGCTTCGAAAACTACTACTGGTCTTCCAGGGAACGATCAAAGCGTAGACAGTTTGAGACATTAATCCAATGGAGAAAACTCCGCTTGGTGCCTGTTGTATTCAATCCCGTTGGAATTTCTGTGTTTCATCAACAATCTGAAGGTGCACGGATTACAGAATGCCTCCAAATGTGACTTGGAAACTACTACTGGTCTTCCAGGGAACGATCAAAGCGAAGACTGTTTGTGACATTACTCCCATATAGGAATGACCGCATGGTGATTGTTGTACTCAATCCTGATGCAATTTGTGTGTTTCATCAACACTCTGAAGGTCAACAGATTACAGTATGACTCCAGATGTGCTTCGGAATCTTTAACTGGTCTTCCAGTTAACGATCAAAGCGAAGACAGTTTTAGACATTACCCTCATTGAGAAAAGTCCGCAAGGTGACTGTTCTATTTAATCCCGATGCAATTTCTGTGTTTATGAACACTCTGATGGTCCACAGATTACAGAATGCTTCCTGATGTGCTTCGGAAACTACTAATGGTCTTCGAGGGAACGATCAATTCGTAGACAATTTGAGAAACTACTATCATGGAGAAAAGTCCACATGGTGCCTCTTGTATTCAATCCCGATGCTATCTCTGTGTTTCATCAACACTCTGAAGGTCAACAGATTACAGAATGCCTCCAGATCTGCTTCGGAAACTACTACTGGTCTTCCAGGGAACGGCCAAATAGTAGACAGTTTGAGACATTACTACCATGGAGAAAAGTCTGCATGGTGCTTGTTTTATTCAATCCCGATGAAATGACTGTGTTTCATCAACACTTTGAAGGTCCAAAGATTACAGAAAGCCTCCAGATGTGCTTCAAAAACTACTACTGGTCTCCCAGAATTACATCAAAGCGTAGGCATTTTGATACATTACGCCTATGGAGAAGAGTCCGCATGGAGCATGTTGTATTGAATCCCGTTGCAATTCCTGTGTTTCATCAACACTCTGAAGGTGCACGGATTACAGAATGACTCCAGATTTTCTTCGCAAGCTACTACTGGTCTTCCAGGAATCGATCAAATCATACGCAGTGTGAGATATTACTCCCATTTAGAAAATTCCGCATGGTTCCTGTTGTATTCAATCCCGATGCAATTTCTGCATTTCACCAACACTCTGAAGGCCCACAGATTACATCATGCATCCAGATGTGGCTTTTAGACTACTACTGGTCTTCCAGGAAAAGATCAAATCGTACACAGTTTCAGACATTACTCATATGGAGAAAAGTTCGCATCGTGCCTGTTCTATTCAATCCCGATGCAATTTCTGTGTTTCATCAACACTCTGAAGATGCACAGATTCAGAATGCTTCGAGATGTGGTTCGGAGACTACTACTGGTCTTCCAGGAATCGATCAAATCGTACACAGTTTGAGACATAACTCGCATTGAGAAAAGTCCGCATGGTTCCTGTTGTATTCAATCCCGATGCAATTTCTGCCTTTCACCGTCACTCTAAAGGCTCACAGAATGCAGAATGCCTCCAGATGTGCCTTTTAAACTACTACTGGTCTTCCAGGATCGATCAAGTCGTACACAGTATGAGACATTACTCTCATGGAGAAAAGTACGCATGGATCCTGTTGTATACAATAATGATCCCATTTCTGTAATTCATCAACACTGTGAAGTTCCACAGATTACATAATGCCTCCAGATGTGCTTCGGAAATTACTACTGGTCTGTTAGGGAACGATCAAAGCGTAGAAAGTTTGAGACATTACTCTCAAGCAAAAAAGTCCGCATGGTGTTTGTTTTATTAAATGCCGATGCAATTTCTGTATTTAATTACCATTCTGAAGGTCCACAGATTACAGAATGCCTCCAGATGTGCTTCGGAAACAACTACTGCCCTTCCAGGGTACGATGAAACTGTATACAGTTTGAGACATAACTCCCAAGGAGAAAAATCCGCATGGTGCCTGTTTTATTCAATCCCGATGCAATTTCTGTGTTTCATCAACACTCTGAAGTCCACAGACTACAGAATGCCTCCAGATATGCTGGTAAACTACTACTGGTCTTCGAGGAATCGATCAAAATTCGTAGACTGTTTGAGACATCTCTCCCATGGACAAAGATCATCATGGTATCTGTTGTATTTAATCCCGATGCAATTCCTGAGTTTCATCTAAACCCTGCAGGTCCATAGATTACAGAATGCCTCCAGATGTGCTTCGGATATTACTACTGGTCTTCCAGGAAACGATCAAAACGTAGACAGTTTGAGACATTACTCCCATGGAGAAAAGCCCGCATGGTGATTGTTTTATTCAATCCCGATGCATTTTCTGTGTTTCATCAACACTCTGAAGGCAGAAAGATTACAGGATGCCTCCAGATGTGCCTTATAAACTACTACTGGTCTTCCAGGGAACGATCAAAGCGTAGTCTGTTTGCGACAATATTCCCATGGAGATAAGGTCGCATGGTGCATGTTGTATTCAATCCCGATGCAATTTCTGAGTTTCATCAACACTCTGAAGGTCCTCAGATTACGGAATGCCTACAGATGTGCTTCAGAAACTACTACTGGTCTTCAAGGCAACGTTCAAATCGTAGACAGTTTGAGACATTACTAACATGGAGAAAAATCAGCATGGTGCCTGTTGTATTCAATCCCGATGCAATTTCTGTGTTCCATCAGAACTCTGAACGTAAACAGATTACAGAATGCCACCAGGTGTGCTTCGGAAACTGTTACTGGTCTTCCAGTTAACTATCAAAGCGAAGACAATTTTAGACATTACTCTCATAGAGAAAAGTCCGCATGGTGCCTGTTCTATTCAATCCCGAAGCAATTTCTGTGTTTATGAACACTCTGAAGGTCCACAGATTACAGAATGCCTCCTGATTTGCTTCGGAAACTACTAATGGTCTTCGGTGGAACGATCAAAACGTAGACGGTTTGAGACATTACTATCATGAAGAAAAGTCCGCATGGTACCTCTTGTAATCAATCCCGATGCAATTTCTGTGTATCATCAACACTCTGAAGGTCCACAGAATACAGAATGCCTTCAGATGTGCTTCGAAAATTACTACTGGTCTTCCAGGTAACGATCAAAACGTAGCCACATTGAGACATTACTCCTATGGAGACATGTACGCATGGTGCCTGTTGTATTCAATCCCAATCATATTCCTGTGTTTCATCAACACTGTGAAGGTCCACAGAATACAGAATGCCTCCAGATGTGCTTGGGAAACTACTACTGGTTTTCCAAGGAATGATCAAAGCGAAGACAGTTTGAGACATTACTCCCATGGAGAGAAGTCCGCATGGTGCCTGATGTATTCAATCCCGATGCAATTTCCGTGTTTCATCAACACTCTGAAAGTCCACAGATTACAGAATGCCTCCAGATGTGCTTCGGAAATTACTACTGGTCTTCCAGGGATCGATCAAAGCGTAGATACGTTGAGACATTACTCTCATGGAGAAAAGTCCGCATGTTGCCTGTTGTATTCAATCCTGATGCACTTTCTGTGTTTCATCAACACTCTGAATGTCCAAAGACTACAGAATGCTTACAGATTTGCTTCAAAAACTCCTACTGGTCTCCCAGAAGTCGATCAATGCGTAGACCGTTTGAGACATTACTCTCATTGAGAAAGGTTTGCATGGTGCCTGTTCTATTCGTTTCTAAAGCAATTTCTGTGTTTATGAGCACTCTGAAGGTCGACAGATTACAGAATGCCTCCTGATGTGCTTAGGAAAGTACTACTGATCTTCCAGGGAACGAGCAAAGCGTAGACAGTTTGAGACATTACACCCGTGAAGAATAGTCCGCATGGTGCCTGTTGTATTCAATCCCGATGCAATTTCTGTGTATCATCAACACTCTGAAGGTCCACAGATCACAGAATGCCTCCAGATGTGATTGAAAACTACTACTGGTCTTCGAGGAATCGATCAAAATTCGTAGACAGTTTGAGACATATCTCCCAAGGAGAAAGATCATCATGGTATCTGTTGTATTTAATCCCGATGCAATTCCTGTGTTTCATCTATACTCTGAAGGTCCACAGGTTATAGAATGCCACTAGATGTGCTTCGGATATTACGACTGGTCTTCCAGGAAACGATCAAAACGTAGACAGTTTGAGACATTACTCCCATGTAGTGAAGTCCGCATGGTGCCTATTCTAGTCAATCCCGATGAAATTTCTGTGTTTCATGAACACTCTGAAGGTCCACAGATTACAGAATGCATCCAGATGTGCTTCAAAAACTACTACTGGTCTCCCAGAAGTTGATCAAAGCGTAGACAGTTTGAGACATTAATATCATGGAGGAAAGTCCGCATGGTGCATGTTGTATTCAATCCCGATGTAATTTCTGTGTTTCAGCAACACCCTGAAGGTCCACATATTACAGAATGCCTCCATATGTGCCTTGGAAACTACTACTTGACTTCAAAGGAACGATCGAAGCGTAGAGAATTTGAAGCATTACTCGCATGGAGAAAAGTCCGCATGATGCCTGTTGTAATAAATGCCGAAGCAATCTCTGTGTTTCATCAACACTCAAGGTCCACAGATTACAGAATGCCTCCAGATGTGATTCGAAGACTACTATTGGTCTTCCAGGGAACGATCAAACCGTAGACAGTTGATACATTACTCACATAGAAAAAAGCAAGGTGCCCGTAGTATTCATCCCGTTGCAATTTCTATGTTTCATCAACAATCGGAAGGTCCACAGATTACAGAATGCCTCCAGATGTGCTTCGGAAACTACTACTGGTCTCCCAGGAGCTGATCAAGGCGTAGACAGTTTGAGACATTACGCCTATGGAGATAAGTCCGCATGGAGCCTGTTGTATTCAATCCCGATGCAATTTCTGTGTTTCATCAACACTTTGAAGGAGCATAGATTACAGAAAGTCTCCAGATGTTTTCGGACTGTACTACTGGTCTTCCAGGAATCGATCAAATCGTACACAGTTTGAGACATAACTATCATGCAGAAAAGTAGGCATGGAGCCTGTTGTATTCAATCTCGATGCAATTTCTGCGTTTCATTAATACTCTAAGGGTCCACAGGTTACAGAATACCTCCAGATGTGCTGCGGAAAATACTACTGGTCTTCCAATGAACGATCAAAGCGTAGACAGCTGGAAACATTACTCCCATGGAGAAATGTCCATTTGATGCTTGTTGTATTCAATCCCGATGCAATTTCTGTGTTCCATCAACACTCAGAATGTAAACAGATTACAGAATGCCTCCAGATGTGCTTCGCAAACTACTACTGCTCTTCCAGGGAACGATCAAAGCGTATACAGTTTGAGACATAACTCCCAAGTAGTAAAGACCGCATGGTGCCTCTTCTAGTCAATCGCCATGCTATTTCTGTGTTTCATGTACACTCTGAAGGTCCACAGATTACAGAACGCCTCCAGATGTGTTTCGGAAACTACTACTGGTCTCCCAGGGAACGATCAAAGCGTATACATTTGGAGACATTACTCCCATGGAGAAAAGTCCGCATGGTGCTTGTTTTATTCAATCCCGATGCAATTTCTGTGTTTCATCAATACTTTGAAGGTGCATAGATTACAGAAAGTCTCCAGATGTGGTTCGGACTGTACTACTGGTCTTCCAGGAATCGATCAAATCGTACACAGTTTGAGCCATTACTATCATGGAGAAAAGTACGCATGGAGCCTGTTGTATTCAATCTCGATGCAATTTCTGCGTTTCATCAACACTCTGAATGTATACAGATTACAGAATGCCTCCAGATGTGCTTCGCAATCTACTACTGGTCTTCCATTGAACGATCAAAGCGTATACAGTTTGAGACATTACTCCTATGTAGTAAAGTCCGCATGGTGCCTCTTCTAGTCAATCCCGATGCAATTTCTGTGTTTCATGAACACTCTGAAGGTCCACAGATTACAGAATGCCTCCAGATTTGTTTCGGAAAATACTACTGGTCTCCCAGGGAACGATCAAAGCGTAGACAGTTTGAGACATTAATATCATGGAGAAAAGTCCTCATGGTTCCTGTTGTATTCAATCCCGATTGAATTTCTGTGTTTCATCAACACTGTGAAGTTCGACAAAACACAGAATGCCTACAGATGTGCTTCGGAAACTACTACTGGTCTTCCAGGGAACGATCAAAGCGTAGACAGTTTGAGACATTACTCTCATGGAGAAAAGTCCGCATGGTGCCTGTTGTAATCCATCCCGATGAGCTTTATGTGTTTCATCTACACTCTGAAGTTCCAAAGATTACAGAATGCCTCTAGATGTGCTTCGAAAACTACTACTGGTCTCCCTGGAGCTGATCAAGTCGTAGACAGTTTGAGACATTACGCCTATGGAGATAAGTCCGCATGGAGCCTGTTGTATTCAATCCCGATGCAATTTCTGTGTTTCATCAACACTTTGAAGGTGCATAGATTACAGAAAGTCTCCAGATGTGGTTCGGACTGTACTACTGGTCTTCCAGGAATCGATCAAATCGTACACAGTTTTTGCCATTACTATCATGGAGAAAAGTACGCATGGAGCCTGTTGTATTCAATCTCGATGCAATTTCTGCGTTTCATCAACACTCTGAAGTTCCACAGATTACAGAATACCTCGAGATGTGCTTCGTAAATTACTACTGGTCTTCCAATAAACGATCAAAGCGTAGACAGTTGGAGACATTACTCCCATGGAGAAAAGTCCGCATGGTGCTTGTTTTATTCAATCCCGATGCAATTTCTGTGTTCCATCAACACTCTGAATGTATACAGATTACAGAATGCCTCCTGATGTGCTTCGCAATCTACTACTGGTCTTCCATTGAACGATCAAAGCGTATACAGTTTGAGACATTAATCCTATGTAGTAAAGTCCGCATGGTGCCTCTTCTAGTCAATCCCGATGCAATTTCTGTGTTTCATGAACACTCTGAAGGTCCACAGATTACAGAATGCCTCCAGATTTGTTTCGGAAACTACTACTGGTCTCCCAGGGAACGATCAAAGCGTAGACAGTTTGAGACATTAATATCATGGAGAAAAGTCCTCATGGTGCCTGTTGTATTCAATCCCGATTGAATTTCTGTGTTTCATCAACACTGTGAAGTTCCACAAAATACAGAATGCCTACAGATGTGCTTCGGAAACTACTACTGGTCTTCCAGGGAACGATCAAAGGGTAGACAGTTTGAGACATTACTCCCATGGAGAAAAGTCCGCATGGTGCCTGTTGTAATTCATCCCGATGAGCTTTATGTGTATCATCTACACTCTGAAGTTCCAAAGATTACAGAATGCTCCAAGGTGCATGTTGTATTTAATCCCGATGCAATTTCTGTGTTTCATCAACACTCTGAAGGTCTACAGATTACGGAATGCCTTCAGATGTGCTTCAGAAACTCCCACTGGTCTTCCAGGGAACGATCAATGGGTAGACAGTACGAGACATTACTCCCATGTATAAATGTTCGCATGGTGCCTTTGTATTCAATCGCGATGCAATTCTGTGTTTCAACAACACTCTGAAGGTCTACAGATTACAGAATGCATCAGATGTGCTTCGCAAACTACTGGTGGCCTTCCAGGGAAAGATCAAAGCGTAGAGAGTTTGAGACATTACTCCCATGGAGAAAAGTCCGCATGGTGCATGTTGTATTCAATCCCGATGTAATTTCTATGTTTCAGCAACACCCTGAAGGTCCACATATTACAGAATGCCTCCATATGTGCCTTGAAAACTACTACTTGTCTTCAAAGGAACGATCAAAGTGTAGAGAATTTGAGACATTACTCGCATGGAGAAAAGTCCGCATGATGCCTGTTGTAATAAATGCCGAAGCAATCTCTGTGTTTCATCAACACTCAAGGTCCACAGATTACAGAATGCCTCCAGATGTGATTCGAAAACTACTATTGGTCTTCCAGGGAACGATCAAACCGTAGACAGTTGATACATTACTCACATAGAAAAAAGCAAGGTGCCTTTAGTATTCATCCCGATGCAATTTCTATGTTTCATCTACACTCGGAAGGTCCACAGATTACAGAATGCCTCCAGATGTGCTTCGGAAACTGCTACTTATCTTGAAGGAATGGATCAAACCGAGCACACTTTGAGACATTACTCCCATTGAGAAAAGTCCGCATGTTGCCTGTTGTATTGAATCTCCACGGAATTTTTGTGTTTTATCAACACTCTCAAGGTCCACAAATTACAGAATGACTCAGGATGTGCTTCGGAAACTACTACTGTTCTTCGAGGAATCGATCAAATTTCGTAGACAGTTTGAGACATTTTCCCATGGAGAATAGTACGCATTGTGGCTGTTGTATTCAATCCAGATGCAACATCTGTGTTTCATCAACACTCTAAAGTTCCACAGATTACATAATGGTTCCAGATGTGCTTCGGAAGCTACTACTGTTCCTCTAGGGAAGATCAAAGCGTAGACAGTTTGAGACAACTCCCATGGAGAGAAGTCAGCATGGTTCCTGTTGTATTCAATCCCGAAGCAATTTCTGTGTTTCATCAACACTCTGAAAGTCCACAGATTACAGAATACCTCCAGATGTGCCTTGAAAACTACTACTTGTCTTCCAGGGAACGATCAAAGCGTAGAGAGTTTGAGACATTATCCCATGGAGAAAAGTCCACATGGTGCCTGTTGTATTCAATCCCTATTCAATTTGTGTGTTTCACCAACACTGTGAAGGTCCACAGAATACAGAATGCCACCAAATGTGCTTCGGAAACTACTACTGGTCTTCCAGGGAACGATCAAAGCGTAGACATTTGGAGACGTTACTCCAATGGAGATAAGTCCGCTTGGTGCCTTTTGTATTCAATCCCGATGCTATTTGTGGGTTTCAACAACACTCTGAAGTTCCACAGATTACAGAATGCCTCCTGATGTGGTTCGGAAACTACTACTTATCTTTAAGGACGGATCAAATCGAACACACTTTGAGACATTACACTCATGGAGACAAGTCCGCATTGTGCCTGTTGTATTCAATCACGATGCAATTTCTGTGTTTCGTCCACACCCTGAAGGCAGATTACAGAATGCCTCCAGATGTGCCTCATAAACTACTACTGGTTTTCCAGGGAACGATCAAAGCGTATTCTGTTTGAGACATTACTCCCATGGAGAAAAGACCGCATGGTGCATGTTGTATTCAATCCCGATGCAATTTCTATATTTCATCAACACTCTCAATGTCCATAGATTACAGAATGAGTCAGGATGTGCTTCGGACACTACTACTGGTCTTCGAGGAATCGATCAAAATTCGTAGACAGTTTGAGACATTTCTCCCATGGAGAAAAGTTTGCATGGTGCCTGTTGTATTCAATCCCAATGCAATTTCTGTGTTTCATCAACACTCTGAAGATCCACAGATTACAAAATGCCTCCAGAGGTCCTTCGAAAATTACTACTGGTCTTCCAGGGAACGATCAAAGCGTAGACAGTTTGAGACATTACTCCCATGGAGAAAAGTCTTCATGGTGCCTGTTCTATTCAATCCCGATGCAATTTCTGTGTTTCATGAACACTCTGAGAGTCCAAAGATTACAGAATGCCTCCAGATGTGCTTCGTGAACTGCTACTGGTCTTCCAGGAAGCGATCAAAGCGTAGACTGTTTGAGTCATTACTACCATGGACAAAAGACCGCTAGGTGCCTGTTGTATTCAATCCTGATGTAATTTCTGTGTTTCATCAACACTCTGAAAGACCAAAGATTACAGAATGAATCCAGATGTGCTTCAAAAACTCCTAGTGATCTCCAAGAAGTCGATCAAAGCGTAGACAGTAAGAGACATTACGCCTATGGAGAAAAGTCTGCATGGAGCCTGTTGTATTGAATCCCGATGCAATTTCTGTGTTTCATCAACACTCTGAAGGTGCTCAGATTCAGAATGCTTCCAGATGTGGTTCGGAAACTACTACTGGTCTTCCACGAATCGATCAAATCGTACACAGTTTGAGACATTACTCCCATGTAGAAAAGTATGAATGGTGCCTGTTGTATTCAATCCCGATGCAATATCTGTGTTTCATCTACACTCTGAAGGTCCACAGATTACAGAATGCCTCCAGATGTGGTTCGGAAACTACTACTGGTCTACCAGGAATCGATCGAATTGTACACAGTTTGAGACATTATTCCCATGGTGAAAAGTCTGCATGGTGCCTGTTCTATTTAATCCCAATACAATTTCTGTGTTTCTTGAACACTCTGAGAGTCCAAAGATTACAGATTGCCTCCAGATGTGCTCGTGAACTACTACTGGTCTACCAGGAAGCGATCAAAGCGTAGACTATTTGAGTCATTACTACCATGGAGACAAGACCGCTTGGTGCCTGTTGTATTCAATCGTGATGCAATTTCTGTGCTTCATCAACACTCTGAAAGACCAAAGATTGCCGAATGCCTCCAGATGTGCCTTTTAAACTACTACTGGTCTTCCAGGAATTGATCAAATCGTACACAGTTTGAAACATTACTCTCATGGGGAAAGGAACGCATGGTACCTGTTGTATACAATCCTGATCCAATTTCTGTGTTTCATCAACACTGTGATGGTCCACAGTTTACAGAATGCCTCCAGTTGTGCTTCGGAAATTACTACTGGTCTGCTAGGGAAGGATCAATACGTAGACAGTTTGAGACAATACTCCCATGGATAAAAGTCTTCATGGAGCCTGTTGTATTCAATCCCGACGCAATTTCTGTGTTTCATCAACACTCTGGAGGTCCACAGATTACAGAATGCCTCCAGATGTGCTTCGTAAAAAACTACTACTGTCCTTCCAGGGTATGATCAAAGCGTAGACAGTTTGAGACATTACTCCCATGGAGAGAAGTCCGCATGGTGCCTGTTGTATTCAATCCCGATGCAATTTCTGTGTTCCATCAACACTCTGAAGGTCCACAGATTACAGATTGCCTCCAGATGTGCTTCGGATACTACTACTGGTTTTCCTGGGAACGATCAAAACGTAGTTTGAGACATTACTCCCATGGACAAAGGTCCGCATGGTGCCTGTTGTATTCAATCCCGTTGCAATTTCTGTGTATCATCAACAGTCTGAAAGTCCACAGATTACCGAATGACACCAGATGTATCTTGGAAACTACTCATTGTCTTCCATAAATCGATCAAAGCGTAGACAGTTTTAGACATTACTTCTATGGAGAAAAGTGCGCACGGTGCCAGTTGTATTCTTCCCGATGCATTTTCGGTGTTTCATCAACACTCTGAAGGTCCACAGATTACAGAATGCCTCCAGATGTGTTTCTGAAACTACTTCTGATCTTCCAGGAATCGACCAAAGCGTACTGCCATGGACAGAAGTCCGCATGGTGCCTCTTGTATTCAATCCCGATGCAATCTCTTTGTTTCAACAACACTCTGAAGGTGCACAGATTCAGAATGCCTCCAGATGTGGTTCGGAAACTACTACTGGTCTACCAGGAATCGATCAAAATGTACATAGTTTGAGACATTACTCCCATGGAGAAAAGTCTGCATGGTGCCTGTTCTATTCAATCCCGAAGCAATTTCTGTGTTTCATGAACACTCTGAGAGTCCAAAGATTACAGAATGCCTCCAGATGTGCTTCGTGAACTAGTACTGGTCATCCAGGAAGCGGTCAAAGCGTAGACTGTTTGAGTCATTACTACCATGGAGAAAAGACCGCTTGGTGCCCGTTGTATTCAATCGTGATGCGATTTCTGTGTTTCATCAACACTCTGAAAGACCAAAGATTACAGAGTGCCTCCAGATGTGCTTCAAAACTCCTACTGATCTCCCAGAAGTCGATAAATGCGTAGATAGTTTGAGACATTACGCTTATGGAGAAAAGTCTGCATGGAGCCTGTTGTATTCAATCCCGATGCAATTTCTGTGTTTCATCAACATTGTGAAGGTGCACAGAATCAGAATGCTTCCAGATGTGGTTCGGAAACTACTACTGGTCATCCAGGAATCGATCAAATCGTACACAGTTTGAGACATTACTCCCATGGAGAAAAGTCCGCATGGTTCCTGTTGTATTCAATCCCGATGAAATTTCTGCTCTTCACCAACACTCTGAAATCCCAAAGATTACAGATTGCCTCCAGATGTGCCTTTTAAACTACTACTGGTCTGCCAGGAATCGATCAAATCGTTCACAGTTTGAAACAATACTCTCATGGAGAAAAGTTGCATGGTACCTGTTGTATACAATCCCGTTCCAATTTCTGTGTTTCACCAACACTCTGATTGTCCACAGATTACAGAATGCCTCCAGATGTGCTTCGGAAATTACTACTGGTCTGCTAGGGAAGGATCAAATCGTAGACAGTTGTAGACATTACTCCCATGGATAAAAGTCTGCATGGAGCCTGTTCTATTCAATCCCGCCGCAATTTCTGTGTTTCATCAACACTCTCACGGTCCACAGATTACAGAATGACTCAGGATGTGCTTCTGAAACTACTTGTGGTCTTCCATGGAACGATGAAAGCGTAGACAGTTTGAGACATTACTCCCATGGAGAAAAGTCCGCATTGTGCCTGTTGTATTCAATCCCGAAGCAACCTCTGTGTTTCATCAACACTCTGATGGTCCACAGATTATAGAATGCCTCCAGATGTGATTCGGAAACTACTACTGGTCTTCCAGGGAACGATCAAAGCGTGGACATTTGAGACAATACTCCCATGGAAAAAAGTCAGCAAGGTGCCAGTTGTATTCAATCCCGAGGCAATTTCTGTGTTTCATCAACACTCTGAAGGTCGACAGATTACAGAATGCTTCCAGATGTGCCTCGGAAACTACTACCGTACTTCCAGGTAACGCTGAAAGCGTAGACAGTTTGAGACATTGATCCCATGGAGAAAAGTCCGCATGTTGCCCGTTATATTCAATCCCCATGCAATTTCTGTGATTTATCAACACTCTCAAGGTCCACAGGTTACAGAATGACTCTGGATGTGCCTAGGAAACAACTACTGGTCTTCGAGGAATCAATCTAATTTCGTAGACAGTTTGAGACCTTTTCCCATTGAGAAAAGTCCGCATGGTACCTTTTGTATTCAATCCAGATGCAATTTCTGTGTTTCATCAACTCTCAAAAGTTCCACAGATTACATAATGCCTCCAGATGTGCTTCGGAAACTACTACTGGTCTTCCAGGGAACGATCAAAGCGTAGACAGTTTGAGACTACTCCCATGGAGAAAAGTCCATATAATGCCTGTTGTATTCAATCCCGATGCAAATTCTGTGTTTCATCAACACTCTGAAGGTCCAAAGATTACAGAATGCCTCCAGATGTGCTTCAAAAACTACTACTGGTCGTCCTGGGAACGATCAATGCGTAGTCAGTTTAAGGCATTACTCCCATGGAGAAAGGTCCGCATGGTGCCTGTTGTATTCAATCCCGATGCAATTTCTGTGTTTCATCAACACTCTGATGGTGCACAGATTCAGAATGCTTCCAGATGTGGTTCGGAATCTACTACTGGTCTTCCAGGAATCGATCAATCGTACACAGTTTGTGACATTACTCCCATGGTGAAAAGTCCGCATGGTTCTTGTTGTATTACATCCCGATGCAATTTCTGCGTTTCCCCATCACTCTGAAGGCCCAAAGATTACAGAATGCCTTAAGATGTGCCATTTAAACTACTACTTTGCTTCCAGGAATCGATCAAATCGTATGCAGTTTGAGACATTACTCTCATGGAGAAAAGTACGCATGGTTCCTGTTGTATTCAATCCCGATCAAATTTCTGTGTTTCATCAAAACTGTGAAGGTCCACAGATTACAGAATGCCTCCAGAAGTGCTTCGGAAACTACTACTGTCCTTCCAGGGAATGATCAAAGCGTAGACAGCTTCAGACATTACTCCCATGGAGAAAAGTACGCTCGGTGCCTGTTGTATTGAATCCCGATGCAATTCCTGTGTTTCATCAACACTCTGAAGGCCCACAGATAACAGAATGCCTCCAGATGTGCATCGGATATTACTACTGGTCTCCCAGGAAACGATCAAAGCGTAGACAATTTTAGACATTACTCCCATTGAGAAGAGTCCGCATGGTGCCTGTTTTATTCAATCCCGATGCAATTTCTTTGTATCATCAACACTCAAAAGGCAGATTACATAATGCCTCCAGATGTGCCTTATAAACTACTACTGGTCTTCCAGGGAACGATCAAAGCTTAGTCTGGTTGAGACACTACTCCCATGGAGAAAACACTGCATGGTGCATGTTGTGTTAAATCCCGAGCAAATTCTGTGTTTCATCAACACTCTGAAGGTCCTCAGATTACGGAATGCCTCCAGATGTGCTTCGGAAGCTACTACTGGTCTTCGAGGAATCGATCAAAATTCATAGACAGTTTGAGATATTTCTAGCATGGAGTAAGGCACTCATGGTGGCTGTTCTATTTAATCCCGATGCAATTCCTGTGTTTCATCAACACTCTGAAGGTCCATAGATTACAGATTGCCTCCAGATGTGATTCTGAATCTACTACTGGTCTACCAGGAATCGATCAAAGCGTAGACAGTTTGAGACATTACTCCAATGGAGAAAACTCCGCTTGGTGCCTGTTGTATTCAATCCCGTTGGAATTTCTGTGTTTCATCAACAATCTGAAGGTGTACGGATTACAGAATGCCTCCAGATGTGACTTGGAAACTACTACTGGTCTTCCAGGGAACGATCAAAGCGAAAACTGTTTGTGACATTACTCCCATATAGGAATGACCGCATGGTGATTGTTGTATTCAATCCTGATGCAATTTGTGTGTTTCATCAACACTCTGAAGGTCAACAGATTACAGAATGACTCCAGATGTGCTTCGGAATCTTTAACTGGTCTTCTAGTTAACGATCAAAGCGAAGACAGTTTTAGACATTACCCTCATTGAGAAAAGGCCGCAAGGTGACTGTTCTATTTAATCCCGATGCAATTTCTGTGTTTATGAACACTCTGATGGTCCACAGATTACAGAATGCTTCCTGATGTGCTTCGGAAACTACTAATGGTCTTCGAGGGAACGATCAATTAGTAGACAATTTGAGAAATTACTATCATGGAGAAAAGTCCACATGGTGCCTCTTGTATTCAATCCCGATGCTATCTCTGTGTTTCATCAACACTCTGAAGGTCAACTGATTACAGAATGATTCCAGATCTGCTTCGGAAACTGCTACTGGTCTTCCAGGGAACGGCCAAATAGTAGACAGTTTGAGACATTACTACCATGGAGAAAAGTCTGCATGGTGCTTGTTTTATTCAATCCCGATGAAATTACTGTGTTTCATCAACACTTTGAAGGTCCAAAGATTACAGAAAGCCTCCAGATGTGTTTCAAAAACTACTACTGGTCTCCCAGAATTACATTAAAGCGTAGACATTTTGATACATTACGCCTATGGAGATGAGTCCGCATGGAGCATGTTGTATTGAATCCCGATGCAATTCCTGTGTTTCATCAACACTCTGAAGGTGCACGGATTACAGAATGCCTCCAAATTTTCTTCGCAAGCTACTACTGGTCTTCCAGGAATCGATCAAATCATACGCAGTGTGAGATATTACTCCCATGGAGAAAATTCCGCATGGGTCCTGTTGTATTCAATCCCGATGCAATTTCTGCATTTCACCAACACTCTGAAGGCCCACAGATTACATCATGCCTCCAGATGTGCCTTTTAGACTACTACTGGTCTTCCAGGAAAAGATCAAATCGTACACAGTTTCAGACATTACTCATATGGAGAAAAGTTCGCATCGTGCCTGTTCTATTCCATCCCGATGCAAATTTCTGTGTTTCATCAACACTCTGAATGTCCAAAGACACTCTGAAGATGCACAGATTCAGAATGCTTCGAGATGTGGTTCGGAAACTACTACTGGTCTTCCAGGAATCGATCAAATCGTACACAGTTTGAGACATTACTCCCAAGGAGAAAAATCCGCATGGTGCCTGTTTTATTCAATCCCGAAGCAATTTCTGTATTTATGAACACTCTGAAGGTCCACAGATTACAGAATGCCTCCTGATTTGCTGCGGAAACTACTAATGGTCTTCGGGGGAACGATCAAAACGTAGACGGTTTGAGACATTACTATCATGAAGAAAAGTCCGCATGGTACCTCTTGTATTCAATCCTGATGCAATTTCTGTGTATCATCAACACTCTGAAGGTCCACAGAATACAGAATGCCTCCAGATGTGCTTCGAAAACTACTACTGGTCTTCCAGGTAACGATCAAAACGTAGCCACTTTGAGACATTACTCCTATGGAGACATGTACGCATGGTGCCTGTTGTATTCAATCCCAATCCTATTTCTGTGTTTCATCAACACTGTGAAGGTCCACAGAATACAGAATGCCTCCAGATGTGCTTCGGAAATTACTACTAGTCTTCCAGGGATCGATCAAAGCGTAGATACGTTGAGACATTACTCTCATGGAGAAAAGTCCGCATGTTGCCTGTTGTATTCAATCCTGATGCACTTTCTGTGTTTCATCAACACTCTGAATGTCCAAAGACTACAGAATGCTTACAGATGTGCTTCAAAAACTCCTACTGGTCTCAAAGAAGTCGATCAATGCGTAGACCGTTTGAGACATTACTCTCATTGAGAAAAGTTCGCATGGTGCCTGTTCTAATCGTTTCTAAAGCAATTTCTGTGTTTATGAGCACTCTGAAGGTCGACAGATTACGACTGGTATTCCAGGAAACAATCAAAGCGTAGACAGTTTGAGACATTACTCCTATGGAGAAAAGTAAGCATGGTGCCTGTTGTATTCAATCCCGATGGAATTTCTGTGTTTCATCAACAATCTGAAGGTCCACAGATTACAGAAAGCCTCCAGACGTGCTTCGGAAACTACTACTGGTCTTCCAGGTAACGATCAAATCGTAGACACTTTGAGACATTACTCCTATTGAGAAAAGTACGCATGGTGCCTGTTGTATTCAATCCCGATCAAATTTCTGTGTTTCATGAACACTGTGAAGGTCCTCAGAATACACAATGCAACCAGATGTGCTACGGAAACCACTACTGGTCTTCCAGTTAACGATAAAACTGTAGACAGTTTGGGACATTACTCCCATGGAGAGAAGTTCGCAAGGTGCCTGATGTATTCAATCCCGATGCAATTTCCCTGTTTCATCAACACTCTGAAGGTCCACAGATTACAGAATGCCTCCAGATGCGACTTGGAAACTACTACTGGTCTTCCAGTTAACGATCAAAGCGTAGACAGTCTTAGACATTACTCTCATTGAGAAAAATCCGCATGGTGCCTGTTGTATTCAATCCCGAAGCAATTTCTGTGTTTCATCAACACTCAGAATGTCCTAAGATTACAGAATGCCTACAGATGTGCTTCAAAAACTCCTACTGGTCTCCAAGAAGTCGATCAAAGCGTAGACCGTTGGAGACATTACTCTCATTGAGAAAAGAGCGCATGGTGCCTGTTCTATTCATTTCCAATGCAATTTCTGTGTTTATGAACACACTGAAGGTCCACAGATTACAGAATGCCTCCTGATTTGCTTCGGAAACTACTAATGGTCTTCGGGGGAACGATCAAAACGTAGACGGTAGGAGAAATTACTATCATGGAGAAAAGTCCGCATGGTACCTCTTGTATTCAATCCCGATGCAATTTCTGTGTATCATCAACACTCTGAAGGTCCACAGATTACAGAATGCCTCCAGATGTGACTTGGAAACTACTACTGGTCTTCCAGTTAACGATCAAAGCGTAGACAGTCTTAGACATTACTCTCATTGAGAAAAATCCGCATGGTGCCTGTTGTATTCAATCCCGAAGCAATTTCTGTGTTCCATCAACACTCAGAATGTCCTAAGATTACAGAATGCCTACAGATGTGCTTCAAAAACTCCTCCTGGTCTCCCAGAAGTCGATCAAAGCGTAGACCGTTCGAGACATTACTCTCAATGAGAAAAGTGCGCATGGTGCCTGTTATTCATTTCCAATGCAATTTCTGTGTTTATGAACACTCTGAAGGTCGAAAGATTGCAGAATGCCTCCTGATGTGCTTGGGAAACTACAACTGATCTCCCAGGGAACGATCAGAGCGTAGACAGTTTGAGACATTACTATCATTGAGAAAAGTCCGCATGGTGTCTGTTGTATTCAATCCCGATGCATTTTCTGTGTATCATCAACACTCTGAAGGTCCACAGGTTACAGAATGCCACCAGATGTGCTTCGAAAACTTCTACTGGTCTTCCAGGTAACGATCAAAGCCTAGACACTTTGAGACATTACTCCTATGGAGAAAAGTACGCATTTTTGCCTGTTGTATTCAATCGCTATCCCATATCTGTGTTTCATCAACACTCTGAATGTCCACAGAATACAGAACGCCTCCAGATGCGCTTCGGAAACTACCACTGGTCTTACAGGGAAAGATCAAAGCGTAGACAGCTTGAGACATTACTCTCATGGAAAAAAGTACTCATATTGACTGTTGTATTCAATCCCGATGTACTCTCTGTGTTTCATCAAAACTCTGAAGGTCGAAAGATTACAGAATGCCTACAGATGTGGTTCAAAAACTCCTACTGGTCTCCCAGAAGTCGATCAAAGCGTAGACCGTTTGAGTCATTGTGCCTATGGAGAAAAGTCCGCATGGAGCCTGTTGTGGTCAATCCCGATGAAATATCTTTGTTTCATCAACACTCTGAAAGTGAACAGATTACAGATTGCCTACAGATGTGCTTCGCAAACAACTACTGGTCTTCCAGGAAACGAACAAAGCGTAGACAGTTTGAGACATTACTATCATTGGGAAAAGGTCGCATCGTGACTGTAGTATTCTATCCCGTTGCAATTTATGTGTTTCATCAACACTCTGAAGGTCCACAGATTACCGAATGCCTTAGATGTGCTACGGAACCTACTACTGGTCTTCCAGGAATCGCTCAAATCGTTCACAGTTTGAGACATTACTCCCATGGAGAAAAGTCTGCATGGTGCCTGTTGTATTCAATCCCGATGCAATTCCTGTGTTTTATCAACACTCTGAAGGTCCACACATTACAGAGTGCCTCCAGATGTGCTTCGGAAATTACTACTAATCTTCCAGGAAACGATCAGAGCGTAGACAGTTTGAGACATTACTCTAATGGAGAAAAGTCCGCATGGTGCCTGTTCTATTCAATCCAGATGCAATTTCTGTGTTTAATGAACACTCCGAAGGTCCACAGAATACAGAATGCCTCCAGATGAGCTTCGGAAACTACTACTTATCTTCCAGGTAACGATCATAGCGTAGTCATTTTGAGAGATTACTCCCATTGAGACAATTCCGCATGGTGCCTGTTATATTCTATCCCGATGGAATTTCTGTGTTTCATCAGCACTCTGAAGGTCCAAAGATCACAGAATACCTACAGATGTGCTTCAAAAACTCCTACTGGTCTCCCAGAAGTCAATCAAAGCGTAGATAGTTCGAGTCATTACGTGTATGGAGAAAAGACCGCATTTTGCCTGTTGTATTCAACCCCGATGCAATTTCTGCGTTTCACCAACACTCTGAAGGTCCACAGATTACAGAATGCCTCCAGATGTGCTTCGCGAACTACTACTGGTCTTCCAGGAATCGATCAAATCGTTCACAGTTTTAGACATTACTCCCATGGAGAAAAGTCTGCATGGTACCTATTTTATTCAATCCCTTTGCAATTTCTGCGTTTCACCAACACTCTGAAGGTCCACAGATCACAGAATGCCTCCAGATGTGCTTCGGAAACTACTACTGGTCTTCCAGGGAACGATCAAAGCGTAGACTGTTTGAGACATTACTCCCATGGAGGAAAGTGCTCATGGTGACTGTTGTATTCAATCCCGATGAAATTTCTGTGTTTCATTTACACTTTGAAGGTCCACAGATTACAGAATGCCTCCAGATGTGCATCGGAAACTACTACTGGACTTCGAGGGAACGATCAAATCATAGACTGTTTCAGACATCACTCCCGTCGGGGGAAGTGCGCATGGTGACTGTTGTATTCAATCCCGATGCAATTTCTGTGTTTCATTAACACTCTGATAGTCCACAGATTACAGATTGAATCCAGATGTGCATCGGAAACTACTACTGGTCTTCCCGGGAACGATCAAAGCGTAGACTGTTTGAGGCATTACTCCCATGGAGGAAAATGCGCATGGTGACAGTTGTATTCGATCACGATGCGACTTCTGTGTTTCATCAACCCTTTGAAGGTCCACAGATTACAGAATGCCTCCAGATGTGCCTCGGACACTGCTACAGGTATTTCAGGGAACGATCAAAGCGTAGACTGTTTCACACATTACTCCCATGGAGGAAACTGCGCATGGTGACTGTTGTATTCAATCCCGATGCAATTTCTGTGTTTCACCAACACTCTGATAGTCCACAGGTTACAGATTTCCTCCAGATGTGCATCGGAAACTACTACGGGTCTTCCAGGGAACGATCAAAGCGTAGACTGTTTGAGGCATTACTCCCATGGAGGAAAATGCGCATGGTGACTGTTGTATTCAATCACGATGCAATTTCTGTGTTTCATCAACTCTTTGAAGGTCCGCAGATTACAGAGTGCTCCAGATGTGCATCGGAAACTACTACTGGTCTTCGAGGAAACGATCAAAGCATAGACTGTTTGAGACATTACTCCTGTGGAAGAATGTGCGCTGGTGACTGTTGTATTCAATCCCGATGCAATTTCTGTGTTTCATCAACACTCAGTTAGTCCACAGATTACAGAATGCCTCCAGATGTGCATCGGAAACTACTACTGGTCTTCCAGGGAACGATCAAAGCGTAGACTGTTGAGACATTACTCCAGTGGAGGAAAGTGCGCATGGTGACTGTTGTATTCAATCCCGATGCAATTTCTGTGTTTCATGAACACTCTGATAGTCCACAGCTTACAGAATGATACCAGATGTGCATCGGAAACTACTACTGGTCTTACAGGGTACGATCAAACCGTAGACTGTTGAGACATTACTCCAGTGGAGGAAAGTGCGCATGGTGACTGTTGTATTCAATCCCGGTGCAATTTCTGTGTTTCATCAACACTTTGAAGGTCCAAAGATTACAGAATGCCTCCAGATGTGCATCGGAAACTACTACTGGTCTTACAGGGTACGATCAAACCGTAGACTGTTGAGACATTACTCCAGTGGAGGAAAGTGCGCATGGTGACTGTTGTATTCAATCCCGGTGCAATTTCTGTGTTTCATCAACACTCTGGAGGTCCACAGATTACAGAATGCCTCCAGATGTGCTTCGTAAAAAACTACTACCGTCCTTCCAGGGTATGATCAAAGCGTAGACAGTTTGAGACATTACTCCCATGGAGAGAAGTCCGCATGGTGCCTGTTGTATTCAATCCCGATGCAATTTCTGTGTTCCATCAACACTCAGAAGGTCCACAGATTACAGATTGCCTCCAGATGTGCTTCGGATACTACTACTGGTCTTCCTGGGAACGATCAAACGTAGTCAGTTTGAGACATTACTCCCATGGACAAAGGTCCGCATGGTGCCTGTTGTATTCAATCCCGTTGCAATTTCTGTGTATCATCAACAGTCTGAAAGTCCACAGATTACCGAATGACTCCGGATGTATCTTGGAAACTACTCAGTGTCTTCCATAAATCGATCAAAGCGTAGACAGTTTTAGACATTACTTCTATGGAGAAAAGTGCGCACGGTGCCAGTTGTATTCTTCCCGATGCATTTTCGGTGTTTCATCAACACTCTGAAGGTCCACAGATTACAGAATGCCTCCAGATGTGCATCGGAAACTACTACTGGTCTTCCAGGGAACGATCAAAGCATAGACTGTTTGAGACATTACTCCCGTGGAAGAAAGTGCGCATGGTGACTGTTGTATTCAATCCCGAAACAATTTCTGTGTTTCATCAACACTCAGTTAGTCCACAGATTACAAAATGCCTCCAGATGTGCATCGGAAACTACTACTGGTCTTCCAGGGAACGATCAAAGCGTAGACTGTTTGAGACATTACTCCCATTGAGGAAAATGCGAATGGTGACTGTTGTATTCAATCCCGATGCAATATCTGTGTTTCATCAACACTCTGATAGTCCACAGCTTACAGAATGCCACCAGATGTGCATCGGAAACTACTACTGGTCTTACAGGGAACGATCAAAGCGTAGACTGTTGAGACATTACTCCAGTGGAGGAAAGTGCGCATGGTGACTGTTGTATTCAATCCCGATGCAATTTCTGTGTTTCATCAACACTCTGATAGTCCACAGATTACAGAATGATACCAGATGTGCATCGGAAACTACTACTGGTCTTCGAGGAAACGATCCAAGCGTAGACTGTTTGAGACATTACTCGCATGGAAGAAAGTGCGCATGGTGACTGTTGTATTCAATCCCGATGCAATTTCTGTGTTTCATCAACACTCAGTTAGTCCACAGATTACAGAATGACTCCAGATGTGCATCGGAAACTACTACTGGTCTTCCAGGGAACGATCAAAGCGTAGACTGTTTGGGACATTACTCCCATGGAGAAAAATGCGAATGGTGACTGTTGTATTCAATCCCGATGCAATTTCTGTGTTTCATGAACACTCTGATAGTCCACAGCTTACAGAATGATACCAGATGTGCATCGGAAACTACTACTGGTCTTACAGGGTACGATCAAACCGTAGACTGTTGAGACATTACTCCAGTGGAGGAAAGTGCGCATGGTGACTGTTGTATTCAATCCCGGTGCAATTTCTGTGTTTCATCAACACTTTGAAGGTCCAAAGATTACAGAATGCCTCCAGATGTGCATCGGAAACTACTACTGGTCTTACAGGGTACGATCAAACCGTAGACTGTTGAGACATTACTCCAGTGGAGGAAAGTGCGCATGGTGACTGTTGTATTCAATCCCGGTGCAATTTCTGTGTTTCATCAACACTCTGGAGGTCCACAGATTACAGAATGCCTCCAGATGTGCTTCGTAAAAAACTACTACCGTCCTTCCAGGGTATGATCAAAGCGTAGACAGTTTGAGACATTACTCCCATGGAGAGAAGTCCGCATGGTGCCTGTTGTATTCAATCCCGATGCAATTTCTGTGTTCCATCAACACTCAGAAGGTCCACAGATTACAGATTGCCTCCAGATGTGCTTCGGATACTACTACTGGTCTTCCTGGGAACGATCAAACGTAGTCAGTTTGAGACATTACTCCCATGGACAAAGGTCCGCATGGTGCCTGTTGTATTCAATCCCGTTGCAATTTCTGTGTATCATCAACAGTCTGAAAGTCCACAGATTACCGAATGACTCCGGATGTATCTTGGAAACTACTCAGTGTCTTCCATAAATCGATCAAAGCGTAGACAGTTTTAGACATTACTTCTATGGAGAAAAGTGCGCACGGTGCCAGTTGTATTCTTCCCGATGCATTTTCGGTGTTTCATCAACACTCTGAAGGTCCACAGATTACAGAATGCCTCCAGATGTGCATCGGAAACTACTACTGGTCTTCCAGGGAACGATCAAAGCATAGACTGTTTGAGACATTACTCCCGTGGAAGAAAGTGCGCATGGTGACTGTTGTATTCAATCCCGAAACAATTTCTGTGTTTCATCAACACTCAGTTAGTCCACAGATTACAAAATGCCTCCAGATGTGCATCGGAAACTACTACTGGTCTTCCAGGGAACGATCAAAGCGTAGACTGTTTGAGACATTACTCCCATTGAGGAAAATGCGAATGGTGACTGTTGTATTCAATCCCGATGCAATATCTGTGTTTCATCAACACTCTGATAGTCCACAGCTTACAGAATGCCACCAGATGTGCATCGGAAACTACTACTGGTCTTACAGGGAACGATCAAAGCGTAGACTGTTGAGACATTACTCCAGTGGAGGAAAGTGCGCATGGTGACTGTTGTATTCAATCCCGATGCAATTTCTGTGTTTCATCAACACTCTGATAGTCCACAGATTACAGAATGATACCAGATGTGCATCGGAAACTACTACTGGTCTTCGAGGAAACGATCCAAGCGTAGACTGTTTGAGACATTACTCGCATGGAAGAAAGTGCGCATGGTGACTGTTGTATTCAATCCCGATGCAATTTCTGTGTTTCATCAACACTCAGTTAGTCCACAGATTACAGAATGACTCCAGATGTGCATCGGAAACTACTACTGGTCTTCCAGGGAACGATCAAAGCGTAGACTGTTTGAGACATTACTCCCATGGAGGAAAATGCGAATGGTGACTGTTGTATTCAATCCCGATGCAATTTCTGTGTTTCATCAACACTCTGATAGTGCACAGATTACAGAATGATACCAGATGTGCATGGGAAAGAACTACTGGTCTTCCAGGGAACGATCAAAGCGTAGACTGTTTGAGACATTACTCCAATGAAGAAATGTACGCATTGTGCCTGTTGTATTCAATCCCGATGCAATTTCTGTGTTTCATCAACACTTTGAAGGTCCAAAGATTTACAGAATGCCTCCAGATGTGCTTCGGAAACTACTACTGGTCTTCCAGGGAACGATCAAGGCGTAGACTGTTTGAGACATTACTCCCATGGAGGAAAGTGCGCATGGTGACTCTTGTATTCAATCCCGATGCAATTTCAGTGTTTCAAAAACACTCTGATAGTTCACAGATTACAGAATGCCTCCAGATGTGCATCGGAAACTACTACTGGTCTTCCAGGGAACGATAAAGGAGTAGACTGTTTGAGACATTACTCCCATGGAGGAAAGTTCCCATGGTGACTGTTGTATTCAATTACGACGCAATTCCTGTGTGTCATCAAACTTTGAAGAACCACAGTTTACCGAATGCCTCCAGATGTGAATCGAAACTACTACTGGTCTTCCAGGGAACGATCAAAGCGTAGACTGTTTGAGACATTACTCCCATGGAGAGAAGTCCGCATGGTGCCTGTTGTATTCAATCCCGATGCAATTTCTGTGTTCCATCAACACTCAGAAGGTCCACAGATTACAGATTGCCTCCAGATGTGCTTCGGATACTACTACTGGTCTTCCTGGGAACGATCAAACGTAGTCAGTTTGAGACATTACTCCCATGGACAAAGGTCCGCATGGTGCCTGTTGTATTCAATCCCGTTGCAATTTCTGTGTATCATCAACAGTCTGAAAGTCCACAGATTACCGAATGACTCCGGATGTATCTTGGAAACTACTCAGTGTCTTCCATAAATCGATCAAAGCGTAGACAGTCTTAGACATTACTTCTATGGAGAAAAGTGCGCACGGTGCCAGTTGTATTCTTCCCGATGCATTTTCGGTGTTTCATCAACACTCTGAAGGTCCACAGATTACAGAATGCCTCCAGATGTGTTTCTGAAACTACTACTGATCTTCCAGGAATCGACCAAAACGTACTGCCATGGAGAGAAGTCCGCATGGTGCCTTTTGTATTCAATCCCGATGCAATCTCTGTGTTTCATCAACACTCTGAAGGTGCACAGATTCAGAATGCCTCCAGATGTGGTTCGGAAACTACTACTGGTCTACCAGGAATCGATCAAATTGTACATAGTTTGAGACATTACTCCCATGGAGAAAAGTCTGCATGGTGCCTGTTCTATTCAATCCCGAAGCAATTTCTGTGTTTCATGAACACTCTGAGAGTCCAAAGATTACAGAATGCCTCCAGATGTGCTTCGTGAACTAGTACTGGTCATCCAGGAAGCGGTCAAAGCGTAGACTGTTTGAGTCATTACTACCATGGAGAAAAGACCGCTTGGTGCCCGTTGTATTCAATCGTGATGCGGTTTCTGTGTTTCATCAACACTCTGAAAGACCAAAGATTACAGAGTGCCTCCAGATGTGCTTCAAAAACTCCTACTGATCTCCCAGAAGTCGATAAATGCGTAGATAGTTTGAGACATTACGCTTATGGAGAAAAGTCTGCATGGAGCCTGTTGTATTCAATCCCGATGCAATTTCTGTGTTTCATCAACATTGTGAAGGTGCACAGATTCAGATGGCTTGCAGATGTGGTTCGGAAACTACTACTGGTCATCCAGGAATCGATCAAATCGTACACAGTTTGAGACATTACTCCCATGGAGAAAAGTCCGCATGGTTCCTGTTGTATTCAATCCCGATGAAATTTCTGCTTTTCACCAACACTCTGAAATCCCAAAGAATACAGATTGCCTCCAGATGTGCCTTTTAAACTACTACTGGTCTCCCAGGAATCGATCAAATCGTTCACAGTTTGAAACAATACTCTCATGGAGAAAAGTTCACATGGTACCTGTTGTATACAATCCCGTTCCAATTTCTGTGTTTCATCAACACTCTGATTGTCCACAGATTACAAAATGCCTCAAGATGTGCTTCGGAAATTACTACTGGTCTGCTAGGGAAGGATCAAAACGTAGACAGTTGTAGACATTACTCCCATGGATAAAAGTCTGCATGGAGCCTGTTCTATTCAATCCCGCCGCAATTTCTGTGTTTCATCAACACTCTCACGGTCCACAGATTACAGAATGACTCAGGATGTGCTTCTGAAACTACTTGTGGTCTTCCATGGAACGATGAAAGCGTAGACAGTTGGAGACATTACTCCCATGGAGAAATGTCCGCATTGTGCCTGTTGTATTCAATCCCGAAGTAACCTCTGTGTTTCATCAACACTCTGATGGTCCACAGATTATAGAATGCCTCCAGATGTGATTCGGAAACTACTACTAGTCTTCCAGGGAACGATCAAAGCGTGGACATTTGAGACAATACTCCCATGGAAAAAAGTCAACAAGGTGCCAGTTGTATTCAATCCCGAGGCAATTTCTGTGTTTCATCAACACTCTGAAGGTCGACAGATTACAGAATGCTTCCAGATGTGCCTCGGAAACTACTACCGTACTTCCAGGTAACGCTGAAAGCGTAGACAGTTTGAGACATTGATCCCATGGAGAAAAGTCCGCATGTTGCCCGTTATATTCAATCCCCATGCAATTTCTGTGTTTTATCAACACTCTCAAGGTCCACAGGTTACAGAATGACTCTGGATGTGCCTAGGAAACAACTACTGGTCTTCGAGGAATCAATCTAATTTCGTAGACAGTTTGAGACCTTTTCCCATTGAGAAAAGTCCGCATGGTACCTTTTGTATTCAATCCAGATGCAATTTCTGTGTTTCATCAACTCTCAAAAGTTCCACAGATTACATTATGCCTCCAGATGTGCTTCGGAAACTACTACTGGTCTTCCAGGAATCGATCAATCGTACACAGTTTGTGACATTACTCCCATGGAGAAAAGTCCGCATGGTTCTTGCTGTATTACATCCCGATGCAATTTCTGCGTTTCACCATCACTCTGAAGGCCCAAAGATTACAGAATGCCTTAAGATGTGCCTTTTAAACTACTACTTTGCTTCCAGGAATCGATCAAATCGTATACAGGTTGAGACATTACTCTCATGGAGAAAAGTACGCATGGTTCCTGTTGTATTCAATCCCGATCAAATTTCTGTGTTTCATCAAAACTGTGAAGGTCCACAGATTACAGAATGCCTCCAGAAGTGCTTCGGAAACTACTACTGTCCTTCCAGGGAATCATCAGAGCGTAGAGAGTTTCAGACATTACTCCCATGGAGAAAAGTGCGCTCGGTGCCTGTTGTATTGAATCCCGATGCAATTCCTGTGTTTCATCAACACTCTGAAGGCCCACGGATTACAGAATGCCTCCAGATGTGCATCGAATATTACTACTGGTCTCCCAGGAAACGATCAAAGCGTAGACAATTTTAGACATTACTCCCATTGAGAAAAGTCCGCATGGTGCCTGTTTTATTCAATCCCGATGCAATTTCTGTCTATTATCAACACTCAAAAGGCAGATTACATAATGCCTCCAGATGTGCCTTATAAACTACTACTGGTCTTCCAGGGAACGCTCAAAGCTTAGTCTGGTTGAGACACTACTCCCATGGAGAAAAGACTGCATGGTGCATGTTGTATTAAATCCCGAGCAAATTCTGTGTTTCATCAACACTCTGAAGGTCCTCAGATTACGGAATGCCTCCAGATGAGCTTCGGAAGCTACTACTGGTCTTCGAGGAATCGATCAAAATTCATAGACATTTTGAGACATTTCTAGCATGGAGTAAGGCACTCATGGTGGCTGTTCTATTTAATCCCGATGCAATTCCTGTGTTTCATCAACACTCTGAAGGTCCATAGATTACAGATTGCCTCCAGATGTGATTCTGAATCTACTACTGGTCTACCAGGAATCGATCAAAACGTAGACAGTTCGAGACATTACTCCCATGGAGAAAGGTCCGCATGGTGCATGTTGTATTAAATCTCGATGCAATTTCTGTGTTCCATCAACACTCTGAACGTAAACAGATTACAGAATGCCTCCAGATGTGCTTCGGAAACTGTTACTGGTCTTCCAGTTAACGATCAAATCGTAGACAGTTTGAGACATTACTCCAATGGAGAAAACTCCGCTTGGTGCCTGTTGTATTCAATCCCGTTGGAATTTTGGTCTTTCATCAACAATCTGAACGGATTACAGAATGCCTCCAGATGTGACTTGGAAACTACTACTGGTCTTCCAGGGAGCGATCAAAGCGAAAACTGTTTGTGACATTACTCCCATATAGGAATGACCACATGGTGATTGTTGTATTCAATCCTGATGCAATTTGTGTGTTTCATCAACACTCTGAAGGTCAACAGATTACAGAATGACTCCAGATGTGCTTCGGAATCTTTAACTGGTCTTCCAGTTAACGATCAAAGCGAAGACAGTTTTAGACATTACCCTCATTGAGAAAAGTCCGCAAGGTGACTGTTCTATTTAATCCCGATGCAATTTCTGTGTTTATGAACACTCTGATGGTCCACAGATTACAGAATGCTTCCTGATGTGCTTCGGAAACTACTAATAGTCTTCGAGGGAACGATCAATACGTAGACAATTTGAGAAATTACTATCATGGAGAAAAGTCCACATGGTGCCTCTTGTATTCAATCCCGATGCTATCTCTGTGTTTCATCAACACTCTGAAGGTCAACAGATTACAGAATGCCTCCAGATCTGCTTCGGAAACTACTACTGGTCTTCCAGGGAACGGCCAAATAGTAGACAGTTTGAGACATTACTACCATGGAGAAAAGTCTGCATGGTGCTTGTTTTATTCAATCCCGATGAAATTACTGTGTTTCATCAACACTTTGAAGGTCCAAAGATTACAGAAAGCCTCCGGATGTGTTTCAAAAACTACTACTGGTCTCCCAGAATACATCAAAGCGTAGACATTTTGATACATTACGTCTATGGAGAAGAGTCCGCATGGAGCATGTTGTATTGAATCCCGATGCAATTCCTGTGTTTCTTCAACACTCTGAAGGTGCACGGATTACAGAATGCCTCCAGATTTTCTTCGCAAGCTACTACTGGTCTTCCAGGAATCGATCAAATCATACGCAGTGTGAGATATTACTCCCATGGAGAAAATTCCGCATGGTTCCTGTTGTATTCAATCCCGATGCAATTTCTGCATTTCACCAACACTCTGAAGGCCCACAGATTACATCATGCCTCCAGATGTGCCTTTTAGACTACTACTGGTCTTCCAGGAAAAGATCAAATCGTACACAGTTTCAGACATTTCTCATATGGAGAAAAGTTCGCATCGTGCCTGTTCTATTCAATCGAGATGCAATTTCTGTGTTTCATCAACACTCTGAATGTCCAAAGACACTCTGAAGATGCACAGATTCAGAATGCTTCGAGATGTGGTTCGGAAACTACTACTGGTCTTCCAGGAATCGATCAAATCGTACACAGTTTGAGACATTACTCGCATTGAGAAAAGCCCGTATGGTTCCTGTTGTATTCAATCCCGATGCAATTTCTGCCTTTCACCGTCACTCTAAAGGCTCACAGAATGCAGAATGCCTCCAGATGTGCCTTTTAAACTACTACTGGTCTTTCAGGATCGATCAAGTCGTACACAGTATGAGACATTACTCTCATGGAGAAAAGTACGCATGGTACCTGTTGTTTACAATAATGATCCCATTTCTGTAATTCATCAACACTGTGAAGTTCCACAGATTACATAATGCCTCCAGATGTGCTTCGGAAATTACTACGGGTCTGTTAGGGAACGATCAAAGCGTAGAAAGTTTGAGAAATTACTCTCAAGCAAAAACGTCCGCATGGTGTTTGTTTTATTAAATCCCGATGCAATTTCTGTATTTATTTATCATTCTGAAGGTCCACAGATTACAGAATGCCTCCAGATATGCTTCGGAAACAACTACTGCCCTTCCAGGGAACGATGAAACTGTATACAGTTTGAGACATTACTCCCAAGGAGAAAAATCCGCATGGTTCCTGTTTTATTCAATCCCGAAGCAATTTCTGTGTTTATGAACACTCTGAAGGTCCACAGATTACAGAATGCCTCCTGATTTGCTTCGGAAACTACTAATGGTCTTCGGGGGAACGATCAAAACGTAGACGGTTTGAGACATTACTATCATGAAGAAAAGTCCGCATGGTACCTCTTGTATTCAATCCCGATGCAATTTCTGTGTATCATCAACACTCTGAAGGTCCACAGAATACAGAATGCCTCCAGATGTGCTTCGAAAACTACTACTGGTCTTCCAGGTAACGATCAAAACGTAGCCACTTTGAGACATTACTCCTATGGAGACATGTACGCATGGTGCCTGTTGTATTCAATCCCAATCCTATTTCTGTGTTTCATCAACACTGTGAAGGTCCACAGAATACAGAATGCCTCCAGATGTGCTTGGGATACTACTACTGGTTTTCCAAGAAATGATCAAAACGAAGACAGTTTGAGACATTACTCCCATGGAGAGAAGTCCGCATGGTGCCTGATGTATTCAATCCCGATGCAATTTCCGTGTTTCATCAACACTCTGAAGGTCCACAGATTACAGAATGCCTCCAGATGTGCTTCGGAAATTACTACTCGTCTTCCAGAGATCGATCAAAGCGTAGATACGTTGAGACATTACTCTCATGGAGAAAAGTCCGCATGTTGCCTGTTGTATTCAATCCTGATGCACTTTCTGTGTTTCATCAACACTCTGAATGTCCAAAGACTACAGAATGCTTACAGATGTGCTTCAAAAACTCCTACTGGTCTCAAAGAAGTCGATCAATGCGTAGACCGTTTGAGACATTACTCTCATTGAGAAAAGTTCGCATGGTGCCTGTTCTAATCGTTTCTAAAGCAATTTCTGTGTTTATGAGCACTCTGAAGGTCGACAGATTACAGAATGCCTCCTGATGTGCTTAGGAAAGTACTACTGATCTTCCAGGGAACGAGCAAAGCGTAGACAGTTTGAGACATAACACACGTGGAGAATAGTCCGCATGGTGCCTATTGTATTCAATCCCGATGCAATTTCTGTGTATCATCAACACTCTGAAGGTCCACAGATCACAGAATGCCTCCAGATGTGATTGAATACTACTACTGGTCTTCGAGGAATCGATCAAAATTCGTAGACAGTTTGAGACATATCTCCCAAGGAGAAAGATCATCATGGTATCTGTTGTATTTAATCCCGATGCAATTCCTGTGTTTCATCTATACTCTGAAGGTCCACAGGTTATAGAATGCCTCTAGATGTGCTTCGGATATTACGACTGGTCTTCCAGGAAACGATCAAAGCGTAGACAGTTTGAGACATTACTCCTATGGAGAAAAGTAAGCATGGTGCCTGTTGTATTCAATCCCGATGGAATTTCTGTGTTTCATCAACAATCTGAAGGTCCACAGATCACAGAATGCCTCCAGATGTGATTGAATACTACTACTGGTCTTCGAGGAATCGATCAAAATTCGTAGACAGTTTGAGACATATCTCCCAAGGAGAAAGATCATCATGGTATCTGTTGTATTTAATCCCGATGCAATTCCTGTGTTTCATCTATACTCTGAAGGTCCACAGGTTATAGAATGCCTCTAGATGTGCTTCGGATATTACGACTGGTCTTCCAGGAAACGATCAAAGCGTAGACAGTTTGAGACATTACTCCTATGGAGAAAAGTAAGCATGGTGCCTGTTGTATTCAATCCCGATCAAATTTCTGTGTTTCATGAACACTGTGAAGGTCCTCAGAATACACAATGCATCCAGATGTGCTACTGATACTACTACTGGTCTTCCAGGGAACGATAAAACTGTAGACAGTTTGGGACATTACTCCTATGGAGAGAAGTTCGCAAGGTGCCTGATGTATTCAATCCCGATGCAATTTCCCTGTTTCATCAACACTCTGAAGGTCCACAGATTACAGAATGCCTCCAGATGTGACTTGGAAACTACTACTGGTCTTCCAGTTAACGATCAAAGCGTAGACAGTCTTAGACATTACTCTCATTGAGAAAAATCCGCAAGGTGCCTGTTGTATTCAATCCCGAAGCAATTTCTGTGTTTCATCAACACTCAGAATGTCCTAAGATTACAGAATGCCTACAGATGTGCTTCAAAAACTTCTACTGGTCTACAAGAAGTCGATCAAAGCGTAGACCGTTGGAGACATTACTCTCATTGTGAAAAGTGCGCATGGTGCCTGTTCTATTCATTTCCGATGCAATTTCTGTGTTTATGAACACACTGAAGGTCCACAGATTACAGAATGCCTCCTGATTTGCTTCGGAAACTACTAATGGTCTTCGGGGGAACGATCAAAACGTAGACGGTTGGAGAAATTACTATCATGGAGAAAAGTCCGCATGGTACCTCTTGTATTCAATCCCGATGCAATTTCTGTGTATCATCAACACTCGGAAGGTCCACAGAATACAGAATGCCTCCAGATGTGCTTCGAAAACTACTACTGGTCTTCCAGGTAACGATCAAAACGTAGCCACTTTGAGACATTACTCCTATGGAGACATGTACGCATGGTGCCTGTTGTATTCAATCCCAATCCTATTTCTGTGTTTCATCAACACTGTGAAGGTCCACAGAATACAGAATGCCTCCAGATGTGCTTGGGAAACTACTACTGGTTTCCCAGGGAATGATCAAAGCGAAGACAGTTTGAGACATTACTCCCATGGAGAGAAGTCCGCATGGTGCCTGATGTATACAATCCCGATGCAATTTCCGTGTTTCATCAACACTCTGAAGGTCCACAGATTACAGAATGCCTCCAGATATGCTTCGAAAATTACTACTGGTCTTTCAGGGAACGATCAAAGCGTAAATACGTTGAGACATTACTCTCATGGAGTAAAGTCCGCATGGTGCCTGTTGTATTCAATCCCGAAGCAATTTCTGTGTTTCATCAACACTCAGAATGTCCTAAGATTACAGAATGCCTACAGATGTGCTTCAAAACCTCCTACTGGTCTCCCAGAAGTCGATCAAAGCGTAGACCGTTCGAGACATTACTCTCATTGAGAAAAGTGCGCATGGTGCCTGTTATTCATTGCCGATGCAATTTCTGTGTTTATGAACACTCTGAAGGTCGAAAGATTGCAGAATGCCTCCTGATGTGCTTGGGAAACTACAACTGATCTCCCAGGGAATGATCAGAGCGTAGACAATTTGAGAAATTACTATCATTGAGAAAAGTCCGCATGGTGTCTGTTGTATTCAATCCCGATGCATTTTCTGTGTATCATCAACACTCTGAAGGTCCACAGGTTACAGAATGCCACCAGATGTGCTTCGAAAACTTCTACTGGTCTTCCAGGTAACGATCAAAGCCTAGACACTTTGAGACATTACTCCTATGGAGAAAAGTACGCATTGGTGCCTGTTGTATTCAATCGCTATCCCATATCTGTGTTTCATCAACACTCTGAATGTCCACAGACTACAGAACGCCTCCAGATGCGCTTCGGAAACTACCACTGGTCTTACAGGGAACGATCAAAGCGTAGACAGTTTGAGACATTACTCTCATGGAAAAAAGCACTCATGGTGCCTGTTGTATTCAATCCCGATGTACTATCTGTGTTTCATCAAAACTCTGAAGGTCGAAAGATTACAGAATGCTTACAGATGTGGTTCAAAAACTCCTACTGATCTCCCAGAAGTCGATCAAAGCGTAGACCGTTTGAGTCATTATGCCTATGGAGAAAAGTCCGCATGGAGCCTGTTGTGGTCAATCCCGATGAAATATCTTTGTTTCATCAACACTCTGAAAGTGAACAGATTACTGATTGCCTACAGATGTGCTTCACAAACAACTACTGGTCTTCCAGGAAACGAACAAAGCGTAGACAGTTTGAGACATTACTATCATTGGGAAAAGGTCGCATCGTGACTGTAGTATTCTATCCCGTTGCAATTTATGTGTTTCATCAACACTCTGAAGGTCCACAGATTACCGAATGCCTCCAGATGTGCTACGGTACCTACTACTGGTCTTCCAGGAATCGCTCAAATCGTTCACAGTTTGAGACATTACTCCCATGGAGAAAAGTCTGCATGGTGCCTGTTGTATTCAATCCCGATGCAATTCCTGTGTTTTATCAACACTCTGAAGGTCCACACATTACAGAGTGCCTCCAGATGTGCTTCGGAAATTACTACTAATCTTCCAGGAAACGATAAGAGCATAGACAGTTTGAGACATTACTCTAATGGAGAAAAGTCCGCATGGTGCCTGTTCTATTCAATCCAGATGCAATTTCTGTGTTTAATGAACACTCCGAAGGTCCACAGAATACAGAATGCCTCCAGATGAGCTTCGGAAACTACTTCTTGTCTTTCAGGTAACGATCATAGCGTAGTCATTTTGAGAGATTACTCCCATTGAGACAATTCCGCATGGTGCCTGTTATATTCTATCCCGATGGAATTTCTGTGTTTCATCAACACTCTGAAGGTCTAAAGATCACAGAATACCTACAGATGTGCTTCAAAAACTCCTACTGGTCTCCCAGAAGTCAATCAAAGCGTAGATAGTTTGAGTCATTACGTGTATGGAGAAAAGACTGCATTTTGCCTGTTGTATTCAATCCCGATGCAATTTCTGCGTTTCACCAACACTCTGAAGGTCCACAGATTACAGAATGCCTCCAGATGTGCTTCGCGAACTACTACTGGTCTTCCAGGAATCGATCAAATCGTTCACAGTTTTAGACATTACTCCCATGGAGAAAAGTCTGCATGGTACCTATTTTATTCAATCCCTTTGCAATTTCTGCGTTTCACCAACACTCTGAAGGTCCACAGATCACAGAATGCCTCCAGATGTGCTTCGGAAACTACTACTGGTCTTCCAGGGAACGATCAAAGCGTAGACTGTTTGAGACATTACTCCCATGGAGGAAAGTGCTCATGGTGACTGTTGTATTCAATCCCGATGAAATTTCTGTGTTTCATTTACACTTTGAAGGTCCACAGATTACAGAATGCCTCCAGATGTGCATCGGAAACTACTACTGGACTTCGAGGGAACGATCAAAGCGTAGACTGTTTGAGGCATTACTCCCATGGAGGAAAATGCGCATGGTGACAGTTGTATTCAATCACGATGCGACTTCTGTGTTTCATCAACCCTTTGAAGGTCCACAGATTACAGAATGCCTCCAGATGTGCATCGGAAACTTCTACAGGTATTTCAGGGAACGATCAAAGCGTAGACTGTTTCACACATTACTCCCATGGAGGAAACTGCGCATGGTGACTGTTGTATTCAATCCCGATGCAATTTCTGTGTTTCACCAACACTCTGATAGTCCACAGGTTACAGATTTCCTCCAGATGTGCATCGGAAACTACTACGGGTCTTCCAGGGAACGATCAAATAATAGACTGTTTGAGACATTACTCCCATGGAGGGAAGTGCGCATGGTGACTGTTGTATTCAATCCCGATGCAATTTCAGTGTTTCAAAAACACTCTGATAGTCCACAGATTACAGAATGCCTCCAGATGTGCATCGGAAACTACTACTGGTCTTCCAGGGAACGATAAAGGAGTAGACTGTTTGAGACATTACTCCCATGGAGGAAAATGCGCATGGTGACTGTTGTATTCAATCACGATGCAATTTCTGTGTTTCATCAACCCTTTGAAGGTCCACAGATTACAGAATGCCTCCAGATGTGCATCGGAAACTACTACTGGTCTTCGAGGAAACGATCAAAGCGTAGACTGTTTGAGACATTACTCGCATGGAAGAAAGTGCGCATGGTGACTGTTGTATTCAATCCCGATGCAATTTCTGTGTTTCATCAACACTCAGTTAGTCCACAGATTACAGAATGCCTCCAGATGTGCATCGGAAACTACTACTGGTCTTCCAGGGAACGATCAAAGCGTAGACTGTTTGAGACATTCCTCCCATGGAGGAAAATGCGAATGGTGACTGTTGTATTCAATCCCGATGCAATTTCTGTGTTTCATCAACACTCTGATAGTCCACAGATTACAGATTGAATCCAGAGGTGCATCGGAAACTACTACTGGTCTTCCTGGGAACGATCAAAGCGTAGACTGTTTGAGGCATTACTCCCATGGCGGAAAATGCGCATGGTGACTGATGTATTCAATCACGATGCAATTTCTGTGTTTCATCAACTCTTTGAAGGTCCGCAGATTACAGAATGCCTCCAGATGTGCATCGTTAAGTACTACTGGTCTTCGAGGAAACGATCAAAGCATAGACTGTTTGAGACATTACTCCCGTGGAAGAAAGTGCGCTGGTGACTGTTGTATTCAATCCCGATGCAATTTCTGTGTTTCATCAACACTCAGTTAGTCCACAGATTACAGAATGCCTCCAGATGTGCATCGGAAACTACTATTGGTCTTCCAGGGAACGGTCAAAGCATTGACTGTTTGAGACATTACTCCCATGGAGAAAAATGCGAATGGTGACTGTTGTATTCAATCCCGATGCAATTTCTGTGTTTCATCAACACTCTGATAGTCCACAGCTTACAGAATGATACCAGATGTGCATCGGAAACCACTACTGGTCTTACAGGGTACGATCAAAGCGTAGACTGTTGAGACATTACTCCAGTGGAGGAAAGTGCGCATGGAGACTGTTGTATTCAATCCCGGTGCAATTTCTGTGTTTCATCAACACTTTGAAGGTCCAAAGATTACAGAATGCCTCCAGATGTGCATCGGAAACTACTACTGGTCTTATAGGGAACGATCAAGGCGTAGTCTGTTTGAGACATTACTCCCATGGAGGAATATGCGCATGGTGACTGTTGTATTCAATCACGATGCGATTTCTGTGTTTCATCAACCCTTTGAAGGTCCACAAATTACAGAATGCCTCCAGATGTGCATCGGAAACTACTACTGGTCTTCGAGGAAACGATCAAAGCATAGACTATTTGAGACATTACTCCCGTGGAAGAAAGTGCGCATGGCGACTGTTGTATTCAATCCCGATGCAATTTCTGTGTTTCATCAACACTCAGTTAGTCCGCAGATTACAGAATGCCTCCAGATGTGCATCGGAAACTACTACTGGTCTTCCAGGGAACGATCAAAGCGTAGACTGTTTGAGACATTACTCCCATGGAGGAAAATGCGAATGGTGACTGTTGTATTCAATCCCGATGCAATTTCTGTGTTTCATCAACACTCTGATAGTCCACAGCTTACGGAATGCCACCAGATGTGCATCGGAAACTACTACTGGTCTTACAGGGAACGATCAAAGCGTAGACTGTTGAGACATTACTCCAGTGGAGGAAAGTGCGCATGGTGACTGTTGTATTCAGTCCCGATGCAATTTCTGTGTTTCATCAACACTCTGATAGTGCACAGATTACAGAATGATACCAGATGTGCATCGTTAAGTACTACTGGTCTTGCAGGGAACGATAAAGGCGTAGACTCTTTGAGACATTACTCTCATGGAGGAAAGTGCCATGGTGACTCTTGTATTCAATCACGATGCAATTTCTGTGTTTCATCAACACTCTGATAGTCCACAGATTACAGAATGCCCCAGATGTGCATCGGAAACTACTACTGGACTTCGAGGGATCGATCAAATCATAGACTGTTTCACACATTACTCCCGTCGGGGAAAGTGGGCATGGTGACTGTTGTATTCAGGCCCGATGCAATTTCTGTGTTTCATCAACACTATGATATTCCACAGATTACAGATTGAATCCAGATGTGCATCGGAAAATACTACTGGTCTTCCTGGGAACGATCAAAGCGTAGACTGTTTGAGGCATTACTCCCATGGAGGAAAATGCGCATGGTGAATGTTGTATTCAATCACGATGCAATTTCTGTGTTTCATCAACCCTTTGAAGGTCCACAGATTACAGAATGCCTCCAGATGTGCATCGGAAACTACTACTGGTCTTCGAGGAAACGATCAAAGCGTAGACTGTTTGAGACATTACTCACATGGAAGAAAGTGCGCATGGTGACTGTTGTATTCAATCCCGATGCAATTTCTGTGTTTCATCAACACTCAGTTAGTCCACAGATTACAGAATGCCTCCAGATGTGCATCGGAAACTACTACTGGTCTTCCAGGGAACGATCAAAGCGTAGACTGTTTGAGACATTACTCCCATGGAGGAAAATGCGAATGGTGACTGTTGTATTCAATCCCGATGCAATTTCTGTGTTTCATCAACACTCTGATAGTGCACAGATTACAGAATGATACCAGATGTGCATCGGAAAGAAATACTGGTCTTCCAGGGAACGATCAAAGCGTAGACTGTTTGAGACATTACTCCAATGGAGAAATGTACGCATTGTGCCTGTTGTATTCAATCCCGATGCAATTTCTGTGTTTCATCAACACTTTGAAGGTCCAAAGATTTACAGAATGCCTCCAGATGTGCATCGGAAACTACTACTGGTCTTCCAGGGAACGATTAAAGCGTAGACTGTTTGAGACATTACTCCCATGGCGGAAAGTGGTCATGGTGACTGTTGTATTCAATTACGCTGCAATTCCTGTGTTTCATTAGCACTCGGATAGTCCACAGATTAAAGAATGCCTCCAGATGTGCATCGGAAACTACTACTGGTCTTAAAGGGAACGATCAAAGCGATGACAGTTTGAGACATTACTCCAATGGAGAAATGTACGCATGGTGCCTGTTGTATTCAATCCCGATGCAATTTCTGTGTTTCATCAAACTCTGATAGTCCACAGATTACAGAATGCCTCCAGATGTGCATCGGAAACTACTACTGGTCTTCCAGGGAACGATCAAAGCATGGGCTGTTTCTGACATTACTCCCATGGAGGAAAGTGCTGATGGTGACTGTTGTATTCAATCACGATGCAATTTCTGTGTTTCATCAACACTCTGATAGTCCACAGATTACAGATTGCCACCAGATGTGCATTGGAAACTACTATTGGTCTTCAGGGAACGATCAAATCGATGACAGTTTGAGACGTAACTCCCATGGAGGAAAGTGCGCATGGTGACTGTTGTATTCAATCCCGATGCAATTTCTGTGTTTCATCAACACTTTGAAGGTCCACAGATTACAGAATGTCTCGCGATGTGCATGGGAAACTACCACTGGTTTTCCAGGGAACGATCAAGGCGTAGACTGTTTGAGACATTACTCCCATGGCTGAAAGTGGTCATGATGACTGTTGTATTCAATCCCGCTGCAATATCTGTGTTTCATTAGCACTCGGATAGTCCACAGATTAAAGAATGCCTCCAGATGTGCATCGGAAACAACTACTGGTCTTGAGGGAACGATCAAAGCGATGACACTTTGAGACATTACTCCCATGGAGGAAAGTCCACATGGTGACTTTTGTATTCAATCCCGATGCAATTTTTGTGTTTCAACAACACTCTGATAGTAAACAGATTACAGAATGCCTCCAGATGTGCATCGGAAACTACTACTGGTATTCCAGGGAGCGATCAAAGCGTAGACTGTTTGAGACACTACTCCCATGGCGGAAAGTGGTCATGGTGACTGTTGTATTCAATCCCGCTGCAATTTCTGTGTTTCATTAGCACTCGGATAGTCCACATATTAAAGAATGCCTCCAGATGTGCATCGGAAACTACTACTGGTCTTGAGGGAACGATCAAAGCATAGACTGTTTGAGACATTACCCCCGTGGAAGAAAGTGCGCATGGTGACTGTTGTATTCAATCCCGATGCAATTTCTGTGTTCCATCAACACTCAGTTAGTCCACAGGTTACAGAATGCCTCCTGATGTGCATCGGAATCATCTACTGGTCTTCCAGGGAACGATCAAAGCGTAGACTGTTTGAGACATTATTCCCATGGAGGAAAGTGCGCATGGTGACTGTTGTATTCAATCCCGATGCAATTTCTGTGTTTCAACAACACCCTGATAGTCCACAGATTACAGAATGCCTCCAGATGTGCATCGGAATCTACTACTGGCCTACCAGCGAACGATCAAAGCGTAGACTCTTTGAGACATTACTCCCAAGGAGGAAAGTGCGCATGGTGACTGTTGTATTCAATCCCGATGCAATTTCTGTGTTTCATCAACACTTTGAAGGTCCACAGATTACAGAATGCCTCCATATGTGAATTGAAACTACTACTGGTCTTCCAGGGAACGATCAAAGCGTAGACTGTTTAAGACATTACTCCCATGGAGTAAAGTGCGGATGGTGACTGTTATATTCAATCCCGATGCAATTTCTGTGTTTCAACAACACTCTTATAGTCCACAGATTACAGAATGCCACCAGATGTGCATCGGAAACTACTACTGGTATTCCAGGGAACGATCAAAGCGTAGACTGTTTGAGACATTACTCCCATGGAGGAAAGTGCGCATGGTGATTGCTGTATTCAATCCCGATGAAATTTCAGTGTTTCAACAACACTCTGATAGTCCACAGAGTAAAGAATGCCTCCAGATGTGCATCGGAAACTACTACTGGTCTTTGAGGAAACAATCAAAGCATAGACTGTTTGAGACATTACCCCCGTGGAAGAAAGTGTGCATGGTGACTGTTGTATTCAATCCCGATGCAATTTCTGTGTTCCATCAACACTCAGTTAGTCCACAGGTTACAGAATGCCTCCAGATGTGCATCGGAATCATCTACTGGTCTTCCAGGGAACGATCAAAGCGTAGACTGTTTGAGACATTACCCCCATGGAGGAAAGTGCGCATGGTGACTGTAGTATTCAATCCCGATGCAATTTCTGTGTTTCAACAACACTCTGATAGTCCACAGATTACAGAATGCCTCCAGATGTGCATCGGAATCTACTAGTAGCCTTCCAGCGAACGATCAAAGCGTACACTCTTTGAGACATTACTCCCAAGGAGGAAAGTGTGCATGGTGACTGTTGTATTCAATCCCGATGCAATTTCTGTGTTTCATCAACACTTTGAAGGTCCACAGATTACAGAATGCCTCCATATGTGAATCGAAACTACTACTGGTCTTCCAGGGAACGATCAAAGCGTAGACTGTTTAAGACATTACTCCCATGGAGTAAAGGGCGGATGGTGACTGTTATATTCAATCCCGATGAAATTTCTGTGTTTCAGCAACACTCTGATAGTCCACAGATTACAGAATGCCACCAGATGTGCATCGGAAACTACTACTGGTATTCCAGGGAACGATCAAAGCGTAGACTGTTTGAGACGTTACTCCCATGGAGGAAAGCCCGCATGATGACTGTTGTATTCATTCCCGATGCAATTTCTGTGTTTCAACAACACTCTGATAGTGAACAGATTACAGAATGCCACCAGATGTGCATCGGAAACTACTACTGGTCTTCCAAGGAACGATCAAAGCTTAGACTGTTTGAGACATTACTCCCATGGAGGAAAGTGGTCATGGTGATGTTGTATTCAATCCCGATGCAATTTCTGTGTTTCCTTAGCACTCGGACAGTCCACAGATTACAGAATGCCTCCAGATGTGCATCGGAAACCACTACTGGTCTTGAGGGAGCGATCAATGCGATGACAGTTTGAGACATTACTCCAATGTAGAAATGTACGCATGGTGCCTGTTGCATTCAATCCCTATGGAATTTCTGCGTTTCATCAATACTTTGAAGGTCCACAGATTACAGAATGCCTCCAGATGTGCATCGGAATCTACAACTGGTCTTCCAGGGAACGATCAAAGCGTAGACTGTTTGAGACATTACTCCCATGGAGGAAAGTGCGCATGGTGTCTGTTGTATTCAATCCCGATGCAATTAAAGTGTTTCAACGACACTCTGATAGTCCACAGATTACAGAATGCCTCCAGATGTGCATCGGAAACTACTACTGGTCTTCCAGGGATCGATCAAAGCGTAGACTGTTTGAGACATTACTCCCATGGAGGAAAGTCCGCATGGTGACTGTTGTATTCAATCCCGGAGCAATTTCTGAGTTCATCAACACTCTGATAGTCCACAGATTACAGAATGCAACCAGATGTGCATCGGATTCTACTACTGGTCTTCAGTAGAGAGATCAAAGCGTAAACTGTTTCAGACATTACTCCCATGGAGGAAAGTGCGCAATATGAATTCAATTCCGATGCTATTTCGGTGTTTCATCAATACTCTGATAGTCCACAGATTACAGAATGCTTCCAGTTGTGCATATGAAACTGCTACTGGTCTTCCAGGGAGCGATCAAAGCGTAGACTGTTTGAGACATTACTCCTACGTAGGAAAGTGCGGTGGTGACTGTTGTATTCAATCCCGATGCAATTTCTGTGTTTCATCAAAACTCTGATAGTCCACAAATTACAGAATGCCTCCAGACGTGCATCGGAAATTACTACTGGTCCTCCAGGGAACGATCAAAGCGTAGACTCTTTGAGACATTACTCCTATGGATGAAAGTGAGCATGGTGAATGTTTTATTCAATCCCGATGCAATTTCAGTGTTTCAACAACACTCTGATAGTCCACAGATTACAGAATGCCTCCAGATGTGCATCGGAAACTACTACTGGTCTTCCAGGGAACGATCAAAGCGTAGACTGTTTGAAACTTTACTCCAATGGAGAAAAGTCCGAATGGTGACTGTTGTATTCAATCCCGAGGCAATTTCTGTGTTTCAACAACACTCTGATAGTAAACAGATAACAGAGTGCCTCCAGATGTGCATCGGAAACTACTACTGGTCTTCCAGGGAACGATCAAAGCGTAGACTGTTGAGACATTACTCCCACGGAGGAAAGTGCGCATGGTGACTGTTGTATTCAATCCCGATGCAATTTCTGTGTTTCATCAACACTCTGATAGTCCACAGATTACAGAATGCCTCCAGATGTGCATCGGAAACTACTACTGGTCTTCCAGGGAACGATAAAGTCGTAGACTGTTTGAGACATTACTCTCTGGAGGATAGTGCCATGGTGACTGTTGTATTCAATCCCGATGCAATTTCTGTGTTTCATCAACACTCTGATAGTCCACAAATTACAGAATGCCTCCAGACGTGCATCGGAAACTACTACTGGTCCTCCAGGGAACGATCAAAGCGTAGACTCTTTGAGACATTACTCCTATGGATGAAAGTGAGCATGGTGAATGTTGTATTCAATCCCGATGCAATTTCAGTGTTTCAACAACACTCTGATAGTCCACAGGTTACAGAATGCCTCCAGATGTGCATCGGAATCATCTACTGGTCTTCCAGGGAACGATCAAAGCGTAGACTGTTTGAGACATTACTCCCATGGAGGAAAGTGCGCATGGTGACTGTTGTATTCAATCACGATGCAATTTCTGTGTTCCATCAACACTCAGTTAGTCCACAGGTTACAGAATGCCTCCAGATGTGCATCGGAATCATCTACTGGTCTTCCAGGGAACGATCAAAGCGTAGACTGTTTGAGACATTACTCCCATGGAGGAAAGTGCGCATGGTGACTGTTGTATTCAATCCCGATGCAATTTCTGTGTTTCAACAACACTCTGATAGTCCACAGATTAGAGAATGCCTCCAGATGTGCATCGGAATCTACTACTGGCCTTCCAGCGAACGATCAAAGCGTACACTCTTTGAGACATTACTCCCAAGGAGGAAAGTGGGCATGGTGACTGTTGTATTCAATCCCGATGCAATTTCTGTGTTTCATCAACACTTTGAAGGTCCACAGATTACAGAATGCCTCCATATGTGAATCGAAACTACTACTGGTCTTCCAGGGAACGATCAAAGCGTAGACTGTTTGAGACATTACTCCCATGGAGTAAAGGGCGGATGGTGACTGTTATATTCAATCCCTATGCAATTTTTGCGTTTCATCAATACTTTGAAGGTCCACAGATTACAGAATGCCTCCAGATGTGCATCGGAATCTACAACTGGTCTTCCAGGGAACGATCAAAGCGTAGACTGGTTGAGACATTACTCCCATGGAGGAAAGTCCGCATGGTGACTGTTGTATTCAATCCCAGAGCAATTTCTGAGTTCATCAACACTCTGATAGTCCACAGATTACAGAATGCAACCAGATGTGCATCGGATTCTACTACTGGTCTTCAGTAGAGAGATCAAAGCGTAAACTGTTTCAGACATTACTCCCATGGAGGAAAGTGCGAATTATGAATTCAATTCCGATGCTATTTCGATGTTTCATCAATACTCTGATAGTCCACAGATTACAGAATGCTTCCAGTTGTGCATATGAAACTGCTACTGGTCTTCCAGGGAGCGATCAAAGCGTAGACTGTTTGAGACATTACTCCTACGTATTAAAGTGCGGTGGTGACTGTTGTATTCAATCCTGATGCAATTTCTGTGTTTCATCAACACTCTGATAGTCCACAAATTACAGAATGCCTCCAGACGTGCATCGGAAACTACTACTGGTCCTCCAGGGAACGATCAAAGCGTAGACTGTTGAGACATTACTCCCACGGAGGAAAGTGCGCATAGTTACTGTTGTATTCAATCCCGATGCAATTTCTGTGTTTCATCAACACTCTGATAGTCCACAGATTACAGAATGCCTCCAGATGTGCATCGGAAACTATTACTGGTCTTCCAGGGAGCGATCAAAGCGTAGACTGTATGAGGCATTACTCCCATTGGGGAAAGTGCGCATGGTAACAGTTGTATTCAATCTCGATGCAACTTCTGTGTTCATCAACACTCTCATAGTCCACAGATTACAGAATGCCTCCTGATGTGCATCGGAAACTACTACTGGTATTCCAGGGAACGATCAAAGCGTGGAGGAAAGTGCGCATGTTGACTGTTGAATTCAATCACGATGCAGTTTCTGTGTATCATCAACACTCTGATAGTCCACAGACTACAGAATGCTTCCAGATGTGCATCGGAAACTACTACTGGTCTTCCAGGGAACGATCAAAGCGTAGACTGTTTGAGACATTACTCCCTAGGAGGAAAGTGCGCATGGTGACTGTTGTATTCAATCCCGATGCTATTTCTGTGTTTAATCAACACTCCGATAGTGCACAGATTACAGAATGATACCAGATGTGCATCGAAAAGAACTACTGGTCTTCCAGGGAACGATCAAAGCGTAGACTGTTTGAGACATTACTCCCGTGGAGGAAAGTGCGCATGGTGACTGTTGTATTCAATCCCGACGCAATTTCTGTGTTTCATCAACACTCTGATAGTCCACAGATTACAGAATGCCTCCAGATGTGCATCGGAAACTACTACTGGTCTTCCAGGGAACGATAAAGTCGTAGACTGTTTGAGACATTACTCTCTGGAGGAAAGTGCCATGGTGACTGTTGTATTCAATCCCGATGCAATTTCTGTGTTCCATCAACACTCAGTTACTCCACAGGTTACAGAATGCCTCCAGATGTGCATCGGAAACTGCTACAGGTCCTCCAGGGAACGATCAAAGTGTAGACTGTTTCACACATTACTCCCAAGGACGAAAGTGCGCATGGTGACTGTTGTATTCAATCCCGATGCAATTTCTGTGTTTCAACAACATTTGAAGGTCCACAGATTACAGAATGCCTCCATATGTGAATCGATACTACTACTGGTCTTCCAGGGAACGATCAAAGCGTAGACTGTTTAAGACATTACTCCCGTGGAGTAAAGTGCGGATGGTGACTGTTATATTCAATCCCGATGCAATTTCTGCGTTTCAACAACACTCTGATAGTCCACAGATTACAGAATGCCACCAGATGTGCATCGGAAACTACTACTGGTCTTCCAAGGAACGATCAAAGCTTAGACTGTTGGAGACATTACTCCCATGGAGGAAAGTGGTCATGGTGATGTTGTATTCAATCCCGAAGCAATTTCTGTGTTTCATTAGCACTCGGATGGTCCACAGATTACAGAATGCCTCCAGAGGTGCATCGGAAACCACTACTGGTCTTGAGGGAGCGATCAATGCGATGAGAGTTTGAGACATTACTCCAATGTAGAAATGTACGCATGGTGCCTGTTGTATTCAATCCCGATGCAATTTCTGTGTTTCATTAGCACTCGGATAGTCCTCAGACTACAGAATGCCTCCAGATGTGCATCGGAATCTACAACTGGTCTTCCAGAGAACGATCAAAGCGTAGACTGTTTGAGACATTACTCCCATGGAGGAAAGTGCGCATGGTGTCTGTTGTATTCAATCCCGATGCAATTAAAGTGTTTCAATGACACTCTGATAGTCCACAGATTACAGAATGCCTCCAGATGTGCATCGGAAACTACTACTGGTCTTCCAGGGATCGATCAAAGCGTAGACTGTTTGAGACATTACTCCTACGTAGGAAAGTGCGGTGGTGACTGTTGTATTCAATCCCGATGCAATTTCTGTGTTTCATCAACACTCTGATAGTCCACAAATTACAGAATGCCTCCAGACGTGCATCGGAAACTACTACTGGTCTTCCAGGGAACGATCAAAGCGTAGACTTTTGGAGACATTACTCCTATTGATGAAAGTGAGCATGGTGACTGTTGTATTCAATCCCGTTGCAATTTCAGTGTATCAACAACACTCTGATAGTCCACAGATTACAGAATGCATCCAGATGTGCATCGGAAACTACTAGTGGTCTTCCAGGGAACGATCAAACCGTAGACTGTTTGAAACTTTACTCCCATGGAGAAAAGTCCGAATTGTGACTGTTTTATATAATCCCGAGGCAATTTCTGTGTTTCAACAACACTCTGATAGTCAACAGACTACAGAATGCCTCCAGATGTGCATCGGAAACTACTACTGGTCTTCCAGGGAACGATCAAAGCGTAGACTGTTTGAGACATTACTCCCATGGAGGAAAGTGCGCATGGTGACTGTTGTATTCAATCCCGATGCAATTTCTGTGTTTCATCAACACTTTGAAGGTCCACAGATTACAGAATGCCTCCATATGTGAATCGAAACTACTACTGGTCTTCCAGGGAACGTTCAAAGCGTAGACTGTTTGAAACTTTACTCCCATGGAGAAAAGTCCGAATTGTGGCTGTTTTATTTAATCCCGAGGCAATTTCTGTGTTTCAACAACACTCTGATAGTCAACAGACTACAGAATGCCTCCAGACGTGCATCGGAATCTACTACTGGCCTTCCAGCGAACGATCAAAGCGTAGACTCTTCGAGGCATTTCTCTTAAGGAGGAAAGTGCGCATGGTGACTGTTGTATTCAATCCCGATGCAATTTCTGTGTTTCATCAACACTTTGAAGGTCCACAGATTACAGTATGCCTCCAGATGTGCATCGGAATCATCTACTGGTCTTCTAGGGAACGATCAAAGCGTAGACTGTTTGAGACATTACTCCCATGGAGGAAAGTGCGCATGGTGACTGTTGTATTCAATCCCGATGCAATTTCTGTGTTTCAACAACACTCTGATAGTCCACAGATTACAGAATGCCTCCATATGTGAATCGAAACTACTACTGGTCTTCCAGGGAACGATCAAAGCGTAGACTGTTTAAGATATTACTCCCATGGAGTAAAGTGCGGATGGTGACTGTTATATTCAATCCCGATGCAATTTCTGTGTTTCAACAACACTCTGATAGTCCACAGATTACAGAATGCCTCCAGATGTGCATCGGAAACTACTACTGTTCTTCCAGGGAACGATCAAAGCGTAGACTGTTTGAGACATTACTCCCATGGAGGAATATGCGAATGGTGACTGTTGTATTCAATCCCGATGCAATTTCTGTGTTTCAGCAACACTCTGATAGTCCACAGCTTACAGAATGCCACCAGATGTGCATCGGAAACTACTACTGGTCTTACAGGGAACAATCAAAGGGTAGACTGTTGAGACATTACTCCAGTGGAGGAAAGTGCGCATGGTGACTGTTGTATTCAATCCCGATGCAATTTCTGTGTTTCATCAACACCCTGATAGTGCACAGATTACAGAATGATACCAGATGTGCATCGGAAAGAACTACTGGTCTTCCAGGGAACGATCAAAGCGTAGTCTGTTTGAGACATTACTCCTGTGGAGGAAAGTGCGCATGGTGACTGTTGTATTCAATCCCGATGCAATTTCTGTGTTTCATCAACACTCTGATAGTCCACAGATTACAGAATGCCTCCAGATGTGCATCGGAAACTACTACTGGTCTTCCAGGGAATGATAAAGGCGTAGACTGTTTGAGACATTACACTCATGGAGGAAAGTGCCATGGTGACTGTTGTATTCAATCGCGATGCAATTTCTGTGTTTCATCAACACTCTGATAGTCCACATATTACAGATTGAATCCAGATGTGCATCGGAAACTACTACTGGACTTCGAGGGAACGATCAAATCATAGACTGTTTCAAACATTACTCCCGTCGGGGAAGTGGGCATGGTGACTGTTGTATTCAGGCCCGATGCAATTCCTGTGTTTCATCAACACTATGATAGACCACAGACTACAGATTGAATCCAGATGTGCATCGGAAACTACTACTGGTCTTCCAGGGAACGATCAAAGCGTAGACTGTTTGAGGCATTACTCCCATGGAGGAAAATGCGCATCGTTACTGTTGTTTTCAATCACGATGCAATTTCTGTGTTTCATCAACCCTTTGAAGGTCCACTGATTACAGAATGCCTCCAGATATGCATCGGAAACTACTACTGGTCTTCGAGGAAACGATCAAAGTATAGACTGTTTGAGACATTACTCGCATGGAAGAAAGTGCGCATGGTGACTGTTGTATTCAATCCCGATGCAATTTCTGTGTTTCATCAACACTCAGTTAGTCCACAGATTACAGAATGCCTCCAGATGTGCATTCGAAACTACTACTGGTCTTCCTGGGAACGATCAAAGCGTAGACTGTTTGAGACATTTCTCGCATGGAGGAAAGTGCGCATGGTGACTGTTGTATTCAATCCCGATGCAATTTCTGTCTCTTATCAACACCCGGATAGACCACAGATTACAGTATACCTCCAGATGTGCATCGCAAACTACTACTGGTCTTCCAAGGAACGATCAAAGCTTAGACCGTTTGAGACATTACTCCCATGGGGGAAAGTGGTCATGGTGATGTTGTATTCAATCCCGATGCAATTTCTGTGTTTCATTAGCACTCGGATAGTCCACAGTTTACAGAATGCCTCCAGATGTGCATCGGATTCTACTACTGGTCTTCCAGGGAGAGATCAAAGCGTAAACTGTTTCAGACATTACACCCATGGAGGAAAGTGCGCATTATGACTGTTGAATTCAATTACGATGCAATTTCGGTGTTTCATCAATACTCTGATAGTCCACAGATTACAGAATGCTTCCAGTTGTGCATATGAAACTGCTACTGGTCTTCCAGGGAGCGATCAAAGCGTAGACTGTTTGAAACTTTGCTCCCATGGAGAAAAGTCCGAATGGTGACTGTTGTATTCAATCCCGAGGCAATTTCTGTGTTTCAACAACACTCTGATAGTAAACAGATAACAGAATGCCTCCAGATGTGCATCGGAAACTACTACTGCTCTTCCAGGGAACAATCAAAGCGTAGTCTGTTGAGACATTACTCCCACGGAGGAAAATGCGCATGGTGACTGTTGTATTCAATCCCGATGCAATTTCTGTGTTTCATCAACACTCTGATAGTCCACAGATTACAGAATGCCTCCAGATGTGCATCGGAAACTACTACTGGTCTTCCAGGGAGCGATCAAAGCGTAGACCGTTTGAGGCATTACTCCCATTGGGGAAAGTGCGCATGGTAACTGTTGTATTCAATCCCGATGCAACTTCTGTGTTCATCAACACTCTGATAGTCCACAGATCACAGAATGCCTCCTGATGTGCATCGGAAACTACTACTGGTATTCCAGGGAACGATCAAAGCGTAACGTGTTTGAAACATTACTCCCATGGAAGAAAGTGCACATGGTGACTGTTGTATTCAATCCCGATGCAATTTCTGTGTTTCAACAACACTCTGATAGTCCACAGATTACAGAATGCCTCCAGATGTGCATCGGAATCTACTACAGGTCTTCCAGGGAACGATCAAAGCGTAGACTCTTCGAGACATTACTCCCAAGGAGGAAAGTGGGCATGGTGACTGTTGTATTCAATCCCGATGCAATTTCTGTGTTTCATCAACACTTTAAAGGTCCACAGATTACAGTATGCCTCCAGACGTGCATCGGAATCATGTACTGGTCTTCCAGGGAACGATCAAAGCGTAGACTCTTTGAGACATTACTCCCAAGGAGGAAAGTGCGCATGGTGACTGTTGTATTCAATCCCGATGCAATTTCTGTGTTTCATCAACACTTTGAAGGTCCACAGATTACAGAATGCCTCCATATGTGAATCGAAACTACTACTGGTCTTCCAGGGAACGATCAAAGCGTAGACTGTTTGAAACTTTACTCCCATGGAGAAAAGTCCGAATTGTGACTGTTTTATATAATCCCGAGGCAATTTCTGTGTTTCAACAACACTCTGATAGTCAACAGACTACAGAATGCCTCCAGATGTGCATCGGAAACTACTACTGGTCTTCCAGGGAACGATCAAAGCGTAGACTGTTTGAGACATTACTCCCATGGAGGAAAGTGCGCATGGTGACTGTTGTATTCAATCCCGATGCAATTTCTGTGTTTCATCAACACTTTGAAGGTCCACAGATTACAGAATGCCTCCATATGTGAATCGAAACTACTACTGGTCTTCCAGGGAACGTTCAAAGCGTAGACTGTTTGAAACTTTACTCCCATGGAGAAAAGTCCGAATTGTGGCTGTTTTATTTAATCCCGAGGCAATTTCTGTGTTTCAACAACACTCTGATAGTCAACAGACTACAGAATGCCTCCAGACGTGCATCGGAATCTACTACTGGCCTTCCAGCGAACGATCAAAGCGTAGACTCTTCGAGGCATTTCTCTTAAGGAGGAAAGTGCGCATGGTGACTGTTGTATTCAATCCCGATGCAATTTCTGTGTTTCATCAACACTTTGAAGGTCCACAGATTACAGTATGCCTCCAGATGTGCATCGGAATCATCTACTGGTCTTCTAGGGAACGATCAAAGCGTAGACTGTTTGAGACATTACTCCCATGGAGGAAAGTGCGCATGGTGACTGTTGTATTCAATCCCGATGCAATTTCTGTGTTTCAACAACACTCTGATAGTCCACAGATTACAGAATGCCTCCATATGTGAATCGAAACTACTACTGGTCTTCCAGGGAACGATCAAAGCGTAGACTGTTTAAGATATTACTCCCATGGAGTAAAGTGCGGATGGTGACTGTTATATTCAATCCCGATGCAATTTCTGTGTTTCAACAACACTCTGATAGTCCACAGATTACAGAATGCCTCCAGATGTGCATCGGAAACTACTACTGTTCTTCCAGGGAACGATCAAAGCGTAGACTGTTTGAGACATTACTCCCATGGAGGAATATGCGAATGGTGACTGTTGTATTCAATCCCGATGCAATTTCTGTGTTTCAGCAACACTCTGATAGTCCACAGCTTACAGAATGCCACCAGATGTGCATCGGAAACTACTACTGGTCTTACAGGGAACAATCAAAGGGTAGACTGTTGAGACATTACTCCAGTGGAGGAAAGTGCGCATGGTGACTGTTGTATTCAATCCCGATGCAATTTCTGTGTTTCATCAACACCCTGATAGTGCACAGATTACAGAATGATACCAGATGTGCATCGGAAAGAACTACTGGTCTTCCAGGGAACGATCAAAGCGTAGTCTGTTTGAGACATTACTCCTGTGGAGGAAAGTGCGCATGGTGACTGTTGTATTCAATCCCGATGCAATTTCTGTGTTTCATCAACACTCTGATAGTCCACAGATTACAGAATGCCTCCAGATGTGCATCGGAAACTACTACTGGTCTTCCAGGGAATGATAAAGGCGTAGACTGTTTGAGACATTACACTCATGGAGGAAAGTGCCATGGTGACTGTTGTATTCAATCGCGATGCAATTTCTGTGTTTCATCAACACTCTGATAGTCCACATATTACAGATTGAATCCAGATGTGCATCGGAAACTACTACTGGACTTCGAGGGAACGATCAAATCATAGACTGTTTCAAACATTACTCCCGTCGGGGAAGTGGGCATGGTGACTGTTGTATTCAGGCCCGATGCAATTCCTGTGTTTCATCAACACTATGATAGACCACAGACTACAGATTGAATCCAGATGTGCATCGGAAACTACTACTGGTCTTCCAGGGAACGATCAAAGCGTAGACTGTTTGAGGCATTACTCCCATGGAGGAAAATGCGCATCGTTACTGTTGTTTTCAATCACGATGCAATTTCTGTGTTTCATCAACCCTTTGAAGGTCCACTGATTACAGAATGCCTCCAGATATGCATCGGAAACTACTACTGGTCTTCGAGGAAACGATCAAAGTATAGACTGTTTGAGACATTACTCGCATGGAAGAAAGTGCGCATGGTGACTGTTGTATTCAATCCCGATGCAATTTCTGTGTTTCATCAACACTCAGTTAGTCCACAGATTACAGAATGCCTCCAGATGTGCATTCGAAACTACTACTGGTCTTCCTGGGAACGATCAAAGCGTAGACTGTTTGAGACATTTCTCGCATGGAGGAAAGTGCGCATGGTGACTGTTGTATTCAATCCCGATGCAATTTCTGTCTCTTATCAACACCCGGATAGACCACAGATTACAGTATACCTCCAGATGTGCATCGCAAACTACTACTGGTCTTCCAAGGAACGATCAAAGCTTAGACCGTTTGAGACATTACTCCCATGGGGGAAAGTGGTCATGGTGATGTTGTATTCAATCCCGATGCAATTTCTGTGTTTCATTAGCACTCGGATAGTCCACAGTTTACAGAATGCCTCCAGATGTGCATCGGATTCTACTACTGGTCTTCCAGGGAGAGATCAAAGCGTAAACTGTTTCAGACATTACACCCATGGAGGAAAGTGCGCATTATGACTGTTGAATTCAATTACGATGCAATTTCGGTGTTTCATCAATACTCTGATAGTCCACAGATTACAGAATGCTTCCAGTTGTGCATATGAAACTGCTACTGGTCTTCCAGGGAGCGATCAAAGCGTAGACTGTTTGAAACTTTGCTCCCATGGAGAAAAGTCCGAATGGTGACTGTTGTATTCAATCCCGAGGCAATTTCTGTGTTTCAACAACACTCTGATAGTAAACAGATAACAGAATGCCTCCAGATGTGCATCGGAAACTACTACTGCTCTTCCAGGGAACAATCAAAGCGTAGTCTGTTGAGACATTACTCCCACGGAGGAAAATGCGCATGGTGACTGTTGTATTCAATCCCGATGCAATTTCTGTGTTTCATCAACACTCTGATAGTCCACAGATTACAGAATGCCTCCAGATGTGCATCGGAAACTACTACTGGTCTTCCAGGGAGCGATCAAAGCGTAGACCGTTTGAGGCATTACTCCCATTGGGGAAAGTGCGCATGGTAACTGTTGTATTCAATCCCGATGCAACTTCTGTGTTCATCAACACTCTGATAGTCCACAGATCACAGAATGCCTCCTGATGTGCATCGGAAACTACTACTGGTATTCCAGGGAACGATCAAAGCGTAACGTGTTTGAAACATTACTCCCATGGAAGAAAGTGCACATGGTGACTGTTGTATTCAATCCCGATGCAATTTCTGTGTTTCAACAACACTCTGATAGTCCACAGATTACAGAATGCCTCCAGATGTGCATCGGAATCTACTACAGGTCTTCCAGGGAACGATCAAAGCGTAGACTCTTCGAGACATTACTCCCAAGGAGGAAAGTGGGCATAATGACTGTTGTATTCAATCCCGATGCAATTTCTGTGTTTCATCAACACTTTAAAGGTCCACAGATTACAGTATGCCTCCAGACGTGCATCGGAATCATGTACTGGTCTTCCAGGGAACGATCAAAGCGTAGACTCTTTGAGACATTACTCCCAAGGAGGAAAGTGCGCATGGTGACTGTTGTATTCAATCCCGATGCAATTTCTGTGTTTCATCAACACTTTGAAGGTCCACAGATTACAGAATGCCTCCATATGTGAATCGAAACTACTACTGGTCTTCCAGGGAACGATCAAAGCGTAGACTGTTTAAGACATTACTCCCATGGAGTAAAGTGCGGATGGTGACTGTTACATTCAATCCCGATGCAATTTCTGTGTTTCAACAACACTCTTATAGTCCACAGATTACAGAATGCCTCCAGATGTGCATCGGAATCTACCACTGGTCTTCCAGGGAACGATCAAAGCGTAGACTTTTTGAGACATTACTCCCATGAAGGAAAATGCAAATGGTGACTCTTTTATTCAATCCCGATGCAATTTCTGTGTTTCATCAACACTCTGATAGTCCACAGCTTACAGAATGCCACCAGATGTGCATCGGAAACTATTACTGGTCTTACAGGGAACGATCAAAGCGTAGACTGTTGAGACATTACTCCAGTGGAGGAAAGTGCGCATGGTGACTGTTGTATTCAATCCCGATGCAATTTCTGTGTTTCATCAACACTCTAATAGTGCACAGATTACAGAATGGTAAAAGATGTGCAACGGAAAGAACTACTGGTCTTCCAGGGAACGATCAAAGCGTAGAATGTTTGAGACATTACTCCCGTGGAGGAAAGTGCGCATGGTGACTGTTGTATTCAATCCCGATGCAATTTCTGTGTTTCATCAACACCCTGATAGTCCACAGATTACAGAATGCCTCCAGATGTGCATCGGAAACTACTACTGGTCTTCCAGGGAATGATAAAGGCGTAAACTGTTTGAGACATTACTCTCATGGAGGAAAGTGCCATGGTGATTGTTGTATTCAATCACGATGCAATTTCTGTGTTTCATCAACACTCTGATAGTCCACAGATTACAGATTGAATCCAGATGTGCATCGGAAACTACTACTGGTCTTCCTGGGAACGATCAAAGCGTAGACTGTTTGAGGCATTACTCCCATGGAGGAAAATGCGCATGGTGACTGTTGTATTCAATCACGATGCAATTTCTGTTTTTCATCGACCCTTTGAAGGTCCACAGATTACAGAATGCCTCCAGATGTGCATCGGAAACTACTACTGGTCTTCGAGGAAACGATCAAAGGATAGACTGTTTGAGACATTACTCGCATGGAAGAAAGTGCGCATGGTGACTGTTGTATTCAATCCCGATGCAATTTCTGCGTTTCATCAACACTCAGATAGTCCACATATTACAGAATGCCTCCAGATGTGCATCGGAAACTACTACTTGTCTTCCAGGGAACGATAAAGGAGTAGACTGTTTGAGACATTACTCCCATGGAGGAAAGTGCCCATGGTGACTGTTGTATTCAATTACGACGCAATTTCTGTGTGTCATCAACACTTTGAAGAACCACAGTTTACCGAATGCCTCCAGATGTGAATCGAAACTACTACTGGTCTTCCTGGGAACGATCGAAGCGTAGACTGTTTGAGACATTACTCCCATGGAGGAAAGTCCGCATGGTGACTGTTGTATTCAATCCCGATGCAATTTCTGTGTCATCAACACTCTGTTAGTAAACAGATTACAGAATGCCTCCAGATGTGCATCGGAAACTACTGCTGGTATTCCAGGGAACGATCAAAGCGTAGACTGTTTGAGACATTACTCCCATGGCGGAAAGTGGTCATTGTGACTGTTGTATTCAATTACGCTGCAATTTCTTTGTTTCATTAGCACTCGGATAGTCCACAGATTAAAGAATTCCTCCAGATGTGCATCGGAAACTACTACTGGTCTTAAAGGGAACGATCAAAGCGATGACAGTTTGAGACATTACTCCAATGGAGAAATGTATGCATGGTGCCTGTTGTATTCAATCCCGATGCAATTTCTGTGTTTCATCAACACTTTGAAGGTCCACAGATTACAGAATTCCTCCGTATGTGAATCGAAACTACTACTGGTCTTCCAGGGAACGATCAAAGCGTAGACTGTTTAAGACATTACTCCCACGGAGTAAAGTGCGGATGGTGACTGTTATATTCAATCCCGATGCAATTTCTGTGTTTCAACAACACTCTGATAGTCCACAGATTACAGAATGCCTCCAGATGTGCATCGGAAACTACTACTGGTCTTCCAGGGAACGATAAAGGCGTAAACTGTTTGAGACATTACTCTCATGGAGGAAAGTGCCATGGTGATTGTTGTATTCAATCACGATGCAATTTCTGTGTTTCATCAACACTCTGATAGTCCACAGATTACAGATTGAATCCAGATGTGCATCGGAAACTACTACTGGTCTTACAGGGAACGATCAAAGCGTAGACTGTTGAGACATTACTCCAGTGGAGGAAAGTGCGCATGGTGACTGAGTTATTCAATCCCGATGCAATATCTGTGTTTCATCAACACTCTAATAGTGCACAGATTACAGAATGATACCAGATGTGCATCGGAAAGAACTACTGGTCTTCCAGGGAACGATCAAAACGTAGACTGCTTGAGACATTACTCCCGTGGAGGAAAGTGAGCATGGTGACTGTTGTATTCAATCCCGATGCAATTTCTGTGTTTCAGCAACACTCTGATAGTCCACAGATTACAGAATGCCTCGAGATGTGCATCGGAAACTACTACTGGTCTTCCAGGGAACGATCAAAGCGTGGGCTGTTTCAGACATTACTCCCATGGAGGAAAGTGCGGATGGTGACTGTTGTATTCAATCACGATGCAATTTCTGTGTTTCATATACACTCTGATAGTACACAGATTACAGGATGCCACCAGATGTGCATCGGAAACTACTTCTGGTCTTATTGGGAACGATCAAAGCGTAGACTGTTTTAGTCATTACTCCCATGGAGGAAAGTGCGCTTGGCGACTGTTGTATTAAATCGCGATGCTATTTCTGTGTTTCATCAACACTCTGATAGTCCACAGATTACAGAATGCCACCAGATGTGCATCCAAAACTACTATTGGTCTTCCAGAGAACGATCAAAGCGTAGTCTGTTTGATACATTACTCCCAAGGAGGAATGTGCTCATGTTGACTGTTGTATTCAATCCCGATGCTACTTCTGTGTTTCATCAACACTCTGATAGTCCACAGATTACAGAATCCCTTCAGATGTGCATCGGAAACTACTACTTTTCTTCCAGGGAACGATCAAGGCGTAGACTGTTTGAGACATTACTCCCATGGAGGAAAGTTCGCATGGTGACTGTTGTATTCAATGCCGATGCAATTTCTGTGTTTCATCAACACCCGGATGGACCAGAAATTACAGAATGCCTCCAGATGTGCACTGGAAACTACTATTGAACGATCAAAGCGTAGTCTGTTTGAGACATTACTCCCAAGGAGGAAAGTGCTCATGATGACTGTTGTATTCAATCCCGATGCTACTTCTGTGTTTCATCAACACTCTGATAGTCCACTGATTACAGAATGCCACCAGATGTGCATCGGAAACTACTACTTTTCTTCCAGGGAACGATCAAGTCGTAGACTGTTTGAGACATTACTCCCATGGAGGAAAGTTCGCATGGAGACTGTTGTATTCAATGCCGATGCAATTTCTCTGTTTCATCAACACCCGGATAGACCAGAAATTACAGAGTGCCTCCAGATGTGCATTGGAAACTACTATTGGTCTTCAGGGAACGATCAAATCGATGACAGTTTGAGACGTAACTCCCATGGAGGAAAGTGCGCATGGTGACTGTTGTATTCAATCCCAATGCAATTTCTTTGTTTCATCAACACTTTGAAGGTCCACAGATTACTGAATGTCTCGCGATGTGCATCGGAAACTACTACTGGTTTTCCAGGGAACGATAAAAGCGTAGACTGTTTGAGATATTATTCCCATGTAGGAAAGTGCGCATGGTAACTGATGTATTCAATCGCGATGCAATTTCTGTGTTTCAACACTACTCTGATAGTCCACAGCTTACAGAATGCCTCCGGATGTGAATCGAAACTACTACTGGTCTTCCAGGGAAGGATCGAAGCGTAGACTGTTTAAGACCATGGAGTAAAGTGCGGATGGTGACTGTTATATTGTATCCCAATGCAATTTCTGTGTTTCAACAACACTCTGATATTCCACAGATTACAGAATGCCACCAGATGTGCATCGGAAGCTACTACTGGTCTTCCAGGGAACGATCAAAGCGTAGACTGTTTGAGACGTTACTCCCATGGAGGAAAGTCCGCATGATGACTGTTGTATTCAATCCCGATGCAATTTCTGTGTTTCAACAACACTCTGATAGTGAACAGATTACAGAATGCCTCCAGATGTGGATCGGAAACTACTGCTGGTCTTCCAAGGAACGATCAAAGCTTAGACCGTTTGAGACATTACTCCCATGGAGGAAAGTGTTCATGGTGATGTTGTATTCAATCCCGATGCAATTTCTGTGTTTCATAAGCACTCGGCTAGTCCACAGATTACAGAATGCCTCCAGATGTGCATCGGAAACCACTACTGGTCTTGAGGGAGCGATCAATGCAATGACAGTTTGAGACATTACTCCAAAGTAGAAATGTACGCATGGTGCCTGTTGTATTGAATCCCGATGCAATTTCTGCGTTTCATCAATACTTTGAAGATCCACAGATTACAGAATGCCTCCAGATGTGCATCGGAATCAACAACTGGTCTTCCAGGGAACGATCAAAGCGTAGACTGTTTGAGACATTACTCCCATGGAGGAAAGTGCTCATGGTGTCTGTTGTATTCAATCCCGATGCGATTAAAGTGTTTCAAGGACACTCTGATAGTCCACAGATTACAGAATGTCTCCAGATGTGCATCGGAAACTACTACTGGTCTTCCAGGGAACGATCAAAGCGTAGACTGTTTGAGACATTACTCCCATGGAGGAAAGTGCTCATGGTGACTGTTGTATTCAATCCCGAAGCAATTTCTGAGTTCATCAACACTCTGATAGTCCACAGATTACAGAATGCAACCATATGTGCATCGTATTCTACTACTGGTCTTCCAGGGAGAGATCAAAGCGTAAACTGTTTCAGACATTACTCCCATGGAGGACAGTGCGCATGGTGACTGTTGTATTCAATCCCGATGCAATTTCTGTGTTTCATCAACACTTTGAAGGTCCACAGATTACAGAATGCCTCCATATGTGAATCGAAACTACTACTGGTCTTCCAGGGAACGATCAAAGCGTAGACTGTTTAAGACATTACTCCCATGGAGTAAAGTGCAGATGGTGCCTGTTGTATTGAATCCCGATGCAATTTCTGCGTTTCATCAATACTTTGAAGATCCACAGATTACAGAATGCCTCCAGATGTGCATCGGAATCAACAACTGGTCTTCCACGGAACGATCAAAGCGTAGAATGTTTGAGACGTTACTCCCATGGTGGAAAGTCCGCATGATGACTGTTGCATTCAATCCCGATGCAATTTCTGTGTTACAACAACACTCTGATAGTGAACAGATTACAGAATGCCTCCAGATGTGCATCGGAAACTACTACTGGTCTTCCAAGGAACGATCAAAGCTTAGACTGTTTGAGACATTACTCCCATGGAGGAAAGTGGTCATGGTGATGTTGTATTCAATCCCGATGCTATATCTGTGTTTCATTAGCACTCGGATAGTCCGCAGATTACAGAATGCCTCCAGATTGCACCGGAAACCACTACTGGTCTTGAGGGAGCGATCAATGCGGTGACAGTTTGAGACATTACTCCAATGTAGAAATGTACGCATGGTGCCTGTTGTATTCAATCCCGATGCAATTTCTGCGTTTCATCAATACTTTGAAGGTCCACAGATTACAGAAGGCCTCCAGATGTGCATCGGAATCTACAACTGGTCTTCCAGGGAACGATCAAAGCGTAGACTGTTTGAGACATTACTCCCATGGAGGAAAGTGCGCATGGAGTCTGTTGTATTCAATCCCGATGCAATTAAAGTGTTTCAACGACACTCTGATAGTCCACAGATTACAGAATGCCTCCAGATGTGCATCGGAAACTACTACTGGTCTTCCAGGGAGCGATCAAAGCGTAGACTGTTTGAGGCATTACTCCCATTGGGGAAAGAGCGCATGGTAACTGTTGTATTCAATCCCGATGCAACTTCTGTGTTCATCAACACTCTCATAGTCCACAGATTACAGAATGCCTCCTGATGTGCATCGGAAACTGCTACTGGTATTCCAGGGAACGATCAAAGCGTAAACTGTTTGAGACATTACTCCCATGGAGGAATGTCCGCATGATATCTGTTGTATTCAATCCCGATGCAATTTCTGTGTTTCAACAACAGTCTGATAGTGAACAGATTACAGAATGCCTCCAGATGTGCATCGGAAACTACTAATGGTCTTCCAAGGAACGATCAAAGCTTAGACTGTTTGAGACATTACTCCCATTTAGGATAGTGGTCATGGTGATGTTGTATTCAATCCCGATGCAATTTCTGTGTTTCATTAGCACTCGGATAGTCCACAGATTACAGAATGCCTCCATATGTGCATCATAAACCACTACAGGTCTTGAGGGAGCGATCAATGCGATGACAGTTTGAGACATTACTCCAATGTAGATATGTACGCATGGTGCCTGATGTACTGAATCCCGATGCAATTTCTGCGTTTCATCAATACTTTGAAGGTCCACAGATCTCAGAATGCCTCCTGATGTGCATCGGAAACTACTACTGGTCTTCCAGGGAACGATCAAAGCGTAAACTGTTTGAGACATTACTCCCATGGAAGAAAGTGCACATGGTGACTGTTGTATTCAATCCCGATGCAATGAAAGTGTTTCAACAACACTCTGATAGTCCACAGATTACAGAATGCCTCCAGATGTGCATCGGAATCTACTACTGGCCTTCCAGCGAACGATCAAAGCGTAGACTCTTCGAGACATTACTCCCAAGGAGGAAAGTGCGCATGGTGACTGTTGTATTCAATCCCGATGCAATTTCTGTGTTACATCAACACTTTGAATGTCCACAGATTACAGAATGCCTCCATATGTGAATCGAAACTGCTACAGGTCTTCCAGCGAACGATCAAAACGTAGACGGTTTGAGACATTACTCCCATGGAGTAAAGTGCGGATGGTGACTGTTATATTCAATCCCGATGCAATTTCTGTGTTTCAACAACACTCTGATAGTCCACAGATTACAGAATGCCACCAGATGTGCATCGGAATCTACTACTGGTCTTCCAGGCAACGATCAAAGCGTAGACTGTTTGAGACGTTACTCCCATGGAGGAGAGTCCGCATGATGACTGTTGTATTCAATCCCGATGCAATTTCTGTGTTTCATCAACACTCTGATAGTCCACAGATTACAGAATGCCTCCAGACGTGCATCGGAAACTACTACTGGTCTTCCAGGGAACGATCAAAGCGTAGACTGTTTGAGACGTTACTCCCATGGAGGAAAGTCCGCATGATGACTGTTGTATTCAATCCCGATGCAATTTCTGTGTTTCAACAACACTCTGATAGTGAACAGATTACAGAATGCCTCCAGATGTGGATCGGAAACTACTGCTGGTCTTCCAAGGAACGATCAAAGCTTAGACCGTTTGAGACATTACTCCCATGGAGGAAAGTGTTCATGGTGATGTTTGAGACATAACTCCCATGGAGGAAAGTGGTCATGGTGACTGTTGTATTCAATCCCGATGCAATTTCTGTGTTTCATTAGCACTCAGATAATCGACAGATTACAGAATGCCTCCAGATGTGCATCGGAAACTACTACTGGTCTTGAGGGAACGATCAAAGCGATGACACTTTGAGACATTACTCAAATGGAGAAATGTACGCATTGTGCCTGTTGTATTTAATCCCGATGCAATTTCTGTGTTTCATCAACACTTTGAAGAACCACAGTTTACCGAATGCCTCCAGATATGAATCGAAATTACTACAGGTCTTCCAGGGATCGATCAAAGCGTAGACTGTTTGAGACATTACTCCCATGGAGGAAAGTGCGCATGGTGACTGTTGTATTCAATCCCGATGCAATTTCTGTCTTTTATCAACAACCGGATAGACCACAGATTACAGTATACCTCCAGATGTGCATCGAAAACTACTACTGGTCTTCCAGGGAACGATCAAAGCGTAGACTGTTTGAGACATTACTCGCTTGGCGAAAAGTGCGCATGGTGACTGTTGTATTCAATCCCGATGCAATTTCTGTGTTTCATCAACACTCTGATAGTCCACAGATTACAGAATTCCTCCACATGTCGCATCGGAAACTACTACTGGTCTTCCAGGGAACGATCAAAGCGTAGACTGTTGAGACATTACTCCCATGGAGGAAAGTGCGCATGGTGACTGTTGTATTCAATCCCGATGCAATTTCTGTGTTTCATCAACACTCTGATAGTCCACAGATTACAGAATGCCTCCAGATGTGCATCGAAAACTACTACTGGTCTTGAGGGAACGATCAAAGCGATGACTGTTTGAGACATTACGCCCATGGAGGAAAGTGCGCATGGTAACTGTTGTATTCAATCCCGATGCAATTTCAGTGTTTCAAAAACATTCTGATAGTCCACAGATTACAGAATGCCTCCAGATGTGCATCGGAAACTACTACTGGTCTTCCAGGGAACGATCAAAGCGTGAACTGTTTGAGACATTACGCCCATTGAGGAAAGTGCGCATGGTGACTGTTGTATTCAATCCCGATGCAATTTCAGTGTTTCAAAAACACTCTGATAGTCCACAGATAACATAATGCCTCCAGATGTGCATCGGAAACTACTACTGGTCTTCCAGGGAACGATAAAGGAATAGACTGTTTGAGACATTACTCCCATGGAGGAAACTGCCCATGGTGACTGTTGTATTCAATTACGACGCAATTTCTGTGTGTCATCAACACTTTGAAGAAGCACAGTTTACCGAATGCCTCCAGATGTGAATCGAAACTACTACTGGTCTTCCAGGGAACGATCAAAGCGTAGACTGTTTGAGACATTACTCCCATGGAGGAAAGTGCGCATGGTGACTGTTTTATTCAATCCCGATGCAATTTCAGTGTTTCAAAAACATTCTGATAGTCCACAGATTACAGAATGCCTCCAGATGTGCATCGGAATCTACTACTGGTCTTTCAGGGAACGATCAAATTGTAGACTGTTTGAGACATTACTCCCATGGAGGAAGGTGCACATGGTGACTGTTGTATTGAACCCCAATGCAATTTCTGTGTTTCATCAACACTTTGAAGGTCCAAAGATTACAGAATGCCTCCAGATGTGCATCGGAAACTACTACTGGTGTTCCAGGGAACGATCAAAGCGTGAACTGTTTGAGACATTACTCCCATGGAGGAAAGTGCGCATGGTGACTGTTGTATTCAATCCCGATGCAATATCTGTGTTTCATCAACACTCTGATAGTAGACAGATTACAGAATGCCTCCAGATGTGCATCGGAAACTACTAGTGGTCTTCGAGGGAGCGATCAAAGCGTAGACTGTTTGAGGCATTACTCAAATTGGGGAAAGTGAGCATGGTAACTGTTGTATTCAATCCTGATGCAACTTCTGTGTTCATCAACATTCTCATAGTCCACAGATTACAGAATGCCTCCAGATGTGCATCGGAAACTACTACTGGTCTTCCAGGGAACGATCAAAGCGTAAACTGTTTGCGACATTTCTCCCATGGAGGAAAGTGCGCATGGTGACTGTTGTATTCAATCACGATGCAATTTCTGTGTTTCATCAACACTCTGATAGTCCACACGTTACATAATGCTTCCAGATGTGCATCGGAAACTACTACTGGTCTTCCAGGTAACGATCAAAGCGTAGACTGTTTGAGACATTACTCCTATGTAGGAAAGTGCGCATGGTGACTGTTGTATTCAATCCCGATGCAATTTCTGTGTTTCATCAACACTTTGAAGAACCACAGTTTACCGAATGCCTCCAGATATGAATCGAAATTACTACAGGTCTTCCAGGGATCGATCAAAGCGTAGACTGTTTGAGACATTACTCCCATGGAGGAAAGTGCGCATGGTGACTGTTGTATTCAATCCCGATGCAATTTCTGTCTTTTATCAACAACCGGATAGACCACAGATTACAGTATACCTCCAGATGTGCATCGAAAACTACTACTGGTCTTCCAGGGAACGATCAAAGCGTAGACTGTTTGAGACATTACTCGCTTGGCGAAAAGTGCGTATGGAGACTGTTGTATTCAATCCCGATGCAATTTCTGTGTTTCATCAACACTCTGATAGTCCGCAGATTACAGAATTCCTCCACATGTCGCATCGGAAACTACTACTGGTCTTCCAGGGAACGATCAAAGCGTAGACTGTTGAGACATTACTCCCATGGAGGAAAGTGCGCATGGTGACTGTTGTATTCAATCCCGATGCAATTTCTGTGTTTCATCAACACTCTGATAGTTCACAGATTACAGAATGCCTCCAGATGTGCATCGAAAACTACTACTGGTCTTGAGGGAACGATCAAAGCGATGACTGTTTGAGACATTACGCCCATGGAGGAAAGTGCGCATGGTAACTGTTGTATTCAATCCCGATGCAATTTCAGTGTTTCAAAAACATTCTGATAGTCCACAGATTACAGAATGCCTCCAGATGTGCATCGGAAACTACTACTGGTCTTTCAAAGAACGATCAAAGTGTAGACTGTTTGAGACATTACTCCCATGGAGGAAGGTGCACATGGTGACTGTTGTATTGAATCCCAATGCAATTTCTGTTCTTTCATCAACACTTTGAAGGTCCAAAGATTACAGAATGCCTCCAGATCTGTATCGGAAACTACTACTGGTCTTCCAGGGAACGATCAAAGCGTGAACTGTTTGAGACATTACGCCCATTGAGGAAAGTGCGCATGGTGACTGTTGTATTCAATCCCGATGCAATTTCAGTGTTTCAAAAACACTCTGATAGTCCACAGATAACATAATGCCTCCAGATGTGCATCGGAAACTACTACTGGTCTTCCAGAGAACGATAAAGGAATAGACTGTTTGAGACATTACTCCCATGGAGGAAACTGCCCATGGTGACTGTTGTATTCAATTACGACGCAATTTCTGTGTGTCATCAACACTTTGAAGAAGCACAGTTTACCGAATGCCTCCAGATGTGAATCGAAACTACTACTGGTCTTCCAGGGAACGATCAAAGCGTAGACTGTTTGAGACATTACTCCCATGGAGGAAAGTGCGCATGGTGACTGTTTTATTCAATCCCGATGCAATTTCAGTGTTTCAAAAACATTCTGATAGTCCACAGATTACAGAATGCCTCCAGATGTGCATCGGAATCTACTACTGGTCTTTCAGGGAACGATCAAATTGTAGACTGTTTGAGACATTACTCCCATGGAGGAAGGTGCACATGGTGACTGTTGTATTGAACCCCAATGCAATTTCTGTGTTTCATCAACACTTTGAAGGTCCAAAGATTACAGAATGCCTCCAGATGTGCATCGGAAACTACTACTGGTGTTCCAGGGAACGATCAAAGCGTGAACTGTTTGAGACATTACTCCCATGGAGGAAAGTGCGCATGGTGACTGTTGTATTCAATCCCGATGCAATATCTGTGTTTCATCAACACTCTGATAGTAGACAGATTACAGAATGCCTCCAGATGTGCATCGGAAACTACTAGTGGTCTTCGAGGGAGCGATCAAAGCGTAGACTGTTTGAGGCATTACTCAAATTGGGGAAAGTGAGCATGGTAACTGTTGTATTCAATCCTGATGCAACTTCTGTGTTCATCAACATTCTCATAGTCCACAGATTACAGAATGCCTCCAGATGTGCATCGGAAACTACTACTGGTCTTCCAGGGAACGATCAAAGCGTAAACTGTTTGAGACATTTCTCCCATGGAGGAAAGTGCGCATGGTGACTGTTGTATTCAATCACGATGCAATTTCTGTGTTTCATCAACACTCTGATAGTCCACACGTTACAGAATGCTTCCAGATGTGCATCGGAAACTACTACTGGACTTCCAGGTAACGATCAAAGCGTAGACTGTTTGAGACATTACTCCTATGTAGGAAAGTGCGCATGGTGACTGTTGTATTCAATCCCGATTCAATATCTGTGTTTCATCAACACTCTGATAGTCCACAGATTACAGAATGCCTCCAGATGTGCATCGGAAACTACTACTGGTCTTCCAGGGAACGATCAAAGCGTAAACTGCTTGAGACATTACTCCCATGGAAGAAGGTGCACATGGTGACTGTTGTATTCAATCCCGATGCAATTTCTCTGTTTTATCAACACTCTGTTAGTCCACAGATTACAGAATGCTTCCAGATGTGCATCGGAAACTACTACTGGTCTTCCAGGGAACGATCAAAGCGTAGACAGTTTGAGACATTACTCCCATGGAGGAAAGTGCGAATGGTGACTGTTGTATTCAATCCCGATGCAACTTCTGTGTTTCATCAACACTCAGTTAGTCCACAGATTACAGAGTGCCTCCAGACGTGCATCGGAAACTGCTACTGGTCTTACAGGGAACGATCAAACCGTAGACTGTTTGAGACATTACTAGCCAGTTGAGGAAAGTGCGCATGGTGACTGTTGTATTCAATCCCGATGCAATTTCTGTGTTTCATCAACACCCGGATAGACCAGAAATTACAGAATGCCTCCAGATGTGCATTTTAAACTATTATTGGTCTTCAGGGAACGATCAAATCGATGACAGTTTGAGACGTTACTCCCATGGAGGAAAGTGCGCATGGTGACTGTTGTATTCAATTCCGATGCAATTTCTGTGTTTCATCAATACTTTGAAGGTCCACAGATTACAGAATGTCTCGCGATGTGCATCGGAAACTACTACCGGTTTTCCAGGGAACGATCAAAGCGTAGACTGTTTGAGATATTACTCCCATGGAGGAAAGTGCACATGGTTACTGTTGTATTCAATCCCGATGAAATTTCTGTGTTTCAATACTACTCTGATAGTCCACAGCTTATAGAATGCCTCCAGATGTGAATCGAAACTACTACTGGTCTTCCAGGGAACGATCAAAGCGTAGACTGTTTGAGACATTACTCCCATGGAGAAAAGTGCGCATGGTGACTGTTGTATTCAATTCCGGTGCAATTTCTGTCTTTTATCAACACCCGGATAGACCACAGATTACAGTATACCTCCAGATGTGCATCGGAAACTGCTACTGGTCTTCCAGGGAACGATCAAAGCGTAGACTGTTTGAGACATTACTCCCATGGAGGAAAGTGCGCATGGTGACTCTTGTATTCAATCCCGATGCAATTTCTGTGTTTCAACAACACTCTGATAGTAAACAGATTACAGAATGCCTCCAGATGTCCATCGGAAACTACTATTGGCATTCCAGGAAACGATCAAAGCGTAGAATGTTTGAGACATTACTCCCATGGGGGAAAATGGTCATGGTGACTGTTGTATTCAATCCCGCTTCAATTTCTGTGTTTCATTAGGACTCGGATAGTCCACAGATTAAAGAATGCCTCCAGATGTGCATCGGAAACTACTACTGGTCTTGAGGGAACGATCAAAGCGATGACAGTTTGAGACATTACTCCCATGGAGGAAAGTCCGCATGGTGACTGTTGTAATCAATCCCTATGCAATTTCTGCGTTTCATCAACACTTTGAAGGTCCACAGACTACAGAGTGCCTCCAGATGTGCATCGGAAACTACTACTGGTCTTCCAGGGAAACGATCAAAGCGTGGACTGTTTCAGACATTACTCCCATGGAGGAAAGTTCGGATGGTGACTGTCGTATTAAATCCCCATGCAATTTCTGCGTTTCATCAACACTTTGAAGGTCCACAGATTAGAGAATGCCTCCAGATGTTCATCGGAAACTACTACAGGTCTTCCAGGGAACGATCAAAGCGTAGACTGTTTGAGACATTACTCCTAAGTAGGAAAGTGCGCATGGTGATTGTTGTATTCAATCCCGATGTAATTTCTGTGTTTCATCAACACACTGATAGTCCACATATTACAGAATGCCTCCAGATGTGCATCGGAAACTACTACTGGTCTTCCAGGGAACGATCAAAGCGTAGACTGTTTGAGACATTATTCCCATGGACGAAAGTGCGCATTGTGACTGTTGTATTCAATACCGATGCAATTTCTTTGTTTCATCAACACTCTGATAGTCCACAGATCACAGAATGCCTCCAGATGTGCATCGGAAACTACTACTGGTCTTCCAGGGATCGATCAAAGCGTAAACTGTTTGAGACATTACTCCCATGGAGGAAAGTGCGCATGGTGACTGTTGTATTCAATCCCGATGGGATTTCTGTGTTTCATCAACACTCCGATAGTCCACAGATTACAGATTGCCTCCAGATGTGCATCGGAAGCTACTACTGGTCTTCCTGGGAATGATCAAAGCATATACTGTTTGAGGCATTACTCCCATGGTGGAAAACGCGCATGGTTACTGTTGTATTCAATCACGTTGCAATTTCTGTGTTTCATCAACACTTTGAAGGTCCACAGATTACAGAATTCCTCCAGATGTGCATCGCGAACTACTACTGGTCTTCGAGGAAACGATCAAAGCATAGACTGTTTGAGATATTACTCCCGTGGGGGAAAATGCGCATGGTGACTGTTCTATTCAATCCCGATGCAATTGCTGTGTTTCATCTACACTCTGATAGTCCACAGATTACAGATTGCCTCCAGATGTGCATCGGAAACTAATACTGGTCTTCCTGGGAACGATCAAAGCATAGGCTGTTTGAGGCATTACTCCCATGGAGGAAAATGCGCATGGTGACTGTTGTATTCAATCACGATGCAATTTCTGTGTTTCATCAACACTTTGAAGGTCCACAGATTACAGAATGCCTCCAGATGTGCATCGGAAACTACTACTGGTCTTCGAGGAAACGATCAAAGCATAGACTGTTTGAGACATTACTCCCGTGGAAGAAAGTGCGCATGGTGACTGTTGTATTCAATCCCGATGCAATTTCTGTGTTTCATCAACACTCAGCTAGACCACAGATTACAGAATGCCTCCAGATGTGCATCGGAAACTATTACTGGTCTTCCAGGGAACGATCAAAGCGTAGACTGTTTGAGACATTACTCCCATGGAGGAAAATGCGAATGATGACTGTTGTATTCTATCCCGATGCAATTTCTGTGTTTCATCAACACTCTGATAGTCCACAAATTGCAGAATGCCACCAGATGTGCATCGGAAACTACTACTGGTCTTACAGGGAACGATCAAAGCGTAGACTGTTTGACACATTACTCCAGTGGAGGAAAGTGCGCATGGTGACTGTTGTATTCAATCCCGATCCAATTTCTGTGTTTCATCAACACTCTGATAGTGCACAGATAACTGAATGATACCAGATGTGCACCGGAAATAACTACTGGTCTTCCAGGGAACGATCAAACACAGACTGTTTGAGACATTACTCCCATGGAGGAAAGTGCGCATGGTGACTGTTGTATTCAATCCCGATACAATTTCTATGTTCATCAACACTCTGATAGTCCACAGATTACAGAATGCCTCCAGATGTGCATCGGAAACTACTACTGGTCTTCCAGGGAACGATCAAAGCGTGGACTGTTTCAGATATTACTCCCATGGAGGAAAGTGCGGATGGTGACTGTCGTATTAAATCCCGATGCAATTTCTGTGTTTCATCAACACTTTGAAGGTCCACAGATTAGAGAATGCCTCCAGATGTGCATCGGAATCTTCTACTGGTCTTCCAGGGAAAGATGAAAGCGTAGACTGTTTGAGACATTACTCCCATTCAGGAAAGTGCGCATGGTGACTGTTGTATTCAATCCCGATGCAATTTCTGTGTTTCAACAACACTCTGATAGTCCACAGATTACAGAATGCCTCCAGATGTGCATCGGAAACTACTACTGGTCTTCCAGGGAAAGATCAAAGCGTAGACTGTTTGAGACATTACTCCTAAGTAGGAAAGTGCGCATAGTGATTGTTGTATTCAATCCCGATGTAATTTCTGTATTTCATCAACACTCTGATAGTCCACTGATTACAGAATGCCTCCAGATGTGCATCGGAAACTACTACTGGCCTTCCAGGGAACGATCAAAGCGTAGACTGTTTGAGACATTACTCCCATGGAGGAATGTGCGCATGGTGACTGTTGTATTCAATCCCGCTGCAATTTCTTTGATTCATCAACACTCTGATAGTCCACAGATCACAGAATGCCTCCAGATGTGCATCAGAAACTACTACTGGTCTTCCAGGGAACGATCAAAGCGTAAACTGTTTGAGACATTACTCCCATGGAGGAAAGTGCGCATGGTGACTGTTGTATTCGATAGCGATGCGACTTCTGTGTTTCATTAATACTCTGATCGTCCACAGATTACAGAATGCCTCCAGATGTGCATCGGAAACCACTAGTGGTCTTCCAGGGAACGATCAAAGCGTAGACTGTTTGAGACATTACTCCAATGGAGGAAAGTGCGCATGGTGACTGTTGTCTTCAATCCCGATGAAATTTCTTTGTTTCATCAACACTCCGATAGTCCACAGATTACAGATTGCCTCCAGATGTGCATCGGAAACTACTACTGGTCTTCCTGGGAACGATCAAAGCATAGACTGTTTGAGGCATTACTCCCATGGAGGGAAATGCGCATGGTGACTGTTGTATTCAATCACGATGCAATTTCTGTGTTTGATCAACATTTTGAAGGTCCACAGATTACAGAATGCCTCCAGATGTGCATCGGAAACTACTACTGGTCTTCGAGGAAACGATCAAATCATAGACTGTTTGAGACATTACTCCCGTGGGGGAAAATGCGCATGGTGACTGTTGTATTAAATCACGATGCAATTTCTGTGTTTCATCAACACTCTGATAGTCCACAGATTACAGATTGCCTCCAGATGTGCATCGGAAACTACTACTGGTCTTCCAGGGAACGATCAAAGCATAGACTGTTTGAGGCATTACTCCCATGGAGGAAAATGCGCATGGTTACTGTTGTATTCAATCACGATGCAATTTCTGTGTTTCATCAACACTTTGAAGGTCCACAGATTACAGAATGCCTCCAGATGTGCATCGGAAATTTCTACTGGTCTTCCTGGGAGTGATCAAAGCATATACTGTTTGAGGCATTACTCCCATGGCGGAAAACGCGCATGGTTACTGTTGTATTCAATCACGATGCAATTTCTGTGTTTCATCAACACTCTGATAGTCCACAGATTACATAATGCCTCCAGATGTGCATCGGAAACTACTACTGGTCTTCCAGGGAACGATCAAAGCATAGACTGTTTGAGACATTACTCCCATGGAGGAAAGTGCGCATTGTGACTGTTGTATTCAATACCGATGCAATTTCTTTGTTTCATCAACACTCTGATAGTCCACAGATCACAGAATGCCTCCAGATGTGCATCGGAAACTCCTACTGGTCTTCCAGGGAACGATCAAAGCGTAAACAGTTTGAGACATTACTCCCATGGAGGAAAGTGCGCATGGTGACTGTTGTATTCAATCCCGATGTAATTTCTTTGTTTCATCAACACTGTGATAGTCCACAGATCACAGAATGCCTCCAGATGTGCATCGGAAACTGCAACTGGTCTAACATTGAACGATCGAAGCGTGGAATGCTTCAGACATTACTCCCATGGGGGAAAGTGCGCATGGTGACTGTTGTATTCAACCCCGCCGTATTTTCTGTGTTTCATCAACACTCCGATAGTCCACAGATTACAGATTTCCTTCAGATGTGCATCGGAAACTACTACTGGTCTTCCTGGGAACGATCAAAGCATAGACTGTTTGATGAATTACTCCCATGGAGGAAAACGCGCATGGTTACTGTTGTATTCAATCACGATGCAATTTCTTTGTTTCATCAACACTTTGAAGGTCCACAGATTACAGAATGCCCCCAGATGTGCATCGGAAACTACTACGGGTTTTCGAGGAAACGATCAAAGCATAGACTGTTTGAGACATTACTAACATGGGGGAAAATTCGTATGGTGACTGTTGCATTCAATCCCGATGCAATTGCTGTGTATCATCTACACTCTGATAGTCCAGAGATTACAGATTGCCTCCAGATGTGCATCGGAAACTACTACTGGTCTTCCTGGGAACGATCAAAGCGTAGACTGTTTGAGACATTACTCCCATGGAGGAAATTGCGAATGGTGACTGTTGTATTAAATCCCGATGCAATTTCTGTGTTTCATCAACACTCTGATAGTCCACAAATTACAGAATGCCACCAGATGTGCATCGGAAACTACTACTGGTCTTACAGGGAACGATCAAAGCCAGGACTGTTTGAGACATTACAAACATGGAGGAAAATGCGAATGGTGACTGTTGTATTCAATCCCAATGCAATTTCTGTGTTTCATCAACACTCTGATAGTCCACAAATTACAGAATGCCACCAGATGTGCAACGGAAACTACTACTGGTCTTACAGGGAACGATCGAAGCGTAGACTGTTTGAGACATTACTCCAGTGGAGGAAAGTGCGCATGGTGACTGTTGTATTCAATCCCGATGCAATTTCTGTGTGTCATCAACACTCTGATAGTGCACAGATTACAGAATGATAACAGATGTGCATCGGAAATAACTACTGGACTTCTAGGGAACGATCAAAGGACAGACTGTTTGAGACATTACTCCCGTGGAGGAAAGTGCGCATGGTGACTGTTGTATTCAATCCCGATGCAATTTCTGTGTTTCATCAACACTCTGATAGTCCACAGATTACAGAATGCATCCAGATGTGCATCGGAAACTACTACTGGTCTTCCAGGGAACGATCAAAGCGTAGACTGTTTCAGACATTTCTCCCATGGAGGAAAGTGCGGATGGTGACTGTTGTATTTAATCCCGATGCAAATTCTGTGTTTCATCAACACTCTGATAGTCCACAGATTACAGAATGCCACCAGATGTGCATCGGAAACTTCCTCTGGTCTTCCTGGGAACGATCAAAGCGTAGACTGTTTGGGTCATTACTCCCATGGAGGAAAGTGCGCTTGCTGACTGTTGTATTAAATCGCGATGCAATTTCTGTGTTTCAACAACACTCTGATAGTCCACAGATTACTGAATGCCTCCAGATGTGCATCGGAAACTACTACTGGTCTTCCAGTGAACGATCAAAGCGTAGACTGTTTGAGACATTACTCCTAAGTAGGAAAGTGCGCATGGTGATTGTTGTATTCAATCCCGATGCTATTTCTGTGTGTCATCAACACTCTGATAGTGCACAGATTACAGAATGATACCAGATGTGCATCGGAAATAATTACTTGTCTTCCAGGGAACGATCAAAGTACAGACTGTTTGAGACATTACTCCCGTGGAGGAAAGTGCGCATGGTGACTGTTGTATTCAACCCCGATGCAATTTCTGTGTTTCATCAACATCCGGATAGAACACAAATTACAGAATGCCTCCAGATGTGCATTGGAAACTACTACTGGTCTTCAGGGAACGATCAACTCGATGACAGTCTGAGACGTTACTGTTATGGAGGAAAGTGCGCATGGATACTGTTGTATTGAATCCCGATGCAATTTCTGTGTTTCATCAACACTTTGAAGGTCCACAGATTACAGAATGCCTCGAGATGTGTATCGGAAACTACTACTTGTTTTCCAGGGAACGATCAAAGAGTAGACTGTTTGGGATATTACTCCCATGGAGGAAAGTGCGCATGGTTACTGTTGTATTCAATCCCGATGCTATTTCTTTGTTTCAACACTACTCTGATAGTCCACAGCTTACAGAATGCCACCAGATGTGCATCGGAAACAACTACTGGTCTTAAAGTGAACGATCAAAGCGTAGACCGTTTGAGACATTACTCCCATGGAGGAATGTGCGCATGGTGACTGTTGTATTCAATCCCGATGCAATTTCTTTTTTGCATCAACATTCTGATAGTCCACAGATCACAGAATGCCTCCAGATGTGCATCTGAAACTACTACTGGTCTTCCAGGGAACGATCAAAGCGTAAACTGTTTGAGACATTACTCCCATGGAGTAAAGTGCGCATGGTGACTGTTGTATTCAATCCCGATGGGATTTCTGTGTTTCATTAATACTCTGATAGTCCACAGATTGCAGAATGCCTCCAGATGTGCATCGGAAACCACTAGTGGTCTTCGTAGAAACGATCAAAGCATAGACTGTTTGAGGCATTACTACCATGGAGGAAAATGCGCATGGTTACTGTTGTATTCAATCACGATGCAATTTCTGTTTTTCATCAACACTTTGAAGGTCCACAGATTACAGAATGCCTCAAGATGTGCTTCGGAAACTACTACTGGTCTTCGAGGAAACGATCAAAGCATAGACTGTTTGAGACATTACTCCCGTGGAAGAAAGTGCGCATGGTGACTGTTGTATTCAATCCCGATGCAATCTCTGTGTTTCATCAACACTCAGTTAGTCCACAGATTACAGAATGCCTCCAGATGTGCATCGGAACTACTACAGGTCTTCCAGGGAACGATTAAAGCGTAGACTGTTTGAGACATTACTCCCATGGAGGAAAATGCGCATGGTGACTGTTGTATTCAATCCCGATGCAAATTCTGCGTTTCATCAACACTCAGTTAGTCCACAGGTTGCAGAATGCCTCCAGATGAGCAACGGAAACTACTACTGGTCTTCCAGTGAACGATCAAAGCGTAGACTGTTTGAGACATTACTCCCATGGAGGAAAATGCGAATGGTGACTGTTGTATTCAATCCCGATGCAATTTCTGAGTTTCATCAACACTCGGATAGTCCACAAATTACAGATTGCCACCAGATGTGCATCGGAAACTACTACTGGTCTCACAGGGAACGATCAAAGCGTAGACTGTTTGAGACATTACTCCTAAGTAGGAAAGTGCGCATGGTGATTGTTGTATTCAATCCCGATGCTATTTCTGTGTGTCATCAACACTCTGATAGTGCACAGATTACAGAATGATACCAGATGTGCATCGGAAATAATTACTGGTCTTCCAGGGAACGATCAAAGTACAGACTGTTTGAGACATTACTCCCGTGGAGGAAAGTGCGCATGGTGACTGTTGTATTCAACCCCGATGCAATTTCTGTGTTTCATCAACATCCGGATAGAACACAAATTACAGAATGCCTCCAGATGTGCATTGGAAACTACTACTGGTCTTCAGGGAACGATCAACTCGATGACAGTTTGAGACGTTACTGTTATGGAGGAAAGTGCGCATGGATACTGTTGTATTGAATCCCGATGCAATTTCTGTGTTTCATCAACACTTTGAAGGTCCACAGATTACAGAATGCCTCGAGATGTGTATCGGAAACTACTACTTGTTTTCCAGGGAACGATCAAAGAGTAGACTGTTTGAGATATTACTTCCATGGAGGAAAGTGCGCATGGTTACTGTTGTATTCAATCCCGATGCTATTTCTTTGTTTCAACACTACTCTGATAGTCCACAGCTTACAGAATGCCACCAGATGTGCATCGGAAACAACTACTGGTCTTAAAGTGAACGATCAAAGCGTAGACCGTTTGAGACATTACTCCCATGGAGGAATGTGCGCATGGTGACTGTTGTATTCAATCCCGATGCAATTTCTTTTTTGCATCAACACTCTGATAGTCCACAGATCACAGAATGACTCCAGATGTGCATCTGAAACTACTGCTGGTCTTCCAGGGAACGATCAAAGCGTAAACTGTTTGAGACATTACTCCCATGGAGTAAAGTGCGCATGGTGACTGTTGTATTCAATCCCGATGGGATTTCTGTGTTTCATTAATACTCTGATAGTCCACAGATTGCAGAATGCTTCCAGATGTGCATCGGAAACCACTAGTGGTCTTCGTAGAAACGATCAAAGCATAGACTGTTTGAGGCATTACTACCATGGAGGAAAATGCGCATGGTTACTGTTGTATTCAATCACGATGCAATTTCTGTGTTTCATCAACACTTTGAAGGTCCACAGATTACAGAATGCCTCAAGATGTGCTTCGGAAACTACTACTGGTCTTCGAGGAAACGATCAAAGCATAGACTGTTTGAGACATTACTCCCGTGGAAGAAAGTGCGCATGGTGACTGTTGTATTCAATCCCGATGCAATCTCTGTGTTTCATCAACACTCAGTTAGTCCACAGATTACAGAATGCCTCCAGATGTGCATCGGAACTACTACAGGTCTTCCAGGGAACGATCAAAGCGTAGACTGTTTGAGACATTACTCCCATGGAGGAAAATGCGAATGGTGACTGTTGTATTCAATCCCGATGCAATTTCTGTGTTTCATCAACACTCTGATAGTCCACAAACTACAGAATGCCACCAGATGTGCATCGGAAACTACTACTGGTCTTACAGGGAACGATCAAAGCGTAGACTGTTTGAGACATTACTCCAGTGAAGGAAAGTGCGCATTGTGACTGTTGTATTCAATCACGATGCAATTTCTGTGTTTCTTCAACACTCTGATAGTGCACAGATAACAGAATGATACCAGATGTGCATCGGAAATAACTACTGGTCTTCCAGGGAACGATCACATCGCAGACTGTTTGAGACATTACTCCCGTGGAGGAAAGTGCGCATGGTGACTGTTGTGTTCAATCCCGATGCAATTTCTGTGCTTCATCAACACCCGGATAGACCACAAATTACAGAATGCCTCCAGATGTGCATTGGAAACTACTACTGGTCTTCAGGGAACAATCAAATGGATGACAGTTTGAGACGTTACTCTTATGGAGTAAAGTGCGCATGGTTACTGTTGTATTCAATCCCGTTGCAAATAAAGTGTTTCAACAACACTCTGATAGTCCACTGATTACAGAATGCCTCCAGATGTGCATCGGAAACTACTACTGGTCTTACAGGGAACGATCAAAGCGTAGACAGTTTGAGGCGTTACTCCCATGGAGGAAAGTCCGCATGGTGACTGTTGTATTCAATCCCGGAGCAATTTCTGAGTTCATCAACACTCTGATAGTCCACAGATTACAGAATGCCTCCAGATGTGAATCGAAACTACTACTGGTCTTCCAGGGAACGATCAAAGCTTAGACTGTTTGAGACATTACTCTCATGCAGGAAAGTGTGGATGGTGACTGTTGTATTACATCCCGATGCAATTTCTGTGTTTCAACAACACTCTGATAGTCCACAGATTACAGAATGCCACCAGATGTGCATTGGAAACTACTACTGGTCTTCCAGGGAACGATCAAAGCGTAGACTGTTTGAGACATTACTCCCATGGAGGAAAGTCCGCATAGTGACTGTTGTATTCAATCCCGAGGCAATTTCTGTGTTTCAACAACACTCTGATAGTAAACAGATAACAGAATGCCTCCGGATGTGCATCGGAAACTACTACTGGTCTTCCAGGGAACGATCAAAGCGTAGACTGTTGAGACATTACTTCCACGGAGGAAAGTGCGCATGGTGACTGTTGTATTCAATCCCGATGCAATTTCTGTGTTTCATCAACACTTTGAAAGTCCACAGATTACAGAATGCCTCCATATGTGAATCGAAACTACTACTGGTCTTCCAGGGAACGATCAAAGCTTAGACTGTTTGAGACATTACTCTCATGCAGGAAAGTGTGGATGGTGACTGTTGTATTACATCCCGATGCAATTTCTGTGTTTCAACAACACTCTGTAGTCCACAGATTACAGAATGCCACCAGATGTGCATTGGAAACTACTACTGGTCTTCCAGGGAACGATCAAAGCGTAGACTGTTTGAGACATTACTCCCATGGAGGAAAGAGGTCATGGTGACTGTTGTATTCAATCCCGATGCAATTTCTGTCTTTCATTAGCACTCGGATAGTCCACAGATTACAGAATGCTTCCAGATGTGCATCGGAAACTACTAATGGTCTTCAAGGGAACGAACAAAGCGTAGACTGTTTGAGACATTACTCCAATGTAGGAAAGTGCGCATGGTGACTGTTGTATTCAATCCCGATGCAATTTCTGTGTTTCATCAACACTCTGATAGTCCACAGATTACAGAATGCCTCCAGATTTGCATCGCAAACCACTAGTGGTTTTCCAGGGACCGATCAAAGCGTAGACTGTTTGAGACATTACTCCCATGGAGGAAAGTGCGCATGGTGACTGTTGTATTCAATCCCGAGGCAATATCTGTGTTTCATCAACACTCTGATAGTCCACAGATTACAGAATGCCTCCAGATTTGCATCGGAAACTACTACTGGTCTTCGAGGAAACGATCAAAGCATAGACTGTTTGAGACATTACTCCCGGGGAAGAATGTGCGCATGGTGACTGTTGTATTCAATCCCGATGCAATTTCTGCGTTTCATCAACACTCAGTTAGTCCACAGATTACAGAATGCCTCGAGATGTGCATCGGAAACTACTACTGGTTTTCCAGGGAACGATCAAAGAGTAGACTGTTTGAGACATTACTCCCGTGGAGGAAAGTGCGCATGGTTACTGTTGTATTCAATCCCGATGCAATTTCTGTGTTTCAACACTACTCTGATAGTCCATAGCTTACAGAATGCCACCGGATGTGCATCGGAAACTACTACTGGTTTTCCAGGGAACGATCAAAGCGTAGACTGTTTGAGACATTACTCCCATTCAGGAAAGTGCGCATGGTGACTGTTGTATTCAATCCCGATGCAATTTCTGTGTTTCAACAACACTCTGATAGTCCACAGATTACAGAATGCCTCCAGATGTGCATCGGAATCTACTACTGGTCTTCCAGGGAACGATCAAAGCGTAGACTGTTTGAGACATTACTCCCATGGAGGAAAGTGCGCATGGTGACTGTTGTATTCAATCCCGATGCAATTTCTGTGTTTCATTAGCACTCGGATAGTCCACAGATTACAGAATGCCTCCAGATGTGCATCGGAAACTACTAATGGTCTTCAAGGGAACGAAGAAAGCGTAGACTGTTTGAGACATTACTCCAATGTAGGAAAGTGCGCATGGTGACTGTTGTATTCAATCCCGATGCAATTTCTGTGTTTCATCAACACTCTGATAGTCCACAGAATACAGAATGCCTCCAGATGTGCATCGGAAACTACTACTGGACTTCCAGGGAACGATCAAAGCGTAAACAGTTTGAGACATTACTCCCAAGGAGGAAAGTGCGCATGGTGACTGTTGTATTCAATCCCGATGCAATTTCTTTGTTTCATTAATACTCTGATAGTCCACAGTTTACAGAATGCCTCCAGATGTGCATCGCAAACCACTAGTGGTCTTCCAGGGACCGATCAAAGCGTAGACTGTTTGAGACATTACTCCCATGGAGGAAAGTGCGCATGGTGACTGTTGTATTCAATCCCGAGGCAATATCTGTGTTTCATCAACACTCTGATAGTCCACAGATTACAGAATGCCTCCAGATGTGCATCGGAAACTTCTATTGGTCTAACAGGGAACGATCAAGGCGTGGAATGTTTGAGACATTACTCCCATGGGGGAAAGTGCGCATGGTGACTGCTGTATTCAATAACGACGCAATTTCTGTGTTTCATCAACACTTTGAAGGTCCACAGATTACAGAATGCCTCCAGATGTGCATCGGAAACTACTACTGGTCTTCGAGGAAACGATCAAAGCATAGACTGTTTGAGACATTACTCCCGTGGAAGAAAGTGCGCATGGTGACTGTTGTATTCAATCCCGATGCAATTTCTGTGTTTCATCAACACTCAGTTAGTCCACAGATTACAGAATGCCTCCAGATGTGCATCGGAAACTACTACTGGTCTTCCAGGGAACGATCAAAGCGTAGACCGTTTGAGACATTACTCCCATGGAGGAATGTGCGCATGGTGACTGTTGTATTCAATCCCGATGCAATTTCTTTGTTGCATCAACACACTGATAGTCCACAGATCACAGAATGCCTCCGGATGTGCATCTGAAACTACAACTGGTCTTCCAGGGAACGATCAAAGCGTACTCTGTTTGGGACATTACTCCCATGGAGTAAAGTGCGCATGGTGACTGTTGTAATCAATCCCGATGGGATTTCTGTGTTTCATTTATACTCTGATAGTCCACAGATTGCAGAATGCCTCCAGATGTGCATCGGAAACCACTAGTGGTCTTCCAGGGCACGATCAAAGCGTAGACTGTTTGAGACATTACTCCAATGGAGGAAAGTGCGCTTGGTGACTGTTGTATTCAATCCCGAAGCAATTTCTGTGTTTCATCAACACTCTGATAGTCCACAGATTACATAATGCCTCCAGATGTGCATCGTTAACTACTTTTGGTCTAACAGGGAACGGTCGAAGCGTGGAATGTTTGAGACATTACTCCAATGGAGGAAAGTGCGCTTGGTGACTGTTGTATTCAATCACGATGCAATTTCTGTGTTTGATCAACACTTTGAAGGTCCACAGATTACAGAATGCCTCCCGATATGCATCGGAAACTACTACTGGTCTTCGTGGAAACGATCAAAGCATAGACTGTTTGAGACATTACTCCCGTGGAAGAAAGTGCGCATGGTGACTGTTGTATTCAATCCCGATGCAATTTCTGTGTTTCATCAACACTCAGTTAGTCCACAGATTACAGAATGCCTCCAGATGTGCATCGGAAACTACTACTGGTCTTCCAGGGAACGATCAAAGCGTAGACTGTTTGAGACATTACTCCCGTGGAAGAAAGTGCGCATGGTGGCTGTTGTATTCAATCCCGGTGCAATTTCTGTGTTTCATCAACACTCTGATAGTCCACAGATTACAGAATGCCTCCAGATGTGCATCGGAAACTACTACTGGTCTTACAGGGAGCGATCAAAGCGTAGACTGTTTGAGACATTACTCCCGTGGAAGATAGTGCGCATGGTGACTGTTGTATTCAATCCCGATGCAATTTGTGTGTTTCATCAACACTCTGATAGTGCAGAGATAACAGAATGATACCAGATGTGCATCGGAAATAACTACTGGTCTTCCAGGGAACGATCAAATCGCAGACTGTTTGAGACATTACTCCCGTGGAGGAAAGTGCGCATTGTGACTGTTGTATTCAATCCCGATGCAATTTCTGTGTTTCATCAACACTCAGTTAGTCCACAGATTACAGAATGCCTCCAGATGTGCATCGGAAACTACTACTGGTCTTCCAGGGAACGATCAAAGCGTAGACCGTTTGAGACATTACTCCCATGGAGGAATGTGCGCATGGTGACTGTTGTATTCAATCCCGATGCAATTTCTTTGTTGCATCAACACACTGATAGTCCACAGATCACAGAATGCCTCCGGATGTGCATCTGAAACTACAACTGGTCTTCCAGGGAACGATCAAAGCGTACTCTGTTTGGGACATTACTCCCATGGAGTAAAGTGCGCATGGTGACTGTTGTAATCAATCCCGATGGGATTTCTGTGTTTCATTTATACTCTGATAGTCCACAGATTGCAGAATGCCTCCAGATGTGCATCGGAAACCACTAGTGGTCTTCCAGGGCACGATCAAAGCGTAGACTGTTTGAGACATTACTCCAATGGAGGAAAGTGCGCTTGGTGACTGTTGTATTCAATCCCGAAGCAATTTCTGTGTTTCATCAACACTCTGATAGTCCACAGATTACATAATGCCTCCAGATGTGCATCGTTAACTACTTTTGGTCTAACAGGGAACGGTCGAAGCGTGGAATGTTTGAGACATTACTCCAATGGAGGAAAGTGCGCTTGGTGACTGTTGTATTCAATCACGATGCAATTTCTGTGTTTGATCAACACTTTGAAGGTCCACAGATTACAGAATGCCTCCCGATATGCATCGGAAACTACTACTGGTCTTCGTGGAAACGATCAAAGCATAGACTGTTTGAGACATTACTCCCGTGGAAGAAAGTGCGCATGGTGACTGTTGTATTCAATCCCGATGCAATTTCTGTGTTTCATCAACACTCAGTTAGTCCACAGATTACAGAATGCCTCCAGATGTGCATCGGAAACTACTACTGGTCTTCCAGGGAACGATCAAAGCGTAGACTGTTTGAGACATTACTCCCGTGGAAGAAAGTGCGCATGGTGGCTGTTGTATTCAATCCCGGTGCAATTTCTGTGTTTCATCAACACTCTGATAGTCCACAGATTACAGAATGCCTCCAGATGTGCATCGGAAACTACTACTGGTCTTACAGGGAGCGATCAAAGCGTAGACTGTTTGAGACATTACTCCCGTGGAAGATAGTGCGCATGGTGACTGTTGTATTCAATCCCGATGCAATTTGTGTGTTTCATCAACACTCTGATAGTGCAGAGATAACAGAATGATACCAGATGTGCATCGGAAATAACTACTGGTCTTCCAGGGAACGATCAAATCGCAGACTGTTTGAGACATTACTCCCGTGGAGGAAAGTGCGCATTGTGACTGTTGTATTCAATCCCGATGCAATTTCTGTGTTTCATCAACACTCAGTTAGTCCACAGATTACAGAATGCCTCCAGATGTGCATCGGAAACTACTACTGGTCTTCCAGGGAACGATCAAAGCGTAGACTGTTTGAGGCATTACTCCCATGGAGGAAAATGCGAATGGTGTCTGTTGTATTCAATCCCGATGCAATTTCTGTGTTTCATCAACACTCTGATAGTCCACAAATTACAGAATGCCACCAGATGTGCATCGGTAACTACTACTGGTCTTACAGGGAACGATCAAAGCGTAGACTGTTTGGGACATTACTCCCGTGGAGGAAAGTGCGCATGGTGACTGTTGTATTCAATCCCGATGCAATTTCTGTGTCTCATCAACACTCAGTTAGTCCACAGATTACAGAATGCCTCCAGATGTGCATCGGAAACTACTACTGGTCTTCCAGGGAACGATCAAAGCGTAGACTGTTTGAGACATTACTCCCATGGAGGAAAATGCGAATGGTGACTGTTGTATTCAATCCCGATGCAATTTCTGTGTTTCATCAACACTCTGATAGTCCACAAATTACAGAATGCCACCAGATGTGCATCGGAAACTACTACTGGTCTTACAGGGAACGATCAAAGCGTAGACTGTTTGAGACATTACTCCAATGAAGGAAAGTGCGCATGGTGACTGTTGTATTCAATCCCGATGCAATTTCTGTGTTTCAACACTACTCTGATAGTCCATAGCTTACAGAATGCCACCTGATGTGCATCGGATACAACTACTGGTCCTCCAGGGAACGATCAAGGCGTAGACTGTTTGAGACATTACTCCAATGGAGGAAAGTGCGCATGGTGACTGTCGTATTAATTCCCGATGCAATTTCTGTGTTTCATCAACACTTTGAAGGTCCACAGATTAGAGAATGCCTCCAGATGTGGATCGGAGTCTTCTACTGGTCTTGCAGGGAAAGATCAAAGCGTAGACTGTTAGAGACATTACTCCCATTCAGGAAAGTGCTCATGGTGACTGTTGTATTCAATCCCGATGCAATTTCTGTGTTTCAACAACACTCTGATAGTCCACAGATTACAGAATGCCTCCAGATGTGCATCGGATACAACTACTGGTCTTCCAGGGAACGATCAAGGCGTAGACTGTTTGAGACATTACTCCCATGGAGGAAAGTGGTCATGGTGACTGTTGTATTCGATCCCGATGCAATTTCTGTGTTTCATTAGCACTCGGATGGTCCACAGATTACAGAAGGCCTCCAGATGTGCATCGGAAACTACTACTGGTCTTGTTTGAACGATCAATGCGATGACAGTTTGAGACATTACTCCAATGTAGAAATGTACGCATGGAGCCTGTTGTATTCAATCCCGATGCAATTTCTGCGTTTCATCAACACTTTGAAGGTCCACAGATTACGGAATGCCTCCAGATGTGCATCCGAATCTACTACTGGTCTTCCAGGGAACGATCAAAGCGTAGACTGTTTGAGACATTACTCCCATGGAGGAAAGTGCGCATGGTGACTGTTGTATTCAATCCCGTTGCAAATAAAGTGTTTCAACAACACTCTGATAGTCCACTGATTACAGAATGCTTCCAGATGTGCATCGGAAAGTGCTACTGGTCTTACAGGGAACGATCAAAGCGTAGACAGTTTGAGGCGTTACTCCCATGGAGGAAAGTGCGCATGGTGACTGTTGTATTCAATCAAGGAGCAATTGCTGAGTTCATCAACACTCTGATAGTCCACAGATTACAGAATGCAACCAGATGTGCATCGGATTCTACAACTGGTCTTCCAGGGAGAGATCAAAGCGAAAACTGTTTCAGACATTACTCCCATGGAGGAAAGTGCGCATTATGACTGTTGAATTCAATTCCGATGCAATTTCGGTGTTTCATCAATACTCTGATAGTCCACAGATTACAGTATGCTTCCAGATGTGCATCGGAAGCTACTAATGGTCTTCCAGGGAACGAACAAAGCGTAGACTGTTTGAGACATTACTCCTATGTAGGCAAGTGCGCATGGTAACTGTTATATTCAATCCCGATGCAATTTCTGTGTTTCATCAACACTCTGATAGTCCACAGATTACAGAATGCCTCCAGATGTGCATCGGAAACTACTACTGGTCTTCCAGGAACGATCAAAGCTTAGACTGTTTGAGACATTACTCCCATGGAGGAAAGTCCGCATAGTGACTGTTGTATTCAATCCCGATGCAATTTCTGTGTTTCAACAACACTCTGATAGTAAACAGATAACGGAATGCCTCTAGATGTGCATCGGAAACTACTACTGGTCTTCCAGGGAACGATCAAAGCGTAGACTGTTGAGACATTACTTCCACGGAGGAAAGTGCGCATGGTGACTGTTGTATTCAATCCCGATGCAATTTCTGTGTTTCATCAACACTTTGAAGGTCCACAGATTACAGAATGCCTCCATATGTGAATCGAAACTACTACTGGTCCTCCAGGGAACGATCAAAGCGTAAACAGTTTTGAGACATTACTCCCATGGAGGAAAGTGCGCATGGTGACTGTTGTATTCAATCCCGATGCAAATTCTGTGTTTCATTAATACTCTGATAGTCCACAGATTACAGAATGCCTCCAGATGGGCATCGCAAACCACTAGTGGTCTTCCAGGGCACGATCAAAGCGTAGACTGTTTGAGACATTACTCCCAAGGAGGAAAGTGCGCATGGTGACTGTTGTATTCAATCCCGAAGCAATATCTGTGTTTCATCAACACTCTGATAGTCCACAGATTACAGAATGCCTCCAGATGTGCATCGGAAACTACTACTGGTCTAACAGGGAACGATCAAAGCGTGGAATGTTTGAGACATTACTCCCATGGGGGAAAGTGCGCATGGTGACTGTTGTATTCAATCCCGAAGGAATTTCTGTGTTTCGTCAACACTCAGATAGTCCACAGATTACAGAATGCCTCCAGATGTTTATCGGAAACCACTACTGGTCTTCCAGGGAACGATCAAGGCGTAAACTGTTTGAGAATTACTCCCATGGAGGAAAGTGGTCATGGTGACTGTTATATTCAATCCCGATGCAATTTCTATGTTTCATCAACACTTCGAAGGTCCACAGATTACAGAATGCCTCCAGATGTGCATCGGAAACTTTTACTGATCGTCCTGGGAACGATCAAAGCATAGACTGTTTGAGACATTACTCCCATGGAGGAAAGTGCGGATGGTGACTGTTGTATTCAATAACGATGCAATTTCTGTGTTTCATCAACACTTTGAAGGTCCACAGATTACAGAATGCCTCCAGATGTGCATCGGAAACTACTACTGGTCTTCGAGGAAACGATCAAAGCATAGACTGTTTGAGACATTACTCCCGTGGAAGAAAGTGCGCATGGTGACTGTTGTATTCAATCCCGATGCAATTTCTGTGTTTCATCAACACTCAGTTAGTCCACAGATTACAGAATGCCTCCAGATGTGCATCGGAAACTTCTACTGGTCTTCCAGGGAACGATCAAAGCTTAGACTATTTGAGACATTACTCCCATGCAGGAAAGTGCGAATGGTGACTGTTGTATTCAATCACGAAGTAATTTCTGTGTTTCAACAGCACTCTGATAGTCCACAGATTACAGAATGACTCCAGATGTGCATTGGAAACTACTACTGGTCTTCCAGGCAACGATCAAAGCGTAGACTCTTTGAGACATTACTCCTAAGTAGGAAAGTGCGCATGGTGATTGTTGTATTCAATCCCCATGTAACTTCTGTGTTTCATCATCACTCTGATAGACCACAAATTACAGAATGCCTCCAGATGAGCATCGGAAACTACTACTGGTCTTCCAGGGAACGATCAAAGCGTAGACCGTTTGAGACATTACTCCCATGGAGGAATGTGCGCATGGTGACTGTTGTATTCAATCCCGATGCAATTTCTTTGTTGCATCAACACTCTGATAGTGCACAGATTACAGAATGAATCCAGATGTGCATCTGAAACTACTACTGGTCTTCCAGGGAACGATCAAAGCGTACTCTGATTGAGACATCACTCCCATGGAGTAAAGTGCGCATGGTGACTGTTGTATTCAATCCCGATGGGATTTCTGTGTTTCGTTAATACTCTGATAGTCCACAGATTGCAGAATGCCTCCAGATGTGCATCGGAAACCACTAGTGGTCTTCCAGGGCACGATCAAAGCGTAGACTGTTTGAGGCATTACTCCAATGGAAGAAAGTGCGCTTGGTGACTGTTGTATTCAATCCCGATGCAATTTCTGTGTTTCATCAACACTCTGATAGTCCACAGATTACAGTTTGCCTCCAGATGTGCATCGGAAACTACTACTGGTCTTCCAGGGAACGATCAAAGCATAGACTGTTTGAGGCATTACTCCCATGGAGGAAAATGCGCATGGTTACTGTTGTATTCAATCACGATGCAATTTCTGTGTTTCATCAACACTTTGAAGGTCCACAGATTACAGAATGCCTCCAGATGTGCTTCGGAAACTACTACTGGTCTTCGAGGAAACGATCAAAGCATAGACTGTTTGAGACATTACTACCGTGGAAGAAAGTGCGCATGGTGACTGTTGTATTCAATCCCGATGCAATTTCTGTGCTTCATCAACACTTAGTTAGTCCACAGATTACAAAATGCCTCCAGATGTGCATCGGAAACTACTACTGGTCTTCCAGGGAACGATCAAAGCGTAGACTGTTTGAGACATTACTCCCATGGAGGAAAATGCGAATGGTGACTGTTGTATTCAATCCCGATGCAATTTCTGCGTTTCATCAACACTCTGATAGTCCACAAATTACAGAATGCCACCAGATGTGTATCGGGAACTACTACTGGTCTTACAGGGAACGATCAAAGCGTAGACTGTTTGAGACATTACTCCCGTTGAAGAAAGTGCGCATGGTGACTGTTGTATTCAATCCCGATGCAATTTCTGTGTTTCTTCAACACTCTGATAGTGCACAGATAACAGAATTATACCAGATGTGCATCGGAAATAACTACTGGTCTTCCAGGGAACGATCAAATCGCAGACTGTTTGAGACATTACTGCCGTGGAGGAAAGTGGGCATGGTGACTGTTCTATTCAATCCCGATGCAATTTCTGTGCCTCATCAACACCCGGATACACCACAAATTACAGAATGCCTCCAGATGTGCATTGGAAACTACTACTGGTCTTCAGGGAACGATCAAAACGTAGACTCTTTGAGACATTACTCCCAAGGAGGAAAGTGCGCATGGTGACTGTTGTATTCAATCCCGATGCAATGTCTGTGTTTCATCAACACTTTGAAGGTCCACAGATTACAGAATGCCTCCATATGTGAATCGAAACTACTACTGGTCTTCCAGGGAACGATCAAAGCTTAGACTGTTTGGGACATTACTCCCATGCAGGAAAGTGTGGATGGTGACTGTCGTATTACATCCCGATGCAATTTCTGTGTTTCAACAACACTCTGATAGTCCACAGATTATTGAATGCCACCAGATGTGCATTGGAAACTACTACTGGTCTTCCAGGGAAAGATCAAAGCGTAGACTGTTTGAGACATTACTCCCATGGAGGAAAGTGGTCATGGTGACTGTTGTATTCAATCCCGATGCAATGTATGTGTTTCATTAGCACTAGGATGGTCCACAGATTACAGAAGGCCTCCAGATGTGCATCGGAAACTACTACTGGTCTTGAGGGAACGATCAATGCGATGACAGTTTGAGACATTACTCCAATGTAGAAATGTACGCATGGTGCCTGTTGTATTCAATCCCGATGCAATTTCAGCGTTTCATCAAAACTTTGAAGGTCCACAGATTACGGAATGCCTCCAGATGTGCATCCGTATCTACTACTGGTCTTCCAGGGAACGATCAAAGCGTAGACTGTTTGAGACATTACTCCCATGGAGGAAAGTGCGCATGGTGACTGTTGTATTCAATCCCGATGCAATTTCTGTGCTTCATCAACACTTAGTTAGTCCACAAATTACAGAATGCCACCAGAGGTGTATCGGGAACTACTACTGGTCTTACAGGGAACGATCAAAGCGTAGACTGTTTGAGACATTACTCCCGTTGAAGAAAGTGCGCATGGTGACTGTTGCATTCAATCCCGATGCTATTTTTGTGTTTCATCAATACTCTGATAGTCCACAGATTACAGAATGACTTCAGTTGTGCACCTGAAACTGCTACTGGTCTTCCAGGGAACGATCAAATCGTAAACAGTTTGAGACATTACTCCCATGGAGGTAAGTGCGCATGGTGACTGTTGTATTCAATCCCGATGCAATTTTTGTGTTTCATCAATACTCTGATAGTCCACAGATTACAGAATGACTTCAGTTGTGCACCTAAAACTGCTACTGGTCATCCAGGGAACGATCAAAGCGTAGACTGTTTGAGACATTTCTCCCATGGAGGAAAGTCCGCATGGTGACTGTTGTATTCAATCCCGGAGTAATTTCTGTGTTTCAACAACATTCGGATATCCCACAGATTACAGAATGCCTCCAGATGTGCATCGGAAACTACTACCGGTATTCCAGGGAGCGATCAAAGCGTAGACTGTTTGAGACTTTACACCCATTGAGGAAAGTGCGCATGGTGACTGTTGTACTCAATCCCGATGCAATTTCTGTGTTTCATCAACACTCTGATAGTCCACAGATTACAGAATGCCTCCAGAAGTGCATCGGAAACTACTACTGGTCTTCCAGGGAACGATCAAAGCGTAAACTGTTTGAGACATTACTCCCATGGAGGAAAGTGCGCATGGTGACTGTTGTATTCAATCACGATGCAATTTATGTGTTTCATCAAGACTCTGATAGTCCACAGATTACAGTATGCTTCCAGATGTGCATCGGAAACTACTAATGGTCTTCCAGGGAACGAACAAAGCGTAGACTGTTTGAGACATTACTCCTATGTAGGAAAGTGCGCATGGTGACTGTTGTATTCAATCCCGAAGGAATTTCTGTGTTTCGTCAACACTCAGATGGTCCACAGATTACAGAATGCCTCCAGATGTTTATCGGAAACCACCACTGGTCATCCAGGGAACGATCAAGGCGTAGACTGTTTGAGAATTACTCCCATGGAGGAAAGTGGTCATGGTGACTGTTATATTCAATCCTGATGCAATTTCTGTGTTTCATCAACACTTTGAAGGTCCACAGATTACAGAATGCCTCCAGATGTGCATCGGAAACTACTACTGGTCTACGAGGAAACGATCAAAGCATAGACTGTTTGAGACATTCCTCCCGTGGAGGAAAGTGCGCATGGTGACTGTTGTATTGATTCCCGATGCAATTTCTGTGTTTCATCAACACTCTGATACTCCACAGATTACAGAATGGCACCAGATATGCATCGGAAACAACTACTGGTCTTCCAGGCAACGATGAGGGCGTAGACTGTTTGAGACATTACTCAAATGGAAGAAAGTGCGCATGGTGACTGTTGTATTCAATCCCGATGCAATTTCTGTGTTTCATCAACACTCAGTTAGTCCACAGATTACAGAATGCCTCCAGATGTGCATCGGAAACTACTACTGGTCTTACAGGGAACGATCAAAGCGTAGACTGTATGAGACATTACTCCCAAGGAGGAAAGTGCGCATGGTGACTGTTGTATTCATCCCGATGCCATTTCTGTGTTTCATCAACACTTTGAAGGTCCACAGATTACAGAATGCCTCGAGATGTGCATCGGAAACTACTACTGGTTTTCCAGGGAACGATCAAAGCTTAGACTGTTTGAGACATTACTCAAATGGAAGAAAGTGCGCATGGTGACTGTTGTATTCAATCCCGATGCAATTTCTGTGTTTCAACAACACTCTGATAGTAAACAGATAACAGAATGCGTAAAGACGTGCATCGGAAACTACTACTTATCTTCCAGGGAACGATCAAAGCGTAGACTGTTGAGACATTACTCCTATGTAGGAAAGTGCGATGGTGACTGTTGTATTCAATCCCGATGCAATTTCTGTGTTTCATCAGCACCCTGATAGTCCACAGCTTACAGAATGCCACCAGATGTGCATCGGAAACAACTACTGGTCTTCCAGGGAACGATGAGGGCGTAGACTGTTTGAGACATTACTCCAATGGAGGAAAGTGCGCATGGTGACTGTCGTATTAAATCCCGATGCAATTTCTGTGTTTCATCAACACTTTGAAGGTCCACATATTACAAAATGCCTCCAGATGTGCATCGGAATATTCTACTGGTCTTCCAGGGAACGATCAAAGCGGAGACTGTTTGAAACTTTACTCCCATGGAGGAAAGTGCGCATGGTGACTGTTGTATTCAATCCCGATTGCAATTTCTGTGTTTCAACAACACTCTGATGGTTCACAGATTACAGAATGCTGCCAGATTTGCATCGGAATCTACTACTGGTCTTCCAGGGAACGATCAAAGCGTAGACTCTTTGAGACTTTACTCCCAAGGAGGAAAGTGCGCATTGTGACTGTTGTTTTCAATCTCGATGCAATTTCTGTGTTTCATCAACACTTTGAAGGTCCACAGCTTACAGAATGCCTCCATATGTGAATCGAAACTACTACTGGTCTTCCAGGGAACGATCAAAGCGTAGACTGTTTGAGACATTACTCACATGGAGGAAGGGGCGCATTGTGACTGTTGTATTTAATCCCGATGCAATTTCTGTGTTTCAACAACACTCTGATAGTCCACAGATTACAGAATGCCACCAGATGTGCATCGGAAACTACTACTGGTCTTCCAGGGAACCATCAAAGCGTAGACTGTTTGAGATGTTACTCCCATAGAGGACAGTCCGCATGGTGACTGTTGTATTCAATCCCGATGGAATTTCTGTGTTTCAACAACACTCTGATAGTGAACAGATTACAGAATGCATCCAGATGTGCATCGGAAACTACTACTGGTCTTCCAGGGATCGATCAAAGCGTAGACTGTTTGAGACATTACTCCCATGGAGGAAAGTGGTCATGGTGACTGTTGTATTCAATCCCGATGTAATTTCTGTGTTCATCAACACTCTGATGGTCCACAGATTACAGAATGCTTTCAGTTGTGCACCTGAAACTGCTACTGGTCTTCCAGGGCACGATCAAAGCGTAGACTGTTTGAGACATTACTCCTATGTAGGAAAGTGCGCATGGTGACTGTTGTATTCAATCCCGATGCAATTTCTGTGTTTCATCAACACTCAGATAGTCCACAGACTACAGAATGCCTCCAGATGTGCATCGGAAACTACTACTGGTCTTCCAGGGAACGATCAAAGCGTAAACTTCTTGAGACATTACTCCCATGGATGAAAGTGCGCATGGTGACTGTTGTATTCAATCCCGATGCAATTTCAGTGTTTCAACAACACTCTGATAGTCCACAGATTACAGAATATCTCCAGATGTGCATCGGAAACTAGTACTGGTCTTCCAGGTATCGATCAAAGCGTTGACTGTTTGAGACATTACTCCCATGGAGGGAAGTCCGCATGGTGACTGTTGTATTCAATTGCGAGGCAATTTCTGTGTTTCAAAAACACTCTGATAGTAGACAGATAACAGAATGCCTAAAGACGTGCATCGGAAACTGCTACTGGTCTTCCAGGGAACGATCAAAGCGTAGACTGCTGAGACATTAGTCCCATGGAGGAAAGTGCGCATGGTGACTGTTGTATTCAATCCCGATCGAATTTCTTTGTATCATCAACACTCTGGTAATCCACAGATTACAGAATGCCTCCAGATGAGCATCGGAATCTACTACTGGTCGTCCAGGGAACGATCAAAGCGTAAACTGTTTGAGACATTACTCCAATGGAGGAAAGTGCATATGGTGACTGTTGTATTCAATGCCGATGGAAGTTCTGTGTTTCATTAATACTCTAATAGTCCAAAGATTACAGAATGCCTCCAGATGTGCATCGGAAACCACTACTGGTCCTCCAGGGAACGATCAAAACGTAGACTGTTTGAGACATTACTCCCATGGAGGAAAGTGCGCATGGTGAATGTTGTATTCAATCCCGAAGCAATTTCTGTGATTCATCAACACTCTGATAGACCACAGATTACAGAATGCCCCCAGATGTCCATCGGAAACTCCTACTGGTCTAACAGGGAACGATCAAAGCGTGGAATGTTTGACACATTACTCCCATGGGGGAAAGTGCGCATGGTGACTGTTGTATTCAATTCCGATGCAATTTCTGTGTTTCATCAACACTCAGATAGTCCACAGATTACAGAATGCCTCCAGATGTGCATCGGAAACTACTACTGGTCTTCCAGGGAACGATCAACATGTAGACTGTTTGAGAATTACTCAAATGGCGGAAAGTGGTCATGGTGACTGTTGTATTCAATCCCGATGTAATTTCTGTGTTTCATCAACACCCTGATAGTCCACAGATTACAGAACGCCACCAGCTGTGCATCGGAAACAACTACTGGTCTTCCAGGGAACGATCAAACCGTAGACTGTTTGAGACATTACTCCCATGGAGGAAAAGGCGAATGGTGGCTGTTGTATTCAATCCCGATGCAATTTCTGAGTTTCATCAACACTCTGATAGTCCACAGATTAGAGAATGCCACCAGATGTGCATCGGAAACCACTACTGGTTTTCCTGGGAACGATCAAAGTATATACTGTTTGAGGTATTACTCCCATTTAGGAAAATGCGCATGGTGACTGTTGTATTCAATAACGATGCAATATCTGTGTTTCATCAACACTTTGAAGGTCCACAGATTACAGAATGCCTCCAGATGTGCATCGGAAACTACTACTGGTCTTCGAGGAAACGATCAAAGCATAGACTGTTTGAGACATTACTTCCGTGGAAGAAAGTGCGCATGGTGACTGTTGTATTCTATCCCGATGCCATTTCTGTGTTTCATCAACACCCGGATAGACCACAAATTACAGAATGCCTCCAGATGTGCATCGAGAACTACTACTTTTCTACCAGGGAACGATCAAGGCGTACACTGTTTGAGACATTACTCCCATGGAGGAAAGTTCGCATGGTGACTGTTGTATTCAATCCCGATGCCATTTCTGTGTTTCATCAACACCCGGATAGACCACAAATTACAGAATGCCTCCAGATGTGCATTGGTAACTACTACTGGTCTTCAGGGAACGATCAAATCGATGACAGTTTGAGACGTTACTCCCATGGAGGAAAGTGCGCATGGTGACTGTTTATTCAATCCCGATACATTTTCTGTGTTTCATCAACACTTTGAAGGTCCACAGATTACAGAATGCCTCGAGATGTGCATCGGAAACTACTACTGGTTTTCCAGGGAACGATCAAAGAGTAGACTGTTTAAGATATTACTCCCATGGAGGAAAGCGCGCACAGTTACTGTTGTATTAATCCCGATGCAATTTCTGTGTTTCAAGACTACTCTGATAGTCCACAGCTTACAGAATGCCACCAGACGTGCATCGGAAACAACTACTTGTCTTCCACTGAACGATAAAGGCGTAGAAAGTTTGAGACATTACTCCAATGGAGGAAAGTGCGCATGGTGACTGTCGTATTAAATCCCGATGCAATTTCCGTGTTTCATCAACACTTCGAAGGTCCACAGATTACAGAATGCCTCCATATGTGAATCGAAACTACTACTGGTCTTCCAGGGAACGATCAAAGCTTAGACTGTTTGAGACATTACTCCTATGTAGGAAAGTGTGCATGGTGACTGTTGTATTCAATCCCGATGCAATTTCTGTGTTTCATCAACACTCTGATAGTCCACAAATTACAGAATGCCTCCAGATGTGCATCGGAAACTACTACTGGTCTTCCAGGGAACGATCAAAGCGTAGACTTCTTGAGACATTACTCCCATGGATGAAAGTGCGCATGGTGACTGTTGTATTCAATCCCGATGCAATTTCAGTGTTTCAACAACACTCTGATAGTCCACAGATTACAGAGTGCCTCCAGATGTGTTCGGAAACTACTACTGGTCTTCCAGGGATCGATCAAAGCGTTGACTGTTTGAGACATTACTCCCATGGAAGGAAGTCCGCATGGTGACTGTTGTATTAAATCCCGATGCAATTTCTGTGTTTCAACAACACTCTGATAGTAAACAGATAACAGAATGCCTAAAGACGTGCATCGGAAACTACTACTGGTCTTCCAGGGAACGATCAAAGCGTAGACTGTTGAGACATTACTCCTATGTAGGAAAGTGCGATGGTGACTGTTGTATGCAATCCCGATGCAATTTCAGTGTTTCATCAACACTCTGATAGTCCACAGATTACAGAATGCCTCCAGATGTGCATCGGAAACTACTACTGGTCTTCCATCGAACGATCAAGGCGTAGACTGTTTGAGATATACTCCCGTGGAGGAAAGTGTGCATGGTGACTGTTGTATTCAATCCCGATGCAATTTCTGTGTTTCATCAACACTTTGAAGGTCCACAGATTACAGAATGCCTCCAGATGTGCATCGGAAACTACTACTGGTCTTTCTGGGAACGATCAAAGCATAGACTGTTTGAGACATAACTCCCATGTAGGAAACTGACCATGGTGACTGTTGTATTCAATCACGATGTAATTTCTGTGTTTCATCAACACTTTGAATTACACAGATTACAGAATGCCTCCAGATGTGCATCGGAAACTACTACTGGTCTTCCAGGGAACTATCAAAGCGTAAACTGTTTTGAGACATTACTCCCTAGGAGGAAAGTGCGCATGGTGACTGTTGTATTCAATCCCGATTCAATCTCTGTGTTTCCTTAACATTCTGATAGTAGACAAATAACAGAATGCGTAAAGCCGTGCATCGGAAACTACTACTGGTACTCCAGGGAACGATCAAATCGTAGACTCTTTGAGTCATTACTCCCACGGACGAAAGTACGCATGGTGTGTGTTGTATTAAATCGCGATGCAATTTCTGTGTTTCAACAACACTCTGATAGTCCACAGTTTTCAGAATGGCTCCAGATGTGCATCGGAAACTACTACTGGTCCTCCAGGGAACCATCAAGGAGTAGACTGTTTGAGACATTACTCCCATGGAGGAAATATCGCAATTGTGACTGTAGTATTCAATGCCGATACACTTTCTGTGTTTCATCAACACCCGGATAGACCACAGATTACAGAATGCTTCCAGATGTGCATCGGAAACTACTACTGGTCTTCAGGGAACGATCAAATCGATGACAGTATGAGACATTGCTCCCATGGAGGAAAGTGCGCATGGTGACCGTTGTATTCAATCCCGATGTAATTTCTGTGTTTCATCAACACTCTGATAGTCCACAGATTACAGAATGCCTCCAGATGTGCATCGGAAACTACTACTGTTCTTCCAGGGAACGATCAAAGCGTAGACTGTTTGAGACATTACTCCCATGGGGGAAAGTGCGCATGGTGACTGTTGTATTCAATCCCGAGGCAAATTCTGTGTTTCATCAACACTTTGAAGGTCCACAGATTACAGAATGCCTCTAGATGTTCATCGGAAACTACTATTGGTCTTCCAGGGAACGATCAAAGCGTAGACTGAGATATTACTCCCATGGAGGAAAGTGCGCATGGTTACTGTTGTATTCAATCCTGATGCAATTTCTGTGTTTCAACAACACTATGATAGTCCACAGACTACAGAATGCCACCTGATGTGCATCAGAAACAACTACTGGTCTTCCAGGGGACGATAAAACCGTAGACTGTTTGAGACATTACCCCCATGGAGGAAAGTGCGCATGGTGACTCTTGTATTCAATCCCGCTGCAATTTCTTTGTTTCAACAACACTCTGATAGTCCACAGATTACAGAATGCCTCCAGATGTGCATCGGAATCTACTACTGGTCTTCCAGGGAACGATAAAAGAGTAGACTGTTTGAGACATTACTCCAATGGAGGAAAGGGCGCATTGTGACTGTTGTATTCAATCCCGATACAATTTCTGTCTTTCATCAACACCCAGATAGACCATAGATTACAGAATACCTCCAGATGTGCATCGGAAACTACTACTGGTCTTCGAGGGAACGATCAAATCATAGACTGTTTCAGACATTACTCCCATGGAGGAAAGTGCGCATGGTGACTGATGTATTCAATCACGATGCAATTTCTGTGTTTCATCAACACTTTGAAGGTCCACAGATTACAGAATGCCTCCAGATGTGCATCGAAAAATACTACTGGTCTTCGAGGGAACGATCAAATCATAGACTGTATGAGACATTACTCCTATGGGGGAAGGTGCGCATGGTAACTCTTGTATTCAATCACGACGCAATTTCTGTGTTTCATCGTCACTCTGACAGTCCACAGTTTACAGAATGCTTCCAGATGAGCATCGGAAACTACTACTGGTCTTCCAGGGAACGATCAAAGCGTAGACTGTTTGAGACATAACTCCTATGTAGGAAAGTGCGCATGGTGACTGTTGCATTCAATCCCGATGCAATTTCTGTGTTTCATCAACACTCTGATAGTCCACAGATTACAGAATGCCTTCAGATGTGCATCGGAAACTACTACTGGTCATCGAGGAAACGATCAAAGCATAGACTGTTTGAGACATTACTCCCGTGGAAGAAAGTGCGCGTGGTGACTGTTGTATTCAATCCCCATCCAATTTCTATGTTTCATCAACACTCAGTTAGTCCACAGATTACAGAATGCCTCCAGATGTGCATCGGAAACTACTACTGGTCTAACAGGGAACGATCAAAGCGTAGAATGTTTGAGACATTACTCCCATAGGGGAAAGTGCGCTTGGTGACTGTTGTATTCAATCCCGATGCAATTTCTGTGTTTCATCAACACTCAGATAGTCCACAGTTTACAGAATGCCTCCAGATGTGCATCGGAAACTACTACTGGTCTTCCAGGGAACGATCAAGGCGTAGACTGTTTGAGACATTACTCCTATCTAGGAAAGTGTGCATGGTGACTGTTGTATTCAATCCCGATGCAATTTCTGTGTTTCATCAACACTCTGATAGTCCACAAATTACAGAATGACTCCAGATGTGCATCGGAAACTACTACTGGTCTTCCAGGGAACGATCAAAGCGTAGACTTCTTGAGACATTACTACCATGGATGAAAGTGCGCATGGTGACTGTTGTATTCAATCCCGATGCAATTTCAGTGTTTCAACAACACTCTGATAGTCCACAGATTACAGAGTGCCTCCAGATGTGTTCGGAAACTACTACTGGTCTTTCAGCGATCGATCAAAGCGTTGACTGTTTGAGACATTACTCCCATGGAAGGAAGTCCGCATGGTGACTGTTGTATTAAATCCCGATGCAATTTCAGTGTTTCAACAACACTCTGATAGTAAACAGATAACAGAATGCCTAAAGACGTGCATCGGAAACTACTACTGGTCTTCCAGGGAACGATCAAAGCGTAGACTGTTGAGACATTACTCCTATGTAGGAAAGTGCGATGGTGACTGTTGTATGCAATCCCGATGCAATTTCAGTGTTTCATCAACACTCTGATAGTCCACAGATTACAGAATGCTTCCAGATGTGCATCGGAAACTACTACTGGTCTTCCATCGAACGATCAAGGCGTAGACTGTTTGAGATATACTCCCGTGGAGGAAAGTGTGCATGGTGACTGTTGTATTCAATCCCGATGCAATTTCTGTGTTTCATCAATACTTTGAAGGTCCACAGATTACAGAATGCCTCCAGATGTGCATCGGAAACTACTACTGGTCTTTCTGGGAACGATCAAAGCATAGACTGTTTGAGACATAACTCCCATGTAGGAAACTGACCATGGTGACTGTTGTATTCAATCACGATGTAATTTCTGTGTTTCATCAACACTTTGAAGGACACAGATTACAGAATGCCTCCAGATGTGCATCGGAAACTACTACTGGTCTTCCAGGGAACTATCAAAGCGTAAACTGTTTTGAGACATTACTCCCTAGGAGGAAAGTGCGCATGGTGACTGTTGTATTCAATCCCGATTCAATCTCTGTGTTTCCTTAACATTCTGATAGTAGACAAATAACAGAATGCCTAAAGACGTGCATCGGAAACTACTACTGGTACTCCAGGGAACGATCAAATCGTAGACTCTTTGAGTCATTACTCCCACGGAGGAAAGTACGCATGGTGTGTGTTGTATTAAATCGCGATGCAATTTCTGTGTTTCAACAACACTCTGATAGTCCACAGTTTTCAGAATGGCTCCAGATGTGCATCGGAAACTACTACTGGTCCTCCAGGGAACCATCAAGGAGTAGACTGTTTGAGACATTACTCCCATGGAGGAAAGATCGCATTTGTGACTGTAGTATTCAATGCCGATACACTTTCTGTGTTTCATCAACACCCGGATAGACCACAGATTACAGAATGCTTCCAGATGTGCATCGGAAACTACTACTGGTCTTCAGGGAACGATCAAATCGATGACAGTTTGAGATATTGCTCCCATGGAGGAAAGTGCGCATGGTGACCGTTATATTCAATCCCGATGTAATTTCTGTGTTTCATCAACACTTTGAAGGTCCACAGATTACAGAATGCCTCTAGATGTTCATCGGAAACTACTATTGGTCTTCCAGGGAACGATCAAAGCGTAGACTGAGATATTCCTCCCATGGAGGAAAGTGCGCATGGTTACTGTTGTATTCAATCCTGATGCAATTTCTGTGTTTCAACAACACTATGATAGTCCACAGACTACAGAATGCCACCTGATGTGCATCAGAAACAACTACTGGTCTTCCAGGGGACGATAAAACCGTAGACTGTTTGAGACATTACTCCCATGGAGGAAAGTGCGCATGGTGACTCTTGTATTCAATCCCGCTGCAATTTCTGTGTTTCAACAACACTCTGATAGTCCACAGATTACAGAATGCCTCCAGATGTGCATCGGAATCTACTACTGGTCTTCCAGGGAACGATAAAAGAGTAGACTGTTTGAGACATTACTCCAATGGAGGAAAGGGCGCATTGTGACTGTTGTATTCAATCCCGATACAATTTCTGTCTTTCATCAACACCCAGATAGACCATAGATTACAGAATACCTCCAGATGTGCATCGGAAACTACTACTGGTCTTCGAGGGAACGATCAAATCATAGACTGTTTCAGACATTACTCCCATGGAGGAAAGTGCGCATGGTGACTGATGTATTCAATCACGATGCAATTTCTGTGTTTCATCAACAATTTGAAGGTCCACACATTACAGAATGCCTCCAGATGTGCATCGAAAAATACTACTGGTCTTCGAGGGAACGATCAAATCATAGACTGTATGAGACATTACTCCCATGGGGGAAAGTGCGCATGGTAACTCTTGTATTCAATCACGATGCAATTTCTGTGTTTCATCGTCACTCTGACAGTCCACAGTTTACAGAATGCTTCCAGATGAGCATCGGAAACTACTACTGGTCTTCCAGGGAACGATCAAAGCGTAGACTGTTTGACACATAACTCCCATGTAGGAAAGTGCGCATGGTGACTGTTGCATTCAATCCCGATGCAATTTCTGTGTTTCATCAACACTCTGATAGTCCACAGATTACAGAATGCTTTCAGATGTGCATCGGAATCTACTACTGGTCTTTCAGGGAACGATCAAATTGTAGACTGTTTGAGACATTACTCCCATGGAGGAAGGTGCACATGGTGACTGTTGTATTGAACCCCAATGCAATTTCTGTGTTTCATCAACACTTTGAAGGTCCAAAGATTACAGAATGCCTCCAGATGTGCATCGGAAACTACTACTGGTGTTCCAGGGAACGATAAAAGCGTGAACTGTTTGAGACATTCCTCCCATGGGGGAAATTGCGCATGGTAACTGTTGTATTCAATCCCGATGCAATTTCTGTGTTCATCAACACTCTCATAGACCACAGATTACAGAATGCCTCCAGATGTGCATCGGAAACTGCTACTGGTTTTCCAGGGAACGATCAAAGCGTAGACTGTTTGAGACATTACTCCCACGGAGGAAATTGCGCATGGTGACTGTTGTATTCAATCCCGATGCAATTTCTGAGTTTCATCAACACTCTGATAGCCCACAGATTACAGATTGCCTCCAGATGTGCATCGGAAACTACTACTGTTCTTCCAGGGAAAGATCAAAGCGTAGACTGTTTGAGACATTACTCCCATGGAGGAAAGTGCGCATGGTGACTGTTGTATTCAATCCCGAGGCATATTCTGCGTTTCATCAACACTTTGAAGGTCCACAGATTACAGAATGCCTCAAGATGTTCATCGGAAACTACTATTGGTCTTCCAGGGAACGATCAAAGCGTAGACTGAGATATTACTCCCATGAGGGAAAGTGCGGATGGTTACTGTTGTATTAAATCCCGATGCAATTTCTGTGTTTCACCAACACTCTGATAGTCCACAGACTACAGAATGCCACCTGTTGTGCATCGGAAACAACTACTGGTCTTCCAGGGGACGATGAAACCGTAGACTGTTTGACACATTACTCCCATGGAGGAAAGTGCGCATTGTGACTTGTATTCAATCCCGCTGCAATTTCTGTGTTTCAACATCACTCTGATAGTCCACGGATTACAGAATGCCTCCAGATGTGCATCGGAAACTACTACTGGTCTTCCAGGGAACGATAAAAGAGTAGACTAATTGAGACATTACTCCCATGGAGGAAAGTACCCATGGTGACTGTTGTATTCAATCCCTATGCAATTTCTGTGTTTCATCAACACTTTGATGAACCACAGATTACAGAATGCCTCCAGATGTGAATCGAAACTACTACTGGTCTTCCAATGAATGATCAAAGCGTAGACTGTTTGAGAAATTACTCCCATGGAGGAAAGTGCGCATGGTGATTGTTGTATTCAATCCCGATGCAATTTCTGTCTTTTATCAACACCCGGATGGACCACAGATTACAGAATACCTCCAGATGTGCATCGGAAACTACTACTGGTCTTCCATTGTACGATCAAAGCGTAGACTGTTTGAGACATTTCTCCCATGGAGGAAAGTGCGCATGGTGATTGTTGTTTTCAATCCCGATGCAATTTCTTTGCTTCATCAACACTCTGATAGTCCACAGATTACAGAATGCCTCCAGATGTGCATCGGAAACTGCTACTGGTCTTCCAGGGAACGATCAAAGCGTAGAGTGTTTGAGACATTACTCCCATGGGAGGAAGTGCGAACGGTGACTGTTGTATTCAATCCCGGTGCAATTTCTGTGTTTCGTCAACACTCTGATAGTCCACAGATTACAGAATGCCTCCAGATGTGCATCGAAAAATACTACTGGTCTTCGAGGGAACGATCAAATCGTAGACTGTATGAGACAATACTCCTATGGGGGAAAGTGCGCATGGTAACTGATGTATTCAATCACGATGCAATTTCAGTGTTTCATCGACACTCTGATAGTCCACAGATTACACAATGCCTCCAGATGTGCATCGGAAACTACTACTGGCCTTCCAGGTTACGATCAAAGCGTAGACTGTTTGAGACATTTCTCCCATGGAGGAAAGTGCGCATGGTGACTGTTGTTTTCAATACCGATGCAATTTCTTTGCTTCAACAACACTCTGATAGTCCACAGATTACAGAATGCCTCCAGATGTGCATCGGTAACTGCTACTGGTCTTCCAGGGAACGATCAAAGCGTAGACTGTTTGAGACATTACTCCCATGGAAGGAAGTGCGAATGGTGACTGTAGTATTCAATCCCGGTGCAATTTCTGTGTTTCATCAACACTCTGATAGTCCACAGATTACAGAATGCCTCCAGATGTGCATCGGAAACTACTACCGGTTTTCCAGGAACGATCAAGACGCAGACTGTTTGAGAAATACTCCCATGGAGGAAAGTGGTCATGGTGACTGTTGTATTCAATCCCGATGCAATTTCTGTGTTTCATCAACTCTTTGAAGATCTACAGATTACAGTATGCCTCCAGATGTGCATCGGAAACTACTACTGGTCTTCGAGGGAACGATCAAATCATAGACTGTTTCAGACATTACTCCCATGGGGGAAAGTGCGCATGGTAACTGTTGTATTCAATCCCGATGCAATTTCTGTATTCATCGACACTCTCATAGTCCACAGATTACAGAATGTTTCCAGATGTGCATCGGAAACTACTACTGGTCTTCCAGGGAACGATCAAAGCGTAGACTGTTTGAGACAATACTCCTATGTAGGAAAGTGCGCATGGTGACTGTTGTATACAATCCCGATGCAATTTCTGTGTTTCATCAACACTCAGATATTCATCAGATTACAGAATGCCTCCAGATGTGCATCGGAAACTACTACTGGTCTTCCAGGGAACAATCAAATCGAATACTGTTTGAGTCATTACTCCCATAGAGGCAAGTGCGTATGGTGTGTGTTGTATTAAATCGCGATGCAATTTCTGTGTTTCAACAACACTATGATAGTCCACAGATAACAGAATGACTAAAGATGTGCATCGGAATCTACTACTGGTCTTCCAGGGAACGATCAAGGGGTAGACTGTTTGAGACATTACTCCCATGGATGAAAGTGCGAATGGTGACTGTTGTATTCAATCCCGATGCAATTTCTGTGTTTCGTCAACACTCTGATAGTCCACAGATTACAGAATGCCTCCAGTTGTCCATCGGAATCCACTACTGGTCTTCCTGGGAACGATCAAAGCGTAGACTGTTTGAGACATTACTCCCATGGAGGAAAGAGCGCATGGTGACTGTTGTATTCAATCCCAATGCAATTTCTGTGTTTCATCAACACTCAGATATTCATCAGATTACAGAATGCCTCCAGATGTGCATCGGAAACTACTACCGGTTTTCCAGGAACGATCAAGACGTAGACTGTTTGAGAATTACTCCCATGGAGGAAAGTGGTCATGGTGACTGTTGTATTTAATCCCGATGCAATTTCTGTGTTTCATCAACACTTTGAAGGTCTACAGATTACAGCATGCCTCCAGATTTGCATCGGAAACTACTACTGGTCTTCGAGGGAACGATCAAATCATAGACTGTTTCAGACATTACTCCCATGGGGGAAAGTGCGCATGGTAACTGTTGTATTCAATCCCCATGCAATTTCTGTATTCATCAACACTCTCATAGTCCACAGATTACAGAATGTTTCCAGATGTGCATCGGAAACTACTACTGGTCTTCCAGGGAACGATCAAAGCGTAGACTGTTTGAGACAATACTCCTATGTAGGAAAGTGCGCATGGTGACTGTTGTATACAATCCCGATGTAATTTCTGTTTTTCATCAACACTCTGATAGTCCACAGATTACAGAATGCCTCTAGATGTGCATCGGAAACTACTATTGGTCTTCCAGGGAACGATCAAACCGTAGACTGTTTGAGACATTACTCCCATTGAGGAAAGTACGCATGGTGACTGTTGTATTCAATCCCAATGCTATTTCTGTGTTTCATCAACACTCAGATATTCATCAGATTACAGAATGCCTCCAGATGTGCATCGGAAACTACTACTGGTCTTTCAGGGAACGATCAAATCGAAGACTGTTTGAGTCATTACTCCCATAGAGGCAAGTGCGCATGGTGTGTGTTGTATTAAATCGCGATGCAATTTCTGTGTTTCAACAACACTATGATAGTCCACAGATAACAGAATGACTAAAGATGTGCATCGGAATCTACTACTGGTGTTCCAGGGAACGATCAAGGGTAGACTGTTTGAGACATTACTCCCATGGATGAAAGTGCGAATGGTGACTGTTGTATTCAATCCCGATGCAATTTCTGTGTTTCGTCAACACTCTGATAGTCCACAGATTACAGAATGCCTCCAGTTGTGCATCGGAATCCACTACTGGTCTAACAGGGAACGAACAAAGCGTAGAATGTTTGAGACATTACTCCCATGGGGGAAAGTGTGCATGGTGACTGTTGTATTCAATCCCAATGCAATATCTGTGTTTCATCAACACTCAGATAGTCCACAGATTACAGAATGCCTCCAGATGTGCATCGGAAACTACTACTGGTCTTCCTGGGAACGATCAAAGCGTAGACTGTTTGTGACATTACTCCCACGGAGGAAAGTGCGCATGGTGACTGTTGTATTCAATCCAGATGCAATTTCTGAGTTTCATCAACACTCTGATAGTCCACAGATTACAGATTGCCTCCAGATGTGCATCGGAAACTACTACTGGTCTTCCTGGGAACGATCAAAGCGTAGACTGTTTGAGACATTACTCCCATGGAGGAAAGTGCGCATGGTGACTGTTGTATTCAATCCCAATGCAATTTCTGTGTTTCATCAACACTCAGATATTCATCAGATTACAGAATGCCTCCAGATGTGCATCGGAAACTACTACTGGTCCTCCAGAGAACGATCAATGAGTAGACTGTTTGAGACATTACTCCAAGGAGGAAAGATCGCATTGGTGACTGTTGTATTCAGTGCCGATACACTTTCTGGGTTTCATCAACACCCGGATAGACCACAGATTACAGAGTGCTTCCAGATGTGCATCGGAAACTACTACTGGTCTTCAGGGAACGATCAAATCATAGACTGTATGAGACAATACTCCTATGGCTGAAAGTGCGCATGGTGTGTGTTGTATTCAATCACGATGCAATTTCTGTGTTTCATCAACACTCCGACAGTCCACAGATTACACAATGCTTCCAGATGAGCATCGGAAACTACTACTGGTCTTCCAGGGAACGATCAAAGCGTAGACTGTTTGAGACATAACTCCTATGTAGGAAAGTGCGCATGGTGACTGTTGTATACAATCCCGATGCAACTTCTGTGTTTCATCAACACTCAGATATTCATCAGATTACAGAATGCCTCCAGATGTGCATCGGAAACTACTACTGGTCTTCCAGGGAACAATCAAATCGAAGACTGTTTGAGTCATTACTCCCATAGAGGCAAGTGCGTATGGTGTGTGTTGTATTAAATCGCGATGCAATTTCTGTGTTTCAACAACACTATGATAGTCCACAGATAACAGAATGACTAAAGATGTGCATCGGAATCTACTACTGGTCTTCCAGGGAACGATCAAGGGGTAGACTGTTTGAGACATTACTCCCATGGATGAAAGTGCGAATGGTGACTGTTGTATTCAATCCCGATGCAATTTCTGTGTTTCGTCAACACTCTGATAGTCCACAGATTACAGAATGCCTCCAGTTGTCCATCGGAATCCACTACTGGTCTAACAGGGAACGAACAAAGCGTAGAATGTTTGAGACATTACTCCCATGGGGGAAAGTGTGCATGGTGACTGTTGTATTCAATCCCAATGCATATTCTGTGTTTCATCAACACTCAGATAGTCCACAGATTACTGAATGCCTCCAGATGTGCATCGGAAACTACTACTGGTCTTCCTGGGATCGATCAAAGCGTAGACTGTTTGTGACATTACTCCCACGGAGGAAAGTGCGCATGGTGACTGTTGTATTCAATCCAGATGCAATTTCTGAGTTTCATCAACACTCTGATAGTCCACAGATTACAGATTGCCTCCAGATGTGCATCGGAAACTACTACTGGTCTTCCTGGGAACGATCAAAGCGTAGACTGTTTGAGACATTACTCCCATGGAGGAAAGAGCGCATGGTGACTGTTGTATTCAATCCCAATGCAATTTCTGTGTTTCATCAACACTCAGATATTCATCAGATTACAGAATGCCTCCAGATGTGCATCGGAAACTACTACCGGTTTTCCAGGAACGATCAAGACGTAGACTGTTTGAGAATTACTCCCATGGAGGAAAGTGGTCATGGTGACTGTTGTATTTAATCCCGATGCAATTTCTGTGTTTCATCAACACTTTGAAGGTCTACAGATTACAGCATGCCTCCAGATTTGCATCGGAAACTACTACTGGTCTTCGAGGGAACGATCAAATCATAGACTGTTTCAGACATTACTCCCATGGGGGAAAGTGCGCATGGTAACTGTTGTATTCAATCCCCATGCAATTTCTGTATTCATCAACACTCTCATAGTCCACAGATTACAGAATGTTTCCAGATGTGCATCGGAAACCACTACTGGTCTTCCAGGGAACGATCAAAGCGTAGACTGTTTGAGACAATACTCCTATGTAGGAAAGTGCGCATGGTGACTGTTGTATACAATCCCGATGTAATTTCTGTTTTTCATCAACACTCTGATAGTCCACAGATTACAGAATGCCTCTAGATGTGCATTGGAAACTACTATTGGTCTTCCAGGGAACGATCAAACCGTAGACTGTTTGAGACATTACTCCCATTGAGGAAAGTACGCATGGTGACTGTTGTATTCAATCCCAATGCTATTTCTGTGTTTCATCAACACTCAGATATTCATCAGATTACAGAATGCCTCCAGATGTGCATCGGAAACTACTACTGGTCTTCAGGGAACGATCAAATCATAGACTGTATGAGACAATACTCCTATGGCTGAAAGTGCGCATGGTGTGTGTTGTATTAAATCGCGATGCAATTTCTGTGTTTCATCAACACTATGATAGTCCACAGATAACAGAATGACTAAAGATGTGCATCGGAATCTACTACTGGTCTTCCAGGGAACGATCAAGGGTAGACTGTTTGAGACATTACTCCCATGGATGAAAGTGCGAATGGTGACTGTTGTATTCAATCCCGATGCAATTTCTGTGTTTCGTCAACACTCTGATAGTCCACAGATTACAGAATGCCTCCAGTTGTGCATCGGAATCCACTACTGGTCTAACAGGGAACGAACAAAGCGTAGAATGTTTGAGACATTACTCCCATGGGGGAAAGTGTGCATGGTGACTGTTGTATTCAATCCCAATGCAATATCTGTGTTTCATCAACACTCAGATAGTCCACAGATTACAGAATGCCTCCAGATGTGCATCGGAAACTACTACTGGTCTTCCTGGGAACGATCAAAGCGTAGACTGTTTGTGACATTACTCCCACGGAGGAAAGTGCGCATGGTGACTGTTGTATTCAATCCAGATGCAATTTCTGAGTATCATCAACACTCTGGTAGTCCACAGATTACAGATTGCCTCCAGATGTGCATCGGAAACTACTACTGGTCTTCCTGGGAACGATCAAAGCGTAGACTGTTTGAGACATTACTCCCATGGAGGAAAGTGCGCATGGTGACTGTTGTATTCAATCCCAATGCAATTTCTGTGTTTCATCAACACTCAGATATTCATCAGATTACAGAATGCCTCCAGATGTGCATCGGAAACTACTACTGGTCCTCCAGAGAACGATCAATGAGTAGACTGTTTGAGACATTACTCCAAGGAGGAAAGATCGCATTGGTGACTGTTGTATTCAGTGCCGATACACTTTTTGGGTTTCATCAACACCCGGATAGACCACAGATTACAGAGTGCTTCCAGATGTGCATCGGAAACTACTACTGGTCTTCAGGGAACGATCAAATCATAGACTGTATGAGACAATACTCCTATGGCTGAAAGTGCGCATGGTGTGTGTTGTATTCAATCACGATGCAATTTCTGTGTTTCATCAACACTCCGACAGTCCACAGATTACACAATGCTTCCAGATGAGCATCGGAAACTACTACTGGTCTTCCAGGGAACGATCAAAGCGTAGACTGTTTGAGACATAACTCCTATGTAGGAAAGTGCGCATGGTGACTGTTGTATTCAATCCCGATGTAATTTCTGTGTTTCATCAACACTCTGATAGTCCACAGATTACACAATGCCTCCAGATGTGCATCGGAAACTACTACTGGTCTTCCAGGGTACGATCAAAGCGTAGACTGTTTGAGACATTTCTCCCATGGAGGAAAGTGCGCATGGTGACTGTTGTTTTCAATCCTGATGCAATTTCTTTGCTTCAACAACACTCTGATAGTCCACAGATTACAGAATGCCTCCAGATGTGCATCGGAAAGTGCTAGTGGTCTTCCAGGGAACGATCAAAGCGTAGACTGTTTGAGACATAACTCCTATGTAGGAAAGTGCGCATGGTAACTGTTGTATTCAATCCCGATGTAATTTCTGTGTTTCATCAACACTCTGATAGTCCACAGACTACACAATGCCTCCAGATGTGCATCGGAAACTACTACTGGTCTTCCAGGTTACGATCAAAGCGTAGACTGTATGAGACATTACTCCCATTGAGAAAAGTACGCATGGTGACTGTTGTATTCAATCCCAATGCTATTTCTGTGTTTCATCAACACTCAGATATTCATCAGATTACAGAATGCCTCCAGATGTGCATCGGAAACTACTACTGGTCTTCCTGGGAACGATCAAAGCGTAGACTGTTTGAGACATTACTCCCATGGAGGAAAGTGAGCATGGTGACTGTTGTATTCAATCCCAATGCTATTTCTGTGTTTCATCAACACTCAGATATTCATCAGATTACAGAATGCCTCCAGATGTGCATCGGAAACTACTACTGGTCTTCCAGGGAACGATCAAATCGTAGACTGTTTGAGTCATTACTCCCATGGAGGAAAGTGCGCATGGTGTGTGTTGTATTAAATCGCGATTCAATTTCTGTGTTTCAACAACACTCTGATAGTCCACAGTTTACAGAATGGCTCCAGATGTGCATCGGAAACTACTACTGGTCCTCCAGGGAACGATCAATGAGTAGGCTGTTTGAGACATTACTCCAAGGAGGAAAGATCGCATTTGTGACTGTTGTATTCAATGCCGATACACTTTCTGGGTTTCATCAACACCCGGATAGACCACAGATTACAGAGTGCTTCCAGATGTGCATCGGAAACTACTACTGGTCTTAAGGGAACGATCAAATCGATGACAATTGAGACATTACTCCCATGGAGGAAAGTGCGCATGGTGACTGTTGTATTCATCCCGATGTAATTTCTGTGTTTCATCAACACTCTGATAGTCCACAGATTACTGAATGCCTCCAGATGTGCATCGGAAACTACTACTGTTCTTCCAGGCAACGATCAAAGCGTAGACTGTTTGAGACATTACTCCCGTGGGGGAAAGTGCGCATGGTGACTGTTGTATTCAATCCCGAGGCAAATTCTGTGTTTCATCAAAACTTTGAAGGTCCACAGATTACAGAATGCCTCAAGATGTTCATCGGAAACTACTATTGGTCTTCCAGGGAACGATCAAAGCGTAGACTGAGATATTACTCCCATGGAGGAAAGTGCACATGGTTACTGTTGTATTCAATCCTGATGCAATTTCTGTGTTTCAACAACACTCTGATATTCCACAGACTACAGAATGCCACCTGATGTGCATCGGAAACAACTACTGGTCTTCCAGGGACGATGAAACCGTAGACTGTTTGAGACATTACTCCCATGGAGGAAAGTGCGCATGGTGACTCTTGTATTCAATCCCGCTGCTATTTCTGTGTTTCAACAACACCCTGATAGTCCACAGATTACAGAATGCCTCCAGATGTGCATCGGAAACTACTACTGGTCTTCCAGGGAACGATAAAAGGGTAGACTGTTTGAGACATTACTCCCATGGAGGAAAGTACCCATGGTGACTGTTGTATTCAATCACTATGCAATTGCTCGGTTTCATCAACACTTTGATGAACCACAGATTACAGAATGCCTCCAGATGTGAATCGAAACTGCTACTGGTCTTCCAGGGAACGATCAAAGCGTAGACTGTTTGAGACATTACTCCCATGGAGGAAAGTGCGCATGGTGACTGTTGTATTCAATCCTGATGCAATTTCTGTCTTTTATCAACACCCAGATAGACCACAGATTACAGAATACCTCTAGATGTGCATCGGAAACCACTACTGGTCTTCGAGGGAACGATCAAATCATAGACTGTTTCAGACATTACTCCCATGGAGGAAAGTGCGCATGGTGACTGATGTATTCAATCACGATGCAATTTCTGTGTTTCATCAACACTTTGAAGGTCCACAGATTACAGAATGCCTCCAGATGTGCATCGAAAAATACTACTGGTCTTCGAGGGAACGATCAAATCATAGACTGTATGAGACATTACTCCCATGGGGGAAAGTGCGCATGGTAACTGTTGTGTTCAATCACGATGCAATTTCTGTGTTTCATCAACACGCTGACAGTCCAAAGATTACAGAATGCTTCCAGATGAGCATCGGAAACTAATACTAGTCTTCCTGGGAACGATTAAATCATAGACTGTTTCAGACATTACTCCCATGGAGGAAAGGGCGCATGGTGACCGTTGTATTCAATCCCGATGTAATTTCTGTGTTTCATCTACACTCTGATAGTCCACAGATTACAGAATGCCTCCAGATGTGCATCGGAAACTACTACTGTTCTTCCAGGCAACGATCAAAGCGTAGACTGTTTGAGACATTACTCCCGTGGAGGAAAGTGCGCATGGTGACTGTTGTATTCAATCACGAGGCAAATTCTGTGTTTCATCAACACTTTGAAGGTCCGCAGATTACAGAATGCCTCAAGATGTTCATCGGAAACTACTATTGGACTTCCAGGGAACGATCAAAGCGTAGACAGAGATATTACTCCCATGGAGGAAAGTGCGCATGGTTACTGTTGTATTCAATCCCAATGCAATATCTGTTTTCATCAACACCCCGATAGACCAGAGATTACAGAATGCATCCAGATGTGCATCGGAAACTCCTACTGGTCTTCAGGGGACGATCAAACCGATGACAGTTTGAGACATTACTCCCATGGAGGAAAGTGCGCATGGTGACCGTTGTATTAAATCCCGATGTAATTTCTGTGTTTCATCAACACTCTGATAGTCCACAGATTACAGAATGCCTCCAGATGTGCATCGGAAACTACTACTGTTCTTCCAGGGAACGATCAAAACGTAGACTGTTTGAGACATTACTCCCATGGAGGAAAGAGCGCATGATGACTGTTGTATTCAATCCCGAGGCAAATTCTGTGTTTCATCAACACTTTGAAGGTCCACAGATTACAGAATGCCTCAAGATGTTCATCGGAAACTACTAATGGTCTTCCAGGGAACGATCAAAGCGTAGACTGAGATATTACTCCCATGGAGGAAAGTGCACATGGTTACTGTTGTATTCAATCCTGATGCAATTTCTGCGTTTCAACAACACTCTGATAGTCCACAGACTACAGAATGCCACCTGATGTGCATCGGAAACAACTACTGGTCTTCCAGGGACGATGAAACCGTAGACTGGTTGAGATATTACTCCCATGGAGGAAAGTGCGCATGGTGACTGTTGTATTCAATCCCAATGCAATTTCTGTGTTTCATCAACACTTTGAGGATCTACAGATTACAGTATGCCACCAGATGTGCATCGGAAACTACTACTGGTCTTCGAGGGAACGATCAAATCATAGACTGTTTCAGACATTACTCCCATGGGGGAAAGTGCGAATGGTAACTGTTGTATTCAATCCCGATGCAATTTCTGTATTCATCAACACTCTCATAGTCCACAGATTACAGAATGTTTCCAGATGTGCATCGGAAACTACTACTGGTCTTCCAGGGAACGATCAAAGCGTAGACTGTTTGAGACAATACTCCTATGTAGGAAAGTGCGCATGGTGACTGTTGTATACAATCCCGATGCAATTTCTGTGTTTCATCAACACTCAGATATTCATCAGATTACAGAATGCCTCCAGATGTGCATCGGAAACTACTACTGGTCTTCCAGGGAACAATCAAATCGAAGACTGTTTGAGTCATTACTCCCATAGAGGCAAGTGCGTATGGTGTGTGTTGTATTAAATCGCGATGCAATTTCTGTGTTTCAACAACACTATGATAGTCCACAGATAACAGAATGACTAAAGATGTGCATCGGAATCTACTACTGGTCTTCGGGGGAGCGATCAAGGGGTAGACTGTTTGAGACATTACTCCCATGGATGAAAGTGCGAATGGTGACTGTTGTATTCAATCCCGATGCAATTTCTGTGTTTCGTCAACACTCTGATAGTCCACAGATTACAGAATGCCTCCAGTTGTGCATCGGAATCCACTACTGGTCTAACAGGGAACGAACAAAGCGTAGAATGTTTGAGACATTACTCCCATGGGGGAAAGTGTGCATGGTGACTGTTGTATTCAATCCCAATGCATATTCTGTGTTTCATCAACACTCAGATATTCCACAGATTACAGAATGCCTCCAGATGTGCATCGGAAACTACTACTGGTCTTCCTGGGATCGATCAAAGCGTAGACTGTTTGTGACATTACTCCCACGGAGGAAAGTGCGCATGGTGACTGTTGTATTCAATCCAGATGCAATTTCTGAGTTTCATCAACACTCTGATAGTCCACAGATTACAGATTGCCTCCAGATGTGCATCGGAAACTACTACTGGTCTTCCTGGGAACGATCAAAGCGTAGACTGTTTGAGACATTACTCCCATGGAGGAAAGAGCGCATGGTGACTGTTGTATTCAATCCCAATGCAATTTCTGTGTTTCATCAACACTCAGATATTCATCAGATTACAGAATGCCTCCAGATGTGCATCGGAAACTACTACCGGTTTTCCAGGAACGATCAAGACGTAGACTGTTTGAGAATTACTCCCATGGAGGAAAGTGGTCATGGTGACTGTTGTATTTAATCCCGATGCAATTTCTGTGTTTCATCAACACTTTGAAGGTCTACAGATTACAGCATGCCTCCAGATTTGCATCGGAAACTACTACTGGTCTTCGAGGGAACGATCAAATCATAGACTGTTTCAGACATTACTCCCATGGGGGAAAGTGCGCATGGTAACTGTTGTATTCAATCCCCATGCAATTTCTGTATTCATCAACACTCTCATAGTCCACAGATTACAGAATGTTTCCAGATGTGCATCGGAAACTACTACTGGTCTTCCAGGGAACGATCAAAGCGTAGACTGTTTGAGACAATACTCCTATGTAGGAAAGTGCGCATGGTGACTGTTGTATACAATCCCGATGTAATTTCTGTTTTTCATCAACACTCTGATAGTCCACAGATTACAGAATGCCTCTAGATGTGCATCGGAAACTACTATTGGTCTTCCAGGGAACGATCAAACCGTAGACTGTTTGAGACATTACTCCCATTGAGGAAAGTACGCATGGTGACTGTTGTATTCAATCCCAATGCTATTTCTGTGTTTCATCAACACTCAGATATTCATCAGATTACAGAATGCCTCCAGATGTGCATCGGAAACTACTACTGGTCTTTCAGGGAACGATCAAATCGAAGACTGTTTGAGTCATTACTCCCATAGAGGCAAGTGCGCATGGTGTGTGTTGTATTAAATCGCGATGCAATTTCTGTGTTTCAACAACACTATGATAGTCCACAGATAACAGAATGACTAAAGATGTGCATCGGAATCTACTACTGGTCTTCCAGGGAACGATCAAGGGGTAGACTGTTTGAGACATTACTCCCATGGATGAAAGTGCGAATGGTGACTGTTGTATTCAATCCCGATGCAATTTCTGTGTTTCGTCAACACTCTGATAGTCCACAGATTACAGAATGCCTCCAGTTGTCATCGGAATCCACTACTGGTCTAACAGGGAACGAACAAAGCGTAGAATGTTTGAGACATTACTCCCATGGGGGAAAGTGTGCATGGTGACTGTTGTATTCAATCCCAATGCAATTTCTGTGTTTCATCAACACTCAGATAGTCCACAGATTACAGAATGCCTCCAGATGTGCATCGGAAACTACTACTGGTCTTCCTGGGAACGATCAAAGCGTAGACTGTTTGTGACATTACTCCCACGGAGGAAAGAGCGCATGGTGACTGTTGTATTCAATCCAGATGCAATTTCTGAGTATCATCAACACTCTGGTAGTCCACAGATTACAGATTGCCTCCAGATGTGCATCGGAAACTACTACTGGTCTTCCTGGGAACGATCAAAGCGTAGACTGTTTGAGACATTACTCCCATGGAGGAAAGTGCGCATGGTGACTGTTGTATTCAATCCCAATGCAATTTCTGTGTTTCATCAACACTCAGATATTCATCAGATTACAGAATGCCTCCAGATGTGCATCGGAAACTACTACTGGTCCTCCAGAGAACGATCAATGAGTAGACTGTTTGAGACATTACTCCAAGGAGGAAAGATCGCATTGGTGACTGTTGTATTCAGTGCCGATACACTTTCTGGGTTTCATCAACACCCGGATAGACCACAGATTACAGAGTGCTTCCAGATGTGCATCGGAAACTACTACTGGTCTTCAGGGAACGATCAAATCATAGACTGTATGAGACAATACTCCTATGGCTGAAAGTGCGCATGGTAACTGTTGTATTCAATCACGATGCAATTTCTGTGTTTCATCAACACTCCGACAGTCCACAGATTACACAATGCTTCCAGATGAGCATCGGAAACTACTACTGGTCTTCCAGGGAACGATCAAAGCGTAGACTGTTTGAGACATAACTCCTATGTAGGAAAGTGCGCATGGTGACTGTTGTATTCAATCCCGATGTAATTTCTGTGTTTCATCAACACTCTGATAGTCCACAGATTACACAATGCCTCCAGATGTGCATCGGAAACTACTACTGGTCTTCCAGGGTACGATCAAAGCGTAGACTGTTTGCGACATTTCTCCCATGGAGGAAAGTGCGCATGGTGACTGTTGTTTTCAATCCTGATGCAATTTCTTTGCTTCAACAACACTCTGATAGTCCACAGATTACAGAATGCCTCCAGATGTGCATCGGAAAGTGCTACTGGTCTTCCAGGGAACGATCAAAGCGTAGACTGTTTGAGACATAACTCCTATGTAGGAAAGTGCGCATGGTGACTGTTGTATTCAATCCCGATGTAATTTCTGTGTTTCATCAACACTCTGATGGTCCACAGATTACACAATGCCTCCAGATGTGCATCGGAAACTACTACTGGTCTTCCAGGGTACGATCAAAGCGTAGACTGTATGAGACATTACTCCCATTGAGAAAAGTACGCATGGTGACTGTTGTATTCAATCCCAATGCTATTTCTGTGTTTCATCAACACTCAGATATTCATCAGATTACAGAATGCCTCCAGATGTGCATCGGAAACTACTACTGGTCTTCCAGGGAACGATCAAATCGAAGACTGTTAGAGTCATTACTCCCATGGAGGAAAGTGCGCATGGTGTGTGTTGTATTAAATCGCGATGCAATTTCTGTGTTCCAACAACACTATGATAGTCCACAGATAACAGAATGACTAAAGATGTGCATCGGAATCTACTACTGGTCATCCAGGGAACGATCAAATCGTAGTCTGTTTGAGACATTACTCCCATGGATGAAAGTGCGAATGGTGACTGTTGTATTCAATCCCGATGCAATTTCTGTGTTTCGTCAACACTCTGATAGTCCACAGATTACAGAATGCCTCCAGTTGTGCATCGGAATCCACTACTGGTCTAACAGGGAACGAACAAATCGTAGAATGTTTGAGACATTACTCCCATGGGGGAAAGTGTGCATGGTGACTGTTGTATTCAATACCAATGCAATTTCTGTGTTTCATCAACACTCAGATAGTCCACAGATTACAGAATGCATCCAGATGTGCATCGGAAACTACTACTGGTCTTCCTGGGAACGATCAAAGCGTAGACTGTTTGTGACATTACTCCCACGGAGGGAAGTGCGCATGGTTACTGTTGTATTCAATCCAGATGCAATTTCTGAGTTTCATCAACACTCTGTTAGTCCACAGATTACAGATTGCATCCAGATGTGCATCGGAAACTACTACTGGTCTTCCTGGGAACGATCAAAGCGTAGACTGTTTGAGACATTACTCCCATAGAGGAAAGTGAGCATGGTGACTGTTGTATTTAATCCCAATGCTATTTCTGTGTTTCATCAACACTCAGATATTCATCAGATTACAGAATGCCTCCAGATGTGCATCGGAAACTACTACTGGTCTTCCAGGGAACGATCAAATCGTAGACTGTTTGAGTCATTACTCCCATGGAGGAAAGTGCGCATGGTGTGTGTTGTATTAAATCGCGATTCAATTTCTGTGTTTCAACAACACTCTGATAGTCCACAGTTTACAGAATGGCTCCAGATGTGCATCGGAAACTACTACTGGTCCTCCAGGGAACGATCAATGAGTAGGCTGTTTGAGACATTACTCCAAGGAGGAAAGATCGCATTTGTGACTGTTGTATTCAATGCCGATCCACTTTCTGGGTTTCATCAACACCCGGATAGACCACAGATTACAGAGTGCTTCCAGATGTGCATCGGAAACTACTACTGGTCTTAAGGGAACGATCAAATCGATGACAATTGAGACATTACTCCCATGGAGGAAAGTGCGCATGGTGACTGTTGTTTTCATCCCGATGTAATTTCTGTGTTTCATCAACACTCTGATAGTCCACAGATTACTGAATGCCTCCAGATGTGCATCGGAAACTACTACTGTTCTTCCAGGCAACGATCAAAGCGTAGACTGTTTGAGACATTACTCCCGTGGGGGAAAGTGCGCATGGTGACTGGTGTATTCAATCCCGAGGCAAATTCTGTGTTTCATCAACACTTTGAAGGTCCACAGATTACAGAATGCCTCAAGATGTTCATCGGAAACTACTATTGGTCTTCCAGGGAACGATCAAAGCGTAGACTGAGATATTACTCCCATGGAGGAAAGTGCACATGGTTACTGTTGTATTCAATCCTGATGCAATTTCTGTGTTTCAACAACACTCTGATAGTCCACAGACTACAGAATGCCACCTGATGTGCATCGGAAACAACTACTGGTCTTCCAGGGACGATGAAACCGTAGACTGTCTGAGACATTACTCCCATGGAGGAAAGTGCGCATGGTGACTCTTGTATTCAATCCCGCTGCTATTTCTGTGTTTCAACAACACCCTGATAGTCCACAGATTACAGAATGCCTCCAGATGTGCATCGGAAACTACTACTGGTCTTCCAGGGAACGATAAAAGGGTAGACTGTTTGAGACATTACTCCCATGGAGGAAAGTACCCATGGTGACTGTTGTATTCAATCACGATGCAATTGCTCGGTTTCATCAACACTTTGATGAACCACAGATTACAGAATGCCTCCAGATGTGAATCGAAACTACTACTGGTCTTCCAGGGAACGATCAAAGCGTAGACTGTTTGAGACATTACTCCCATGGGGGAAAGTGCGGATGGTAACTGTTGTGTTCAATCACGATGCAATTTCTGTGTTTCATCAACACTCTGATGGTCCACAGATTACACAATGCCTCCAGATGTGCATCGGAAACTACTACTGGTCTTCCAGGGTACGATCAAAGCGTAGACTGTATGAGACATTAATCCCATTGAGAAAAGTACGCATGGTGACTGTTGTATTCAATCCCAATGCTATTTCTGTGTTTCATCAACACTCAGATATTCATCAGATTACAGAATGCCTCCAGATGTGCATCGGAAACTACTACTGGTCTTCCAGGGAACGATCAAATCGAAGACTGTTAGAGTCATTACTCCCATGGAGGAAAGTGCGCATGCTGTGTGTTGTATTAAATCGCGATGCAATTTCTGTGTTCCAACAACACTATGATAGTCCACAGATAACAGAATGACTAAAGATGTGCATCGGAATCTACTACTGGTCTTCCAGGGAACGATCAAATCGTAGACTGTTTGAGACATTACTCCCATGGATGAAAGTGCGAATGGTGACTGTTGTATTCAATCCCGATGCAATTTCTGTGTTTCGTCAACACTCTGATAGTCCACAGATTACAGAATGCCTCCAGTTGTGCATCGGAATCCACTACTGGTCTAACAGGGAACGAACAAATCGTAGAATGTTTGAGACATTACTCCCATGGGGGAAAGTGTGCATGGTGACTGTTGTATTCAATACCAATGCAATTTCTGTGTTTCATCAACACTCAGATAGTCCACAGATTACAGAATGCATCCAGATGTGCATCGGAAACTACTACTGGTCTTCCTGGGAACGATCAAAGCGTAGACTGTTTGTGACATTACTCCCACGGAGGGAAGTGCGCATGGTTACTGTTGTATTCAATCCAGATGCAATTTCTGAGTTTCATCAACACTCTGTTAGTCCACAGATTACAGATTGCATCCAGATGTGCATCGGAAACTACTACTGGTCTTCCTGGGAACGATCAAAGCGTAGACTGTTTGAGACATTACTCCCATGGAGGAAAGTGAGCATGGTGACTGTTGTATTTAATCCCAATGCTATTTCTGTGTTTCATCAACACTCAGATATTCATCAGATTACAGAATGCCTCCAGATGTGCATCGGAAACTACTACTGGTCTTCCAGGGAACGATCAAATCGTAGACTGTTTGAGTCATTACTCCCATGGAGGAAAGTGCGCATGGTGTGTGTTGTATTAAATCGCGATTCAATTTCTGTGTTTCAACAACACTCTGATAGTCCACAGTTTACAGAATGGCTCCAGATGTGCATCGGAAACTACTACTGGTCCTCCAGGGAACGATCAATGAGTAGGCTGTTTGAGACATTACTCCAAGGAGGAAAGATCGCATTTGTGACTGTTGTATTCAATGCCGATACACTTTCTGGGTTTCATCAACACCCGGATAGACCACAGATTACAGAGTGCTTCCAGATGTGCATCGGAAACTACTACTGGTCTTAAGGGAACGATCAAATCGATGACAATTGAGACATTACTCCCATGGAGGAAAGTGCGCATGGTGACTGTTGTATTCATCCCGATGTAATTTCTGTGTTTCATCAACACTCTGATAGTCCACAGATTACTGAATGCCTCCAGATGTGCATCGGAAACTACTACTGTTCTTCCAGGCAACGAGCAAAGCGTAGACTGTTTGAGACATTACTCCCGTGGGGGAAAGTGCGCATGGTGACTGTTGTATTCAATCCCGAGGCAAATTCTGTGTTTCATCAACACTTTGAAGGTCCACAGATTACAGAATGCCTCAAGATGTTCATCGGAAACTACTATTGGTCTTCCAGGGAACGATCAAAGCGTAGACTGAGATATTACTCCCATGGAGGAAAGTGCACATGGTTACTGTTGTATTCAATCCTGATGCAATTTCTGTGTTTCAACAACACTCTGATAGTCCACAGACTACAGAATGCCACCTGATGTGCATCGGAAACAACTACTGGTCTTCCAGGGACGATGAAACCGTAGACTGTCTGAGACATTACTCCCATGGAGGAAAGTGCGCATGGTGACTCTTGTATTCAATCCCGCTGCTATTTCTGTGTTTCAACAACACCCTGATAGTCCACAGATTACAGAATGCCTCCAGATGTGCATCGGAAACTACTACTGGTCTTCCAGGGAACGATAAAAGGGTAGACTGTTTGAGACATTACTCCCATGGAGGAAAGTACCCATGGTGACTGTTGTATTCAATCACGATGCAATTGCTCGGTTTCATCAACACTTTGATGAACCACAGATTACAGAATGCCTCCAGATGTGAATCGAAACTACTACTGGTCTTCCAGGGAACGATCAAAGCGTAGACTGTTTGAGACATTACTCCCATGGAGGAAAGTGCGCATGGTGACTGTTGTATTCAATCCTGATGCAATTTCTGTCTTTTATCAACACCCAGATAGACCACAGATTACAGAATACCTCTAGATGTGCATCGGAAACCACTACTGGTCTTCGAGGGAACGATCAAATCATAGACTGTTTCAGACATTACTCCCATGGAGGAAAGTGCGCATGGTGACTGATGTATTCAATCACGATGCAATTTCTGTGTTTCATCAACACTTTGAAGGTCCACAGATTACAGAATGCCTCCAGATGTGCATCGAAAAATACTACTGGTCTTCGAGGGAACGATCAAATCATAGACTGTATGAGACATTACTCCCATGGGGGAAAGTGCGGATGGTAACTGATGTGTTCAATCACGATGCAATTTCTGTGTTTCATCAACACTCTGATGGTCCACAGATTACACAATGCCTCCAGATGTGCATCGGAAACTACTACTGGTCTTCCAGGGTACGATCAAAGCGTAGACTGTATGAGACATTACTCCCATTGAGAAAAGTACGCATGGTGACTGTTGTATTCAATCCCAATGCTATTTCTGTGTTTCATCAACACTCAGATATTCATCAGATTACAGAATGCCTCCAGATGTGCATCGGAAACTACTACTGGTCTTCCAGGGAACGATCAAATCGAAGACTGTTAGAGTCATTACTCCCATGGAGGAAAGTGCGCATGCTGTGTGTTGTATTAAATCGCGATGCAATTTCTGTGTTCCAACAACACTATGATAGTCCACAGATAACAGAATGACTAAAGATGTGCATCGGAATCTACTACTGGTCTTCCAGGGAACGATCAAATCGTAGACTGTTTGAGACATTACTCCCATGGATGAAAGTGCGAATGGTGACTGTTGTATTCAATCCCGATGCAATTTCTGTGTTTCGTCAACACTCCGATAGTCCACAGATTACAGAATGCCTCCAGTTGTGCATCGGAATCCACTACTGGTCTAACAGGGAACGAACAAATCGTAGAATGTTTGAGACATTACTCCCATGGGGGAAAGTGTGCATGGTGACTGTTGTATTCAATACCAATGCAATTTCTGTGTTTCATCAACACTCAGATAGTCCACAGATTACAGAATGCATCCAGATGTGCATCGGAAACTACTACTGGTCTTCCTGGGAACGATCAAAGCGTAGACTGTTTGTGACATTACTCCCACGGAGGGAAGTGCGCATGGTTACTGTTGTATTCAATCCAGATGCAATTTCTGAGTTTCATCAACACTCTGTTAGTCCACAGATTACAGATTGCATCCAGATGTGCATCGGAAACTACTACTGGTCTTCCTGGGAACGATCAAAGCGTAGACTGTTTGAGACATTACTCCCATGGAGGAAAGTGAGCATGGTGACTGTTGTATTTAATCCCAATGCTATTTCTGTGTTTCATCAACACTCAGATATTCATCAGATTACAGAATGCCTCCAGATGTGCATCGGAAACTACTACTGGTCTTCCAGGGAACGATCAAATCGTAGACTGTTTGAGTCATTACTCCCATGGAGGAAAGTGCGCATGGTGTGTGTTGTATTAAATCGCGATTCAATTTCTGTGTTTCAACAACACTCTGATAGTCCACAGTTTACAGAATGGCTCCAGATGTGCATCGGAAACTACTACTGGTCCTCCAGGGAACGATCAATGAGTAGGCTGTTTGAGACATTACTCCAAGGAGGAAAGATCGCATTTGTGACTGTTGTATTCAATGCCGATACACTTTCTGGGTTTCATCAACACCCGGATAGACCACAGATTACAGAGTGCTTCCAGATGTGCATCGGAAACTACTACTGGTCTTAAGGGAACGATCAAATCGATGACAATTGAGACATTACTCCCATGGAGGAAAGTGCGCATGGTGACTGTTGTATTCATCCCGATGTAATTTCTGTGTTTCATCAACACTCTGATAGTCCACAGATTACTGAATGCCTCCAGATGTGCATCGGAAACTACTACTGTTCTTCCAGGCAACGAGCAAAGCGTAGACTGTTTGAGACATTACTCCCGTGGGGGAAAGTGCGCATGGTGACTGTTGTATTCAATCCCGAGGCAAATTCTGTGTTTCATCAACACTTTGAAGGTCCACAGATTACAGAATGCCTCAAGATGTTCATCGGAAACTACTATTGGTCTTCCAGGGAACGATCAAAGCGTAGACTGAGATATTACTCCCATGGAGGAAAGTGCACATGGTTACTGTTGTATTCAATCCTGATGCAATTTCTGTGTTTCAACAACACTCTGATAGTCCACAGACTACAGAATGCCACCTGATGTGCATCGGAAACAACTACTGGTCTTCCAGGGACGATGAAACCGTAGACTGTCTGAGACATTACTCCCATGGAGGAAAGTGCGCATGGTGACTCTTGTATTCAATCCCGCTGCTATTTCTGTGTTTCAACAACACCCTGATAGTCCACAGATTACAGAATGCCTCCAGATGTGCATCGGAAACTACTACTGGTCTTCCAGGGAACGATAAAAGGGTAGACTGTTTGAGACATTACTCCCATGGAGGAAAGTACCCATGGTGACTGTTGTATTCAATCACGATGCAATTGCTCGGTTTCATCAACACTTTGATGAGCCACAGATTACAGAATGCCTCCAGATGTGAATCGAAACTACTACTGGTCTTCCAGGGAACGATCAAAGCGTAGACTGTTTGAGACATTACTCCCATGGAGGAAAGTGCGCATGGTGACTGTTGTATTCAATCCTGATGCAATTTCTGTCTTTTATCAACACCCAGATAGACCACAGATTACAGAATACCTCTAGATGTGCATCGGAAACCACTACTGGTCTTCGAGGGAACGATCAAATCATAGACTGTTTCAGACATTACTCCCATGGAGGAAAGTGCGCATGGTGACTGATGTATTCAATCACGATGCAATTTCTGTGTTTCATCAACACTTTGAAGGTCCACAGATTACAGAATGCCTCCAGATGTGCATCGAAAAATACTACTGGTCTTCGAGGGAACGATCAAATCATAGACTGTATGAGACATTACTCCCATGGGGGAAAGTGCGCATGGTAACTGTTGTGTTCAATCACGATGCAATTTCTGTGTTTCATCAACACGCTGACAGTCCAAAGATTACAGAATGCTTCCAGATGAGCATCGGAAACTAATACTGGTCTTCCTGGGAACGATCAAAGCGTAGACTGTTTGAGACATTACTCCCATGGAGGAAAGTGCGCATGGTGACTGTTGTATTCAATCCCAATGCAATTTCTGTGTTTCATCAACACTCAGATATTCATCAGATTACAGAATGCCTCCAGATGTGCATCGGAAACTACTACTGGTCTTCTAGGGAACGATCAAATCGTAGACTGTTTGAGTCATTTCTCCCATGGAGGAGTGTGCGCATGGTGTGTGTTGTATTAAATCGCGATTCAATTTCTGTGTTTCAACAACACTCTGATAGTCCACAGTTTACAGAATGGCTCCAGATGTGCATCGGAAACAACTACTAGTCTTCCAGGAACGATGAAACCGTAGACTGGTTGAGATAATACTCCCATGGAGGAAAGTGCGCATTGTGACTGTTGTATTCAATCCCAATGCAATTTCTGTGTTTCATCAACACTCAGATATTCATCAGATTACAGAATGCCTCCAGATGTGCATCGGAAACTACTACTGGTCTTCCAGGGAACGATCAAATCGTAGACTGTTATGTCATTACTCCCATGGAGGAACGTGCACATGGTGTGTGTTGTATTAAATCGCGATTCAATTTCTGTGTTTCAACAACACTCTGATAGTCCACAGTTTACAGAATGGCTCCAGATGTGCATCGGAAACTACTACTGGTCCTCCAGGGAACGATCAAGGAGTAGACTGTTTGAGACATTACTCCAAGGAGGAAAGATCGCATTGGTGACTGTTGTATTCAATGCCGATACACTTTCTGGGTTTCATCAACACCCGGATAGACCACAAATTACAGAGTGTTTCCAGATGTGCATCGGAAACTACTACTGGTCTTTAGGGAACGATCAAATCGATGACAATTGAGACATTACTCCCATGGAGGAAAGTGCGCATGGTGAACTTTGTATTCAATCCCGATGTAATTTCTGTGTTTCATCAACACTCTGATAGTCCACAGTTTACAGAATGCCTCCAGATGTGCATCGGAAACTACTATTGGTCTTCCAGAGAACGATCAAAGCGTAGACTGAGATATTACTCCCATGGAGGAAAGTGCACATGGTTACTTTTGTATTCAATCCTGATGCAATTTCTGTGTTTCAACAACACTCTGATAGTCCACAGATTACAGAGTGCCTCCAGATGTGCATCGGAAACTACTACTGGTCTTCCAGGGAACGATAAAAGAGTAGACTGTTTGAGACATTACTCCCATGGAGGAAAGTACCCATGGTGACTGTTGTATTCAATCACGATGCAATTTCTGGGTTTCATCAACACTTTGATGAACCACAGATTACAGAATGCCTCCAGATGTGTATCGAATAATACTACTGGTCTTCGAGGGAACGATCAAATCGTAGACTGTATGAGACATTACTCCCATGGGGGAAAGTGCGCATGGTAACTGTTGTATTCAATCACGATGCAATTTCTGTGTTTCATCAACACTCTGGCAGTCCACAGATTACAGAATGCTTCCAGATGAGCATCGGAAACTAATACTGGTCTTCCAGGGAACGATCAAAGCGTAGACTGTTTGAGACATAACTCCTATGTAGGAAGGTGCGCATGGTGACTGTTGTATTCAATCCCGATGTAATTTCTGTGTTTCATCAACACTCTGATAGTCCACAGATTACACAATGCCTCCAGATGTGCATCGGAAACTACTACTGGTCTTCCAGGTTACGATCAAAGCGTAGACTGTTTGAGACATTTCTCCCATGGAGGAAAGTGCGCATGGTGACTGTTGTATTCAATCCCGATGCAATTTCTTTGCTTCATCAACACTCTGATAGTCCACAGTTTACAGAATGCCTCCAGATGTGCATCGGAAACTGCTACTGGTCTTCCAGGGAACGATCAAAGCGTAGACTGTTTGAGACATTACTCCCATGGATGAAAGTGCGAATGGTGACTGTTGTATTCAATCCCGATGTAATTTCTGTGTTTCATCAACACTCTGATAGTCCACAGATTACAGAATGCGTCCAGATGTGCATCGGAAACTACTGCTGGTCATCGAGGAAACGATCAAAGCATAGACTGTTTGAGACATTACTCCCGTGGAAGAAAGTGCGCGTGGTGACTGTTGTATTCAATCCCGATGCAATTTCTATGTTTCATCAACACTCAGTTAGTCCACAGATTACAGCATGCCTCCAGATGTGCATCGGAAACTACTACTGGTCTTCCAGGGAACGATCAAGTCGTAGACTGTTTGAGAATTACTCCCGTGGAGGAAAGTGGTCATGGTGACTGTTGTATTCAATCCCGATGCAATTTCTGTGTTCATCAACACTTTGAAGGTCTACAGATTACAGAATGCCTCCAGATGTGCATCGGAAACTACTACTGGTCTTCGAGGGAACGATCAAATCATAGACTGTTCAGACATTACTCCCATGGGGGAAAGTGCGCATGGTAACTGTTGTATTCAATCCCGATGCATTTTCTGTGTTCACCAACACTCTCATAGTCCACAGATTACAGAATGCTTCCAGATGTGCATCGGAAACTACTACTGGTCTTCCAGGGAACGATCAAAGCGTAGACTGTTTGAGACATTACTCCTATGTAGGAAAGTGTGCATGGTGACTGTTGTATACAATCCCGATGTAATTTCTGTGTTTCATCAACACTCTGATATTCCACAGATTACAGAATGCCTCCAGATGTGCATCGGAAACTACTATTGGTCTTCCAGGGAACGATCAAACCGTAGACTGTTTGAGACATTACTCCCATGGAGGAAAGTACGCATGGTGACTGTTGTATTCAATCCCGAAGCAATTTCTGTGTTTCATCGACACTCCGATAGTCCACAGATTACAGAATGTCTCCAGTTGTGCATCGGAATCCACTACTGGTCTAACAGGGAACGAACAAAGCGCAGAATGTTTGAGACATTACTCCCATGGATGAAAGTGCGCATGGTGACTGTTGTATTCAATCCAGATGCAATTTCTGAGTTTCATCAACACTCTGATACTCCACAGATTACAGATTGCCTCCAGATGTTCAGCGGAAACTACTACTGGTCTTCCTGGGAACGATCAAAGCGTAGACTGTTTGAGACATTACTCCCATGGAGGAAAGTGCGCATGGTGACTGTTGTATTCAATCCCAATGCAATTTCTGTGTTTCATCAACACTCAGATATTCATCAGATTACAGAATGCCTCCAGATGTGCATCGGAAACTACTACTGGTTTTCCAGGGAACGATCAAATCGTAGACTGTTTGAGTAATTACTCCCATGGAGGAAAGTGCGCATGGTGACTGTTGTATTCAATCCAGATGCAATTTCTGAGTTTCATCAACACTCTGATAGTCCACTGATTATAGAATGCCTCCAGATGTGCATCGGAAACTACTACTGTTCTTCCAGGCAACAATCAATGCGTAGACTGTTTGAGACATTACTCCCGTGGAAGAAAGTGCGCATGGTGACTGTTGTATTCAATCCCGAGGCAAATTCTGTGTTTCATCAACACTTTCAAGGTCCACAGATTACAGAATGCCTCAAGATGTTCATCGGAAACTACTACTGGTCTTCCAGGGAACGATAAAAGGGTAGACTGTTTGAGACATTACTCCCATGGAGGAAAGTACCCATGGTGACTGTTGTATTCAATCACGATGCAATTTCTGGGTTTCATCAACACTTTGATGAACCACAGATTACAGAATGCCTCCAGATGTGAATCGATACTACTACTGGTCTTCCAGGGAACGATCAAAGCGTAGACTGTTTGAGACATTACTCCCATGGAGGAAAGTGCGCATGGTGACTGTTGTATTCAATCCCGATGCAATTTCTGTCTTTTATCAACACCCGGATAGACCACAGATTACAGAATACCTCTAGATGTGCATCGGAAACCACTACTGGTCTTCGAGGGAACGATCAAATCATAGACTGTTTCAGACATAACTCCCATGGAGGAAAGTGCGCATGGTGACTGATGTATTCAATCACGATGCAATTTCTGTGTTTCTTCAACACTCTGACAGTGCACAGATTACAGAATGCTTCCAGATGAGAATCGGAAATTAACACTGGTCTTCCAGGGAACGATCAAAGCGTAGACTGTTTGAGACATAACTCCTATGTAGGAAGGTGCGCATGGCGACTGTTGTATTCAATCCCGATGTAATTTCTGTGTTTCATCAACACACTGATAGTCCACAGATTACACAATGCCTCCAGATGTGCATCGGAAACTACTACTGGTCCTCCAGGGTACGATCAAAGCGTAGACTGTTTGAGACATTTCTCCCATGGAGGAAAGTGCGCATGGTGACTGTTGTATTCAATCCCGATGCAATTTCTTTGCTTCATCAACACTCTGATAGTCCACAGATTACAGAATACCTCCAGATGTGCATCGGAAACTGCTACTGGTCTTCCAGGGAACGGTCAAAGCGTAGACTGTTTGAGACATTACTCCCATGGATGAAAGTGCGAATGGTGACTGTTGTATTCAATCCCGATGTAATTTCTGTGTTTCATCAACACTCTGATAGTCCACAGGTTACAGAATGCCTCCAGATATGCATCGGAAACTTCTACTGGTCATCGAGGAAACGATAAAAACATAGACAGTTTGAGACATTACTCCCGTGGAAGAAAGTGCGCGTGGTGACTGTTGTATTCAATCCCGATGCAATTTCTATGTTTCATCAACACTCAGTTAGTCCACAGATTACAGCATGCCTCCAGATGTGCATCGGAAACTACTACTGGTCTTCCAGGGAACGATCAAGTCGTAGACTGTTTGAGAATTACTCCCGTGGAGGAATGTGGTCATGGTGACTGTTGTATTCAATCCCGATGCAATTTCTGTGTTCATCAACACTTTGAAGGTCTACAGATTACAGAATGCCTCCAGATGTGCATCGGAAACTACTACTGGTCTTCGAGGGAACGATCAAATCATAGACTGTTCAGACATTACTCCCATGGGGGAAAGTGCGCATGGTAACTGTTGTATTCAATCCCGATGCATTTTCTGTGTTCACCAACACTCTCATAGTCCACAGATTACAGAATGCTTCCAGATGTGCATCGGAAACTACTACTGGTCTTCCAGGGAACGATCAAAGCGTAGACTGTTTGAGACATTACTCCTATGTAGGAAAGTGTGCATGGTGACTGTTGTATACAATCCCGATGTAATTTCTGTGTTTCATCAACACTCTGATATTCCACAGATTACAGAATGCCTCCAGATGTGCATCGGAAACTACTATTGGTCTTCCAGGGAACGATCAAACCGTAGACTGTTTGAGACATTACTCCCATGGAGGAAAGTACGCATGGTGACTGTTGTATTCAATCCCGAAGCAATTTCTGTGTTTCATCGACACTCTGATAGTCCACAGATTACAGAATGTCTCCAGTTGTGCATCGGAATCCACTACTGGTCTAACAGGGAACGAACAAAGCGCAGAATGTTTGAGACATTACTCCCATGGATGAAAGTGCGCATGGTGACTGTTGTATTCAATCCAGATGCAATTTCTGAGTTTCATCAACACTCTGATACTCCACAGATTACAGATTGCCTCCAGATGTTCAGCGGAAACTACTACTGGTCTTCCTGGGAACGATCAAAGCGTAGACTGTTTGAGACATTACTCCCATGGAGGAAAGTGCGCATGGTGACTGTTGTATTCAATCCCAATGCAATTTCTGTGTTTCATCAACACTCAGATATTCATCAGATTACAGAATGCCTCCAGATGTGCATCGGAAACTACTACTGGTTTTCCAGGGAACGATCAAATCGTAGACTGTTTGAGTAATTACTCCCATGGAGGAAAGTGCGCATGGTGACTGTTGTATTCAATCCAGATGCAATTTCTGAGTTTCATCAACACTCTGATAGTCCACTGATTATAGAATGCCTCCAGATGTGCATCGGAAACTACTACTGTTCTTCCAGGCAACAATCAATGCGTAGACTGTTTGAGACATTACTCCCGTGGAAGAAAGTGCGCATGGTGACTGTTGTATTCAATCCCGAGGCAAATTCTGTGTTTCATCAACACTTTCAAGGTCCACAGATTACAGAATGCCTCAAGATGTTCATCGGAAACTACTACTGGTCTTCCAGGGAACGATAAAAGGGTAGACTGTTTGAGACATTACTCCCATGGAGGAAAGTACCCATGGTGACTGTTGTATTCAATCACGATGCAATTTCTGGGTTTCATCAACACTTTGATGAACCACAGATTACAGAATGCCTCCAGATGTGAATCGAAACTACTACTGGTCTTCCAGGGAACGATCAAAGCGTAGACTGTTTGAGACATTACTCCCATGGAGGAAAGTGCGCATGGTGACTGTTGTATTCAATCCCGATGCAATTTCTGTCTTTTATCAACACCCGGATAGACCACAGATTACAGAATACCTCTAGATGTGCATCGGAAACCACTACTGGTCTTCGAGGGAACGATCAAATCATAGACTGTTTCAGACATAACTCCCATGGAGGAAAGTGCGCATGGTGACTGATGTATTCAATCACGATGCAATTTCTGTGTTTCTTCAACACTCTGACAGTGCACAGATTACAGAATGCTTCCAGATGAGAATCGGAAATTAACACTGGTCTTCCAGGGAACGATCAAAGCGTAGACTGTTTGAGACATAACTCCTATGTAGGAAGGTGCGCATGGCGACTGTTGTATTCAATCCCGATGTAATTTCTGTGTTTCATCAACACTCTGATAGTCCACAGATTACACAATGCCTCCAGATGTGCATCGGAAACTACTACTGGTCCTCCAGGGTACGATCAAAGCGTAGACTGTTTGAGACATTTCTCCCATGGAGGAAAGTGCGCATGGTGACTGTTGTATTCAATCCCGATGCAATTTCTTTGCTTCATCAACACTCTGATAGTCCACAGATTACAGAATACCTCCAGATGTGCATCGGAAACTGCTACTGGTCTTCCAGGGAACGGTCAAAGCGTAGACTGTTTGAGACATTACTCCCATGGATGAAAGTGCGAATGGTGACTGTTGTATTCAATCCCGATGTAATTTCTGTGTTTCATCAACACTCTGATAGTCCACAGGTTACAGAATGCCTCCAGATATGCATCGGAAACTTCTACTGGTCATCGAGGAAACGATAAAAACATAGACAGTTTGAGACATTACTCCCGTGGAAGAAAGTGCGCGTGGTGACTGTTGTATTCAATCCCGATGCAATTTCTATGTTTCATCAACACTCAGTTAGTCCACAGATTACAGAATGCCTCCAGATGTGCATCGGAAACTACTACTGGTCTTCCAGGCAACGATCAAGGCGTAGATCGTTTGAGAATTACTCCCATGGAGGAAAGTGGTCATGGTGACTGTTGTATTCAATCCCGATGCAATTTCTGTGTTCATCAACACTTTGAAAGTCTACAGATTACAGAATGCCTCCATATGTGCATCGGAAACTACTACTGGTCTTCGAGGGAATGATCAAATCATAGACTGTTTCGGACATTACTCCGATGGGGGAAAGTGCACATGGTAACTGTTGTATTCAATCCCGATGCAATTTCTGCGTTCATCAACACTCTCATAGTCCACAGATTACAGAATGCTTCCAGATGCGCATCGGAAACTACTACTGGTCTTCCAGGGAACGATCAAAGCGTAGACTGTTTGAGACATTACTCCTATGTAGGAAAGTGCGCATGGTGACTGTTGTATACAATCCCGATGTAATTTCTGTGTTTCATCAACACTCTGATAGTCCACAGACTACATAATGCCACCTGATGTGCATCGGAAACAACTACTGGTCTTCCAGGGGAAGATGAAACCGTAGACTGTTTGAGACATTACTTCCATGGAGGAAAGTGCGCATGGTGACTCTTGTATTCAATCCCGCTGCAATTTCTGTGTTTCAACAACACTCTGATAGTCCACACATTACAGAATGCCTCCAGATGTGCATCTTAAACTACTACTGGTTTTCCAGGGAACGATAAAAGACTAGCCTGTTTGAGACATTACTCCCATGGAGTCAAGTGCGCATGGTGACACTTGTATTCAATCCCGATGTAATTTCTGTGTTTCATCAACACTCTGATAGTCCACAGATTACAGAAAGCATCCTGATGTGCATCGGAAACTACTATTGGTCTACCAGGGAACGATCAAAGCGTAGACGGTTTGAGACATTACTCCCATGGAGGAAAGTGCGCATGGTGACTGTTGTATTCAATCCCGATGCATTTTCTTTGTTTCATCAACACTCTGATAGTCCACAGATTACAGAATGCCTCCAGATGTGCATCGGAAGCTACTACTGGTCTTATAGGTAACGATCAAAGCGTATACTCTTTGAGACATTACTCCCATGGAGGGAAGTGCGCATGGTCACTGTTGTATTCAATCCCGAAACAATTTCTGTGTTTCATCAACACTCTGATAGTCCACAGATTACAGAATGCCTCCAGATGTGCATCGGAAACTACTACTGGTCTAACAGGGAACGATCAAAGCGTAGAATGTTTGAGACATTACTCCCATAGGGGAAAGTGCGCTTGGTGACTGTTGTATTCAATCCCGATGCAATTTCTGTGTTTCATCAACACTCAGATAGTCCACAGTTTACAGAATGCCTCCAGATGTGCATCGGAAACTACTACTGGTCTTCCAGGGAACGATCAAGGCGTAGACTGTTTGAGAATTACTCCCATGGAAGAAAGTGGTCATGGTGACTGTTGTATTCAATCCCGATGCAATTTCTGTGTTTCATCAAGAATCAGATATTCATCAGATTACAGAATGCCTCCAGATGTGCATCGGAAACTACTACTGGTCTTCCAGGGAACGATCAAATCGTAGACTGTTTGAGTCATTAGTCCCATTGACTATAGTTCGCATGGTGTGTGTTGTATTAAATCGCGATGCAATTTCTGTGTTTCAACAACACTCTGATAGTCCACAGTTTACAGAATGGCTCCAGATGTGCATCGGAAACTACTACTGGTCCTCCGGGGAACGATCAAGGGGTAGACTGTTTGAGACTTTACTCCAAGGAGGAAAGATCGCATTGGTGACTGTTGTATTGAATGCCGATACACTTTGTGTGTTTCATCAACACCCGGATAGAAAACAGATTACATAGTGCTTCCAGATGTGCATCGGAAACTACTACTGGTCTTCGAGGAAACGATCAAATCGATGACAATTGAGACATTACTCCCATGGAGGAAAGTGCGCATGGTGACCGTTGTATTCAATCCCGATGTAATTTCTGTGTTTCATCAACACTCTGATAGTCCACAGAATACAGAATGCCTCCAGATGTGCATCGGAAACTACTACTGTTCTTCCAGGGAACGATCAAAGCGTAGACTGTTTGAGACATTACTCCCATGGAGGAAAGTGCGCATGGTTTATGTTGTATTCAATCCCGAGGCGAATTCTGTGTTTCATCAACACTTTGAAGGTCCACAGATTACAGAATGCCTCAAGATATTCATCGGAAACTACTATTGGTCTTCCAGGGAACGATCAAAGCGTATACTGAGATATTACTCCCATGGAGGAAAGTGCGCATGGTGACTCTTGTATTCAATCCCGCTGCAATTTCTGAGTTTCATCAACACTCTGATAGTCCACAGATTACAGATTGCCTCCAGATGTGCATCGGAAACTGCTACTGGTCTTCCTGGGAACGATCAAAGAATAGACTGTTTGAGACATCACTCCCATGGAGGAAAGTGCGCATGGTGACTGTTGTTTTCAATCCCAATGCAATTTTTGTGTTTCATCAATACTCAGATACTCATCAGATTACAGAATGCCTCCAGATGTGCATCTGAAACTACTACTGATCTTCCAGGGAACGATCAAAGCGTAGACTGTTTGAGTCATTACTCCCATGGAGGAAAGAGCGAATGGTGACTGTTGAATTAAATTGCGATGCAATTTCTGTGTTTCAACAACACTCTGATAGTCCACAGATTACCGAATGCCTCCAGATGTGCATCGGAAAGTACTACTGGTCTTCCAGGGAACGATCCAAGCGTAGACTGTTTGAAACATTACTCCCATGGAGGAAAGTGCGCATGGTGACTGTTGTATCCAATCCACATTCAATCTCTGAGTTTCATCAACACTCTGATAGTCCACAGATTACAGAATGCCTCCAGATGTACATCGCAAACTACTACTGGTCTTCCAGGGAACGATCAAAGCGTAAACTGTTTGAGACAGTACTGCCTTGGAGGAAAGTGCGCATGGTGACTGTTGTATTCAATCCCCATTCAATCTCTGTGTTTCATCAACACTCTGATAGTCCACAGATAACAGAATGACTCCAGATGTGCATCGGAAACTACTACTCGTCTTCCAGGGAACGATCAAAACGTAGACTGTTTGTGACATTACTCCCACGGAGGAAAGTGCGCATGGTGACTGTTGTATTCAATCCCGATGCAATGTCTGAGTTTCATCAACACTCTGATAATCCACAGATTACAGATTGCCTCCAGATGTGCATCGGAAACTACTACTGGTCTTCCTGGGAACGAACAAAAAATAGCCTGCTTGAGACATTACTCCCATGGAGCAAAGTGTGCATGGTGACTGTTGTATTCAATCTCAATGCAATTTCTGTGTTTCATCAACACTCAGATAATCATCAGATTACAGAATGCCTCCAGATGTGCATCGGAAAATACTACTGGTCTTCCAGGGAACGATCAAGGCGTAGACTGTTTGAGAATTACTCCCATGGAGGAAAGTGGTCATGGTGACTGTTGTATTCAATCCCGAAGCAATTTCTGTCTTTCATCAACACTCTGATGGTCCACAGATTACAGATTGCCTCCAGATGTGCATCGGAAACTGCTACTGGTCTTCCTGGAAACGATCAAAGAATAGACTGTTTGAGACATCACCCCAATCGAGTAAAGTGCGCATGGTGACTGTTGTTTTCAATCCCAATGCAATTTCTGTGTTTCATCAACACTCAGATACTCATCAGATAACAGATTGCCTCCAGATGTGCATCTGAAACTACTACTGGTCTTCCAGGGAACGATCAAAGCGTAGACTGTTTGAGTCATTACTCCCATGGAGGAAAGCGCGAATGGTGACTGTTGAATTAAATCGCGATGCAATTTCTGTGTTTCAACAACACTCTGATAGTCCACAGATTACCGAATGCCTCCAGATGTGCAACGGAAAGTACTAGTGGTCTTCCATGGAACGATCAAAGCGTATACTGTTTGAGACATTACTCCCATGGAGGAAAGTGCGCATGGGGACTGTTGTATTCAATCCCCATTCAATCTCTGTGTTTCATCAACACTCTGATAGTCCACAGATTACAGAATGCCTCCAGATGTACATCGGAAACTACTACTGGTCTTCCAGGGAACGATCACAGCGTAAACTGTTTGAGACATTACTGCCTTGGAGGAAAGTGCGCTTGGTGACTGTTGTATTCAATCCCCATTCAATCTCTGTGTTTCATCAACACCCTGATAGGCCACAGATAACAGAATGACTCCAGATGTGCATCGGAAACTACTGCTGGTCTTCCAGGGAACGATCAAAGCGTAGACTGTTTGTGACATTACTCCCACGGAGGAAAGTGTGCATGGTGACTGTTGTATTCAATGCCGATACAATTTCTGTGTCTCATCAACACCCGGATACACCACAGATTACAGAATGCCTCAGGATGTGCATTGGAAACTACTACTGGTCTTCAGGGAACGATCAAAGCATAGACTGTTTGAGACATTACTCGCGTTGAAGAAAGTGAACATGGTGATTGTTGTATTATATCCAGAGGCAATTTCTGTGTTTCATCAACACCTTGAAGGTCCACAGATTACAGAATGCCTCAAGATGTTCATCGGAAACTACTATTGGTCTTCCAGGGAACGATCTACCGTAGACTGTTTGAGACATTACTCCCATGGAGGAAAGTGCGCATGGTGACTGTTGTATTCAATCCCGAAGGAATTTCTGTGTTTCAACAACACTCTGATAGTCCACAGATTACAGAACACCTCCAGATGTGCATCGGAAACTACTACTGGTCTTCCAGGGAACGATCAAAGCGTAGACTGTTTGAGACATTACTCCCATGGAGGAAAGTGTGCATGGTGACTGTTGTATTCAATCACGATGCAATTTCTGTGTTTCATCAACACTTTGAAGGTCCACAGATTACAGAATGCCTCCAGATGTGCATCGGAAACTACTACTGGTCATCGAGGAAACGATCAAAGCATAGACTGTTTGAGACATTACTCCCGTGGAAGAAAGTGAACATGGTGATTGTTGTATTCAATCCCGATGCAATTTCTGTGTTTCATCAACACTCAGTTAGTCCACAGATTACAGAATGCCTCCAGATGTGCATCGGAAACTGCTACTGGTCTTCCAGGGAACGATCAAAACGTAGACTGTTTGAGACATTACTCCCATGGAGGAAAGTGCGAATGGTGACTGTTGTATTCCATCCCGATGCAATTTCTGTGTTTCATGAACACTCTCATAGTCCACAGATTACAGATTGCCTCCAGATGTGCATCGGAAACTACTACTGGTCCTCCAGGGAAAGATCAAGTCGTAGACTGTTTGAGACATTACTCCCATGGAGGAAAGTGCGCATGGTGACTGTTGTATTCAATCACAATGCAATTTCTGTGTTTCATCAACACTTTGAAAGTCCAAAAGATTACAGAATGCCTCCAGATGTGCATCGGAAACTACTACTGGTCTTCGAGGGAACGATCAAATCATAGACTGTTTGAGACATTACTCCCGTGTTGGAAAGTGCGCATGGTGACTGTTGTATTCAATCCTCATGCTATTTCTGTGTTTCAACAACACTCTGATAGTCCACAGTTTACAGAATGGCTCCAGATGTGCATCGGAAACTACTACTGGTCCTCCAGGGAAAGATCAAGGCGTAGACTGTTTGTGACATTACTCCCATTGAGGAATGTTCACATGGTGACTGTTGTACTCAATGCCGATACAATTTCTGTGTTTCATCAACACCCGGATGGACCACAGATTACAGAATGCCTCCAGATGTGCATCGGAAACTACAACTGGTCTTCAGGGAACGATCAAACCGATGACAGTTTGAGACATTACTCCCATGGTGAGAGTGCGCATGGTGACTGTTGTAGTCAATCCCGATGCAATTTCAGTGTTTCATCAACACTCTGATAGTTCACAGATTACAGAATGCCTCCAGATGTGCATCGCAAACTACTACTGGTCTTCCAGGGAACGATAAAAGAGTACACTGTTTGAGATATTACTCCCATGGAGGAAAGTGCCCATGGTGACTGTTGTATTCAATCCTGATGCAATTTCTGTCTTTCATCAACTCCCGGTTAGACCACAGATTTCAGAATGCCTCCAGATGTGCATCGGAAACTACTACTGGTCATCGAGGAAACGATCAAAGCATAGACTGTTTGAGAAATTACTCCCGTGGAAGAAAGTGCGGATGGTGACTGTTGTATTCAATCCCGATGCAATTTCTGTGTTTCATCAACACTCTGATAGTCCACAGATTACAGATTGCCTCCAGATGTGCATCGGAAACTAATACTGGTCTTTGAGGGAACGATCAAAGCATAGACTGTTTGAGAAATTACTCCCGTGGAAGAAAGTGCGGATGGTGACTGTTGTATTCGATTCCGATGCAATTTCTGTGTTTCATCAACACTCTGATAGTGCACAGATTACAGAATGATACCAGATGTGCATCGGAAACAACTACTGGTCTTCCAGGGAACGATCAAACCGTAGACTGTTTGAGATATTACTCGCATGGTGGAAAGTGCGCATTCTGACTGTTGTATTCAATCCCGATGCAATTTCTGTGTTTCATCAACACCCGGATAGACCACAGATTACTCAATGCCTCCAGATGTGCATCGGAAACTACTACTGGTCTTCAGGCAACGATCAAATCGATGACAGTTTGAGATATTACTCCCATTGAGGAAAGTGCGTATGGTGACTGTTGTATTCAATCCCGATGCAATATCTGTGTTTCATCAACACTTGAGGAACCACAGATTACAGAATGACTTTAGATGTGAATCGAAACTACTACTGGTCTTCCAAGGAACGATCAAAGCGTAGACTGTTTGAGACATTACTCCCAAGGAAGGAAAGTGCGCATGGTGACTGTTGTATTCAATCCCGATGCAATTTCTGTATTTTATCAATACCTGGATAGACCACAGATTACAGAATACCTCCAGATGTGCATCGGAAACTACTACTGGCCTTCCAGGGAACGATCAAAGCGTAGACTGTTTGAGACATTACTCCCATGGAGGAAAGTGAGCATGGTGACTGTTGTATTCAATCACGATGCATTTTCTGTGTTTCATCAACACTTTGAAGGACCACTGATTAAAGAATGCCTCCAGATGTGCATCGGGAACTACTACTGGTCATCGAGGAAACGATCAAATCATAGACTGTTTGAGACATTACTCCCGTGGAAGAAAGTGCGCATGGTGACTGTTGTATTCAATCACGATGCAAATTTGTTTTTCATCAACACTCAGTTAGTCCACAGATTACAGAATGCCTCCAGATGTGCATCGGAAACTACTACTGGTCTTCCTGGGAACGATCAAAGCATAGACTGTTTGAGACATTACTCCCATGGAGAAAAGTGCGCATGGTGACTGTTGTATTCAATCACGATGCAATTTCTGTGTTTCATCAACACTTTGAAGGTCCACAGATTACATAATGACTCCAGATGTGCATCGGAAACTACTACTGGTCTTTGAGGGAACGATCAAATAATAGACTGTTTGAGACATTACTCCCGTGGGGAAAAGTGCGCATGGTGACTGTTGTATTCAATTCCGATGCAATTTTTGTGTTTCAAAAACACTCTGATAGTCCACAGTTTACAGAATGGCTCCAGATGTGCATCGGAAACTACTACTGGTCTTCCAGGGAACGATCAAAGCGTAGACCGTTAGAGACATTAGTCCCATGGAGGAAAGTGCGCATGGTGACTGTTGTATTCAATCACGATGCAATTTCTGTGTTTCATCAACACTTTGAAGGTCCACAGATTACATAATGACTCCAGTTGTGCATCGGAAACAACTACTGGTCCTCCAGGGATAGATTAAGGCGTAGACTGTTTGAGACATTACTCCCATGGGGGAATGTTCGCATGGTGACTGTTGTATTCAATGCCGATACAATTTCTGTGTTTCATCAACACCCGGATGGACCACAGATTACAGAATGCCTCCAGATGTGCATCGGAAACTACTACTGGTCTTCAGGGAGCGATCAAATCGATGACAGTTTGTGACATTACTCCCATGGAGAAAGTGCGCATGGTGACTGTTGTATTCAATCCCGATGCAATTTCAGTGTTTCATCAACACTCTGATAGTCCACAGATTACAGAATGTCTCCAGATGTGCATCGGAAACTGCTACTGGTCTTCCTGGGAACGATCAAAACGTAGACTGTTTGAGACATTACTCATATGGAGGAAAGTGCGAATGGTGACTGTTGTATTCAATCCCGATGCAATTTCTGTGTTTCATCATCACTCTGGTAGTCCACAGATTACAGATTGCCTCCAGATGTGCATCGGAAACTACTACTGGTCTTCCAGGGAACGATCAAAGCGTAGACTGTTTGAGCCATTACCATCATAGATGAAAGTACGCTTGGTGACTGTTGTATTAAATCGCGATGCAATTTCTGTGTTTCAACAAAACTCTGATAGTCCACAGATTACAGAATGCCCCCAGATGTGCATGGGAAACTACTACTTTTCTTCCAGGGAACGATCAAGGCGTAGACTGTTTGAGACATTACTCCCATGGAGGAAAGTGCTCATGGTGGCTGTTGTATTCAATCCCGATACAATTTCTGTCTTTCATCAACACTCAGTTAGTCCACAGATTACAGAATGACTCCAGATGTGCTTCGGAAACTACTACTGGTCTTCCAGGGAACGATCAAAGCATCGACTGTTTGAGGTATTACTCCCATGGAGGGAAGTGTGCTTGGTGACTGTTGTATTAAATCGCGATGCAATTTCTGTGTTTCATCAACATTTTGAAGCTCCAAAGATTACAGAATGCCTCCAGATGTGCATTGGAATCTTCTACTGGTCTTCCAGGGAACGATCAAGCCGTAGACTGTTTGAGATATTACTCCCATGGAAGAAAGTGCGCATGGTGACTGTTGTATTCAATCCCGATGCAATTTCTGTGTTTTATCATCACTCAGTTAGTCCACAGATTACAGAATGCCTCCAGATGTGCATCGGAAACTACTACTGGTCTTCCAGGGAACGATCAAAGCGTAGACTGTTTGAGACATTACTCCCATGGAGGAGAGTGCGAATGGTGACTGTTGTATTCAATCCCGATGCAACTTCTCTGTTTCACCAACACTCTGATAGTCCACAGATTACAGAAAGCCACCAGATGTGCATCGGAAACTACTACTGGTCTTCCAGGGAACGATCAAAGCGTAGACTGTTTAAGATATTACTCCCCTTGAGAAGGTGCGCATGGTGACTGTTGTATTCAATCCCGATGCAATTTCTGTGTTTCATAAACACCCGGATAGAAAACAAATTACAGAATGCCTTTAGATGTGCATCGGAAACTGCTACTGTTCTTCAGGGAACGATCAAATCGATGACAGTTTGAGACATTACTCCCATGTAGGATAGTGCGCATGGTGACTGTTGTATTCAATCACGATGCAACTTCTGTGTTTCATCAACACTTTGAAGGTCCACACATTACAGAATGCCTCAAGATGTACATCGGAAACTACTACTGGTCTTCCAGGGAACGATCAAATCGTAGACTGTTTGAGATATTACTCCCATGGAGAAAAGTGCGCATGGTCACTGTTGTATTCAATCCCGGTGCAATTTCAGTGTTTCAACAACACTCTGATAGTCCACAGATTACAGATTGCCTCAGGATGTGCATCGGAAACTAATACTGGTCTTCGAGGGAACTATCAAAGCATAGACTGTTTGAGACATTACTCCCGTGGAGGAAAGTGCGCATGGTGACTTTTGTATTCAGTCCCGATGCAATTTCTGTGTTTCGTCAACACTGAGTTAGTCCACAGATTACAGAATGCCTCCAGATGTGCATCGGAAACTACTACTGGTCTTCCAGGAAACGATCAAAACGTAGACTGTTTGAGACATTACTATCATAGATGAAAGTACGCTTGGTGACTGTTGTATTAAATCGCGATGGTGACTTGTATTCAATCACGATGCAATTTCTGTGTTTCATCAACACTTTGAAGGTCCACAGATTACAGAATACCTCCAGATGTGCATCGGAAACTACTACTGGTCATCCTGGGAACGATCAAAGCATAGACTGTTTGAGGTATTACTCCCATGGAGGAAAGTGCGCATGGTGACTGTTGTATTCAATCCCGATGCAATTTCTGTGTTTCATCAACACTCAGTTAGTCCACAGATTACAGAATGACTCCAGATGTGCATCGGAAACTACTACTGGTCTTCCAGGGAACGATCAAAGCATAGACTGTTTGAGGTATTACTCCCATGGAGGAAAGTGCGCTTGGTGACTGTTATATTAAATCGCGATGCAATTTCTGTGTTTCATCAACACTTTGAAGCTCCACAGAATCCAGAATGCCTCCAGATGTGCATTGGAATTTTCTACTGGTCATCCAGGGAACGATCAAGCCGTAGACTGTTTGAGATATTACTCCCATGGAGGAAAGAGCGCATGGTGACTGTTGTATTCAATCCCGATGCAGTATCTGTGTTTCATCAACACTCTGATAGTCCACAGATTACACAATGCCTCCAGATGTGCATCGGAAACTACTACTGGTCTTCCAGGAAACGATCAAAGCGTAGACTGTTTGAGACATTACTCCCATGGAGGAAAGAGCGCATGGTGACTGTTGTATTCAATCCCGATGCAGTATCTGTGTTTCATCAACACTCTGATAGTCCACAGATTACACAATGCCTCCAGATGTGCATCGGAAACTTCTACTGGTCTTCCAGGGAACGATCAAAGCATAGACTGTTTGAGGTATTACTCCCATGGAGGAAAGTGCGCATGGTTACTGTTGTATTCAATCCCGATGCAATTTCTGTGTTTCAACAACACTCTGATAGTCCACAGCTTACAGAATGCCTCCAGATGTGCATTGGAAACTACTACTGGTCTTCCAGGGAACGATCAAAGTGTAGACTGTTTGAGACATTACTCCTGTGGAAGAAAGTGCGCATGGTGACTGCTGTATTCAATCCCGATGCAATTTCTGTGTTTCATCAACACTCTGATAGTCCACAGATTACAGAATGTCTCCAGATGTGCATCGGAAACTAATACTGGTGTTCGAGGGAACGATCAAAGCATAGACTGTTAGAGACATTACTCCCGTGGAGGAAAGTGCGCATGGTGACTTTTGTATTCAATCCCGATGCAATTTCTGTGTTTCGTCAACACTCAGTTAGTCCACAGATTACAGAATGCCTCCAGATGTGCATCGGAAACTACTACTGGGCTTCCAGGAAACGATCAAAGCGTAGACTGTTTGAGACATTACTCCCATGGAGGAAAGAGCGCATGGTGACTGTTGTATTCAATCCCGATGCAGTATCTGTGTTTCATCAACACTCTGATAGTCCACAGATTACACAATGCCTCCAGATGTGCATCGGAAACTTCTACTGGTCTTCCAGGGAACGATCAAAGCGTAAACTCTTTGAGACATTACTCCCATGGAGGGAAGTGCGCATGGTGACTGTTGTATTCAATCTCGAAGCAATTTCTGTGTTTCATCAACACTCAGTTAGTCCACAGATTACAGAATGACTCCAGATGTGCATCGGAAACTACTACTGGTCTTCCAGGGAACGATCAAAGCGTAGACTGTTTGAGACATTACTCCCATGGAGGGAAGTGCGCATGGTGACTGTCGTATTCAATCCCGAAGCAATTTCTGTGTTTCATCAACACTCTGATAGTCCACAGTTTACAGAATGCCTCCAGATGTGCATCGGAACCTACTACTGGTCTAACAGGGAACGATCAAAGGGTAGAACGTTTCAGACATTACTCCCATGGGGGAAAGTGTGCATGGTGACTGTTGTTTTCAATCCCGATGCAATTTCTGTGTTTCATCAACACTTTGAAGGTCCACAGATTACAGAATACCTCCAGATGTGCATCGGAAACTACTACTGGTCATCCTGGGAACGATCAAAGCATAGACTGTTTGAGGTATTACTCCCATGGAGGAAAGTGCGCATGGTGACTGTTGTATTCAATCCCGATGCAATTTCTGTGTTTCATCAACACTCAGTTAGTCCACAGATTACAGAATGACTCCAGATGTGCATCGGAAACTACTACTGGTCTTCCAGGGAACGATCAAAGCATAGTCTGTTTGAGGTATTACTCCCATGGAGGGAAGTGCGCTTGGTGACTGTTATATTCAATCCCGATGCAATTTCTGTGTTTCATCAACATTCTGATAGTCCACAGATTACAGAATGCCTCCAGATGTGCAACGGAAAATACTACTGGTCTTCCAGGGAACGAACAAATCGTAGACTGTTTGAGACATTACTCCTATGTAGGAAAGTGCGCATGGTGACTGTTGTATTCAATCCCGATGCAATTTCTTTGTTTCATCAACACTGTGATAGTCCACAGATTACAGAATGCCTCCAGATGTGCTTTGGAATCTTCTACTGGTCTTCAAGGGAACGATCAAAGCATAGACTGTTTGAGACATTACTCCCATGGAGGAAAGTGCCCATGAGGACTGTTGTAATCAATCCCGATTCAATTTCCGTCTTTTATCAACACTCTGATAGTCCACAGATAACAGAATGACTAAAGATGTGCATCAGAAACTACTACTGGTCTTCCAGGGAACGATCAAATCGTAGACTGTTTCAGACATTACTCCCATGGAGGAAAGTGCGCATGGTGACTGTTGTATTCAATCCCGATGCAATTTCTGTGTTTCATCAACACTCTGATAGTCCACAGATTACAGAATGCCTCCAGATGTGCATCGGAAACTAATACTGGTCTTCGAGGGAACGATCAAAGCATAGACTGTTAGAGACATTACTCCCGTGGAGGAAAGTGCGCATGGTGACTTTTGTATTCAATCCCGATGCAATTTCTGTGTTTCGTCAACACTCAGTTAGTCCACAGATTACAGAATGCCTCCAGATGTGCATCGGAAACTACTACTGGTCTTCCAGGAAACGATCAAAGCGTAGACTGTTTGAGACATTACTCCCATGGAGGAAAGTGCGCATGGTGACTGTTGTATTCCATCCCGATGCAGTTACTGTGTTTCATCAACACTCTGATAGTCCACAGATTACACAATGCCTCCAGATGTGCATCGGAAACCTCTACTGGTCTTCCATGGAACGATCAAAGCGTAAACTCTTTGAGACATTACTCCCCTTGAGGAAAGTGCGCATGGTGACTGTTGTATTCAATCCCGATTCAATTTCCGTGTTTTATCAACACTCTGATAGTCCACAGATAGCAGAATGACTAAAGATGTGCATCGGAAACTACTACTGGTCTTCCAGGGAACGATCAAAGCGAAGACTGTTTGAGACATTACTCCCATGGAGGGAAGTGCGCATGGTGACTGTTGTATTCAATCCCGATGCAATTTCTGTGTTTCATCAACACTCAGATAGTCCACAGATTACAGAATTCCTGCAGATGTGCATCTGAAACTAGTACTGGTCTTCCTGGGAACGATCAAAGAGTAGACTGTTTGTGACATTACTCCCACGGAGGAAAGTGCGCATGGTGACTGTTGTATTCAATCCCGATGCAATTTCTGAGTTTCATCAACACTCTGATAGTCCACAGATAACAGATTGCCTCCAGATGTGCATCGGAAACTGCTACTGGTCTTCCTGGGATCGATCAAACAATAGACTGTTTGAGACATTACTCCCATGGAGGGAAGTGCGCATGGTGACTTGTATTCACTCACGATGCAATTTCTGTGTTTCATCAACACTTTGAAGGTCCACAGATTACAGAATGCCTCCAGATGTGCATCGGAAACTACTACTGGTCTTCCTGGGAACGATCAAAGCATAGACTGTTTGAGGTATTACTCTTATGGAGGGAAGTGCGCTTGGTGACTGTTGTATTAAATCGCGATGCAATTTCTGTGTTTCATCAACACTTTGAAGCTCCAAAGATTAGAGAATGCCTCCAGATGTGCATTGGAATCTTCTACTGGTCTTCCAGGGAACGATCAAGCCGTAGACTGTTTGAGATATTACTCCCATGGAGGAAAGTGAGCATGGTTACTGTTGTATTCAATCCCGATGCAATTTCTGTGTTTCAACAACACTCTGATAGTCCACAGCTTACAGAATGCCACCAGATGTGCATCGGAAACAACTACTGGTCTTCTAGGGAACGATTAAAGCGAAGATTGTTTGAGGCACTATTCCCATGGAGAAAATTGCGCATGGTTACTGATGTACTAAATCCCGATGCAAATTCTGTGTTTCATCAACACTTTGAAGGTCCACGGATTACAGAATGCCTCGAGATGTGCATCGGAATCTTCTACTGGTCTTCCAGGGAACGATCAAACCGTAGACTGTTTGAGACATTACTCCCATTGAGGAAAGTGCGCATGGTGACTGTTGTATTCAATCCCGATGCAATTTCTGTGTTTCAACAACACTCTGATAGTCCACAGATTAGAGAACGCCTCCAGATGTGCATCGGAAAGCACTACTGGTCTTCCAGGGACCGAACAAATGGTACCCTCTTTGAGACATTACTCCCAAGTGCGAATGGTGACTGTTGTATTCAATCCCGATGCAATTTCTGTGTTTCATTAGCACTCGGATAGTCCACAGATTACAGAATGCCTCCAGATGTGCATCGGAAACTACTACTGGTCTTCCAGGGAACAATCAAAGCGTAGACTGTTTGAGACATTACTCCCATTGAGGAAAGTGCGCATGGTGACTGTTGTATTCAATCCCGATGCAATTTCTGTGTTTCATCAACACTCTGATAGTCCACAGATTACAGAATGCCTCCAGATGTGCATCGGAAACTAATACTGGTCTTCGAGGGAACGATCAAAGCATAGACTGTTTAAGACATTACTCCCGTGGAGGAAAGTGCGCATGGTGACTTTTGTATTCAATCCCGATGCAATTTCTGTGTTTCGTCAACACTCAGTTAGTCCACAGATTACAGAATGCCTCCAGATGTGCATCGGAAACTACTACTGGTCTTCCAGGAAACGATCAAAGCGTAGACTGTTTGAGACATTACTCCCATGGAGGAAAGTGCGCATGGTGACTGTTGTATTCCATCCCGATGCAGTTTCTGTGTTTCATCAACATTCTGATAGTCCACAGATTACACAATGCCTCCAGATGTGCATCGGAAACTTCTACTGGTCTTCCAGGGAAAGATCAAAGCGTAAACTCTTTGAGACATTACTCCCATGGAGGAAAGTGCGCATGGTGACTGTTGTATTCAATCCCGATTCAATTTCCGTGTTTTATCAACACTCTGATAGTCCACAGATAACAGAATGACTAAAGATGTGCATCGGAAACTACTACTGGTCTTCCAGGGAACGATCAAATCGTAGACTGTTTGAGACATTACTCCCATGGAGGGAAGTGCGCATGGTGACTGTTGTATTCAATCCCGAAGCAATTTCTGTGTTTCATCAACACTCTGATAGTCCACAGTTTACAGAATGCCTCCAGATGTGCATCGGAACCTACTGCTGGTCTAACAGGGAACGATCAAAGGGCAGAACGTTTCAGACAATATTCCCATGTGGGAAAGTGTGCATGGTGACTGTTGTTTTCAATCCCGATGCAATTTCTGTGTTTCATCAACACTCACATAGTCCACAGATTACAGAATGCCTCCAGATGTGCATCTGAAACTACTACTGGTCTTCCTGGGAACGATCAAAGTGTAGACTGTTGTGACATTACTAGCACGGACGAAAGTGCGCATGGTGACTGTTGTATTCAATCCCGATGCAATTTCTTAGTTTCATCAACACTCTGATAGTCCATAGATTACAGATTGCCTCCAGATGTGCATCGGAAACTGCTACTGGTCTTCCTGGGAACGATCAAACAATAGACTGTTTGAGACATTACTCCCATGGAGGGAGGTGCGCATGGTGACTTGTATTCACTCACGATGCAATTTCTGTGTTTCATCAACACTTTGAAGGTCCACAGATTACAGAATGCCTCCAGATGTGCATCGGAAACTACTACTGGTCTTCCTGGGAACGATCAAAGCATAGACTGTTTGAGGTATTACTCACATGGAGGAAAGTGCGCATGGTGACTGTTGTATTCAATCCCGATGCAATTTCTGTGTTTCATCAACACTCAGTTACTCCACAGATTACAGAATGACTCCAGATGTGCATCGGAAACTACTACTGGTCTTCCAGGGAACGATCAAAGCATAGACTGTTTGAGGTATTACTCCCATGGAGGGAAGTGCGCTTGGTGACTGTTGTATTAAATCGCGATGCAATTTCTGTGTTTCACCAACACTTTGAAGCTCCACAGATTACAGAATGACTCCAGATGTGCACTGGAATCTACTACTGGTCTTCCAGGGAACGATCAAAGCGTAGACTGTTTGAGACATTACTCCCATGGAGGAAAGTGCGCATAGTGACTGTTGTATTCAATCGCGAGGCAATTTCTGTGTTTCAACACCACTCCGATGGTAAACAGATAACAGAATGCCTACAGATGTGCATCGGAAACTACTACTGGTCTTCCAGGGAACGATCAAAGCGTTGACTGTTTGAGACATTACTCCCATGCAGGAAAGTGCGGACAGTGACTGTTGTATTCAATCCCGATGCAATTTCTGTATTTCATCAACATTCTGATAGTCCACAGATTACAGATTGTCTCCAGATGTGCACCGGAAAATACTACTGGTCTTCCAGGGAGCGATCAAAGCGTAGACTGTTTGAGACAATACTCCCATGGGGGAAAGTGCCCATGGTAACTGTTGTATTCAATCCCGATGCAATTTCTGTGTTCATCAACACTCTCATAGTCCTCAGATTACAGAATGCCTCCAGATGTCCATCGGATACTACTACTGGTCTTCCAGGGAACGATCAAAGCGTAATCTGTTTGAGAAATTACTCTCATGGAGGAAAGTGCGCATGGTGACTGTTGTAATCAATCCCGATGCAATTTCTGTGTTTCATCAACACTCTGATAGTCCACAGATTACAGAATGCCTCCAGATGTGCATGGGAAACTACTACTTTCTTCCAGGGAACGATCATGGCTAGACTGTTTGAGACATTACTCCCATGGAGGTAAGTGCGCATGGTGGCAGTTATATTCAATCCCGATACAGTTTCTGTCTTTCATCAACACTCTGATTGTCCACACAGTACAGAATGCCTCCAGATGTGCATGGGAAACTGCTACTTTTCTTCCAGGGATCGATCAAGGCGTAGACTGTTTGAGACATTACTCCCATGGAGGAAAGTGCGCATGGTGACTGTTGTATTCAATCACGATGCAATTTCTGTGTTTCATCAACACTTTGAAGGTCCACAGATTACAGAATGCCTCAAGATGTGCATCGGAAACTACTACTGGTCTTCGAGGAAACGATCAAAGCATAGACTGTTTGAGACATTACTCCCGTGGAAGAAAGTGCGCATGGTGACTGTTGTATTCCATCCCGATGCAATTTCTGTGTTTCATCAACACTCAGTTAGTCCACAGATTACAGAAAGCCACCAGATGTGCATCGGAAACTACTACTGGTCTTCCAGGGAACGATCAAATCGTAGACTGTTTGAGACATTACTCCCGTTGAGGAAAGTGCGCATGGTGACTGTTGTATTCAATCCCGATGCAATTTCTGTGTTTCATAAACACCCGGATAGAAAACAAATTACAGAATTCCTTTAGATGTGCATCGGAAACTACTACTGTTCTTCAGGGAACGATCAAATCGATGACAGTTTAGACATTACTCCGATGTAGGAAAGTGCGCATGGTGACTGTTGTATTCAATCACGATGCAATTTCTGTGTTTCATCAACGCTTTGAAGGTCCACAGATTACAGAATGCCTCCAGATGTGCATCGGAAACTACTACTGGTCTTCCAGGGAACGATGAAAGCGTAGACTGTTTGAGACATTACTCGCATGGACGAAAGTCCGTCATAGTGACTGTTGTATTCAATCCCGATGCAATTTCTGTGTTTCAACAACACTCTGATAGTAAACAGATTACAGAATGCCTCCAGATATGCATCGGAAACTACTACTGGCCTTCCAGGGAACGATCAAAGCGTAGACTGTTTGAGACATTACTCCCATGGAGGGAAGTGTGCATGGTGACTGTTGTATTCCATCCCGATGCAGTTTCTGTGTTTCATCAACACTCTGATAGTCCACAGATAACAGAATGACTAAAGATGTGCATCGGAAACTACTACTGGTCTTCCAGGGAACGATCAAAGCGTGTACTGTTTGAGACATTACTCCCATGGAGGAAAGTGCGCATGGTGACTGTTGTATACAATCTCGATGCAATTTCTGCGTTTCATCAACACACTGATAGTCCACAGATTACAGAATGCCACCAGATGTGAATCGGAAACTACTACTGATCTTCGAGGGAACGATCAAAGCATAGACTGTTTGAGACATTACTCCCGTGGAGGAAAGTGCGCATGGTGACTGTTGTATTCAATCCCGATGCAATATCTGTGTTTCATCAACACTCAGTTAGTCCACAGATTACAGAATGCCTCCAGATGTGCATCGGAAAATACTACTGGTCTTCCAGGAAACGATCAAAGCGTGGACTGTTTGAGACATTACTCCCATGGAGGAAAGTGCGCATGGTGACTGTTGTATTCCATCCCGATGCAGTTTCTGTGTTTCATCAACACTCTGATAGTCCACAGATTACACAATGCCTCCAGATGTTTATCGGAAACTACTACTGGTCTTCCTGGGAACGATCAAAGCGTAAACTGTTTGAGACATTACTCCCATGGAGGAAAGTGCGCATGGTTACTTTTGTATTCAATCCCGATTCAATTTCCGTGTTTTATCAACACTGAGATAGTTCACAGATAACAGAATGACTAAAAATGTGCATCGGAATCTACTACTGGTCTTCCAGGGAACGATCAAATCGTAGACTGTTTGAGAAATTACTCCCATGGAGGAAAGTGCGCATGGTGACTGTTGTTTTCAATCCCGATGCAATTTCTGTGTTTCATCAACACTCAGATACTCATCAGATTACAGAATGCCTCCAGATGTTCAACGGTAACTACTACTGGTCTTCCAGGGAACGATCAAAGTGTAGCCTGTTTGAGACATTACTCCCATGGAGGAAAGTGCGCATGGTGACTGTTCTATTCAATCCTATTGTAATTTCTGTGTTTCATCAACACTCAGTTAGTCCACAGATTACAGAATGCCTCCAGATGTGCATCGGAAACTACTACTGGTCTTCCTGGGAACGATCAAAGCGTAGACTGTTTGAGACATTACTCCCATGGAGGAAAGTGCGCATGGTGACTGTTGCATTAAATCCCGATGCAATTTTTGTGTTTAATCAACACTCAGTTAGTCCACAGATTACAGAATGCCTCCAGATGTGAATCGGAAACTACTACTGGTCTTCCAGGGAACGATCAAAGCGTAGACTGTTTGAGACATTACTCCCATGGAGGAAAGTGCACATGGTGACTGTTGTATTCAATCCCGAAGCAATTTCTGTGTTTCATCAACACTCTGATAGTCCACAGATTACAGAATGCCTCCAGATGTGCATCGGAAACTACTACTGGTCTAACAGGGAACGATCAAAGGGTAGAATGTTTCAGACAATACTCCCATGGAGGAAAGTGCGCATGGTGACTGTTGTATTCCATCCCGATGCAATTTCTTTGTTTCATCAACACTCTGATAGTCCATCAGATTACAGAATGCCTCCAGATGTGCATCGGAAACTACTACTGGTCTTCCAGGGAACGATCAAAGCGCAAACTCTTTGATACATTACTCCCATGGAGGAAAGTGCGTATGGTGACTGTTGTATTCAATCCCGATGGAATTTCTGTGTTTCATTAATACTCTGATAGTCCACAGATTACAGAATGCCTCCAGATGTGCATCGGAAACCACTACTGGTCTTCCAGGGAACGATCAAAGCGTAGACTGTTTGAGACATTACTCCCATGGAGGAAAGTGCGCATGGCGACTGTTGTATTCAATCCCGAAGCAATTTCTGTGTTTCATCAACACTCTGATAGTCCACAGATTACAGAATGAATTCAGATGTGCATCGTAAACTACTACTGGTCTAACAAGGAACGATCAAAGCGTAGAATGTTTGACACATTACTCCCATGGAGGAAAGTGCGCATGGTGACTGTTGTATTCCATCCCGATGCGGTTTCTGTGTTTCATCAACACTCTGATAGTCCACAGATTACAGAATGCCACCAGATGTGCATCGGAAACTGCTACTGGTCTTCCAGGGAACGATCAACGCGTAGACTGTTTAAGATATTACTCCAGTGGAGGAAAGTGCGCATGGTGGCTGTTGTATTCAATCCCGATGCAATTTCTGTGTTTCATCAACACTTTGAAGGTCTACAGATTACAGAATGCCTCAAGATGTGCATCGGAAACTACTACTGGTCTTCCAGGGAACGATCAAAGCGTAGACTGTTTGAGATATTTCTCCCATGGAGAAATGTGCGCATGTTTACTGTTGTATTCAATCCCGATGCAATTTCTGTGTTTCAAAAACACTCTTATAGTCCACAGATTACAGAATGCCACCAGATGTGCAACGGAAACTACTACTGGTCTCCCAATGAACGATCAAAGCGTAGACTGTTTGAGACATTACTCCCATTGACGAAAGTCCGCATAGTGACTGTTGTATTAAATCCCGATGCAATTTCTGTGTTTCAACAACACTCTGATAGTAAACAGATTACAGAATGCCTCCAGATATGCATCGGAAACTACTACTGGCCTTCCAGGGAACGATCAAAGCGTAGACTGTTTGAGACATTACTCCCATGGAGGAAAGTGGTCATGGTGACTGGTGTATTCAATCCCGATGCAATTTCTGTGTTTCATTAGCACTCGGATAGTCCACAGATTACAGAATGCCTCCAGATGTGCATCGGAAACTACTACTGGTGTTCCAGGGAACGATCAAAGGGTAGACTGTTTGAGACATTACTCCTGTGGAGGAAAGTGCGAATGGTGACTGTTGTATTCAATCCCGATGCAATTTCTGTGTTTCATCAACACTCTGATAGTCCACAGATTACAGAATGCCTCCAGATGTGCATCGGAAACTAATACTGGTCTTCGAGGGAACGATCAAAGCATAGACTGTTTGAGACATTACTCCCGTGGAGGAAAGTGCGCATGGTGACTTTTGTATTCAATCCCGATGCAATTTCTGTGTTTCGTCAACACTCAGTTAGTCCACAGATTACAGAATGCCTCCAGATGTGCATCGGAAACTACTACTGGTCTTCCAGGAAACGATCAAAGCGTAGACTGTTTGAGACATTACTCTCATGGAGGAAAGTGCGCATGGTGACTGTTGTATTCCATCCCGATGCAGTTTCTGTGTTTCATCAACACTCTGATAGTCCACAGATTACACAATGCCTCCTGATGTGCATCGGAAACTACTACTGGTCTTCCAGGGAACGATCAAAGCGTAAACTCCTTGAGACATCACTCCAATGGAGGAAAGTGCGTATGGTAACTGATGTTTCAATCCCTAAGCAATTTCTGTGTTTCATCAACACTCTGATAGTCCACAGATTACAGAATGCCTCCAGATGTGCATCGGGAAATACTACTGGTCTTCCAGCGAAGGATCAAAGCGTAGTCTGTTTGAGACATTACTCCCATGGAGGAAAGTGCGCATGGTGACTGTTCTATTCAATCCCATTGCAATTTCTGTGTTTCATCAACACTCAGTTAGTCCACAGATTACAGAATGCCTCCAGATGTGAATCTGAAACTACTACTGGTCTTCCTGGGAACGATCAAAGCGTAGACTGTTTGAGACATTACTCCCATGGAGGAAAGTGTGCATGGTGACTGTTGCATTAAATCCCGATGCAATTTATGTGTTTAATGAACACTCAGTTACTCCACAAATTACAGAATGCCTCCAGATGTTCAACGGTAACTACTACTTGTCTTCCAGGGAACGATCAAAGCGTAGCCTGTTTGAGACATTACTCCCATGGAGGAAAGTGCGCATGGTGACTGTTCTATTCAATCCCATTGTAATTTCTGTGTTTCATCAACACTCAGTTAGTCCACAGATTACAGAATGCCTCCAGATGTGCATCGGAAACTACTACTGGTCTTAATGGGAACGATCAAAGCGTAGACTGTTTGAGACATTACTCCCATGGAGGAAAGTGCGCATGGTGACTGTATCATTAAATCCCGATGCTATTTTTGTGTTTAATCAACACTCAGTTAGTCCACAGATTACAGAATGCCTCCAGATGTGAATCGGAAACTACTACTGGTCTTCCAGGGAACGATCAAAGCGTAGACTGTTTGAGACATTACTCCCATGGAGGAAAGTGCGCATGGTGACTGTTGTATTCAATCCCGAAGCAATTTCTGTGTTTCATCAACACTCTGATAGTCCACAGATTACAGAATGAACTCAGATGTGCATCGTAAACTACTACTGGTCTAACAAGGAACGATCAAAGCGTAGAATGTTTGACACATTACTCCCATGGAGGAAAGTGCGCATGGTGACTGTTGTATTCCATCCCGATGCAGTTTCTGTGTTTTATCAACACTCTGATAGTCCACAGATTACACAATGCCTCCAGATGTGCATCGGAAACTACTACTCGTCTTCCAGGGAACGATAAAAGAGTACACTGTTTGAGATATTACTCCCATATAGGAAAGTGCCCATGGTGACTGTTGTATTCAATCCCGAAGCAATTTCTGTGTTTCATCGACACTCTGATAGTCCACAGATTACAGAATGACTCCAGATGTGCATCGGAAACTACTACTGGTCTTCCAGGGAACGATCAAAGCGTAGACTGTTTGAGACATTACTCACATGGAGGAAAGTGCGCATGGTGACTGTTGTATTCAATAACGATGCAATTTCTATGTTTCATCAACACTCTGATGGTCCACAGATTACAGATTGCCTCCAGATGTGCATCGAAAACTACTACTGGTCTTCCTGGGAACGATCAAAGCATAGAGTGTTTGAGACATTACTCCCATGGAGGAAAGTGCGCATGGTGACTGTTGTGTTCAATCACGATGTAATTTCTGTGTTTCATCAACACTTTGAAGGTCCACAGATTACAGAATGCCTCCAGATGTGCATCGGAAACTACTACTGGTCTTCAAGGGAACGATCAAAGCATAGACTGTTTGAGACATTACTCCCGTGGAGGAAAGTGCGCATGGTGACTGTTGTATTCCTTCCCGATGCAGTTTCTGTGTTACTTCAACACTCTGATAGTCCACAGATTACACAATGCCTCCAGATGTGCATCGGAAACTACTACTGGTCTAACAGGGAACGATCAAAAGGTAGACTGTTTGAGACATTACTCACATAGAGGAATGTGCGCATGGTGACTGTTGTATTCAATCCGAAAGGAATTTCTGTGTTTCATCGACACTCTGATAGTCCACAGATTACAGAATGACTCCAGATGTGCATCGGAAACTACTACTGGACTTCCAGGGAACGATCAAAGCGTAGACTGTTTGAGACATTACTCACATGGAGGAAAGTGCGCATGGTGACTGTTGTATTCAATCCCGAAGCAATTTCTGTGTTTCATCGACACTCTGATAGTCCACAGATTACAGAATGCCTCCAGATGTGCATCGGAAACCATTACTGTTCTAACAGTTAACGATCAAAGCGTAGATTGTTTGAGACATTACTCCCATGGGGGAAAGTGTGCATGGTGACTGTTGTATTCAATGCCGATGCAATTTCTGAGTTTCATCTACACTCTGATAGTCCACAGATTACAGATTGCCTCCAGATGTGCATCGGAAACTAGTACTGGACTTCCAGGGAACGATCAAAGCGTAGACTGTTTGAGACATTACTCACATGGAGGAAAGTGCGCATGGTGACTGTTGTATTCAATCCCGAAGCAATTTCTGTGTTTCAACGACACTCTGATAGTCCACAGATTACAGAATGCCTCCAGATGTGAATCGGAAACCACTACTGGTCTAATAGGGAACGATCAAATCGTAGATTGTTTGAGACATTACTCCCATGGGGGAAAGTGTGCATGGTGAATGTTGTATTCAATCCCGATGCAATTTCTGAGTTTCATCAACACTCTGATAGTCCACAGATTACAGATTGCCTCCAGATGTGCATCGGAAACTACTACTGGACTTCCAGGGAACGATCAAAGCGTAGACTGTTTGAGACATTACTCACATGGAGGAAAGTGCGCATGGTGACTGTTGTATTCAATCCCGAAGCAATCTCTGTGTTTCATCGACACTCTGATAGTCCACAGATTACAGAATGCCTCCAGATGTGCATCGGAAACCACTACTGGTCTAACAGGGAACGATCAAAGCGTAAATTGTTTGAGACATTACTCCCATGGGGGAAAGTGTGCATGGTGACTGTTGTATTCAATAACGATGCAATTTCTGAGTTTCATCATCACTCTGATAGTCCACAGATTACAGATTGCCTCCAGATGTGCATCTGAAACTACTACTGGTTTTTCTGGGAACGATCAAAGAATAGACCGTTTGAGACATTACTCCCATGGGGGAAAGTGTGCATGGTGACTGTTGTATTCAATAACGATGCAATTTCTGAGTTTCATCAACACTCTGATAGTCCACAGATTACAGATTGCCTCCAGATGTGCATTGGAAACTACTTCTGGTTTTTCTGGGAACGATCCAAGAATAGACCGTTTGAGACATTACTACCATGGAGGAAAGTGCGCATGGTGACTGTTGTATTCAATCCCAATGCAATTTCTGTGTTTCATCAACATTCTGATAGTCCACAGATTACAGAATGCCTCCAGATGTGCAACGGAAAATACTACTGGTCTTCCAGGGAACGAACGAAGCGTAGACTGTTTGAGACATTACTCCTATGTAGGAAAGTGCGCATGGTGACTGTTGTTTCAATCCCGATGGAATTTCTGTGTTTCATTAATACTGTGATAGTCCACAGGTTACAGAATGCCTCCAGATGTGCATCGGAAACTACTACTGGTCTTCGAGGGAACGATCAAAGCATGGACTGTTTGAGACATTACTCCCGTGGAGGAAAGTGCGCATGGAGACTGTTGTATTCAATCCCGATGCAATTTCTGTGTTTCTTCAACACTCAGTTAGTCCACAGATTACAGAATGCCTCCAGATGTGCAACTGAAACTGCTACTGGTCTTCCAGGGAACGATCAAAGCGTAGACTGTTTGAGACATTACTCCCATGGAGGAAAGTGCGCATGGTGACTGTTGTATTCCATCCCGATGCAGTTTCTGTGTTTCATCAACACTCTGATAGTCCACAGATTACACAATGCCTCCAGATGTGCATCGGAAACTACTACTCGTCTTCCAGGGAACGATAAAAGAGTACACTGTTTGAGATATTACTCCCATATAGGAAAGTGCCCATGGTGACTGTTGTATTCAATCCCGAAGCAATTTCTGTGTTTCATCGACACTCTGATAGTCCACAGATTACAGAATGACTCCAGATGTGCATCGGAAACTACTACTGGTCTTCCAGGGAACGATCAAAGCGTAGACTGTTTGAGACATTACTCACATGGAGGAAAGTGCGCATGGTGACTGTTGTATTCAATAACGATGCAATTTCTATGTTTCATCAACACTCTGATGGTCCACAGATTACAGATTGCCTCCAGATGTGCATCGAAAACTACTACTGGTCTTCCTGGGAACGATCAAAGCATAGAGTGTTTGAGACATTACTCCCATGGAGGAAAGTGCGCATGGTGACTGTTGTGTTCAATCACGATGTAATTTCTGTGTTTCATCAACACTTTGAAGGTCCACAGATTACAGAATGCCTCCAGATGTGCATCGGAAACTACTACTGGTCTTCAAGGGAACGATCAAAGCATAGACTGTTTGAGACATTACTCCCGTGGAGGAAAGTGCGCATGGTGACTGTTGTATTCCTTCCCGATGCAGTTTCTGTGTTACTTCAACACTCTGATAGTCCACAGATTACACAATGCCTCCAGATGTGCATCGGAAACTACTACTGGTCTAACAGGGAACGATCAAAAGGTAGACTGTTTGAGACATTACTCACATAGAGGAATGTGCGCATGGTGACTGTTGTATTCAATCCGAAAGGAATTTCTGTGTTTCATCGACACTCTGATAGTCCACAGATTACAGAATGACTCCAGATGTGCATCGGAAACTACTACTGGACTTCCAGGGAACGATCAAAGCGTAGACTGTTTGAGACATTACTCACATGGAGGAAAGTGCGCATGGTGACTGTTGTATTCAATCCCGAAGCAATTTCTGTGTTTCATCGACACTCTGATAGTCCACAGATTACAGAATGCCTCCAGATGTGCATCGGAAACCATTACTGTTCTAACAGTTAACGATCAAAGCGTAGATTGTTTGAGACATTACTCCCATGGGGGAAAGTGTGCATGGTGACTGTTGTATTCAATGCCGATGCAATTTCTGAGTTTCATCTACACTCTGATAGTCCACAGATTACAGATTGCCTCCAGATGTGCATCGGAAACTAGTACTGGACTTCCAGGGAACGATCAAAGCGTAGACTGTTTGAGACATTACTCACATGGAGGAAAGTGCGCATGGTGACTGTTGTATTCAATCCCGAAGCAATTTCTGTGTTTCAACGACACTCTGATAGTCCACAGATTACAGAATGCCTCCAGATGTGAATCGGAAACCACTACTGGTCTAATAGGGAACGATCAAATCGTAGATTGTTTGAGACATTACTCCCATGGGGGAAAGTGTGCATGGTGAATGTTGTATTCAATCCCGATGCAATTTCTGAGTTTCATCAACACTCTGATAGTCCACAGATTACAGATTGCCTCCAGATGTGCATCGGAAACTACTACTGGACTTCCAGGGAACGATCAAAGCGTAGACTGTTTGAGACATTACTCACATGGAGGAAAGTGCGCATGGTGACTGTTGTATTCAATCCCGAAGCAATCTCTGTGTTTCATCGTCACTCTGATAGTCCACAGATTACAGAATGCCTCCAGATGTGCATCGGAAACCACTACTGGTCTAACAGGGAACGATCAAAGCGTAAATTGTTTGAGACATTACTCCCATGGGGGAAAGTGTGCATGGTGACTGTTGTATTCAATAACGATGCAATTTCTGAGTTTCATCATCACTCTGATAGTCCACAGATTACAGATTGCCTCCAGATGTGCATCGGAAACTACTACTGGTTTTTCTGGGAACGATCAAAGAATAGACCGTTTGAGACATTACTCCCATGGGGGAAAGTGTGCATGGTGACTGTTGTATTCAATAACGATGCAATTTCTGAGTTTCATCAACACTCTGATAGTCCACAGATTACAGATTGCCTCCAGATGTGCATCGGAAACTACTACTGGTTTTTCTGGGAACGATCCAAGAATAGACCGTTTGAGACATTACTACCATGGAGGAAAGTGCGCATGGTGACTGTTGTATTCAATCCCAATGCAATTTCTGTGTTTCATCAACATTCTGATAGTACACAGATTACAGAATGCCTCCAGATGTGCAACGGAAAATACTACTGGTCTTCCAGGGAACGAACGAAGCGTAGACTGTTTGAGACATTACTCCTATGTAGGAAAGTGCGCATGGTGACTGTTGTTTCAATCCCGATGGAATTTCTGTGTTTCATTAATACTGTGATAGTCCACAGGTTACAGAATGCCTCCAGATGTGCATCGGAAACTACTACTGGTCTTCGAGGGAACGATCAAAGCATGGACTGTTTGAGACATTACTCCCGTGGAGGAAAGTGCGCATGGAGACTGTTGTATTCAATCCCGATGCAATTTCTGTGTTTCTTCAACACTCAGTTAGTCCACAGATTACAGAATGCCTCCAGATGTGCAACTGAAACTGCTACTGGTCTTCCAGGGAACGATCAAAGCGTAGACTGTTTGAGACATTACTCCCATGGAGGAAAGTGCGCATGGTGACTGTTGTATTCCATCCCGATGCAGTTTCTGTGTTTCATGAACACTCTGATAGTCCACAGATTACACAATGCCTCCAGATGTGCATCGGAAACTACTACTGGTCTTCCAGGGAACGATCAAAGCGTAGACTGTTTGAGCCATTACTCCCATGGAGGAAAGTGCGCATGGTGACTGTTGTATTCAATCCCGATTCAATTTCCGTGTTTTATCAACACTATGATAGTTCACAGATTACAGAATGCCTCCAGATGGGCATATGAAACTACTACTGGTCTAACAGGGAACGATCAAAGGGTAGAATGTTTCAGACAATACTCCCATGGAGGAAAGTGCGCATGGTGACTGTTGTATTCCATCCCGATGCAATTTCTTTGTTTCATCAACACTCTGATAGTCCATCAGATTTCAGAATGCCTCCAGACGTGCATCGGATACTACTACTGGTCTAACAGGGAACGATCAAAGGGTAGAACGTTTCAGACAATACTCCCATGGAGGAAAGTGCGCATGGTGACTGTTGTATTCCATCCCGATGCCATTTCTTTGTTTCATCAACACTCTGATAGTCCATCAGATTACAGAATGCCTCCAGATGTGCATCGGAAACTACTACTGGTCTTCCTGGGAACGATCAAAGCGCAAACTCTTTGGGACATTACTCCCATGGAGGAAAGTGCGTATGGTGACTGTTGTATTCAATCCCGATGGAATTTCTGTGTTTCATTAATACTTTGATAGTCCACAGATTACAGAATGCCTCCAGATGTGCATCGGAAACCACTACTGGTCTTCCAGGGAACGATCAAAGCGTAGACTGTTTGAGACATTACTCCCATGGAGGAAAGTGCGCATGGTGACTGTTGTATTCAATCCCGAAGCAATTTCTGTGTTTCATCAACACTCTGATAGTCCACAGATTACAGAATGAATTCAGATGTGCATCGGAAACTACTACTGTTCTAACAAGGAACGATCAAAGCATAGAGTGTTTGAGACATTACTCCCATGGAGGAAAGTGCGCATGGTGACTGTTGTATTCAATCACGATGTAATTTCTGTGTTTCATCAACACTTTGAAGGTCCACAGATTACAGAATGCCTCCAGATGTGCATCGGAAACTGCTACTGGACTTCAAGGGAACGATCAAAGCATAGACTGTTTGAGACATTACTCCTGTGGATTAAAGTGCGCATGGTGACTGTTGTAATCCATCCCGATGCGGTTTCTGTGTTTCATCAACACTCTGATTGTCCACAGATTACACAATGCCTCCAGATGTGCATCGGAAACTACTACTGGTCTAACAGGGAACGATCAAATGTAGACTGTTTGAGACATTACTCACATGGAGGAAAGTGCGCATGGCGACTGTTGTATTCAATCCCGAAGCAATTTCTGTGTTTCATCGACACTCTGATAGTCCACAGATTACAGAATGACTCCAGATGTGCATCGGAAACTACTACTGGTCTTCCAGGGAACGATCAAAGCGTAGACTGTTTGAGACATTACTCACATGGAGGAAAGTGCGCATGGTGACTGTTGTATTCAATCCCGAAGCAATTTCTGTGTTTCATCGACACTCTGATAGTCCACAGATTACAGAATGCCTCCAGATGTGCATCTGAAACCACTACTGTTCTAACAGTTAACGATCAAAGCGTAGATTGTTTGAGACATTACTCCCATGGGGGAAAGAGTGCATGGTGACTGTTGTATTCAATCCCGATGCAATTTCTGAGTTTCATCTACACTCTGATAGTCCACAGATTACAGATTGCCTCCAGATGTGCATCGGAAACTAGTACTATACTTCCAGGGAACGATCAGAGCGTAGACTGTTTGAGACATTACTCACATGGAGGTAAGTGCGCATGGTGACTGTTGTATTCTATCCCGAAGCAATTTCTGTGTTTCATCGACACTCTGATAGTCCACAGATTACAGAATGCCTCCAGATGTGCATCGGAAACCACTACTGGTCTAACAGGGAACGATCAAAAGCGTAGATTGTTTGAGACATTACTCCCATGGGGGAAAGTGCGCATGGAGACTGTTGTATTCAATCCCGATGCAATTTCTGAGTTTCATCAACACTCTGATAGTCCACAGATTACAGATTGCCTCCAGATATGCATCGGAAACTGCTACTGGTATTCCTGTGAACGATCAAAAAATAGACCGTTTGAGACATTACTACCATGGAGGAAAGTGCGCATGGTGACTGTTGCATTAAATCCCGATGCAATTTATGTGTTTAATCAACACTCAGTTAGTCCACAGATTACAGAATGCCTCCACATGTGAATCGGAAACTATTACTGGTCTTCCAGGGAACGATCAAAGCGTAGACTGTTTGAGACATTACTCCCATGGGGGAAAGAGCGCATAGTTACTGTTGTATTCCATCCCGATGCAGTTTCTGTGTTTCATCAACACTCTGATAGTCCACAGATTACTCAATGCCTCCAGATGTGCATTTGAAACTACTATTGGTCTTCCAGGGAACAATCAAAGCGTAAACTGTTTGAGACATTACTCCCATGGAGGAAAGTGCGCATGGTGACTGTTGTATTCAATCCCGATTCAATTTCCGTGTTTTATCAACACTATGATAGTTCACAGATTACAGAATGCCTCCAGATGTGCATCGGAAACTACTACTGGTCTTGCAGGGAACGATCAAAACGTAGACTGTTTGAGACATTACTCCCATGGAGGAAAGTGCGCATGGTGACTGTTGTATTCAATCCCGAAGCAATTTCTGTGTTTCATCAACACTCTGATAGTCCACAGATTACAGAGTGCCTCCAGATGTGCATCGGAAACTACTACTGGTCTAACAGGGAACGATCAAAGGGTAGAATGTTTCAGACAATACTCCCATGGAAGAAAGTGCGCATGCTGACTGTTGTATTCCATCCCGATGCAATTTCTTTGTTTCATCAACACTCTCATAGTCCATCAGATTATAGAATGCCTCCAGATGTGCATCGGAAACTACTACTGGTCTTCCAGGGAACGATCAAAGCGCAAACTCTTTGAGACATTACCCCCATGGAGGAAAGTGCGTATGGTGACTGTTGTATTCAATCCAGATGGAATTTCTGTGTTTCATTAATACTCTGATAGTCCACAGATTACAGAATGCCTCCAGAAGTGCATCGGATACCACTACTGGTCTTCCAGGGAACGATCAACGCGTAGACTGTTTGAGACATTACTCACATGGAGGAAAGTGCGCATGGTGACTGTTGTATTCAATCCCGAAGCAATTTCTGTGTTTCATCAACACTCTGATAGTCTACAGATTACAGAATGAATTCATATGTGCATCGGAAACTACTACTGGTCTAACAAGGAACGTTCAAAGCGTAGAATGTTTCGACATTACTCCCATGGGGGAAAGTGCGCATGGTGACTGTTGTATTCAATAACGATGCAATTTCTGGGTTTCATCAAAACTCTGATAGTCCACAGATTACAGATAGCCTCCAGATGTGCATCGAAAACTACTACTGGTCTACCTGGGAACGATCAAAGCATAGAGTGTTTGAGACATTACTCCCATGGACAAAAGTGCGCATGGTGACTGTTGTATTCAATCACGATGTAATTTCTGTGTTTCATCAACACTTTGAAGGTCCACAGATTACAGAATGCCTCCAGATGTGCATCGGAAACTACTACTGGTCTTCAAGGGAACGATCAAAGCATAGACTGTTTGAGACATTACTCCCGTGGAGGAAAGTGCGCATGGTGACTGTTGTATTCAATCCCGATGCAATTTCTGTGTTTCATCAACACTCAGTTAGTCCACAGATTACAGAATGCCTCCAGATGTGAAACGGAAACTGCTACTGGTCTTCCAGGGAACGATCAAAACGTAGACTGTTTGAGACATTACTCCCATGGCGGAAAGTGCGCATGGTGACTGTTGTATTCCATCCCGATGCAGTTTCTGTGTTTCATTAACACTCTGATAGTTCACAGATTACACAATGCCTCCAGATGTGCATCGGAAACTACTACTGGTCTAACAGGGAAGGATCAAAAGGTAGACTGTTTGAGACATTACTCACATGGAGGAAAGTGCGCATGGTGACTGTTGTATTCAATCCCGAAGCAATTTCTGTGTTTCATCAACACTCTGATAGTCTACAGATTACAGAATGAATTCATATGTGCATCGGAAACTACTACTGGTCTAACAAGGAACGATCAAAGCGTAGAATGTTTCGACATTACTCCCATGGGGGAAAGTGCGCATGGTGACTGTTGTATTCAATAACGATGCAATTTCTGTGTTTCATCGACACTCTGATAGTCCACAGATTACAGAATGCCTCCAGATGTGCATCGGAAAATACTACTGTTCTAACAGTTAACGATCAAAGCGTAGATTGTTTGAGACATTACTCCCATGGGGGAAAGTGTGCATGGTGACTGTTGTATTCAATCCCGATGCAATTTCTGAGTTTCATCTACACTCTGATAGTCCACAGATTACAGATTGCCTCCAGATGTGCATCGGAAACTAGTACTGGACTTCCAGGAAACGATCAAAGCGTAGACTGTTTCAGACATTACTCACATGGAGGAAAGTGCGCATGGTGACTGTTGTATTCAATCCCGAAGCAATTTCTGTGTTTCATCGACACTCTGATAGTCCACAGGTTACAGAATGCCTCCAGATGTGCATCGGAAACCACTACTGGTCTAACAGGGAACGATCTAAGCGTAGATTGTTTGAGACATTACTTCCATGGGGGAAAGTGTGCATGGTGATTGTTGTATTCAATCCCGATGCAATTTCTGAGTTTCATCAACACTCTGATAGTCCACAGATTACAGATTGCCTCCAGATGTGCATCGGAAACAACTACTGGACTTCCAGGGAACGATCAAAGCGTAGACTGTTTGAGACATTACTCACATGGAGGAAAGTGCGCATGGTGACTGTTGTATTCAATCCCGAAGCAATTTCTGTGTTTCATCGACACTCTGATAGTCCACAGATTACAGAATGCCTCCAGATGTGTATCGGAAACCACTACTGGTCTAACAGAGAACGATCAGAGCGTAGATTGTTTGAGACATTACTCCCATGGGGGAAAGTGTGCATGGTGACTGTTGTATTCAATCCCGATGCAATTTCTGAGTTTCACCAACACTCTGATAGTCCACAGATTACAGATTGCCTCCAGATGTGCATCGGAAACTACTACTGGTTTTTCTGGGAACGATCAAAGAATAGACCGTTTGAGACATTACTACCATGGAGGAAAGTGCGCATGGTGACTGTTGTATTCAATCCCAATGCAATTTCTGTGTTTCATCAACACTCAGATACTCATCAGATTACAGAATGCCTCCAGATGTGCATCGGAAACAGCTACTGACCTTCCAGGGAACGATCAAAGCATAGACTGTTTGAGACATTACTCCAATGTAGGAAAGTGCGCATGGTGACTGTTGTATTCAATCCCGATGCAATCTCTGTGTTTCATCAACACTCTGATAGTCCACAGATTACAGAATGCCTCCAGATGTGCATCGGAAGCTACTACTGGTCTTCCAGGGAACGATCAAAGCGTAGACTGTTTGAGACATTACTACCATGGGGGAAAGTGCGCATGGTGACTGTCGTATTCAATCCCGATGCAATTTCTGTGTTTCATCAACATTCTGATAGTCCACAGATTACAGAATGCCTCCAGATGTGCAACGGAAAATACTACTGGTCTTCCAGGGAACGAACAAATCGTAGACTGTTTGAGACATTACTCCTATGTAGGAAAGTGCGCATGGTGACTGTTGTATTCAATCCCGATGCAATTTCTTTGTTTCATCAACACTGTGATAGTCCACAGATTACAGAATGCCTCCAGATGTGCATCGGAAACTACTACTGGTCTTCCAGGGAACGATCTAAGCGTAAACTCTTTGAGACATTACTCCAATGGAGGAAAGTGCGAATGGTGACTGTTGTTTCAATCCCGATGGAATCTCTGTATTTCATTAATACTCTGATAGTCCACAGATTACAGAATAACTCCAGATGTGCATCGGAAACTACTACTGCTCTTCGAGGGAACGCTCAAAACATAGACTGTTTGAGACATTACTCCCGTGGAGGAAAGTGCGCATGGTGACTGTTGTATTCAATCCCGATGCAATTTCTGTGTTTCATCAACATTCTGATAGTCCACAGATTACAGAATGCCTCCAGATGTGCAACGGAAAATACTACTGGTCTTCCAGGGAACGAACAAAGCGTAGACTGTTTGAGACATTACTCCTATGTAGGAAAGTGCGCATGGTGACTGTTGTATTCAATCCCGATGCAATTTCTTTGTTTCATCAACACTCTGATAGTCCACAGATTACAGAATGCCTCCAGATGTGCATCGGAAACTACTACTGGTATTCCACGTAACGATCAAAGCGTAGACTGTTTGAGACATTACTTCCATGGAGGAATGTGCGCATGGTGACTGTTGTATTCAATCCCGAAGCAATATCTGTGTTTCATCAACACTCTGATAGTCCACAGATTACAGAAAGCCTATAAATGTGCATCGGAAGCTACTACTGGTCTAACAAGGAACGATCAAAGCGTAGATTGTTTGAGACATTACTCCCATGGGGGAAAGTGTGCATGGTGACTGTTGTATTCAATCCCGAAGCAATTTCTGTGTTTCATCGACAATCTGATAGTCCACAGATTACAGAATACCTCCAGATGTGCAACGGAAACCACTACTGTTCTAACAGTTAACGATCAAAGCGTAGATTGTTTGAGACATTACTCCCATTGGGGAAAGTGTGCATGGTGACTGTTGTATTCAATCCCGATGCAATTTCTGAGTTTCATCTACACTCTGATAGTCCACAGATTACAGATTGCCTCGAGATGTGCATCGGAAACTAGTACTGGGCTTCCAGGGAACGATCAAATCGTAGACTGTTTGAGACATTACTCACATGGAGGAAAGTGCGCATGGTGACTGTTGTATTCAATCCCGAAGCAATTTCTGCGTTTCATCGACACTCTGATAGTCCACAGGTTACAGAATGCCACCAGATGTGCATCGGAAGCCACTACTGGTCTAACAGGGAACGATCAAAGCGTAGACTGTTTGAGACATTACTCACATGGAGGAAAGTGCGCATGGTGACTGTTGTATTCAATCCCGAAGCAATTTCTGTGTTTCATCGACACTCTGGTAGTCCACAGATTACAGAATGCCTCCAGATGTGCATCGGAAACCACTACTGGTCTAACAGGGAACGATCAAAGCGTAGATTGTTTGAGGCATTACTCCCATGGGGGAAAGTGTGCATGGTGTCTGTTGTATTCAATCCCGATGTAATTTCTGAGTTTCATCAACACTCTGATAGTCCACAGATTACCGATTGCCTCCAGATGTGCATCGGAAACTACTACTGGTTTTTCTATGAACGATCAAAAAATAGACCGTTTGAGACATTACTACCATGGAGGAAAGTGCGCATGGTGACTGTTGTATTCTATCCCAATGCAATTTCTGTGTTTCATCAACACTCAGATACTCATCAGATTACAGAATGCCTCCAGATGTGCATCGGAAACAGCTACTGACCTTCCAGGGGACGATCAAAGCATAGACTGTTTGAGACATTACTCCAATGTAGGAAAGTGCGCATGGTGACTGTTGTATTCAATCCCGATGCAATTTCTGTGTTTCATCAACACTCTGATAGTCCACAGATTACAGAATGCCTCCAGATGTGCATCGGAAACTACTACTGGTCCTCCAGGGAACGATCAAAGCGTAGACTGTTTGAGACATTACTCCCATGGAGGAAAGTGCGCATAGTTACTGTTGTATTCCATCCCGATGCAGTTTCTGTGTTTCATCAACACTCTGATAGTCCACAGATTACACAATGCCTCCAGATGTGCATTTGAAACTACTACTGGTCTTCCAGGGAACAATCAAAGCGTAAACTGTTTGAGACATTACTCCCATGGAGGAAAGTGCGCATGGTGACTGTTGTATTCAATCCCGATTCAATTTCCGTGTTTTATCAACACTATGATAGTTCACAGATTACAGAATGCCTCCAGATGTGCATCGGAAACTACTACTGGTCTAGCAGGGAACGATCAAAGCGTAGACTGTTTGAGACATTACTCCCATGGAGGAAAGTGCGCATGGTGACTGTTGTATTCAATCCCGAAGCAATTTCTGTGTTTCATCAACACTCTGATAGTCCACAGATTACAGAATGCCTCCAGATGCGCATCGGAAACTACTACTGGTCTAACAGGGAACGATCAAAGGGTAGAATGTTTCAGACAATACTCCCATGGAAGAAAGTGCGCATGGTGACTGTTGTATTCCATCCCGATGCAATTTCTTTGTTTCATCAACACTCTCATAGTCCATCAGATTATAGAATGCCTATAGATGTGCATCGGAAACTACTACTGGTCTTCCAGGGAACGATCAAAGCGCAAACTCTTTGAGACATTACCCCCATGGAGGAAAGTGCGTATGGTGACTGTTGTATTCAATCCAGATGGAATTTCTGTGTTTCATTAATACTCTGATAGTCCACAGATTACACAATGCCTCCAGATGTGCATCGGAAACTACTACTGGTCTAACAGGGAACGATCAAAAGGTAGACTGTTTGAGACATTACTCACATGGAGGAAAGTGCGCATGGTAACTGTTGTATTCAATCCCGAAGCAATTTCTGAGTTTCATCGACACTCTGATACTCCACAGATTACAGAGTGACTCCAGATGTGCATCGGAAACTACTACTGGTCTTCCAGGGAACGATCAAAGCGTAGACTGTTTGAGACATTACTCACATGGAGGAAAGTGCGCATGGTGACTGTTGTATTCAATCCCGAAGCAATTTCTGTGTTTCATCGACACTCTGATAGTCCACAGATTACAGAATGCCTCCAGATGTGCATCGGAAAATATTACTGTTCTAACAGTTAACGATGAAAGCGTAGACTGTTTGAGACATTACTTCCATGGAGGAATGTGCGCATGGTGACTGTTGTATTCAATCCCGAAGCAATATCTGTGTTTCATCAACACTCTGATAGTCCACAGATTACAGAAAGCCTATAAATGTGCATCGGAAGCTATTACTTGTCTAACAAGGAACGATCAAAGCGTAGATTGTTTGAGACATTACTCCCATGGGGGAAAGTGTGCATGGTGACTGTTGTATTCAATCCCGAAGCAATTTCTGTGTTTCTTCGACAATCTGATAGTCCACAGATTACAGAATACCTCCAGATGTGCATCGGAAACCACTACTGTTCTAACAGTTAACGATCAAAGCGTAGATTGTTTGAGACATTACTCCCATTGGGGAAAGTGTGCATGGTGACTGTTGTATTCAATCCCGATGCAATTTCTGAGTTTCATCTACACTCTGATAGTCCACAGATTACAGATTGCCACGAGATGTGCATCGGAAACTAGTACTGGACTTCCAGGGAACGATCAAATCGTAGACTGTTTGAGACATTACTCACATGGAGGAAAGTGCGCATGGTGACTGTTGTATTCAATCCCGAAGCAATTTCTGCGTTTCATCGACACTCTGATAGTCCATAGGTTACAGAATGCCACCAGATGTGCATCGGAAGCCACTACTGGTCTAACAGGGAACGATCAAAGCGTAGACTGTTTGAGACATTACTCACATGGAGGAAAGTGCGCATGGTGACTGTTGTATTCAATCCCGAAGCAATTTCTGTGTTTCATCGACACTCTGGTAGTCCACAGATTACAGAATGCCTCCAGATGTGCATCGGAAACCACTACTGGTCTAACAGGGAACGATCAAAGCGTAGATTGTTTGAGACATTACTCCCATGGGGGAAAGTGTGCATGGTGACTGTTGTATTCAATCCCGATGTAATTTCTGAGTTTCATCAACACTCTGATAGTCCACAGATTACCGATTGCCTCCAGATGTGCATCGGAAACTACTACTGGTTTTTCTATGAACGATCAAAGAATAGACCGTTTGAGACATTACTACCATGGAGGAAAGTGCGCATGGTGACTGTTGTATTCAATCCCAATGCAATTTCTGTGTTTCATCAACACTCAGATAGTCATCAGATTACAGAATGCCTCCAGATGTGCATCGGAAACAGCTACTGACCTTCCAGGGAACGATCAAAGCATAGACTGTTTGAGACATTACTCCAATGTAGGAAAGTGCGCATGGTGACTGTTGTATTCAATCCCGATGCAATTTCTGTGTTTCATCAACACTCTGATAGTCCACAGATTACAGAATGCCTCCAGATGTGCATCGGAAACTACTACTGGTCTTCCAGGGAACGATCAAAGCGTAGACTGTTTGAGACATTACTACCATGGCGGAAAGTGCGCATGGTGACTGTTGTATTCAATCCCGATGCAATTTCTGAGTTTCATCAACACTCTGATAGTCCACAGATTACAGATTGCCTCCAGATATGCATCGGAAACTACTACTGGACTTCCAGGGAACGATCAAAGCGTAGACTGTTTGAGACATTACTCCAATGTAGGAAAGTGCGCAATGTGACTGTTGTATTCAATCCCGATGCAATTTGTGTGTTTCATCAACACTCAGTTAGTCCACAGATTACAGAATGCCTCCCGATGTGCATCGGAAACTACTACTGGTATTCCTGGGAACGATCAAAGCGTAGACTGTTTGAGACATTACTCCCATGGAGGAAAGCGCGCACGGTGACTGTTGCATTAAATCCCGATGCAATTTATGTGTTTAATCAACACTCAGTTAGTCCACAGATTACAGAATGCCTCCAGATGTGAATCGGAAACTATTACTGGTCTTCCAGGGAACGATCAAAGCGTAGACTGTTTGAGACATTACTCACATGGAGGAAAGTGCGCATGGTGACTGTTGTATTCAATCCCGAAGCAATTTCTGTGTTTCATCGACACTCTGATAGTCCACAGATTACAGAATGCCTCCAGATGTGCATCGGAAAATATTACTGTTCTAACAGTTAACGATGAAAGCGTAGACTGTTTGAGACATTACTTCCATGGAGGAATGTGCGCATGGTGACTGTTGTATTCAATCCCGAAGCAATATCTGTGTTTCATCAACACTCTGATAGTCCACAGATTACAGAAAGCCTATAAATGTGCATCGGAAGCTATTACTGGTCTAACAAGGAACGATCAAAGCGTAGATTGTTTGAGACATTACTCCCATGGGGGAAAGTGTGCATGGTGACTGTTGTATTCAATCCCGAAGCAATTTCTGTGTTTCATCGACAATCTGATAGTCCACAGATTACAGAATACCTCCAGATGTGCATCGGAAACCACTACTGTTCTAACAGTTAACGATCAAAGCGTAGATTGTTTGAGACATTACTCCCATTGGGGAAAGTGTGCATGGTGACTGTTGTATTCAATCCCGATGCAATTTCTGAGTTTCATCTACACTCTGATAGTCCACAGATTACAGATTGCCACGAGATGTGCATCGGAAACTAGTACTGGACTTCCAGGGAACGATCAAATCGTAGACTGTTTGAGACATTACTCACATGGAGGAAAGTGCGCATGGTGACTGTTGTATTCAATCCCGAAGCAATTTCTGCGTTTCATCGACACTCTGATAGTCCATAGGTTACAGAATGCCACCAGATGTGCATCGGAAGCCACTACTGGTCTAACAGGGAACGATCAAAGCGTAGACTGTTTGAGACATTACTCACATGGAGGAAAGTGCGCATGGTGACTGTTGTATTCAATCCCGAAGCAATTTCTGTGTTTCATCGACACTCTGGTAGTCCACAGATTACAGAATGCCTCCAGATGTGCATCGGAAACCACTACTGGTCTAACAGGGAACGATCAAAGCGTAGATTGTTTGAGACATTACTCCCATGGGGGAAAGTGTGCATGGTGACTGTTGTATTCAATCCCGATGTAATTTCTGAGTTTCATCAACACTCTGATAGTCCACAGATTACCGATTGCCTCCAGATGTGCATCGGAAACTACTACTGGTTTTTCTATGAACGATCAAAGAATAGACCGTTTGAGACATTACTGCCATGGAGGAAAGTGCGCATGGTGACTGTTGTATTCAATCCCAATGCAATTTCTGTGTTTCATCAACACTAAGATAGTCATCAGATTACAGAATGCCTCCAGATGTGCATCGGAAACAGCTACTGACCTTCCAGGGAACGATCAAAGCATAGACTGTTTGAGACATTACTCCAATGTAGGAAAGTGCGCATGGTGACTGTTGTATTCAATCCCGATGCAATTTCTGTGTTTCATCAACACTCTGATAGTCCACAGATTACAGAATGCCTCCAGATGTGCATCGGAAACTACTACTGGTCTTCCAGGGAACGATCAAAGCGTAGACTGTTTGAGACATTACTACCATGGGGGAAAGTGCGCATGGTGACTGTTGTATTCAATCCCGATGCAATTTCTGAGTTTCATCAACACTCTGATAGTCCACAGATTACAGATTGCCTCCAGATATGCATCGGAAACTACTACTGGACTTCCAGGGAACGATCAAAGCGTAGACTGTTTGAGACATTACTCCAATGTAGGAAAGTGCGCAATGTGACTGTTGTATTCAATCCCGATGCAATTTGTGTGTTTCATCAACACTCAGTTAGTCCACAGATTACAGAATGCCTCCCGATGTGCATCGGAAACTACTACTGGTATTCCTGGGAACGATCAAAGCGTAGACTGTTTGAGACATTACTCCCATGGAGGAAAGTGCGCACGGTGACTGTTGCATTAAATCCCGATGCAATTTATGTGTTTAATCAACACTCAGTTAGTCCACAGATTACAGAATGCCTCCAGATGTGAATCGGAAACTATTACTGGTCTTCCAGTGAATGATCAAAGCGTAGACTGTTTGAGACATTACTCCCATGGAGGAAAGTGCGCATAGTTACTGTTGTATTCCATCCCGATGCAGTTTCTGTGTTTCATCAACACTCTGATAGTCCACAGATTACACAATGCCTCCAGATGTGCATTTGAAACTACTACTGGTCTTCCAGGGAACAATCAAAGCGTAAACTGTTTGAGACATTACTCCCATGGAGGAAAGTGCGTATGGTGACTGTTGTATTCAATCCCGATTCAATTTCCGTGTTTTATCAACACTATGATAGTTCACAGATTACAGAATGCCTCCAGATGTGCATCGGAAACTACTACTGGTCTAGCAGGGAACGATCAAAGCGTAGACTGTTTGAGACATTACTCCCATGGAGGAAAGTGCGCATGGTGACTGTTGTATTCAATCCCGAAGCAATTTCTGTGTTTCATCAACACTCTGATAGTCCACAGATTACAGAATGCCTCCAGATGTGCATCGGAAACTACTACTGGTCTAACAGGGAACGATCAAAGGGTAGAATGTTTCAGACAATACTCCCATGGAAGAAAGTGCGCATGGTGACTGTTGTATTCCATCCCGATGCAATTTCTTTGTTTCATCAACACTCTCATAGTCCATCAGATTATAGAATGCCTATAGATGTGCATCGGAAACTACTACTGGTCTTCCAGGGAACGATCAAAGCGCAAACTCTTTGAGACATTACCCCCATGGAGGAAAGTGCGTATGGTGACTGTTGTATTCAATCCAGATGGAATTTCTGTGTTTCATTAATACTCTGATAGTCCACAGATTACACAATGCCTCCAGATGTGCATCGGAAACTACTACTGGTCTAACAGGGAACGATCAAAAGGTAGACTGTTTGAGACATTACTCACATGGAGGAAAGTGCGCATGGTGACTGTTGTATTCAATCCCGAAGCAATTTCTGCGTTTCATCGACACTCTGATACTCCACAGATTACAGAGTGACTCCAGATGTGCATCGGAAACTACTACTGGTCTTCCAGGGAACGATCAAAGCGTAGACTGTTTGAGACATTACTCACATGGAGGAAAGTGCGCATGGTGACTGTTGTATTCAATCCCGAAGCAATTTCTGTGTTTCATCGACACTCTGATAGTCCACAGATTACAGAATGCCTCCAGATGTGCATCGGAAAATATTACTGTTCTAACAGTTAACGATCAAAGCGTAGATTGTTTGAGACATTACTCCCATGGGGGAAAGTGTGCATGGTGACTGTTGTATTCAATCCCGATGCAATTTCTGAGTTTCATCTACACTCTGATAGTCCACAGATTACAGATTGCCTCCAGATGTGCATCGGAAACTAGTACTGGACTTCCAGGAAACGATCAAAGCGTAGACTGTTTCAGACATTACTCACATGGAGGAAAGTGCGCATGGTGACTGTTGTATTCAATCCCGAAGCAATTTCTGTGTTTCATCGACACTCTGATAGTCCACAGGTTACAGAATGCCTCCAGATGTGCATCAGAAACTACTACTGGTCTTCGAGGGAACGTTCAAAGCATAGACTGTTTGAGACATTACTCCCGTGGAGGAAAGTGCGCATGGTGACTGTTGTATTCAATCCCGATGCAATTTCTGTGTTTCATCAACATTCTGATAGTCCACAGATTACAGAATGCCTCCAGATGTGCAACGGAAAATACTACTGGTCTTCCAGGGAACGAACAAAGCGTAGACTGTTTGAGACATTACTCCTATGTAGGAAAGTGCGCATGGTGACTGTTGTATTCAATCCCGATGCAATTTCTTTGTTTCATCAACACTCTGATAGTCCACAGATTACAGAATGCCTCCAGATGTGCATCGGAAACTACTACTGGTATTCCACGGAACGATCAAATCGTAGACTGTTTGAGATATTACTTCCATGGAGGAAAGTGCGCATGGTGACTGTTGTATTCAATCCCGAAGCAATATCTGTGTTTCATCAACACTCTGATAGTCCACAGATTACAGAAAGCCTATAAATGTGCATCGGAAGCTACTACTGGTCTAACAAGGAACGATCAAAGCGTAGAATGTTTGAGACATTACTCCCATGGGGGAAAGTGCGCATGGTGACTGTTGTATTCAATCCCGATGCAATTTCAGTGCTTCATTAACACTCAGATAGTCCACAGAATACAGAATTTCTCCAGATGTGCATCGGAAACCACTACTGGTCTCACAGGGAACGATCAAAACGTAGATTGTTTGAGACATTACTCCCATGGGGGAAAGTGTGCATGGTGACTGTTGTATTCAATCCCGAAGCAATTTCTGTGTTTCATCGACAATCTGATAGTCCACAGATTACAGAATACCTCCAGATGTGCATCGGAAACCACTACTGTTCTAACAGTTAACGATCAAAGCGTATATTGTTTGAGACATTACTCCCATTGGGGAAAGTGTGCATGGTGACTGTTGTATTCAATCCCGATGCAATTTCTGAGTTTCATCTACACTCTGATAGTCCACAGATTACAGATTGCCTCGAGATGTGCATCGGAAACTAGTACCGGACTTCCAGGGAACGATCAAAGCGTAGACTGTTTGAGACATTACTCACATGGAGGAAAGTGCGCATGGTGACTGTTGTATTCAATCCCGAAGCAATTTCTGTGTTTCATCGACACTCTGATAGTCCACAGATTACAGAATGCCTCCAGATGTGCATCTGAAACCACTACTGTTCTAACAGTTAACGATCAAAGCGTAGATTGTTTGAGACATTACTCCAATGGGGGAAAGTGTGCATGGTGACTGTTGTATTCAATCCCGATGCAATTTCTGAGTTTCATCTACACTCTGATAGTCCACAGATTACAGATTGCCTCCAGATGTGCATCGGAAACTAGTACTATACTTCCAGGGAACGATCAAAGCGTAGACTGTTTGAGACATTACTCACATGGAGGTAAGTGCGCATGGTGACTGTTGTATTCAATCCCGAAGCAATTTCTGTGTTTCATCGACACTCTGATAGTCCACAGATTACAGAATGCCTCCAGATGTGCATCGGAAACCACTACTGGTCTAACAGGGAACGATCAAAAGCGTAGATTGTTTGAGACATTACTCCCATGGGGGAAAGTGTGTATGGTGACTGTTGTATTCAATCCCGATGCAATTTCTGAGTTTCATCAACACTCTGATAGTCCACAGATAACAGATTGCCTCCAGATATGCATCGGAAACTACTACTGGACTTCCAGGGAACGATCAAAGCGTAGACTGTTTGAGACATTACTCCAATGTAGGAAAGTGCGCAATGTGACTGTTGTTTCAATCCCGATGCAATTTCTGTGTTTCATCAACACTCAGTTAGTCCACAGATTACAGAATGCCTCCCGATCTGCATCGGAAACTACTACTGGTATTCCTGGGAACGATCAAATCGTAGACTGTTTGAGACATTACTCCCATGGAGGAAAGTGCGCATGGTGACTGTTGCATTAAATCCCGATGCAATTTATGTGTTTAATCAACACTCAGTTAGTCCACAGATTACAGAATGCCTCCAGATGTGAATCGGAAACTATTACTGGTCTTCCAGGGAACGATCAAAGCGTAGACTGTTTGAGACATTACTCCCATGGAGGAAAGTGCGCATAGTTACTGTTGTATTCCATCCCGATGCAGTTTCTGTGTTTCATCAACACTCAGTTAGTCCACAGATTACACAATGCCTCCAGATGTGCATTTGAAACTACTACTGGTCTTCCAGGGAACAATCAAAGCGTAAACTGTTTGAGACATTACTCCCATGGAGGAAAGTGCGCATGGTGACTGTTGTATTCAATCCCGATTCAATTTCCGTGTTTTATCAACACTATGATAGTTCACAGATTACAGAATGCTTCCAGATGTGCATCGGAAACTACTACTGGTCTTGCAGGGAACGATCAAAGCGTAGACTGTTTGAGACATTACTCCCATGGAGGAAAGTGCGCATGGTGACTGTTGTATTCAATCCCGAAGCAATTTCTGTGTTTCATCAACACTCTGATAGTCCACAGATTACAGAATGCCTCCAGATGTGCACCGGAAACTACTACTGGTCTAACAGGGAACGATCAAAGGGTAGAAAGTTTCAGACAATACTCCCATGGAAGAAAGTGCGCATGGTGACTGTTGTATTCCATCCCGATGCAATTTCTTTGTTTCATCAACACTCTCATAGTCCATCAGATTATAGAATGCCTATAGCTGTGCATCGGAAACTACTACTGGTCTTCCAGGGAACGATCAAAGCGCAAACTCTTTGAGACATTACCCCCATGGAGGAAAGTGCGTATGGTGACTGTTGTATTCAAACCAGATGGAATTTCTGTGTTTCATCAACACTCTGACAGTCCACAGATTACACAATGCCTCCAGATGTGCATCGGAAAATACTACTGTTCTAACAGTTAACGATCAAAGCGTAGATTGTTTGAGACATTACTCCCATGGGGGAAAGTGTGCATGGTGACTGTTGTATTCAATCCCGATGCAATTTCTGAGTTTCATCTACACTCTGATAGTCCACAGATTACAGATTGCCTCCAGATGTGCATCGGAGACTACTACTGGTCTTCCAGGGAACGATCAAAGCGTAGACTGTTTGAGACATTACTCACATGGAGGAAAGTGCGCATGGTGACTGTTGTATTCAATCCCGATGCAATTTCTGTGTTTCATCGACACTCTGATAGTCCACAGATTACAGAATGCCTCCAGATGTGCATCTGAAACCACTACTGTTCTAACAGTTAACGATCAAAGCGTAGATTGTTTGAGACGTTACTCCCATGGGGGAAAGTGTGCATGGTGACTGTTGTATTCAATCCCGATGCAATTTCTGAGTTTCATCTACACTCTGATAGTCCACAGATTACAGATTGCCTCCATATGTGCATCGGAAACTAGTACTATACTTCCAGGGAACGATCAAAGCGTAGACTGTTTGAGACATTACTCACATGGAGGTAAGTGCGCATGGTGACTGTTGTATTCAATCCCGAAGCAATTTCTGTGTTTCATCGACACTCTGATAGTCCACAGATTACAGAATGCCTCCAGATGTGCATCGGAAACCACTACTGGTCTAACAGGGAACGATCAAAAGCGTAGATTGTTTGAGACATTACTCCCATGGGGGAAAGTGTGCATGGTGACTGTTGTATTCAATCCCGATGCAATTTCTGAGTTTCATCAACACTCTGATAGTCCACAGATTACAGATTGCCTCCAGATATGCATCGGAAACTACTACTGGACTTCCAGGGAACGATCAAAGCGTAGACTGTTTGAGACATTACTCCAATGTAGGAAAGTGCGCAATGTGACTGTTGTATTCAATCCCGATGAAATTTATGTGTTTAATCAACACTCAGTTAGTCCACAGATTACAGAATGCCTCCAGATGTGAATCGGAAACTATTACTGGTCTTCCAGGGAACGATCAAAGCGTAGACTGTTTGAGACATTACTCCCATGGAGGAAAGTGCGCATAGTTACTGTTGTATTCCATCCCGATGTAGTTTCTGTGTTTAATCAACACTCAGTTAGTCCACAGATTACAGAATGCCTCCAGATGTGAATCGGAAACTATTACTGGTCTTCCAGGGAACAATCAAATCGTAAACTGTTTGAGACATTACTCCCATGGAGGAAAGTGCGCATGGTGACTGTTGTATTCAATCCCGATTCAATTTCAGTGTTTTATCAACACTATGATAGTTCACAGATTACAGCATGCCTCCAGATGTGCATCGGAAACTACTACTGGTCTTGCAGGGAACGATCAAAGCGTAGACTGTTTGAGACATTACTCCCATGGAAGAAAGTGCGCATGGTGACTGTTGTATTCCATCCCGATGCAATTTCTTTGTTTCATCAACACTCTCATAGTCCATCAGATTATAGACTGCCTATAGCTGTGCATCGGAAACTACTACTGGTCTTCCAGGGAACGATCAAAGCGCAAACTCTTTGAGACATTACCCCCATGGAGGAAAGTGCGTATGGTGACTGTTGTATTCAATCCAGATGGAATTTCTGTGTTTCATCAACACTCTGATAGTCCACAGATTACACAATGCCTCCAGATGTGCATCGGAAACTACTACTGGTCTAACCGGGAACGATCATAGCGTAGACTGTTTGAGACATTACACACATGGAGGAAAGTGCGCATGGTGACTGTTGTATTCAATCCCGAAGCAATTTCTGTGTTTCATCGACACTCTGATAGTCCACAGATTACAGAATGCCTCCAGATGTGCATCGGAAAATACTACTGTTCTAACAGTTAACGATCAAAGCGTAGATTGTTTGAGACATTACTCCCATGGGGGAAAGTGTGCATGGTGACTGTTGTATTCAATCCCGATGCAATTTCTGAGTTTCATCTACACTCTGATAGTCCACAGATTACAGATTGCCTCCAGATGTGCATCGGAGACTACTACTGGTCTTCCAGGGAACGATCAAAGCGTAGACTGTTTGAGACATTACTCACATGGAGGAAAGTGCGCATGGTGACTGTTGTATTCAATCCCGAAGCAATTTCTGTGTTTCATCGACACTCTGATAGTCCACAGATTACAGAATGCCTCCAGATGTGCATCTGAAACCACTACTGTTCTAACAGTTAACGATCAAAGCGTAGATTGTTTGAGACATTACTCCCATGGGGGAAAGTGTGCATGGTGACTGTTGTATTCAATCCCGATGCAATTTCTGAGTTTCATCTACACTCTGATAGTCCACAGATTACAGATTGCCTCCAGATGTGCATCGGAAACTAGTACTATACTTCCAGGGAACGATCAAAGTGTAGACTGTTTGAGACATTACTCACATGGAGGTAAGTGCGCATGGTGACTGTTGTATTCAATCCCGAAGCAATTTCTGTGTTTCATCGACACTCTGATAGTCCACAGATTACAGAATGCCTCCAGATGTGCATCGGAAACCACTACTGGTCTAACAGGGAACGATCAAAAGCGTAGATTGTTTGAGACATTACTCCCATGGGGGAAAGTGTGCATGGTGACTGTTGTATTCAATCCCGATGCAATTTCTGAGTTTCATCAACACTCTGATAGTCCACAGATTACAGATTGCCTCCAGATATGCATCGGAAACTACTACTGGACTTCCAGGGAACGATCAAAGCGTAGACTGTTTGAGACATTACTCCAATGTAGGAAAGTGCGCAATGTGACCGTTGTATTCAATCCCCATGCAATTTATGTGTTTAATCAACACTCAGTTAGTCCACAGATTACAGAATGCCTCCAGATGTGAATCGGAAACTATTACTGGTCTTCCAGGGAACGATCAAAGCGTAGACTGTTTGAGACATTACTCCCATGGAGGAAAGTGCGCATAGTTACTGTTGTATTCCATCCCGATGCAGTTTCTGTGTTTCATCAACACTCTGATAGTCCACAGATTACACAATGCCTCCAGATGTGCATTTGAAACTACTACTGGTCTTCCAGGGAACAATCAAAGCGTAAACTGTTTGAGACATTACTCCCATGGAGGAAAGTGCGCATGGTGACTGTTGTATTCAATCCCGATTCAATTTCCGTGTTTTATCAACACTATGATAGTTCACAGATTACAGAATGCCTCCAGATGTGCATCGGAAACTACTACTGGTCTTGCAGGGAACGATCAAAGCGTAGACTGTTTGAGACATTACTCCCATGGAGGAAAGTGCGCATGGTGACTGTTGTATTCAATCCCGAAGCAATTTCTGTGTTTCATCAACACTCTGATAGTCCACAGATTACAGAATGCCTCCAGATGTGCATCGGAAACTACTACTGGTCTAACAGGGAACGATCAAAGGGTAGAATGTTTCAGACAATACTCCCATGGAAGAAAGTGCGCATGGTGACTGTTGTATTCGATCCCGATGCAATTTCTTTGTTTCATCAACACTCTCATAGTCCATCAGATTATAGAATGCCTATAGATGTGCATCGGAAGCTACTACTGGTCTTCCAGGGAACGATCAAAGCGCAAACTCTTTGAGACATTACCCCCATGGAGGAAAGTGCGTATGGTGACTGTTGTATTCAATCCAGATGGAATTTCTGTGTTTCATTAATACTCTGATAGTCCACAGATTACACAATGCCTCCAGATGTGCATCGGAAACTACTACTGGTCTAACAGGGAACGATCAAAAGGTAGACTGTTTGAGACATTACTCACATGGAGGAAAGTGCGCATGGTGACTGTTGTATTCAATCCCGAAGCAATTTCTGCGTTTCATCGACACTCTGATACTCCACAGATTACAGAGTGGCTCCAGATGTGCATCGGAAACTACTACTGGTCTTCCAGGGAACGATCAAAGCGTAGATTGTTTGAGACATTACTCCCATGGGGTAAAGTGTAAATGGTGACTGTTGTATTCAATCCCGATGCAATTTCTGAGTTTCATCTACACTCTGATAGTCCACAGATTACAGATTGCCTCCAGATGTGCATCGGAAACTAGTACTGGACTTCCAGGAAACGATCAAAGCGTAGACTGTTTCAGACATTACTCACATGGAGGAAAGTGCGCATGGTGACTGTTGTATTCAATCCCGAAGCAATTTCTGTGTTTCATCGACACTCTGATAGTCCACAGATTACAGAATGCCTCCAGATGTGCATCGGAAAATACTACTGTTCTAACAGTTAACGATCAAAGCGTAGATTGTTTGAGACATTACTCCCATGGGGGAAAGTGTGCATTGTGACTGTTGTATTCAATCCCGATGCAATTTCTGAGTTACATCTACACTCTGATAGTCCACAGATTACAGATTGCCTCCAGATGTGCATCGGAAACTAGTACTGGACTTCCAGGAAACGATCAAAGCGTAGACTGTTTCAGACATTACTCACATGGAGGAAAGTGCGCATGGTGACTGTTGTATTCAATCCCGAAGCAATTTCTGTGTTTCATCGACACACTGATAGTCCACAGGTTACAGAATGCCTCCAGATGTGCATCGGAAACCACTACTGGTCTAACAGGGAACGATCTAAGCGTAGATTGTTTGAGACATTACTTCCATGGGGGAAAGTGTGCATGGTGACTGTTGTATTCAATCCCGATGCAATTTCTGAGTTTCATCAACACTCTGATAGTCCACAGATTACAGATTGCCTCCAGATGTGCATCGGAAACTACTACTGGACTTCCAGGGAACGATCAAAGCGTAGACTGTTTGAGACTTTACTCACATGGAGGAAAGTGCGCATGGTGACTGTTGTATTCAATCCCGAAGCAATTTCTGTGTTTCATCGACACTCTGATAGTCCACAGATTACAGAATGCCTCCAGATGTGCATCGGAAACTACTACTGGTCTTCCAGGGAACGATCTAAGCGTAAACTCTTTGAGACATTACTCAAATGGAGGAAAGTGCGAATGGTGACTGTTGTTTCAATCCCGATGGAATCTCTGTATTTCATTAATACTCTGATAGTCCACAGATTACAGAATGCCTCCAGATGTGCATCGGAAACTACTACTGGTCTTCGAGGGAACGTTCAAAGCATAGACTGTTTGAAACATTACTCCCGTGGAGGAAAGTGCGCATGGTGACTGTTGTATTCAATCCCGATGCAATTTCTGTGTTTCATCAACATTCTGATAGTCCACAGATTACAGAATGCCTCCAGATGTGCAACGGAAAATACTACTGGTCTTCCAGGGAACGAAAAAACGTAGACTGTTTGAGACATTACTCCTATGTAGGAAAGTGCGCATGGTGACTGTTGTATTCAATCCCGATGCAATTTCTTTGTTTCATCAACACTCTGATAGTCCACAGATTACAGAATGCCTCCAGATGTGCATCGGAAACTACTACTGGTATTCCACGGAACGATCAAAGCGTAGACTGTTTGAGACATTACTTCCATGGAGGAAAGTGCGCATGGTGACTGTTGTATTCAATCCCGAAGCAATATCTGTGTTTCATCAACACTCTGATAGTCCACAGATTACAGAAAGCCTATAAATGTGCATCGGAAGCTACTACTGGTCTCACAGGGAACGATCAAAGCGTAGATTGTTTGAGACATTACTCCCATGGGGGAAAGTGTGCATGGTGACTGTTGTATTCAATCCCGATGCAATTTCTGAGTTTCATCTACACTCTGATAGTCCACAGATTACAGATTGCCTCGAGATGTGCATCGGAAACTAGTACTGGACTTCCAGGGAACGATCAAAGCGTAGACTGTTTGAGACATTACTCACATGGAGGAAAGTGCGCATGGTGACTGTTGTATTCAATCCCGAAGCAATTTCTGTGTTTCATCGACACTCTGATAGTCCACAGGTTACAGAATGCCACCAGATGTGCATCGGAAACCACTACTGGTCTAACAGGGAACGATCAAAGCGTAGACTGTTTGAGACATTACTCACATGGAGGAAAGTGCGCAAGGTGACTGTTGTATTCAATCCCGAAGCAATTTCTGTGTTTCTTCGACAATCTGATAGTCCACAGATTACTGAATGCCTCCAGATGTGCATCGGAAACCACTACTGGTCTAACAGGGAACGATCAAAGCGTAGATTGTTTGAGACATTACTCCCATGGGGGAAAGTGTGCATGGTGACTGTTGTATTCAATCCCGATGTAATTTCTGAGTTTCATCAACACTCTGATAGTCCACAGATTACCGATTGCCTCCAGATGTGCATCGGAAACTACTACTGGTTTTTCTATGAAAGATCAAAGAATAGACCGTTTGAGACATTACTACCATGGAGGAAAGTGCGCATGGTGACTGTTGTATTCAATCCCAATGCAATTTCTGTGTTTCATCAACACTCAGATACTCATCAGATTACAGAATGCCTCCAGATGTGCATCGGAAACAGCTACTGACCTTCCAGGGAACGATCAAAGCATAGACTGTTTGAGACATTACTCCAATGTAGGAAAGTGCGCATGGTGACTGTTGTATTCAATCCCGATGCAATTTCTGTGTTTCATCAACACTCTGATAGTCCACAGATTACAGAATGCCTCCAGATGTGCATCGGAAACTACTACTGGTCTTCCAGGGAACGATCAAAGCGTAGACTGTTTGAGACATTACTACCATGGGGGAAAGTGCGCATGGTGACTGTTGTATTCAATCCCAATGCAATTTCTTTGTTTCATCAACATTCTGATAGTCCACAGATTACAGAATGCATCCAGATGTGCAACGGAAAATACTACTGGTCTTCCAGTGAACGAACAAAGCGTAGACTGTTTGAGACATTACTCCTATGTAGGAAAGTGCGCATGGTGACTGTTGTATTCAATCCCGATTCAATTTCTTTGTTTCATCAACACTCTGATAGTCCACAGATTACAGAATGCCTCCAGATGTGCATCGGAAACTACTACCGGTCTTCCAGGGAACGATCTAAGCGTAAACTCTTTGAGACATTACTCCAATGGAGGAAAGTGCGAATGGTGACTGTTGTTTCAATCCCGATGGAATTTCTGTGTTTCATTAATACTCTGATAGTCCACAGATTACAGAATGCCTCCAGATGTGCATCGGAAACTACTACTGGTCTTCGAGGGAACGATCAAAGCATAGACTGTTTGAGACATTACTCCCGTGGAGAAAAGTGCGCATGGGGATTGTTGTATTCAATCCCGATGCAATTTCTGTGTTTCATCAACACTCAGTTAGTCCACAGATTACAGAATGCCACCAGATGTGCATCGGAAACTGCTACTGGTCTTCCAGGGAACGATCAAAGCGTAGACTGTTTGAGACATTACTCCCATCGAGGAAAGTGCGCATGGTGACTGTTGTATTCCATCCCGATGCAGTTTCTGTGTTTCATCAACACTCTGATAGTCCACAGATTACAGAATTTCTCCAGATGTGCATCGGAAACCACTACTGGTCTCACAGGGAACGATCAAAGCGTAGATTGTTTGAGACATTACTCCCATGGGGGAAAGTGTGCATGGTGACTGTTGTATTCAATCCCGAAGCAATTTCTGTGTTTCATCGACAATCTGATAGTCCACAGATTACAGAATACCTCCAGATGTGCATCGGAAACCACTACTGTTCTAACAGTTAACGATCAAAGCGTAGATTGTTTGAGACCTTACTCCCATTGGGGAAAGTGTGCATGGTGACTGTTGTATTCAATCCCGATGCAATTTCTGAGTTTCATCTACACTCTGATAGTCCACAGATTACAGATTGCCTCGAGATGTGCATCGGAAACTAGTACTGGACTTCCAGGGAACGATCAAAGCGTAGACTGTTTGAGACATTACTCACATGGAGGAAAGTGCGCATGGTGACTGTTGTATTCAATCCCGAAGCAATTTCTGTGTTTCATCGACACTCTGATAGTCCACAGGTTACAGAATGCCACCAGATGTGCATCGGAAACCACTACTGGTCTAACAGGGAACGATCAAAGCGTAGACTGTTTGAGACATTACTCACATGGAGGAAAGTGCGCATGGTGACTGTTGTATTCAATCCCGAAGCAACTTCTGTGTTTCATCGACACTCTGATAGTCCACAGATTACAGAATGCCTCCAGATGTGCATCGGAAACCACTACTGGTCTAACAGGGAACGATCAAAGCGTAGATTGTTTGAGACATTACTCCCATGGGGGAAAGTGTGCATGGTGACTGTTGTATTCAATCCCGATGTAATTTCTGAGTTTCATCAACACTCTGATAGTCCACAGATTACCGATTGCCTCCAGATGTGCGTCGGAAACTACTACTGGTTTTTCTATGAACGATCAAAGAATAGACCGTTTGAGACATTACTACCATGGAGAAAAGTGCGCATCGTGACTGTTGTATTCAATCCCAATGCAATTTCTGTGTTTCATCAACACTCAGATACTCATCAGATTACAGAATGCCTCCAGATGTGCATCGGAAACAGCTACTGATCTTCCAGGGAACGTACAAAGCATAGACTGTTTGAGACATTACTCCCGTGGAGGAAAGTGCGCATGGTGATCGTTGTATTCAATCCCGATGCAATTTCTGTGTTTCATCAACACTCAGTTAATCCACAGATTACAGAATGCCTCCAGATGTGCATCGGAAACTGCTACTGGTCTTCCAGGGAACGATCAAAGCGTAGACTGTTTGAGACATTACTCTCATCGAGGAAAGTGCGCATGGTGACTGTTGTATTCCATCCCGATGCAGTTTCTGTGTTTCATCAACACTCTGATAGTCCACAGATTACACAATGCCTCCAGATGTGCATCGGAAACTACTACTGGTCTTCCAGGGAACGATCAGTGTGTAAACTGTTTGAGACATTACTCCCATGGAGGAAAGTGCGCATGGTGACTGTTGTATTCAATCCCGATTCAATTTCCGTGTTTTATCAATACTATGATAGTTCACAGATAACAGAATGACTAAAGATGTGCATCGGAATCTACTACTGGTCTTCCAGGGAACGATCAAATCGTAGACTGTTTGAGACATTACTCCCATGGAGGAAAGTGCGCATGGTGACCGTTGTATTAAATCCTGAAGCAATTTCTGTGTTTCATCAACCCTCTGATAGTCCACAGATTACAGAATGCCTCCAGATGTGCATCGGAAACTACTACTGGTCTAACAGGGAACGATCAAAGGGTAGAATGTTTTAGACATTACTCCCATGGTGGAAAGTGTGCATGGTGACTGTTGTATTCAATCCCGATTCAATTTCTGTGTTTCATCAACACTCTGATAGTCCACAGATTACAGAATGACTCCAGATGTGCATCGGAAACTACTACTGGACTTCCAGGGAACGATCAAAGCGTGGACTGTTTGAGACATTACTCACATGGAGGAAAGTGCGCATGGTGACTGTTGTATTCAATCCCGAAACAATTTCTGTGTTTCATCGACATTCTGATAGTCCACAGATTACAGAATGCCTCCAGATGTGCATCGGAAACCACTACTGGTCTAACAGGGAACGATCAAAGCGTAGATTGTTTGAGACATTACGCCCATGGAGGAAAGTGCGCATGTTGACTGTTGTATTCAATCCCAATGCAATTTCTGTGTTTCATCAACACTCAGATACTCATCAGATTACAGAATGCCTCCAGATGTGCATCGGAAACAGCTACTGACATTCCAGTGAACGATCAAAGCGTAGATTGTTTGAGACATTACTCCCATGGGGGAAAGTGTGCATGGTGACTGTTGTATTCAATCCCGATGCAATTTCTGAGTTTCATCTACACTCTGATAGTCCACAGATTACAGATTGCCTCCAGATGTGCATCGGAAACTAGTACTGGACTTCCAGGGAACGATCAAAGCGTAGACTGTTTGAGACATTACTCACATGGAGGAAAGTGCGCATGGTGACTGTTGTATTCAATCCCGAAGCAATTTCTGTGTTTCATCGACACTCTGATAGTCCACAGGTTACAGAATGCCTCCAGATGTGCATCGGAAACCACTACTGGTCTAACAGGGAACGATCAATGCGTAGATTGTTTGAGACATTACTCCCATGGGGGAAAGTGTGCATGGTGACTGTTGTATTCAATCCCGATGCAATTTCTGAGTTTCATCAACACTCTGATAGTCCACAAATTACAGATTGCCTCCAGATGTGCATCGGAAACTACTACTGGTCTTCCAGGGAACGATCAAAGTGTAAACTGTTTGAGACATTACTCCCATAGTGGAAAGTTCGCATGGTGACTGTTGTATTCAATCCCGATTCAATTTCCGTGTTTTATCAACACTATGATAGTTCACAGTAGCAGAATGACTAAAGATGTGCATCGGAATCTACTACTGGTCTTCCAGGGAACGATCAAATCGTAGACTGTTTGAGACATTACTCCAATGGAGGAAAGTGCGCATTGTGACTGTTGTATTCAATCCCGAAGCAATTTCTGTGTTTCATCAACCCTCTGATAGTCCACAGATTACAGAATGCCTCTAGATTTGCATCGGAAACTACTACTGGTCTAACAGGGAACGATCAAAGGGTAGAATGTTTCAGACATTACTCCCATGGGGGAAAGTGTGCATGGTGACTGTTTTATTCAATCCCGATTCAATTTCTGTGTTTCATCAACACTCTGATAGTCCACAGATTACAGAATGACTCCAGATGTGCATCGGAAACTACTACTGGACTTCCAGGGAACGATCAAAGCATAGACTGTTTGAGACATTACTCACATGGAGGAAAGTGCGCATGGTGACTGTTGTATTCAATCCCGAAACAATTTCTGTGTTTCATAGACATTCTGATAGTCCACAGATTACAGAATCCCTCCAGGTGTGCATCGCAAACCACTACTGGTCTAACAGGGAACGATCAAAGCGTAGATTGTTTGAGACATTACTCCCATGGAGGAAAGTGCGCATGGTGACTGTTGTATTCAATCCCAATGCAATTTCTGTGTTTCATAAACACTCAGATACTCATCAGATTACAGAATGCCTCCAGATGTGCATCGGAAACAGCTACTGACCTTCCAGTGAACGATCAAAGCGTAGACTGTTTGAGACCTTACTCCTATGTAGGAAAGTGCGCAATGTGACTGTTGTATTCTATCCCGATGCAATTTCTGTGTTTCATCAACACTCTGATAGTCCACAGATTACAGAATGCCTCCAGATGTGCATCGGAAACTACTACTGTTCTTCCAGGGAACGATCAAAGCGTAGACTTTTTGAGACATTACTCCCATGGATGAAAGTGCGCATGGTGACTGTTGTATTCTATCCCGATGCAATTTCAGTGTTTCAACGACACTCTGATAGTCCACAGGTTACAGAATGCCTCCAGATGTGCATCGGAAACCACTACTGGTCTTCCAGGGAACGATCAAAGCGCAAACTCTTTGAGACATTACTCCAATGGAGGAAAGTGCGCATGGTGACTGTTGTATTCAATCCCGATTCAATTTCCGTGTTTTATCAATACTATGATAGTTCACAGATAACAGAATGACTAAAGATGTGCATCGGAATCTACTACTGGTCTTCCAGGGAACGATCAAAGCGTAGACTGTTTGAGACATTACTCACATGGAGGAAATTGCGCATGGTGACTGTTGTATTCAATCCCGAAACAATTTCTGTGTTTCATCGACATTCTGATAGTCCACAGATTACAGAATGCCTCCAGATGTGCATCGGAAACCACTACTGGTCTAACAGGGAACGATCAAAGCGTAGATTGTTTGAGACATTACGCCCATGGAGGAAAGTGCGCATGTTGACTGTTGTATTCAATCCCGATTCAATTTCTGTGTTTCATCAACACTCTGATAGTCCACAGATTACAGAATGACTCCAGATGTGCATCGGAAACTACTACTGGACTTCCAGGGAACGATCAAAGCGTAGACTGTTTGAGACATTACTCACATGGAGGAAAGTGCGCATGGTGACTGTTGTATTCAATCCCGAAACAATTTCTGTGTTTCATCGACATTCTGATAGTCCACAGATTACAGAATGACTCCAGATGTGCATCGGAAACTACTACTGGACTTCCAGGGAACGATCAAAGCATGGACTGTTTGAGACATTACTCACATGGAGGAAAGTGCGCATGGTGACTGTTGTATTCAATCCCGAAACAATTTCTGTGTTTCATAGACATTCTGATAGTCCACAGATTACAGAATCCCTCCAGATGTGCATCGCAAACCACTACTGGTCTAACAGGGAACGATCAAAGCGTAGATTGTTTGAGACATTACTCCCATGGAGGAAAGTGCGCATGGTGACTGTTGTATTCAATCCCAATGCAATTTCTGTGTTTCATAAACACTCAGATACTCATCAGATTACAGAATGCCTCCAGATGTGCATCGGAAACAGCTACTGACCTTCCAGTGAACGATCAAAGCGTAGACTGTTTGAGACCTTACTCCTATGTAGGAAAGTGCGCAATGTGACTGTTGTATTCTATCCCGATGCAATTTCTGTGTTTCATCAACACTCTGATAGTCCACAGATTACAGAATGCCTCCAGATGTGCATCGGAAACTACTACTGTTCTTCCAGGGAACGATCAAAGCGTAGACTTTTTGAGACATTACTCCCATGGATGAAAGTGCGCATGGTGACTGTTGTATTCTATCCCGATGCAATTTCAGTGTTTCAACGACACTCTGATAGTCCACAGGTTACAGAATGCCTCCAGATGTGCATCGGAAACCACTACTGGTCTTCCAGGGAACGATCAAAGCGCAAACTCTTTGAGACATTACTCCAATGGAGGAAAGTGCGCATGGTGACTGTTGTATTCAATCCCGATTCAATTTCCGTGTTTTATCAATACTATGATAGTTCACAGATAACAGAATGACTAAAGATGTGCATCGGAATCTACTACTGGTCTTCCAGGGAACGATCAAAGCGTAGACTGTTTGAGACATTACTCACATGGAGGAAAGTGCGCATGGTGACTGTTGTATTCAATCCCGAAACAATTTCTGTGTTTCATCGACATTCTGATAGTCCACAGATTACAGAATGCCTCCAGATGTGCATCGGAAACCACTACTGGTCTAACAGGGAACGATCAAAGCGTAGATTGTTTGAGACATTACGCCCATGGAGGAAAGTGCGCATGTTGACTGTTGTATTCAATCCCGATTCAATTTCTGTGTTTCATCAACACTCTGATAGTCCACAGATTACAGAATGACTCCAGATGTGCATCGGAAACTACTACTGGACTTCCAGGGAACGATCAAAGCGTAGACTGTTTGAGACATTACTCACATGGAGGAAAGTGCGCATGGTGACTGTTGTATTCAATCCCGAAACAATTTCTGTGTTTCATCGACATTCTGATAGTCCACAGATTACAGAATGCCTCCAGATGTGCATCGGAAACCACTACTGGTCTAACAGGGAACGATCAAAGCGTAGATTGTTTGAGACATTACGCCCATGGAGGAAAGTGCGCATGTTGACTGTTGTATTCAATCCCAATGCAATTTCTGTGTTTCATCAACACTCAGATACTCATCAGATTACAGAATGCCTCCAGATGTGCATCGGAAACAGCTACTGACATTCCAGTGAACGATCAAAGCGTAGACTGTTTGAGACCTTACTCCTATGTAGGAAAGTGCACAATGTGACTGTTGTATTCTATCCCGATGCAATTTCTGTGTTTCATCAACACTCTGATAGTCCACAGATTACAGAATGCCTCCAGATGTGCATCGGAAACTACTACTGTTCTTCCAGGGAACGATCAAAGCGTAGACTTTTTGAGACATTACTCCCATGGATGAAAGTGCGCATGGTGACTGTTGTATTCTATCCCGATGCAATTTCAGTGTTTCAACGACACTCTGATAGTCCACAGGTTACAGAATGCCTCCAGATGTGCATCGGAAACCACTACTGGTCTTCCAGGGAACGATCAAAGCGCAAACTCTTTGAGACATTACTCCAATGGAGGAAAGTGCGAATGGTGTCTGTTGTTTCAATCCCGATGGAATTTCTGTGTTTCATTAATACTCTGATAGTCCACAGATTACAGAATGCCTCCAGATGTGCATCGGAAACTACTACTGGTATTCCACGGAACGATCAAAGCGTAGACTGTTTGAGACATTACTTCCCTGGAGGAAAGTGCGCATGGTGACTGTTGTATTAAATCCCGAAGCAATTTCAGTGTTTCATCAACACTCTGATGGACCACAGATTACAGAAAGCCTATAAATGTGCATCGGAAGCTACTACTGGTCTAACAAGGAACGATCAAATCGTAGAATGTTTGAGACATTACACCCATGGGGGAAAGTGCGCATGGTGACTGTTGTATTCAATCCCGATGCAATTTCAGTGTATCATCAACACTCAGTTAGTCCACAGATTACAGAATGCCTCCGGATTTGCATCGTAAACTACTAATGGTATTCCAGTGAACGATCAAGGCGTAGACTGTTTGAGAATTACTCCCATGGTGGGAAGTGGTCATGGTGACTGTTGTATTCAATCCCGATGCAATTGCTGTGTTTCATCAACACATTGAAGGTCCACAGATTACATAATGCCTCCAGATGTGCATCGGAAACTACTACTGGTCTTCGAGCTAACGATCAAAGCGTAGACTGTTTGAGACATTACTCCTGTGGAGGAGATTGCACATGGTGACTGTTGTATTCAATCCCGATGTAATTTCTGTGTTTCATCAACACTCTGATAGTCCACAGATTACAGATTGCCTCCAGATATGCATCGGAAACTACTACTGGTCTTCCAGGGAACGATCAAAGCGCAAACTCTTTGAGACATTACTCCAATGGAGGAAAGTGCGAATGGTGTCTGTTGTTTCAATACCGATGGAATTTTGTGTTTCATTAATACTCTGATAGTCCACAGATTACACAATGCCTCCAGATGTGCATCGGAAACTACTACTGGTATTCCACGGAACGATCAAAGCGTAGACTGTTTGAGACATTACTTCCCTGGAGGAAAGTGCGCATGGTGACTGTTGTATTCAATCCCGAAGCAATTTCTGTGTTTCATCAACACTCTGATGGTCCACAGATTACAGAAAGCCTATAAATGTGCATCGGAAGCTACTACTGGTCTAACAAGGAACGATCAAATCGTAGAATGTTTGAGACATTACACCCATGGGGGAAAGTGCGCATGGTGACTGTTGTATTCAATCCCGATGCAATTTCAGTGTATCATCAACACTCAGTTAGTCCACAGATTACAGAATGCCTCCGGATTTGCATCGTAAACTACTAATGGTATTCCAGGGAACGATCAAGGCGTAGACTGTTTGAGAATTACTCCCATGGTGGGAAGTGGTCATGGTGACTGTTGTATTCAATCCCGATGCAATTGCTGTGTTTCATCAACACATTGAAGGTCCACAGATTACATAATGCCTCCAGATGTGCATCGGAAACTACTACTGGTCTTCGAGCTAACGATCAAAGCGTAGACTGTTTGAGACATTACTCCTGTGGAGGAGATTGCACATGGTGACTGTTGTATTCAATCCCGATGCAATTTCTGTGTTTCATCAACACTCTGATAGTCCACAGATTACAGATTGCCTCCAGATGTGCATCGGAAACTACTACTGGTCTTCCTGGGAACGATCAAAGCATAGACTGTTTGAGACATTACTCCCATGGAGGAAAGTGCGCATGAGGACTGTTGTATTCAATCCCGAAGCAATTTCTGTGTTTCATCAACACTCTGATAGTCCACAGATTACAGAATGCCTAAAGATGTGCATCGGAAACTACTACTGGTCTAACAGGAAACGATCAAAGGGTAGAATGTTTCAGACATTACTCCCATGGAGGAAAGTGCGCATGGTGACTGTTGTATTCCATCCCGATGCAATTTCTTTGTTTCATCAACACTCTGATAGTCCACAGATTGCAGAATGCCTCTAGATGTGAATCGGAAACCACTACTGTTCTAACAGTTAACGACCAAAGCGTAGATTGTTTGAGACATTACTCCCATGGGTAAAAGTGTGCATGGTGACTGTTGTATTCAATCCCGATGCAATTTCTGAGTTTCATCTACACTCTGATAGTCCACAGATTACAGATTGCCTCCAGATGTGCATCGGAAACTACTACTGGATTTCCAGAAAACGATCAAAGAGTAGACTATTTGTGACATTACTCACATGGTGGAATGTGCACATGGTGACTGTTGAATTCAATCCCGATGCAATTTCTGACTTTCATCAACACTCTGATAGTCCACAGATTACAGATTGCCTCCAGATGTGCGTCGGAAACTACTACTGGACTTCCAGGGAACGATCAAAGCGTAGACTGTTTGAAACATTACTCACATGGAGGAAAGTGCGCATGCTGACTGTTGTATTCAATCCCGAAGCAATTTCTGTGTTTCATCGACACTCTGATAGTCCACAGATTACAGAATGCCTCCAGAAGTGCATCGGAAACCACTACTGGTCTAACAGGGAACGATCAATGCGTAGATTGTTTGAGACATTACTCCCATGGGGGAAAGTGTGCATGGTGACTGTTGTATTCAATCCCGATGCAATTTCTGAGTTTCATCAACACTCTGATAGTCCACAGATTACAGATTGCCTCCAGATGTGAATCGGAAACTACTACTGGTTTTTCTGGGAACGATCAAAGAATAGACCGTTTGAGACATTACTACCATGGAGGAAAGTGCGCATGGTGACAGTTGTATTCAATCCCAATGCAATTTCTGTGTTTCATCAACACTCTGATAGTCCACAGATTACAGACTGCCTCCAGATATGCATCGGAACAGCTACTGACCTTCCAGGAAACGATCAAAGCGTAGACTGTTTGAGACATTACTCCAATGTAGGAAAGTGCATAATGTGACTGTTGTATTCAATCCCGATGCAATTTCTGTGTTTCATCAACACTCAGATACTCATCAGATTACAGGATGCCTCCAGATGTGCATCGGAAACAGCTACTGACCTTCCAGGGAACGATCAAAGCATAGACTGTTTGAGACATTACTCCGAAGTAGGAAAGTGCGCATGCTGACTGTTGTATTCAATCCCGATGCAATTTCTGTGTTTCATCAACACTCTGATAGACCACAGATTACAGAATGCCTCCAGATGTGCATCGGAAACTACTACTGGTCTTCCAGGGAACGATCAAAGCGTAGACTGTTTGAGACATTACTACCATGGAGGAAAGTGCGCATGGTGACTGTTGTATTCAATCCCGATGCAATTTCTGTGTTTCATCAACATTCTGATAGTCCACAGATTACAGAATGCCTCCAGATGTGCAACTTAAAATACTACTGGTCTTCCAGAGAACGAACAAAACGTAGACTGTTTGAGACATTACTCCTATGTAGGAAAGTGCGCATGGTGACTGTTGTATTCAATCCCGATGCAATTTCTTTGTTTCATCAACACTCTAATAGTCCACAGAATACAGAATGCCTCCAGATGTGCATCGGAAACTACTACTGGTCTTCCAGGGAACGATCTAAGCGTAAACTCTTTGAGACATTACTCCAATGGAGGAAAGTGCGAATGGTGACTGTTGTTTCAATCCCGATGGAATTTCTGTGTTTCATTAATACTCTGATAGTCCACAGATTACAGAATGCCTCCAGATGTGCATCGGAAACTACTACTGGTCTTCGAGGGAACGATCAAAGCATAGACTGTTTGAGACAATACTCCCGTGGAGGAAAGTGCGCATGGTGACTGTTGTATTCAATCCCGATGCAATTTCTGTGTTTCATTAACACTCAGTTAGTCCACAGATTACAGAATGCCTCCAGATGTGCGACGGAAACTGCTACTGGTCTTCCAGGGAACGATCAAAGCGTAGACTGTTTGAGACATTACTCCCATGGAGGAAAGTGCGCATTGTGACTGTTGTATTCAATCCCGAAGCAATTTCTGTGTTTCATCAACCCTCTGATAGTCCACAGATTACAGAATGCCTCCAGATGGGCATCGGAAACTACTACTGGTCTAACAGGGAACGATCAAATGGTAGAATGTTTCAGACATTACTCCCATGGGGGAAAGTGTGCATGGTGACTGTTGTATTCAATCCCGATTCAATTTCTGTGTTTCATCAACACTCTGATAGTCCACAGATTACAGAATGACTCCAGATGTGCATCGGAAACTACTACTGGACTTCCAGGGAACGATCAAAGCGTAGACTGTTTGAGACATTACTCACATGGAGGAAAGTGCGCATGATGACTGTTGCATTCAATCCCGAAACAATTTCTGTGTTTCGTCAACACTCAGATACTCATCAGATTACAGAATGCCTCCAGATGTGCATCGGAAACAGCTACTGACCTTCCAGTGAACGATCAAAGCGTAGACTGTTTGAGACATTACTCCTATGTAGGAAAGTGCGCAATGTGACTGTTGTATTCAATCCCGATGCAATTTCTGTGTTTCATCAACACTCTGATAGTCCACAGATTACAGAATGCCTCCAGATGTGCATCGGAAACTACTATTGTTCTTCCAGGGAACGATCAAAGCGTAGACTTTTTGAGACATTACTCCCATGGATGAAAGTGCGCATGGTGACTGTTTTATTCAATCCCGATGCAATTGCTGTGTTTCATCAACACATTAAAGGTCCACAGATTACATAATGCCTCCAGATGTGCATCGGAAACTACTACTGGTCTTCGAGCTAACGATCAAAGCGTAGACAGTTTGAGACATTACTCCTGTGGAGGAGATTGCACATGGTGACTGTTGTATTCAATCCCGATGCAATTTCTGTGTTTCATCAACACTCTGATAGTCCACAGATTACAGATTGCCTCCAGATATGCATCGGAAACTACTACTGGTCTTCCTGGGAACGATCAAAGCATAGACTAATTGAGACATTACTCCCATGGAGGAAAGTGCGCATGAGGACTGTTGTATTCAATCCCGATTCAATTTCCGTCTTGTATCAACACTCTGATAGTCCACAGATAACAGAATGACTAAAGATGTGCATCGGAAACTACTACTGGTCTTCCAGGGAACGATCAAAGCGCAAACTCTTTGAGACATTACTCCAATGGAGGAAAGTGCGAATGGTGTCTGTAGTATTCAATCCCGAAGCAATTTCTGTGTTTCATCAACACTCTGATTGTTCCACAGATTACAGAATGACTAAAGATGTGCATCGGAAACTACTACTGGTCTTCCAGGGAACGATCAAAGCGTAGACTGTTTCAGACACTACTCCCATGGAGGAAAGTGCGCATGGTGACTGTTGTATTCAATCCCGAAGCAATTTCTGTGTTTCATCAACACTCTGATGGTCCACAGATTACAGAAAGCCTATAAATATGCAACGGAAGCCACTACTGGTCTAACAAGGAACGATCAAAGCGTAGACTGTTTGAGACATTACTCCTGTGGAGGAGATTGCACATGGTGACTGTTGTATTCAATCCCGATGCAATTTCAGTGTTTAATCAACACTCAGTTAGTCCACAGATTACAGAATGCCTCCAGATTTGCATCGTAAACTACTACTGGTATTCCAGGGAACGATCAAGGCGTAGACTGTTTGAGAATTACTCCCATGGAGGAAAGTGGTCATGGTGACTGTTGTATTCAATCCCGATGCAATTGCTGTGTTTCATCAACACATTGAAGGTCCACAGATTACATAATGCCTCCAGATGTGCATCGGAAGCTACTACTGGTCTTCGAGCTAACGATCAAAGCGTAGACTGTTTGAGACATTACTCCTGTGGAGGAGATTGCACATGGTGACTGTTGTATTCAATCCCGATGCAATTTCTGTGTTTCATCAACACTCTGATAGTGCACAGATTATAGATTGCCTCCAGATGTGCATCGGAAACTACTACTGGTCTTCAAGGGAACGATCAAAGCATAGACTGTTTGAGACATTACTCCCATGGAGGAAAGTGCGCATGAGGACTGTTGTAATCAATCCCGATTCAATTTTCGTCTTTTATCAACACTCTGATAGTCCACAGATAACAGAATGACTAAAGATGTGCATCGGAAACTACTACTGGTCTTCCAGGGAACGATCAAAGCGTAGACTGTTTCAGACACTACTCCCATGGAGGAAAGTGCGCATGGTGACTGTTGTATTCAATCCCGAAGCAATTTCTGTGTTTTATCAACACTCTGATAGTCCACAGATTGCAGAATGCCTCTAGATGTGCATCGGAAACCACTACTGTCCTAACAGTTAACGACCAAAGCGTAGATTGTATAAGACATTACTCCCATGGGTGAAAGTGTGCATGGTGACTGTTGTATTCAATCCCGATGCAATCTCTGAGTTTCATCTACACTCTGATAGTCCACAGATTACAGATTGCCTCCAGATGTGCATCGGAAACTACTACTGGATTTCCAGAAAACGATCAAAACATAGACTGTTTGTGACATTACTCACATGGAGGAAAGTGCGAATGGTGACTGTTGTATTCAATCCCGATGCAATTTCTGAGTTTCATCAACACTCTGATAGTCCACAGATTACAGATAGCCTCCAGATGTGCGTCGGAAACTACTACTGGACTTCCAGGGAACGATCAAAGCGTACACTGTTTGAGACATTACTCACATGGAGGAAAGTGCGCATGGTGACTGTTGTATTCAATCCCGAAGCAATTTCTGTGTTTCATCGACACTCTGATAGTCCACAGATTACAGAATGCCTCCAGATGTGCATCGGAAACCACTACTGGTCTAACAGGGAACGATCAAATCGTAGATTGTTTGAGACATTACTCCCATGGGGGAAAGTGTGCATGGTGACTGTTGTATTCAATCCCGATGCAATTTCTGAGTTTCATCAACACTCTGATAGTCCACAGATTACAGATTGCCTCCAGATGTGAATCGGAAACTACTACTGGTTTTTCTGGGAACGATCAAAGAATAGACCGTTTGAGACATTACTACCATGGAGGAAAGTGCGCATGGTGACAGTTGTATTCAATCCCAATGCAATTTCTGTGTTTCATCAACACTCTGATAGTCCACAGATTACAGAATGCCTCCAGATATGCATCGGAAACAGCTACTGACCTTCCAGGAAACGATCAAAGCGTAGACTGTTTGAGACATTACTCCAATGTAGGAAAGTGCGCAATGTGACTGTTGTATTCAATCCCGATGCAATTTCTGTGTTTCATCAACACTCTGATAGTCCATAGATTTCAGAATGCCTCCAGATGTGCATCGGAAACTACTACTGGTCTTCCAGGGAACGATCAAAGCGTAGACTTTTTGAGACATTACTCCCATGGATGAAAGTGCGCATGGTGACTGTTGTAATCAATCCCGAGCAAATTTCAATGTTTCACCGACACTCTGATAGTCCACAGGTTACAGAATACCTCCAGATGTGCATCAGAAACTACTACTGGTCTTCCAGGGAACGATCAAAGCGTAGACTGTTTGAGACATTACTCCCATGGAGGAGAGACCGCATGGTGAGTGTTGTATTCAATCCCGAGGCAATTTCTGTGTTTCAACAACACTCTGATAGTAAACAGATAACAGAAGGCCTACAGATGTGCATCGGAAACTACTACCGGTCTTCCAGGGAACGATCAAAGCGTAGAGTGTTTGAGACATTACTCCCATGGAAGGAAGTGCGAACGGTGACTGTTGTATTCAATCCCTAAGCAATTTCTGTGTTTCATCAACACTCTGATGGTCCACAGATTACAGAAAGCCTATAAATGTGCAACGGAAGCTACTACTGGTCTAACAAGGAACGATCAAAGCGTAGAATGTTTGAAACATTACTCCCATGGGGGAAAGTGCGCATGGTGACTGTTGTATTCAATCCCGATGCAATTTCAGTGTTTCATCAACACTCAGTTAGTCTACAGATTACAGAATGCCTCCAGATTTGCATCGTAAACTACTACTGGTATTCCAGGGAACGATCAAGGCGTAGACTGTTTGAGAATTACTCCCATGGAGGAAAGTGGTCATGGTGACTGTTTTATTCAATCCCGATGCAATTGCTGTGTTTCATCAACACATTAAAGGTCCACAGATTACATAATGCCTCCAGATGTGCATCGGAAACTACTACTGGTCTTCGAGCTAACGATCAAAGCGTAGACAGTTTGAGACATTACTCCTGTGGAGGAGATTGCACATGGTGACTGTTGTATTCAATCCCGATGCAATTTCTGTGTTTCATCAACACTCTGATAGTCCACAGATTACAGATTGCCTCCAGATGTGCATCGGAAACTACTACTGGTCTTCCTGGGAACGATCAAAGCATAGACTGTTTGAGACATTACTCCCATGGAGGAAAGTGCGCATGAGGACTGTTGTATTCAATCCCGATTCAATTTCCGTCTTGTATCAACACTCTGATAGTCCACAGATAACAGAATGACTAAAGATGTGCATCGGAAACTACTACTGGTCTTCCAGGGAACGATCAAAGCGCAAACTCTTTGAGACATTACTCCCATGGGGGAAAGTGCGAATGGTGTCTGTTGTTTCTATCCCGATGGAATTTCTGTGTTTCATTAATACTCTGATAGTCCACAGATTACAGAATGCCTCCAGATGTGCATCGGAAACTACTACTGGTAGTCCACGGAACGATCAAAGCGTAGACTGTTTGAGACATTACTTCCCTGGAGGAAAGTGCGCATGGTGACTGTTGTATTCAATCCCGAAGCAATTTCTGTGTTTCATCAACACTCTGATTGTCCACAGATTACAGAAAGCCTATAAATGTGCATCGGATTCTACTACTAATCTAACAAGGAACGATCAAAGCGTAGAATGTTTGAGACATTACACCCATGGGGAAAGTGCGCATGGTGACTGTTGTATTCAATCCCGATGCAATTTCAGTGTTTCATCAACACTCAGTTAGTCCACAGACTACAGAATGCCTCCAGATTTGCATCGTAAACTACTACTGGTATTCCAGGGAACGATCAAGGCGTAGACTGTTTGAGAATTACTCCCATGGAGGAAAGTGGTAATGGTGACTGTTGTATTCAATCCCGATGCAATTGCTGTGTTTCATCAACACATTGAAGGTCCACAGATTACATAATGCCTCCAGATGTGCATCGGAAACTACTACTGGTCTTCGAGCTAACGATCAAAGCGTAGACTGTTTGAGACATTACTCCTGTGGAGGAGATTGCACATGGTGACTGTTGTATTCATTCCCGATGCAATTTCTGTGTTTCATCAACACTCTGATAGTCCACAGATTATAGATTGCCTCCAGATGTGCATCGGAAACTACTACTGGTCTTCAAGGGAACGATCAAAGCATAGACTGTTTGAGACAGTACTCCCATGGAGGAAAGTGCGCATGAGGACTGTTGTAATCAATCCCGATTCAATTTTCGTCTTTTATCGACACTCTGATAGTCCACAGATAACAGAATGACTAAAGATGTGCATCGGAAACTACTACTGGTCTTAAAGGGAACGATCAAAGCGTAGACTGTTTCAGACACTACTCCCATGGAGGAAAGTGCGCATGGTGACTGTTGTATTCAATCCCGAAGCAATTTCTGTGTTTCATCAACACTCTGATAGTCCACAGATTGCAGAATGCCTCTAGATGTGCATCGGAAACCACTACTGTTCTAACAGTTAACGACCAAAGCATAGATTGTATAAGACATTACTCCCATGGGTGAAAGTGTGCATGGTGACTGTTGTATTCAATCCCGATGCAATCTCTGAGTTTCATCTACACTCTGATAGTCCACAGATTACAGATTGCCTCCAGATGTGCATCGGAAACTACTACTGGATTTCCAGAAAACGATCAAAGCATAGACTGTTTGTGACATTACTCACATGGAGGAAAGTGCGAATGGTGACTGTTGTATTCAATCCCGATGCAATTTCTGAGTTTCATCAACACTCTGATAGTCCACAGATTACAGATTGCCTCCAGATGTGCGTCGGAAACTACTACTGGACTTCCAGGGAACGATCAAAGCGTAGACTGTTTGAGACATTACTCACATGGAGGAAAGTGCGCATGGTGACTGTTGTATTCAATCCCGAAGCAATTTCTGTGTTTCATCGACACTCTGATAGTCCACAGATTACAGAATGCCTCCAGATGTGCATTGGAAACCACTACTGGTCTAACAGGGAACGATCAAATCGTAGATTGTTTGAGACATTACTCCCATGGGGGAAAGTGTGCATGGTGACTGTTGTATTCAATCGCGATGCAATTTCTGAGTTTCATCAACACTCTGATAGTCCACAGATTACAGATTGCCTCCAGATGTGAATCGGAAACTACTACTGGTTTTTCTGGGAACGATCAAAGAATAGACCGTTTGAGACATTATTACCATGGAGGAAAGTGCGCATGGTGACAGTTGTATTCAATCCCAATGCAATTTCTGTGTTTCATCAACACTCTGATAGTCCACAGATTACAGAATGCCTCCGGATATGCATCGGAAACAGCTACTGACCTTCCGGGAAACGATCAAAGCGTAGACTGTTTGAGACATTACTCCAATGTAGGAAAGTGCGCAATGTGACTGTTGTATTCAATCCCGATGCAATTTCTGTGTTTCATCAACACTCTGATAGTCCATAGATTTCAGAATGCCTCCAGATGTGCATCGGAAACTACTACTGGTCTTCCAGGGAACGATCAAAGCGTAGACTTTTTGAGACATTACTCCCATGGATGAAAGTGCGCATGGTGACTGTTGTAATCAATCCCGATGCAATTTCAATGTTTCAACGACACTCTCATAGTCCACAGGTTACAGAATACCTCCAGATGTGCATCAGAAACTACTACTGGTCTTCCAGGGAACGATCAAAGCGTAGACTGTTTGAGACATTACTCCCATGGAGGAGAGACCGTATGGTGACTGTTGTATTCAATCCCGAGGCAATTTCTGTGTTTCAACAACACTCTGATAGTAAACAGATAACAGAAGGCCTACAGATGTGCATCGGAAACTACTACCGGTCTTCCAGGGAACGATCAAAGCTTAGACTGATTGAGACATTGCTACCATGGGGGAAAGTGCGCATGGTGACTGTTGTATTCAATCCCGATGCAATTTCTGTGTTTCATCAACACTTTGATAGTCCACAGATTACACAATGCCTCCAGATGTGCATCGGAAACTACTACTGGACTTCCAGGGAACGATCAAAGCGTAGACAGTTTGAGACATTACTCACATGGAGGAAAGTGCGCATGGTGACTGTTGTATTCAATCCCGAAACAATTTCTGTGTTTCATAGACATTCTGATAGTCCACAGATTACAGAATGCCTCCAGATGTGCATCGGAAACCACTACTGGTCTAACAGGGAACGATCAAAGTGTAGATTGTTTGAGACATTACTCCCATGGAGGAAAGTGCGCATGGTGACTGTTGTATTCAATCCCAATGCAATTTCTGTGTTTCATCAACACTCAGATACTCATCAGATTACAGAATGCCTCCAGATGTGCATCGGAAACAGCTACTAACCTTCCAGTGAACGATCAAAGCGTAGACTGTTTGAGACATTACTCCTATGTAGGAAAGTGCGCAATGTGACTGTTGTATTCAATCCCGATGCAATTTCTGTGTTTCATCAACACTCTGATAGTCCACAGATTACAGAATGCCTCCAGATGTGCATCGGAAACTACTACTGTTCTTCCAGGGAACGATAAAAGCGTAGACTTTTTGAGACATTACTCCCATGAATGAAAGTGCGAATGGTGTCTGTTGTTTCAATCCCGATGGAATTTCTGTGTTTCATTATTACTCAGTTAGTCCACAGATTACAGAATGCCTCCAGATTTGCATCGTAAACTACTACTGGTATTCCAGGGAACGATCAAGGCGTAGACTGTTTGAGAATTACTCCCATGGAGGAAAGTGGTCATGGTGACTGTTTTATTCAATCCCGATGTAATTGCTGTGTTTCATCAACACATTGGAGGTCCACAGATTACATAATGCCTCCAGATGTGCATCGGAAACTACTACTGGTCTTCGAGCTAACGATCAAAGCGTAGACTGTTTGAGACATTACTCCTGTGGAGGAGATTGCACATGGTGACTGTTGTATTCAATCCCGATGCAATTTCTGTGTTTCATCAACACTCTGATAGTCCACAGATTACAGATTGCCTCCAGATGTGCATCGGAAACTACTACTGGTCTTCCTGGGAACGATCAAAGCATAGACTGTTTGAGACATTACTCCCATGGAGGAAAGTGCGCATGAGGACTGTTGTATTCAATCCCGATTCAATTTCCGTCTTGTATCAACACACTGATAGTCCACAGATAACACAATGACTAAAGATATGCATCGGAAACTACTACTGGTCTTCCAGTGAACGATCAAAGCGCAAACTCTTTGAGACATTACTCCAATGGAGGAAAGTGCGAATGGTGTCTGTTGTTTCTATCCCGATGGAATTTCTGTGTTTCATTAATACTCTGATAGTCCACAGATTACAGAATGCCTCCAGATGTGCATCGGAAACTACTACTGGTATTCCACGGAACGATCAAAGCGTAGACCGTTTGAGACATTACTTCCCTGGAGGAAAGTGCGCATGGTGACTGTTGTATTCAATCCCGATGCAATTTCTGAGTTTCATCAACACTCTGATAGTCCACAGATTACAGATTGCCTCCAGATGTGCGTCGGAAACTACTACTGGACTTCCAGGGAACGATCAAAGCGTAGACTGTTTGAGACATTACTCACATGGAGGAAAGTGCGCATGGTGACTGTTGTATTCAATCCCGAAGCAATTTCTGTGTTTCATCGACACTCTGATAGTCCACAGATTACAGAATGCCTCCAGATGTGCATTGGAAACCACTACTGGTCTAACAGGGAACGATCAAATCGTAGATTGTTTGAGACATTACTCCCATGGGGGAAAGTGTGCATGGTGACTGTTGTATTCAATCGCGATGCAATTTCTGAGTTTCATCAACACTCTGATAGTCCACAGATTACAGATTGCCTCCAGATGTGAATCGGAAACTACTACTGGTTTTTCTGGGAACGATCAAAGAATAGACCGTTTGAGACATTATTACCATGGAGGAAAGTGCGCATGGTGACAGTTGTATTCAATCCCAATGCAATTTCTGTGTTTCATCAACACTCTGATAGTCCACAGATTACAGAATGCCTCCGGATATGCATCGGAAACAGCTACTGACCTTCCGGGAAACGATCAAAGCGTAGACTGTTTGAGACATTACTCCAATGTAGGAAAGTGCGCAATGTGACTGTTGTATTCAATCCCGATGCAATTTCTGTGTTTCATCAACACTCTGATAGTCCATAGATTTCAGAATGCCTCCAGATGTGCATCGGAAACTACTACTGGTCTTCCAGGGAACGATCAAAGCGTAGACTTTTTGAGACATTACTCCCATGGATGAAAGTGCGCATGGTGACTGTTGTAATCAATCCCGATGCAATTTCAATGTTTCAACGACACTCTCATAGTCCACAGGTTACAGAATACCTCCAGATGTGCATCAGAAACTACTACTGGTCTTCCAGGGAACGATCAAAGCGTAGACTGTTTGAGACATTACTCCCATGGAGGAGAGACCGTATGGTGACTGTTGTATTCAATCCCGAGGGAATTTCTGTGTTTCAACAACACTCTGATAGTAAACAGATAACAGAAGGCCTACAGATGTGCATCGGAAACTACTACCGGTCTTCCAGGGAACGATCAAAGCTTAGACTGATTGAGACATTGCTACCATGGGGGAAAGTGCGCATGGTGACTGTTGTATTCAATCCCGATGCAATTTCTGTGTTTCATCAACACTTTGATAGTCCACAGATTACACAATGCCTCCAGATGTGCATCGGAAACTACTACTGGACTTCCAGGGAACGATCAAAGCGTAGACAGTTTGAGACATTACTCACATGGAGGAAAGTGCGCATGGTGACTGTTGTATTCAATCCCGAAACAATTTCTGTGTTTCATAGACATTCTGATAGTCCACAGATTACAGAATGCCTCCAGATGTGCATCGGAAACCACTACTGGTCTAACAGGGAACGATCAAAGTGTAGATTGTTTGAGACATTACTCCCATGGAGGAAAGTGCGCATGGTGACTGTTGTATTCAATCCCAATGCAATTTCTGTGTTTCATCAACACTCAGATACTCATCAGATTACAGAATGCCTCCAGATGTGCATCGGAAACAGCTACTAACCTTCCAGTGAACGATCAAAGCGTAGACTGTTTGAGACATTACTCCTATGTAGGAAAGTGCGCAATGTGACTGTTGTATTCAATCCCGATGCAATTTCTGTGTTTCATCAACACTCTGATAGTCCACAGATTACAGAATGCCTCCAGATGTGCATCGGAAACTACTACTGTTCTTCCAGGGAACGATAAAAGCGTAGACTTTTTGAGACATTACTCCCATGAATGAAAGTGCGAATGGTGTCTGTTGTTTCAATCCCGATGGAATTTCTGTGTTTCATTATTACTCAGTTAGTCCACAGATTACAGAATGCCTCCAGATTTGCATCGTAAACTACTACTGGTATTCCAGGGAACGATCAAGGCGTAGACTGTTTGAGAATTACTCCCATGGAGGAAAGTGGTCATGGTGACTGTTTTATTCAATCCCGATGTAATTGCTGTGTTTCATCAACACATTGGAGGTCCACAGATTACATAATGCCTCCAGATGTGCATCGGAAACTACTACTGGTCTTCGAGCTAACGATCAAAGCGTAGACTGTTTGAGACATTACTCCTGTGGAGGAGATTGCACATGGTGACTGTTGTATTCAATCCCGATGCAATTTCTGTGTTTCATCAACACTCTGATAGTCCACAGATTACAGATTGCCTCCAGATGTGCATCGGAAACTACTACTGGTCTTCCTGGGAACGATCAAAGCATAGACTGTTTGAGACATTACTCCCATGGAGGAAAGTGCGCATGAGGACTGTTGTATTCAATCCCGATTCAATTTCCGTCTTGTATCAACACTCTGATAGTCCACAGATAACACAATGACTAAAGATATGCATCGGAAACTACTACTGGTCTTCCAGTGAACGATCAAAGCGCAAACTCTTTGAGACATTACTCCAATGGAGGAAAGTGCGAATGGTGTCTGTTGTTTCTATCCCGATGGAATTTCTGTGTTTCATTAATACTCTGATAGTCCACAGATTACAGAATGCCTCCAGATGTGCATCGGAAACTACTACTGGTATTCCACGGAACGATCAAAGCGTAGACCGTTTGAGACATTACTTCCCTGGAGGAAAGTGCGCATGGTGACTGTTGTATTCAATCCCGAAGCAATTTCTGTGTTTCATCAACACTCTGATGGTCCACAGATTACAGAAAGCCTATAAATGTGCATCGGAAGCTACTACTGATCTAACAAGGAACGATCAAAGCGTAGAATGTTTGAGACATTACTCCCATGGGGGAAAGTGCGCATGGTGACAGTTGTATTCAATCCCGATGCAATTTCAGTGTTTCATCAACACTCAGTTAGTAAACAGATTACAGAATGCCTCCAGATGTGCAACTTAAAATACTACTGGTCTTCCAGGGAACGAACAAAACGTAGACTGTTTGAGACATTACTCCTATGTAAGAAAGTGCGCATGGTGACTGTTGTATTCAATCCCGATGCAATTTCTTTGTTTCATAAACACTCTAATAGTCCACAGATTACAGAATGCCTCCAGATGTGCATCGGAAACTACTAATAGTCTTCCAGGGAACGATCTAAGCGTAAACTCTTTGAGACATTACTCCAATGGAGGAAAGTGCGAATGGTGACTGTTGTTTCAATCCCGATGGAATTTCTGTGTTTCATTAATACTCTGATAGTCCACAGATTACAGAATGCCTCCAGATGTGTATCGGAAACTACTACTGGTCTTCGAGGGAACGATCAAAGCATAGACTGTTTGAGACATTACTCCCGTGGATGAAAGTGCGCATGGTGACTGTTGTATTCAATCCCGATGCAATTTCTGTGTTTCATCAACACTCAGTTAGTCCACAGATTACAGAATGCCTCCAGATGTGCAACGGAAACTGCTACTGGTCTTCCAGGGAACGATCAAAGCGTAGACTGTTTGAGACATTACTCCCATCGAGGAAAGTGCGCATGGTGACTGTTGTATTCCATCCCGATGCATTTTCTGTGTTTCATCAACACTCTGATAGTCCACAGATTACACAATGCCTCCAGATGTGCATCGGAAACTACTACTGGTCTTCCAGGGAACGATCAAAGTGTAAACTGTTTGAGACATTACTCCCATGGAGGAAAGTGCGCATTGTGACTGTTGTATTCAATCCCGAAGCAATTTCTGTGTTTCATGAACCCTCTGATAGTCCACAGATTACAGAATGCCTCCAGATGTGCACCGGAATCTACTACTGGTCTAACAGGGAACGATCAAAGGGTAGAATGTTTCAGACATTACTCCCATGGGGGAAAATGTGCATGGTGACTGTTGTATTCAATCCCGATTCAATTTCTGTGTTTCATCAACACTCTGATAGTCCACAGATTACAGAATGACTCCAGATGTGCATCGGAAACTACTACTGGACTTCCAGGGAACGATCAAAGCGTAGACTGTTTGAGACATTACTCCCATGGAGGAAAGTGCGCATGGTGACTGTTGTATTCAATCCCAATGCAATTTCTGTGTTTCATCAACACTCAGATACTCATCAGGTTACAGAATGCCTCCAGATGTGCATCGGAAACAGCTACTGACCTTCCAGTGAACGATCAAAGCGTAGACTTTTTGAGACATAACTCCCATCGATGAAAGTGCGCATGGTGACTGTTGTATTCAATCCCGATGCAATTTCAGTGTTTCAACGACACTCTGATAGTCCACAGGTTACAGAATGCCTCCAGATGTGCATCGGAAACTACTACCGGTCTTCCAGGGAACGATCAAAGCGCAAACTCTTTGAGACATTACTCCAATAGCGGAAAGTGCGAATGGTGTCTGTTGTTTCAATCCCGATGGAATTTCTGTGTTTCATTAATACTCTGATAGTCCACAGATTACAGAATGCCTCCAGATGTGCATCAGAAACTACTACTGGTATTCCACGGAACGATCAAAGCGTAGACTGTTTGAGACATTACTTCCATGGAGGAAAGTGCGCATGGTGACTGTTGTATTCAATCCCGAAGCAATTTCTGTGTTTCATCAACACTCTGATGGTCCACAGATTACAGAAAGCGTATAAATATGCAACGGAAGCTACTACTGGTCTAACAAGGAACGATCAAAGCGTAGAATGTTTGAGACATTACTCCCATGGGGGAAAGTGCGCATAGTGACTGTTGTATTCAATCCCGATGCAATTTCAGTGTTTAATCAACACTCAGTTAGTCCACAGATTACAGAATGCCTCCAGATTTGCATCGTAAACTACTACTGGTATTCCAGGGAACGATCAAGGCGTAGACTGTTTGAGAATTACTCCCATGGAGGAAAGTGGTCATGGTGACTGTTTTATTCAATCCCGATGCAATTGCTGTGTTTCATCAACACATTGAAGGTCCACAGATTACATAATGCCTCCAGATGTGCATCGGAAACTACTACTGGTCTTCGAGCTAACGATCAAAACGTAGACTGTTTGAGACATTACTCCTGTGGAGGAGATTGCACATGGTGACTGTTGTATTCAATCCCGATGCAATTTCTGTGTTTCATCAAAACTCTGATAGTCCACAGATTACAGATTGCCTCCAGTTGTGCATCTGAAACTACTACTGGTCTTCCTGGGAACGATCAAAGCATAGACTGTTTGAGACATTACTCCCATGGAGGTAAGTGTGCATGAGGACTGTTGTATTCAATCCCGATTCAATTTCAGTCTTGTATCAACACTCTGATAGTCCACAGATAACAGAATGACTAAAGATGTGCATCGGAAACTACTACTGGTCTTCCAGGGAGCAATCAAAGCGCAAACTCTTTGAGACATTACTCCAATGGAGGAAAGTGCGAATGGTATCTGTTGTTTCTATCCCGATGGAATTTCTGTGTTTCATTAATACTCTGTTAGTCCACAGATTACAGAATGCCTCCAGATGTGCATCGGAAACTACTACTGGTATTCCACGGAACGATCAAAGCGTAGACTGTTTGAGACATTACTTCCCTGGAGGAAAGTGCGCATGGTGACTGTTGTATTCAATCCCGAAGCAATTTCTGTGTTTCATCAACACTCTGACGGTCCACAGATTACAGAAAGCCTATAAATGTGCATCGGAAGCTACTACTGGTCTAACAAGGAACGATCAAAGCGTAGAATGTTTGAGACATTACACCCATGGGGGAAAGTGCGCATGGTGACTGTTGTATTCAATCCCGATGCAATTTCAGTGTTTCATCAACACTCAGTTAGTCCACAGATTACAGAATGCCTCCAGATTTGCATCGTAAACTACTACTGGTATTCCAGGGAACGATCAAGGCGTAGACTGTTTGAGAATTACTCCCATGGAGGAAAGTGGTAATGGTGACTGTTGTATTCAATCCCGATGCAATTGCTGTGTTTCATCAACACATTGAAGGTCCACAGATTACATAATGCCTCCAGATGTGCATCGGAAACTACTACTGGTCTTCGAGCTAACGATCAAATCGTAGACTGTTTGAGACATTACTCCTGTGGAGGAGATTGCACATGGTGACTGTTGTATTCTATCCCGATGCAATTTCTGCGTTTCATCAACACTCTGATAGTCCACAGATTACAGATTGCCTCCAGATGTGCATCGGAAACTACTACTGGTCTTCCTGGGAACGATCAAAGCATAGACTGTTTGAGACATTACTCCCATGGAGGAAAGTGCGCATGAGGACTGTTGTATTCAATCGCGAAGCAATTTCTGTGTTTCATCAACACTCTGATAGTCCACAGATTACAGAATGCCTAAAGATGTGCATCGGAAACTACTACTGGTCTAACAGGGAACGATCAAAGGGTAGAATGTTTCAGATATTACTCCCATGGAGGAAAGTGCGCATGGTGACTGTTGTATTCAATCCCGATGCAATTTCTGAGTTTCATCTACACTGATAGTCCACAGATTACAGATTGCCTCCAAATGTGCATCGGAAACTACTACTGGATTTCCAGAAAACGATCAAAGCTTAGACTGTTTGTGACATTACTCACATGGAGGAAAGTGCGCATGGTGACTGTTGTATTCAATCCCGATGCAATTTCTGAGTTTCATCAACACTCTGATAGTCCACAGATTACAGATTGCCTCCAGATGTGCGTCGGAAACTACTACTGGACTTCCAGGGAACGATCAAAGCGTAGACTGTTTGAAACATTACTCACATGGAGGAAAGTGCGCATGCTGACTGTTGTATTCAATCCCGAAGCAATTTCTGTGTTTCATCAACACTCTGATAGTCCACAGATTACAGAATGCCTCCAGATGTGCATCGGAAACCACTACTGGTCTAACAGGGAACGATCAAAGCGTAGATTGTTTGAGACATTACTCCCATGGAGGAAAGTGCGCATGGTGACTGTTGTATTCAATTCCAATGCAATTTCTGTGTTTCATCAACACTCAGATACTCATCAGATTACAGAATGCCTCCAGATGTGCATCGGAAACAGCTACTGACCTTCCAGTGAACGATCAAAGCGTAGACAGTTTGAGACATTACTCCTATGTGGGAAAGTGCGCTATGTGACTGTTGTATTCAATCCCGATGCAATTTCTGTGTTTCATCAACACTCTGATAGTCCACAGATTACAGAATGCCTCCAGATGTGCATCGGAAACTACTACTGTTCTTCCAGGGAACGATCAAAGCGTAGACTTTTTGAGACATTACTCCCATGGATGAAAGTGCGCATGGTGACTGTTGTATTCAATCCCGATGCAATTTCAGTGTTTCAACGACACTCTGATAGTCCACAGGTTACAGAATGCCTCCAGATGTGCATCGGAAACTACTACTGGTCTTCCAGGGAACGATCAAAGCGCAAACTCTTTGAGACATTACTCCAATGGAGGAAAGTGCGAATGGTGTCTGTTGTTTCAATCACGATGGAATTTCTGTGTTTCATTAATACTCTGATAGTCCACAGATTACAGAATGCCTACAGATGTGCATCAGAAACTACTACTGGTATTCCACGGAACGATCAAAGCGTAGACTGTTTGAGACATTACTTCCATGGAGGAAAGTGCGCATGGTGACTGTTGTATTCAATCCCGAAGCAATTTCTGTGTTTCATCAACACTCTGATGGTCCACAGATTACAGAAAGCCTATAAATATGCAACGGAAGCTACTACTGGTCTAACAAGGAACGATCAAAACGTAGACTGTTTGAGAGATTACTCCTGTGGAGGAGATTGCACATGGTGACTGTTGTATTCAATCCCGATGCAATTTCAGTGTTTAATCAACACTCAGTTAGTCCACAGATTACAGAATGCCTCCAGATTTGCATCGTAAACTACTACTGGTATTCCAGGGAACGATCAAGGCGTAGACTGTTTGAGAATTACTCCCATGGAGGAAAGTGGTCATGGTGACTGTTTTATTCAATCGCGATCCAATTCCTGTGTTTCATCAACACATTGAAGGTCCACAGATTACATAATGCCTCCAGATGTGCATCGGAAACTAGTACCGGTCTTCGAGCTAACGATCAAAGCGTAGACTGTTTGAGACATTACTCCTGTGGAGGAGATTGCACATGGTGACTGTTGTATTCAATCCCGATGCAATTTCTGTGTTTCATCAACACTCTGATAGTCCACAGATTACAGATTGCCTCCAGATGTGCATCGGAAACTACTACTGGTCTTCCTGGGAACGATCAAAGCATAGACTGTTTGAGACATTAATCCCATGGAGGAAAGTGCGCATGAGGACTGTTGTATTCAATCCCGATTCAATTTCCGTCTTGTATCAACACTCTGATAGTCCACAGATAACACAATGACTAAAGATGTGCATCGGAAACTACTACTGGTCTTCCAGGGAACGATCAAAGCGCAAACTCTTTGAGACATTACTTCAATGGAGGAAAGTGCGAATGGTGTCTGTTGTTTCTATCCCGATGGAATTTCTGTGTTTCATTAATACTCTGATAGTCCACAGATTACAGAATGCCTCCAGATGTGCATCGGAAACTACTACTGGTATTCCACGGAACGATCAAAGCGTAGACTGTTTGAGACATTACTTCCCTGGAGGAAAGTGCGCATGGTGACTGTTGTATTCAATCCCGAAGCAATTTCTGTGTTTCATCAACACTCTGATGGTCCACAGATTACAGAAAGCCTATAAATGTGCATCGGAAGCTACTACTGATCTAACAAGGAACGATCAAAGCGTAGAATGTTTGAGACATTACTCCCATGGGGGAAAGTGCGCATGGTGACTGTTGTATTCAATCGCGATGCAATTTCTTTGTTTCATAAACACTCTAATAGTCCACTGATTACAGAATGCCTCCAGTTGTGCATCGGAAACTACTAATGGTCTTCCAGGGAACGATCTAAGCGTAAACTCTTTGAGACATTACTCCAATGGAGGAAAGTGCGAATGGTGACTGTTGTTTCAATCCCGATGGAATTTCTGTGTTTCATTAATACTCTGATAGCCCACAGATTACAGAATGCCTCCAGATGTGCATCGGAAACTACTACTGGTCTTCGAGGGAACGATCAAAGCATAGACTGTTTGAGACATTACTCCCGTGTAGGAAAGTGCGCATGGTGACTGTTGTATTCAATCCCGATGCAACTTCTGTGTTTCATCAACACTCAGTTAGTCCACAGATTACAGAATGCCTCCAGATGTGCAACGGAAACTGCTACTGGTCTTCCAGGGAACGATCAAAGCGTAGACTGTTTGAGACATTACTCCCATCGAGGAAAGTGCGCATGGTGACTGTTGTATTCAATCCCAATGCAATTTCTGTGTTTCATCAACACTCAGATACTCATCAGGTTACAGAATGCCTCCAGATGTGCATCGGAAACAGCTACTGACCTTCCAGTGAACGATCAAAGCGTAGACTTTTTGAGACATAACTAACATGGATGAAAGTGCGCATGGTGACTGTTGTATTCAATCCCGATGCAATTTCAGTGTTTCAACGACACTCTGATAGTCCACAGGTTACAGAATGCCTCCAGATGTGCATCGGAAACTACTACTGGTCTTCCAGGGAACGATCAAAGCGCAAACTCTTTGAGACATTACTCCAATAGAGGAAAGTGCGAATGGTGTCTGTTGTTTCAATCCCGATGGAATTTCTGTGTTTCATTAATACTCTGATAGTCCACAGATTACAGAATGCCTCCAGATGTGCATCAGAAACTACTACTGGTATTCCACGGAACGATCAAAGCGTAGACTGTTTGAGACATTACTTCCATGGAGGAAAGTGCGCATGGTGACTGTTGTATACAATCCCGAAGCAATTTCTGTGTTTCATCAACACTCTGATTTTCCACAGATTACAGAAAGCCTATAAATATGCAACGGAAGCTACTACTGGTCTAACAAGGAACGATCAAAGCGTAGAATGTTTGAGACATTACTCCCATGGGGGAAAGTGCGCATGGTGACTGTTGTATTCAATCCCGATGCAATTTCAGTGTTTAATCAACACTCAGTTAGTCCACAGATTACAGAATGCCTCCAGATTTGCATCGTAAACTACTACTGGTATTCCAGGTAACGATCAAGGCGTTGACTGTTTGAGAATTACTCCCATGGAGGAAAGTAGTCATGGTGACTGTTTTATTCAATCCAGATGCAATTGCTGTGTTTCATCAACACATTGAAGGTCCACAGATTACATAATGCCTCCAGATGTGCATCGGAAACTACTACTGGTCTTCGAGCTAACGATCAAAGCGTAGACTGTTTGAGACATTACTCCTGTGGAGGAGACTGCACATGGTGACTGTTGTATTCAATCCCGATGCAATTTCTGTGTTTCATCAAAACTCTGATAGTCCACAGATTACAGATTGCCTCCAGATGTGCATCGGAAACTACTACTGTTCTTCCAGGGAACGATCAAAGCGTAGACTTTTTGAGACATTACTCCCATGGATGAAAGTGCGCATGGTGACTGTTGTATTCAATCCCGATGCAATTTCAGTGTTTCAACGACACTCTGATAGTCCACAGGTTACAGAATGCCTCCAGATGTGCATCGGAAACTACTACTGGTCTTCCAGGGAACGATCAAAGCGTAGACTTTTTGAGACATTACTCCCATGGATGAAAGTGCGCATGGTGACTGTTGTATTCAATCCCGATGCAATTTCAGTGTTTCAACGACACTCTGATAGTCCACAGGCTACAGAATGCCTCCAGATGTGCATCGGAAACTACTACTGGTCTTCCAGGGAACGATCAAAGCGCAAACTCTTTGAGACCTTACTCCAATGGAGGAAAGTGCGAATGGTGTCTGTTGTTTCAATCACGATGGAATTTCTGTGTTTCATTAATACTCTGATAGTCCACAGATTACAGAATGCCTCCAGATGTGCATCAGAAACTACTACTGGTATTCCACGGAACGATCAAAGCGTAGACTGTTTGAGACATTACTTCCATGGAGGAAAGTGCGCATGGTGACTGTTGTATTCAATCCCGAAGCAATTTCTGTGTTTCATCAACACTCTGATGGTCCACAGATTACAGAAAGCCTATAAATATGCAACGGAAGCTACTACTGGTCTAACAAGGAACGATCAAAGCGTAGACTGTTTGAGACATTACTCCTGTGGAGGAGATTGCACATGGTGACTGTTGTATTCAATCCCGATGCAATTTCAGTGTTTAATCAACACTCAGTTAGTCCACAGATTACAGAATGCCTCCAGATTTGCATCGTAAACTACTACTGGTATTCCAGGGAACGATCAAGGCGTAGACTGTTTGAGAATTACTCCCATGGAGGAAAGTGGTCATGGTGACTGTTTTATTCAATCGCGATCCAATTCCTGTGTTTCATCAACACATTGAAGGTCCACAGATTACATAATGCCTCCAGATGTGCATCGGAAACTAGTACCGGTCTTCGAGCTAACGATCAAAGCGTAGACTGTTTGAGACATTACTCCTGTGGAGGAGATTGCACATGGTGACTGTTGTATTCAATCCCGATGCAATTTCTGTGTTTCATCAACACTCTGATAGTCCACAGATTACAGATTGCCTCCAGATGTGCATCGGAAACTACTACTGGTCTTCCTGGGAACGATCAAAGCATAGACTGTTTGAGACATTAATCCCATGGAGGAAAGTGCGCATGAGGACTGTTGTATTCAATCCCGATTCAATTTCCGTCTTGTATCAACACTCTGATAGTCCACAGATAACAGAAAGACTAAAGATGTGCATCGGAAACTACTACTGGTCTTCCAGGGAACGATCAAAGCGCAAACTCTTTGAGACATTACTTCAATGGAGGAAAGTGCGAATGGTGTCTGTTGTTTCTATCCCGATGGAACTTCTGTGTTTCATTAATACTCTGATAGTCCACAGATTACAGAATGCCTCCAGATGTGCATCGGAAACTACTACTGGTATTCCACGGAACGATCAAAGCGTAGACTGTTTGAGACATTACTTCCCTGGAGGAAAGTGCGCATGGTGACTGTTGTATTCAATCCCGAAGCAATTTCTGTGTTTCATCAACACTCTGATGGTCCACAGATTACAGAAAGCCTATAAATGTGCATCGGAAGCTACTACTGATCTAACAAGGAACGATCAAAGCGTAGAATGTTTGAGACATTACTCCCATGGGGGAAAGTGCGCATGGTGACTGTTGTATTCAATCCCGATGCAATTTCAGTGTTTCATCAACACTCAGTTAGTCCACAGATTACAGAATGCCTCCAGATGTGCAACTTAAAATACTACTGGTCTTCCAGGGAACGAACAAAACGTAGACTGTTTGAGACATTACTCCTATGTAGGAAAGTGCGCATGGTGACGGTTGTATTCAATCGCGATGCAATTTCTTTGTTTCATAAACACTCTAACAGTCCACAGATTACAGAATGCCTCCAGTTGTGCATCGGAAACTACTAATGGTCTTCCAGGGAACGATCTAAGCGTAAACTCTTTGAGACATTACTCCAATGGAGGAAAGTGCGAATGGTGACTGTTGTTTCAATCCCGATGGAATTTCTGTGTTTCATTAATACTCTGATAGTCCACAGATTACAGAATGCCTCCAGATGTGTATCGGAAACTACTACTGGTCTTCGAGGGAACCATCAAAGCATAGACTGTTTGAGACATTACTCCCGTGTAGGAAAGTGCGCATGGTGACTGTTGTATTCAATCCCGATGCAACTTCTGTGTTTCATCAACACTCAGTTGGTCCACAGATTACAGAATGCCTCCAGATGTGCAACGGAAACTGCTACTGGTCTTCCAGGGAACGATCAAAGCGTAGACTGTTTGAGACATTACTCCCATCGAGGAAAGTGCGCATGGTGACTGTTGTATTCAATCCCAATGCAATTTCTGTGTTTCATCAACACTCAGATACTCATCAGGTTACAGAATGCCTCCAGATGTGCATCGGAAACAGCTACTGACCTTCCAGTGAACGATCAAAGCGTAGACTTTTTGAGACATAACTAACATGGATGAAAGTGCGCATGGTGACTGTTGTATTCAATCCCGATGCAATTTCAGTGTTTCAACGACACTCTGATAGTCCACAGGTTACAGAATGCCTCCAGATGTGCATCGGAAACTTCTACTGGTCTTCCAGGGAACGATCAAAGCGCAAACTCTTTGAGACATTACTCCAATAGAGGAAAGTGCGAATGGTGTCTGTTGTTTCAATCCCGATGGAATTTCTGTGTTTCATTAATACTCTGATAGTCCACAGATTACAGAATGCCTCCAGATGTGCATCAGAAATTACTACTGGTATTTCACGGAACGATCAAAGCGTAGACTGTTTGAGACATTACTTCCATGGAGGAAAGTGCGCATGGTGACTGTTGTATTCAATCCCGAAGCAATTTCTGTGTTCCATCAACACTCTGATGGTCCACAGATTACAGAAAGCCTATAAATATGCAACGGAAGCTACTACTGGTCTAACAAGGAACGATCAAAGCGTAGAATGTTTGAGACATTACTCCCATGGGGGAAAGTGCGCATGGTGACTGTTGTATTCAATCCCGATGCAATTTCAGTGTTTAATCAACACTCAGTTGGTCCACAGATTACAGAATGCCTCCAGATTTGCATCGTAAACTACTACTGGTATTCCAGGTAACGATCAAGGCGTTGACTGTTTGAGAATTACTCCCATGGAGGAAAGTAGTCATGGTGACTGTTTTATTCAATCCAGATGCAATTGCTGTGTTTCATCAACACATTGAAGGTCCACAGATTACATAATGCCTCCAGATGTGCATCGGAAACTACTACTGGTCTTCGAGCTAACGATCAAAGCGTAGACTGTTTGAGACATTACTCCTGTGGAGGAGATTGCACATGGTGACTGTTGTATTCAATCCCGATGCAATTTCTGTGTTTCATCAAAACTCTGATAGTCCACAGATTACAGATTGCCTCCAGATGTGCATCGGAAACTACTACTGGTCTTCCTGGGAACGATTAAAGCATAGACTTTTTGAGACATTACTCCCATGGAGGAAAGTGCGCATGAGGACTGTTGTATTCAATCCCGATTCAATTTCCGTCTTGTATCAACACTCTGATAGTCCACAGATAACAGAATGACTAAAGATGTGCATCGGAAACTACTACTGGTCTTCCAGGGAACGATCAAAGCGCAAACTCTTTGAGACATTACACCAATGGAGGAAAGTGCGAATGGTGTCTGTTGTTTCTATCCCGATGGAATTTCTGTGTTTCATTAATACTCTGATAGTCCACAGATTACAGAATGCCTCCAGATGTGCACCGGAAACTACTACTGGTATTCCACGGAACGATCAAAGCGTAGACTGTTTGAGACATTACTTCCCTGGAGGAAAGTGCGCATGGTGACTGTTGTATTCAATCCCGAAGCAATTTCTGTGTTTCATCAACACTCTGATGGTCCACAGATTACAGAAAGCCTATAAATGTGCATCGGAAGCTACTACTGGTCTAACAAGGAACGATCAAAGCGTAGAATGTTTGAGACATTACACCCATGGGGGAAAGTGCGCATGGTGACTGTTGTATTCAATCCCGATGCAATTTCAGTGTTTCATCAACACTCAGTTAGTCCACAGATTACAGAATGCCTCCAGATTTGCATCGTAAACTACTACTGGTTTTCCAGGGAACGATCAAGGCGTAGACTGTTTGAGAATTACTCCCATGGAGGAAAGTGGTCATGGTGACTGTTGTACTCAATCCCGATGCAATTGCTGTGTTTCATCAACACATTGAAGGTCCACAGATTACATAATGCCTCCAGATGTGCATCGGAAACTACTACTGGTCTTCGAGCTAACGATCAAAGCGTAGACTGTTTGAGACATTACTCCTGTGGAGGAGATTGCACATGGTGACTGTTGTATTCAATCCCGATGCAATTTCTGCGTTTCATCAACACTCTGATAGTCCATAGTTTACAGATTGCCTCCAGATGTGCATCGGAAACTACTACTGGTCTTCCTGCGAACGATCAAAGCATAGACTGTTTGAGACATTACTCCCATGGAGGAAAGTGCGCATGAGGACTGTTGTATTCAATCCCGAAGCAATTTCTGTGTTTCATCAACACTCTGATAGTCCGCAGATTACAGAATGCCTAAAGATGTGCATCGGAAACTACTACTGGTCTAACAGGGAACGATCAAAGGGTAGAATGTTACAGATATTACTCCCATGGAGGAAAGTGCGCATGGTGACTGTTGTATTCCATCCCGATGCCATTTCTTTGTTTCATCAACACTCTGATAGTCCACAGATTGCAGAATGCCTCTAGAAGTGCATCGGAAACCAATACTGTTCTAACAGTTAACGACCAAAGCGTAGATTGTTGGAGACATTACTCCCATGGGTGAAAGTGTGCATGGTGACTGTTGTATTCAATCCCGAAGCAATTTCTGTGTTTCATCAACCCTCTGATAGTCCGCAGATTACAGAATGCCTCCAGATGTGCATCGGAATCTACTACTGGTCTAACAGGGAACGATCAAAGGGTAGAATGTTTCAGACATTACTCCCATGGGGGAAAGTGTGCATGGTGACTGTTGTATTCAATCGGGATTCAATTTCTGTGTTTCATCAACACTCAGTTAGTCCACAGATTACAGAATGCCTCCAGATGTGCAACGGAAACTGCTACTGGTCTTCCAGGGAACGATCAAAGCGTAGACTGTTTGAGACATTACTCCCATCGAGGTAAGTGCGCATGGTGACTGTTGTATTTAATCCCAATGCAATTTCTGTGTTTCATCAACACTCAGATACTCATCAGGTTACAGAATGCCTCCAGATGTGCATCGGAAACAGCTACTGACCTTCCAGTGAACGATCAAAGCGTAGACTGTTTGAGACATTACTGCTATGTAGGAAAGTGCGCAATGAGACTGTTGTATTCAATCCCTATTCAATTTCTGTGTTTCATCAACACTCTGATAGTCCACAGATTACAGAGTGCCTCCAGATGTGCATTGGACACTACTACTGGTCTTCCAGGGAACGATTAAAGCGTAGACAGCTTGAGACATTACTCCCATGGAGGAAAGTGCGCATTGTGACTGTTGTATTCAATCCCGAAGCAATTTCTGTGTTTCATCAACCCTCTGATAGTCCACAGATTACAGAATGCCTCCAGATGTGCATCGGAATCTACTACTGGTCTAACAGGGAACGATCAAAGGGTAGAATGTTTCAGACATTACTCCCATGGGGGAAAGTGTGCATGGTGACTGTTGTATTCAATCCCGATGCAATTTCTGAGTTTCATCAACACTCTGATAGTCCACAGATTACAGATTGCCTCCAGATGTGAATCGGAAACTACTAATGGTTTTTCTGGGAACGATCAAAGAATAGACCGTTTGAGACATTACTACCATGGAGGAAAGTGCGCATGGTGACAGTTGTATTCAATCCCAATGCAATTTCTGTGTTTCATCAACACTCAGATACTCATCAGATTACAGAATGCCTCCAGATGTGCATCGGAAACTACTACTGGTCTTCCAGGGAACGATCAAAGCGTAAACTGTTTGAGACATTACTCCCATGGAGGAAAGTGCGCATGGTGACTGTTGTATTCAATCCCGATTCAATTTCCGTGTTTTATCAACACTGAGATAGTTCACAGATAACAGAATGACTAAAGATTTGAATCGGAATCTACTACTGGTCTTCCAGGGAACGATCAAATCGTAGACTGTTTGAGACATTACTCCCATGGAGGAAAGTGCGCATGGTGACTGTTGTATTCAATCCCGAAGCAATTTCTGTGTTTCATCAACCCTCTGATAGTCCACAGATTACAGAATGCCTCCAGATGTGCATCGGAAACTACTGCTGGTCTAACAGGGTACGATCAAAGGGTAGAATGTTTCAGACATTACTCCCATGTGTGAAAGTGTGCATGGTGACTGTTGTATTCAATCCCGATTCAATTTCTGTGTTTCATCAACACTCTGATAGTCCACAGATTACAGATTGACTCCAGATGTGCATCGGAAACTACTACTGGACTTCCAGGGAACGATCAAATCGTAGACTGTTTGAGACATTACTCACATGGAGGAAAGTGCGCATGGTGACTGTTGTATTCAATCCCGAAACAATTTCTGTGTTTCATCGACATTCTGATAGTCCACAGATTACAGAATGCCTCCAGATGTGCATCGGAAACTACTACTTGTCTTCCAGGGAACGATCAAAGCGTAAACTCTTGAGACATTAATACAATGGAGGAAAGTGCGAATGGTGACTGTTGTATTCAATCCCGATGCAATTTCTGTGTTTCATCAACATTCTGATAGTCCACAGATTACAGAATGCCTCCAGATGTGCAAGGGAATATACTACTGGTCTTACAGGGAACGAACAAAGCATAGACTGTTTGAGACATTACTCCTATGTAGGAAAGTGTGCATGGTGACTGTTGTATACAATCCCGATGCAATTTCTTTGTTTCATCAAGACTCTGATAGTCCACAGAATACAGAATGCCTCCAGATGTGCATCGGAAACTACTACTTGTCTTCCAGGGAACGATCAAAGCGTAAACTCTTTGAGACATTACACCAATGGAGGAAAGTGCGAATGCTGACTGTTGTTTCAATCCCGATGGAATTTCTGTGTTTCATTAATACTCTGATAGTCCACAGAATACAGAATGCCTCCAGATGTGCATCGGAAACTACTACTTGTCTTCCAGGGAACGATCAGAGCGTAGACTGTTTGAGACATTACTCCCATGGAGGAAAGTGCGCATGGTGACTGTTGTATTCAATCCCGAAGCAATTTCTGTGTTTCATCAACACTCTGATAGTCCACAGATTACTGAAAGCCTATAAATGTGCATCGGAAGCTACTACTGGTCTAACAAGGAACGATCAAAGCGTAGAATGTTTGAGACTTTACTCCCATGGGGGAAAGTGCGCATGGTGTCTGTTGTATTCAATCCCGATGCAATTTCAGTGTTTCATCAACACTCGGTTAGTCCACAGATTACAGAATGCCTCCAGATGTGCATCGTAAACTACTACTGGTCTTCCAGGGAACGATCAATGCGTAGACTGTTTGAGAATTACTCCCATGGAGGAAAGTGGTCATGGTGACTGTTGTATTCAATCCCAATGCAATTTCTGTGTTTCATCAACACATTGAAGGTCCACAGATTACATAATGCCTCCAGATGTGCATCGGAAACTACTACTGGTCTTCCAGGGAACGATCAAAGCGTAGACTGTTTGAGACATTACTCTTGTGGAGGAGATTGCACATGGTGACTGTTGTATTCAATCCCGATTCAATTTCAATGTTTCATCAACACTATGATAGTCCAGAGTTTACAGTATGCCTCCAGATGTTCAACGGTAACTACTACTGGTCTTCCAGGGAAGGATCAAAGCGTAGACTGTTTGAGACATTACTCCCATGGAGGAAAGTGCGCATGGTGACTGTTGTATTGAATCCCATTGCAATTTCTGTGTTTCATCAACAATCAGTTAGTCCACAGATTACAGAATGCCTTCAGATGTGCATCGGATACTACTACTGGTCTTCCTGGGAACGATCAAAGCGTAGACTGTTTGAGACATTACTCCCATGGAGGAAAGTGCGCATGGTGACTGTTGTATTCAATCTCGATGCAATTTCTGTGTTTTATCAACACTCAGTTAGTCCACAGATTACAGAATGCTTCCAGATGTGATTCGGAAACTACTACTGGTTTTCCAAGGAACGATCAAAGCGTAAACTGTTTGAGACATTACTCCCATGGAGGAAAGTGCGCATGGTGACTGTTGTATTCAATCCCGATTCAATTTCCGTCTTTTATCAACACTCTGATAGTTCAAAGATAACAGAATGCCTAGAGATGTGCATCGGAAACTACTACTGGTCTTCCAGGAAACGATCAATGCGTAGACTGTTTGAGACATTACTCCCATGGAGGAAAGTGTGCATGGTGACTGTTGTATTCAATCCCGAAGCAATCTCTGTGTTTCATCAAACCTCTGATAGTCCACAGATTACATAATGCCTCCAGATGTGCATCGGAAACTACTACTGGTCTTCCTGGGAACGATCAAAACATAGACGGTTTGAGACATTATTCCCATGGAGGAAAGTGCGCATGGTGACTGTTGTATTCAATCCCGAAGCAATTTCTGTGTTTCATCAACACTCTGATAGTCCACAGATTACAGAAAGCCTATAAATGTGCATCGGAAGCTACTACTGGTCTAACAAGGAACGATCAAAGCGTAGAATGTTTGAGACATTACTCCCATGGGGGAAAGTGCGCATTGTGACTGTTGTATTCAATCCCGATGCAATTTCAATGTTTCATCAACACTCAGTTAGTCCACAGGTTACAGAATTTCTCCAGATGTGCATCGTAAACTGCTACTGGTCTTCCAGGGAGCGATCAAAGCGTAGACTGTTTGAGACATTACTCCTGTGGAGGAGATTGCACATGGTGACTGTTGTATTCAATCTCGATGCAATTTCTGTGTTTCATCAACACTCTGATAGTCCACAGATTACAGATTGCCTCCAGATGTGCATCGGAAACTACTACTGGTCTTCCTGGGAACGATCAAAGCATAGACGGTCTGAGACATTACTCCCATGGAGGAAAGTGCGCATGGTGACTGTTGTATTCAATCCCGATTCAATTTCAGTGTTTCATCAACACTATGATAGTCCACAGATTACAGAATGCCTCCAGATGTTCAACGGTAACTACTACTGGTCTTCCAGGGAACGATCAAATCGTAGACTGTTTGAGACATTAGTCCCATGGAGGAAAGTGTGCATGGTGACTGTTGTATTCAATCCCGAAGCAATCTCTGTGTTTCATCAACCCTCTGATAGTCCACAGATTACATAATGCCTCCAGATGTGCATCGGAAACTACTACTGGTCTAACAGGGTACGATCAAAGGGTAGAATGTTTCTGACATTACTCCCATGGGGGAATGTGTGCATGGTGACTGTTGTATTCAATCCCGATTCAATTTCTGTGTTTCATCAACACTCTGATAGTCCACAGATTACAGATTGACTCCAGATGTGCATCGGAAACTACTACTGGACTTCCAGGGAACGATCAAAGCGTAGACTGTTTGAGACATTACTCACATGGAGGAAAGTACGCATGGTGACTGTTGTATTCAATCCCATTGCAATTTCTGTGCTTCATCAACACTCAGTTAGTCCACAGATTACAGAATGCCTTCAGATGTGCATCGGAAACTACTACTGGTCCTCCAGGGAACGATCAAAGCGTAGACTTTTTGAGACATTACACCCATGGATGAAAGTGTGCATGGTGACTGTTGTATTCAATCCCGATGCAATTTCAATGTTTCAACGACACTCTGATAGTCCACAGGTTACAGAATACCTCCAGATGTGCATCAGAAACTACTACTGGTCTTCCAGGGAACGATCAAAGCGTAGACTGTTTGAGACATTACTCCCATGGAGGAGAGACCGCATGGTGACTGTTGTATTCAATCCCGAGGCAATTTCTGTTTTTAAACAACACTCTGATAGTAAACAGATAACAGAAGTCCTACAGATGTGAATCGGAAACTACTACTGGTCTTCCAGGGCACGATCAAAGCGTAGACTGTTTGAGACATTACTACCATGGGGGAAGTGCGCATGGTGACTGTTGTATTCAATCCCGATGCAATTTCTGTGTTTCATCAACACTCTGATAGTCCACAGATTACACAATGCCTCCAGATGTGCATCGGAAACTACTACTGGTCTTCCAGGGAACGATCAAAGCGTAAACTGTTTGAGACATTACTCCCATGGAGGAAAGTGCGCATGGTGACTGTTGTATTCAATCCCGATTCAATTTCCGTGTTTATCTACACTGAGATAGTTCACAGATAACAGAATGACTAAAGATTTGCATCGGAATTTACTACTGGTCTTCCAGGGAACGATCAAATCGTAGACTGTTTGAGACATTACTCCCATGGAGGAAAGTGCGCATGGTGACTGTTGTATTCAATCCCGAAGCAATTTCTGTGTTTCATCAACCCTCTCGAAGTCCACAGATTACAGAATGCCGCCAGATGTGCATCGGAAACTACTACTGGTCTAACAGGGTACGATCAAAGGGTAGACTGTTTGAGACATTACTCCCATGGAGGAAAGTGCGCATGGTGACTGTTGTATTCAATCCCAATGCAATTTCTGTGTTTCATCAACACTCTGATTGTCCACAGATTACAGATTGACTCCAGATGTGCATCGGAAACTACTACTGGACTTCAAGGGGACGATCAAAGCGTAGACTGTTTGAGACATTACTCACATGGAGGAAAGTGCGCATGGTGACTGTTGTATTCAATCCCGAAACAATTTCTGTGTTTCATCGACATTCTGATAGTCCACAGATTACAGAATGCCTCCAGATGTGCATCGGAAACCACTACTGGTCTAACAGGGAACGATCAAATCGTAGATTGTTTGAGACATTACTCCCATGGAGGAAAGTGCGCATGGTGACTGTTGTATTCAATCCCAATGCAATTTCTGTGTTTCATCAACACTCAGATACTCATCAGATTACAGAATGCCTCCAGATGTTCATAGGAAACTACTACTGGTCTAACAGGGTACGATCAAAGGGTAGAATGTTTCAGACATTACTCCAATGGGGGAAAGTGTGCATGGTGACTGTTGTATTCAATCCCGATTCAATTTCTGTGTTTCATCAACACTCTGATAGTCCACAGATTACAGATTAACTCCAGATGTGCATCGGAAACTACTACTGGACTTCCAGGGAACGATCAAAGCGTAGACTGTTTGAGACATTACTCACATGGAGGAAAGTGCGCATGGTGACTGTTGTATTCAATCCTATTGCAATTTCTGTGTTTCATCAACACTCAGTTAGTCCACAGATTACAGAATGCCTTCAGATGTACATCGGAAACTACTACTGGTCTTCCAGGGAACGATCAAAGCGTAGACTTTTTGAGACATTACTCCCATGGATGAAAGTGCGCATGGTGACTGTTGTATTCAATCCCGATGCAATTTCAATGTTTCAACGACACTCTGATAGTCCACGGATTACAGAAAGCCTATAAATGTGCATCGGAAGCTACTACTGGTCTAACAAGGAACGATCAAAGCGTAGAATGTTTGAGACATTACTCCCATGGGGGAAAGTGCGCATCGTGACTGTTGTATTCAATCCCGATTCAATTTCAGTGTTTCATCAACACTCAGTTAGTCCACAGACTACAGAATGCCTCCAGATGTGCATCGTAAACTACTACTGGTCATTAGGGAACGATCAAGGCGTAGACTGTTTGAGAATTACTCCCATGGAGGAAAGTGGTCATGGTGACTGTTGTATTCAATCCCATTGCAATTTCTGTGTTTCATCAACACTCAGTTAGTCCACAGATTACTGAATGCCTTCAGATGTGCATCGCAAACTGATACTGGTCTTCCAGGGAACGATCAAAGCGTAGACTTTTTGAGACATTACTCCCACGGATGAAAGTGTGCATGGTGACTGTTGTATTCAATCCCGATGCAATTTCAGTGTTTCAACGACACTCTGATAGTCCACAGGTTACAGAATGCCTCCAGATGTGCATCGGAAACTACTACTGGTGTTCCAGGGAACGATCAAAGCGTAGACTGTTTGAGACAATACTCCCATGGAGGAAAGACCGCATGGTGACTGTTGTATTCAATCCCGAGGCAATTTCTGTGTTTCAACAACACTCTGATAGTAAACAGATAACAGTATGCCTACAGATGTGCATCGGAAACTACTTCTGGTCTTCCAGGGAACGATCAAAGCGTAGACTGTTTAAGACATTACTACCATGGAGGAAAGTGCGCATGGTGACTGTTGTATTGAATCCCGATGCAATTTCTGTGTTTCATCAACATTCTAATAGTCCACAGATTACAGAATGCCTCCGGATGTGCAACGGAAAATACTACTGGTCTTACAGGGAACGAACAAAGCGTAGACTGTTTGAGACATTACTCCTATGTAGGAAAGTGCGCATGGTGACTGTTGTATTCAATCCCGATGCAATTTCTTTGTTTCATCAACACTCTGATAGTCCACAGATTACATAATGCCTCCAGATGTGCATCGGAAACTTCTACTGGTCTTCCAGGGAACGATCAAAGCGTAAACTCTTTGAGACATTACTCCAATGGAGGAAAGTGCGAATGGTGACTGTTGTTTCAATCACGATGGAATTTCTGTGTTTCATTAATACTCTGATAGTCCACAGATTACAGAATGCCTCCATATGTGCATCGGAAACTACTACTGGTCTTCCAGGGAGCGATAAAAGCGTAGACTGTTTCAGACATTACTCCCATGGAGGAAAGTGCGCATGGTGACTGTTGTATTCAATCCGGAAGCAATTTCTGTGTTTCATCAACACTCTGATAGTCCACAGATTACAGAAAGCCTATAAATGTGCATCGGAAGCTACTACTGGTCTAACAGGAACGATCAAAGCGTAGAATGTTTGAGACATTACTCCGATGGGGGAAAGTGCGCATGGTGACTGTTGTATTCAATCCCGATGCAATATCAGTGTTTCATCAACACTCAGTTAGTCCACAGATTACAGAATGCCTCCAGATGTGCATCGTAAACTACTACTGGTCTTCCAGGGAACGATCAAGGCGTAGACTGTTTGAGAATTACTCCAATGGAGGAAAGTGGTCATGGTGACTGTTGTATTCAATCCCGATGCAATTTCTGTGTTTCATCAACACATTGAAGGTCCACAGATTACATAATGCCTCCGGATGTGCATCGGAAACTACTACTGGTCTTCCAGGGAGCGATCAAAGCGTAGACTGTTTGAGACATTACTCCTGTGGAGGAGATTGCACATGGTGACTGTTGTATTCAATCACGATGCAATTTCTGTGTTTCATCAACACTCTGATAGTCCACAGATTACAGATTGCCTACAGATGTGCATATGGAAACTACTACTGGTCTTCCTGGGAACGATCAAAGTATAGACTGTTTGAGACATTACTCCCATGGAGGAAAGTGCGCATGGTGACCGTTGTATTCAATCCCGATTCAATTTCAGTGTTACATCAACACTATGATAGTCCACAGATTACAGAATGCCTCCAGATGTTCAACGGTTACTACTACTGGTCTTCCAGGGAAGGATCAAAGCGTAGACTGTTTGAGACATTACTCCCATGGAGGAAAGTGCGATTGGTGACTGTTGTATTCAATCCCATTCCAATATCTGTGTTTCATCAACACTCAGTTAGTCCACAGATTACAGAATGCCTTCAGATGTGCATCGGAAACTACTACTGGTCTTCCTGGGAACGATTAAAGCGTAGACTGTTTGAGACATTACTCCCATGGAGGAAAGTGCGCATGGTGACTGTTGTATTCTATCCCATTGCAATTTCTGTGTTTCATCAACACTCAGTTAGTCCACAGATTACTGAATGCCTTCAGATGTGCATCGGAAACTACTACTGGTCTTCCAGGGAACGATCAAAGCGTAGACTTTTTGAGACATTACTCCCATGGATGAAAGTGTGCATGGTGACTGTTGTATTCAATCCCGATGCAATTTCAGTGTTTCAACGACACTCTGATAGTCCACAGGTTACAGAATGCCTCCAGATGTGCATCGGAAACTACTACTGGTCTTCCAGGGAACGATCAAAGCGTAGACTGTTTGAGACAATACTCCCATGGAGGAAAGACCGCATGGTGACTGTTGTATTCAATCCCGAGGCAATTTCTGTGTTTCAACAACACTCTGATAGTAAACAGATAACAGAATGCCTACAGATGTGCATCGGAAACTACTTCTGGTCTTCCAGGGAACGATCAAAGCGTAGACTGTTTAAGACATTACTACCATGGAGGAAAGTGCGCATGGTGACTGTTGTATTGAATCCCGATGCAATTTCTGTGTTTCATCAACATTCTAATAGTCCACAGATTACAGAATGCCTCCGGATGTGCAACGGAAAATACTACTGGTCTTACAGGGAACGAACAAAGCGTAGACTGTTTGAGACATTACTCCTATGTAGGAAAGTGCGCATGGTGACTGTTGTATTCAATCCCGATGCAATTTCTTTGTTTCATCAACACTCTGATAGTCGACAGATTACATAATGCCTCCAGATGTGCATCGGAAACTTCTACTGGTCTTCCAGGGAACGATCAAAGCGTAAACTCTTTGAGACATTACTCCAATGGAGGAAAGTGCGAATGGTGACTGTTGTTTCAATCACGATGGAATTTCTGTGTTTCATTAATACTCTGATAGTCCACAGATTACAGAATGCCTCCAGATGTGCATCGGAAACTACTACTGGTCTTCCAGGGAGCGATAAAGGCGTAGACTGCTTCAGACATTACTCCCATGGAGGAAAGTGCGCATGGTGACTGTTGTATTCAATCCGGAAGCAATTTCTGTGTTTCATCAACACTCTGATAGTCCACAGATTACAGAAAGCCTATAAATGTGCATCGGAAGCTACTACTGGTCTAACAGGAACGATCAAAGCGTAGAATGTTTGAGACATTACTCCCATGGGGGAAAGTGCGCATGGTGACTGTTGTATTCAATCCCATTGCAATTTCTGTGTTTCATCAAAACTCAGTTAGTCCACAGATTACAGAATGCCTTCAGATGTGCATCGGAAACTACTACTGGTCTTCCAGGGAACGATCAAAGCGTAGACTTTTTGAGACATTACTCCCATGGATGAAAGTGAGCATGGTGACTGTTGTATTCAATCCCGATGCAATTTCAGTGTTTCAACGACACTCTGATAGTCCACAGGTTACAGAATGCCTCCAGATGTGCATCGGAAACTACTATTGGTCTTCCAGGGAACGATCAAAGCGTAGACTGTTTGAGAATTAATCCCATGGAGGAAAGTGGTCAAGGTGACTGTTGTATTCAATCCCGAAGCAATTTCTGTGTTTCCACAACACTCTGATAGTAAACAGATAACAGATTGCCTACAGATGTGCATCGGAAACTACTTCTGGTCTTCCAGTGAACGATCAAAGCGTAGACTGTTTGAGACATTACTACCATGGAGGAAAGTGCGCATGGTGACGGTTGTATTCAATCCCGAAACAATTTCTGTGTTTCATCAACATTCTGATAGTCCACAGATTAAGGAATGCATCCAGATGTGCAACGGAAAATACTACTGGTCTTACAGGGAACGAACAAAGCGTAGACTGTTTGAGACATTACTCCTATGTAGGAAAGTGCGCATGGTGACTTTTGTATTCAATCCCGATGCAATTTCTTTGTTTCATCAACACTCTGATAGTCCACAGATTACAGAATGCCTCCAGATGTGCATCGGAAACTACTACTGGTCTTCCAGGGAACGATCAAAGCGTAAACTCTTTGAGACATTACTCCAATGGAGGAAAGTGCGAATGGTGACTCTTGTTTCAATCCCGATGGAATTTCTGTGTTTCATTAATACTCTGATAGTCCACAGATTACAGAATGCCTCCAGATGTGCATCGGAAACTACTACTGGTCTTCCAGGGAACGATCAAAGCGTAGACTGTTTGAGACATTAATCCCATGGAGGAAAGTGCGCATGGTGACTGTTGTATTCAATTCGGAAGCAATTTCTGTGTTTCATCAACACTCTCATAGTCCACAGATTACAGAAAGCCTATAAATGTGCATCGGAAGATACTACTGGTCTAACAAGGAACGATCAAAGCGTAGAATGTTTGAGACATTACTCCCATGGGGAAAATTGCGCATGGTGACTGTTGTATTCAATCCCGATGCAATTTCAGTGTTTCATCAACACTCAGTTAGTCCACAGATTACAGAATGCCTCCAGATGTGCATTGTAAACTACTACTGGTCTTCCAGGCAACGATCAAGGCGTAGACTGTTCGAGAATTACCCCAATGGAGGAAAGTGGTCATGATGACTGTTGTATTCAATCCCGATGCAATTTCTGTGTTTCATCAACACATTGAAGGTCCACAGATTACATAGTGCCTCCAGATGTGCATCGGAAACTACTACTGGTCTTCCAGGGAACGATCAAAGCGTAGACTGTTTGAGACATTACTCCTGTGGAGGAGATTGCACATGGTGACTGTTGTATTCAATCCCGGTGCAATTTCTGTATTTCATCAACACTCTGATAGACCACAGATTACAGATTGCCTCCAGATGTGCATCGGAAACTACTACTGGTCTTCCTGGGAACGATCAAAGCATAGACTGTTTGAGACATTACTCCCAATTTAGGAAAGTGCGCATGGTGACTGTTGTATTCAATCCCATTGCAATTTCTGTGTTTCATCAACACTCAGTTAGTCCACAGATTACAGAATGCCTTCAGATGTGCATCGGAAACTACTACTGGTCTTCCAGGGAACGATCAAAGCGTAGACTTTTTGAGACATTACTCCCATGGATGAAAGTGTGCATGGTGACTGTTGTATTCAATCCCGATGCAATTTCAGTGTTTCAACGACACTCTGATAGTCCACAGGTTACAGAATGCCGCCAGATGTGCATCGGAAACTACTACTGGTCTTCCAGGGAACGATCAAAGCGTAGACTGTTTAAAACATTACTACCATGGAGGAAAGTGCGCATGGTGACTGTTGTATTCAATCCCGATGCAATTTCTGTGTTTCATCAACATTCTGATAGTCCACAGATTACAGAATGCCTCCAGATGTGCAACGGAAAATACTACTGGTCTTACAGGGAACGAACAAAGCGTAGACTGTTTGAGACATTACTCCTATTTAGGAAAGTGCGCATGGTGACTGTTGTATTCAATCCCGATGCAATTTCTTTGTTTCATCAACACTCTGATAGTCCACAGATTACAGAATGCCTCCAGATGTGCATCGGAAACTTCTACTGGTCTTCCAGGGAACGATCAAAGCGTAAACTCTTTGAGACATTACTCCAATGGAGGAAAGTGCGAATGGTGACTGTTGTTTCAATCCCGATGGAATTTCTGTGTTTCATTAATACTCTGATAGTCCACAGATTACAGAATGATTCCAGATGTACATCGGAAACTACTACTGGTCTTCCAGGGAGCGATAAAAGCGTAGACTGTTTGAGACATTACTCCCATGGAGGAAAGTGCGCATGGTGAATGTTGTATTCAATCCGGAAGCAATTTCTGTGTATCCTCAACACTCTGATAGTCCACAGATTACAGAAAGCCTATAAATGTGCATCGGAAGCTACTACTGGTCTAACAAGGAACGATCAAAGCGTAGAATGTTTGAGACATTACTCCCATGGGGGAAAGTGCGCATGGTGACTGTTGTATTCAATCCCGATGCAATTTCAGTGTTTCATCAACACTCAGTTAGTCCACAGATTACAGAATGCCTCCAGATGTGCATCGTAAACTACTACTGGTCTTCCAGGGAACGATCAAGGCGTAGACTGTTTGAGAATTACTCCAATGGGGGAAAGTGGTCTCGGTGACTGTTGTATCAATTCCGATGCAATATCTGTGTTTCATCAACTCTTTGAAGGTCCACAGATTACATAATGCCTCCAGATGTGCATCGGAAACTACTACTGGTCTTCCAGGGAACGATCAAAGCGTAGACTGTTTGAGACATTACTGCTGTGGAGGAGATTGCACATGGTGACTGTTGTATTCAATCACGATGCAATTTCTGTGTTTCATCAACACTCTGATAGTCCACAGATTACAGATTGCCTCCAGATGTGCATATGGAAACTACTACTGGTCTTCCTGGGAACGATCAAAGCATAGACTGTTTGAGACATTACTCCCATGGAGGAAAGTGCGCGTGGTGACTGTTGTATTCAATCCCGATTCAATTTCAGTGTTACATCAACACTATGATAGTCCACAGATTACAGAATGCCTCCAGATGTTCAACGGTAACTACTACTGGTCTTCCAGGGAAGGATCAAAGCGTAGTCTGTTTGAGACATTACTCCCATGGAGGAAAGTGCGCATGGTGACTGTTGTATTCAATCCCATTGCAATATCTGTGTTTCATCAACACTCAGTTAGTCCACAGATTACAGAATGCCTTCAGATGTGCATCGGAAACTACTACTGGTCTTCCTGGGAACGATCAAAGCGTAGACTGTTTGATACATTACTCCCATGGAGGAAAGTGCGCATAATGACTGTTGTATTCAATCCCGATGCAATTTCTGTGTTTTATCAACACTCAGTTAGTCCACAGATTACAGAATGCCTCCAGATGTGAATCAGAAACTACTACTGGTTTTCCAGGGAACGATCAAAGCGTAAACTGTTTGAGACATTACTCCCATGGAGGAAAGTGCGCATGGTGACTGTTGTATTCAATCCCGATTCAATTTCCGTCTTTTATCAACACTCTGATAGTCCACAGATAACAGAATGACTAAAGATGTGCATCGGGAACTTCTACTGGTCTTCCAGGGAACGATCAAAGCGTAGACTTTTTGAGACATTACTCCCATGGAGGAAATTGCGCATGGTGACTGTTGTATTCAATCCCATTGCAATTTCTGTGTTTCATCAACACTCAGTTAGTCCACAGATTACAGAATGCCTTCAGATGTGCATCGGAAACTACTACTGGTCTTCCAGGGAACGATCAAAGCGTAGACTTTTTGAGACATTACTCCCATGGATGAAAGTGAGCATGGTGACTGTTGTATTCAATCCCGATGCAATTTCAGTGTTTCAACGACACTCTGATAGTCCACAGGTTACAGAATGACTCCAGATGTGCATCGGAAACTACTATTGGACTTCCAGGGAACGATCAAAGCGTAGACTGTTTGAGAATTAATCCCATGGAGGAAAGTGGTCAAGGTGACTGTTGTATTCAATCCCGAAGCAATTTCTGTGTTTCAACAACACTCTGATAGTAAACAGATAACAGAATGCCTACAGATGTGCATCGGAAACTACTTCTGGTCTTCCAGGGAACGATCAAAGCGTAGACTGTTTGAGACATTACTACCATGGAGGAAAGTGCGCATGGGGACGGTTGTATTCAATCCCGAAACAATTTCTGTGTTTCATCAACATTCTGATAGTCCACAGATTAAGGAATGCATCCAGATGTGCAACGGAAAATACTACTGGTCTTACAGGGAACGAACAAAGCGTAGACTGTTTGAGACATTACTCCTATGTAGGAAAGTGCGCATGGTGACTTTTGTATTCAATCCCGATGCAATTTCTTTGTTTCATCAACACTCTGATAGTCCACAGATTACAGAATGCCTCCAGATGTGCATCGGAAACTACTACTGGTCTTCCAGGGAACGATCAAAGCGTAGACTGTTTGAGACATTAATCCCATGGAGGAAAGTGCGCATGGTGACTGTTGTATTCAATTCGGAAGCAATTTCTGTGTTTCATCAACACTCTCATAGTCCACAGATTACAGAAAGCCTATAAATGTGCATCGGAAGATACTACTGGTCTAACAAGGAACGATCAAAGCGTAGAATGTTTGAGACATTACTCCCATGGGGAAAATTGCGCATGGTGACTGTTGTATTCAATCCCGATGCAATTTCAGTGTTTCATCAACACTCAGTTAGTCCACAGATTACAGAATGCCTCCAGATGTGCATTGTAAACTACTACTGGTCTTCCAGGCAACGATCAAGGCGTAGACTGTTCGAGAATTACCCCAATGGAGGAAAGTGGTCATGATGACTGTTGTATTCAATCCCGATGCAATTTCTGTGTTTCATCAACACATTGAAGGTCCACAGATTACATAGTGCCTCCAGATGTGCATCGGAAACTACTACTGGTCTTCCAGGGAACGATCAAAGCGTAGACTGTTTGAGACATTACTCCTGTGGAGGAGATTGCACATGGTGACTGTTGTATTCAATCCCGGTGCAATTTCTGTATTTCATCAACACTCTGATAGACCACAGATTACAGATTGCCTCCAGATGTGCATCGGAAACTACTACTGGTCTTCCTGGGAACGATCAAAGCATAGACTGTTTGAGACATTACTCCCAATTTAGGAAAGTGCGCATGGTGACTGTTGTATTCAATCCCATTGCAATTTCTGTGTTTCATCAACACTCAGTTAGTCCACAGATTACAGAATGCCTTCAGATGTGCATCGGAAACTACTACTGGTCTTCCAGGGAACGATCAAAGCGTAGACTTTTTGAGACATTACTCCCATGGATGAAAGTGTGCATGGTGACTGTTGTATTCAATCCCGATGCAATTTCAGTGTTTCAACGACACTCTGATAGTCCACAGGTTACAGAATGCCGCCAGATGTGCATCGGAAACTACTACTGGTCTTCCAGGGAACGATCAAAGCGTAGACTGTTTAAAACATTACTACCATGGAGGAAAGTGCGCATGGTGACTGTTGTATTCAATCCCGATGCAATTTCTGTGTTTCATCAACATTCTGATAGTCCACAGATTACAGAATGCCTCCAGATGTGCAACGGAAAATACTACTGGTCTTACAGGGAACGAACAAAGCGTAGACTGTTTGAGACATTACTAATATTTAGGAAAGTGCGCATGGTGACTGTTGTATTCAATCCCGATGCAATTTCTTTGTTTCATCAACACTCTGATAGTCCACAGATTACAGAATGCCTCCAGATGTGCATCGGAAACTTCTACTGGTCTTCCAGGGAACGATCAAAGCGTAAACTCTTTGAGACATTACTCCAATGGAGGAAAGTGCGAATGGTGACTGTTGTTTCAATGCCGATGGAATTTCTGTGTTTCATTAATACTCTGATAGTCCACAGATTACAGAATGATTCCAGATGTACATCGGAAACTACTACTGGTCTTCCAGGGAGCGATAAAAGCGTAGACTGTTTGAGACATTACTCCCATGGAGGAAAGTTCGCATGGTGAATGTTGTATTCAATCCGGAAGCAATTTCTGTGTATCCTCAACACTCTGATAGTCCACAGATTACAGAAAGCCTATAAATGTGCATCGGAAGCTACTACTGGTCTAACAAGGAACGATCAAAGCGTAGAATGTTTGAGACATTACTCCCATGGGGGAAAGTGCGCATGGTGACTGTTGTATTCAATCCCGATGCAATTTCAGTGTTTCATCAACACTCAGTTAGTCCACAGATTACAGAATGCCTCCAGATGTGCATCGTAAACTACTACTGGTCTTCCAGGGAACGATCAAGGCGTAGACTGTTTGAGAATTACTCCAATGGGGGAAAGTGGTCTCGGTGACTGTTGTATCAATCCCGATGCAATATCTGTGTTTCATCAACTCTTTGAAGGTCCACAGATTACATAATGCCTCCAGATGTGCATCGGAAACTACTACTGGTCTTCCAGGGAACGATCAAAGCGTAGACTGTTTGAGACATTACTGCTGTGGAGGAGATTGCACATGGTGACTGTTGTATTCAATCACGATGCAATTTCTGTGTTTCATCAACACTCTGATAGTCCACAGATTACAGATTGCCTCCAGATGTGCATATGGAAACTACTACTGGTCTTCCTGGGAACGATCAAAGCATAGACTGTTTGAGACATTACTCCCATGGAGGAAAGTGCGCGTGGTGACTGTTGTATTCAATCCCGATTCAATTTCAGTGTTACATCAACACTATGATAGTCCACAGATTACAGAATGCCTCCAGATGTTCAACGGTAACTACTACTGGTCTTCCAGGGAAGGATCAAAGCGTAGACTGTTTGAGACATTACTCCCATGGAGGAAAGTGCGCATGGTGACTGTTGTATTCAATCCCATTGCAATATCTGTGTTTCATCAACACTCAGTTAGTCCACAGATTACAGAATGCCTTCAGATGTGCATCGGAAACTACTACTGGTCTTCCTGGGAACGATCAAAGCGTAGACTGTTTGATACATTACTCCCATGGAGGAAAGTGCGCATAATGACTGTTGTATTCAATTCCGATGCAATTTCTGTGTTTTATCAACACTCAGTTAGTCCACAGATTACAGAATGCCTCCAGATGTGAATCAGAAACTACTACTGGTTTTCCAGGGAACGATCAAAGCGTAAACTGTTTGAGACATTACTCCCATGGAGGAAAGTGCGCATGGTGACTGTTGTATTCAATCCCGATTCAATTTCCGTCTTTTATCAACACTCTGATAGTCCACAGATAACAGAATGACTAAAGATGTGCATCGGGAACTTCTACTGGTCTTCCAGGGAACGATCAAAGCGTAGACTTTTTGAGACATTACTCCCATGGAGGAAATTGCGCATGGTGACTGTTGTATTCAATCCCATTGCAATTTCTGTGTTTCATCAACACTCAGTTAATCCACAGATTACAGAATGCCTTCAGATGTGCATCGGAAACTACTACTGGTCTTCCAGGGAACGATCAAAGCGTAGACTTTTTGAGACATTACTCCCATGGATGAAAGAGTGCATGGTGACTGTTGTATTCAATCCCGATGCAATTACAGTGTTTCAACGACACAATGATAGTCCACAGGTTACAGAATGCCTCCAGATGTGCATCGGAAACTACTACTGGTCTTCCAGGGAACGATCAAAACGTAGACTGTTTGAGACATTACTCCCATGGAGAAAAGACCGCATGGTGACTGTTGTATTCAATCCCGAGGCAATTTCTGTGTTTCAACAACACTCTGATAGTAAACAGATAACAGAATGCCTACAGATGTGCATCGGAAACTACTTCTGGTCTTCCAGGGAACGATCAAAGCGTAGACTGTTTGAGACATTACTACCATGGAGGAATGTGCGCATGGTGACTGTTGCATTCAATCCCGATGCAGTTTCTGTGTTTCATCAACATTCTGATAGTCCACAGATTACAGAATGCATCCAGATGTGCAACGGAAAATACTACTGGTCTTACAGGGAACGAACAAAGCGTAGACTGTTTGAGACATTACTCCTATGTAGGAAAGTGCGCATGGTGACTTTTGTATTCAATCCCGATGCAATTTCTTTGTTTCATCAACACTCTGATAGTCCACAGATTACAGAATGCCTCCAGATGTGCATCGAAAACTACTACTCGTCTTCCAGGGAACGATCAAAGCGTAGACTGTTTGAGACATTACTCCCATGGAGGAAAGTGCGCATGGTGACTGTTGTATTCAATCCCGATTCAATTTCCGTCTTTTATCAACACTCTGATAGTCCACAGATAACAGAATGACTAAAGATGTGCATCGGGAACTTCTACTGGTCTTCCAGGGAACGATCAAAGCGTAGACTGTTTGTGACATTACTCCCATGGAGGAAAGTGCGCATGGTGACTGTTGTATTCAATCCCATTGCAATTTCTGTCTTTCATCAACACTCAGTTAGTCCACAGATTACAGAATGCCTTCAGATGTGCATCGGAAACTACTACTGGTCTTCCTGGGAACGATCGAAGCATAGACTGTTTGAGACATTACTCCCATGGTGGAAAGTGCGCATGGTGACAGTTGCATTCAATCACGATGTAATTTCTGTGTTTTATCAACACTCAGTTAGTCCACAGATTACAGAATGCCTCCAGATGTGAATCAGAAACTACTACAGGTTTTCCAGGGAACGATCAAAGCGTAAACTGTTTGAGACATTACTCCCATGGAGGAAAGTGCGCATGGTGACTGTTGTATTCAATCCCGATTCAATTTCCGTCTTTTATCAACACTCTGATAGTCCACAGATAACAGAATGACTAAAGATGTGCATCGGGAACTTCTACTGGTCTTCCAGGGAACGAACAAAGCGTAGACTGTTTGAGACATTACTCCCATGGAGGAAAGTGCGCATGGTGACTGTTGTATTCAATCCCATTGCAATTTCTGTGTTTGATCAACACTCAGTTAGTCCACAGATTACAGAATGCCTTCAGATGTGCATCGGAAACTACTACTGGTCTTCCAGGGAACGATCAAAGCGTAGACTTTTTGAGACATTACTCCCATGGATGAAAGTGAGCATGGTGACTGTTGTATTCAATCCCGATGCAATTTCAGTGTTTCAACGACACAATGATAGTCCACAGGTTACAGAATGCCTCCAGATGTGCATCGGAAACTACTACTGGTCTTCCAGGGAACGATCAAAGCGTAGACTGTTTGAGACATTACTCCCATGGAGGAAAGACCGCATGGTGACTGTTGTATTCAATCCCGAGGCAATTTCTGTGTTTCAACAACACTCTGATAGTAAACAGATAACAGATTGCCTACAGATGTGCATCGGAAACTACTTCTGGTCTTCCAGGGAACGATCAAAGCGTAGACTGTTTGAGACATTACTACCATGGAGGAAAGTGCGCATGGTGACTGTTGTATTCAATCCCGATGCAATTTCTGTGTTTCATCAACATTCTGATAGTCCACAGATTACAGAATGCATCCAGATGTGCAACGGAAAATACTACTGGTCTTACAGGGAACGAACAAAGCGTAGACTGTTTGAGACATTACTCCTATGTAGGAAAGTGCGCATAGTGACTTTTGTATTCAATCCCGATGCAATTTCTTTGTTTCATCAACACTCTGATAGTCCACAGATTACAGAATACCTCCAGATGTGGATCGGAAACTACTACTTGTCTTCCAGGGAACGATCAAAGCGTAGACTCTTTGAGACATTACTCCCATGGAGGAAAGTGCGCATGGTGACTGTTGTATTCAATCCCGATTCAATTTCCGTCTTTTATCAACACTCTGATAGTCCACAGATAACAGAATGACTAAAGATGTGCATCGGGAACTTCTACTGGTCTTCCAGGGAACGATCAAAGCGTAGACTGTTTGTGACATTACTCCCATGGAGGAAAGTGCGCATGGTGACTGTTGTATTCAATCCCATTGCAATTTCTGTGTTTCATCAACACTCAGTTAGTCCACAGATTACAGAATGCCTTCAGATGTGCATCGGAAACTACTACTGGTCTTCCTGGGAACGATCAAAGCATAGACTGTTTGAGACATTACTCCCATGGAGGAAAGTGCGCATGGTGACAGTTGTATTCAATCACGATGTAATTTCTGTGTTTTATCAACACTCTGTTAGTCCACAGATTACAGAATGCCTCCAGATGTGAATCAGAAACTACTACAGGTTTTCCAGGGAACGATCAAAGCGTAAACTGTTTGAGACATTACTCCCATGGAGGAAAGTGCGCATGGTGACTGTTGTATTCAATCCCGATTCAATTTCCGTCTTTTATCAACACTCTGATAGTCCACAGATAACAGAATGACTAAAGATGTGCATCGGGAACTTCTACTGGTCTTCCAGGGAACGATCAAAGCGTAGACTGTTTGAGACATTACTCCCATGGAGGAAAGTGCGCATGGTGACTGTTGTATTCAATCCCATTGCAATTTCTGTGTTTCATCAACACTCAGTTATTCCACAGATTACAGAATTCCTTTAGATGTGCATCGGAAACTATTACTGGTCTTCCAGGGAACGATCAAAGCGTAGACTTTTTGAGACATTACTCCCATGGATGAAAGTGAGCATGGTTACTGTTGTATTCAATCCCGATGCAATTTCAGTGTTTCAACGACACAATGATAGTCCACAGGTTACAGAATGCCTCCAGATGTCCATCGGAAACTACTACTGGTCTTCCAGGGAACGATCAAAGCGTAGACTGTTTGAGACATTACTCCCATGGAGGAAAGACCGCATGGTGACTGTTGTATTCAATCCCGAGGCAATTTCTGTGTTTCATAAACACTCTGATAGTAAACAGATAACAGAATGCCTACAGATGTGCATCGGAAACTACTTCTGGTCTTCCAGGGAACGATCAAAGCGTAGACTGTTTGAGACATTACTACCATGGAGGAAAGTGCGCATGGTGACTGTTGTATTCAATCCCGATGCAATTTCTGTGTTTCATCAACATTCTGATAGTCCACAGATTACAGAATGCATCCAGATGTGCAACGGAAAATACTACTGGTCTTACAGGGAACGAACAAAACGTAGACTGTTTGAGACATTACTCCTATGTAGGAAAGTGCGCATGGTGACTTTTGTATTCAATCCCGATGCAATTTCTGTCTTTCATCAACACTCAGATAGTCCACAGATTACAGAATGCCTCCAGATGTGCATCGGAAACTACTACTGGTCTTCCAGGGAACGATCAAAGCATAGACTGTTTGAGACATTACTCCCATGGAGGAAAGTGCGCATGGTGACTGTTGTATTCAATCCCGATTCAATTTCCGTCTTTTATCAACACTCTGATAGTCCACAGATAACAGAATGACTAAAGATGTGCATCGGGAACTTCTACTGGTCTTCCAGGGAACGATCAAAGCGTAGACTGTTTGAGACATTACTCCCATGGAGGAAAGTGCGCATGGTGATTGTTGTATTCAATCCCATTGCAATTTCTGTGTTTCATCAACACTCAGTTAGTCCACAGATTACAGAATGCCTTCAGATGTGCATCGGAAACTACTACTGGTCTTCCAGGGAACGATCAAAGCGTAGACTTTTTGAGACATTACTCCCATGGATGAAAGTGAGCATGGTGACTGTTGTATTCAATCCCGATGCAATTTCAGTGTTTCAACGACACTCTGATAGTCCACAGGTTACAGAATGCCTCCAGATGTGCATCGGAAACTACTACTGGTCTTCCAGGGAACGATCAAAGCGTAGACTGTTTGAGACATTACTCCCATGGAGGGAAGACCGCATGGTGACTGTTGTATTCAATCCCGAGGCAATTTCTGTGTTTCAACAACACTCTGATAGTAAACAGATAACAGAATGCCTACAGATGTGCATCGGAAACTACTTCTGGTCTTCCAGGGAACGATCAAAGCGTAGACTATTTGAGACATTACTACCATGGAGGAAAGTGCGCATGGTGACTGTTGTATTCAATCCCGATGCAATTTCTGTGTTTCATCAACATTCTGATAGTCCACAGATTACAGAATGCCTCCAGATGTGCATCTTAAACTACTACTGGTCTTCCAGGGAACGATCAAAGCGTAAACTCTTTGAGACATTACTCCAATGGAGGAAAGTGCGAATGGTGACTGTTGTTTCAATCCCGATGGAATTTCTGTGTTTCATTAATACTCTGATAGTCCACAGATTACAGAATGCCTCCAGATGTGCATCGGAAACTACTACTGGTCTTCCAGGGAACGATCAAAGCGTAGACTGTTTGAGACATTACTCCCATGGAGGAAAGTGCGCATGGTGACTTTTGTTTTCAATTCGGAAGCAATTTCTATGTTTCATCAACACTCTGATAGTCCACAGATTACAGATTGCCTCCAGATGTGCATCGGAAACTACTACTGGTCTTCCTGGGAACGATCAAAGCATAGACTGTTTGAGACATTACTCCCATGGAGGAAAGTGCGCATCGTGACAGTTGTATTCAATCACGATGTAAATTCTGTGTTTTATCAACACTCAGTTAGTCCACAGATTACAGAATGCCTCCAGATGTGAATCAGAAACTACTACTGGTTTTCCAGGGAACGATCAAAGCGTAAACTGTTTGAGACATTACTCCCATGGAGGAAGTGCGCAAGTCACTGTTGTATTCAATCCCGATTCAATTTCCGTCTTTTATCAACACTCTGATAGTCCACAGATAACAGAATGACTAAAGATGTGCATCGGGAACTTCTACTTGTCTTCCAGGGAACGATCAAAGCGTAGACTGTTTGAGACATTACTCCCATGGAGGAAAGTGCGCATGGTGACTGTTGTATTCAATCCCATTGCAATTTCTGTGTTTCATCAACACTCAGTTAGTCCACAGATTACAGAATGCCTTCAGATGTGCATCGGAAACTACTACTGGTCTTCCAGGGAACGATCAAAGCGTAGACTTTTTGAGACATTACTCCCATGGATGAAAATGAGCATGGTGACTGCTGTATTCAATCCCGATGCAATTTCAGTGTTTCAACGACACAATGATAGTCCACAGGTTACAGAATGCCTCCAGATGTGCATCGGAAACTACTACTGGTCTTCCAAGGAACGATCAAAGCGTAGACTGTTTGAGACATTACTCCCATGGAGGAAAGACCGCATGGTGACTGTTGTATTCAATCCCGAGGCAATTTCTGTGTTTCAACAACACTCTGACAGTAAACAGATAACAGAATGCCTACAGATGTGCATCGGAAACTACTTCTGGTCTTCCAGGGAACGATCAAAGCGTAGACTGTTTGAGACATTACTACCATGGAGGAAAGTGCGCATGGTGACTGTTGTATTCAATCCCGATGCAATTTCTGTGTTTCATCAACATTCTGATAGTCCACAGATTACAGAATGCATCCAGATGTGCAACGGAAAATACTACTGGTCTTACAGGGAACGAACAAAACGTAGACTGTTTGAGACATTACTCCTATGTAGGAAAGTGCGCATGGTGACTTTTGTATTCAATCCCGATGCAATTTCTTTGTTTCATCAACACTCTGATAGTCCACAGATTACAGAATGCCTCCAGATGTGCATCGGAAACTACTACCGGTCTTCCAGGAAACGATCAAAGCGTAGACTGTTTGAGACATTACTCCTATGGAGGAAAGTGCGCATGGTGACTGTTGTATTCAATCCCGATTCAATTTCCGTCTTTTATCAACACTCTGATAGTCCACAGATAACAGAATGACTAAAGATGTGCATCGGGAACTTCTACTGGTCTTCCAGGGAACGATCAAAGCGTAGACTGTTTGAGACATTACTCCCATGGAGGAAAGTGCGCATGGTGACTGTTGTATTCAATCCCATTGCAATTTCTGTGTTTCATCAACACTCAGTTAGTCCACAGATTACAGAATGCCTTCAGATGTGCATCGGAAACTACTACTGGTCTTCCAGGGAACGATCAAAGCGTAGACTTTTTGAGACATTACTCCCATGGATGAAAGTGAGCATGGTGACTGTTGTATTCAATCCCGATGCAATTTCAGTGTTTCAACGACACTCTGATAGTCCACAGGTTACAGAATGCCTCCAGATGTGCATAGGAAACTACTACTGGTCTTCCAGGGAACGATCAAAGCGTAGACTGTTTGAGACATTACTCCCATGGAGGAAAGACCGCATGGTGACTGTTGTATTCAATCCCGAGGCAATTTCTGTGTTTCAACAACACTCTGATAGTAAACAGATAACAGAATGCCTACAGATGTGCATCGGAAACTACTTCTGGTCTTCCAGGGAACGATCAAAGCGTAGACTGTTTGAGACAATACTACCATAGAGGAAAGTGCGCATGGTGACTGTTGTATTCAATCCCGATGCAATTTCTGTGTTTCATCAACATTCTGATAGTCCACAGATTACAGAATGCCTTCAGATGTGCATCGGAAACTACTACTGGTCTTCCAGGGAACGATCAAAGCGTAGACTTTTTGAGACATTACTCCCATGGATGAAAGTGAGCATGGTGACTGTTGTATTCAATCCCGATGCAATTTCAGTGTTTCAACGACACTCTGATAGTCCACAGGTTACAGAATGCCTCCAGATGTGCATAGGAAACTACTACTGGTCTTCCAGGGAACGATCAAAGCGTAGACTGTTTGAGACATTACTCCCATGGATGAAAGACCGCATGGTGACAGTTGTATTCAATCCCGAGGCAATTTCTGTGTTTCAACAACACTCTGATAGTAAACAGATAACAGAATGCCTACAGATGTGCATCGGAAACTACTACTGGTCTTCCAGGGAACGATCAAAGCGTAGACGGTTTGAGACATTACTCCCATGGAGGTAAGTGCGCATGGTGACTGTTGTATTCAATTCGGAAGCAATCTCTGTGTTTCATCAACACTCTGATAGTCCACAGATTACAGAAAGCCTATAAATGTGCATCGGAAGATACTACTCGTCTAACAAGGAACGATCAAAGCGTAGAATGTTTGAGACATTACTCCCATGGGGGAAAGTGCGCATGGTGACTGTTGTATTCAATCCCGATGCAATTTCTGTGTTTCATCAACACTCTGATAGTCCACAAATTTCAGATTGCCTCCAGATGTGCATCGGAAACTACTACTGGTCTTCCTGGGAACGATCAAAGCATAGACTGTTTGAGACATTACTCCCATGGAGGAAAGTGCGCATGGTGACAGTTGTATTCAATCACGATGTAATTTCTGTGTTTCATCAACACTCAGTTAGTCCACAGATTACAGAATGCCTCCAGCTGTGCAACGGAAACTGCTACTGGTCTTCCAGGGAACGATCAAACCGTAGACTGTTTGAGACATTACTCCCATGGAGAAAAGTGCGCATGGTGACTGTTGTATTCCATCCCGATGCAGTTTCTGTGTTTCATCAACACTCTGATAGTCCACAGATTACAGAATGCCTCCAGATGAACATCGGAAACCACTACTGGTCTTCCAGGGAACGATCAAAACGTAAACTGTTTGAGACATTATTCCCATATAGGAAAGTGCGCATGGTGACTGTTGTATTCAATCCCGATTCAATTTCCGTGTTTTATCAACACTATGATTGTCCACAGATAACAGAATGACTAAAGATGTGCATCGGAAACTACTACGGGTCAAAGAGGGAACGATCAAAGGGTAGAATGTTTCAGACATTACTCCCATGGGGGAAAGTGTGCATTGTGACTGTTGTTTTCAATCCCGATGCAATTTCTGTGTTTCATCAACACTCAGATACTCCACAGATTACAGAATGCCTCCAGATGTGCATCGGATACTACTACTTGTCCTCCAGGGAACGATCAAAGCGTAAACTGTTTGAGACACTACTCCCATGGAGGAAAGTGCGCATGGTGACTGTTGTATTCAATCCCGATTCAATTTCCGTGTTTTATCAACACTCTGATAGTCCACAGGTAACAGAATGACTAGCGATGTGCATCGGAAACTAATACTGGTCTTCCAGGGAACGATGAAATCGTATACTGTTTGAGACATTACTCCCATGGAGGAAAGTGCGCATGGTGACTGTTGTATACAGTCCCAAAGCAATTTCTCTGTTTTATCATCACTCTGATAGTCCACAGATTACAGAATGACTCCAGATGTGCATCGGAAACTACTACTGGTCTAACAGGGAACGATCAAAGCGTAGACTGTTTGAGTCATTACTCCCATGGAGGAAAGTGCGCATGTTGACTGTTGTATTCAATCCCGAAGCAATTTCTGTGTTTCATCAACACTCTGATAGTCCACAGATTACAGAATGCGTCCAGATGTGCATCGGAAACTATTACTGGTCTTCCAGGGAACGATGAAAGCGTAAACTGTTTGAGACATTACTCCCTTGGAGGAAAGTGCGCATGTTGACTGTTGTATTCAATCCCGATGCAATTTCTGAGTTTCATCAACACTCTGATAGTCCACAGATTACAGATTGCCTCCAGATGTGCATCGGAAACTACTACTGGTTTTTCTGTGAACGATCAAAGAATAGACCGTTTGAGACATTACTCCCATGGAGGAAAGTGCGCATGGTGACTGTTGTATTCAATCCCAATACAATTTCTGTGTTTCGTCAACACTCAGATACTCATCGGATTACAGAATGCCTCCAGATGTGCATCGGAAACTACTACTGGTCTTCCAGGGAACGATCAAAGCGTAGACTGTTTGAGTCATTACCGCCATGGAGAAAAGTGCGCATGGTGACTGTTGTATTCAATCGCGATGCAATTTCTGTGTTTCAACAACACTCTGATAGTCCACAGTTTACAGAATACCTCCAGATGTGCATCTGAAACTACTACTGGTCCTTCAGGGAACGATCAAGGCGTAGACTGTTTGAGACATTACTCCCATGGAGGAAAGTTCGCATGGTGACTGTTGTATTCAATGCCGATACAATTTCGGTCTTTCATCAACACCCGGATAGACTACAGATTACAGAATGCCTCCAGATGTGCATCGAAAACTACTACTGGTCTTCAGGGAACGATGAAATCGATGACAGTTTGAGACATTACTCCCATGGAGGAAAGTGGTCATAGTGAGTGTTGTATTCAATCCCGATGCAATTTCTTTGTTTCATCAACACTCTGATAGTCCACAGATTCCACAATGCCTCCAGATGTGCATCGGAAACTACTACTGGTCATCCAGGGAACGATCAAAGCGTAAACTCTTTGAGACATTACTCCCATGGAGGAAAGTTCGTATGGTGACTGTTGTATTCAATCCCGATGGAATTTCTGTGTTTCATTAATACTCTGATAGTCCACAGATTACAGAATGCCTCCAGATGTGCATCGGAAACCACTACTGGTCTTCCAGGGAAGGATCAAAGCGTAGACTGTTTGAGACATTACTCCCATGGAGGAAAGTGGGCATGGTGACTCTTGTATTCTATCCCGAAGCAATTTCTGTGTTTCATCAACACTCTGATGGTCCACAGACTACACAATGAATCCAGATGTGCATCGGAAACTACTACTGGTCTAACAAGGAACGATCAAATAGTAGAATGCTTGAGACATTACTCCCATGGGAGAAAGTGCGCATGGTGACTGTTGTATACAATCCCGATGCAATTTCTGTGTTTCATCAACACTCAGATAGTCCTCAGATTACAGAATGCCTCCAGATGTGCATCGTAAACTACTACTGGTCTTCCAGGGAACGATCAAGGCGTAGACTTTTTGAGAATTACTCACATTGAGGAAAGTAGTCATGGTGACTGTTGTATTCAATCCCGATGCAATTTCTGTGTTTCATCAGCACTCTCATAGTCCACAGATTACAGATTGCATCCAGATGTGCATCGGAAACTACTACTAGTCTTCCTGGGAACGATCAGAGCATAGACTGTTTGAGACATTACTCCCATGGAGGAAAGTGCGCATGGTGATTGTTGTATTCAATCACGATGTAATATCTGTGTTTCATCAACACTTTGAAGGTCCACAGATTACAGAACGCCTCCAGATGTGCATCGGAAACTACTACTGGTCTTCGAGGGAACGATCAAAGCATAGACTGTGTGAGACATTACTCCCGTGGAGGAAAGTGCGCATGGTGACTGTTGTATTCAATCCCGATGCAATTTCTGTGCTTCATCAACACTCAGTTAGTCCACAGATTACAGAAGGACTCCAGATGCGCAACGGAAACTACTACTGGTCTTCCAGGGAACGATGAAAGCGTAGACTGTTTGAGACATTACTCCCATGGAGGAAAGTGTCCATGCTGACTGTTATATTCCATCGCCATGCAGTTACTGTGTTTCATCAACACTCTGATAGTCCACAGATTACACAATGCCTCCAGATGTGCATCGGAAACTACTACTGGTCTTCCAGGGAACGATCAAAGTGTAAACTGTTTGAGACATTACTCCCATGGAGGAAAGTGCGCATGGTGACTGTTGTATTCAATCCCGATACAATTTCCGTGTTTTATTAACACTCTGATAGTCCACAGATAACAGAATGACTAACGATGTGCATCGGAAACTACTACTGGTCTTCCAGGGAACAGTCAAATCGTAGACTGTTTGAGTCATTACTACCATGGAGGAAAGTGCGCATGCTGAATGTTGTATTAAATCGCAATGCAATTTCTGTGTTTCAACAACACTCTGATAGTCCACAGATTACAGAATGGCTCCAGATGTGAATCGGACACTACTACTGGTCTTCCAGGGAACGATTAAAGCGTAACCTGTTTGAGACATTACTCCCATGGAGGAAAGTGTGCATGGTGACTGTTGTATTCAATCAAGATGAAATTTCTGTGTTTCGGCAACACTCTGATAATAAACAGTTTACAGAATGGCTCCAGATGTGCATCGGAAACTACTACTGGTCCTCCAGGGAACGATCAAGTCGTAGACTGTTTGAGACATTACTCCCATGGAGGAAAGTTCACATGGTGACTGTTGTATTCAATGCCGATACAATTTCGGTGTTCCATCAACACCCGGATGGACCACAGATTACAGAATGCCTCCAGATGTGCATCGGAAACTACTACTGGTCTTCAGGGAACGATGAAATCGATGACAGTCAGAAACATTACTCTCATGGAGGAATGTGCGCATGGTGACCGTTGTATTTAATTCCGAAGCAATATCTGTGTTTCATCAAGACTCAGATAGTCCACAGATTACAGAATGCCTCCAGATGTGCATCGTAAACTACAACTGGTCTTCCAGGGATCGATCAAGGCGAAGACTGTTTCAGTCATTACTCCCATGGAGGAAAGTGTGCATGGTGACTGTTGTATTCAATCCCGATGCAATTTCTGTGTTTCATTAACACTCTGATAGTCCATAGATTACAGAATGCCTCCAGATGTGCATAGAAAACTACTACTGGTCTTCCAGGGAACGATGAAAGCATAAACTGTTTGAGACATTACTCCCTTGGAGGAAAGTGTGCATGGTGACTGTTGTATTCAATCAAGATGAAATTTCTGTGTTTCGGCAACACTCTGATAATAAACAGTTTACAGAATGGCTCCAGATGTGCATCGGAAACCACTACTGGTCTTCCAGGGAACGATCAAAGCGTAGACTCTTTGAGACATTACACCCATGGAGGAAAGTGCCCATGGTGATTGTTGTATTCAATCCCGATGCAATTTTTGTGTTTCATCAACACTCAGATAGTCCACAGATTACAGAATGCCTCCAGATGTGCATCGTGAACTACTACTGGTCTTCCAGGGAACGATCAAGGCGTAGACTGTTTGATAATTACTCCCATGGAGGAAAGTGGTCATGGTAACAGTTGTATTCAATACCGATGCAATTTCTGTGTTTCATCAACACTTTGAGGGTACACAGATTACAGAATGCCTTCAGATGTGCATCGGAAACTACTACTGGTCTTCCAGGGAACGATCAAAAGCGTAGACTGTTTGAGACATTACCTCTGTGGAGGAAAGAGCGAATGGTGACTGTTTGAGACATTACTCCCATGGACGAAAGTGGTCATGATGACTGTTGTATTCAATCCCGATGCAATTTCTGTGTTTCATCAACACTTTGAAGGTCCACAGATTACAAAATGTCTCCAGATGTGCATCGGAAACCACTACTGGTCTTCCAGGGAACAATCAAAGCGTAGACTGTTTGAGACATTACTCCCATATTGGAAAGTGCGCATGGTGACTGTTGTATTTCATTCCGAAGCAATTTATGTATTTCATCGACACTCTGATAGTCCACAGATTACAGAATGGCTCCAGATGTGCATCGGAAACCACTACTGGTCTAACATGGAACGATCAAAGCGTAGACTGTTTGAGACATAACTCCCATGGGGGAAAGTGTGCATGGTGACTATTGTATTCAATGAGGATGCAATTTCTGTGTTTCGACAACACTCTGATAATCCACAGTTTACAGAATGGCTCCAGATGTGCATCGGAAACTACTACTGGTCCTCCAGGGAACGATCAAGGCGTAGACTGTTTGAGACATTACTCCCATGGAGGAAAGTTCACATGGTGACTGTTGTACTCAATGCCGATACAATCTCTGTGTTCCATCAAAACCTGGATAGACCAAAGATTACAGAATGCCTCCAGATGTGCATCGGAAACTACTACTGGTCTTCAGGGAACGATCAAATCGATGACAGTTTGAAACATTACTCTCATGGAGGAAAGTGCGCATTGTGACCGTTGTATTTAATCCCGATGCAATATCTGTGTTTCATCAAGACTCAGATAGTCCACAGATTACAGAATGCCTCGAGATGTGCATCGTAAACTACCACTGGTCTTCCAGGGATCGATCAAGGCGTAGACTGTTTCAGACATTACTCCCATGGAGGAAAGTGTGCATGGTGAGTGTTGTATTCAATCCTGATGAAATTTCTGTGTTTCATCAACACTCTGATAGTCCACAGATTACAGAATGCCTCCAGATGTGCATCGGAAACTACTACTGGTCTTTCTGGTAACGATCAAAGAACAGACCGTTTGAGACATTTCTCCCATGGAGGAAAGTGCGCATGGTGACAGTTGTATTCAATCCCAATGCAATTTCTGTGTTTCATCAACACTCAGATACTCATCAGATTACAGAATGCCTCCAGATGTGCATCGGAAACTACTACTGGTCTTCCAGGGAACGATTAAAGCGTAGAAAGCTTGGGACATTACTCCCATGGAGGAAAGTGCGCATGGTGACTGTTGTATTCAATCCCGATGCAATTTCTGTGTTTCATCAACACTCTGATAGTCCACAGATTACAGAATGCCTCCAGATGTGCATCGGAAACTACTACTGGTCTTCCAGGGAACGATTAAAGCGTAGACAGCTTGAGACATTACTCCCATGGAGGAAAGTGCGCATGGTGACTGTTGTATTCAATCCCAATGCAATTTCTGTGTTTCATCAACCCCCAGATACTCATCAGATTACAGAATGCATCCAGATGTGCATCGGAAGCTACTACTGGTCTTCCAGGGAACGATCAAAGCGTAGACTGTTTACGTCATTACTCCCATGGGGGAAAGTTGGAATGGTGACTGTTGTATTCAATCCCGAAGCAATTTTTTTTGTTTCAACAACACTCAGATAGTCCACAGTTTACAGAATGGCTCCAGATGTGCATCGGAAACTACTACTGGTCCTCCAGGGAACGATCAAGGCGTAGACTGTTTGAGACATTACTCCCATGGACGAAAGTGCGCATGGTGACTGTTGTATTCAATGCCGATACAATTTCTGTGTTTCATCAACACTCTGATAGTCTAAAGGTTACAGAATGCCTCTAGATATGCATCGGACACTACTACTGGTCTTCCAGGGAACGATTAAAGCGTAGACAGCTTGAGACATTACTCCCAAGGAGGAAAGTGTGAATGGTGACTGTTGTATTCAATCCCGATTCAATTTCTGTGTTTCGTCAACACTCTGATAGTCCACAGATTACAGAATGGCTCCAGATGTGCAACGGACACTACTACTGGTCTTCCAGGGAACGATTAAAGCGTAGAGTGTTTGAGACATTACTCCCATGGAGGAAAGTGCGCATGGTGACTGTTGTATTCAATCCCGATGCAATTTCTGTGTTCCATCGACACTCGGATAGTCCACAGATTCCAGAATGCCTCCAGATGTGCATCGGAAAATACTACTGGTCTTTCTGGGAACGATCAAAGAATAGACCGTTGAGACATTAGTCCCATGGAGGAAAGTGCGCATGGTGACTGTTGTTTTCAATCCCAATGCAATTTCTGTGTTTCATCAACCCTCAGATACTCATCAGATTACAGAATGCCTACTGATGTGCATCAGAAACTACTACTGGTCTTGGAGGGAACGATCAAAGCATAGACTGTTTGCAACATTACTCCCATTTAGGAAGTGCGCATGGTGACTGTTGTTTTCAATCCCGATGCAATATCTGTGTTTCATCAACACTCAGATACTCATCAGATTTGAGAATGCCTCCAGATGTGCGTCGGAAACTACTACTGGTCTAACAGGGAACGATCAAATCGATGACAGTTTGAGACATTACTCCCATGGAGAAATGTACGCATGGTGCCTGTTGTATTCAATCCCGATGCAAGTTCTGTCGTTTATCTACACCCGGATAGACCACAGACTACAGAATACCTCCAGATGTGCATCGGAAACTACTACTGGTCTTCCAGGGAGCGATCAAAGCGTAAATTGTTTGAGACATTACTCCCATGGACGAAAGTGCGCATGGTTACTGTTGTATTGAATACTGATGCAATTTCTGTGTTTCAACAACACACTGATAGTCCACAGATTACAGAATGCCTCCAGATGTGCATCGGAAACTACTACTGGTATTCCACGGAACGATAAAATAGTAGACTGTTTGAGTCATTACCGCCATGGAGGAATGTGCCCATGGTGATTTTTGTATTCAATCCCGATGCAATTTCTGTGTTTCATCAATACTTTGAAGAACCACAGATTACAGAATGCTTCCAGATGTGAATCGAAACTACTACTGGTCTTCCAGGGAACGATCAAAGCTTAAACTGTTTGAGACATTACTCCCATGGAGGAAAGTGCGCATGGTGATTGTTGTATTCAATCCCGATGCAATTTCTGTCTTTTATCAACACCCGGATAGACCACAGATTGCAGAATACCTCCAGATGTGCATCGGAAACTACTACTGGTCTTCCAGGGAACGATCAAAGCGTAGACTGCTTGAGACATTATTCCCATGGAGGAGAGTGTGCATGGTGACTGTTGTATTCAATCCCGATGGATCTTCTGTGTTTCATCAACACTCTTATAGTCCACAGATTACAGAATGCCTCCAGATGTGCATCGGAAACTACTACTGGTCTAACAGGAAACGACCTTAGCGATGACAGTTTGAGACAATACTCCCATGGAGAAGTGTACGCATGCTGCCTGTTGTATTCAATCCTGATGCAATTTCTGTCTTTTATCAACACCCGGATACACCACAGATTACAGAATACCTCCAGATGTGCAATAGAAACCAATACTGGTCTTCCAGGGAACGATCAAAGCGTAGACTGTTTGAGACATTACTTTCATGGAGGAAAGTGCGCATGGTGACTGTTGTATTCAATCCCGGTGCAATTTCTGTGTTTCATCAACACTCTGATAGTCCACAGATTACAGAATGCTTCCAGATGTGCATCGGAAACTACTACCGGTCTTCCAGGGAACGATCAAAGCTTAGACTGTTTGAGACATTATTCCCATGGAGGAGAGTGTGCATGGTGACTGTTGTATCCAATCCCGATGCAATTTCTGTGTTACTTCAACACTCTGATAGTCCACAGATTACAGAATGCCTCCAGATGTGCATCGAAAACTACTACTGGTCTTCCAGGGAACGATGAAAGCGTAAACTGTTTGAGACACTACTCCCTTGGGGGAATGTGTGCATGGTGACTGTTGTATTCAATCCCGATTCAATTTCTGTGTTTCGTCAACACTCTGATAGTCCACAGATTACAGAATGCCTCCAGATGTGCATCGGACACTACTACTGGTCTTCCAGGGAACGATTAAAGCGTAGATAGCTTGAGACATTACTCCCATGGAGGAAAGTGCGCATGGTGAATGTTGTATTCAATCCCGATGTAATTTCTGTGTTTAATCAACACTCTGATAGTCTACAGATTACAGAATGCCTCCAGATGTGCATCGGAAACTACTACTGGTCTTCTAGGGAACGATGAAAGCGTAAACTGTTTGAGACATTACTCCCTTGGAGGACAGTGCGCATGGTGACTGTTGTATTCAATCCCGATTCAATTTCTGTGTTTCATCAACACTCTGATAGTCCACAGATTACAGAATGACTCCAGATGTGCATCGGAAACTACTACTGGTCTTCCATGGAACGATCAAAAGCGTAGACTGTTTGCGACATTACTCCTGTGGAGGAAAGTGCGAATGGTGACTGTTTGAGACATTACTCCCTTGGACGAAAGTGGTCATGATGACTGTTGTTTTCAATCCCGATGCAATTTCTGTGTTTCATCAACACTTTGAAGGTCCAAAGATTACAGAATGCCTCCAGATGTGCATCGGAAACCACTACTGGTCTTCCAGGGAACGATCAAAGCGTAGTCTGTTTGAGACATTACTCCCATATAGGAAAGTGCGCATGGTGACTGTTGTATTTAATCCCGAAGCAATTTCTGTGTTTCATCGACACTCTGATAGTCCACAGATTACAGAATGGCTCCAGATGTGCATCGGAAACCACTACTGGTCTAACAGGGAACGATCAAAGCGCAGATTGTTTGAGACATTACTCCCATGGGGGAAAGTGTGCATGGTGACTGTTGTATTCAATCCCGATGCAATTTCTGAGTTTCATCAACACTCTGATAGTCCACGGATTACAGATTGCCGCCAGATGTGCATCGGAAACTACTACTGGTCTTTCTGGTAACGATCAAAGAACAGACCGTTTGAGACATTACTCCCATCGAGGAAAGTGCGCATGGTGACAGTTGTATTCAATCCCAATGCAATTTCTGTGTTTCATCAACACTCAGATACTCATCAGATTACAGAATGCCTCCAGATGTGCATCGGAAACTACTACTGGTCTTCCAGGGAACGATTAAAGCGTAGACAGCTTGAGACATTGCTCCCGTGGAGGATAATGCGCATGGTGACTGTTGTATTCAATCCCGATGCAATTTCTGTGTTTTATCAACACTCTGATAGTCCACAGATTACAGAATGCCTCCAGATGTGCATCGGAAACTACTGCTGGTCTTCCAGGGAACGATTAAAGCGTAGACAGCTTGAGACATTACTCCCATGGAGGAAAGTGGGCATGGTGACTGTTGTATTCAATCCCAATGCAATTTCTGTGTTTCATCAACCCTCAGATACTCATCAGATTACAGAATGCCTCCAGATGTGCATCGGAAGCTACTACTGGTCTTCGAGGGAACGATCAAAGCGTAGACTGTTTGAGTCATTACTCCCATGGAGGAAAGTTGGCATGGTGACTGTTGTATTCAATCCCGATGCAATTTCTGTGTTTCAACAACACTCTGATAGTCCACAGTTTACAGAATGGCTCCAGAGGTGCACTGGAAACTACTACTGGTCCTCCAGTTAACGATCAAGGCGTAGAAGTGCATTGGACACTACTACTGGTCTTCCAGGGAACGATTAAAGCGTAGGCAGCTTGAGACATTACTCCCATGGAGGAAAGTGTGCATGGTGACTGTTGTATTCAATCCCGATTCAATTTCTGTGTTTCATCAACACTCTGATAGTCCACAGATTACAGAATGTCTCCAGATGCGCATTGGAAACCACTACTGGTCTAACAGGGAACGATCAAGGCTTAGACTGTTTGAGAATTACTCCCATGGAGGAAAGTGGTCATGGTGACTGTTGTATTCAATACCGATGCAATTTCTGTGTTTCATCAACACTTTGAGGGCCCACAGATTACAGAATGCCTCCAGATGTGCATCGGAAACTACTACAGGTCTTCCAGGGAACGATCAAAGGCGTAGACTGTTTGAGACATTACTCCTGTGGAGGAAAGAGCGAATGGTGACTTTTCTTTTTAATCCCGAAGCAATTTCTGTGTTTCATCGACACTCTGATAGTCCACAGATTACAGAATGGCTCCAGATGGGCATCGGAAACCACTACTGGTCTAACAGGGAACGATCAAAGCGCAGATTGTTTGAGACATTACTCCCATGGGGGAAAGTGTGCATGGTGACTGTTGTATTCAATCCCGATGCAATTGATGAGTTTCATCAACACTCTGATAGTCCACAGATTACAGATTGCCTCCAGATGTGCATCGGAAACTACTACTGGTCTTTCTGGTAACGATCAAAGAACAGACCGTTTGAGACATTACTCCCATGGAGGAATGTGCGCATGGTGACAGTTGTATTCAATCCCAATGCAATTGCTGTGTTTCATCAACACTAAGATACTCATCAGATTACAGAATGCCTCCAGATGTGCATCGGAAACTACTACTGGTCTTCCAGGGAACGATTAAAGCGTAGACAGCTTGAGACATTACTCCCATGGAGGAAAGTGCGCATGGTGACTGTTGTATTCAATCCCGATGCAATTTCTGTATTTCATCAACACTCTGATAGTCCACACATTACAGAATGCCTCCAGATGTGCATCGGAAACTACTACTGTTCTTCCAGGGAACGATTAAAGCGTAGACAGCTTGAGACATTACTCCCATGGAGGAAAGTGCGCATGGTGACTGTTGTATTCAATCCCAATGCAATTTCTGTGTTTCATCAACCCCCAGATACTCATCAGATTACAGAATGCTTCCAGATGTGCATCGGAAGCTACTACTGGTCTTCCAGGGAACGATCAAAGCGTAGACTGTTTGCGTCATTACTCCCATGGAGGAAAGTTGGAATGGTGACTGTTGTATTCAATCCCGAAGCAATTTCTTTGTTTCAACAACACTCTGATAGTCCACAGTTTACAGAATGGCTCCAGATGAGCATCGGAAATTACTACTGGTCCTCCAGGGAACGATCAAGGCGTAGACTGTTTGAGACATTACTCCCATGGGGGAAAGTTCGCATGGTGACTGTTGTATTCAATGCCGATACAATTTCTGTGTTCCATCAACACCCAGATAGACCACAGATTACAGAATGGTTCCAGATGTGCATCGGAAACTACTACTGGTCTTCAGGGAACGATCAAATCGATGACAGTTTGAGACATTACTCTCATGGAGGAAAGTGCGCATGGTGAGTGTTGTATTCAATCCCGATGCAATTTGTGTGTTTCATCAACACTCTGATAGTCCACAGATTACAGAATGCCTCCAGATGTCCATCGGAAACTACTACTGGTCTTCCAGGGAACGATGAAAGCGTAAATTGTTTGAGACATTACTCCCGTGGAGGAAAGAGTGCATGGTGACTGTTGTATTCAATCCCGATTCAATTTCTGTGTTTCATCAACACTCTGATAGTCCAAAGATTACAGAATGCCTCTAGATGTGCATCGGACACTACTACTGGTCTTCCAGGGAACGATTAAAGCGTAGACAGCTTGAGACATTACTCCCAAGGAGGAAAGTGTGAATGGTGACTGTTGTATTCAATCCCGATTCAATTTCTGTGTTTCATCAACACTCTGATAGTCCACAGATTACAGAGTGGCTCCAGATGTGCATCGGACACTACTACTGGTCTTCCAGGGAACGATTAAAGCGTAGAGTGTTTGAGACATTACTCCCATGGAGGAAAGTGCGCATGGTGACTGTTGTATTCAATCCCGATGCAATTTCTGTGTTCCATCGACACTCTGATAGTCCACAGATTCCAGAATGCCTCCAGATGTGCATCGGACACTACTACTGGTCTTCCAGGGAACGATTAAAGCGTAGACTGTTTGAGACATCACTCCCATGGAGGAAAGTGCGCATGGTGACTGTTGTATTCAATCCCGAAGCAATTTCTGTGTTTCACCGACACTCTGATAGTCCACAGATTACAGAATGCCTCCGGATGTGCATCGGAAACCACTACTGGTCTAACAGGGAACGATCAAAGCGTAGATTGTTTGAGACGTTACCCCCATGGGGGAAAGTGTGCATGGTGACTGTTGTATTCAATCCCGATGCAAATTCTGCGTTTCATCAACACTCTGATAGTCCACAGATTACAGATTGCCTCCAGATGTGCATCGGAAACTACTACTGGTATTCCACGGAACGACAAAATAGTAGACTGTTTGAGTCATTACCGCCATGGAGGAATGTGCCCATGGTGATTTTTGTATTCAATCCCGATGCAATTTCTGTGTTTCATCAATACTTTGAAGAACCACAGATTACAGAATGCTTCCAGATGTGAATCGATACTACTACTGGTCTTCCAGGGAACGATCAAAGTTTATACTGTTTGAGACATTACTCCCATGGAGGAAAGTGCACATGGTGATTGTTGTATTCAATCCCGATGCAATTTCTGTCTTTTATCAACACCCGGATAGACCACAGATTGCAGAATACCTCCAGCTGTGCATCGGAAACTACTACTGGTCTTCCAGGGAACGATCAAAGCGTAGACTGCTTGAGACATTACTCCCATGGAGGAAAGTGCGCATGGTGACTGTTGTATTCAATCCCGATGCAATTTCTGTGTTCATCAACTGTCTGACAGTAAACAGATTACAGAATGCCTCCAGATGTGCATCGGACACTACTACTGGTCTTCAGGGAACGATCAAAGCGATGACAGTTTGAGACATTACTCCCATGGAGAAATGTACGCATGGTGCCTGTTGTATTCAATCCCGATGCAATTTCTGTCTTTTATCAACACCCGGATAGACCACAGATTACAGAATACCTCCAGATGTCCATCGGAAACTAATACTGGTCTTCCAGGGAACGATCAAAGCGTAGACTGTTTGAGACATTAATCCCATGGAGGAAAGTGCGCATGGTGACTGTTGTATTCAATCCCGATGGATCTTCTGTGTTTCATCAACACTCTTATAGTCCACAGATTACAGAATGCCTCCAGATGTGCATCGGAAACTACTACTGGTCTTCCAGGGAACGATCAAAGCTTAGACTGTTTGAGACATTATTCCCATGGAGGAGAGTGTGCATGGTGACTGTTGTATCCAATCCCGATGCAATTTCTGTGTTACTTCAACACTCTGATAGTCCACAGATTACAGATTGCCTCCAGAAGTGCATCGGAAACTACTAGTGGTCTTCCTGGGAACGATCAAAGCTTAGACTGTTTGAGACATTATTCCCATGGAGGAGAGTGTGCATGGTGACTGTTGTATTCAATCCCGATGCAATTTCTGTGTTTCATCAACACTTTGAAGGTCCACAGATTACAGATGCCTCCAGATATACTTCGGAAGCTACTACAGGTCTTCCAGGGAACGATCAAATCGTAGACTGTTTCAGACGTTACTCCCGTGGAGGAAAGTGCGCATGGTGACTGTAGTATTCAATCCCGATGCAATTTCTGTGTTTCATCAACACTCAGATTGTCCACAGATTACAGAGTGCCCCCAGATGAGCATCGTATACTACTACTGGTCTCCCAGGGAACGATCAAATCGTAGACTGTTTGAGACATTACTAGCATGGAGGAAAGTGCGCATCGTGTCTGTTGTATTCAAACCCGATGCCATTTCTGTGTTTCATCAACAATCTGATAGTCCACAGATTACAGAATGCCCCCAGTTGTGCATCGGAAACTACTACTGTTCTTCCTGGGAACGATCAAAGCGTAGACTGTTTCAGACGTTACTCCCATGGAAGAGATTGCGGATGGTGACTGTTGTATTCATTCCCGATGCAATTTCTGTGTTTCATCAACACTTTGAAGATCCCCAGATTACAGAATGCCTTCAGATGTGCATCGGAAACTGCTACTAGTCTTCCAGGGAACGATCAAAGCGTGGACTGTGTCAGACATTATTCCCATGGAGGAAAGTGCGCATGGTGACTGTTGTATTCAATCCCGATGCCATTTCAGTGTTTCAACAACATTCTGATAGGTCACAGATTACAGAATGCCACCGGATGTGCATTGGAAACTACTACTGGTCTTCCAGGGAACTATCAAAGCGTAGACTGTTTGAGACATTACTCCCATGGAGGAAGGTGCACATGGTGACTGTTGTATTGAATCCCGATGCAATTTCTGTGTTTCATCAACACTCTGATAGTCCAAAGATTACAGAATGCCTCTAGATGTGCATCGGACACTACTACTGGTCTTCCAGGGAACGATTAAAGCGTAGACAGCTTGAGACATTACTCCCAAGGAGGAAAGTGTGAATGGTGACTGTTGTATTCAATCCCGATTCAATTTCTGTGTTTCATCAACACTCTGATAGTCCACAGATTACAGAATGGCTCCAGATGTGCATCGGACACTACTACTGGTCTTCCGGGGAACGATTAAATCGTAGAGTGTTTGAGACATTACTCCCATGGAGGAAAGTGCGCATGGTGACTGTTGTATTCAATCCCGATGCAATTTCTGTGTTCCATCGACACACTGATAGTCCACAGATTCTGGAATGCCTCCAGATGTGCATCGAACACCACTACTGGTCTTCCAGGGAACGATTAAAGCGTAGACTGTTTGAGACATTACTCCCATGGAGGAAAGTGCGAATGGTGAGTGTTGTATTCAATCCCCAAGCAATTTCTGTGTTTCACCGACACTCTGATAGTCCACAGATTACAGAATGCCTCCAGATGTGCATCGGAAACCACTACTGGTCTTCCAGGGTACAATCAAAGCGTAGACTGTTTCAGACATTACTCCCATGAAGGAATGTGCGGATGGTTACTGTTGTATTTAATCCCGATGCAATTTCTATGTTTCATCAACACTTTGATAGTCCACAATTTACAGATTGCCTCCAGATGTGCATCGGAAACTACTACTGGTATTCCTGGGAACGATTAGAGCTTAGACTGTATGAGACATTACTCAAATGGAGGAAAGTGCGCATGGTGGCTGTTGTAATCAAACCCGATGCAATTTCTGTGTTTCATCAACACTTTGAAGGTCCGCAGATTACAGAATTTCTCCAGATGTGCATCGGAAACTACTACTTGTCTTCCAGGGACCGATCAAAGTGTAGACTGCTTGAGACATTACTCCCATGGAGGAAAGTGAAGATGATGACTGTTGCATTCAATCTCGATGCAGTTTCTGTGTTTTATCATCACTCTGATAGTCCGCAGATCACAGAATCATACCAGATGTGCATCGTAAACTACTACTGGTCTTCCAGGGAACGATCAAAGCGTAGACTGTTTGAGACATTACTCCCGTGGAGGAAAGTGCGCATGGTGACTGTAGTATTCAATCCCGATGCAATTTCTGTGTTTCATCAACACTCAGATTGTCCACAGATTACAGAGTGCCCCCAGATGAGCATCGTATACTACTACTGGTCTCCCAGGGAACGATCAAATCGTAGACTGTTTGAGACATTACTAGCATGGAGGAAAGTGCGCATTGTGTCTGTTGTATTCAAACCCGATGCCATTTCTGTGTTTCATCAACAATCTGATAGTCCACAGATTACAGAATGCCCCCAGATGTGCATCGGAAACTACTACTGTTCTTCCTGGGAACGATCAAAGCGTAGACTGTTTCAGACGTTACTCCCATGGAAGAGATTGCGGATGGTGACTGTTGTATTCATTCCCGATGCAATTTCTGTGTTTCATCAACACTTTGAAGATCCCCAGATTACAGAATGCCTTCAGATGTGCTTCGGAAACTACTACTAGTCTTCCAGGGAACGATCAAAGCGTGGACTGTTTCAGACATTATTCCCATGGAGGAAAGTGCGCATGGTGACCGTTGTATTCAATCCCGATGCCATTTCAGTGTTTCAACAACATTCTGATAGGTCACAGATTACAGAATGCCACCGGATGTGCATTGGAAACTACTACTGGTCTTCCAGGGAACTATCAAAGCGTAGACTGTTTGAGACATTACTCCCATGGAGGAAGGTGCACATGGTGACTGTTGTATTGAATCCCGATGCAATTTCTGTGTTTCATCAACACTCTGATAGTCCAAAGATTACAGAATGCCTCTAGATGTGCATCGGACACTACTACTGGTCTTCCAGGGAACGATTAAAGCGTAGACAGCTTGAGACATTACTCCCAAGGAGGAAAGTGTGAATGGTGACTGTTGTATTCAATCCCGATTCAATTTCTGTGTTTCATCAACACTCTGATAGTCCACAGATTACAGAATGGCTCCAGATGTGCATCGGACACTACTACTGGTCTTCCGGGGAACGATTAAAGCGTAGAGTGTTTGAGACATTACTCCCATGGAGGAAAGTGCGCATGGTGACTGTTGTATTCAATCCCGATGCAATTTCTGTGTTCCATCGACACTCTGATAGTCCACAGATTCCAGAATGCCTCCAGATGTGCATCGAACACTACTACTGGTCTTCCAGGGAACGATTAAAGCGTAGACTGTTTGAGACATTACTCCCATGGAGGAAAGTGCGAATGGTGACTGTTGTATTCAATCCCCAAGCAATTTCTGTGTTTCACCGACACTCTGATAGTCCACAGATTACAGAATGCCTCCAGATGTGCATCGGAAACCACTACTGGTCTAACAGGGAACGATCAAAGCGTAGATTGTTTGAGACGTTACCCCCATGGGGGAAAGTGTGCATGGTGACTGTTGTATTCAATCCCGATGCAAATTCTGCGTTTCATCAACACTCTGATAGTCCACAGATTACAGATTGCCTCCAGATGTGCATCGGAAAATACTACTGGTCTTTCTGGGAACGATCAAAGAATAGACCGTTTGAGACATTAGTCCCATGGAGGAAAGTGCGCATGGTGACTGTTGTTTTCAATCCCAATGCAATTTCTGTGTATCATCAACCCTCAGATACTCATCAGATTACAGAATGCCTCCTGATGTGCATCAGAAACTACTACTGGTCTTCGAGGGAACGATCAAAGCATAGACTGTTTGAAACATTACTCCCATTTAGGAAAGGGCGCATGGTGACTGTTGTTTTCAATCCCGATGCAATATCTGTGTTTCATCAACACTCAGATACTCTTCAGATTTGAGAATGCCTCCAGATGTGCGTCGGAACTACTACTGGTCTAACAGGGAACGATCAAATCGATGACAGTTTGAGACATTACTCCCATGGAGAAATGTCCGCATGGTGCCTGTTGTATTAATCCCGATGCAAGTTCTGTCTTTTATCTACACCCGGATAGACCACAGATTACAGAATACCTCCAGATGTGCATCGGAAACTACTACTGGTCTTCCAGGGAGCGATCAAAGCGTAAATTGTTTGAGACATTACTCCCATGGACGAAAGTGCGCATGGTTACTGTTGTATTGAATCCTGATGCATTTTCTGTGTTTCAACAACACACTGATAGTCCACAGATTACAGAATGCCTCCAGATGTGCATCGGAAACTACTACTGGTATTCCACGGAACGATAAAATAGTAGACTGTTTGAGTCATTACCGCCATGGAGGAATGTGCCCATGGTGATTTTTGTATTCAATCCCGATGCAATTTCTGTGTTTCATCAATACTTTGAAGAACCACAGATTACAGAATGCTTCCAGATGTGAATCGAAACTACTACTGGTCTTCCAGGGAACGATCAAAGCTTATACTGTTTGAGACATTACTCCCATGGAGGAAAGTGCGCATGGTGATTGTTGTATTCAATCCCGATGCAATTTCTGTCTTTTATCAACACCCGGATAGACCACAGATTACAGAATACCTCCAGATGTGCATCGGAAACTAATACTGGTCTTCCAGGGAACGATCAAAGCGTAGACTGTTTGAGACATTAATCCCATGGAGGAAAGTGCGCATGGTACCTGTTGTATTCAATCCCGATGGATCTTCTGTGTTTCATCAACACTCTTATAGTCCACAGATTACAGAATGCCTCCAGATGTGCATCGGAAACTACTACTGGTCTAACAGGAAACGACCTTAGCGATGACAGTTTGAGACATTACTCCCATGGAGATGTGTACGCATGCTGCCTGTTGTATTCAATCCCGATGCAATTTCTGTCTTTTATCAACACCCGGATACACCACAGATTACAGAATACCTCCAGATGTGCAATGGAAACCACAACTGGTCTTCCAGGGAACGATCAAAGCGTATACTGTTTGAGACATTACTTTCATGGAGGAAAGTGCGCATGGTGACTGTTGTATTCAATCCCGGTGCAATTTCTGTGTTTCATCAACACTCTGATAGTCCACAGATTACAGAATGCTTCCAGATGTGCATCGGAAACTACTACTGGTCTTCCAGGGAACGATCAAAGCTTAGACTGTTTGAGACATTATTCCCATGGAGGAGAGTGTGCATGGTGACTGTTGTATCCAATCCCGATGCAATTTCTGTGTTACTTCAACACTCTGATAGTCCACAGATTACAGATTTCCTCCAGAAGTGCATCGGAAACTACTAGTGGTCTTCCTGGGAACGATCAAAGCTTAGACTGTTTGAGACATTATTACCATGAAGGAATGTGCGGATGGTGACTGTTGTATTCAATCCCGATGCAATTTCTCTGTTTCATCCACACTCTGATAGTCCACAGATTACAGATTGTTCCCAGATGAGCATCGGAAACTACTACTGGTCTTCCTGGGACCGATCAAGGCGTAGACTGTTTGAGACATTACTCCCATGGAGGAAAATGCGAATGGTGACTGTTGTATTCAATCCCGATGCAATTTCTGTGTTTCATCAACGGTCTGATAGTCCACAGATTACAGAATATCTCCAGATGTGCATCGGAAACTACTACTGGTCTTCCAGGGAACGATTAAAGCGAGGACTGTTTCAGACATTACTCCCATGTCGGAAATTGCGGATGGTGACTGTTGTATTCAATCCCGATGCAATTTCTGAGTTTCATCAACACTATGATAGTCCGCAGATCACAGAATCATACCAGATGTGCATCGTAAACTACTACTGGTCTTCCAGGGAACGATCAAAGCGTAGACTGTTTGAGACATTACTCCCGTGGAGGAAAGTGCGCATGGTGACTGTAGTATTCAATCCCGATGCAATTTCTGTGTTTCATCAACACTCAGATTGTCCACAGATTACAGAGTGCCCCAGATGAGCATCGTATACTACTACTGGTCTTCCAGGGAACGATCAAATCGTAGACTGTTTGAGACATTACTAGCATGGAGGAAAGTGCGCATCGTGTCTGTTGTATTCAAACCCGATGCCATTTCTGTGTTTCATCAACAATCTGATAGTCCACAGATTACAGAATGCCCCCAGATGTGCATCGGAAACTACTACTGTTCTTCCTGGGAACGATCAAAGCGTAGACTGTTTCAGACGTTACTCCCATGGAAGAGATTGCAGTTGGTGACTGTTGTATTCATTCCCGATGCAATTTCTGTGTTTCATCAACACTTTGAAGATCCCCAGATTACAGAATGCCTCCAGATGTGCATCGGAAACTACTACTAGTCTTCCAGGGAACGATCAAAGCGTGGACTGTTTCAGACATTACTCCCATGGAGGAAAGTGCGCATGGTGACTGTTGTATTCAATCCCGATGCCATTTCAGTGTTTCAACAACATTCTGATAGGTCACAGATTACAGAATGCCACCGGATGTGCATTGGAAACTACTACTGGTCTTCCAGGGAACTATCAAAGCGTAGACTGTTTGAGACATTACTCCCATGGAGGAAGGTGCACATGGTGAATGTTGTATTGAATCCCGATGCAATTTCTGTGTTTCATCAACACTCTGATAGTCCACAGATAACAGATTGCCTCCAGAAGTGCATCGAAAACTACTACTGGTTTTCCTGGGAACGATCAAAGCTTATACTGTTTCAGACATTATTCCCATGGAGGAAAGTGTGCATGGTGACTGTTGTAATCAATCCCGATGTAATTTCTGTGTTTCATCAACACTCTGATAGTCCACAGATTACAGAATGCCTCCTGACGTGCATCGGAAACTACTACTGGTCTTCCAGGGAACGATCACAGGGTAGACTGTTTCAGACGTTACTCCCATGGAGGAATGTGCGGATGGTGACTGTTGTATTCAATCCCGATGCAATTTCTGTGTTTATCAACACTCTGATAGTCCACAGATTACAGATTGCCTCCAGATGTGCATCGGAAACTACTACTGGTCTTCCAGGCAACGATCAAAGCGTAGACTGTTTGAGACATTAATCCTGTGGAGGAAAGTGAGCATGGTGCCTGTTGTATTCAATCCCGATGCAATTTCTGTGTTTCATCAACACTCTAATAGTCCACAGAATACAGAATGCCACCAGACGTGCATCGGAAACTACTACTGGTCTTCCTGGGAACGATCAAAGCGTAGACTGTTTCAGACGTTACTCCCATGGAGGAAATTGCGCACGGTGACTGTTATATTCAATCCCAATGCAATTTCTGTGTTTCATCAACACTCTGATAGTCCACAGATTACAGATTGCCTCCAGATATGCGTCGGAAACTTCTACTGGTCTCCCTGGGAACGGTCAAAGCATAGACTGTTTGAGACATTACTCCCGTGGAGGAAAGTGCGCATGGTAACTGTAGTATTCAATCCCGATGCAATTTCTGTGTTTCATCAACACTCAGATAGTCCACAGATTACAGAATGCCCCCTGATGAGCATCGGATACTACTACTGGTCTTCCAGGGAACGATCAAATCATACACTGTTTGAGACATTACTAGCATTTAGGAAAGTGCGCATCGTGTCTGTTGTATTCAAACCCGATGCAGTTTCTGTGTTTCATCAACAATCTGATAGTCCACAGATTACAGAATGCCCCCAGATGTGCATCGGAAACTACTACTGGTCTTCCTGGGAACGATCAAAGCGTAGACTGTTTCAGACGTTACTCCCATGGAGGAAATTGCGGATGGTGACTGTTGTATTCAATCCCGATGCAATTTCTGTGTTTCATCAACACTTTGAGAATCCCCAGTTTACAGAATGCCTCCAGAAGTGCATCGGAAACCACTACTGGTCCTCCAGGGAACGATCAAAGCGTGGACTGTTTCAGACATTACTCCCATCTAGGAAAGTGCGCATGGTGACTTTTGTATTCAATCCCGATGCAATTTCTGTGTTTCATCAACACTCAGATAGTCCACAGATTACAGAATGCCCCCTGATGAGCATCGGATACTACTACTGGTCTTCCAGGGAACGATCAAATCATACACTGTTTGAGACATTACTAGCATTTAGGAATGTGCGCATCGTGTCTGTTGTATTCAAACCCGATGCAGTTTCTGTGTTTCATCAACAATCTGATAGTCCACAGATTACAGAATGCCCCCAGATGTGCATCGGCAACTACTACTGGTCTTCCTGGGAACGATCAAAGCGTAGACTCTTTCAGACGTTACTCCCATGGAGGAAATTGCGGATGGTGACTGTTGTATTCAATCCCGATGCAATTTCTGTGTTTCATCAACACTTTGAAAATCCCCAGATTACAGAATGCCTCCAGAAGTGCATCGAAAACTACTACTGGGCTTCCTGGGAACGATCAAATCTTAGACTGTTTGAGACATTATTCCCATGGAGGAAAGTGTGCATGGTGACTGTTGTATTCAATCCCGATGCAATTTCTGTGTTTCATCAACACTTTGAAGGTCCACAGATTACAGAATGCCTCCAGATGTGCATCGGAAACTACTACTGGTCTTCCAGGGAACGATCAAAGGGTAGACTGTTTCAGACGTTACTCCCATGGAGTAATGTGCGGATGGTGACTGTTGTATTCAATCCCGATGCAATTTCTGTGTTTATCAACACTCTGATAGTCCACAGATTACAGATTGCCTCCAGATATGCATCGGAAACTACTACTGGTCTTCCTGGGACCGATCAACGCGTAGACCGTTTGAGACATTCCTCCCATCGAGGAAACTGCGGATGGTGACTGTTGTATTCAATCCCGATGCAATTTCTGTGTTTCATCAACAATCTGATAGTCCACAGATTACAGAATACCACCAGATGTACATCGGGAACTACTACTGGTCTTCCAGGGAATGATAAAAGCGTAGACTGTTTGACACACTACTCCCGTTCAGGAAAGTGCGCATGGTGACAATTGTATTCAATCCCGATGCAATTTCTGTGTTTCATCAACACTGTGACAGTCCACATATTACAGAATGAAACCAGATGTGCATCGGAAACTACTACTGGCCTTCCTGGGAACGATCAAAGCTTAGGCTGTTTGATACATTATTCCCATCGAGGAAAGTGAGCATGGTGACTGTTGTATTCAATCCCGATGCAATTTCTGTATTTCATCAACACTTTGAAGGTCCACAGATTACAGAATGCCTCCAGATATGCATCGGAAACTACTACTGGTCTTCCAGGGAACGATCAAATGGTAGACTGTTTCAGACGTTACTCCCATGGAGGAATGTGCGTATGATGACTGTTGTATTCAATCCCGATGCAATCTCAGTGTTTTATCAACACTCTGATAGCCCACAGATTACAGAATGCCACCAGATGTGAATCGGAAACTACTACTGGTCTCCAGGAAACGATTAAAGCGAGGACTGTTTCAGACTTAACTCCCATGGCGGAAAGTGTGGATGGTGACTGTTGTATTCAATCCCGATGAAATTTCTGTGTTTCATCAACAATCTGATAGTCCACATATTACAGAATGAAACCAGATGTGCATCGGAAACTACTACTGGCCTTCCTGATAACGATCAAAGCTTAGACTGTTTGATACATTATTCCCATCGAGGAAAGTGAGCATGGTGACTGTTGTATTCAATCCCGATGCAATTTCTGTATTTCATCAACACTTTGAAGGTCCACAGATTACAGAATGCCTCCAGATATGCATCGGAAACTACTACTGGTCTTCCAGGGAACGATCAAATGGTAGACTGTTTCAGACGTTACTCCCATGGAGGAATGTGCGTATGGTGACTGTTGTATTCAATCCCGATGCAATTTCAGTGTTTTATCAACACTCTGATAGCCCACAGATTACAGAATGCCACCAGATGTGCATCGGAAACTACTACTGGTCTTCCAGGAAACGATTAAAGCGAGGACTGTTTCAGACATTACTCCCATGGCGGAAAGTGTGGATGGTGACTGTTGTATTCAATCCCGATGAAATTTCTGTGTTTCATCAACACTCTGATAGTCCACAGATAACAGAATGCCACCAGATGTGCATCGGAAACTACTACTGGTCTTCCAGGGAACGATCAAAGCGTAGACTCTTTGAGACATTAATCCTGTGGAGGAAAGAGAGCATGGTGCCTGTTGTATTCAATCCCGATGCAATTTCTGTGTTTCATCAACACTCTGATGGTCCACAGAATACAGAATGCCACCAGACGTGCATCGGAAACTACTACTGGTCTTCCAGGGAACGATCAAAGCGTAGACTGTTTGAGACATTACTCCCGTGGAGGAAAGTGCGCATGGTGACTGTTGTATTCAATCCCGATGCAATTTCTGTGTTTCATCAACACTTTGAAGGTCAACAGATTTCAGAATGCCTCCAGATGTGCATCGGAAACTACTACTGGTCTTCCAGGGAACGATCAAAGCGTAGACTGTTTGAGACATTACTCCCGTGGTGGAAAGTGTGGATGGTGCCTGTTGTATTCAATCCCGATGCAATTTCTGTGTTTCATCAATACTCTGATACTCCACAGATTACAGAATGCCTCCAGATGTGCATCGGAAACTACTACTGGTCTTCCAGGGAACGATCAAAGCGTAGACTGTTTGAGACTTTACTCCAATGGAGGAAAGTGCGCATCGAGTCTGTTGTATTCAAACCCGATGCCATTTCTGTGTTTCATCAACAATCAGATAGTCCACAGATTACAGAATGCCAACAGATGTGCATCGGAAACTACTACTGGTCTTCCAGGGAACGATCAAGTCATAGACTGTTTCAGACGTTACTCCCATGGAGGAAATTGCGGATGGTGACTGTTGTATTCAGTCCCGATGCAATTTCTGTGTTTTATCAACACTCTGATAGTTCACAGAATACAGATTGTCTCCAGATGTGAATCGGAAACTACTACTTGTCTTCCTGGTTACGATCAAAGCGTAGACTGTTTGAGACATTACTCCCATTGAGGAAAGTGCGGATTGTGACAGTTGTATTCATTCCCGATGCAATTTATGTGTTTCATCAACAATCTGATAGTCCACAGATTACAGAATGCCCCCAGATGTGCATCGGAAACTACTACTGGTCTTCCTGGGAACGATCAAAGCGTAGACTGTTTCAGACGTTACTCCCATGGAGGAAATTGCGGATGGTGACTGTTGTATTCAATCCCGATGCAATTTCTGTGTTTCATCAACACTTTGAGAATCCCCAGTTTACAGAATGCCTCCAGAAGTGCATCGGAAACCACTACTGGTCCTCCAGGGAACGATCAAAGCGTGGACTGTTTCAGACATTACTCCCATCTAGGAAAGTGCGCATGGTGACTTTTGTATTCAATCCCGATGCAATTTCTGTGTTTCATCAACACTCAGATAGTCCACAGATTACAGAATGCCCCCTGATGAGCATCGGATACTACTACTGGTCTTCCAGGGAACGATCAAATCATACACTGTTTGAGACATTACTAGCATTTAGGAATGTGCGCATCGTGTCTGTTGTATTCAAACCCGATGCAGTTTCTGTGTTTCATCAACAATCTGATAGTCCACAGATTACAGAATGCCCCCAGATGTGCATCGGCAACTACTACTGGTCTTCCTGGGAACGATCAAAGCGTAGACTCTTTCAGACGTTACTCCCATGGAGGAAATTGCGGATGGTGACTGTTGTATTCAATCCCGATGCAATTTCTGTGTTTCATCAACACTTTGAAAATCCCCAGATTACAGAATGCCTCCAGAAGTGCATCGAAAACTACTACTGGGCTTCCTGGGAACGATCAAATCTTAGACTGTTTGAGACATTATTCCCATGGAGGAAAGTGTGCATGGTGACTGTTGTATTCAATCCCGATGCAATTTCTGTGTTTCATCAACACTTTGAAGGTCCACAGATTACAGAATGCCTCCAGATGTGCATCGGAAACTACTACTGGTCTTCCAGGGAACGATCAAAGGGTAGACTGTTTCAGACGTTACTCCCATGGAGTAATGTGCGGATGGTGACTGTTGTATTCAATCCCGATGCAATTTCTGTGTTTATCAACACTCTGATAGTCCACAGATTACAGATTGCCTCCAGATATGCATCGGAAACTACTACTGGTCTTCCTGGGACCGATCAACGCGTAGACCGTTTGAGACATTCCTCCCATCGAGGAAACTGCGGATGGTGACTGTTGTATTCAATCCCGATGCAATTTCTGTGTTTCATCAACAATCTGATAGTCCACAGATTACAGAATACCACCAGATGTACATCGGGAACTACTACTGGTCTTCCAGGGAATGATAAAAGCGTAGACTGTTTGACACACTACTCCCGTTCAGGAAAGTGCGCATGGTGACAATTGTATTCAATCCCGATGCAATTTCTGTGTTTCATCAACACTGTGACAGTCCACATATTACAGAATGAAACCAGATGTGCATCGGAAACTACTACTGGCCTTCCTGGGAACGATCAAAGCTTAGGCTGTTTGATACATTATTCCCATCGAGGAAAGTGAGCATGGTGACTGTTGTATTCAATCCCGATGCAATTTCTGTATTTCATCAACACTTTGAAGGTCCACAGATTACAGAATGCCTCCAGATATGCATCGGAAACTACTACTGGTCTTCCAGGGAACGATCAAATGGTAGACTGTTTCAGACGTTACTCCCATGGAGGAATGTGCGTATGATGACTGTTGTATTCAATCCCGATGCAATCTCAGTGTTTTATCAACACTCTGATAGCCCACAGATTACAGAATGCCACCAGATGTGAATCGGAAACTACTACTGGTCTCCAGGAAACGATTAAAGCGAGGACTGTTTCAGACTTAACTCCCATGGCGGAAAGTGTGGATGGTGACTGTTGTATTCAATCCCGATGAAATTTCTGTGTTTCATCAACAATCTGATAGTCCACATATTACAGAATGAAACCAGATGTGCATCGGAAACTACTACTGGCCTTCCTGATAACGATCAAAGCTTAGACTGTTTGATACATTATTCCCATCGAGGAAAGTGAGCATGGTGACTGTTGTATTCAATCCCGATGCAATTTCTGTATTTCATCAACACTTTGAAGGTCCACAGATTACAGAATGCCTCCAGATATGCATCGGAAACTACTACTGGTCTTCCAGGGAACGATCAAATGGTAGACTGTTTCAGACGTTACTCCCATGGAGGAATGTGCGTATGGTGACTGTTGTATTCAATCCCGATGCAATTTCAGTGTTTTATCAACACTCTGATAGCCCACAGATTACAGAATGCCACCAGATGTGCATCGGAAACTACTACTGGTCTTCCAGGAAACGATTAAAGCGAGGACTGTTTCAGACATTACTCCCATGGCGGAAAGTGTGGATGGTGACTGTTGTATTCAATCCCGATGAAATTTCTGTGTTTCATCAACACTCTGATAGTCCACAGATAACAGAATGCCACCAGATGTGCATCGGAAACTACTACTGGTCTTCCAGGGAACGATCAAAGCGTAGACTCTTTGAGACATTAATCCTGTGGAGGAAAGAGAGCATGGTGCCTGTTGTATTCAATCCCGATGCAATTTCTGTGTTTCATCAACACTCTGATGGTCCACAGAATACAGAATGCCACCAGACGTGCATCGGAAACTACTACTGGTCTTCCAGGGAACGATCAAAGCGTAGACTGTTTGAGACATTACTCCCGTGGAGGAAAGTGCGCATGGTGACTGTTGTATTCAATCCCGATGCAATTTCTGTGTTTCATCAACACTTTGAAGGTCAACAGATTTCAGAATGCCTCCAGATGTGCATCGGAAACTACTACTGGTCTTCCAGGGAACGATCAAAGCGTAGACTGTTTGAGACATTACTCCCGTGGTGGAAAGTGTGGATGGTGCCTGTTGTATTCAATCCCGATGCAATTTCTGTGTTTCATCAATACTCTGATACTCCACAGATTACAGAATGCCTCCAGATGTGCATCGGAAACTACTACTGGTCTTCCAGGGAACGATCAAAGCGTAGACTGTTTGAGACTTTACTCCAATGGAGGAAAGTGCGCATCGAGTCTGTTGTATTCAAACCCGATGCCATTTCTGTGTTTCATCAACAATCAGATAGTCCACAGATTACAGAATGCCAACAGATGTGCATCGGAAACTACTACTGGTCTTCCAGGGAACGATCAAGTCATAGACTGTTTCAGACGTTACTCCCATGGAGGAAATTGCGGATGGTGACTGTTGTATTCAGTCCCGATGCAATTTCTGTGTTTTATCAACACTCTGATAGTTCACAGAATACAGATTGTCTCCAGATGTGAATCGGAAACTACTACTTGTCTTCCTGGTTACGATCAAAGCGTAGACTGTTTGAGACATTACTCCCATTGAGGAAAGTGCGGATTGTGACAGTTGTATTCATTCCCGATGCAATTTATGTGTTTCATCAACACTTTGAAGGTCCAAAGATTACAGAATGCCTCCAGATGTGCATCGGAAACTACTACTGGTCTTCCAGGGTACAATCAAAGCGTAGACTGTTTCAGACATTACTCCCATTAAGGAATGTGTGGATGGTGACTGTTGTATTCAATCAAGATGCAATTTCTATGTTTCATCAACACTTTGAAGATCCCCAGATTACAGAATGCCTCCAGATGTGCATCGGAAACTACTACTGGTCTTCCAGGGAACGATCAAAGCGTATACTGTTTTAGACATTATTCCCATGGGGAAAAGTGCGGATTGTGACTGTTGTATGCAATCCGGATGCTATTTCTGTGTTTCATCACCACTTGATAGTCCACAGATTACAGAATGCCACCATATGTGCATCGGAAACTACTACTGGTCTTCCAGGGAACGATCAAAGCGATGACAGTTTGAGAGATTACTCCCATGGAGAAAGGTACGCATGGTGCCTGTTGTATTCAATCCCGATGCAATTTCTGTCTTTTATCAACACCCGGATAGACCACAGATTACCGAATACCTCCAGATGTGCATCGGAAACTACTACTGGTCTTCCAGGGAACGATCAAAGCGTAGACTGTTTGAGACATTACTACTATGTAGGAAAATGCGCATGGTGACTGTTGTATTCAATCCCGATGCAATTTCTGTGTTTCAACAACACTCTGATAGTCCACAGATTACAGAATGCCTCCAGATGTGCATCGGAAACTACTACTGGTCTTCCAGGAAACGATAAAAGAGTACACTGCTTGAGACATTACTCCCACGGAGGAAAGGGCCCATGGAGACTGTTGTATTTAATCCCGATGCAATTTCTGTGTTTCATCAACACTTTAAAGAACCACAGATTACAGAATGCCTCCAGATGTGAATCGAAACTTCTACTGGTCTTCCAGGGATCGATCAAACTGTAGACTGTTTTAGACATTACTCCCATGGAGGAAAGTGCGCATGGTGACTGTTGTATTCAATCCCGATGCAATTTCAGTGTTTCAAAAACATTCTGATAGTCCACAGATTACAGAATGCCACCGGATGTGCATCGGAAACTACTACTGGTCTTCCAGGGAACTATCAAAGCGTAGACTGTTTGAGACATAACTCCCATGGAGGAAGGTGCACATGGTGATTGTTGTATTGAATCCCGATGCAATTTCTGTGTTTCATCAACACTCTGATAGTCCACAGATTACAGAATACCTCCAGAAGTGCATCGAAAACTACTAATGGTCTTAAAGGGAATGATCAAAGCGTAGACTGTTTGACACACTACTCCCGTTTAGGAAAGTGCGCATGGTGACTGTTGTATTCAATCCCGATGCAATTTCTGTGTTTCATCAACACTTTGAAGGTCAACAGATTACTGAATGCCTCCAGATGTGCATCGGAAACTACTACTGGTCTTCCAGGGATCGATCAAACTGTAGACTGTTTGAGACATTACTCCCATGGAGGAAAGTGCGCATGGTGAGTGTTGTATTCAATACCGATGCAATTTCAGTGTTTCAACAACATTCTGATAGTCCACAGATTACAGAATGCCACCGGATGTGCATCGGAAACTACTACTGGTTTTCCAGGGAACTATCAAAGCGTAGACTGTTTGAGACATTACTCCCACGGAGGAAAAGGCCCATGGTGACTGTTGTATTTAATCCCGATGCAATTTCAGTGTTTCAACAACATTCTGATAGTCCACAGATTACAGAATGCCTCCGGATATGCATCGGAAACTACTACGGGTCTTCCAGGGAACTATCAAATGGTAGACTGTTTCAGACGTTACTCCCATGGAGGAATGTGCGGATGGTGACTGTTGTATTCAATCCCGATGCAATTTCAGTGTTTTATCAACACTCTGATAGCCCACAGATTACAGAATGCCACCAGATATGCATCGGGAACTACTACTGGTCTTCCAGGGAATGATCAAAGCGTAGACTGTTTGACACACTACTCCCGTTTAGGAAAGAGCGTATGGTGACTATTGTATTCAATCCCGATGCAATTTCTGTGTTTCATCAACACTGTGACAGTCCACATATTACAGAATGAAACCAGATGTGCATCGGAAACTACTACTGGCCTTCCTGGGAACGATCAAAGCTTAGACTGTTTGATACATTATTCCCATCGAGGAAAGTGAGCATGGTGACTGTTGTATTCAATCCCGATGCAATTTCTGTCTTTCATCAACACTTTGAAGGTCCACAGATTACAGAATGCCTCCAGATATGCATCGGAAACTACTACGGGTCTTCCAGGGAACTATCAAATGGTAGACTGTTTCAGACGTTACTCCCATGGAGGAATGTGCGGATGGTGACTGTTGTATTCAATCCCGATGCAATTTCAGTGTTTTATCAACACTCTGATAGCCCACAGATTACAGAATGCCACCAGATATGCATCGGAAACTACTACTGGTCTTCCAGGAAACGATTAAAGCGAGGACTGTTTCAGACATAACTCCCATGGCGGAAAGTGTGGATGGTGACTGTTGTATTCAATCCCGATGATATTTCTGTGTTTCATCAACACTCTGATAGTCCACAGATAACAGAATACCACCAGATGTGCATCGGAAACTACTACTGGTCTTCCAGGGAACGATCAAATCGTAGACTGTTTGAGACATTAATCCTGTGGAAGAAAGTGAGCATGGTGCCTGTTGTATTCAATCCCGATGCAATTTCTGTGTTTCATCAACACTCTGATAGTCCACAGAATACAGAATGCCACCAGACGTGCATCGGAAACTACTACTGGTCTTCCAGGGAACGAACAAAGCGTAGACTGTTTGAGACATTACTCCCGTGGAGGAAAGTACGCATGGTGACTGTTGTATTCAATCCCGATGCAATTTCTGTGTTTCATCAACACTTTGAAGGTCAACAGATTACAGAATGCCTCCAGATGTGCATCGGAAACTACTACTGGTCTTCCAGGGAACGATCAAAGCGTAGACTGTTTGAGACATTACTCCCGTGGTGGAAAGTGCGGATGGTGACTGTTGTATTCAATCCCGAGGCAATTTCTGTGTTTCATCAACACTCTGATACTCCACAGATTACAGAATGAATCCGGATGTGCATCGGAAACTACTACTGGTCTTCCAGGGAACGATCAAAGCGTAGACTGTTTGAGACTTTACTCCAATGGAGGAAAGTGCGCATCGAGTCTGTTGTATTCAAACCCGATGCCATTTCTGTGTTTCATCAACAATCTGATAGTCCACAGATTACAGAATGCCAACAGATGTGCATCGGAAACTACTACTGGTCTTCCTGGGAACGATCAAAGCGTAGACTGTACCAGACATTACTCCCATTGAGGAAATTGCGGATTGTGACAGTTGTATTCACTCCCGATGCAATTTCTGTGTTTCATCAACACTTTGAAGATCCCCAGATTACAGAATGCCTCCAGAAGTGCATCGGAAACTACTACTGGTCTTCCAGGGAACGATCAAAGCGTAGACTGTTTTAGACATTATTCCCATGGAGAAAAGTGCGCATGGTGACTGTTGTATTCAATCCCGATGCAATTTCTGTGTTTCATCAACACTTGATAGTCCACAGATTACAGAATGCCACCATATGTGCATTGGAAAGTACTACTGGTCTTCCAGGGAACGATCAAAGCGATGACAGTTTGAGACATTACTCCCATGGAGAAAGGTACGAATGGTGCCTGTTGTATTCAATCCCGATGCAATTTCTGTCTTTTATCAACACCCGGATAGACCACAGATTACCGAATACCTCCAGATGTGCATCGCAAACTCCTCCTGGTCTTCCAGGGAACGATCAAAGCGTAGACTGTTTGAGACATTACTACCATGTAGGAAAGTGCGCATGGTGACTGTTGTATTCAATCCCGATGCAATTTCTGTGTTTCATCAACACTTTGAAGGTCAACAGATTACTGAATGCCTCCAGATGTGCATCGGAAACTACTACTGGTCTTCCAGGGATCGATCAAACTGTAGACTGTTTGAGACATTACTCCCATGGAGGAAAGTGCGCATGGTGAGTGTTGTATTCAATACCGATGCAATTTCAGTGTTTCAACAACATTCTGATAGTCCACAGATTACAGAATGCCACCGGATGTGCATCGGAAACTACTACTGGTCTTCCAGGGAACTATCAAAGCGTAGACTGTTTGAGACATTACTCCCACGGAGGAAAAGGCCCATGGTGACTGTTGTATTTAATCCCGATGCAATTTCAGTGTTTCAACAACATTCTGATAGTCCACAGATTACAGAATGCCACCGGATATGCATCGGGAACTACTACTGGTCTTCCAGGGAATGATCAAAGCGTAGACTGTTTGACACACTACTCCCGTTTAGGAAAGAGCGTATGGTGACTATTGTATTCAATCCCGATGCAATTTCTGTGTTTCATCAACACTGTGACAGTCCACATATTACAGAATGAAACCAGATGTGCATCGGAAACTACTACTGGCCTTCCTGGGAACGATCAAAGCTTAGACTGTTTGATACATTATTCCCATCGAGGAAAGTGAGCATGGTGACTGTTGTATTCAATCCCGATGCAATTTCTGTCTTTCATCAACACTTTGAAGGTCCACAGATTACAGAATGCCTCCAGATATGCATCGGAAACTACTACGGGTCTTCCAGGGAACTATCAAATGGTAGACTGTTTCAGACGTTACTCCCATGGAGGAATGTGCGGATGGTGACTGTTGTATTCAATCCCGATGCAATTTCAGTGTTTTATCAACACTCTGATAGCCCACAGATTACAGAATGCCACCAGATATGCATCGGAAACTACTACTGGTCTTCCAGGAAACGATTAAAGCGAGGAATGTTTCAGACATAACTCCCATGGCGGAAAGTGTGGATGGTGACTGTTGTATTCAATCCCGATGATATTTCTGTGTTTCATCAACACTCTGATAGTCCACAGATAACAGAATACCACCAGATGTGCATCGGAAACTACTACTGGTCTTCCAGGGAACGATCAAATCGTAGACTGTTTGAGACATTAATCCTGTGGAAGAAAGTGAGCATGGTGCCTGTTGTATTCAATCCCGATGCAATTTCTGTGTTTCATCAACACTCTGATAGTCCACAGAATACAGAATGCCACCAGACGTGCATCGGAAACTACTACTGGTCTTCCAGGGAACGAACAAAGCGTAGACTGTTTGAGACATTACTCCCGTGGAGGAAAGTACGCATGGTGACTGTTGTATTCAATCCCGATGCAATTTCTGTGTTTCATCAACACTTTGAAGGTCAACAGATTACAGAATGCCTCCAGATGTGCATCGGAAACTACTACTGGTCTTCCAGGGAACGATCAAAGCGTAGACTGTTTGAGACATTACTCCCGTGGTGGAAAGTGCGGATGGTGACTGTTGTATTCAATCCCGAGGCAATTTCTGTGTTTCATCAACACTCTGATACTCCACAGATTACAGAATGAATCCGGATGTGCATCGGAAACTACTACTGGTCTTCCAGGGAACGATCAAAGCGTAGACTGTTTGAGACTTTACTCCAATGGAGGAAAGTGCGCATCGAGTCTGTTGTATTCAAACCCGATGCCATTTCTGTGTTTCATCAACAATCTGATAGTCCACAGATTACAGAATGCCAACAGATGTGCATCGGAAACTACTACTGGTCTTCCTGGGAACGATCAAAGCGTAGACTGTACCAGACATTACTCCCATTGAGGAAATTGCGGATTGTGACAGTTGTATTCACTCCCGATGCAATTTCTGTGTTTCATCAACACTTTGAAGATCCCCAGATTACAGAATGCCTCCAGAAGTGCATCGGAAACTACTACTGGTCTTCCAGGGAACGATCAAAGCGTAGACTGTTTTAGACATTATTCCCATGGAGAAAAGTGCGCATGGTGACTGTTGTATTCAATCCCGATGCAATTTCTGTGTTTCATCAACACTTGATAGTCCACAGATTACAGAATGCCACCATATGTGCATTGGAAAGTACTACTGGTCTTCCAGGGAACGATCAAAGCGATGACAGTTTGAGACATTACTCCCATGGAGAAAGGTACGAATGGTGCCTGTTGTATTCAATCCCGATGCAATTTCTGTCTTTTATCAACACCCGGATAGACCACAGATTACCGAATACCTCCAGATGTGCATCGCAAACTCCTCCTGGTCTTCCAGGGAACGATCAAAGCGTAGACTGTTTGAGACATTACTACCATGTAGGAAAGTGCGCATGGTGACTGTTGTATTCAATCCCGATGCAATTTCTGTGTTTCAACAACATTCTGATAGTCGTCAGATTACAGAATGCCACCGGATGTGCATCGGAAACTACTACTGGTCTTCCAGGGAACTATCAAAGCGTAGACTGTTTGAGACATTACTCCCATGGAGGAAGGTGCACATGGTGATTGTTGTATTGAATCCCGATGCAATTTCTGTGTTTCATCAACACTCTGATAGTCCACAGATTACAGAATGCCTCCAGAAGTGCATCGAAAACTACTACTGGTCTTCCAAGGAATGATCAAAGCGTAGACTGTTTGACACACTACTCCCGTTTAGGAAAGTGCGCATGGTGACTGTTGTATTCAATCCCGATGCAATTTCTGTCATTTATCAACACCCGGATAGACCACAGATTACCGAATACCTCCAGATGTGCATCGGAAACTACTACTGGTCTTCCAGGGAACGATCAAAGCGTAGACTGTTTGAGACATTACTACTATGTAGGAAAGTGCGCATGGTGACTGTTGTATTCAATCCCGATGCAATTTCAGTGTTTCAACAACACTCTGATAGTCCACAGATTACAGAATGCCTCCAGATGTGCATCGGAAACTACTACTGGTCTTCCAGGAAACGATAAAAGAGTACACTGTTTGAGACATTACTCCCACGGAGGAAAGGGCCCATGGTGACTGTTGTATTTAATCCCGATGTAATTTCTGTGTTTCATCAACACTTTAAAGAACCACAGATTACAGAATGCCTCCAGATGTGAATCGAAACTTCTACTGGTCTTCCAGGGATCGATCAAACTGTAGACTGTTTTAGAGATTACTCCCATGGAGGAAAGTGCGCATGGTGACTGTTGTATTCCATCCCGATGCAATTTCAGTGTTTCATCAACACTCTGATAGTCCACAGATTACAGAATACCTCCAGAGGTGCATCGGAAACTACTAATGGTCTTAAAGGGGACGATCAAAGCGTAGACTGTTAGAGACATTACTCCCATGGAGGAAAGTGAGCATGGTGACTCTTGTATTCAATCCCGATGCAATTTCTGTGTTTCATCAACACTCTAATAGTCCACAGATAACAGATTGCCTCCAGAAGTGCATCGAAAACTACTACTGGTCTTCCAGGGAATGATCAAAGCGTAGACTGTTTGACACACTACTCCCGTTTAGGAAAGTGCGCATGGTGACTGTTGTATTCAATCCCGATGCAATTTCTGTGTTTCATCAACACTTTGAAGGTCAACAGATTACAGAATGCCTCCAGATGTGCATCGGAAACTACTACTGGTCTTCCAGGGAACGATCAAAGCGTAGACTGTTTGAGACGTTACTCCCGTGATGAAAGTGCGGATGGTGACTGTTGTATTCAATCCCGATGCAATTTCTGTGTTTCATCAACACTCTGATACTCCACAGATTACAGAATGCCTCCAGATGTGCATCGGAAACTACTACTGGTCTTCCAGGAAACGATAAAAGAGGACACTGTTTGAGACATTACACCGACGGAGGAAAGGGCCCATGGAGACTGTTGTATTTAATCCCGATGCAACTTCTGTGTTTCATCAACACTTTAAAGAACCATAGATTACAGAATGCCTTAAGATGTGAATCGAAACTTCTACTGGTCTTCCAGGGATCGATCAAACTGTAGACTGTTTTAGACATTACTCCCATGGAGGAAAGTGCGCATGGTGACTGTTGTATTCAATCCCGATGCAATTTCAGTGTTTCAACAACATTCTGATAGTCCACAGATTACAGAATGCCACCGGATGTGCATCGGGATCTACTACTGGTCTTCCAGGGAATGATCAAAGCGTAGACTGTTTGACACACTACTCCCGTTTAGGAAAGTGCACATGGTGACTATTGTATTCAATCCCGATTCAATGTCTGTGTTTCATCAACACTCTGACAGTCCACATATTACAGAATGAAACCAGATGTGCATCGGAAACTACTACTGGTCTTCCTGGGAAAGATCAAAGCTTAGACTGTTTGAGACATTATCCCATCGAGGAAAGTGAGCATGGTGAATGTTGTATTCAATCCCGATGCAATTTCTGTGTTTCATCAACACTTTGAAGGTTCACAGATTACAGAATGCCTCCAGATGTGCATCGGAAACTACTACTGGTCTTCCAGGGAACGATCAAATGGTAGACTGTTTCAGACGTTACTCCCATTGAGGAATCTGCGGATGGTGACTGTTGTATTCAATCCCGATGCAATTTCAGTGTTTTATCAACACACTGACAGCCCACAGATTACAGATTGCCACCAGATATGCTTCGGAAACTACCACTGGTCTTCCAGGAAACGATTAAAGCGAGGACTGTTTCAGACATTACTCCCATGGCGGAAAGTGTGGATGGTGACTGTTGTATTCAATCCCGATGCAATTTCTGTGTTTCATCATCACTCTGATAGTCCACAGAATACAGAATGCCACCAGACGTGCATCGGAAACTACTACTGGTCTTCCAGGGAACGATCAAAGCGTAGAGTGTTTGAGACATTACTCCCGTAGAGGAAAGTGCGCATGGTGACTGTTGTATTCAATCCCGATGCAATTTCTGTGTTTCATTAACACTCTGATACTCCACAGATTACAGAATGCCTCCAGATGTGCATCGGAAACTACTACTGGTCTTCCAGGGAACGATCAAAGCGTAGACTGTTTGAGACATTACTCCAATGGAGGAAAGTGCGCATCGAATCTGTTGTATTCAAACCCGATGCCATTTCTGTGTTTCATCAACAATCTGATAGTCCACAGATTACAGAATGCCACCAGATGTGCATCGGAAACTACTACTGGTCTTCCAGGGAACGATCAAGGCATAGACTGTTTCAGACATTACTCCCGTGGTGGAAAGTGCGGATGGTGACTGTTGTATTCAATCCCGATGCAATTTCTGTGTTTCATTAACACTCTGATACTCCACAGATTAGAGAATGCCTCCAGATGTGCATCGGAAACTACTACTTGTCTTTCAGGGAATGATCAAAGCGTAGACTGTTTGAGACATTACTCCAATGGAGGAAAGTGCCCATCGAGTCTGTTGTATTCAAACCCGATGCCATTTCTGTGTTTCATCAACAATCGGATAGTCCACAGATTACAGAATGCCACCAGATGTGCATCGGAAACTACTACTGGTCTTCCAGAGTACAATCAAAGCGTAGACTGTTTCAGACATTACTCCCATGAAGGAATGTGCGGATGGTGACTGTTGTATTCAATCCCGATGGAATTTCTATGTTTCATCAACACTCTGATAGTCCACAGATTACAGAATGCCACCAGATGTGCATCGGAAACTACTACTGGTCTTCCAGGGAACGATCAAGGCATAGACTGTTTCAGACATTACTCCCGTGGTGGAAAGTGCGGATGGTGACTGTTGTATTCAATCCCGATGCAATTTCTGTGTTTCATCAACACTCTGATAGTCCACAGATTACAGATTGCCTCCAGATATGCATCGGAAACTACTACTGGTCTTCCTGGGAGCGGTCAAAGCATAGACTGTTTGAGACATTACTCCCATGTAGGAACGTGCGCATGGTGACTGTTGTATTCAATCCCGATGCAATTTCTGTGTTTCATCAACACTCTGATGCTCCACAGATTACAGAATGCCTACAGATGTGCATCGGAAACTACTACTGGTCTTCCAGGGAACGATCAAAGCGTAGACTGTTGGAGACATTACTCCCGTGGTGGAAAGTGCGGATGGTGACTGTTGTATTCAATCCCGATGCAATTTCTGGGTTTCATTAACACTCTGATACTCCACAGATTACAGAATGCCTCCAGATGTGCATCGGAAACTACTACTGGTCTTCCAGGGAACGATCAAAGCGTAGACTGTTTGAGACATTACTCCAATGGAGGTAAGTGCGCATCGAGTCTGTTGTATTCAAACCCGATGCCATTTCTGTGTTTCATCAACAATCTGATAGTCCACAGATTACAGAATGCCACCAGATGTGCATCGGAAACTACTACTGGTCTTCCAGGGAACGATCAAGGCATAGACTGTTTCAGACATTACTCCCGTGGTGGAAAGTGCGGATGGTGACTGTTCTATTCAAACCCGATGCCATTTCTGTGTTTCATCAATAATCGGATAGTCCACAGATTACAGAATGCCACCAGATGTGCATCGGAAACTACTACTGGTCTTCCAGGGAACGATCAAAGCGTAGACTGTTTGAGACATTACTCCCATTGAGGAAAGTGCGGATTGTGACAGTTGTATTCACTCACGATGCAAATTCTGAGTTTCATCAACACTTTGAATTTCCAAAGATTACAGAATGCCTCCAGATGTGCATCGGAAACTACTACTGGTATTCCTGGGAACGATTAGAGCGTAGACTGTATGAGACATTACTCAAATGGAGGAACGTGCGCATGGTGACTGTTGTAATCAAACCCGATGCAATTTTTGTGTTTCATCAAAACTTTGAAGGTCCACAGATTACAGAAAGCCTCCAGATGTGCATCGGAAACTACTACTTGTCTTCCAGGGAGCGATCAAAGTGTAGACTGCTTGAGACATTACTCCCATGGAGAAAAGTGCGCATGGTGCATGTTGTATTCAATCCCGATGCAATTTCTGTGTTTCATCAACACTTTGAAGGTTCACAGATTACAGAATGCCTCCAGATATACATTGGAAGCTACCACAGGTCTTCCAGAGAACGATCAAAGTGTAGACTATTACAGACGTTACTCCCATGGAGGAAAGTGTGGATGGTGACTGTTGTATTCAATCCCGATGCAATTTCTGTGTTTCATCCACACTCTGATAGTGCACAGATTACAGATTGTCCCCAGATGTGCATCGGAAACTACTACTGGTCTTCCAGGGTACAATCAAAGCGTAGACTGTTTCAGACATTACTCCCATGAAGGAATGTGCGGATGGTGACTGTTGTATTCAATCCCGATGGAATTTCTATGTTTCATCAACACTCTAAAAGTCCACAATTTACAGATTGCCTCCAGATGTGCATCGGAAACTACTACTGGTATTCCTGGGAACGATTAGAGCGTAGACTGTGTGAGACATTACTCAAATGGAGGAAAGTGTGCATGGTGACTGTTGTAATCAAACCCGATGCAATTTCTTTGTTTCATCAACACTCTGATAGTCCGCAGATTACAGAATCATACCAGATGTGCATCGGAAACTACTACTGGTCTTCCAGGGATCGAACAAAGCGTAGACTGTTTGAGACATTACTCCCATGGAGGGAAGTGCGCGTGGTGACTGTTGTATTCAATCCGATGCAATTTCTGTGTTTCATCAACACTCTGATAGTCCACAGATTACAGAATGCCACCAGATGTGCATCGGAAACTACTACTGGTCTTCCAGTGAACGATCAAAGCGTAGACTGTTTGAGACATTACTCCCGTAGAGAAAAGTGCGCATGGTGACTGTTGTATTCAATCCCGATGCAATTTCCATGTTTCATCAACACTCTGATAGTCCAAAGATTATAGAATGCCACCAGATGTGCATCGGAAACTACTACTGGTCTTCCAGGGAACGATCAAAGCGTAGACTGTTTGTGACATTACTCTCGTGGTGGAAAGTGCGGATGGTGACTGTTTTATTCAATCCCAATGCAATTTCTGTGTTTCATCAACACTCTGATAGTCCACAGATTACAGATTGCCTCCAGATATGCATCGGAAACTACTACTGGTGTTCCTGGGAGCGGTCAAAGCATAGACTGTTTGAGACATTACTCCCATGTAGGAACGTGCGCATGGTGACTGTTGTATTCAATCCCGATGCAATTTCTGTGTTTCATCAACACTCTGATGCTCCACAGATTACAGAATGCCTCCAGATGTGCATCGGAAACTACTACTGGTCATCCAGGGAACGATCAAAGCGTAGACTGTTTGAGACATTACTCCCATGGAGGAAAGTGCGCATGGTGACTGTTGTATTTAATCCCGATGCAATTTCTGTGTTTCATCAACACTCAGATAGTCCACAGGTTACAGAATGCCCCCAGATGTGCATCGGAAACTACTACTGGTCTTCCAGGGAACGATCAAATCATAGACTGTTTGAGACATTACTCCCATGGAGGAAAGTGCGCATCGTGTCTGTTGTATTCAAACCCGATGCCATTTCTGTGTTTCATCAACACTCTGATAGCTCACAGGTTACAGAATGCCACCGGATGTGCATCGGAAACTACTACTGGTCTTCCAGGGAACGATTAAAGCGAGGACTGTTTCAGACTTTACACCCATGGCGGAAATTGCAGATGGTGACTGTTGTATTCAATCCCGATGCAATTTCGGTGTTTCATCAACACTCTGATAGTCCACAGATTACAGAATCATACCAGATGTGCATCGGAAACTACTACTGGTCTTCCAGGGAACGATCAAAGCGTAGACTGTTTGAGACATTACTCCCATGGAGAGAAGTGCGCGTGGAGACTGTTGTATTCAATCCCGATGCAATTTCTGTGTTTCATCAACACTCTGATAGTCCACATATTACAGAATGCCACCAGATGTGCATCGGAAACTACTACTGGTCTTCCAGGGAACGATCAAAGCGTAGACTCTTTGAGACATTACTCCTGTGGAGGAAAGTGCGCATGGTGCCTATTGTATTCAATCCCGATGCAATTTCTGTGTTACATCAACACTCTGATAGTCCACAGAATACAGAATGCCACCAGATGTGCATCGGAATCTACTACTGGTCTTCCAGGGAACGATCAAAGTGTAGACTGTTTGAGACATTACTCCCGTGGAGAAAAGTGGGCATGGTGACTGTTGTATTCAATCCCGATGCAATTTCTATGTTTCATCAACACTCTGATAGTCCAAAGATTATAGAATGCCACCAGATGTGCATCGGAAACTACTACTGGTCTTCCAGGGAACGATCAAAGCGTAGACTGTTTGAGACATTACTACTAAGTAGGAAAGTGCGCATTGTCACCGTTGTATTCAATCCCAATGCAATTTCTGTGTTTCATCAACACTCTGATAGTTCACAGAATACAGATTGTCTCCAGATGTGCATCGGAAACTACTACTTGCCTTCCTGGTTACGATCAAAGCGTAGACTGTTTGAGACATTACTCCCATTGAGGAAAGTGCGGATATTGACAGTTGTATTCACTCCCGATGCAATTTCTGTGTTTCATCAACACTTTGAAGGTCAAAAGATTACAGAATGCCTCCAGATGTGCATCGGAAACTACTACTGGTATTCCTGGGAACGATTAGAGCGTAGACTGTATGAGACATTACTCAAATGGAGGAAAGTGTGCATGGTGACTGTTGTAATCAAACCCGATGCAATTTCTGTGTTTCATCAACACTTTGACGGTCCACAGATTAAAGAATGCCTCGAGATGTGCATCGGAAACAACTACTTGTCTTCCAGGCAGCGATCAAAGTGTAGACTGCTTGAGACATTACTCCCATGGAGGAAAGTGCGGATGGTGACTGTTGTATTCAATCTCGATGCAATTTCTGTGTTTTTTTCATCACTCTGATAGTCCACAGATTACAAAATGCCACCAGATGTACATCGGGAACTACTACTGGTCTTCCAGGGAACGATCAAAGCGTAGTCTGTTTGAGACATTTCTCCCGTGGAGGAAAGTGCGCATGGTGACTGTTGTATTCAATCCCGATGCAATTTCTGTGTTTCATCAACACACTGATAGCTCACAGGTTACGGAATGCCACCAGATGTGCATCGGAAACTACTACTGGTCTTCCAGGGAACGATTAAAGCCAGGACTGTTTCAGACATTACTCCCGTGGCGAAAATGGCGAATGGTGATTGTTGTACTCAATCCCGATGCAATTTCTGTGTTTCATCAACACTCTGATAGTCCGCAGATTACAGAATCATACCAGATGTGCATCGGAAACTACTACTGGTCTTCCAGGGAACGAACAAAGCGTAGACTGTTTGAGACATTACTCCTATGGAGGGAAGTGCGCGTGGTGATTGTTGTATTCAATCCGATGCAATTTCTGTGTTTCATCAACACTCTGATAGTCCACAGATTACAGAATGCCACCAGATGTGCATCGGAAACTACTACCGGTCCTCCAGGGAACGATCAAAGCGTAGGCTCTTTGAGACATTACTCCTGTGGAAGAAAGTGCGCATGGTGCCTGTTGTATTCAATCCCGATGCAATTTCTGTGTTTTATCAACACTCTGATAGTCCACAGAATACAGAATGCCACCAGATGTGCATCAGAAACTACTACTGGTCTTCCAGTGAACGATCAAAGCGTAGACTGTTTGAGACATTACTCCCGTGGAGAAAAGTGCGCATGGTGACTGTTGTATTCAATCCCGATGCAATTTCCATGTTTCATCAACACTCTGATAGTCCAAAGATTATAGAATGCCACCAGATGTGCATCGGAAACTACTACTGGTCTTCCAGGGAACGATCAAAGCGTAGACTGTTTGTGACATTACTCCCGTGGTGGAAAGTGCGGATGGTGACTGTTGTATTCAATCCCAATGCAATTTCTGTGTTTCATCAACACTCTGATAGTCCACAGATTACAGATTGCCTCCAGATATGTTTCGGATGCTACTACTGGTCTTCCTGGGTGCGGTCAAAGCATAGACTGTTTGAGACATTACTCCCATGTAGGAACGTGCGCATGGTGACTGTTGTATTCAATCCCGATGCAATTTCTGTGTTTCATCAACACTCTGATGCTCCACAGATAACAGAATGCCTCCAGATGTGCATCGGAAACTACTACTGGTCATCCAGATAACGATCAAAGCGTAGACTGTTTGAGACATTACTCCCGTGGAGGGAAGTGCGTATGGTGACTGTTGTATTTAATCCCGATGCAATTTCTGTGTTTCATCAACACTCAGATAGTCCACAGGTTACAGAATGCCCCCAGATGTGCATCGGAAACTACTACTAGTCTTCCAGGGAACGATCAAATCGTAGACTGTTTGAGATGTTACTCCCACGGAGGAAAGTGCGCATCGTGTCTGTTGTATTCAAACCCGATGCCATTTCTGTGTTTCATCAACACTCTGATAGCTCACAGGTTACAGAATGCCACCAGATGTGCATCGGAAACTACTACTGGTCTTCCAGGGAGCGATTAAAGCGAGGACTGTTTCAGACTTTACTCCCATGGCGGAAATTGCGGATGGTGACTGTTGTATTCAATCCCGATGCAATTTCTGTGTTTCATCAACACTCTGATAGTCCGCCGATTACAGAATCATACCAGATGTGCATCGGAAACTACTACTGGTCTTCCAGGGAACGATCAAAGCATAGACTGTATGAGACATTACTCCCATGGAGGGAAGTGCGCGTAGTGACTGTTGTATTCAATCCCGATGCAATTTCTGTGTCTCATCAACACTCTGATAGTCCACAGATTACAGATTGCCTCCAGATATGTTTCGGAAGCTACTACTGGTCTTCCTGGGTGCGGTCAAAGCATAGACTGTTTGAGACATTACTCCCATGTAGGAACGTGCGCATGGTGACTGTTGTATTCAATCCCGATGCAATTTCTGTGTTTCATCAACACTCTGATGCTCCACAGACAACAGAATGCCTCCAGATGTGCATCGGAAATTACTACTTGTCATCCAGGGATCGTTCAAAGCGTAGACTGTTTCAGACGTTACTCCCATGGAGGGAATTGTGGATGGTGACTGTTATATTCAATCCCGATGCAATTTCTGTGTTTTATCAACACTCTGATATTCCTCAGAATACAGATTGTCTCCAGATCTGCATCGGAAACTACTACTGGTCATCCAGGAAACGATCAAAGCGTAGACTGTTTGAGACATTACTCCCGTGGAGGAAAGTGCGCATGGTGACTGTTGTATTCAATCCCGATGCAGTTTCTGTGTTTCATCAACACTCAGATAGTCCACAGATTACAGAATGCTACCATATGTGCATCGGAAACTACTACTAGTCTTCCAGGGAACGATCAAAGCGATGACAGTTTGAGACATTACTCCCATGGCGAAATGTACGCATGGTGCCTGTTGTATTCAATCCCGAAGCAATTTCTGTCTTTTATCAACACCCGGATAGACCACAGACTGCCGAATACCTCCAGATGTGCATCGGAAACTACTACTGGTCTTCCAGGGAACGATCAAAGCGTAGACTGTTTGAGACATTACTACTATGTAGGAAAGTGCGCATGGTCACCGTTGTATTCAATCCCAATGCAATTTCTGTGTTTCATCAACACTCTGATAGTTCACAGAATACAGATTGTCTCCAGATGTGCATCGGAAACAACTACTTGTCTTCCTGGTTACGATCAAAGCGTAGACTGTTTGAGACATTACTCCCATTGAGGAAAGTGCGGAGTGTGACAGTTGTATTCACTCCCGATGCAATTTCTATGTTTCATCAACACTCTGATAGTCCACAATTTACAGATTGCCTCCAGATGTGCATCGGAAACTACTACTGGTATTCCTGGGAACGATTAGAGCGTAGACTGTATGAGACATTACTCAAATGGAGGAAAATGCGCATGGTGACTGTTGTAATCAAACCCGATGCAATTTCTGTGTTTCATCAACACTTTGAAGGTCCACAGATAACAGAATGCCTCCAGATGTGCATCGCAAACTACTACTTGTCTTCCAGGGAGCGATCAAAGTGTAGACTGCTTGATACATTACTCCCATGGAGGAAAGTGCGGATGGTGACTGTTGTATTCAATCTCGAAGCAATTTCTGTGTTTTATCATCACTCTGATAGTCCACAGATTACAGAATGACACCAGATGTACATCGGGAACTACTACTGGCCTTCCAGGGAACGATCAAAGCGTAGACTGTTTGAGACATTACTCCCATGGAGGAAAGTGCGCATGGTGACTGCTGTACTCAATCCCGATGCAATTTCTGTGTTTCATCAATACTCTGATAGTCCGCAGATTACAGAATCATCCCAGATGTGCATCGGAAACTACTACTGGTCTTCCAGGGAACGATCAAAGTGTAGACTGTTTGAGACATTTCTCCTGTGGATGAAAGTGCGCATGCTGCATGTTGTATTCAATCCCGATGCAATTTCTGTTTTTCATCAACACTTTGAAGGTCCACAGATTACAGAATGCTTCCAGATATACATTGGAAGCTACTACAGGTGTTCCAGGGAACGATCAAAGTGTAGACTATTTCAGACGTTACTCCCATGGAGGAAAGTGTGGATGGTGACTGTTGTATTCAATCCCGATGCAATTTCTATGTTTCATCAACACTCTGATATTCCACAGAATACAGATTGTCTCCAGATGTGCATCGGAAACTACTACTGGTCATCCAGGAAACGTTCAAAGCGTAGACTGTTTGAGACATTACTCCCGTGGAGGAAAGTGCGCATGGTGACTGTTGTATTCAATCCCGATGCAATTTCTGTGTTTCATCAACACTCTGATAGCTCACAGGTTACAGAATGAAACCAGATGTGCATCGGAAACTACTACTGGTCTTCCAGGGAACGATTAAAGCGAGGACTGTTTCTGACATTACTCCCGTGGAGAAAAGTGCGCATGGTGACTGTTGTATTCAATCCCGATGTAATTTCTATGTTTCATCAACACTCTGATAGTCCAAAGAATATAGAATGCCACCAGATGTGCATCGGAAACTACTACTGGTCTTCCAGGGAACGATCAAAGCGTAGACTGTTTGAGACATTACTCCCATGGAGGAAAGTGCGCATGGTGACTGCTGTATTCAATCCCGATGCAATTTCTGTGTTTCATCAACACTCTGATAGCTCACAGGTTACAGAATGCCACCAGATGTGCATCGGAAACTACTACTGGTCTTCCAGGGAACGATTAAAGCGAGGACTGTTTCAGACATTACTCCCATGGCGGAAATTGCGGATGGTGACTGTTGTATTCAATCCCGATGCAATTTCTGTGTTTCATCAACACTCTGATAGTCCAGAATTTACAGATTGCCTCCAGATGTGCATCGGAAACTACTACTGGTATTCCTGGGAACGATTAGAGCGTAGACTGTATGAGACATTACTCAAATGGAGGAAAGTGCGCATGGTGACTGTTGTATTTAATCCCGATGCAATTTATGTCTTTCATCAACACTCAGATAGTCCACAGGTTACAGAACGCCCCCAGTTGTGCATCGGAAACTACTACTGGTCTTCCAGGGAACGTTCAAATCGTAGACTGTTTGAGACATTACTCCCATGGAGGAAAGTGCGCATCGTGTCTGTTGTATTCAAACCTGATGCCATTTCTGTGTTTCATCAACAATCTGATAGTCCACAGATTACAGAATGCCCCCAGATGTGCATCGGAAACTACTACTGGACTTCCTGGGAACGATCAAAGCGGAGACTGTTTCATACGTTACTCCCATGGAGGAAATTGTGGATGGAGACTGTTGTATTCAATCCCGAGGATATTTCTGTGTTTCATCAACACTCTGATAGTCCACAGAATACAGATTGTCTCCAGATGTGCATCGGAAACTACTACTGGTCATCCAGGGAACGATCAAAGCGTAGACTGTTTGGGACATTACTCCCGTGGAGGAAAGTGCGCATGGTGACTGTTGTATTCAATCCCGATGCAATTTCTGTGTTTCATCAACACTCTGATAGCTCACAGGTTACAGAATGCCACCAGATGTGCATCAAAAACTACTACTGGTCTTCCAGGGAACGATTAAAGCGAGGACTGTTTCAGACATTACTCCCATGGAGAAAAGTGCGCATGGTGACTGTTGTATTCAATCCCGATGTAATTTCTATGTTTCATCAAAACTCTCATAGTCCAAAGATTATAGATTGTCACCAGATGTGCATCGGAAACTACTACTGGTCTTCCAGGGAACGATCAAAGCGTAGACTGTTTGAGACATTACTCCCATGGAGGAAAGTGCGCATGGTGACTGCTGTATTCAATCCCGATGCAATTTCTGTGTTTCATCAACACTCTGATAGCTCACAGGTTACAGAATGCCACCAGATGTGCATCGGAAACTACTACTGGTCTTCCAGGGAACGATTAAAGCGAGGACTGTTTCAGACATTACTCCCATGGCGGAAATTGCGGATGGTGACTGTTGTATTCAATCCCGATGCAATTTCTGTGTTTTATCAACACTCTGATAGTCCGCAGATTACAGAATCATACCAGATGTGCATCGGAAACTACTACTGGTCTTCCAGGGAACGATCAAAGCGATGACAGTTTGAGACATTACTCCCATGGAGAAATGTACGCATGGTGCCTGTTGTATTCAATCCCGAAGCAATTTCTGTCTTTTATCAACACCCGGATAGACCACAGACTACCGAATACCTCCAGATGTGCATCGGAAACTACTACTGGTCTTCCAGGGAACGATCAAAGCGTAGACTGTTTGAGACATTACTACTATGTAGGAAAGTGCGCATGGTCACCGTTGTATTCAATCCCAGTGCAATTTCTGTGTTTCATCAACACTCTGATAGTTCACAGAATACAGATTGTCTCCAGATGTGCATCGGAAACTACTACTTGTCTTCCTGGTTACGATCAAAGCGTAGACTGTTTGAGACATTACTCCCATTGAGGAAAGTGCGGATTGTGACAGTTGTATTCACTCCCGATGCAATCTCTGTTTTTCATCAACACTTTGAAGGTCCAAAGATTACAGAATGCCTCCAGATGTGCATCGGAAACTACTACTGGTCTTCCAGGGTACAATCAAAGCGTAGACTGTTTCAGACATTATTACCATGAAGGAATGTGCGGATGGTGACTGTTGTATTCAATCCCGATGCAATTTCTATGTTTCATTAACACTCTGATAGTCCACAATTTACAGATTGCCTCCAGATGTGCATCGGAAACTACTACTGGTATTCCTGGGAACGATTAGTGCGTAGACTGTATGAGACATTACTCTAATGGAGGAAAGTGTGCATGATGACTGTTGTATTTAATCCCGATGCAATTTCTGTGTTTCATCAACACTCAGATAGTCCACAGGTTACAGAATGCCCCCAGTTGTGCATCGGAAACTACTACTGGTCTCCCAGGGAACGTTCAAATCGTAGACTGTTTGAGACATTACTCCCATGGAGGAAAGTGCGCATCGTGTCTGTTGTATTCAAACCCGATGCCATTTCTGTGTTTCATCAACAATCTGATAGTCCACAGATTACAGAATGCCCCCAGATGTGCATCGGAAACTACTACTGAACTTCCTGGGAACGATCAAAGCGTAGACTGTTTCATACGTTACTCCCATGGAGGAAATTGTGGATGGAGACTGTTGTATTCAATCCCGAGGATATTTCTGTGTTTCATCACCACTCTGATAGTCCACAGAATACAGATTGTCTCCAGATGTGCATCGGAAACTACTACTGGTCATCCAGGGAACGATCAAAGCGTAGACTGTTTGAGACATTACTCCCGTGGAGGAAAGTGCGCATGGTGACTGTTGTATTCAATCCCGATGCAATTTCTGTGTTTCATCAACACTCTGATAGCTCACAGGTTACAGAATGCCACCAGATGTGCATCGGAAACTACTACTGGTCTTCCAGGGAACGATTAAAGCGAGGACTGTTTCAGACATTACTCCCGTGGAGAAAAGTGCGCATGGTGACTGTTGTATTCAATCCCGATGTAATTTCTATGTCTCATCAACACTGTGATAGTCCAAAGATTATAGAATGCCACCAGATGTGCATCGGAAACTACTACTGGTCTTCCAGGGAACGATCAAAGCGTAGACTGTTTGAGACATTACTCCCATGGAGGAAAGTGCGCATGGTGACTGCTGTATTCAATCCCGATGCAATTTCTGTGTTTCATCAACACTCTGATAGCTCACAGGTTACAAAATGCCACCAGATGTGCATCGGAAACTACTACTGGTCTTCCAGGGAACGATTAAAGCGAGGACTGTTTCAGACATTACTCCCATGGCGGAAATTGCGGATGGTGACTGTTGTATTCAATCCCGATGCAATTTCTGTGTTTCATCAACACTCTGATAGTCCATAGATTACAGAATGCCACCAGATGTGCATCGGAAACTACTACTGATCTTCCAGGGAACGATCAAAAGTGTAGACTGTTTGAGACATTTCTCCTGTGGATGAAAGTGCGCATGGTGCATGTTGTATTCAATCCCGATGCAATTTCTGTGTTTCATCAACACTTTGAAGGTCCACAGATTACAGAATGCCTCCAGATAAACATTGGAATTTACTACAGGTCTTCCAGGGAACGATCAAAGTGTAGACTATTTCAGACGTTACTCTCATTGAGGAAAGTGTGGATGGTGACTGTTGTATTCAATCCCGATGCAATTTCTATGTTTCATCAACACTCTGATTGTCCACAATTTACAGATTGCCTCCAGATGTGCATCGGAAACTACTACTGGTATTCCTGGGAACGATTAGAGCGTAGACTGTATGAGACATTACTCAAATGGAGGAAAGTGCGCATGGTGACTGTTGTATTTAATCCCGATGCAATTTCTGTGTTTCATCAACACTCAGATAGTCCACAGGTTACAGAATGCCCCCAGTTGTGCATCGGAAACTACTACTGGTCTTCCAGGGAACGTTCAAATCGTAGACTGTTTGAGACATTACTCCTATGGAGGAAAGTGCGCATCCTGTCTGTTGTATTCAAACCCGATGCCATTTCTGTGTTTCATCAACAATCTGATAGTCCACAGATTACAGAATGCCCCAGATGTGCATCGGAAACTACTACTGGACTTCCTGGGAACGATCAAAGCGTAGACTGTTTCATACGTTACTCCCATGGAGGAAATTGTGGATGGAGACTGTTGTATTCAATCCCGAGGATATTTCTGTGTTTCATCAACACTCTGATAGCTCACAGGTTACAGAATGCCACCAGATGTGCATCGGAAACTACTACTGGTCTTCCAGGGAACGATCAAAGCGTGGACTGTTTGAGAAACTACTCCCGTGGAGGAAAGTGCGCATGGTGACTGTTGTATTCAATCCCGATGCAATTTCTGTGTTTCATCAACACTTTGAAGGTCATCAGATTACAGAATGCCTCCACATGTGCATCGGAAACTACGTACTACTGGTCTTCCAGGAAACGATCAAAGCGTAGACTGTTTGAGACATTACTTCCGTGGTACAAAGTGCGGATGGTGACTGTTGTATTCAATCCCAATGCAATTTCTGTGTTTCATCAACACTCTGATAGTCCACAGATTACAGATTGCCTCCAGATATGCATCGGAAACTACTACTGGTCTTCCAATGAACGGTCAAAGCATAGGCTGTTTGAGACATTACTCCCATGTAGGAAAGTGCGCATGGTGACAGTTGTATTCAATCCCGATGCAATTTCTGTGTTTCATCAACATTCTGATGATTCACTGATAACAGAATGCCTCCAGATGTGCATCGGAAACTACTACTGATCAGCCAGGGAACGATCAAAGCGTAGACTGTTTGAGACATTACTCCCGTGGAGGAAAGTGCGCATGGTTACTGTTGTATTCAATCCCGATGCAATTCCTGTGTTTCATCAACACTCAGATAGTCCACAGATTACAGAATGCCACCATATGTGCATCGGAAACTACTACTGGTCTTCCAGGGAACGATGAAAGCGATGACAGTTTGAGACATTACTCCCATGGAGAAATGTACGCATGGTGCCTGTTGTATTCAATCCCGATGCAATTTCTGCCTTTTATCAACACCCGGATAGACCGCAGATTACCGAATACCTCCAGATGTGCATCGGAAACTACTACTGGTCTTCCAGGGAACGATCAAAGCGTAGACTGTTTGAGACATTACTACTATGTAGGAAAGTACGCATGGTGACTGTTGTATTCAATCCCGATGCAATTTCTGTGTTTCATCAACACTCACATAGTCCACAGGTTACAGAATGCCCCCAGATGTGCATCGGAAACTACTACTGGTCTTCCAGGGAACGATCAAATCGTAGACTGTTTGAGACATTAGTCCCATGGAGGAAAGTGCGCATCGTGTCTGTTGTATTCAAACCCGATGCCATTTCTGTGTTTCATCAACAATCTGATAGTCCACAGATTACAGAATGCCCCCAGATGTGCATCGGAAACTACTACTGGACTTCCTGGGAACGATTAAAGCGTAGACTGTTTGAGACGTTACTCCGGTGGAGGAAATTGAGGATGGTGACTGTTGTATTCAATCCCGATGCTATTTCTGTGTTTCATCAACACTCTGATAGTCCACAGAATACAGATTGTCTCCAGATGTGCATCGGAAACTACTACTGGTCATCCAGGGAACGGTCAAAGCGTAGACTGTTTGAGACACTACTCCTGTGGAGGAAAGTGCGCATTTTGATTGTTGTATTCAATCCCGATGCAATTTCCGTGTTTCATCAACTCTCTGATAGCTCACAGGTTACAGAATGCCACCAGATGTGCATCGGAAACTACTACTGGTCCTCCAGGGAACGATTAAAGCGAGGACTGTTTCAGACATTACTCCCATGGCGGAAATTGCGGATGGTGACTGTTGTATTCAATCCCGATGCAATTTCTATAATTCATCAACACTCTGATAGTCCACAAATTACAGATTGCCTCCAGATGTGCATCGGAAACTACTACTGGTATTCCTGGGAACGATTAGAGAGTAGACTGTATGAGACATTACTCAAATGGAGGAAAGTGCGCATGGTGACTGTTGTATTTAATCCCGAAGCAACTTCTGTGTTTCATCAACACTCAGATAGTCCAAAGATTATAGAATGCCACCAGATGTGCATCGGAAACTACTACTGGTCTTCCAGGGAACGATCAAAGCGTAGACTGTTTGAGACATTACTCCCATGGAGGAAAGTGCGCATGGTGACTGCTGTATTCAATCCCGATGCAATTTCTGTGTTTCATCAACACTCTGATAGCTCACAGGTTACAGAATGCCACCAGATGTGCATCGGAAACTACTACTGGTCTTCCAGGGAACGATTAAAGCGAGGACTGTTTCAGACATTACTCCCATGGCGGAAATTGCGGATGGTGACTGTTGTATTCAATCCCGATGCAATTTCTGTGTTTCATCAACACTCTGATAGTCCACAATTTACAGATTGCCTCCAGCTGTGCATCGGAAACTACTACTGGTATTCCTGGGAACGATTAGAGCGTAGACTGTATGAGACATTACTCAAATGGAGGAAAGTGCGCATGGTGACTGTTGTATTTAATCCCGTTGCAATTTATGTGTTTCATCAACACTCAGATAGTCCACAGGTTACAGAACGCCCCCAGTTGTGCATCGGAAACTACTACTGGTCTTCCAGGGAACGTTCAAATCGTAGACTGTTTGAGACATTACTCCCATGGAGGAAAGTGCGCATCGTGTCTGTTGTATTCAAACCTGATGCCATTTCTGTGTTTCATCAACAATCTGATAGTCCACAGATTACAGAATGCCCCCAGATGTGCATCAGAAACTACTACTGGACTTCCTGGGAACGATCAAAGCGTAGACTGTTTCATACGTTACTCCCATGGAGGAAATTCTGGATGGAGACTGTTGTATTCAATCCCGAGGGTATTTCTGTGTTTCATCAACACTCTGATAGTCCACAGAATACAGATTGTCTCCAGATGTGCATCGGAAACTACTACTGGTCATCCAGGGAACGATCAAAGCGTAGACTGTTTGAGACATTACTCTCGTGGAGGAAAGTGCGCATGGTGACTGTTGTATTCAATCCCGATGCAATTTCTGTGTTTCATCAACACTCTGATAGCTCACAGGTTACAGAATGCCACCAGATGTGCATCAAAAACTACTACTGGTCTTCCAGGGAACGATTAAAGCGAGGACTGTTTCAGACATTACTCCCATGGAGAAAAGTGCGCATGGTGACTGTTGTATTCAATCCCGATGTAATTTCTATGTTTCATCAACACTCTCATAGTCCAAAGATAATAGAATCCCACCAGATGTGCATCGGAAACTACTACTGGTCTTCCAGGGAACGATCAAAGCGTAGACTGTTTGAGACATTACTCCCATGGAGGAAAGTGCGCATGGTGACTGCTGTATTCAATCCCGATGGAATTTCTGTGTTTCATCAACACTCTGATAGCTCACAGGTTACAGAATGCCACCAGATGTGTATCGGAAACTACTACTTGTCTTCCAGGGAACGATTAAAGCGAGGACTGTTTCAGACATTACTCCCATGGCGGAAATTGCGGATGGTGACTGTTGTATTCAATCCCGATGCAATTTCTATGTTTCATCAACACTCTGATAGTCCGCAGATTACAGAATCATACCAGATGTGCATCGGAAACTACTACTGGTCTTCCAGGGAACGATCAAGGCGTAGACTGTTTGAGAATTACTCCCATGGAGGAAAGTGGTCATGGTGACTGTTGTATTCAATCCGATGCAATTTCTGTGTTTCATCAACACTCTGATAGTCCACAGAATACACATTGTCTCCAGATGTGCATCGGAAACTACTACTGGTCTTCCAGGGAACGATCAAAGCGATGACAGTTAGAGACATTACTCCCATGGAGAAATGTACGCATGGTGCCTGTTGTATTCAATTCCGAAGCAATTTCTGTCTTTTATCAACACCCGGATAGACCACAGACTACCGAATACCTCCAGATGTGCATCGGAAACTACTACTGGTCTTCCAGGGAACGATCAAAGCGTAGACTGTTTGAGACATTACTACTATGTAGGAAAGTGCGCATGGTCACCGTTGTATTCAATCCCAATGCAATTTCTGTGTTTCATCAACACTCTGATAGTTCACAGAATACAGATTGTCTCCAGATGTGCATCGGAAACTACTACTTGTCTTCCTGATTACGATCAAAGCGTAGACTGTTGGAGACATTACTCCCATTGAGGAAAGTGCGGATTGTGACAGTTGTATTCACTCTCGATGCAATCTCTGTTTTTCATCAACACTTTGAAGGTCCAAAGATTACAGAATGCCTCCAGATGTGCATCGGAAACTACTACTGGTCTTCCAGGGTACAATCAAAGAGTAGACTGTTTCAGACATTACTACCATGAAGGAATGTGCGGATGGTGACTGTTGTATTCAATCCCGATGCAATTTCTATGTTTCATCAACACTCTGATAGTCCACAATTTACAGATTGCCTCCAGATGTGCATCGGAAACTACTACTGGTATTCCTGGGAACGATTAGAGCGTAGACTGTATGAGACATTACTCAAATGGAGGAAAGTGCGCATGGTGACTGTTGTAATCAAACCCGATGCAATTTCTGTGTTTCATCACCACTTTGAAGGTCCACAGATTACAGAATGCCTCCAGATGTGCATCGCAAACTACTACTTGTCTTCCAGGGAGCGATCAAAGTGTAGACTGCTTGATACGTTACTCCCATGGAGGAAAGTGCGGATGGTGACTGTTGTATTCAATCTCGAAGCAATTTCTGTGTTTTATCATCACTCTGATAGTCCACAGATTACAGAATGACACCAGATGTACATCGGGAACTACTACTGGCCTTCCAGGGAACGATCAAAGCGTAGACTGTTTGAGAAATTACTCCCATGGAGGAAAGTGCGCATCGTGTCTGTTGTATTCAAACCCGATGCCATTTCTGTGTTTCATCAACAATCTGATAGTCCACAGATTACAGAATGCCCCCAGATGTGCATCGGAAACTACTACTGGACTTCCAGGGAACGATCAAAGCGTAGACTGTTTGAGACATTACTCCCATGGAGGAAAGTGCGCATCGTGTCTGTTGTATTCAATCCCGATGCAATTTCTGTGTTTCATCAACACTCTGATAGCTCACAGGTTACAGAATGCCACCAGATGTGCATCGGAATCTACTACTGGTCCTCGAGGGAACGATTAAAGCGAGGACTGTTTCAGACATTACTCCATTGGAGAAAAGTGCGCATGGTGACTGTTGTATTCAATCCCGATGTAATTTCTATGTTTCATCAACACTCTGATAGTCCAAAGATTATAGAATGCCACCAGATGTGCATCGGAAACTACTACTGGTCTTCCAGGGAACGATCAAAGCGTAGACTGTTTGAGACATTACTCCCATGGAGGAAAGTGCGCATGGTGACTGCTGTATTCAATCCCGATGCAATTTCTGTGTTTCATCAACACTCTGATAGCTCACAGGTTACAGAATGCCACCAGATGTGCATCGGAAACTACTACTGGTCTTCCAGGGAACGATTAAAGCGAGGACTGTTTCAGACATTACTCCCATGGCGGAAATTGCGGATGGTGACTGTTGTATTCAATCCCGATGCAATTTCTGTGTTTCATCAACACTCTGATAGTCCGCAGATTACAGAATCATACCAGATGTGCATCGGAAACTACTACTGATCTTCCAGGGAACGATCAAAGTGTAGACTGTTTGAGACATTTCTCCTGTGGATGAAAGTGCGCATGGTGCATGTTGTATTCAATCCCGATGCAATTTCTGTGTTTCATCAACACTTTGAAGGTCCACAGATTACAGAATACCTCCAGATATCCATTGGAAGCTACTACAGGTCTTCCAGGGAACGATCAAAGTGTAGACTATTTCAGACGTTACTCCCATGGAGGAAAGTGTGGATGGTGACTGTTGTATTCAATCCCGATGCAATTTCTATGTTTCATCAACACTCTGATAGTCCACAATTTACAGATTGCCTCCAGATGTGCATCGGAAACTACTACTGGTATTCCTGGGAACGATTAGAGCGTAGACTGTATGAGACATTACTCATATGGAGGAAAGTGCGCATGGTGACTGTTGTATTTAATCCCGATGCAATTTCTGTGTTTCATCAACACTCAGATAGTCCACAGGTTACAGAATGCCCCCAGTTGTGCATCGGAAACTACTACTGGTCTTCCAGGGAACGTTCAAATCGTAGACTGTTTGAGACATTACTCCCATGGAGGAAAGTGCGCATCCTGTCTGTTGTATTCAAACCCGATGCCATTTCTGTGTTTCATCAACAATCTGATAGTCCACAGATTACAGAATGCCCCCAGATGTGCATCGGAAACTACTACTGGACTTCCTGGGAACGATCAAAGCGTAGACTGTTTCATACGTTACTCCCATGGAGGAAATTGTGGATGGAGACTGTTGTATTCAATCCCGAGGATATTTCTGTGTTTCATCAACACTCTGATAGCTCACAGGTTACAGAATGCCACCAGATGTGCATCGGAAACTACTACTGGTCTTCCAGGGAACGATTAAAGCGAGGACTGTTTCAGACATTACTCCCGTGGAGAAAAGTGCGCATGGTGACTGTTTTATTAAATCCCGATGCAATTTCTATGTTTCATCAACACTCTGATAGTCCAAAGATTATAGAATGCCACCAGATGTGCATCGGAAACTACTACTGGTCTTCCAGGGAACCATCAGAGCGTGGACTGTTTTAGAAATTACTCCCGTGGAGGAAAGTGCGCATGGTGACTGTTGTATTCAATCCCGATGCAATTTCTGTGTTTCATCAACACTTTGAAGGTCATCAGATTACAGAATGCCTCCAGATGTGCATCGGAAACTACGTACTACTGGTCTTCCTGGAAACGATCAAAGCGTAGACTGTTTGAGACATTATTCCCGTGGTACAAAGTGCGGATGGTGACTGTTGTATTCAATCCCAATGCAATTTCTGTGTTTCATCAACACTCTGATAGTCCACAGATTACAGATTGCCTCCAGATATGCATCGGAAACTACTACTGGTCTTCCTATGAACGGTCAAAGCATAGACTGTTTGAGACATTACTCCTATGTAGGAAAGTGCGCATGGTGACAGTTGTATTCAATCCCGATGCAATTTCTGTGTTTCATCAACACTTTGAAGGTCATCAGATTACAGAATGCCTCCAGATGTGCATCGGAAACTACGTACTACTGGTCTTCCAGGAAACGATCAAAGCGTAGACTGTTTGAGACATTATTCCCGTGGTACAAAGTGCGGATGGTGACTGTTGTATTCAATCCCAATGCAATTTCTGTGTTTCATCAACACTCTGATAGTCCACAGAATACAGATTGTCTCCAGATGTGCATCGGAAACTACTACTGGTCATCCAGGGAACGATCAAAGCGTAGACTGTTTGAGACATTACTCCCGTGGAGAAAAAGTGCGCATGGTGACTGTTGTATTCAATCCCGATGCAATTTCTGTGTTTCATCAACACTCTGATAGCTCACAGGTTACAGAATGAAACCAGATGTGCATCGGAAACTACTACTGGTCTTCCAGGGAACGATTAAAGCGAGGACTGTTTTAGACATTACTCCCGTGGAGAAAAGTGCGCATGGTGACCGTTGTATTCAATCCCGATGTAATTTCTATGTTTCATCAACACTCTGATAGTCCAAAGATTATAGAATGCCACCAGATGTGCATCGGAAACTACTACTGGTCTTCCAGGGAACGATCAAAGCGTAGACTGTTTGAGACATTACTCCCATGGAGGAAAGTGCGCATGGTGACTGCTGTATTCAATCCCGATGCAATTTCTGTGTTTCATCAACACTCTGATAGCTCACAGGTTACAGAATGCCACCAGATGTGCATCGGAAACTACTACTGGTCTTCCAGGGAACGATTAAAGCGAGGACTGTTTCAGACATTACTCCCATGGCGGAAATTGCGGATGGTGACTGTTGTATTCAATCCCGATGCAATTTCTGTGTTTCATCAACACTCTGATAGTCCACAATTTACAGATTTCCTCCAGATGTGCATCGGAAACTACTACTGGTATTCCTGGGAACGATTAGAGCGTAGACTGTATGAGACATTACTCAAATGGAGGAAAGTGCGCATGGTGACTGTTGTATTTAATCCCGTTGCAATTTATGTGTTTCATCAACACTCAGATAGTCCACAGGTTACAGAACGCCCCCAGTTGTGCATCGGAAACTACTACTGGTCTTCCAGGGAACGTTCAAATCGTAAACTGTTTGAGACATTACTCCCATGGAGGAAAGTGCGCATCGTGTCTGTTGTATTCAAACCTGATGCCATTTCTGTGTTTCATCAACAATCTGATAGTCCACAGATTACAGAATGCCCCCAGATGTGCATCGGAAACTACTACTGGACTTCCTGGGAACGATCAAAGCGTAGACTGTTTCATACGTTACTCCCATGGAGGAAATTGTGGATGGAGACTGTTGTATTCAATCCCGAGGATATTTCTGTGTTTCATCAACACTCTGATAGTCCACAGAATACAGATTGTCTCCAGATGTGCATCGGAAACTACTACTGGTCATCCAGGGAACGATCAAAGCGTAGACTGTTTGAGACATTACTCCCGTGGAGGAAAGTGCGCATGGTGACTGTTGTATTCAATCCCGATGCAATTTCTGTGTTTCATCAACACTCTGATAGCTCACAGGTTACAGAATGCCACCAGATGTGCATCAAAAACTACTACTGGTCTTCCAGGGAACGATTAAAGCGAGGACTGTTTCAGACATTACTCCCATGGAGAAAAGTGCGCATGGTGACTGTTGTATTCAGTCCCGATGTAATTTCTATGTTTCATCAACACTCTCATAGTCCAAAGATTATAGAATCCCACCAGATGTGCATCGGAAACTACTACTGGTCTTCCAGGGAACGATCAAAGCGTAGACTGTTTGAGACATTACTCCCATGGAGGAAAGTGCGCATGGTGACTGCTGTATTCAATCCCGATGCAATTTCTGTGTTTCATCAACACTCTGATAGTTCACAGGTTACAGAATGCCACCAGATGTGCATCGGAAACTACTACTGGTCTTCCAGGGAACGATTAAAGCGATTACTGTTTCAGACATTACTCCCATGGCGGAAATTGCGGATGGTGACTGTTGTATTCAATCCCGATGCAATTTCTGTGTTTCATCAACACTCTGATAGTTCGCAGATTACAGAATCATACCAGATGTGCATCGGAAACTACTACTGGTCTTCCAGGGAACGATCAAGGCGTAGACTGTTTGAGAATTACTCCCATGGAGGAAAGTGGTCATGGTGACTGTTGTATTCAATCCCGATGCAATTTCTGTGTTTCATCAACACTCTGATAGTCCACAGAATACAAATTGTCTCCAGATGTGCATCGGAAACTACTACTGGTCATCCAGGAAACGATCAAAGCGTAGACTGTTTGAGACATTACTCCCGTGGAGGAAAGTGCGCATGGTGACTGTTGTATTCAATCCCGATGCAGTTTCTGTGTTTCATCAACACTCAGATAGTCCACAGATTACAGAATGCCACCATATGTGCATCGGAAACTACTACTGGTCTTCCAGGGAACGATCAAAGCGATGACAGTTAGAGACATTACTCCCATGGAGAAATGTACGCATGGTGCCTGTTGTATTCAATCCCGAAGCAATTTCTGTCTTTTATCAACACCCGGATAGACCACAGACTACTGAATACCTCCAGATGTGCATCGGAAACTACTACTGGTCTTCCAGGGAACGATCAAAGCGTAGACTGTTTGAGACATTACTACTATGTAGGAAAGTGCGCATGGTCACCGCTGTATTCAATCCCAATGCAATTTCTGTGTTTCATCAACACTCTGATAGTTCACAGAATACAGATTGTCTCCAGATGTGCATCGGAAACTACTACTTGTCTTCCTGGTTACGATCAAAGCGTAGACTGTTTGAGACATTACTCCCATTGAGGAAAGTGCGGATTGTGACAGTTGTATTCACTCCCGATGCAATCTCTGTTTTTCATCAACACTTTGAAGGTCCAAAGATTACAGAATGCCTCCAGATGTGCAACGGAAACTACTACTGGTCTTCCAGGGTACAATCAAAGCGTAGATTGTTTCAGACATTACTACCATGAAGGAATGTGCGGATGGTGACTGTTGTATTCAATCCCGATGCAATTTCTATGTTTCATCAACACTCTGATAGTCCACAATTTACAGATTGCCTCCAGATGTGCATCGGAAACTATTACTGGTATTCCTGGGAACGATTAGAGCGTAGACTGTATGAGACATTACTCAAATGGAGGAAAGTGCGCATGGTGACTGTTGTAATCAAACCCGATGCAATTTCTGTGTTTCATCACCACTTTGAAGGTCCACAGATTACAGAATGCCTCCAGATGTGCATCGCAAACTACTACTTGTCTTCCAGGGAGCGATCAAAGTGTAGACTGCTTGATACGTTACTCCCATGGAGGAAAGTGCGGATGGTGACTGTTGTATTCAATCTCGAAGCAATTTCTGTGTTTTATCATCACTCTGATAGTCCACAGATTACAGAATGACACCAGATGTACATCGGGAACTACTACTGGCCTTCCAGGGAACGATCAAAGCGTAGACTTTTTGAGACTATCAGTAATCCCATGGAGGAAAGTGCGCATGGAAACTGCTGTATTCAATCCCGATGCAGTTTCTGTGTTTCATCAACACTCTGATAGCTCACAGGTTACAGAATGCCACCAGATGTGCATCGGAAACTACTACTGGTATTCCAGGGAACGATTAAAGCGAGGACTGTTTCAGACATTACTCCCATGGCGGAAATTGCGGATGGTGACTGTTGTATTCAATCCCGATGCAATTTCTGTGTTTCATTAACACTCTGATAGTCCGCAGTTTACAGAATCATCCCAGATGTCCATCGGAAACTACTACTGGTCTTCCAGGGAACGATCAAAGTGTAGACTGTTTGAGACATTTCTCCTGTGGATGAAAGTGCGCATGGTGCATGTTGTAATCAATCCCGATGCAATTTCTGTGTTTCATCAACACTTTGAAGGTCCACAGATTACAGAATGCCTCCAGATATACATTGGAAGCTACTACAGGTCTTCCAGGGAACGATCATAGTGTAGACTATTTCAGACGTTACTAACATGGAGGAAAGTGTGGATGGTGACTGTTGTATTCAATCCCGATGCAATTTCTATGTTTCATCAACACTCTGATAGTCCACAATTTACAGATTGCCTCCAGATGTGCATCGGAAACTACTACTGGTATTCCTGGGAACGATTAGAGCGTAGACTGTATGAGACATTACTCAAATGGAGGAAAGTGCGCATGGTGACTGTTGTATTCAATCCCGATGCAATTTCTGTGTTTCATTAACACTCTGATAGTCCGCAGTTTACAGAATCATCCCAGATGTGCATCGGAAACTACTACTGGACTTCCTGGGAACGATCAAAGCGTAGAGTGTTTCATACGTTACTCCCATGGAGGAAATTGTGGATGGAGACTGTTGTATTCAATCCCGAGGATATTTCTGTGTTTCATCAACACTCTGATAGCTCACAGGTTACAGAATGCCACCAGATGTGCATCGGAAACTACTACTGGTCTTCCAGGGAACGATTAAAGCAAGGACTGTTTCAGACATTACTCCCGTGGAGAAAAGTGCGCATGGTTACTGTTGTATTCAATCCCGATGCAGTTTCTATGTTTCATCAACACTCTGATAGTCCAAAGATTATAGAATGCCACAAGATGTGCATCGAAAACTACTACTGGTCATCCATTGAACGATCAAAGCGTGGACTGTTTGAGAAATTACTCCCGTGTAGGAAAGTGCGCATGGTGACTGTTGTATTCAATCCCGATGCAATTTCTGTGTTTCATCAACACTTTGAAGGTCATCAGATTACAGAATGCCTCCACATGTGCATCGGAAACTACGTACTACTGGTCTTCCAGGAAACGATCAAAGCGTAGACTGTTTGAGACATTACTTCCGTGGTACAAAGTGCGGATGGTGACTGTTGTATTCAATCCCAATGCAATTTCTGTGTTTCATCAACACTCTGATAGTCCACAGATTACAGATTGCCTCCAGATATGCATCGGAAACTACTACTGGTCTTCCAATGAACGGTCAAAGCATAGGCTGTTTGAGACATTACTCCCATGTAGGAAAGTGCGCATGGTGACAGTTGTATTCAATCCCGATGCAATTTCTGTGTTTCATCAACATTCTGATGATCCACTGATAACAGAATGCCTCCAGATGTGCATCGGAAACTACTACTGATCAGCCAGGGAACGATCAAAGCGTAGACTGTTTGAGACATTACTCCCGGGGAAGGAAAGTGCGCATGGTTACTGTTGTATTCAATCCCGATGCAATTCCTGTGTTTCATCAACACTCAGATAGTCCACAGATTACAGAATGCCACCATATGTGCATCGGAAACTACTACTGGTCTTCCAGGGAACGATGAAAGCGATGACAGTTTGAGACATTACTCCCATGGAGAAATGTACGCATGGTGCCTGTTGTATTCAATCCCGATGCAATTTCTGCCTTTTATCAACACCCGGATAGACCGCAGATTACCGAATACCTCCAGATGTGCATCGGAAACTACTACTGGTCTTCCAGGGAACGATCAAAGCGTAGACTGTTTGAGACATTACTACTATGTAGGAAAGTACGCATGGTGACTGTTGTATTCAATCCCGATGCAATTTCTGTGTTTCATCAACACTCACATAGTCCACAGGTTACAGAATGCCCCCAGATGTGCATCGGAAACTACTACTGGTCTTCCAGGGAACGATCAAATCGTAGACTGTTTGAGACATTAGTCCCATGGAGGAAAGTGCGCATCGTGTCTGTTGTATTCAAACCCGATGCCATTTCTGTGTTTCATCAACACTCTGATAGCTCACAGGTTACAGAATGCCACCAGATGTGCATCGGAAACTACTACTGGTCTTCCAGGGATCGATTAATGCGAGGACTGTTTCAGACATTACTCCCATGGCGGAAATTGCGGATGGTGACTGTTGTATTCAATCCCGATGCAATTTCTGTGTTTCATCAACACTCTGATAGTCCACAATTTACAGATTTCCTCCAGATGTGCATCGGAAACTACTACTGGTATTCCTGGGAACGATTAGAGCGTAGACTGTATGAGACATTACTCAAATGGAGGAAAGTGCGCATGGTGACTGTTGTATTTAATCCCGTTGCAATTTATGTGTTTCATCAACACTCAGATAGTCCACAGGTTACAGAACGCCCCCAGTTGTGCATCGGAAACTACTACTGGTCTTCCAGGGAACGTTCAAATCGTAGACTGTTTGAGACATTACTCCCATGGAGGAAAGTGCGCATCGTGTCTGTTGTATTCAAACCTGATGCCATTTCTGTGTTTCATCAACAATCTGATAGTCCACAGATTACAGAATGCCCCAGATGTGCATCGGAAACTACTACTGGACTTCCTGGGAACGATCAAAGCGTAAACTGTTTCATACGTTACTCCCATGGAGGAAATTGTGGATGGAGACTGTTGTATTCAATCCCGAGGATATTTCTGTGTTTCATCAACACTCTGATAGTCCACAGAATACAGATTGTCTCCAGATGTGCATCGGAAACTACTACTGGTCATCCAGGGAACGATCAAAGCGTAGACTGTTTGAGACATTACTCCCGTGGAGGAAAGTGCGCATGGTGACTGTTGTATTCAATCCCGATGCAATTTCTGTGTTTCATCAACACTCTGATAGCTCACAGGTTACAGAATGCCACCAGATGTGCATCAAAAACTACTACTGGTCTTCCAGGGAACGATTAAAGCGAGGACTGTTTCAGACATTACTCCCATGGAGAAAAGTGCGCATGGTGACTGTTGTATTCAATCCCGATGTAATTTCTATGTTTCATCAACACTCTCATAGTCCAAAGATTATAGAATCCCACCAGATGTGCATCGGAAACTACTACTGGTCTTCCAGGGAACGATCAAAGCGTAGACTGTTTGAGACATTACTCCCATGGAGGAAAGTGCGCATGGTGACTGCTGTATTCAATCCCGATGCAATTTCTGTGTTTCATCAACACTCTGATAGCTCACAGGTTACAGAATGCCACCAGATGTGCATCGGAAACTACTACTGGTCTTCCAGGGAACGATTAAAGCGTAGACTGTTTCAGACATTACTCCCATGGCGGAAATTGCGGATGGTGACTGTTGTATTCAATCCCGATGCAATTTCTGTGTTTCATCAACACTCTGATAGTCCGCAGATTACAGAATCATACCAGATGTGCATCGGAAACTACTACTGGTCTTCCAGGGAACGATCAAGGCGTAGACTGTTTGAGAATTACTCCCAGGGAGGAAAGTGGTCATGGTGACTGTTGTATTCAATCCCGATGCAATTTCTGTGTTTCATCAACACTCTGATAGTCCACAGAATACAAATTGTCTCCAGATGTGCATCGGAAACTACTACTGGTCATCCAGGAAACGATCAAAGCGTAGACTGTTTGAGACATTACTCCCGTGGAGGAAAGTGCGCATGGTGACTGTTGTATTCAATCCCGATGCAGTTTCTGTGTTTCATCAACACTCAGATAGTCCACAGATTACAGAATGCCACCATATGTGCATCGGAAACTACTACTGGTCTTCCAGGGAACGATCAAAGCGATGACAGTTAGAGACATTACTCCCATGGAGAAATGTACGCATGGTGCCTGTTGTATTCAATCCCGAAGCAATTTCTGTCTTTTATCAACACCCGGATAGACCACAGACTACTGAATACCTCCAGATGTGCATCGGAAACTACTACTGGTCTTCCAGGGAACGATCAAAGCGTAGACTGTTTGAGACATTACTACTATGTAGGAAAGTGCGCATGGTCACCGTTGTATTCAATCCCAATGCAATTTCTGTGTTTCATCAACACTCTGATAGTTCACAGAATACAGATTGTCTCCAGATGTGCATCGGAAACTACTACTTGTCTTCCTGGTTACGATCAAAGCGTAGACTGTTTGAGACATTACTCCCATTGAGGAAAGTGCGGATTGTGACAGTTGTATTCACTCCCGATGCAATCTCTGTTTTTCATCAACACTTTGAAGGTCCAAAGATTACAGAATGCCTCCAGATGTGCATCGGAAACTACTACTGGTCTTCCAGGGTACAATCAAAGCGTAGACTGTTTCAGACATTACTACCATGAAGGAATGTGCGGATGGTGACTGTTGTATTCAATCCCGATGCAATTTCTGTGTTTCATCAACACTCTGATAGTCCGCAGTTTACAGAATCATCCCAGATGTGCATCGGAAACTACTACTGGTCTTCCAGGGAACGATCAAAGTGTAGACTGTTTGAGACATTTCTCCTGTGGATGAAAGTGCGCATGGTGCATGTTGTATTCAATCCCGATGCAATTTCTGTGTTTCATCAACACTTTGAAGGTCCACAGATTACAGAATGCCTCCAGATATACATTGGAAGCTACTACAGGTCTTCCAGGGAACGATCATAGTGTAGACTATTTCAGACGTTACTAACATGGAGGAAAGTGTGGATGGTGACTGTTGTATTCAATCCCGATGCAATTTCTATGTTTCATCAACACTCTGATAGTCCACAATTTACAGATTGCCTCCAGATGTGCATCGGAAACTACTACTGGTATTCCTGGGAACGATTAGAGCGTAGACTGTGTGAGACATTACTCAAATGGAGGAAAGTGCGCATGGTGACTGTTGTATTTAATCCCGATGCAATTTCTGTGTTTCATCAACACTCAGATAGTCCACAGGTTACAGAATGCCCCCAGTTGTGCATCGGAAACTACTACTGGTCTTCCAGGGAACGTTCAAATCGTAGACTGTTTGAGACATTACTCCCATGGAGGAAAGTGCGCATCGTGTCTGTTGTATTCAAACCCGATGCCATTTCTGTGTTTCATCAACAATCTGATAGTCCACAGATTACAGAATGCCCCAGATGTGCATCGGAAACTACTACTGGACTTCCTGGGAACGATCAAAGCGTAAACTGTTTCATACGTTACTCCCATGGAGGAAATTGTGGATGGAGACTGTTGTATTCAATCCCGAAGATATTTCTGTGTTTCATCAACACTCTGATAGCTCACAGGTTACAGAATGCCACCAGATGTGCATCGGAAACTACTACTGGTCTTCCAGGGAACGATTAAAGCAAGGACTGTTTCAGACATTACTCCCGTGGAGAAAAGTGCGCATGGTGACTGTTGTATTCAATCCCGATGCAATTTCTATGTTTCATCAACACTCTGATAGTCCAAAGATTATAGAATGCCACAAGATGTGCATCGAAAACTACTACTGGTCTTCCATTGAACGATCAAAGCGTGGACTGTTTGAGAAATTACTCCCGTGGAGGAAAGTGCGCATGGTGACTGTTGTATTCAATCCCGATGCAATTTCTGTGTTTCATCAACACTTTGAAGGTCATCAGATTACAGAATGCCTCCACATGTGCATCGGAAACTACGTACTACTGGTCTTCCAGGAAACGATCAAAGCGTAGACTGTTTGAGACATTACTTCCGTGGTACAAAGTGCGGATGGTGACTGTTGTATTCAATCCCAATGCAATTTCTGTGTTTCATCAACACTCTGATAGTCCACAGATTACAGATTGCCTCCAGATATGCATCGGAAACTACTACTGGTCTTCCAATGAACGGTCAAAGCATAGGCTGTTTGAGACATTACTCCCATGTAGGAAAGTGCGCATGGTGACAGTTGTATTCAATCCCGATGCAATTTCTGTGTTTCATCAACATTCTGATGATCCACTGATAACAGAATGCCTCCAGATGTGCATCGGAAACTACTACTGATCAGCCAGGGAACGATCAAAGCGTAGACTGTTTGAGACATTACTCCCGTGGAGGAAAGTGCGCATGGTTACTGTTGTATTCAATCCCGATGCAATTCCTGTGTTTCATCAACACTCAGATAGTCCACAGATTACAGAATGCCACCATATGTGCATCGGAAACTACTACTGGTCTTCCAGGGAACGATGAAAGCGATGACAGTTTGAGACATTACTCCCATGGAGAAATGTACGCATGGTGCCTGTTGTATTCAATCCCGATGCAATTTCTGCCTTTTATCAACACCCGGATGGACCGCAGATTACCGAATACCTCCAGATGTGCATCGGAAACTACTACTGGTCTTCCAGGGAACGATCAAAGCGTAGACTGTTTGAGACATTACTACTATGTAGGAAAGTACGCATGGTGACTGTTGTATTCAATCCCGATGCAATTTCTGTGTTTCATCAACACTCACATAGTCCACAGGTTACAGAATGCCCCCAGATGTGCATCGGAAACTACTACTGGTCTTCCAGGGAACGATCAAATCGTAGACTGTTTGAGACATTAGTCCCATGGAGGAAAGTGCGCATCGTGTCTGTTGTATTCAAACCCGATGCCATTTCTGTGTTTCATCAACAATCTGATAGTCCACAGATTACAGAATGCCCCCAGATGTGCATCGGAAACTACTACTGGTCATCCAGGGAACGGTCAAAGCGTAGACTGTTTGAGACACTACTCCTGTGGAGGAAAGTGCGCATTTTGATTGTTGTATTCAATCCCGATGCAATTTCTGTGTTTCATCAACACTCTGATAGCTCACAGGTTACAGAATGCCACCAGATGTGCATCGGAAACTACTACTGGTCCTCCAGGGAACGATTAAAGCGAGGACTGTTTGAGACATTACTCCCGTGGTACAAAGTGCGGATGGTGACTGTTGTATTCAATCCCAATGCAATTTCTGTGTTTCATCAACACTCTGATAGTCCACAGATTACAGATTGCCTCCAGATATGGATCGGAAACTACTACTGGACTTCCTGGGAACGATCAAAGCGTAGACAGTTTGAGACGTTACTCCCGTGGAGGAAATTGTGGATGGTGACTGTTGTATTGAATCCCGATGCTATTTCTGTGTTTCATCAACACTCTGATAGTCCACAGAATACGGATTGTCTCCAGATGTGCATCGGAAACTACTACTGGTCATCCAGGGAACGGTCAAAGCGTAGACTGTTTGAGACACTACTCCTGTGGAGGAAAGTGCGCATTTTGATTGTTGTATTCAATCCCGATGCAATTTCTGTGTTTCATCAACACTCTGATAGCTCACAGGTTACACAATGCCACCAGATGTGCATCGGAAACTACTACTGGTCCTCCAGGGAACGATTAAAGCGAGGACTGTTTCAGACATTACTCCCATGGCGGAAATTGCGGATGGTGACTGTTGTATTCAATCCCGATGCAATTTCTGTGTTTCATCAACACTCTGATAGTCCGCAGATTACAGAATCATACCAGATGTGCATCGGAAACTACTACTGGTCTTCCAGGGAACGATCAAAGCGTAGACTGTTTGAGACATTAGTCCCATGGAGGAAAGTGCGCATCGTGTCTGTTGTATTCAAACCCGATGCCATTTCTGTGTTTCATCAACAATCTGATAGTCCACAGATTACAGAATGCCCCCAGATGTGCATCGGAAACTACTACTGGACTTCCTGGGAACGATTAAAGCGTAGACTGTTTGAGACGTTACTCCCGTGGAGGAAATTGAGGATGGTGACTGTTGTATTCAATCCCGATGCAATTTCTGTGTTTCATCAACACTCTGATAGTCCGCAGATTACAGAATCATACCAGATGTGCATCGGAAACTACTACTGGTCTTCCAGGGAACGATCAAGGCGTAGACTGTTTGAGAATTACTCCCATGGAGGAAAGTGGTCATGGTGACTGTTGTATTCAATCCCGATGCAATTTCTGTGTTTAATCAACACTCTGATAGTCCACAGAATACAAATTGTCTCCAGATGTGCATCGGAAACTACTACTGGTCATCCAGGAAACGATCAAAGCGTAGACTGTTTGAGACATTACTCCCGTGGAGGAAAGTGCGCATGGTGACTGTTGTATTCAATCCCGATGCAGTTTCTGTGTTTCATCAACACTCAGATAGTCCACAGATTACAGAATGCCACCATATGTGCATCGGAAACTACTACTGGTCTTCCAGGGAACGATCAAAGCGATGACAGTTAGAGACATTACTCCCATGGAGAAATGTACGCATGGTGCCTGTTGTATTCAATCCCGAAGCAATTTCTGTCTTTTATCAACACCCGGATAGACCACAGACTACCGAATACCTCCAGATGTGCATCGGAAACTACTACTGGTCTTCCAGGGAACGATCAAAGCGTAGACTGTTTGAGACATTACTACTATGTAGGAAAGTGCGCATGGTCACCGTTGTATTCAATCCCAATGCAATTTCTGTGTTTCATCAACACTCTGATAGTTCACAGAATACAGATTGTCTCCAGATGTGCATCGGAAACTACTACTTGTCTTCCTGATTACGATCAAAGCGTAGACTGTTTGAGACATTACTCCCATTGAGGAAAGTGCGGATTGTGACAGTTGTATTCACTCCCGATGCAATCTCTGTTTTTCATCAACACTTTGAAGGTCCAAAGATTACAGAATGCCTCCAGATGTGCATCGGAAACTACTACTGGTCTTCCAGGGTACAATCAAAGAGTAGACTGTTTCAGACATTACTACCATGAAGGAATGTGCGGATGGTGACTGTTGTATTCAATCCCGATGCAATTTCTGTGTTTCATCAACACTCAGATAGTCCACAGGTTACAGAATGCCCCCAGTTGTGCATCGGAAACTACTACTGGTCTTCCAGGGAACGTTCAAATCGTAGACTGTTTGAGACATTACTCCCATGGAGGAAAGTGCGCATCGTGTCTGTTGTATTCAAACCCGATGCCATTTCTGTGTTTCATCAACAATCTGATAGTCCACAGATTACAGAATGCCCCAGATGTGTATCGCAAACTACTACTTGTCTTCCAGGGAGCGATCAAAGTGTAGACTGCTTGATACGTTACTCCCATGGAGGAAAGTGCGGATGGTGACTGTTATATTCAATCTCGAAGCAATTTCTGTGTTTTATCATCACTCTGATAGTCCACAGATTACAGAATGACACCAGATGTACATCGGGAACTACTACTGGCCTTCCAGGGAACGATCAAAGCGTAGACTGTTTGAGAAGTTACTCCCATGGAGGAAAGTGCGCATCGTGTCTGTTGTATTCAAACCCGATGCCATTTCTGTGTTTCATCAACAATCTGATAGTCCACAGATTACAGAATGCCCCCAGATGTGCATCGGAAACTACTACTGGACTTCCAGGGAACGATCAAAGCGTAGACTGTTTGAGACATTACTCCCATGGAGAAAAGTGCGCATCGTGTCTGTTGTATTCAATCCCGATGCAATTTCTGTGTTTCATCAACACTCTGATAGCTCACAGGTTACAGAATGCCACCAGATGTGCATCGGAAACTACTACTGGTCCTCGAGGGAACGATTAAAGCGAGGACTGTTTCAGACATTACTCTTGTGGAGAAAAGTGCGCATGGTGACTGCTGTATTCAATCCCGATGCAATTTCTGTGTTTCATCAACACTCTGATAGCTCACAGGTTACAGAATGCCACCAGATGTGCATCGGAAACTACTACTGGTCTTCCAGGGAACGATTAAAGCGAGGACTGTTTCAGACATTACTCCCATGGCGGAAATTGCGGATGGTGACTGTTGTATTCAATCCCGATGCAATTTCTGTGTTTCATCAACACTCTGATAGTCCGCAGATTACAGAATCATACCAGATGTGCATCGGAAACTACTACTGATCTTCCAGGGAACGATCAAAGTGTAGACTGTTTGAGACATTTCTTCTGTGGATGAAAGTGCGCATGGTGCATGTTGTATTCAATCCCGATGCAATTTCTGTGTTTCATCAACACTTTGAAGGTCCACAGATTACAGAATGCCTCCAGATATACATTGGAAGCTACTACAGGTCTTCCAGGGAACGATCAAAGTGTAGACTATTTCAGACGTGACTCCCATGGAGGAAAGTGTGGATGGTGACTGTTGTATTCAATCCCGATGCAATTTCTATGTTTCATCAACACTCTGATAGTCCACAATTTACAGATTGCCTCCAGATGTGCATCGGAAACTACTACTGGTATTCCTGGGAACGATTAGAGCGTAGACAGTATGAGACATTACTCATATGGAGGAAAGTGCGCATGGTGACTGTTGTATTTAATCCCGATGCAATTTCTGTGTTTCATCAACACTCAGATAGTCCACAGGTTACAGAATGCCCCCAGTTGTGCATCGGAAACTACTACTGGTCTTCCAGGGAACGTTCAAATCGTAGACTGTTTGAGACATTACTCCCATGGAGGAAAGTGCGCATCCTGTCTGTTGTATTCAAACCCGATGCCATTTCTGTGTTTCATCAACAATCTGATAGTCCACAGATTACAGAATGCCCCCAGATGTGCATCGGAAACTACTACTGGACTTCCTGGGAACGATCAAAGCGAAGACTGTTTCATACGTTACTCCCATGGAGGAAATTGTGGATGGAGACTGTTGTATTCAATCCCGAGGATATTTCTGTGTTTCATCAACACTCTGATAGCTCACAGGTTACAGAATGCCACCAGATGTGCATCGGAAACTACTACTGGTCTTCCAGGGAACGATTAAAGCGAGGACTGTTTCAGACATTACTCCCGTGGAGAAAAGTGCGCATGGTGACTGTTTTATTCAATCCCGATGCAATTTCTATGTTTCATCAACACTCTGATAGTCCAAAGATTATAGAATGCCACCAGATGTGCATCGGAAACTACTACTGGTCTTCCAGGGAACCATCAAAGCGTGGACTGTTTGAGAAATTACTCCCGTGGAGGAAAGTGCGCATGGTGACTGTTGTATTCAATCCCGATGCAATTTCTGTGTTTCATCAACACTTTGAAGGTCATCAGATTACAGAATGCCTCCAGATGTGCATCGGAAACTACGTACTACTGGTCTTCCAGGAAACGATCAAAGCGTAGACTGTTTGAGACATTATTCCCGTGGTACAAAGTGCGGATGGTGACTGTTGTATTCAATCCCAATGCAATTTCTGTGTTTCATCAACACTCTGATAGTCCACAGATTACAGATTGCCTCCAGATATGCATCGGAAACTACTACTGGTCTTCCTATGAACGGTCAAAGCATAGACTGTTTGAGACATTACTCCCATGTAGGAAAGTGCGCATGGTGACAGTTGTATTCAATCCCGATGCAATTTCTGTGTTTCATCAACATTCTGATGATCCACTGATAACAGAATGCCTCCAGATGTGCATCGGAAACTACTACTGATCTTCCAGGGAACGATCAAAGCGTAGACTGTTTGAGACATTACTCCCGTGGAGGAAAGTGCGCATGGTTACTGTTGTATTTAATCCCGATGCAACTTCTGTGTTTCATCAACACTCAGATAGTCCACAGGTTACAGAATTCCCCCAGTTGTGCATCGGAAACTACTACTGGTCTTCCAGGGAACGTTCAAATCGTAGACTGTTTGAGACATTACTCCCATGGAGGAAAGTGCGCATCGTGTCTGTTGTATTCAAACCCGATGCCATTTCTGTGTTTCATCAACAATCTGATAGCCCACAGATTACAGAATGCCCCCAGATGTGCATCGGAAACTACTACTGGACTTCCTGGGAACGATCAAAGCGTAGACTGTTTCATACGTTACTCCCATGGAGGAAATTGTGGATGGAGACTGTTGTATTCAATCCCGAGGATATTTCTGTGTTTCATCAACACTCTGATAGTCCACAGAATACAGATTGTCTCCAGATGTGCATCGGAAACTACTACTGGTCATCCAGGGAACGATCAAAGCGTAGACTGTTTGAGACATTACTCCCGTGGAGAAAAAGTGCGCATGGTGACTGTTGTATTCAATCCCGATGCAATTTCTGTGTTTCATCAACACTCTTATAGCTCACAGGTTACAGAATGAAACCAGATGTGCATCGGAAACTACTACTGGTCTTCCAGGGAACGATTAAAGCGAGGACTGTTTCAGACATTACTTCCGTGGAGAAAAGTGCGCATGGTGACCGTTGTATTCAATCCCGATGTAATTTCTATGTTTCATCAACACTCTGATAGTCCAAAGATTATAGAATGCCACCAGATGTGCATCGGAAACTACTACTGGTCTTCCAGGGAACGATCAAAGCGTAGACTGTTTGAGACATTACTCCCATGGAGGAAAGTGCGCATGGTGACTGCTGTATTCAATCCCGATGCAATTTCTGTGTTTCATCAACACTCTGATAGCTCACAGGTTACAGAATGCCACCAGATGTGCATCGGAAACTACTACAGGTCTTCCAGGGAACGATTAAAGCGAGGACTGTTTCAGACATTACTCCCATGGCGGAAATTGCGGATGGTGACTGTTGTATTCAATCCCGATGCAATTTCTGTGTTTCATCAACACTCTGATAGTCCACAATTTACAGATTTCCTCCAGATGTGCATCGGAAACTACTACTGGTATTCCTGGGAACGATTAGAGCGTAGACTGTATGAGACATTACTCAAATGGAGGAAAGTGCGCATGGTGACTGTTGTATTTAATCCCGTTGCAATTTATGTGTTTCATCAACACTCAGATAGTCCACAGGTTACAGAACGCCCCCAGTTGTGCATCGGAAACTACTACTGGTCTTCCAGGGAACGTTCAAATCGTAGACTGTTTGAGACATTACTCCCATGGAGGAAAGTGCGCATCGTGTCTGTTGTATTCAAACCTGATGCCATTTCTGTGTTTCATCAACAATCTGATAGTCCACAGATTACAGAATGCCCCCAGATGTGCATCGGAAACTACTACTGGACTTCCTGGGAACGATCAAAGCGTATACTGTTTCATACGTTACTCCCATGGAGGAAATTGTGGATGGAGACTGTTGTATTCAATCCCGAGGATATTTCTGTGTTTCATCAACACTCTGATAGTCCACAGAATACAGATTGTCTCCAGATGTGCATCGGAAACTACTACTGGTCATACAGGGAACGATCAAAGCGTAGACTGTTTGAGACATTACTCCCGTGGAGGAAAGTGCGCATGGTGACAGTTGTATTCAATCCCGATGCAATTTCTGTGTTTCATCAACACTCTGATAGCTCACAGGTTACAGAATGCCACCAGATGTGCATCAAAAACTACTACTGGTCTTCCAGGGAACGATTAAAGCGAGGACTGTTTCAGACATTACTCCCATGGAGAAAAGTGCGCATGGTGACTGTTGTATTCAATCCCGATGTAATTTCTATGTTTCATCAACACTCTCATAGTCCAAAGATTATAGAATCCCACCAGATGTGCAACGGAAACTACTACTGGTCTTCCAGGGAACGATCAAAGCGTAGACTGTTTGAGACATTACTCCCATGGAGGAAAGTGCGCATGGTGACTGCTGTATTCAATCCCGATGCAATTTCTGTGTTTCATCAACACTATGATAGCTCACAGGTTACAGAATGCCACCAGATGTGCATCGGAAACTACTACTGGTCTTCCAGGGAACGATTAAAGCGATTACTGTTTCAGACATTACTCCCATGGCGGAAATTGCGGATGGTGACTGTTGTATTCAATCCCGATGCAATTTCTGTGTTTCATCAACACTCTGATAGTCCGCAGATTACAGAATCATACCAGATGTGCATCGGAAACTACTACTGGTCTTCCAGGGAACGATCAAGGCGTAGACTGTTTGAGAATTACTCCCATGGAGGAAAGTGGTCATGGTGACTGTTGTATTCAATCCCGATGCAATTTCTGTGTTTCATCAACACTCTGATAGTCCACAGAATACAAATTGTCTCCAGATGTGCATCGGAAACTACTACTGGTCATCCAGGAAACGATCAAAGCGTAGACTGTTTGAGACATTACTCCCGTGGAGGAAAGTGCGCATGGTGACTGTTGTATTCAATCCCGATGCAGTTTCTGTGTTTCATCAACACTCAGATAGTCCACAGATTACAGAATGCCACCATATGTGCATCGGAAACTACTACTGGTCTTCCAGGGAACGATCAAAGCGATGACAGTTAGAGACATTACTCCCATGGAGAAATGTACGCATGGTGCCTGTTGTATTCAATCCCGAAGCAATTTCTGTCTTTTATCAACACCCGGATAGACCACAGACTACCGAATACCTCCAGATGTGCATCGGAAACTACTACTGGTCTTCCAGGGGACGATCAAAGCGTAGACTGTTTGAGACATTACTACTATGTAGGAAAGTGCGCATGGTCACCGTTGTATTCAATCCCAATGCAATTTCTGTGTTTCATCAACACTCTGATAGTTCACAGAATACAGATTGTCTCCAGATGTGCATCGGAAACTACTACTTGTCTTCCTGGTTACGATCAAAGCGTAGACTGTTTGGGACATTACTCCCATTGAGGAAAGTGCGGATTGTGACAGTTGTATTCACTCCCGATGCAATCTCTGTTTTTCATCAACACTTTGAAGGTCCAAAGATTACAGAATGCCTCCAGATGTGCATCGGAAACTACTACTGGTCTTCCAGGGTACAATCAAAGCGTAGACTGTTTCAGACATTACTACCATGAAGGAATGTGCGGATGGTGACTGTTGTATTCAATCCCGATGCAATTTCTATGTTTCATCAACACTCTGATAGTCCACAATTTACAGATTGCCTCCAGATGTGCATCGGAAACTACTACTGGTATTCCTGGGAACGATTAGAGCGTAGACTGTATGAGACATTACTCAAATGGAGGAAAGTGCGCATGGTGACTGTTGTAATCAAACCCGATGCAATTTCTGTGTTTCATCTCCACTTTGAAGGTCCGCAGATTACAGAATGCCTCCAGATGTGCATCGCAAACTACTACTTGTCTTCCAGGGAGCGATCAAAGTGTAGACTGCTTGATACGTTACTCCCATGGAGGAAAGTGCGGATGGTGGCTGTTGTATTCAATCTCGAAGCAATTTCTGTGTTTTATCATCACTCTGATAGTCCACAGATTACAGAATGACACCAGATGTACATCGGGAACTACTACTGGCCTTCCAGGGAACGATCAAAGCGTAGACTGTTTGAGACTATCAGTAATCCCATGGAGGAAAGTGCGCATGGAGACTGCTGTATTCAATCCCGATGCAATTTCTGTGTTTCATCAACACTCTGATAGCTCACAGGTTACAGAATGCCACCAGATGTGCATCGGAAACTACTACTGGTATTCCAGGGAACGATTAAAGCGAGGACTGTTTCAGACATTACTCCCATGGCGGAAATTGCGGATGGTGACTGTTGTATTCAATCCCGATGCAATTTCTGTGTTTCATCAACACTCTGATAGTCCGCAGTTTACAGAATCATCTCAGATGTGCATCGGAAACTACTACTGGTCTTCCAGGGAACGATCAAAGTGTAGACTGTTTGAGACATTTCTCCTGTGGATGAAAGTGCGCATGGTGCATGTTGTATTCAATCCCGATGCAATTTCTGTGTTTCATCAACACTTTGAAGGTCCACAGATTACAGAATGCCTCCAGATATACATTGGAAGCTACTACAGGTCTTCCAGGGAACGATCATAGTGTAGACTATTTCAGACGTTACTAACATGGAGGAAAGTGTGGATGGTGACTGTTGTATTCAATCCCGATGCAATTTCTATGTTTCATCAACACTCTGATAGTCCACAATTTACAGATTGCCTCCAGATGTGCATCGGAAACTACTACTGGTATTCCTGGGAACGATTAGAGCGTAGACTGTATGGGACATTACTCAAATGGAGGAAAGTGCGCATGGTGACTGTTGTATTTAATCCCGATGCAATTTCTGTGTTTCATCAACACTCAGATAGTCCACAGGTTACAGAATGCCCCCAGTTGTGCATCGGAAACTACTACTGGTCTTCCAGGGAACGTTCAAATCGTAGACTGTTTGAGACATTACTCCCATGGAGGAAAGTGCGCATCGTGTCTGTTGTATTCAAACCCGATGCCATTTCTGTGTTTCATCAACAATCTGATAGTCCACAGATTACAGAATGCCCCCAGATGTGCATCGGAAACTACTACTGGACTTCCAGGGAACGATCAAAGCGTAGACTGTTTGAGACATAACTCCCATGGAGGAAAGTGCGCATCGTGTCTGTTGTATTCAATCCCGATGCAATTTCTGTGTTTCATCAACACTCTGATAGCTCACAGGTTACAGAATGCCACCAGATGTGCATCGGAAACTACTACTGGTCTTCGAGGAAACGATTAAAGCGAGGACTGTTTCAGACATTAATCCCGTGGAGAAAAGTGCGCATGGTGACTGTTGTATTCAATCCCGATGTAATTTCTATGTTTCATCAACACTCTGATAGTCCAAAGATTATAGAATGCCACCAGATGTGCATCGGAAACTACTACTGGTCTTCCAGGGAACGATCAAAGCGTAGACTGTTTGAGACATTACTCCCATGGAGGAAAGTGCGCATGGTGACTGCTGTATTCAATCCCGATGCAATTTCTGTGTTTCATCAACACTCTGATAGCTCACAGGTTACAGAATGCCACCAGATGTGCATCGGAAACTACTACTGGTCTTCCAGGGAACGATTAAAGCGAGGACTGTTTTAGACATTACTCCCATGGCGGAAATTGCGGATGGTGACTGTTGTATTCAATCCCGATGCAATTTCTGTGTTTCATCAACACTCTGATAGTCCGCAGATTACAGAATCATACCAGATGTGCATCGGAAACTACTACTGATCTTCCAGGGAACGATCAAAGTGTAGACTGTTTGAGACATTTCTCCTGTGGATGAAAGTGCGCATGGTGCATGTTGTATTCAATCCCGATGCAATTTCTGTGTTTCATCAACACTTTGAAGGTCCACAGATTACCGAATGCCTCCAGATATACATTGGAAGCTACTACAGGTCTTCCAGGGAACGATCAAAGTGTAGACTATTTCAGACGTTACTCCCATGGAGGAAAGTGTGGATGGTGACTGTTGTAGTCAATCCCGATGCAATTTCTATGTTTCATCAACACTCTGATAGTCCACAATTTACAGATTGCCTCCAGATGTGCATCGGAAACTACTACTGGTATTCCTGGGAACGATTAGAGCGTAGACTGTATGAGACATTACTCAAATGAAGGAAAGTGCGCATGGTGACTGTTGTATTTAATCCCGATGCAATTTCTGTGTTTCATCAACACTCAGATAGTCCACAGGTTACAGAATGCCCCCAGTTGTGCATCGGAAACTACTACTGGTCTTCCAGGGAACGTTCAAATCGTAGACTGTTTGAGACATTACTCCCATGGAGGAAAGTGCGCATCCTGTCTGTTGTATTCAAACCCGACGCCATTTCTGTGTTTCATCAACACTCAGATAGTCCACAGATTACAGAATGCCACCATATGTGCATCGGAAACTACTACTGGTCTTCCAGGGGACGATGAAAGCGATGACAGTTTGAGACATTACTCCCATGGAGAAATGTACGCATGGTGCCTGTTGTATTCAATCCCGATGCAATTTCTGTCTTTTATGAACACCCGGATTGACCGCAGATTACCGAATACCTCCAGATGTGCATCGGAAACTACTACTGGTCTTCCAGGGAACCATCAAAGCGTGGACTGTTTGAGAAATTACTCCCGTGGAGGAAAGTGCGCATGGTGACTGTTGTATTCAATCCCGATGCAATTTCTGTGTTTCATCAACACTTTGAAGGTCATCAGATTACAGAATGCCTCCAGATGTGCATCGGAAACTACGTACTACTGGTCTTCCAGGAAACGATCAAAGCGTAGACTGTTTGAGACATTATTCCCGTGGTACAAAGTGCGGATGGTGACTGTTGTATTCAATCCCAATGCAATTTCTGTGTTTCATCAACACTCTGATAGTCCACAGATTACAGATTGCCTCCAGATATGCATCGGAAACTACTACTGGTCTTCCTATGAACGGTCAAAGCATAGACTGTTTGAGACATTACTCCCATGTAGGAAAGTGCGCATGGTGACAGTTGTATACAATCCCGATGCAATTTCTGTGTTTCATCAACATTCTGATGATCCATTGATAACAGAATGCCTCCAGATGTCATCGGAAACTACTACTGATCATCCAGGGAACGATCAAAGCGTAGACTGTTTGAGACATTACTCCCGTGGAGGAAAGTGCGCGTGGTGACTGTTGTATTCAATCCCGATGCAATTCCTGTGTTTCATCAACACTCAGATAGTCCACAGATTACAGAATGCCACCATATGTGCATCGGAAACTACTACTGGTCTTCCAGGGAACGATGAAAGCGATGACAGTTTGAGACACTACTCCCATGGAGAAATGTACGCATGGTGCCTGTTGTATTCAATCCCGATGCAATTTCTGTCTTTTATCAACACCCGGATTGACCGCAGATTACCGAATACCTCCAGATGTGCATCGGAAACTACTACTGGTCTTCCAGGGAACGATCAAAGCGTAGACTGTTTGAGACATTACTACTATGTAGGAAAGTACGCATGGTGACTGTTGTATTCAATCCCGATGCAATTTCTGTGTTTCATCAACACTCACATAGTCCACAGGTTAAAGAATGCCCCCAGATGTGCATCGGAAACTACTACTGGTCTTCCAGGGAACGATCAAATCGTAGACTGTTTGAGACATTAGTCCCATGGAGGAAAGTGCGCATCGTGTCTGTTGTATTCAAACCCGATGCCATTTCTGTGTTTCATCAGCAATCTGATAGTCCACAGATTACAGAATGCCCCCAGATGTGCATCGGAAACTACTACTGGACTTCCTGGAAACGATCAAAGCGTAGACTGTTTGAGACGTTACTCCCGTGGAGGAAATTGTGGATGGTGATTGTTGTATTCAATCCCGATGCTATTTCTGTGTTTCATCAACACTCTGATAGTCCACAGAATACAGATTGTCTCCAGATGTGCATCGGAAACTACTACTGGTCATCCAGGGAACGGTCAAAGCGTAGACTGTTTGAGACACTACTCCTGTGGAGGAAAGTGCGCATTTTGATTGTTGTATTCAATCCCGATGCAATTTCTGTGTTTCATCAACACTCTGATAGCTCACAGGTTACAGAATGCCACCAGATGTGCATCGGAAACTACTACTGGTCCTCCAGGGAACGATTAAAGCGAGGACTGTTTCAGACATTACTCCCATGGCGGAAATTGCGGATGGTGACTGTTGTATTCAATCCCGATGCAATTTCTGTGTTTCATCAACACTCTGATAGTCCGCAGATTACAGAATCATACCAGATGTGCATCGGAAACTACTACTGGTCTTCCAGGGAACGATCAAAGCGTAGACTGTTTGAGACATTACTCCCATGGAGGGAAGTGCGCGTGGTGACTGTTGTATTCAATCCCCATGCAATTTCTGTGTTTCATCAACACTCTGATAGTCCACATATTACAGAATGCCACCAGATGTGCATCGGAAACTACTACTGGTCTTCCAGGGAACGATCAAAGCGTAGACTCTTTGAGACATTACTCCTGTGGAGGAAAGTGCGCATGGAGCCTATTGTATTCAATCCTGATGCATTTTCTGTGTTTCATCAACACTCTGATAGTCCACAGAATACAGAATGCCACCAGATGTGCATCGGAAACTGCTACTGGTCTTCCAGGGAACGATCAAAGAGTAGACTGTTTGAGACATTACTCCCGTGGAGAAAAGTGCGCATGGTGACTGTTGTATTCAATCCCGTTGCAATTTCTATGTTTCATCAACACTCTGATAGTCCAAAGATTATAGAATGCAACCAGATGTGCATCGGAAACTACTACTGGTCTTCCAGGGAACGATCAAAGCGTGGACTGTTTGAGACATTACTCCCGTGGAGAAAAAATGCGCCTGGTGACTGTTGTATTCAATCCCGATGCAATATCTGTGTTTCATCAACACTTTGAAGGTCATCAGGTTACAGAATGCCTCCAGATGTGCATCGGAAACTACTACTGGTCTTCCAGGGAACTATCAAATCGTAGACGGTTTGAGACATTACTCCCGTGGTGGAAAGTGCGGATGGTGACTGTTGTATTCAATCCCAATGCAATTACTGTGTTTCATCAACACTCTAATAGTCCACAGATTACAGATTGCCTCCAGATATGCATCGGAAACTACGACTGGTCTTCCTATGAACGGCCAAAGCATAGACTGTTTGAGACATTACTCCCATGTAGGAAAGTGCGCATGGTGACTGTTGTATTGAATCCCGATGCAATTTCTGTGTTTCATCAACACTCTGATATTCCACAGAATACAGACTGTCTCCAGATGTGCATCGGAAACTACTACTGGTCTTCCAGGGAACGATCAAAGCGTAGACTCTTTGAGACATTACTCCTGTGGAGGAAAGTGCGCATGGAGCCTATTTAATTCAATCCTGATGCATTTTCTGTGTTTCATCAACACTCAGATATTCCACAGATTACATAATGCCACCATATGTGCATCGGAAACTACTACTGGTCTTCCAGGGAACGATAAAAGAGTAAACTGTTTGAGACATAACTCCCATGGAGGAAAGTGCCCATGGTGACTGTTGTATTTAATCCAGATGCAATTTCTGTGTTTCATCAACACTTTGAAGAACCACAGATTACAGAATGCCTCCAGATGTAAATCTAAACTACTACTGGTCTTCCAGGGAACGATCAAAATGTAGACTGATTTAGACATTACTCCCATGGAGGAAAGTGCGCATGGTGACTGTTGTATTCAATCCCGATGCAATTTCAGCGTTTCAACAACATTCTGATAGTCCACAGATTACAGAATGCCACCGGATGTGCATCGGAAACTACTACTGGTCTTCCAGGGAACTATCAAAGCGTAGACTGTTTAAAACATTACTCCCATGGAGGAAGGTGCACATGGTGACTGTTGTATTGAATCCCGATGCTACTTCTGTGTTTCATCAACACTCTGATAGTCCACAGATTACAGAATGCCTCCAGATTTGCATCGGAAACTACTACTGGTCTTCCAGGGAACGATGAAAGCGATGACAGTTTGAGACACTACTCCCATGGAGAAATGTACGCATGGTGCCTGTTGTATTCAATCCCGATGCAATTTCTGTCTTTTATCAACACCCGGATTGACCGCAGATTACCGAATACCTCCAGATGTGCATCGGAAACTACTACTGGTCTTCCAGGGAACGATCAAAGCGTAGACTGTTTGAGACATTACTACTATGTAGGAAAGTACGCATGGTGACTGTTGTATTCAATCCCGATGCAATTTCTGTGTTTCATCAACACTCACATAGTCCACAGGTTAAAGAATGCCCCCAGATGTGCATCGGAAACTACTACTGGTCTTCCAGGGAACGATCAAATCGTAGACTGTTTGAGACATTAGTCCCATGGAGGAAAGTGCGCATCGTGTCTGTTGTATTCAAACCCGATGCCATTTCTGTGTTTCATCAGCAATCTGATAGTCCACAGATTACAGAATGCCCCCAGATGTGCATCGGAAACTACTACTGGACTTCCTGGAAACGATCAAAGCGTAGACTGTTTGAGACGTTACTCCCGTGGAGGAAATTGTGGATGGTGATTGTTGTATTCAATCCCGATGCTATTTCTGTGTTTCATCAACACTCTGATAGTCCACAGAATACAGATTGTCTCCAGATGTGCATCGGAAACTACTACTGGTCATCCAGGGAACGGTCAAAGCGTAGACTGTTTGAGACACTACTCCTGTGGAGGAAAGTGCGCATTTTGATTGTTGTATTCAATCCCGATGCAATTTCTGTGTTTCATCAACACTCTGATAGCTCACAGGTTACAGAATGCCACCAGATGTGCATCGGAAACTACTACTGGTCCTCCAGGGAACGATTAAAGCGAGGACTGTTTCAGACATTACTCCCATGGCGGAAATTGCGGATGGTGACTGTTGTATTCAATCCCGATGCAATTTCTGTGTTTCATCAACACTCTGATAGTCCGCAGATTACAGAATCATACCAGATGTGCATCGGAAACTACTACTGGTCTTCCAGGGAACGATCAAAGCGTAGACTGTTTGAGACATTACTCCCATGGAGGGAAGTGCGCGTGGTGACTGTTGTATTCAATCCCCATGCAATTTCTGTGTTTCATCAACACTCTGATAGTCCACATATTACAGAATGCCACCAGATGTGCATCGGAAACTACTACTGGTCTTCCAGGGAACGATCAAAGCGTAGACTCTTTGAGACATTACTCCTGTGGAGGAAAGTGCGCATGGAGCCTATTGTATTCAATCCTGATGCATTTTCTGTGTTTCATCAACACTCTGATAGTCCACAGAATACAGAATGCCACCAGATGTGCATCGGAAACTACTACTGGTCTTCCAGGGAACGATCAAAGAATAGACTGTTTGAGACATTACTCCCGTGGAGAAAAGTGCGCATGGTGACTGTTGTATTCAATCCCGTTGCAATTTCTATGTTTCATCAACACTCTGATAGTCCAAAGATTATAGAATGCAACCAGATGTGCATCGGAAACTACTACTGGTCTTCCAGGGAACGATCAAAGCGTGGACTGTTTGAGACATTACTCCCGTGGAGAAAAAATGCGCCTGGTGACTGTTGTATTCAATCCCAATGCAATTACTGTGTTTCATCAACACTCTGATAGTCCACAGATTACAGATTGTCTCCAGATGTGCATCGGAAACTACTACTGGACTTCCTGGAAACGATCAAAGCGTAGACTGTTTGAGACGTTACTCCCGTGGAGGAAATTGTGGATGGTGATTGTTGTATTCAATCCCGATGCTATTTCTGTGTTTCATCAACACTCTGATAGTCCACAGAATACAGATTGTCTCCAGATGTGCATCGGAAACTACTACTGGTCATCCAGGGAACGGTCAAAGCGTAGACTGTTTGAGACACTACTCCTGTGGAGGAAAGTGCGCATTTTGATTGTTGTATTCAATCCCGATGCAATTTCTGTGTTTCATCAACACTCTGATAGCTCACAGGTTACAGAATGCCACCAGATGTGCATCGGAAACTACTACTGGTCCTCCAGGGAACGATTAAAGCGAGGACTGTTTCAGACATTACTCCCATGGCGGAAATTGCGGATGGTGACTGTTGTATTCAATCCCGATGCAATTTCTGTGTTTCATCAACACTCTGATAGTCCGCAGATTACAGAATCATACCAGATGTGCATCGGAAACTACTACTGGTCTTCCAGGGAACGATCAAAGCGTAGACTGTTTGAGACATTACTCCCATGGAGGGAAGTGCGCGTGGTGACTGTTGTATTCAATCCCCATGCAATTTCTGTGTTTCATCAACACTCTGATAGTCCACATATTACAGAATGCCACCAGATGTGCATCGGAAACTACTACTGGTCTTCCAGGGAACGATCAAAGCGTAGACTCTTTGAGACATTACTCCTGTGGAGGAAAGTGCGCATGGAGCCTATTGTATTCAATCCTGATGCATTTTCTGTGTTTCATCAACACTCTGATAGTCCACAGAATACAGAATGCCACCAGATGTGCATCGGAAACTACTACTGGTCTTCCAGGGAACGATCAAAGAATAGACTGTTTGAGACATTACTCCCTTGGAGAAAAGTGCGCATGGTGACTGTTGTATTCAATCCCGTTGCAATTTCTATGTTTCATCAACACTCTGATAGTCCAAAGATTATAGAATGCAACCAGATGTGCATCGGAAACTACTACTGGTCTTCCAGGGAACGATCAAAGCGTGGACTGTTTGAGACATTACTCCCGTGGAGAAAAAATGCGCCTGGTGACTGTTGTATTCAATCCCAATGCAATTACTGTGTTTCATCAACACTCTGATAGTCCACAGATTACAGATTGCCTCCAGATATGCATCGGAAACTACGACTGGTCTTCCTATGAACGGCCAAAGCATAGACTGTTTGAGACATTACTCCCATGTAGGAAAGTGCGCATGGTGACTGTTGTATTGAATCCCGATGCAATTTCTGTGTTTCATCAACACTCTGATATTCCACAGAATACAGATTGTCTCCAGATGTGCATCGGAAACTACTACTGGTCTTCCAGGGAACGATCAAAGCGTAGACTCTTTGAGACATTACTCCTGTGGAGGAAAGTGCGCATGGAGCCTATTTAATTCAATCCTGATGCATTTTCTGTGTTCCATCAACACTCAGATATTCCACAGATTACATAATGCCACCATATGTGCATCGGAAACTATTACTGGTCTTCCAGGGAACGATAAAAGAGTAAACTGTTTGAGACATAACTCCCATGGAGGAAAGTGCCCATGGTGACTGTTGTATTTAATCCAGATGCAATTTCTGTGTTTCATCAACACTTTGAAGAACCACAGATTACAGAATGCCTCCAGATGTAAATCTAAACTACTACTGGTCTTCCAGGGAACGATCAAAATGTAGACTGATTTAGACATTACTCCCATGGAGGAAAGTGCGCATGGTGACTGTTGTATTCAATCCCGATGCAATTTCAGCGTTTCAACAACATTCTGATAGTCCACAGATTACAGAATGCCACCGGATGTGCATCGGAAACTACTACTGGTCTTCCAGGGAACTATCAAAGCGTAGACTGTTTAAAACATTACTCCCATGGAGGAAGGTGCACATGGTGACTGTTGTATTGAATCCCGATGCTACTTCTGTGTTTCATCAACACTCTGATAGTCCACAGATTACAGAATGCCTCCAGATGTGCATCGGAAACTACTACTGGTCTTAAAGGGAACGATCAAAGCGTAGACTGATAGAGACATTACTCCCATGGAGGAAAGTGTGCATGGTGACCGTTGTATTCAATCCCGATGCAATTTCTTTGTTTCATCAACACTTTGAAGGTCCACAGATTACAGAATGCCTCCAGATGTGCATCGGAAACTACTACTGGTCTTCCAGGGAACGATCAAAGCGTAGACTGTTTGAGAAATTAATCCTGTGGAGGAAAGTGAGCATGGTGCCTGTTGTATTCAATCCCGATGCAATTTCTGTGTTTCATCAACACTCTGATAGTCCACAGAATACAGAATGCCACCAGATGTGCATCGGAAACTACTACTGGTCTTCCAGGGAACGATCAAAGCGTAGACTGTTTGAGACATTACTCCAATGGAGGAAAGTGCGCATCGAGTCTGTTGTATTCAAACCCGATGCCATTTATGTGTTTCATCAACAATCTGATAGTCCACAGATTACAGAATGCCACCAGATGTGCATCTGAAACTACTACTGGTCTTCCAGGGAACGATCAAAGCGTAGACTGTTTCAGACGTTACTCCCATGGAGGAATGTGCGGATGGTGACTGTTGTATTCAATCCCGATGCAATTTCAGTGTTTCAACAACATTCTGATAGTCCACGGATTACAGAATGCCACCGGAAGTGCATCGGAAACTACTACTGGTCTTCCACTGAACTATCAATGTGTACACTGTTTGAGACATTACTCCCATGGAGGAAGGTGCACATGGTGACTGTTGTATTGAATCCCGAGGCAATTTCTGTGTTTCATCAACACTCTGATAGTCCACAGATAACAGATTGCCTCCAGAAGTGCATCGAAAACTACTACTGGTCATCCTGGGAACGATCAAAGCTTAGACTGTTTGAGACATTACTCCCATGGAGGAAAGTGTGCATGGTGACCGTTGTGTTCAATCGCGATGCAATTTCTGTGTTTCATCAACACTTTGAAGGTCCACAGATTACAGAATGGCTCCAGATGTGCATGGGAAACTACTACCGGTCTTCCAGGGAACGATCAAGGGGGAGACTGTTGCAGACGTTACTCCCATGGAGGAATGTGCGGATGGTGACTGTTGTATTCAATCCCGATGCAATTTCTATGTTTCATCAACACTCTGATAGTCCACAGATTACAGATTGTCTCCAGATGTGCATGGGAAACTATTACTGGTCTTCCTGGGACCGATCAACGCGTAGACCGTTTGTGACATTCCTCCCATGGAGGAAAGTGCGGATAGCGACTGTTGTATTCAATCCCGATGCAATTTCTGTGTTTCATCAACATTCTGATAGCCCACAGATTACAGAATGCCACCAGATGTGCGTCGGAAACTACTACTGGTCTTCCAGGAAACGATTAAAGCGAGGACTGTTTCAGACATTACTCCCATGGCGGAAAGTGTGGATGGTGACAGTTGTATTCAATCCCGATGCAATTTCTGTGTTTCATTAACACTCTGATAGTCCACAGATAACAGAATGCCACCAGATGTGCATCGGAAACTACTACTGGTCTTCCAGGGAACGATCAAATCGTAGACTGTTTGAGAAATTAATCCTGTGGAGGAAGGTGAGCATGGTGCCTGTTGTATTCAATCCCGATGCAATTTCTGTGTTTCATCAACACTCTGATAGTCCACAGATTACAGAATGCCTCAAGATGTGCATCGGAAACTACTACTGGTCTTAAAGGGAACGATCAAAGCGTAGACTGTAGAGACATTACTCCCATGGAGGAAAGTGTGCATGGTGACTGTTGTATTCAATCCCGATGCAATTTCTGTGTTTCATCAACACTCTGATAGTCCACAGATAACAGATTGCCTCCAGAAGTGCATCGAAAACTACTACTGGTCTTCCAGGGAACGATCAAAGCGTAGACTGTTTGTGACATTACTCCCGTGGTGGAAAGTGCGGATGGTGTCTGTTGTATTCAATCCCAATGCAATTTCTGTGTTTCATCAACACTCTGATAGTCCACAGATTACAGATTGCCTCCAGATATGCATCGGAAACTACTACTGGTCTTCCTGGGAACGATCAAAGCATAGACTGTTTGAGACATTACTCCCATGTAGGAAAGCGCGCATGGTGACTGTTGTATTCAATCCCGATGCAATTTCTGTGTTTCATCAACACTCTGATACTCCACAGATTACAGAATGAAACCATATGTGTATCGGAAACTACTACTGGTCTTCCAGGGAAAGATAAAAGAGTAGACTGTTTGAGACATAACTCCCATGGAGGAAAGTGCGCATGGTGACTGTTGTATTTAATCCAGATGCAATTTCTGTGTTTCATCAACACTTTGAAGAACCACAGATTACAGAATGCCTCCAGATGTAAATCGAAACTACTACTGGTCTTCCAGGGAACGATCAAAATGTAGACTGTTTTAGACATTACTCCCATGGAGGAAAGTGCGCATGGTGACTGTTGTATTCAATCCCGATGCAATTTCAGTGTTTCAACAACATTCTGATAGTCCACAGATTACAGAATGCCACCGGATGTGCATCGGAAACTACTACTGGTCTTCCAGGGAACTATCAAAGCGTAGACTGTTTGAGACATTACTCCTATGGAGGAAGGTGCACATGGTGACTGATGTATTGAATCCCGATGCAATTTCTGTGTTTCATCAACACTCTGATAGTCCACAGATTACAGAATGCCTCCAGATGTGCATCGGAAACTACTACTGGTCTTAAAGGGAACGATCAAAGCGTAGACTGATAGAGACATTACTCCCATGGAGGAAAGTGTGCATGGTGACCGTTGTATTCAATCCCGATGCAATTTCTGTGTTTCATCAACACTTTGAAGGTCCACAGATTACAGAATGCCTCCAGATGTGCATCGGAAACTACTACTGGTCTTCCAGGGAACGATCAAAGGGTAGTGTGTTTCAGACGTTACTTCCATGGAGGAATGTGCGGATGGTGACTGGTGTATTCAATCCCGATGCAATTTCTGTGTTTCATCAACACTCTGATAGTCCACAGATTACAGATTATCTCCAGATGTGCATCGGAAACTACTACTGGTCTTCCTGGGATCGATCTACGCGTAGACCGTTTGAGACATTCCTCCCATGGAGGAAAGTGCGGATGGTGACTGTTGTATTCAATCCCGATGCAATTTCTGTGTTTCATCAACACTCTGATAGTCCACAGATAACAGAATGCCACGGGATTTGCATCGGAAACTACTACTGGTCTTCCAGGGAACGATCAAAGCGTAGACTGTTTGAGAAATTAATTCTGTGGAGGAAAGTGAGCATGGTGCCTGTTGTATTCAATCCCGATGCAATTTCTGTGTTTCATCAACACTCTGATAGTCCACAGAATACAGAATGCCACCAGATGTGCATCGGAAACTACTACTGGTCTTCCAGGGAACGATCAAAGCATAGACTGTTTGAGACATTACTCCCGTGGAGGAAAGTGTGCATGGTGACTGTTGTATTCAATCCCGATGCAATTTCTGTGTTTCATCAACACTCTGATAGTCCACAGATAACAGATTGCCTCCAGAAGTGCATCGAAAACTACTACTGGTCTTCCTGGGAACGATCAAGGCTTAGACTGTTTGAGACATTATTCCCATGGAGGAAAGTGTGCATGGTGACCGTTGTATTCAATCCCGATGCTATTTCTGTGTTTCATCAACACTTTGAAGGTCCACAGATAACAGATTGCCTCCAGAAGTGCATCGAAAACTACTACTGGTCTTCCTGGGAACGATCAAGGCTTAGACTGTTTGAGACATTATTCCCATGGAGGAAAGTGTGCATGGTGACCGTTGTATTCAATCCCGATGCTATTTCTGTGTTTCATCAACACTTTGAAGGTCCACAGATTACAGAATGGCTCCAGATGTGCATGGGAAACTACTACTGGTCTTCCAGGGAATGATCAAAGCGTAGACTGTTTCAGACGTTACTTTCATGGAGGAATGTGCGGATGGTGACTGTTGTATTCAATCCCGATGCAATTTCTGTGTTTCATCAACACTCTGATAGTCCACAGATTACAGATTGTCTCCAGATGTGCATTGGAAACTACTACTGGTCTTCCTGGGACCGATCAACGCGTAGACCGTTTGAGACATTCCTCCCATGGAGGAAAGTGCGGATAGTGACTGTTGTATTCAATCCTGATGCAATTTCTGTGTTTCATCAACACTCTGATAGTCCACAGATTACAGAATGCCACCAGATGTACATCGGGAACTACTACTGGTCTTCCAGGGAATGATCAAAGCGTAGACTGTTTGACACACTAATCCCGTTTAGGAAAGTGCGCATGGTGACTATTGTATTCAATCCCGATGCAATTTCTGTGTTTAATCAACACTCTGACTGTCCACATATTACAGAATGAAACCAGATGTGCATCGGAAACTACTACTAGTCTTCAAGGGAACGATCAAAGCGTTAACTGTTTGAGACATTACTCCCTTGGAGGAAAGTGCGCATGGTGACTGTTGTATTCAATCCCGATGCAATTTCTGTGTTTCATCAACACTCTGATAGCCCACAGATTACAGAATGCCACCAGATGTGCGTCGCAAACTACTACTGGTCTTCCAGGAAACGATTAAAGCGAGGACAGTTTCAGACATTACTCCCATGGCGGAAAGTGTGGATGGTGACTGTTGTATTCAATCCCGATGCAATTTCTGTGTTTCATCAACACTCTGATAGTCCACAGATTACAGAATGCCACCGGATGTGCATCGGAAACTACTACTGGTCTTCCAGGGAACTATCAAAGCGTAGACTGTTTGAGACATTACTCCCATGGAGGAAGGTGCACATGGTGACTGATGTATTGAATCCCGATGCAATTTCTGTGTTTCATCAACACTCTGATAGTCCACAGATTACAGAATGCCTCCAGATGTGCATCGGAAACTACTACTGGTCTTAAAGGGAACGATCAAAGCGTAGACTGATAGAGACATTACTCCCATGGAGGAAAGTGTGCATGCTGACCGTTGTATTCAATCCCGATGCAATTTCTGTGTTTCATCAACACTTTGAAGGTCCACAGATTACAGAATGCCTCCAGATGTGCATCGGAAACTACTACTGGTCTTCCAGGGAACGATCAAAGGGTAGTGTGTTTCAAACGTTACTCCCATGGAGGAATGTGCGGATGGTGACTGGTGTATTCAATCCCGATGCAATTTCTGTGTTTCATCAACACTCTGATAGTCCACAGATTACAGATTATCTCCAGATGTGCATCGGAAACTACTACTGGTCTTCCTGGGATCGATCTACGCGTAGACCGTTTGAGACATTCCTCCCATGGAGGAAAGTGCGGATGGTGACTGTTGTATTCAATCCCGATGCAATTTCTGTGTTTCATCAACACTCTGATAGTCCACAGATTACAGAATGCCACCAGATGTACATCTGGAACTACTACTGGTCTTCCAGGGAATGATCAAAGCGTAGACTGCTTGACACACTACTCCCGTTTAGGAAAGTGCGCATGGTGACTATTGCATTCAATCCCGATGCAATTTCTGTGTATCATCACCACTCTGACAGACCACATATTACAGAATGAAACCAGATGTGCATCGGAAACTACTACTAGTCTTCAAGGGAACGATCAAAGCGTAAACTGTTTGAGACATTACTCCATTGGAGGAAAGTGCGCATGGTGACTGTTGTATTCAATCCCGATGCAATTTCTGTGTTTCATCAACACTCTGATAGCCCACAGATTACAGAATGCCACCAGATGTGCGTCGCAAACTACTACTGGTCTTCCAGGAAACGATTAAAGCGAGGACAGTTTCAGACATTACTCCCATGGCGGAAAGTGTGGATGGTGACTGTTGTATTCAATCCCGATGCAATTTCTGTGTTTTATCAACACTCTGATAGTCCACAGATAACAGAATGCCACGGGATGTGCATCGGAAACTACTACTGGTCTTCCAGGGAACGATCAAAGCGTAGACTGTTTGAGAAATTAATTCTCTGGAGGAAAGTGAGCATGGTGCCTGTTGTATTCAATCCCGATGCAATTTCTGTGTTTCATCAACACTCTGATAGTCCACAGAATACAGAATGCCACCAGATGTGCATCGGAAACTACTACTGGTCTTCCAGGGAACGATCAAAGCATAGACTGTTTGAGACATTACTCCCGTGGAGGAAAGTGTGCAGGGTGACTGTTGTATTCATTCCCGATGCAACTTCTGTGTTTCATCAACACTTTGAAGGTCAACAGATTTCAGAATGCCTCCAGGTATGCATCGGAAACTACTACTGGTCTTCCTGGGAACGATCAAAGCATAGACTGTTTGAGACCCTACTCGAATGTAGGAAAGCGCGCATGGTGACTGTTGTATTCAATCCCGATGCAATTTCTGTGTTTTATCAATACTCTGATACTCCTCAGATTACAGAATGACTTTAGATGTGCATCGGAAACTACTACTGGTCTTCCAGGGAACGATCAAAGCGTAGACTGTTTGAGACATTACTCCAATGGAGGAAAGTGCGCATCGAGTCTGTTGTAATCAAACCCGATGCCATTTATGTGTTTCATCAACAATCTGATAGTCCACAGATTACAGAATGCCACCAGATGTGCATCGGAAACTACTACTGGTCTTCCAGGGAACGATCAAAGCGTAAACTGTTTCAGACGTTACTCAAATGGAGGAATGTGCGGATGGTGACTGTTGTATTCAATCCCGATGCAATTTCAGTGTTTCAACAACATTCTGATAGTCCACAGATTACAGAATGCCACCGGAAGTGCATCGGAAACTACTACTGGTCTTCCAGGGAACTATCAATTTGTAGACTGTTTGAGACATTACTCCCATGGAGGAAGGTGCACATGGTGACTGTTGTATTGAATCCCGAGGCAATTTCTGTGTTTCATCAACACTCTGATAGTCCACAGATAACAGATTGCCTCCAGAAGTGCATCGAAAACTACTACTGGTCTTCCTGGGAACGATCAAGGCTTAGACTGTTTGAGACATTATTCCCATGGAGGAAAGTGTGCATGGTGACCGTTGTATTCAATCCCGATGCTATTTCTGTGTTTCATCAACACTTTGAAGGTCCACAGATTACAGAATGGCTCCAGATGTGCATGGGAAACTACTACTGGTTTTCCAGGGAAAGATCAAAGGGTAGACTGTTTCAGACGTTACTCCCATGGAGGAATGTGCGGATGGTGACTGTTGTATTCAATCCCGATGCAATTTCTGTGTTTCATCAACACTCTGATAGTCCACAGATTACAGATTGTCTCCAGATGTGCATTGGAAACTACTACTGGTCTTCCTGGGACCGATCAACGCGTAGACCGTTTGAGACATTATTCCCATGGAGGAAAGTGCGCATGGTGACTATTGTATTCAATCCCGATGCAATTTCTGTGTTTCATCAACACTCTGACTGTCCACATATTACAGAATGAAACCAGATGTGCATCGGAAACTACTACTGGTCTTCCAGGGAACGATCAAAGCGTAAACTGTTTGAGACTTTACTCCCTTGGAGGAAAGTGCGCATGGTGACTGTTGTATTCAATCCCGATGCAATTTCTGTGTTTCATCAACATTCTGATAGCCCACAGATTACAGAATGCCACCAGATGTGCGTCGGAAACTACTACTGGTCTTCCAGGAAACGATTAAAGCGAGGACTGTTTCAGACATTACTCCCATGGCGGAAAGTGTGGATGGTGACTGTTGTATTCAATCCCGATGCAATTTCTGTGTTTCATTAACACTCTGATAGTCCACAGATAACAGAATGCCACCAGATGTGCATCGGAAACTACTACCGGTCTTCCAGGGAACGATCAAAGCGTAGACTGTTTGAGAAATTAATCCTGTGGTGGAAAGTGAGCATGGTGCCTGTTGTATTCAATCCCGATGCAATTTCTGTGTTTCATCAACACTCTGATAGTCCACAGATTACAGAATGCCTCCAGATGTGCATCGGAAACTACTACTGGTCTTAAAGGGAACGATCAAAGCGTAGACTGTAGAGACATTACTCCCATGGAGGAAAGTGTGCATGGTGACTGTTGTATTTAATCCCGATGCAATTTCTGTGATTCATCAACACTCTGATAGTCCACAAATTAGAGATTGCCTCCAGAAGTGCATCGAAAACTACTACTGGTCTTCCTGGGAACGATAAAACCTTAGACTGTTTGAGACATTATTCCCATGGAGGAAAGTGTGCATGGTGACCGTTGTATTCAATCCCGATGCAATTTCTGTGTTCCATCAACACTTTGAAGGTCCACAGATTACAGAATGCCTCCAGATGTGCATCGGAAACTACTACTGGTCTTCCGGGGAACGATCAAAGCGTAGACTGTTTGAGACATTACTCCCATGGAGGAAAGTGTGCATGGTGACTATTGTATTCAATCCCGAAGCAATTTCTGTGTTTCATCAACACTTTGAAGGTCAACAGATTACAGAATGCCTCCAGATGTGCATCGGAAACTACTACTGGTCTTCCAGGGAACGATCAAAGCGTAGACTGTTTGTGACATTACTCCCGTGGTGGAAAGTGCGGATGGTGTCTGTTGTATTCAATCCCAATGCAATTTCTGTGTTTCATCAACACTCTGATAGTCCACAGATTACAGAATGCCTCCAGATGTGCATCGGAAACTACTACTGGTCTTCCAGGGAAAGATAAAATAGTAGACTATTTGAGACATAACTCCCATGGAGGAAAGTGCCCATGGTGACTGTTGTATTTAATCCAGATGCAATTTCTGTGTTTCATCAACACTTTGAAGAACCACAGATTACAGAATGCCTCCAGATGTAAATCGAAACTACTACTGGTCTTCCAGGGAACGATCAAAATGTAGACTGTTTTAGACATTACTCCCATGGAGGAAGGTGCACATGGTGACTGATGTATTGAATCCCGATGCAATTTCTGTGTTTCATCAACACTCTGATAGTCCACAGATTACAGAATGCCTCCAGATGTGCATCGGAAACTTCTACTGGTCTTAAAGGGAACGATCAAAACGTAGACTGATAGAGATATTACTCCCATGGAGGAAAGTGTGCATGGTGACCGTTGTATTCAATCCCGATGCAATTTCTGTGTTTCATCAACACTCTGATAGTCCACAGAATACAGAATGCCACCAGATGTGCATCGGAAACTACTACTGGTCTTCCAGGGAACGATCAAAGCATAGACTGTTTGAGACATTACTCCCGTGGAGGAAAGTGTGCATGGTGACTGTTGTATTCAATCCCGATGCAACTTCTGTGTTTCATCAACACTTTGAAGGTCAACAGATTTCAGAATGCCTCCAGGTATGCATCGGAAACTACTACTGGTCTTCCTGGGAACGATCAAAGCATAGACTGTTTGAGACCTTACTCGAATGTAGGAAAGCGCGCATGGTGACTGTTGTATTCAATCCCGATGCAATTTCTGTGTTTCATCAATACTCTGATACTCCTCAGATGACAGAATGACTTTAGATGTGCATCGGAAACTACTACTGGTCTTCCAGGGAACGATCAAAGCGTAGACTGTTTGAGACATTACTCCAATGGAGAAAGTGCGCATCGAGTCTGTTGTATTCAAACCCGATGCCATTTATGTGTTTCATCAACAATCTGATAGTCCACAGATTACAGAATGCCACCAGATGTGCATCGGAAACTACTACTGGTCTTCCAGGGAACGATCAAAGCGTAGACTGTTTCAGACGTTACTCAAATGGAGGAATGTGCGGATGGTGACTGTTGTATTCAATCCCGATGCAATTTCAGTGTTTCAACAACATTCTGATAGTCCACAGATTACAGAATGCCACCGGAAGTGCATCGGAAACTACTACTGGTCTTCCAGGGAAGTATCAATTTGTAGACTGTTTGAGACATTATTCCCATGGAGGAAGGTGCACATGGTGACTGTTGTATTGAATCCCGAGGCAATTTCTGTGTTTCATCAACACTCTGATAGTCCACAGATAACAGATTGCCTCCAGAAGTGCATCGAAAACTACTACTGGTCTTCCTGGGAACGATCAAGGCTTAGACTGTTTGAGACATTATTCCCATGGAGGAAAGTGTGCATGGTGACCGTTGTATTCAATCCCGATGCTATTTCTGTGTTTCATCAACACTTTGAAGGTCCACAGATTACAGAATGGCTCCAGATGTGCATGGGAAACTACTACTGGTCTTCCAGGGAAAGATCAAAGGGTAGACTGTTTCAGACGTTACTCCCATGGAGGAATGTGCGGATGGTGACTGTTGTGTTCAATCCCGATGCAATTTCTGTGTTTCATCAACACTCTGATAGTCCACAGATTACAGATTGTCTCCAGATGTGCATTGGAAACTACTACTGGTCTTCCTGGGACCGATCAACGCGTAGTCCGTTTGAGACATTCCTCCCATGGAGGAAAGTGCGGATAGTGACTGTTGTATTCAATCCTGATGCAATTTCTGTGTTTCATCAACACTCTGATAGTCCACAGATTACAGAATGCCACCAGATGTACATCGGGAACTACTACTGGTCTTCCAGGGAATGATCAAAGCGTAGACTGTTTGACACACTAATCCCGTTTAGGAAAGTGCGCATGGTGACTATTGTATTCAATCCCGATGCAATTTCTGTGTTTAATCAACACTCTGACTGTCCACATATTACAGAATGAAACCAGATGTGCATCGGAAACTACTACTAGTCTTCAAGGGAACGATCAAAGCGTAAACTGTTTGAGACATTACTCCCTTGGAGGAAAGTGCGCATGGTGACTGTTGTATTCAATCCCGATGCAATTTCTGTGTTTCATCAACACTCTGATAGCCCACAGATTACAGAATGCCACCAGATGTGCGTCGCAAACTACTACTGGTCTTCCAGGAAACGATTAAAGCGAGGACAGTTTCAGACATTACTCCCATGGCGGAAAGTGTGGATGGTGACTGTTGTATTCAATCCCGATGCAATTTCTGTGTTTCATCAACACTCTGATAGTCCACAGATTACAGAATGCCACCGGATGAGCATCGGAAACTACTACTGGTCTTCCAGGGAACTATCAAAGCGTAGACTGTTTGAGACATTACTCCCATGGAGGAAGGTGCACATGGTGACTGATGTATTGAATCCCGATGCAATTTCTGTGTTTCATCAACACTCTGATAGTCCACAGATTACAGAATGCCTCCAGATGTGCATCGGAAACTACTACTGGTCTTAAAGGGAACGATCAAAGCGTAGACTGATAGAGACATTACTCCCATGGAGGAAAGTGTGCATGGTGACCGTTGTATTCAATCCCGATGCAATTTCTGTGTTTCATCAACACTTTGAAGGTCCACAGATTACAGAATGCCTCCAGATGTGCATCGGAAACTACTACTGGTCTTCCAGGGAACGATCAAAGGGTAGTGTGTTTCAGACGTTACTCCCATGGAGGAATGTGCGGATGGTGACTGGTGTATTCAATCCCGATGCAATTTCTGTGTTTCATCAACACTCTGATAGTCCACAGATTACAGATTATCTCCAGATGTGCATCGGAAACTACTACTGGTCTTCCTGGGATCGATCTACGCGTAGACCGTTTGAGACATTCCTCCCATGGAGGAAAGTGCGGATGGTGACTGTTGTATTCAATCCCGATGCAATTTCTGTGTTTCATCAACACTCTGATAGTCCACAGATTACAGAATGCCACCAGATGTACATCTGGAACTACTACTGGTCTTCCAGGGAATGATCAAAGCGTAGACTGCTTGACACACTACTCCCGTTTAGGAAAGTGCGCATGGTGACTATTGCATTCAATCCCGATGCAATTTCTGTGTTTCATCAACACTCTGATAGTCCACAGAATACAGAATGCCACCAGATGTGCATCGGAAACTACTACTGGTCTTCCAGGGAACGATCAAAGCGAGGACAGTTTCAGACATTACTCCCATGGCGGAAAGTGGGGATGGTGACTGTTGTATTCAATCCCGATGCAATTTCTGTGTTTCATCAACACTCTGATAGTCCACAGATAACAGAATGCCACGGGATGTGCATCGGAAACTACTACTGGTCTTCCAGGGAACGATCAAAGCGTAGACTGTTTGAGAAATTAATTCTCTGGAGGAAAGTGAGCATGGTGCCTGTTGTATTCAATCCCGATGCAATTTCTGTGTTTCATCAACACTCTGATAGTCCACAGAATACAGAATGCCACCAGATGTGCATCGGAAACTACTACTGGTCTTCCAGGGAACGATCAAAGCATAGACTGTTTGAGACATTACTCCCGTGGAGGAAAGTGTGCATGGTGACTGTTGTATTCATTCCCGATGCAACTTCTGTGTTTCATCAACACTTTGAAGGTCAACAGATTTCAGAATGCCTCCAGGTATGCATCGGAAACTACTACTGGTCTTCCTGGGAACGATCAAAGCATAGACTGTTTGAGACCTTACTCGAATGTAGGAAAGCGCGCATGGTGACTGTTGTATTCAATCCCGATGCAATTTCTGTGTTTCATCAATACTCTGATACTCCTCAGATTACAGAATGACTTTAGATGTGCATCGGAAACTACTACTGGTCTTCCAGGGAACGATCAAAGCGTAGACTGTTTGAGACATTACTCCAATGGAGGAAAGTGCGCATCGAGTCTGTTGTAATCAAACCCGATGCCATTTATGTGTTTCATCAACAATCTGATAGTCCACAGATTACAGAATGCCACCAGATGTGCATCGGAAACTACTACTGGTCTTCCAGGGAACGATCAAAGCGTAAACTGTTTCAGACGTTACTCAAATGGAGGAATGTGCGGATGGTGACTGTTGTATTCAATCCCGATGCAATTTCAGTGTTTCAACAACATTCTGATAGTCCACAGATTACAGAATGCCACCGGAAGTGCATCGGAAACTACTACTGGTCTTCCAGGGAACTATCAATTTGTAGACTGTTTGAGACATTACTCCCATGGAGGAAGGTGCACATGGTGACTGTTGTATTGAATCCCGAGGCAATTTCTGTGTTTCATCAACACTCTGATAGTCCACAGATAACAGATTGCCTCCAGAATGGCATCGAAAACTACTACTGGTCTTCCTGGGAACGATCAAGGCTTAGACTGTTTGAGACATTATTCCCATGGAGGAAAGTGTGCATGGTGACCGTTGTATTCAATCCCGATGCTATTTCTGTGTTTCATCAACACTTTGAAGGTCCACAGATTACAGAATGGCTCCAGATGTGCATGGGAAACTACTACTGGTCTTCCAGGGAAAGATCAAAGGGTAGACTGTTTCAGACGTTACTCCCATGGAGGAATGTGCGGATGGTGACTGTTGTATTCAATCCCGATGCAATTTCTGTGTTTCATCAACACTCTGATAGTCCACAGATTACAGATTGTCTCCAGATGTGCATTGGAAACTACTACTGGTCTTCCTGAGACCGATCAACGCGTAGACCGTTTGAGACATTCCTCCCATGGAGGAAAGTGCGGATAGTGACTGTTGTATTCAATCCTGATGCAATTTCTGTGTTTCATCAACACTCTGATAGTCCACAGATTACAGAATGCCACCAGATGTACATCGGGAACTACTACTGGTCTTCCAGGGAATGATCAAAGCGTAGACTGCTTGACACACTAATCCCGTTTAGGAAAGTGCGCATGGTGACTATTGTATTCAATCCCGATGCAATTTCTGTGTTTAATCAACACTCTGACTGTCCACATATTACAGAATGAAACCAGATGTGCATCGGAAACCACTACTGGTCTTCCAGGGAACGATCAAAGCGTAAACTGTTTGAGACTTTACTCCCTTGGAGGAAAGTGCGCATGGTGACTGTTGTATTCAATCCCGATGCAATTTCTGTGTTTCATCAACATTCTGATAGCCACAGATTACAGAATGCCACCAGATGTGCGTCGGAAACTACTACTGGTCTTCCAGGAAACGATTAAAGCGAGGACTGTTTCAGACATTATTCCCATGGCGGAAAGTGTGGATGGTGACTGTTGTATTCAATCCCGATGCAATTTCTGTGTTTCATCAACACTCTGATAGTCCACAAATTAGAGATTGCCTCCAGAAGTGCATCGAAAACTACTACTGGTCTTAATGGGAACGATAAAACCTTAGACTGTTTGAGACATTATTCCCATGGAGGAAAGTGTGCATGGTGACCGTTGTATTCAATCCCGATGCAATTTCTGTGTTTCATCAACACTTTGAAGGTCCACAGATTACAGAATGCCTCCAGATGTGCATCGGAAACTACTACTGGTCTTCCAGGGAACGATCAAAGCGTAGACTGTTTGAGACATTACTCCCATGGAGGGAAGTGTGCATGGTGACTGTTGTTTTCAATCCCGAAGCAATTTCTGTGTTTCATCAACACTTTGAAGGTCAACAGATTACAGAATGCCTCCAGATGTGCATCGGAAACTACTACTGGTCTTCCAGGGAACGATCAAAGCGTAGACTGTTTGTGACATTACTCCCGTGGTGGAAAGTGCGGATGGTGTCTGTTGTATTCAATCATAATGCAATTTCTGTGTTTCATCAACACTCTGATAGTCCACAGATTACAGATTGCCTCCAGATATGCATCGGAAACTACTACTGGTCTTCCTGGGAACGATCAAAGCATAGACTGTTTGAGACATTACTCCCATGCAGGAAAGCGCGCATGGTGACTGTTGTATTCAATCCCGATGCAATTTCTGTGTTTCATCAACACTCTGATACTCCACAGATTACAGAATGAAACCATATGTGCATCGGAAACTACTACTGGTCTTCCAGGGAAAGATAAAATAGTAGACTATTTGAGACATAACTCCCATGGAGGAAAGTGCCCATGGTGACTGTTGTATTTAATCCAGTTGCAATTTCTGTGTTTCATCAACACTTTGAAGAACCACAGATTACAGAATGCCTCCAGATGTAAATCGAAACTACTACTGGTCTTCCAGGGAACGATCAAAATGTAGACTGTTTGATACATTACTCCCATGGAGGAAGGTGCACATGGTGACTGATGTATTGAATCCCGATGCAATTTCTGTGTTTCATCAACACTCTGATAGTCCACAGATTACAGAATGCCTCCAGATGTGCATCGGAAACTACTACTGGTCTTCCAGGGAACGAACAAAGGGTAGTCTGTTTCAGACGTTACTCCCATGGAGGAATGTGCGGATGGTGACTGGTGTATTCAATCCCGATGCAATTTCTGTGTTTCATCAACACTCTGATAGTCCACAGATTACAGATAATCTCCAGATGTGCATCGGAAACTACTACTGGTCTTCCTGGGACCGATCTACGCGTAGACCGTTTGAGACATTCCTCCCATGGAGGAAAGTGCGGATGGTGACTGTTGTATTCAATCCCAATGCAATTTCTGTGTTTCATCAACACTCTGATAGTCCACAGATTACAGAATGCCACCAGATGTACATCTGGAACTACTACTGGTCTTCCAGGGAATGATCAACGCGTAGACTGTTTGACACACTACTCCCGTTTAGGAAAGTGCGCATGGTGACTATTGCAATCAATCCCGATGCAATTTCTGTGTTCCATCAACACTCTGACAGTCCACATATTACAGAATGAAACCAGATGTGCATCGGAATCTACTACTAGTCTTCAAGGGAACGATCAAAGCGTAAACTGTTTGAGACATTACTCCCTTGGAGGAAAGTGCGCATGGTGACTGTTGTATTCAATCCCGATGCAATTTCTGTGTTTCATCAACACTCTGATAGCCCACAGATTACAGAATGCCACCAGATGTGCGTCGCAAACTACTACTGGTCTTCCAGGAAACGATTAAAGCGAGGACAGTTTCAGACATTACTCCCATGGCGGAAAGTGTGGATGGTGACTGTTGTATTCACTCCCGATGCAATTTCTGTGTTTCATCAACACTCTGATAGTCCACAGATAACAGAATGCCACGGGATGTGCATCGGAAACTACTACTGGTCTTCCAGGGAACGATCAAAGCGTAGACTGTTTGAGAAATTAATTCTGTGGAGGAAAGTGAGCATGGTGCCTGTTGTATTCAATCCCGATGCAATTTCTGTGTTTCATCAACACTCTGATAGTCCACAGAATACAGAATGCCACCAGATGTGCATCGGAAACTACTACTGGTCTTCCAGGGAACGATCAAAGCATAGACTGTTTGAGACATTACTCCCGTGGAGGAAAGTGTGCATGGTGACTGTTGTATTCAATCCCGATGCAACTTCTGTGTTTCATCAACACTTTGAAGGTCAACAGATTTCATAATGCCTCCAGGTATGCATCGGAAACTACTACTGGTCTTCCTGGGAACGATCAAAGCATAGACTGTTTGAGACATTACTCGAATGTAGGAAAGCGCGCATGGTGACTGTTGTATTCAATCCCGATGCAATTTCTGTGTTTCATCAATACTCTGATACTCCTCAGATTACAGAATGACTTTAGATGTGCATCGGAAACTACTACTGGTCTTCCAGGGAACGATCAAAGCGTAGACTGTTTGAGACATTACTCCAATGGAGGAAAGTGCGCATCGAGTCTGATGTATTCAAACCCGATGCCATTTATGTGTTTCATCAACAATCTGATAGTCCACAGATTACAGAATGCCACCAGATGTGCATCGGAAACTACTACTGGTCTTCCAGGGAACGATCAAAGCGTAGACTGTTTCAGACGTTACTCAAATGGAGGAATGTGCGGATGGTGACTGTTGTATTCAATCCCGATGCAATTTCAGTGTTTCAACTACATTCTGATAGTCCACAGATTACAGAATGCCACCGGAAGTGCATCGGAAACTACTACTGGTCTTCCAGGGAACTATCAATGTGTAGACTGTTTGAGACATTACTCCCATGGAGGAAGGTGCACATGGTGACTGTTGTATTAAATCCCGAGGCAATTTCTGTGTTTCATCAACACTCTGATAGTCCACAGATAACAGATTGAATCCAGAAGTGCATCGAAAACTACTACTGGTCTTCCTGGGAACGATCAAAGCTTAGACTGTTTGAGACATTATTCCCATGGAGGAAAGTGTGCATGGTGACCGTTGTATTCAATCCCAATGCTATTTCTGTGTTTCATCAACACTTTGAAGGTCCACAGATTACAGAATGGCTCCAGATGTGCATGGGAAACTACTACTGGTCTTCCAGGGAACGATCAAAGGGTAGACTGTTTCAGACGTTACTCCCATGGAGGAATGTGCGGATGGTGACTGTTGTATTCAATCCCGATGCAATTTCTGTGTTTCATCAACACTCTGATAGTCCACAGATTACAGATTGTCTCCAGATGTGCATTGGAAACTACTACTGGTCTTCCTGGGACCGATCAATGCGTAGACCGTTTGAGACATTCCTCCCATGGAGGAAAGTGCGGATAGTGACTGTTGTACTCAATCCCGATGCAATTTCTGTGTTTCATCAACACTCTGATAGTCCACAGATAAGAGATTGCCTCCAGAAGTGCATCGAAAACTACTACTGGTCTTCCTGGGAATGATAAAACCTTAGACTGTTTGAGACATTATTCCCATGGAGGAAAGTGTGCATGGTGACCGTTGTATTCAATCCCGATGCAATTTCTGTGTTTCATCAACACTTTGAAGGTCCACAGATTACAGAATGCCTCCAGATGTGCATCGGAAACTAGTACTGGTCTTCCAGGGAACGATCAAAGCGTAGACTGTTCGAGACATTACTCCCATGGAGGAAAGTGTGCATGGTGACTGTTGTATTCAATCCCGAAGCAATTTCTGTGTTTCATCAACACTTTGAAGGTCAACAGATTACAGAATGCCTCCAGATGTGCATCGGAAACTACTACTGGTCTTCCAGGGAACGATCAAAGCGTAGACTGTTTGTGACATTACTCCCGTGATGGAAAGTGCGGATGGTGACTGTTGTATTCAATCCCAATGCAATTTCTGTGTTTCATCAGCACTCTGATTGTCCACAGATTACAGATTGCCTCCAGATATGCATCGGAAACTACTACTGGTCTTCCTGGGAACGATCAAAGCATAGACTGTTTGAGACATTACTCCCATGTAGGGAAGCGCGCATGGTGACTGTTGTATTCAATCCTGATGCAATTTCTGTGTTTCATCAACACTCTGATACTCCACAGATTACAGAATGAAACCATATGTGCATCGGAAACTACTACTGGTCTTCCAGGGAAAGATAAAATAGTAGACTGTTTGAGACATAACTCCCATAGAGGAAAGTGCCCATGGTGACTGTTGTATTTAATCCAGATGCAATTTCTGTGTTTCATCAACACTTTGAAGAACCACAGATTACAGAATGCCTCCAGATGTAAATCGAAACTACTACTGGTCTTCCAGGGAACGATCAAAATGTAGACTGTTTTAGACATTACTCCCATGGAGGAAAGTGCGCATGGTGACTGTTGTATTCAATCCCGATGCAATTTCAGTGTTTCAACAACATACTGATAGTCCACAGATTACAGAATGCCACCGGATGTGCATCGGAAACTACTACTGGTCTTCCAGGGAACTATCAAAGCGTAGACTGTTTGAGACATTACTCCCATGGAGGAAGGTGCACATGGTGACTGATGTATTGAATCCCGATGCAATTTCTGTGTTTCATCAACACTCTGATAGTCCACAGATTACAGAATGCCTCCAGATGTGCATCGGAAACTACTACTGGTCTTCCAGGGAACGATCAAAGGGTATTCTGTTTCAGACGTTACTCCCATGGAGGAATGTGCGGATGGTGACTGGTGTATTCAATCCCGATGCAATTTCTGTGTTTCATCAACACTCTGATAGTCCACAGATTACAGAATGCCACCAGATGTACATCTGGAACTACTACTGGTCTTCCAGGGAATGATCAAAGCGTAGACTGTTTGACACACTACTCCCGTTTAGGAAAGTGCGCATGGTGACTATTGCATTCAATCCCGATGCAATTTCTGTGTTTCATCAACACTCTGACTGTCCACATATTACAGAATGAAACCAGATGTGCATCGGAAACTACTACTAGGCTTCAAGGGAACGATCAAAGCGTAAACTGTTTGAGACATTACTCCCTTGGAGGAAAGTGCGCATGGTGACTGTTGAATTCAATCCCGATGCAATTTCTGTGTTTCATCAACACTCTGATAGCCCACAGTTTACAGAATGCCACCAGATGTGCGACGGAAACTACTACTGGTCTTCCAGGAAACGATTAACGCGAGGACAGTTTCAGACATTACTCCCATGGCGGAAAGTGTGGATGGTGACTGTTGTATTCAATCCCGATGCAATTTCTGTGTTTCATCAACACTCTGATAGTCCACAGATAACAGAATGCCACGGGATGTGCATCGGAAACTACTACTGGTCTTCCAGGGAACGATCAAAGCGTAGACTGTTTGAGAAATTAATTCTGTGGACGAAAGTGAGCATGGTGCCTGTTGTATTCAATCCCGATGCAATTTCTGTGTTTCATCATCACTCTGATAGTCCACAGAATACAGAATGCCACCAGATGTGCATCGGAAACTACTACTGGTCTTCCAGGGAACGATCAAAGCATAGACTGTTTGAGACATTACTCCCGAGGAGGAAAGTGTGCATGGTGACTGTTGTATTCAATCCCTATGCAACTTCTGTGTTTCATCAACACTTTGAAGGTCAACAGATTTCAGAATGCCTCCAGGTATGCATCGGAAACTACTACTGGTCTTCCTGGGAACGATCAAAGCATAGACTGTTTGAGACATTACTCGAATGTAGGAAAGCGCGCATGGTGACTGTTGTATTCAATCCCGATGCAATTTCTGTGTTTCATCAATACTCTGATACTCCTCAGATTACAGAATGCCACCGGAAGTGCATCGGAAACTACTACTGGTCTTCCAGGGAACTATCAATGTGTAGACTGTTTGAGACATTACTCCCATGTAGGAAGGTGCACATGGTGACTGTTGTATTGAATCCCGAGGCAATTTCTGTGTTTCATCAACACTCTGATAGTCCACAGATAACAGATTGCCTCCAGAAGTGCATCGAAAACTACTACTGGTCTTCCTGGGAACGATCAAAGCTTACACTGTTTGAGACATTATTCCCATGGAGGAATGTGTGCATGGTGACCGTTGTATTCAATCCCGATGCTATTTCTGTGTTTCATCAACACTTTGAAGGTCCACAGATTACAGAATGGCTCCAGATGTGCATGGGAAACTACTACTGGTCTTCCAGGGAACGATCAAAGGGTAGACTGTTTCAGACGTTACTCCCATGGAGGAATGTGCGGATGGTGACTGTTGTATTCAATCCCGATGCAATTTCTGTGTTTCATCAAGACTCTGATAGTCCACAGATTACAGATTGTCTCCAGATGTGCATTGGAAACTACTACTGGTCTTCCTGGGACCGTTCAACGCGTAGACCGTTTGAGACATTCCTCCCATGGAGGAAAGTGCGGATAGTGACAGTTGTATTCAATCCCGATGCAATTTCTGTGTTTCATCAACACTCTGATAGTCCACAGATTACAGAATGCCTCCAGATGTGCATCGGAAACTACTACTGGTCTTAAAGGGAACGATCAAAGCGTAGACTTTTAGAGACATTACTCCCATGGAGGAAAGTGTGCATGGTGACTGTTGTATTCAATCCCGATGCAATTTCTGTGTTTCATCAACACTCTGATAGTCCACAGATAACAGATTGCCTCCAGAAGTGCATCGAAAACTACTACTGGTCGTCCTGGGAACGATCAAACCTTAGACTGTTTGAGACATTATTCCCATGGAGGAAAGTGTGCAAGGTGACCGTTGTATTCAATCCCGATGCAATTTCTGTGTTTCGTCAACACTCTGATAGTCCACAGATTACAGAATGCCACCGGATGTGCATCGGAAACTACTACTGGTCTTCCAGGGAACTATCAAAGCGTAGACTGTTTGAGACATTACTCCCATGGAGGAAGGTGCACATGGTGACTGTTGTATTGAATCCCGATGTAATTTCTGTGTTTCATCAACACTCAGATAGTCCACAGATTACAGAATGCCACCATATGTGCATCGGAAACTACTACTGGTCTTCCAGGGAACGATAAAAGAGTAGACTGTTTGAGACATAACTCCCATGGAGGAAAGTGCCCATGGTGACTGTTGTATTTAATCCAGATGCAATTTCTGTGTTTCATCAACACTTTGAAGAACCACAGATTACAGAATGCCTCCAGATGTAAATCGAAACTACTAAAGGTCTTCCAGGGAACGATCGAAATGTAGACTGTTTTAGACATTACTCCCATGGAGGAAAGTGCGCATGGTGACTGTTGTATTCAATCCCGATGCAATTTCAGTGTTTCAACAACATTCTGATAGTCCACAGATTACTGAATGCCACCGGATGTGCATCGGAAACTACTACTGGTCTTCCAGGGAACTATCAAAGCGTAGACTGTTTGAGACATTACTCCCATGGAGGAAGGTGCACATGGTGACTGTTGTATTGAATCCCGATGCAATTTCTGTGTTTCATCAACACTCTGATAGTCCACAGATTACAGAATGCCTCCGGATGTGCATCGGAAACTACTACTGGTCTTAAAGGGAACGATCAAAGCTTAGACTGATAGAGACATTACTCCTTTGGAGGAATGTGTGCATGGTGACCGTTGTATTCAATCCCGATGCAATTTCTGTGTTTCATCAACACTTTGAAGGTCCACAGATTACAGAATGCCTCCAGATGTGCATCGGAAACTACTACTGGTCTTCCAGGGAACGATCAAAGGGTAGTCTGTTTCAGACGTTACTCCCATGGAGGAATGTGCGGATGGTGACTGTTGTATTCAATCCCGATGCAATTTCTGTGTTTCATCAACACTCTGACAGTCCACATATTACAGAATGAAACCAGATGTGCATCGGAAACTACTACTAGTCTTCAAGGGAACGATCAAAGCGTAAACTGTTTGACACATTACTCCCCTGGAGGAAAGTGCGCATGGTGACTGTTGTATTCAATCCCGATGCAATTTCTGTGTTTCATCAACACTCTGATAGCCCACAGATTACAGAATGCCACCAGATGTGCGTCGGAAACTACTACTGGTCTTCCAGGAAACGATTAAAGCGAGGACTGTTTCAGACATTACTCCCATGGCGGAAAGTGTGGATGGTGACTGCTGTATTCAATCCCGATTCAATTTCTGTGTTTCATCAACACTCTGATAGTCCACAGATAACAGAATGCCACGGGATGTGCATCGGAAACTACTACTGGTCTTCCAGGGATCGATCAAAGCGTAGACTGTTTGAGAAATTAATCCTGTGGAGGAAAGTGAGCATGGTGCCTGTTGTACTCAAACCCGATGCAATTTCTGTGTTTCATCAACACTCTGATAGTCCCCAGAATACAGAATGCCACCAGATGTGCATCGGAAACTACTACTTGTCTTCCAGGGAACGATCAAAGCATTGACTGTTCGAGACATTACTCCCATGGAGGAAAGTGTGCATGGTGACTGTTGTATTCAATCCCGATGCAATTTCTGTGTTTCATCAACACTTTGAAGGTCAACAGATTTCAGAATGCCTCCAGGTATGCATCGGAAACTACTACTGGTCTTCCTGGGAACGATCAAAGCATAGACTGTTTGAGACATTACTCGAATGTAGGAAAGCGCGCATGGTGACTGTTGTATTCAATCCCGATGCAATTTCTGTGTTTCATCAATACTCTGATACTCCTCAGATTACAGAATGACTCCAGATGTGCATCGGAAACTACTACTGGTCTTCCTGGGAACGATCAAACCTTAGACTGTTTGAGACATTATTCCCATGGAGGAAAGTGTGCATGGTGACCGTTGTATTCAATCCCGATGCAATTTCTGTGTTTCGTCAACACTCTGATAGTCCACAGATTACAGAATGCCTCCAGATGTAAATCGAAACTACTACTGGTCTTCCAGGGAACGATCAAAATGTAGACTGTTTTAGACATTACTCTCATGGAGGAAAGTGCGCATGGTGACTGTTGTATTCAATCCCGATGCAATTTCAGTGTTTCAACAACATTCTGATAGTCCACAGATTACAGAATGCCACCGGATGTGCAACGGAAACTACTACTGGTCTTCCAGGGAACTATCAAAGCGTAGACTGTTTGAGACATTACTCCCATGGAGGAAGGTGCACATGGTGACTGTTGTATTGAATCCATATGCAATTTCTGTGTTTCATCAACACTCTGATAGTCCACAGATTACAGAATGCCTCCAGATGTAAATCGAAACTACTACTGGTCTTCCAGGGAACGATCAAAATGTAGACTGTTTTAGACATTACTCTCATGGAGGAAAGTGCGCATGGTGACTGTTGTATTCAATCCCGATGCAATTTCAGTGTTTCAACAACATTCTGATAGTCCACAGATTACAGAATGCCACCGGATGTGCAACGGAAACTACTACTGGTCTTCCAGGGAACTATCAAAGCGTAGACTGTTTGAGACATTACTCCCATGGAGGAAGGTGCACATGGTGACTGTTGTATTGAATCCCGATGCAATTTCTGTGTTTCATCAACACTCTGATAGTCCACAGATTACAGAATGCCACCATATGTGCATCGGAAACTACTACTGGTCTTCCAGGGAACGATAAAAGAGTAGACTGTTTGAGACATAACTCCCATGGAGGAAAGTGCCCATGGTGACTGTTGTATTTAATCCAGATGCAATTTCTGTGTTTCATCAACACTTTGAAGAACCACAGATTACAAAATGCCTCCAGATGTAAATCGAAACTACTACTGGTCTTCCAGGGAACGATCAAAATGTAGACTGTTTTAGACATTACTCCCATGGAGGAAAGTGCGCATGGTGACTGTTGTATTCAATCCCGATGTAATTTCTGTGTTTCATCAACACTCTGATAGTCCACAGATAACAGATTGCCTCCAGAAGTGCATCGAAAACTACTACTGGTCGTCCTGGGAACGATCAAACCTTAGACTGTTTGAGACATTATTCCCATGGAGGAAAGTGTGCAAGGTGACCGTTGTATTCAATCCCGATGCAATTTCTGTGTTTCGTCAACACTCTGATAGTCCACAGATTACAGAATGCCACCGGATGTGCATCGGAAACTACTACTGGTCTTCCAGGGAACTATCAAAGCGTAGACTGTTTGAGACATTACTCCCATGGAGGAAGGTGCACATGGTGACTGTTGTATTGAATCCCGATGTAATTTCTGTGTTTCATCAACACTCTGATAGTCCACAGATTACAGAATGCCACCATATGTGCATCGGAAACTACTACTGGTCTTCCAGGGAACGATAAAAGAGTAGACTGTTTGAGACATAACTCCCATGGAGGAAAGTGCCCATGGTGACTGTTGTATTTAATCCAGATGCAATTTCTGTGTTTCATCAACACTTTGAAGAACCACAGATTACAGAATGCCTCCAGATGTAAATCGAAACTACTAAAGGTCTTCCAGGGAACGATCGAAATGTAGACTGTTTTAGACATTACTCCCATGGAGGAAAGTGCGCATGGTGACTGTTGTATTCAATCCCGATGCAATTTCAGTGTTTCAACAACATTCTGATAGTCCACAGATTACTGAATGCCACCGGATGTGCATCGGAAACTACTACTGGTCTTCCAGGGAACTATCAAAGCGTAGACTGTTTGAGACATTACTCCCATGGAGGAAGGTGCACATGGTGACTGTTGTATTGAATCCCGATGCAATTTCTGTGTTTCATCAACACTCTGATAGTCCACAGATTACAGAATGCCTCCGGATGTGCATCGGAAACTACTACTGGTCTTAAAGGGAACGATCAAAGCTTAGACTGATGGAGACATTACTCCTTTGGAGGAAAGTGTGCATGGTGACCGTTGTATTCAATCCCGATGCAATTTCTGTGTTTCATCAACACTTTGAAGGTCCACAGATTACAGAATGCCTCCAGATGTGCATCGGAAACTACTACTGGTCTTCCAGGGAACGATCAAAGGGTAGTCTGTTTCAGACGTTACTCCCATGGAGGAATGTGCGGATGGTGACTGTTGTATTCAATCCCGATGCAATTTCTGTGTTTCATCAACACTCTGACAGTCCACATATTACAGAATGAAACCAGATGTGCATCGGAAACTACTACTAGTCTTCAAGGGAACGATCAAAGCGTAAACTGTTTGACACATTACTCCCCTGGAGGAAAGTGCGCATGGTGACTGTTGTATTCAATCCCGATGCAATTTCTGTGTTTCATCAACACTCTGATAGCCCACAGATTACAGAATGCCACCAGATGTGCGTCGGAAACTACTACTGGTCTTCCAGGAAACGATTAAAGCGAGGACTGTTTCAGACATTACTCCCATGGCGGAAAGTGTGGATGGTGACTGCTGTATTCAATCCCGATTCAATTTCTGTGTTTCATCAACACTCTGATAGTCCACAGATAACAGAATGCCACGGGATGTGCATCGGAAACTACTACTGGTCTTCCAGGGATCGATCAAAGCGTAGACTGTTTGAGAAATTAATCCTGTGAAGGAAAGTGAGCATGGTGCCTGTTGTACTCAAACCCGATGCAATTTCTGTGTTTCATCAACACTCTGATAGTCCCCAGAATACAGAATGCCACCAGATGTGCATCGGAAACTACTACTTGTCTTCCAGGGAACGATCAAAGCATTGACTGTTTGAGACATTACTCCCATGGAGGAAAGTGTGCATGGTGACTGTTGTATTCAATCCCGATGCAATTTCTGTGTTTCATCAACACTTTGAAGGTCAACAGATTTCAGAATGCCTCCAGGTATGCATCGGAAACTACTACTGGTCTTCCTGGGAACGATCAAAGCATAGACTGTTTGAGACATTACTCGAATGTAGGAAAGCGCGCATGGTGACTGTTGTATTCAATCCCGATGCAATTTCTGTGTTTCATCAATACTCTGATACTCCTCAGATTACAGAATGACTCCAGATGTGCATCGGAAACTACTACTGGTCTTCCTGGGAACGATCAAACCTTAGACTGTTTGAGACATTATTCCCATGGAGGAAAGTGTGCATGGTGACCGTTGTATTCAATCCCGATGCAATTTCTGTGTTTCGTCAACACTCTGATAGTCCACAGATTACAGAATGCCTCCAGATGTAAATCGAAACTACTACTGGTCTTCCAGGGAACGATCAAAATGTAGACTGTTTTAGACATTACTCTCATGGAGGAAAGTGCGCATGGTGACTGTTGTATTCAATCCCGATGCAATTTCAGTGTTTCAACAACATTCTGATAGTCCACAGATTACAGAATGCCACCGGATGTGCAACGGAAACTACTACTGGTCTTCCAGGGAACTATCAAAGCGTAGACTGTTTGAGCCATTACTCCCATGGAGGAAGGTGCACATGGTGACTGTTGTATTGAATCCCGATGCAATTTCTGTGTTTCATCAACACTCTGATAGTCCACAGATTACAGAATGCCTCCAGATGTAAATCGAAACTACTACTGGTCTTCCAGGGAACGATCAAAATGTAGACTGTTTTAGACATTACTCTCATGGAGGAAAGTGCGCATGGTGACTGTTGTATTCAATCCCGATGCAATTTCAGTGTTTCAACAACATTCTGATAGTCCACAGATTACAGAATGCCACCGGATGTGCAACGGAAACTACTACTGGTCTTCCAGGGAACTATCAAAGCGTAGACTGTTTGAGACATTACTCCCATGGAGGAAGGTGCACATGGTGACTGTTGTATTGAATCCCGATGCAATTTCTGTGTTTCATCAACACTCTGATAGTCCACAGATTACAGAATGCCACCATATGTGCATCGGAAACTACTACTGGTCTTCCAGGGAACGATAAAAGAGTAGACTGTTTGAGACATAACTCCCATGGAGGAAAGTGCCCATGGTGACTGTTGTATTTAATCCAGATGCAATTTCTGTGTTTCATCAACACTTTGAAGAACCACAGATTACAAAATGCCTCCAGATGTAAATCGAAACTACTACTGGTCTTCCAGGGAACGATCAAAATGTAGACTGTTTTAGACATTACTCCCATGGAGGAAAGTGCGCATGGTGACTGTTGTATTCAATCCCGATGCAATTTCAGTGTTTCAACAACATTCTGATAGTCCACAGATTACTGAATGCCACCGGATGTGCATCGGAAACTACTACTGGTCTTCCAGGGAACTATCAAATCGTAGACTGTTTGAGACATTACTCCCATGGAGGTAGGTGCACATGGTGACTGTTGTATTGAATCCCGATGCAATTTCTGTGTTTCATCAACACTCTGATAGTCCACAGATTACAGAATGCCTCCGGATGTGCATCGGAAACTACTACTGGTCTTAAAGGGAACGATCAAAGCGTAGACTGATAGAGACATTACTCCCATGGAGGAAAGTGTGCATGGTGACCGTTGTATTCATTCCCGATGCAATTTCTGTGTTTCATCAACACTTTGAAGGTCCACAGATTACAGAATGTCTCCAGATGTGCATCGGAAACTACTACTGGTCTTCCAGGGAACGATCAAAGGGTAGTCTATTTCAGACGTTACTCCCATGGAGGAATGTGCGGATGGTGACTGTTGTATTCTATCCCGATGCAATTTCTGTGTTTCATCAACACTCTGACAGTCCACATATTACAGAATGAAACCAGATGTGCATCGGAAACTACTACTAGTCTTCAAGGGAACGATCAAAGCGTAAACTGTTTGACACATTACTCCCCTGGAGGAAAGTGCGCATGGTGACTGTTGTATTCAATCCTGATGCAATTTCTGTGTTTCATCAACACTCTGATAGCCCACAGATTACAGAATGCCACCAGATGTGCGTCGGAAACTACTACTGGTCTTCCAGGAAACGATTAAAGCGAGGACTGTTTCAGACATTACTCCCATGGCGGAAAGTGTGGATGGTGACTGTTGTATTCAATCCCGATTCAATTTCTGTGTTTCATCAACACTCTGATAGTCCACAGATAACAGAATGCCACGGGATGTGCATCGGAAACTACTACTGGTCTTCCAGGGATCGATCAAAGCGTAGACTGTTTGATTAATTAATCCTGTGGAGGAAAGTGAACATGGTGCCTGTTGTACTCAATCCCGATGCAATTTCTGTGTTTCATCAACACTCTGATAGTCCACAGAATAAAGAATGCCACCAGATGTGCATCGGAAACTACTACTGGTCTTCCAGGGAACGATCAAAGCATAGACTGTTTGAGACATTACTCCCGTGGAGGAAAGTGTGCATGGTGACTGTTGTATTCAATCCCGATGCAATTTCTGTGTTTCATCAACACTTTGAAGGTCAACAGGTTTCAGAATGCCTCCAGGTATGCATCGGAAACTACTACTGGTCTTCCTGGGAACGATCAAAGCATAGACTGTTTGAGACATTACTCGAATGTAGGAAAGCGCGCATGGTGACTGTTGTATTCAATCCCGATGCAATTTCTGTGTTTCATCAATACTCTGATACTCCTCAGATTTCAGAATGACTCCAGATGTGCATCGGAAACTACTACTGTTCTTCCAGGGAACGATCAAAGCGTAGACTGTTTGAGACATTACTCCAATGGAGGAAAGTGCGCATCGAGTCTGTTGCATTCAAACCCGATGCCATTTATGTGTTTCATCAACAATCTGATAGTCCACAGATTACAGAATGCCACCAGATGTGCATCGGAAACTACTACTGGTCTTTCAGGAAACGATCAAAGCGTAGACTGTTTCAGACGTTACTCCCATGGAGGAATGTGCGGATGGTGACTGTTGTATTCAATCCCGATGCAATTTCAGTGTTTCAACAACATTCTGATAGTCCACAGATTACAGAATGCCACCGGAAGTGCATCGGAAACTACTACTGGTCTTCCAGGGATCTATCAATGTGTAGACTGTTTGAGACATTACTCCCATGGAGGAAGGTGCACATGGTGACTGTTGTATTGAATCCCGAGGCAATTTCTGTGTTTCATCAACACTCTGATAGTTCACAGATAACAGATTGCCTCCAGAAGTGCATCGAAAACTACTACTGGTTTTCCTGGGAACGATCAAAGCTTAGACTGTTTGAGACATTATTCCCATGGAGGAAAGTGTGCATGGTGACCGTTGTATTCTATCCCGATGCAATTTCTGTGTTTCATCAACACTTTGAAGGTCCACAGATTACAGAATGGCTCCAGATGTGCATGGGAAACTACTACTGGTCTTCCAGGGAACGATCAAAGGGTAGACTGTTTCAGACGTTACTCCCATGGAGGAATGTGCGGATGGTGACTGTTGTATTCAATCCCGATGCAATTTCTGTGTTTCATCAACACTCTGATAGTCCACAGATTACAGATTGTCTCCAGATGTGCATTGGAAACTACTACTGGTCTTCCTGGGACCGATCAACGCGTAGACCGTTTGAGACATTCCTCCCATGGAGGAAAGTGCGGATAGTTACTGTTGTATTCAATCCCGATGCAATTTCTGTGTTTCATCAACACTCTGATAGTCCACAGATTACAGAATGCCACCAGATGTACATCGGGAACTACTACTGGTCTTCCAGGGAATGATCAAAGCGTAGACTGTTTGACACACTACTCCCGTTTAGGAAAGTACGCATGGTGACTATTGTATTCAATCCCGATGCAATTTCTGTGTTTAATCAACACTCTGACTGTCCACATATTACAGAATGAAACCAGATGTGCATCGGAAACTACTACTGGTCTTCCAGGGAACGATCAAAGCGTAAACTGTTTGAGACATTACTCCCTTGGAGGAAAGTGCGCATGGTGACTGTTGTATTCAATCCCGATGCAATTTCTGTGTTTCATCAACATTCTGATAGCCCACAGATTACAGAATGCCACCAGATGTGCGTCGGAAACTACTACTGGTCTTCCAGGAAACGATTAAAGCGGGAACTGTTTCAGACATTACTCCCATGGCGGAAAGTGTGGATAGTGACTGTTGTATTCAATCCCGATGCAATCTCTGTGTTTCATTAACACTCTGATAGTCCACAGATAACAGAATGCCACCAGATGTGCATCGGAAACTACTACTGGTCTTCCAGGGAACGATCAAAGCGTAGACTGTTTGAGAAATTAATCCTGTGGAGGAAAGTGAGCATGGAGCCTCTTGTATTCAATCCCGATGCAATTTCTGTGTTTCATCAACACTCTGATAGTCCACACATTCGAGAATGCCTCCAGATGTGCATCGGAAACTACTACTTGTCTTAAAGGGAACGATCAAAGCGTAGACTGTTAGAGACATTACTCCCATGGAGGAAAGTGTGCATGGTGACTGTTGTATTCAATCCCGATGCAATATATGTGTTTCATCAACACTCTGATAGTCCACAGATAACAGATTGCCTCCAGAAGTGCATCGATAACTACTACTGGTCTTCCTGGGAACGATCAAACCTTAGACTGTTTGAGACATTATTCCCATGGAGGAAAGTGTGCATGGTGACCGTTGTATTCAATCCCGATGCAATTTCTGTGTTTCATCAACACTGTGAAGGTCCACAGATTACAGAATGCCTCCAGATGTGCATCGGAAAATACTACTGGTCTTCCAGGGAACGATCAAAGCGTAGACTGTTTGAGACATTACTCCCATGGAGGAAAGTGTGCATGGTGACTGTTGTATTCAATCCCGAAGCAATTTCTGTGTTTCATCAACACTTTGAAGGTCAACAGAAAACAGAATGCCTCCAGATGTGCATCGGAAACTACTACTGGTCTTCCAGGGAACGATCAAAGCGTAGACTGTTTGTGACATTACTCCCGTGGTGGAAAGTGCGGATGGTGACTGTTGTATTCAATCCCAATGCAATTTCTGTGTTTCATCAACACTCTGATAGTCCACAGATTACAGATTGCCTCCAGATATGCATCGGAAACTACTACTGGTCGTCCTGGGATCGATGAAAGCATAGACTGTTTGAGACATTACTCCCATGTAGGAAAGCGCGCATGGTGACTGTTGTATTCAATCCCGATGCAATTTCTGTGTTTCATCAACACTCTGATACTCCACAGAATACAGATTGCCTCCAGATGTGCATCGGAAACTACTACTGGTCTTCCTGGGTGCGATCAAAGCGTAGACTGTACCAGACATTGCTCCCATTGAGGAAAGTGCGGATTTTGACAGTTGTATTCACTCCCGATTCAATTTCTGTGTTTCATCAACACTCTGATACTCCACAGATTACAGAATGCCTCCAGATGTGCATCCGAAACTACTACTGGTCTTTCAGGGAACGATCAAAGCGTAGACTCTTTGAGACATTACTCCTGTGGAGCAAAGAGCACATGGTGCATGTTGTATTCAATCCCGATGCAATTTCTGTGTTTCATCAACACTCTGATAGTCCACAGAATACAAAATGCCACCAGATGTGCATCGGAAACTACTACTGGTCTTCCAGGGAACGATCAAAGCGAAGACTGTTTGAGACATTACTTCCGTGGAGAAAAGTGCGCATGGTGACTGTTGTATTCAATCCCGATGCAATTTCTATGTTTCATCAACACTCTGATAGTCCAAAGATTATAGAATGTCACCAGATGTGCATCGGAAACTACTACTGGTCTTCCAGGGAACGATCAAAGCGTAGACTGTTTGTGACATTACCCCTGTGGAGGAAAGTGCGCATGGTGACTGTTGTATTCAATCCCGATGCAATTTCTGTGTTTCCTCAACACTTTAAAGGTCAACACATTACAGAATGCCTCCCGATGTGCATCTGAAACTACTACTGGTCTTCCAGGGAACGATCAAAGCGTAGACTGATTGAGACATTACTCCCGTGGTGGAATGTGCGGATGGTGACTGTTGTATTCAATCCCAATGCAATTTCTGTGTTTCATCAACACTCTGATAGTCCACAGATTACAGATTGCCTCCAGATATGCATCGGAAACTATTACTGGTCTTCCTGGGAACGGTCAAAACATAGACTGTTTGAGACATTACTCCCATGTAGGAAAGTGCGCATGGTGACTGTTGTATTCAATCCCGATGCAATTTCCGTGTTTCTTCAACACTCAGATCGTCCACAGATTACAGAATGCCACCATATGTGCATCGGAAACTACTACTGGTCTTCCAGGGAACGATCAAAGCGATGACAGTTTGAGACATTACTCCCATGGAGAAATGTATGCATGGTGCCTGTTGTATTCAATCCCGATGTAATTTCTGTCTTTTATCAACACCCGGATAGACCGCAGATTACCGAATACCTCCAGATGTGCATCGGAAACTACTACTGGTCTTAAAGGGAACGATCAAAGCGTAGACTGTTTGAGACATTACTACTATGTAGGAAAGTACGCATGGTGACTGTTGTATTCAATCCCGATGCAATTTCTGTGTTTCATCAACAGTCACATAGTCCACAGGTTACAGAATGCCCCCAGATGTGCATCGGAAACTACTACTGGTCTTCCAGGGAACGATCAAATCGTAGACTGTTTGAGACATTACTCCCATGGAGGAAAGTGCGCATCGTGTCTGTTGTATTCAAACCCGATGCCATTTCTGTGTTTCATCAACAATCTGATAGTCCACAGATTACAGAATGCCCCCAGATGTGCATCGGAAACTACTACTGGACTTCCTGGGAACGATCAAAGCGTAGACTGTTTGAGACGTTACTCCCATGGAGGAAATTGTGGATGGTGACTGTTGTATTCAATCCCGATGCTATTTCTGTGTTTCATCAACACTCTGATAGTCCACAGAATACAGATTGTCTCCAGATGTGCATCGGAAACTACTACTGGTCATCCAGGGAACGGTCAAAGCGTAGACTGTTTGAGACATTACTCCCTTGGAGGAAAGTGCGTATGGTGACTGTTGTATTCAATCCCGATGCAATTTCTGTGTTTCATCAACACTCTGATAGCTCACAGGTTACAGAATGCCACCAGATGTGCATCGGAAACTACTACTGGTCTTCCAGGGAACGATTAAAGCGAGGACTGTTTCAGACATTACTCCCATGGCGGAAATTGCGGATGGTGACTGTTGTATTCAATCCCGATGCAATTTCTGTGTTTCATCAATACTCTGATACTCCTCAGATTACAGAATGACTCCAGATGTGCATCGGAAACTACTACTGGTCTTCCAGGGAACGATCAAAGCGTAGACTGTTTGAGACATTACTCCAATGGAGGAAAGTGCGCATCGAGTCTGTTGCATTCAAACCCGATGCCATTTATGTGTTTCATCAACAATCTGATAGTCCACAGATTACAGAATGCCACCGGAAGTGCATCGGAAACTACTACTGGTCTTCCAGGGATCTATCAATGTGTAGGCTGTTTGAGACATTACTCCCATGGAGGAAGGTGCACATGGTGACTGTTGTATTGAATCCCGAGGCAATTTCTGTGTTTCATCAACACTCTGATAGTTCACAGATAACAGATTGCCTCCAGAAGTGCATCGAAAACTACTACTGGTTTTCCTGGGAACGATCAAAGCTTAGACTGTTTGAGACATTATTCCCATGGAGGAAAGTGTGCATGGTGACCGTTGTATTCAATCCCGATGCAATTTCTGTGTTTCATCAACACTTTGAAGGTCCACAGATTACAGAATGGCTCCAGATGTGCATGGGAAACTACTACTGGTCTTCCAGGGAACGATCAAAGGGTAGACTGTTTCAGACGTTACTCCCATGGAGGAATGTGCGGATGGTGACTGTTGTATTCAATCCCGATGCAATTTCTGTGTTTCATCAACACTCTGATAGTCCACAGATTACAGATTGTCTCCAGATGTGCATTGGAAACTACTACTGGTCTTCCTGGGACCGATCAACGCGTAGACCGTTTGAGACATTCCTCCCATGGAGGAAAGTGCGGATAGTTACTGTTGTATTCAATCCCGATGCAATTTGTGTGTTTCATCAACACTCTGATAGTCCACAGATTACAGAATGCCACCAGATGTACATCGGGAACTACTACTGGTCTTCCAGGGAATGATCAAAGCGTAGACTGTTTGACACACTACTCCCGTTTAGGAAAGTGCGCATGGTGACTATTGTATTCAATCCCGATGCAATTTCTGTGTTTAATCAACACTCTGACTGTCCACATATTACAGAATGAAACCAGATGTGCATCGGAAACTACTACTGGTCTTCCAGGGAACGATCAAAGCGTAAACTGTTTGAGACATTACTCCCTTGGAGGAAAGTGCGCATGGTGACTGTTGTATTCAATCCCGATGCAATTTCTGTGTTTCATCAACATTCTGATAGCCCACAGATTACAGAATGCCACCAGATGTGCGTCGGAAACTACTACTGGTCTTCCAGGAAACGATTAAAGCGAGAACTGTTTCAGACATTACTCCCATGGCGGAAAGTGTGGATAGTGACTGTTGTATTCAATCCCGATGCAATTTCTGTGTTTCATTAACACTCTGATAGTCCACAGATAACAGAATGCCACCAGATGTGCATCGGAAACTACTACTGGTCTTCCAGGGAACGATCAAACCGTAGACTGTTTGAGAAATTAATCCTGTGGAGGAAAGTGAGCATGGTGCCTCTTGTATTCAATCCCGATGCAATTTCTGTGTTTCATCAACACTCTGATAGTCCACACATTAGAGAATGCCTCCAGATGTGCATCGGAAACTACTACTGGTCTTAAAGGGAACGATCAAAGCGTAGACTGTTAGAGACATTACTCCCATGGAGGAAAGTGTGCATGGTGACTGTTGTATTCAATCCCGATGCAATATATGTGTTTCATCAACACTCTGATAGTCCACAGATAACAGATTGCCTCCAGAAGTGCATCGATAACTACTACTGGTCTTCCTGGAAACGATCAAACCTTAGACTGTTTGAGACATTATTCCCATGGAGGAAAGTGTGCATGGTGACCGTTGTATTCAATCCCGATGCAATTTCTGTGTTTCATCAACACTTTGAAGGTCCACAGATTACAGAATGCCGCCAGATGTGCATCGGAAAATACTACTGGTCTTCCAGGGAACGATCAAAGCGTAGACTGTTTGAGACATTACTCCCATGGAGGAAAGTGTGCATGGTGACTGTTGTATTCAATCCCGAAGCAATTTCTGTGTTTCATCAACACTTTGAAGGTCAACAGAAAACAGAATGCCTCCAGATATGCATCGGAAAGTACTACTGGTCTTCCAATGAACGATCAAAGCGAAGACTGTTTGTGACATTACTCCCGTGGTGGAAAGTGCGGATGGTGACTGTTGTATTCAATCCCAATGCAATTTCTGTGTTTCATCAACACTCTGATAGTCCACAGATTACAGATTGCCTCCAGATATGCATCGGAAACTACTACTGGTCGTCCTGGGAACGATGAAAGCATAGACTGTTTGAGACATTACTCCCATGTAGGAAAGCGCGCATGGTGACTGTTGTATTCAATCCCGATGCAATTTCTGTGTTTCATCAACACTCTGATACTCCACAGAATACAGAATGCCTCCAGATGTGCATCGGAAACTACTACTGGTCTTCCTGGGTGCGATCAAAGCGTAGACTGTACCAGACATTGCTCCCATTGAGGAAAGTGCGGATTGTGACAGTTGTATTCACTCCCGATGCAATTTCTGTGTTTCATCAACACTCTGATAGTCCACAGAATACAAAATGCCACCAGATGTGCATCGGAAACTACTACTGGTCTTCCAGGGAACGATCAAAGTGAAGACTGTTTGAGACATTACTTCCGTGGAGAAAAGTGCGCATGGTGACTGTTGTATTCAATCCCGATGCAATTTCTATGTTTCATCAACACTCTGATAGTCCACAGATTACAGAATGCCTCCAGATGTGCATCCGAAACTACTACTGGTCTTTCAGGTAACGATCAAAGCGTAGACTCTTTGAGACATTACTCCTGTGGAGCAAAGAGCACATGGTGCATGTTGTATTCAATCCCGATGCAATTTCTGTGTTTCATCAACACTCTGATAGTCCACAGAATACAAAATGCCACCAGATGTGCATCGGAAACTACTACTGGTCTTCCAGGGAACGATCAAAGCGAAGACTGTTTGAGACATTACTTCCGTGGAGAAAAGTGCGCATGGTGACTGTTGTATTCAATCCCGATGCAATTTCTATGTTTCATCAACACTCTGATAGTCCAAAGATTATAGAATGTCACCAGATGTGCATCGGAAACTACTACTGGTCTTCCAGGGAACGATCAAAGCGTAGACTGTTTGTGACATTACTCCCGTGGAGGAAAGTGCGCATGGTGACTGTTGTATTCAATCCCGATGCAATTTCTGTGTTTCCTCAACACTTTAAAGGTCAACACATTACAGAATGCCTCCCGATGTGCATCTGAAACTACTACTGGTCTTCCAGGGAACGATCAAAGCGTAGACTGATTGAGACATTACTCCCATGGTCGAATGTGCGGATGGTGACTGTTGTATTCAATCCCAATGCAATTTCTGTGTTTCATCAACACTCTGATAGTCCACAGATTACAGATTGCCTCCAGATATGCATCGGAAACTATTACTGGTCTTCCTGGGAACGGTCAAAACATAGACTGTTTGAGACATTACTCCCATGTAGGAAAGTGCGCATGGTGACTGTTGTATTCAATCCCGATGCAATTTCTGTGTTTCATCAACACTCAGATAGTCCACAGATTACAGAATGCCACCATATGTGCATCGGAAACTACTACTGGTCTTCCAGGGAACGATCAAAGCGATGACAGTTTGAGACATTACTCCCATGGAGAAATGTATGCATGGTGCCTGTTGTATTCAATCCCGATGTAATTTCTGTCTTTTATCAACACACGGATAGACCGCAGATTACCGAATACCTCCAGATGTGCATCGGAAACTACTACCGGTCTTCCAGGGAACGATCATAGCGTAGACTGTTTGAGACATTACTACTATGTAGGAAAGTACGCATGGTGAGTGTTGTATTCAATCCCGATGCAATTTCTGTGTTTCATCAACACTCACATAGTCCACAGGTTACAGAATGCCCCCAGATGTGCATCGGAAACTACTACTGGTCTTCCAGGGAACGATCAAATCGTAGACTGTTTGAGACATTACTCCCATGGAGGAAAGTGCGCATCGTGTCTGTTGTATTCAAACCCGATGCCATTTCTGTGTTTCATCAACAATCTGATAGTCCACAGATTACAGAATGCCCCCAGATGTGCATCGGAAACTACTACTGGACTTCCTGGGAACGATCAAAGCGTAGACTGTTTGAGACGTTACTCCCATGGAGGAAATTGTGGATGGTGACTGTTGTATTCAATCCCGATGCAATTTCTGTGTTTCATCAACACTTTGAAGGTCCACAGATTACAGAATGGCTCCAGATGTGCATGGGAAACTACTACTGGTCTTCCAGGGAACGATCAAAGGGTAGACTGTTTCAGACGTTACTCCCATGGAGGAATGTGCGGATGGTGACTGTTGTATTCAATCCCGATGCAATTTCTGTGTTTCATCAACACTCTGATAGTCCACATATTACAGATTGTCTCCAGATGTGCATTGGAAACTACTACTGGTCTTCCTGGGACCGATCAACGCGTAGACCGTTTGAGACATTCCTCCCATGAAGGAAAGTGCGGATAGATACTGTTGTATTCAATCCCGATGCAATTTCTGTGTTTCATCAACACTCTGATAGTCCACAGATTACAGAATGCCACCAGATGTACATCGGGAACTACTACTGGTCTTCCAGGGAATGATCAAAGCGTAGACTGTTTGACACACTACTCCCGTTTAGGAAAGTGCGCATGGTGACTATTGTATTCAATCCCGATGCAATTTCTGTGTTTAATCAACACTCTGACTGTCCACATATTACAGAATGAAACCAGATGTGCATCGGAAACTACTACTGGTCTTCCAGGGAACGATCAAAGCGTAAACTGTTTGAGACATTACTCCCTTGGAGGAAAGTGCGCATGGTGACTGTTGTATTCAATCCCGATGCAATTTCTGTGTTTCATCAACATTCTGATAGCCCACAGATTACAGAATGCCACCAGATGTGCGTCGGAAACTACTACTGGTCTTCCAGGAAACGATTAAAGCGAGAACTGTTTCAGACATTACTCCCATTGCGGAAAGTGTGGATAGTGACTGTTGTATTCAATCCCGATGCAATTTCTGTGTTTCATTAACACTCTGATAGTCCACAGATAACAGAATGCCACCAGGTGTGCATCGGAAACTACTACTGGTCTTCCAGGGAACGATCAAAGCGTAGACTGTATGAGAAATTAATCCTGTGGAGGCAAGTGAGCATGGTGCCTCTTGTATTCAATCCCGATGCAATTTCTGTGTTTCATCAACACTCTGATAGTCCACACATTAGAGAATGCCTCCAGATGTGCATCGGAAACTACTACTGGTCTTAAAGGGAACGATCAAAGCGTAGACTGTTAGAGACATTACTCCCATGGAGGAAAGTGTGCATGGTGACTGTTGTATTCAATCCCGATGCAATATATGTGTTTCATCAACACTCTGATAGTCCACAGATAACAGATTGCCTCCAGAAGTGCATCGAAAACTACTACTGGTCTTCCTGGGAACGATCAAACCTTAGACTGTTTGAGACATTATTCCCATGGAGGAAAGTGTGCATGGTGACCGTTGTATTCAATCCCGATGCAATTTCTGTGTTTCATCAACACTTTGAAGGTCCACAGATTACAGAATGCCTCCAGATGTGCATCGGAAAATACTACTGGTCTTCCAGGGAACGATCAAAGCGTAGACTGTTTGAGACATTACTCCCATGGAGGAAAGTGTGCATGGTGACTGTTGTATTCAATCCCGAAGCAATTTCTGTGTTTCATCAACACTTTGAAGGTCAACAGAAAACAGAATGCCTCCAGATGTGCATCGGAAACTACTACTGGTCTTCCAGGGAACGATCAAAGCGTAGACTGTTTGAGACATTACTCCCATGTAGGAAAGCGCGCATGGTGTCTGTTGTATTCAATCCCGATGCAATTTCTGTGTTTCATCAACACTCTGATACTCCACAGAATACAGAATGCCTCCAGATGTGCATCGGAAACTACTACTGGTCTTCCTGGGTGCGATCAAAGCGTAGACTGTACCAGACATTGCTCCCATTGAGGAAAGTGCGGATTGTGACAGTTGTATTCACTCCCGATGCAATTTCTGTGTTTCATCAACACTCTGATACTCCACAGATTACAGAATGCCTCCAGATGTGCATCCGAAACTACTACTGGTCTTTCAGGGAACGATCAAAGCGTAGACTCTTTGAGACATTACTCCTGTGGAGCAAAGAGCACATGGTGCATGTTGTATTCAATCCCGATGCAATTTCTGTGTTTCATCAACACTCTGATAGTCCACAGAATACAAAATGCCACCAGATGTGCATCGGAAACTACTACTGGTCTTCCAGGGAACGATCAAAGCGAAGACTGTTAGAGACATTACTTCCGTGGAGAAAAGTGCGCATGGTGACTGTTGTATTCAATCCCGATGCAATTTCTATGTTTCATCAACACTCTGATAGTCCAAAGATTATAGAATGTCACCAGATGTGCATCGGAAACTACTACTGGTCTTCCAGGGAACGATCAAAGCGTAGACTGTTTGTGACATTACTCCCGTGGAGGAAAGTGCGCATGGTGACTGTTGTATTCAATCCCGATGCAATTTCTGTGTTTCCTCAACACTTTAAAGGTCAACACATTACAAAATGCCTCCCGATGTGCATCTGAAACTACTACTGGTCTTCCAGGGAACGATCAAAGCGTAGACTGATTGAGACATTTCTCCCGTGGTGGAATGTGCGGATGGTGACTGTTGTATTCAATCCCAATGCAATTTCTGTGTTTCATCAACACTCTGATAGTCCACAGATTACAGATTGCCTCCAGATATGCATCGGAAACTATTACTGGTCTTCCTGGGAACGGTCAAAACATAGACTGTTTGAGACATTACTCCCATGTAGGAAAGTGCGCATGGTGACTGTTGTATTCAATCCCGATGCAATTTCTGTGTTTCATCAACACTCAGATAGTCCACAGATTACAGAATGCCTCTATATGTGCATCGGAAACTACTACTGGTCTTCCAGGGAACGATCAAAGCGATGACAGTTTGAGACATTACTCCCATGGAGAAATGTATGCATGGTGCCTGTTGTATTCAATCCCGATGCAATTTCTGTCTTTTATCAACACCCGGATAGACCGCAGATTACCGAATACCTCCAGATGTGCATCGGAAACTACTACTGGTCTTCCAGGGAACGATCAAAGCGTAGACTGTTTGAGACATTACTACTATGTAGGAAAGTACGCATGGTGACTGTTGTATTCAATCCCGATGCAATTTCTGTGTTTCATCAACACTCACATAGTCCACAGGTTACAGAATGCCCCCAGATGTGCATCGGAAACTACTACTGGTCTTCCAGGGAACGATCAAATCGTAGACTGTTTGAGACATTACTCCCATGGAGGAAAGTGCGCATCGTGTCTGTTGTATTCAAACCCGATGCCATTTCTGTGTTTCATCAACAATCTGATAGTCCACAGATTACAGAATGCCCCCAGATGTGCATCGGAAACTACTACTGGACTTCCTGGGAACGATCAAAGCGTAGACTGTTTGAGACGTTACTCCCATGGAGGAAATTGTGGATGGTGACTGTTGTATTCAATCCCGATGCTATTTCTGTGTTTCATCAACACTCTGATAGTCCACAGAATACAGATTGTCTCCAGATGTGCATCGGAAACTACTACTGGTCTTCCAGGGAACGATCAAACCGTAGACTGTTTGAGACATTACTCCCGTGGAGGAAAGTGCGGATGGTGACTGATGTATTCAATCCCAATGCAATTTCTGTGTTTCATCAACACTCTGATATTCCACAGATTACAGATTGCCTCCAGATATGCATCGGAAACTACGACTGGTCTTCCTATGAACGGTCAAAGCATAGACTGTTTGAGACATTACTCCCATGTAGGAAAGTGCGCATGGTGACTGTTGTATTCAATCACGATGCAATTTCTGTGTTTCATCAACACTCTGATGATCCACAGATTACAGAATGCCTCCAGATGTGCATCGGAAACTACTACTGGTCATCCAGGGAACGATCAAAGCGTAGACTGTTTCAGACGTTACTCCCATGGAGGGAATTGCAGATGGTGACTGTTGTATTCAATCCCGATGCAATTTCTGTGTTTCATCAACACTCTGATAGACCACAGAATACAGATTGTCTCCAGATGTAAATCGAAACTACTACTGGTCTTCCAGGGAACGATCAAAGTGTAGTCTGTTTCAGTCGTTACTCCCATGGAGGAATGTGCGGATGGTGACTGTTGTATTCAATCCCGATGCAATTTTTGTGTTTCATCAACACTCTGATAGTCCACAGATTACAGAATGCCACCGGATGTGCATCGGAAACTACTACTGGTCTTCCAGGGAACTATCAAAGCGTAGACTGTTTGAGACATTACTCCCATGGAGGAAAGTGTGCATGGTGACCGTTGTATTCAATCCCGATGCAATTTCTGTGTTTCATCAACACTTTGAAGGTCCACAGATTACAGAATGCCTCCAGATGTGCATCGGAAACTACTACTGGTCTTCCAGGGAACGATCAAAGCGTAGACTGTTTCAGACGTTACTCCCGTGGAGGAATGTGCGGATGGTGACTGTTGTATTCAATCCCGATGCAATTTCAGTGTTTCAACAACATTCTGATAGTCCACAGATTACAGAATGCAACCGGAAGTGCATCGGAAACTGCTACAGGTCTTCCAGGGAACTATCAATGTGTAGACAGTTTGAGACATTACTCCCATGGAGGAAGGTGCACATGGTGACTGTTGTATTGAATCCCGAGGCAATTTCTGTGTTTCATCAACACTCTGATGGTCCACAGATAACAGATTGCCTCCAGAAGTGCATCGAAAACTACTACTGGTCTTCCTGGGAACGATCAAAGCTTAGACTGTTTGAGACATTATTCCCATGGAGGAAAGTGTGCATGGTGACCGTTGTATTCAATCCCGATGCAATTTCTGTGTTTCATCAACACTTTGAAGGTCCACAGAATACAGAATGCCTCCAGATGTGCATGGGAAACTACTACTGGTCTTCTAGGGAACGATCAAAGCGTAGACTGTTTCAGACGTTACTCCCGTGGAGGAATGTGCGGATGGTGACTGTTGTATTCAATCCCGATGCAATTTCAGTGTTTCAACAACATTCTGATAGTCCACAGATTACAGAATGCAACCGGAAGTGCATCGGAAACTGCTACAGGTCTTCCAGGGAACTATCAATGTGTAGACAGTTTGAGACATTACTCCCATGGAGGAAGGTGCACATGGTGACTGTTGTATTGAATCCCGAGGCAATTTCTGTGTTTCATCAACACTCTGATGGTCCACAGATAACAGATTGCCTCCAGAAGTGCATCGAAAACTACTACTGGTCTTCCTGGGACCGATCAACGCGTAGACCGTTTGAGACATTCCTCCCATGGAGGAAAGTGCGGATAGTGACTGTTGTATTCAATCCCGATGCAATTTCTGTGTTTCATCAACACTCTGATAGTCCACAGGTTACAGAATGCCACCAGATGTACATCGGGAACTACTACTGGTCTTCCAGGGAATGATCAAAGCGTAGACTGTTTGACACACTACTCCCGTCTAGGAAAGTGCGCATGGTGACTATTGTATTCAATCCCGATGCAATTTCTGTGTTTAATTTACACTCTGACTGTCCACATATTACAGAATGAAACCAGATGTGCATCGGAAACTACTACTGGTCTTCCAGGGAACGATCAAAGCGTAAACTGTTTGAGACATTACTCCCTTGGAGGAAAGTGCGCATGGTGATTGTTGTATTCAATCCCGATGCAATTTCTGTGTTTCATCAACACTCTGATAGTCCACAGATTACAGAATGCCTCCAGATGTGCATCGGAAACTACTACTGGTCTTAAAGGGAACGATCAAAGCGTAGACTGTTAGAGACATTACTCCCATGGAGGAAAGTGTGCATGGTGACTGTTGTATTCAATCCAGATGCAATTTCTGTGTTTCATCAACACTCTGATAGTCCACAGATAACAGAATGCCACCAGATGTGCATCGGAAACTACTACTGGTCTTCCAGGGAACGATCAAAACGTAGACTGTTTGAGAAATTAATCCTGTGGAGGAAAGTGAGCATGGTGCCTGTTGTATTCAATCCCGATGCAATTTCTGTGTTTCATCAACACTCTGATAGTCCACAGATTACAGAATGCCTCCAGATGTGCATCGGAAACTACTACTGGTCTTAAAGGGAACGATCAAAGCGTAGACTGTTAGAGACATTACTCCCATGGAGGAAAGTGTGCATGGTGACTGTTGTATTCAATCCAGATGCAATTTCTGTGTTTCATCAACACTCTGATAGTCCACAGATAACAGATTGCCTCCAGAAGTGCATCGTAAACTACTACTGGTCTTCCAGGGTACAATCAAAGCGTAGACTGTTTCAGTCATTACTCCCATGAAGGAATATGCGGATGGTGACTGTTGTATTCAATCCCGATGCAATTTCTATGTTTCATCAACACTTTGATAGTCCACAGATAACAGATTGCCTCCAGAAGTGCATCGAAAACTACTACTGGTCTTCCTGGGAACGATCAAAGCTTAGACTGTTTGAGACATTATTCCCATGGAGGAAAGTGTGCATGGTGACCGTTGTATTCAATCCCGATGCAATTTCTGTGTTTCATCAACACTTTGAAGGTCCACAGATTACAGATTGCCTGCAGATGTGCATTGGAAACTACTACTGGTCTTCCAGGGAACGATTAAAGCGAGGACTGTTTCAGACATTACTCCCATGGCGGAAATTGCGGATGGTGACTGTTGTATTCAATCCCGATGCTATTTCTGTGTTTCATCAACACTCTGATAGTCCACAGATAACAGAATGCCACGGGATGTGCATCGGAAACTACTACTGGTCTTCCAGGGAACGATCAAAGCGTAGACTGTTTGAGAAATTAATCCTGTGGAGGAAAGTGAGCATGGTGCCTGTTGTATTCAATCCCGATGCAATTTCTGTGTTTCATCAACTCTTTGAAGGTCAACAGATTTCAGAATGCCTCCAGATATGCATCGGAAACTACTACTGGTCTTCCTGGGAACGATCAAAGCATAGACTGTTTGAGACATTACTCGAATGTAGGAAAGCGCGCATGGTGACTGTTGTATTCAATCCCGATGCAATTTCTGTGTTTCATCAATACTCTGATACTCCTCAGATTACAGAATGACTCCAGATGTGCATCGGAAACTACTACTGGTCTTCCAGGGAACGATCAAAGCGTAGACTGTTTGAGACATTACTCCAATGGAGGAAAGTGCGCATCGAGTCAGTTGTATTCAAACCCGATGCCATTTATGTGTTTCATCAACAATCTGATAGTCCACAGATTACAGAATGCCACCAGATGTGCATCGGAAACTACTACTGGTCTTCCAGGTAACGATCAAAGCGTAGACTGTTTCAGACGTTTTCCCATGGAGGAATGTGCGGATGGTGACTGTTGTATTCAATCCCGATGCAATTTCAGTGTTTCAACAACATTCTGATAGTCCACAGATTACAGAATGCCACCGGAAGTGCATCGGAAACTACTACTGGTCTTCCAGGGAACTATCAATGTGTAGACTGTTTGAGACATTACTCCCATGGAGGAAGGTGCACATGGTGACTGTTGTATTCAATCCCGAGGCAATTTCTGTGTTTCATCAACACTCTGATAGTCCACAGATAACAGATTGCCTCCAGAAGTGCATCGAAAACTACTACTGGTCTTCCTGGGAACGATCAAAGCTTAGACTGTTTGAGACATTATTCCCATGGAGGAAAGTGTGCATGGTGACCGTTGTATTCAATCCCGATGCAATTTCTGTGTTTCATCAACACTTTGAAGGTCCACAGATTACAGAATGCCTCCAGATGTGCATGGGAAACTACTACTGGTCTTCCAGGGAACGATCAAAGGGTAGACTGTTTCAGACGTTACTCCCATGGAGGAATGTGCGTATGGTGACTGTTGTATTCAATCCCGATACAATTTCTGTGTTTCATCAACACTCTGATAGTCCACAGATTACAGATTGTCTCCAGATGTGCATTGGAAACTACTACTGGCCTTCCTGGGACCGATCAACGCGTAGACCGTTTGAGACATTCCTCCCATGGAGGAAAGTGCGGATAGTGACTGTTGTATTCAATCCCGATGCAATTTCTGTGTTTCATCAACACTCTGATAGTCCACAGATTACAGAATGCCACTAGATGTACATCGGGAACTACTACTGGTCTTCCAGGGAATGATCAAAGCGTAGACTGTTTGACACACTACTCCCGTTTAGGAAAGTGCGCATGGTGTCTATTGTATTCAATCCCGATGCAATTTCTGTGTTTAATCAACACTCTGACTGTCCACATATTACAGAATGAAACCAGATGTGCATCGGAAACTACTACTGGTCTTCCAGGGAACGATCAAAGCGTAAACTGGTTGAGACATTACTCCCTTGGAGGAAAGTGCGCATGGTGGTTGTTGTATTCAATCCCGATGCAATTTCTGTGTTTCATCAACATTCCGATAGCCCACAGATTACAGAATGCCACCAGATGTGCGTCGGAAACTACTACTGGTCTTCCAGGAAACGATTAAAGCGAGGACTGTTTCAGACATTACTCCCATGGCGGAAAGTGTGGATGGTGACTGTTGTATTTAATCCCGAAGCAATTTCTGTGTTTCATTAACACTCTGATAGTCCACAGATAACAGAATGCCACCAGATGTCCATCGGAAACTACTACTGGTCTTCCAGGGAACGATCAAAGCGTAGACTGTTTGAGAAATTAATCCTGTGGAGGAAAGTGAGCATGGTGCCTGTTGTATTCAATCCCGATGCAATTTCTGTCTTTCATCAACACTCTGATAGTCCACAGATAACAGATTTACTCCAGAAGTGCATCGAAAACTACTACTGGTCTTCCTGGGAACGATCAAACCTTAAACTGTTTGAGACATTATTCCCATGGAGGAAAGTGTGCATGGTGACCGTTGTATTCAATCCCGATGCAATTTCTGTGTTTCATCAACACTTTGAAGGTCCACAGATTACAGAATGCCTCCAGATGTGCATCGGAAACTACTACTGGTCTTCCAGGGAACGATCAAAGCGTAGACTGTTTGAGACATTACTCAAATGGAGGAAAGTGTGTATGGTGACTGTTGTATTCAATCCCGATGCAATTTCTATGTTTCATCAACAATCTGATAGTCCACAATTTACAGATAGCCTCCAGATGTGCATCGGAAACTACTACTGGTATTCCTGGGAACGATTAGAGCGTAGACTGTATGAGACTTTACTCAAATGGAGGAAAGTGCGCATGGTGACTGTTGTAATCAAACCCAATGGAATTTCTGTGTTTCACCAACACTTTGAAGGTCCACAGATTACAGAATGCCTCCAGATGTGCATCGGAAACTACTACTTGTCTTCCAGTGAGCGATCAAAGTGTAGACTGCTTAAGACTTTACTCCCATGGAGGAAAGTGCGGATGGTGACTGTTGTATTCAATCTCGATGTAATTTCTGTGTTTTATCATCACTCTGATAGTCCACAGATTACAGAATGCCACCAGATGTACATCGCGAACTACTACTGGTCTTCCAGGGAACGATCAAAGCGTGGAGTATTTGAGACATTACTCCCGTGGAGGAAAGTGCGCATGGTGACTGTTGTATTCAATCCCGATGCAATTTCTGTGTTTCATCAACACTCTGATAGCTCACAGGTCACAGAATGCCACCAGATGTGCATCGGAAATAACTACTGGTCTTCCAGGGAACGATTAAACCGAGGACTGTTTCAAACATTACTCCCATGGCGGAAATTGCGGATGGTGACTGTTGTATTCAATCCCGATGCTATTTCTGTGTTTCATCACCACTCTGATAGTCCACAGATAACAGAATGCCACGGGATGTGCATCGGAAACTACTACTGGTCTTCCAGGGAACGATCAAAGCGTAGACTGTTTGAGAAATTAATCCTGTGGAGGAAAGTGAGCATGGTGCCTGTTGTATTCAATCCCGATGCAATTTCTGTGTTTCATCAACACTCTGATAGTCCACAGAATACAGAATGCCACCAGATGTGCATCGGAAACTACTACTGGTCTTCCAGGGAACGATCAAAGCATAGACTGTTTGAGACATTACTCCCGTGGAGGAAAGTGTGCATGGTGACTGTTGTATTCAATCCCGATGCAATTTCTGTGTTTCATCAACACTTTGAAGGTCAACAGATTTCAGAATGCCTCCAGATATGCATCGAAAACTACTACTGGTCTTCCTGGGAACGACCAAAGCATAGACTGTTTGAGACATTACTCGAATGTAGGAAAGCGCGCATGGTGACTGTTGTATTCAATCCCGATGCAATTTCTGTGTTTCATCAATACTCTGATACTCCTCAGATTACAGAATGACTCCAGATGTGCATCGGAAACTACTACTGGTCTTCCAGGGAACGATCAAAGCGTAGACTGTTTGAGAAATTAATCCTGTGGAGGAAAGTGAGCATGGTGCCTGTTGTATTCAATCCCGATGCAATTTCTGTCTTTCATCAACACTCTGATAGTCCACAGATTACAGAATGCCTCCAGATGTGCATCGGAAACTACTACTGGTCTTAAAGGGAGCGATCAAAGCGTACACTGTTAGAGACATTACTCCCATGGAGGAAAGTGTGCATGGTGACTGTTGTATTCAATCGCGATGCAATTTCTGTGTTTCATCAACACTCTGATAGTCCACAGATAACAGATTTACTCCAGAAGTGCATCGAAAACTACTACTGGTCTTCCTGGGAACGATCAAACCTTAGACTGTTTGAGACATTATTCCCATGGAGGAAAGTGTGCATGGTGACCGTTGTATTCAATCCCGATGCAATTTCTGTGTTTCATCAACACTTTGAAGGTCCACAGATTACAGAATGCCTCCAGATGTGCATCGGAAACTACTACTGGTCTTCCAGGGAACGATCAAACCGTAGACTGTTTGAGACATTACTCAAATGGAGGAAAGTGTGCATGGTGACTGTTGTATTCAATCCCGATGCAATTTCTGTGTTTCATCAACACTTTGAAGGTCAACAGATTACAGAATGCCTCCAGATGTGCATCGGAAACTACTACTGGTCTTCCAGGGTACAATCAAAGCGTAGACTGTTTCAGTCATTACTCCCATGAAGGAATTTGCGGATGGTGACTCTTGTATTCAATCCCGATGCATTTTCTATGTTTCGTCAACACTCTGATAGTCCACAATTTACAGATTGCCTCCAGATGTGCATCGGAAACTACTACTGGTATTCCTGGGAACGATTAGAGCGTAGACTGTATGAGACATTACTCAAATGGAGGAAAGTACGCATGGTGACTGTTGTAATCAAACCCGATGGAATTTCTGTGTTTCATCAACACTTTGAAGGTCCACAGATTACAGAATGCTTCCAGATGTGCATCGGAAACTACTACTTGTCTTATAGTGAGCGATCAAAGTGTAGACTGCTTGAGACTTTACTCCCATGGAGGAAAGTGCGGATGGTGACTGTTGTATTCAATCTCGACGTAATTTCTGTGTTTTATCATCACTCTGATAGTCCACAGATTACAGAATGCCAACAGATGTACATCGGGAACTACTACTGGTCTTCCAGGGAACGATCAAAGCGTAGAGTATTTGAGACATTACTCCCGTGGAGGAAAGTGCGCATGGTGACTGTTGAATTCAATCCCGATGCAATTTCTGTGTTTCATCAACACTCTGATAGCTCACAGGTTACAGAATGCCACCAGATGTGCATCGGAAACAACTACTGGTCTTCCAGGGAACGATTAGAGCGAGGACTGTTTCAGACATTACTCCCATGGCGGAAATTGTGGATGGTGACTGTTGTATTCAATCCCGATGCAATTTCTGTGTTTCGTCAACACTCTGATAGTCCGCAGATTATAGAATGATACCAGATGTGCATCGGAAACTACTACTGGTCTTCCAGGGAACGATCAAAGCGTAGACTGTTTGAGACATTACTCCCATGGAGGGAATTGCGCATGGTGACTGTTGTATTCAATCCCGATGCAATTTCTGTGTTTCATCAACACTCTGATAGTCCACAGATTACATAATGCCACCAGATGTGCATCCGAAACTACTACTGGTCTTTCAGGGAACGATCAAAGCGTAGACTCTTTGAGACATTACTCCTCTGGAGCAAAGAGCACATGGTGCCTGTTGTACTCAATCCCGATGCAATTTCTGTGTTTCATCAACACTCTGATAGTCCACAGAATACAGAATGCCACCAGATGTGCATCGGAAACTACTACTGGTCTTCCAGGGAACGATCAAAGCGAAGACTGATTGAGACATTACTCCCGTGGAGAAAAGTGCGCATGGTGACTGTTGTATTCAATCCCGATGCAATTTCTATGTTTCATCAACACTCTGATAGTCCAAAGATTATAGAATGCCACCAGATGTGCATCGGAAACTAGAACTGGTCTTCCAGGGAACGATCAAAGCGTAGACTGTTTGTGACATTACTCCCGTGGAGGAAAGTGCGCATGGTGACTGTTGTATTCAATCCCGATGCAATTTCTGTGTTTCCTCAACACTTTAAAGGTCAACACATTACAGAATGCCTCCCGATGTGCATCTGAAACTACTACTGGTCTTCCAGGGAACGATCAAAGCGTAGACTGATTGAGACATTACTCCCGTGGTGGAATGTGCAGATGGTGATTGTTGTATTCAATCCCAATGCAATTTCTGTGTTTCATCAACACTCTGATGGTCCACAGATTACAGATTGCCTCCAGATATGCATCGGAAACTATTACTGGTCTTCCTGGGAACGGTCAAAGCATAGACTGTTTGAGACATTACTCCCATGTAGGAAAGTGCGCATGGTGACTGTTGTATTCAATCCCGATGCAATTTCTGTGTTTCATCAACACCCTGATGCTCCACAGATTACAGAATGCCTCCAGATGTGCATCGGAAACTACTACTGGTCATCCAGGGAACGATCAAAGCGTAGACTGTTTGAGACATTACTCCCGTGAAGGATAGTGTGCATGGTGACTGTTGTATTCAATCCCAATGCAATTTCTGTGTTTCATCAAAACTCAGATAGTCCACAGATTACAGAATGCCCCCAGATGTGCATCGCAAAGTACTACTGGTCTTCCAGGGAACGATCAAATCGTAGACTGTTTGAGACATCACTCCCATGGAGGAAAGTGCGCATCTTGTCTGTTGTATTCAAACCCGATGCCATTTCTGTGTTTCATCAACAATCTGATAGTCCACAGATTACAGAATGCCCCCAGATGTGCATCGGAAACTACTACTGGTCTTCCTGGGAACGATCAAAGCGTAGACTGTTTCAGACGTTACTCCATGGAGGAAATTGCGGATGGTGACTGTTGTATTCAATCCCGATGCAACTTCTGTGTTTCATCAACACTCTGATAGTCCACAGAATACAGATTGTCTCCAGATGTGCATCGAAAACTACTACTGGTCTTCCTGGGAACGACCAAAGCGTAGACTGTACCAGACATTGCTCCCATTGAGGAAAGTGCGCATTGTGACAGTTGTATTCACTCCCGATGCAATTTCTGTGTTTCATCAACACTTTGAAGGTTCCCAGATTACAGAATGCCTCCAGATGTGCATCGGAAACTACTACTGGTCTTCCAGGGAACGATCAAAGCGTAGACTGTTTGAGACATTACTCCCATGGAGGGAATTGCGCATGGTGACTGTTGTATTCAATCCCGATGCAATTTCTGTGTTTCATCAACACTCTGATAGTCCACAGATTACATAATGCCACCAGATGTGCATCCGAAACTACTACTGGTCTTTCAGGGAACGATCAAAGCGTAGACTCTTTGAGACATTACTCCTGTGGAGCAAAGAGCACATGGTGCCTGTTGTACTCAATCCCGATGCAATTTCTGTGTTTCATCAACACACTGATAGTCCACAGAATACAGAATGCCACCAGATGTGCATCGGAAACTACTACTGGTCTTCCAGGGAACGATCAAAGCGAAGACTGATTGAGACATTACTCCCGTGGAGAAAAGTGCGCATGGTGACTGTTGTATTCAATCCCGATGCAATTTCTATGTTTCATCAACACTCTGATAGTCCAAAGATTATAGAATGCCACCAGATGTGCATCGGAAACTAGAACTGGTCTTCCAGGGAACGATCAAAGCGTAGACTGTTTGTGACATTACTCCCGTGGAGGAAAGTGCGCATGGTGACTGTTGTATTCAATCCCGATGCAATTTCTGTGTTTCCTCAACACTTTAAAGGTCAACACATTACAGAATGCCTCCCGATGTGCATCTGAAACTACTACTGGTCTTCCAGGGAACGATCAAAGCGTAGACTGATTGAGACATTACTCCCGTGGTGGAATGTGCAGATGGTGATTGTTGTATTCAATCCCAATGCAATTTCTGTGTTTCATCAACACTCTGATGGTCCACAGATTACAGATTGCCTCCAGATATGCATCGGAAACTATTACTGGTCTTCCTGGGAACGGTCAAAGCATAGACTGTTTGAGACATTACTCCCATGTAGGAAAGTGCGCATGGTGACTGTTGTATTCAATCCCGATGCAATTTCTGTGTTGCATCAACACCCTGATGCTCCACAGATTACAGAATGCCTCCAGATGTGCATCGGAAACTACTACTGGTCATCCAGGGAACGATCAAAGCGTAGACTGTTTGAGACATTACTCCCGTGAAGGATAGTGTGCATGGTGACTGTTGTATTCAATCCCAATGCAATTTCTGTGTTTCATCAAAACTCAGATAGTCCACAGATTACAGAATGCCCCCAGATGTGCATCGCAAAGTACTACTGGTCTTCCAGGGAACGATCAAATCGTAGACTGTTTGAGACATCACTCCCATGGAGGAAAGTGCGCATCTTGTCTGTTGTATTCAAACCCGATGCCATTTCTGTGTTTCATCAACAATCTGATAGTCCACAGATTACAGAATGCCCCCAGATGTGCATCGGAAACTACTACTGGTCTTCCTGGGAACGATAAAAGCGTAGACTGTTTCAGACGTTACTCCATGGAGGAAATTGCGGATGGTGACTGTTGTATTCAATCCCGATGCAACTTCTGTGTTTCATCAACACTCTGATAGTCCACAGAATACAGATTGTCTCCAGATGTGCATCGAAAACTACTACTGGTCTTCCTGGGAACGACCAAAGCGTAGACTGTACCAGACATTGCTCCCATTGAGGAAAGTGCGCATTGTGACAGTTGTATTCACTCCCGATGCAATTTCTGTGTTTCATCAACACTTTGAAGGTTCCCAGATTACAGAATGCCTCCAGATGTGCATCGGAAACTACTACTGGTCTTCCAGGGAACGATCAAAGCGAAGACTGTTTTAGACATTATTCCCATGGAGAAAAGTGCGGATTGTGACTGTTGTATTCAATCCCGATGCAATATCTGTGTTTCATCAACGCTTGATAGTCCACAGATTACAGAATGCCACCATATGTGCATCGGAAACTACTACTGGTCTTCCAGGGAACGATCAAAGCGATGACAGTTTGAGACATTACTCCCATGGAGAAATGTAAGCATGGTGCCAGTTGTATTCAATCCCGATGCAATTTCTGTTTTTTATCAACACCCGGATAGACCACAGATTACCGAATACCTCCATATGTGCATCGGAAATTACTACTGGTCTTCCAGGGAACGATGAAAGCGTAGACTGTTTGAGACATTACTACTATGTAGGAAAGTGTGCATGGTGACTGTTGTATTCAATCCCGATGCAATTTCTGTGTTTCAACAACACTCTCATAGTCCACAGATTACAGAATGCCTCCAGATGTGCATCGGAAACTACTACTGGTCTTCCAGGGAACGATAAAATAGTACACTGTTTGATACATTACTCCCATGGAGGAAAGTGCCCATGGTGACTGTTGTATTTAATCCCGATGCGATTTCTGTGTTTCATCAACACTTTGAAGAACCACAGATTACAGAATGCCTCCAGATGTGAATCGATACTACTACTGGTCTTCCAGGGAACGATCAAAATGTAGACTGTTTGAGACAATACTCCCATGGAGGAAATTGCGCCTGGTGACTGTTGTATTCAATCCCGATGCAATTTCAGTGTTTCAACAACATTCTGATAGTCCACAGATTACAGAATGCCACCGGATGTGCTCGGAAACTTCTACTGGTCTTCCAGGGAACTATCAAAGCGTAGACTGTTTGAGACATTACTCCAATGGAGGAAGGTGAACATGGTGACTGTTGTATTGAATCCCGATGCAATTGCTGTGTTTCATCAACACTCTGATAGTCCACAGATTACAGAATGCCTCCAGATGTGCATCGGAAACTACTACAGGTCTTAAAGGGAACGATCAAAGCGTAGACTCTTAGACACATTACTCCCATGGAGGAAAGTGTGCATGGTGACTGTTGTATTCAATCCCGATGCAATTTCTGTGTTTCATCAACACTCTGATAGTCCACAGATAACAGATTGCCTGCAGAAGTGCATCGAAAACTACTAAAGGTCATCCTGGGAACGATCAAAGCGTAGACTGTTTGAGACATTATTCCCATGGAGGATGGTGCACATTGTGACTGTTGTATTGAATCCCGATGCAATTGCTGTGTTTCATCAACACTCTGATAGTCCACAGATTACAGAATGCCTCCAGATGTGCATCGGAAACTACTACTGGTCTTAAAGGGAACGATCAAATCGTAGACTGTTTGACACACTACTCCCGTTTAGGAAAGTGCGCATGGTGACTATTGTATTCAATCCCGATGCAATTTCTGTGTTGCATCAACACTCTGACAGTCCACATATTACAGAATGAAACCAGATGTGCATCGCAAACTACTACTGGTCATCCAGGGAACGATCAAAGCGTAAACTGTTTGAGACATTACTTCCTTGGAGGAAAGTGCAGCATGGTGACTGTTGTATTCAATCCCGATGCAATTTCTCTGTTTCATCAACAATCTGATAGTCCACAGATTACAGAATGCCCCCAGATGTGCATCGGAAACTACTACTGGTCTTCCTGGGAACGATCAAAGCGTAGACTGTTTCAGACGTTACTCCATGGAGGAAATTGCGGATGGTGACAGTTGTATTCAATCCCGATGCAATATCTGTGTTTCATCAACACTCTGATAGTCCACAGATATAGATTGCCTCCAGAAGTGCATCGAAAACTACTACTGGACTTCCTGGGAACGATCAAAGCGTAGACTGTACCAGACATTACTCCCATGGAGGAAATTGCGGATGGTGACTGTTGTATTCAATCCCGATGCAATTTCTGTGTTTCATCAACACTCTGATAGTCCACAGAATACAGATTGTCTCCAGATGTGCATCGGAAACTACTACTGGTCTTCTTGGGTACGATCAAAGCGTAGACTGTACCAGACATTACTCCCATTGAGGAAAGTGCTTATTGTGACAGTTGTATTCACTCCCGATGCAATTTCTGTGTTTCATCAACACTTTGAAGGTCCACAGATTACAGAATGCCTCCAGATGTGCATCGGAAGCTACTACTGGTCTTCCAGGGAACGATCAAAGCGTAGACTGTTTTAGACATTATTCCCATGGAGAAAAGTGCGGATTGTGACTGTTGTATTTAATCCCGATGCAATTTCTGTGTTTCATCAACTCTCTGATAGTCCACAGATTACAGAATGCCACCAGATGTGCAATGGAAACTACTACTGGTCTTCCAGGGAACGATAAAAGAGTAGACTGTTTGAAACATTACTCCCATGGAGGAAAGTGCCCATGGTGACTGTTGTATTCAATCCCGATGCAATTAATGTGTTTCGTCAACACTTTGAAGAACCACAGATTACAGAATGCCTCCAGATGGGAATCGAAACTACTACTGGTCTTCCAGGGAACGATCAAAGCGTAGACTGTTAGACACATTACTCCCATGGAGGAAAGTGTGCATGGTGACTGTTGTATTCAATCCCGATGCAATTTCTGTGTTTCATCAACACTCTGATAGTCCACAGATAACAGATTGCCTCCACAAGTGCATCGAAAACTACTACTTGTCTTCCTGGGAACGATCAAAGCGTAGACAATTTGAAACATTAATCCTGTGGAGGAAAGTGAGCATGGTGCCTGTTGTATTCAATCCCGATGCAATTTCTGTGTTTCATCAACACTCTGATAGTCCACAGAACAAAGAATGCCACCAGATGTGCATCGGAAACTACTACTGGTCTTCCAGGGAACGATCAAAGGGTAGACTGTTTCAGACGTTACTCCCATGGAGGAATGTGCGGATGGTAACTGTTGTATTGAATCCCGATGGAATTTCTGTGTTTCATCAACACTCTGATAGTCCACAGCTTACAGAATGCCTCCAGATGTGCATCGGAAACTACTACTTTTCTTCCAGGAACGATCAAAGCGTAGACTGTTTGAGACATTATTTCCATGGAGGAAAGTGCGCATGGTGACTGTTGTATTCAATCCCAAAGCAATTTCTGTGTTTCATCAACACTTTGAAGGTCCACAGATTACAGAATTCCTCAAGATGTTCACTGGAAACTACTATTGGTGTTCCAGGGAACGATCAAAGCGTAGACTGAGATACAACTCCCATGGAGGAAAGTGCGCATGGTTACTGTTGTATTCAATCCTGATGCAATTTCAGTGTTTCAACAACATTCTGATAGTCCACAGAATACAGATTGTCTCCAGATGTCATCGGAAACTACTACTGGTCTTCTTGGGTACGATCAAAGCGTAGACTGTACCAGACATTACTCCCATTGAGGAAAGTGCGGATTGTGACAGTTGTATTCACTCCCGAAGCAATTTCTGTGTTTCATCAACACTTTGAAGGTCCACAGATTACAGAATGCCTCCAGATGTGCATCGGAAGCTACTACTGGTCTTCCAGGGAACGATCAAAGCGTAGATTGTTTTAGACATTACTCCCATGGAGAAAAGTGCGGATTGTGACTGTTGTATTTAATCCCGATGCAATTTCTGTGTTTCATCAACTCTCTGATAGTCCACAGATTACAGAATGCCACCAGATGTGCAATGGAAACTACTACTGGTCTTCCAGGGAACGATAAAAGAGTAGACTGTTTGAAACATTACTCCCATGGAGGAAAGTGCCCATGGTGACTGTTGTATTCAATCCCGATGCAATATCTGTGTTTCATCAACACTTTGAAGAACCACAGATTACAGAATGCCTCCAGATGTGAATCGAAACAACTACCGGTCTTCCAGGGAACGATCAAAGCGTAGACTGTTTGAGACATTACTCTTATGAGGGTAAGTGTGCATGGTGACTGTTGCATTCAATCCCGATGCAATTTCAGTGTTTCAACAACATTCTGATAGTCCACAGATAACAGAATGCCTAAAGATGTGCATTGGAAACTACTGCTGGTCTTCCAGCGAACGATCAAAGCGTAGACTGTTTGAGACATTACTCCCATGGAGGAAGGCGCACATGGTGAATGTTGTATTGAATCCCGATGCAATTGCTGTGTTTCATCAACACTCTGATAGTCCACAGATTACAGAATGCCTATAGATGTGCATCGGAAACTACTACTGGTCTTAAAGGGAACGATCAAAGCGTAGACTGTTAGACACATTACTCCCATGGAGGAAAGTGTGCATGGTGACTGTTGTATTCAATCCCGATGCAATTTCTGTGTTTCATCAACACTCTGATAGTCCACAGATAACAGATTGCCTCAAGAAGTGCATCGAAAACTACTACTTGTCTTCCTGGGAACGATCAAAGCGTAGACTGTTTGAGACATTAATCCTGTGGAGGAAAGTGAGCATGGTGCCTGTTGTATTCAATCCCGATGCAATTTCTGTGTTTCATCAACTCTCTGATAGTCCACAGCTTACAGAATGCCTCCAGATGTGCATCGGAAACTACTACTTTTCTTCCAGGAACGATCAAAGCGTAGACTGTTTGAGACATTATTTCCATGGAGGAAAGTGCGCATGGTGACTGTTGTATTCAATCCCGAGGCAGTTTCTGTGTTTCATCAACACTTTGAAGGTCCACAGATTACAGGATTCCTCAAGATGTTCACTGGAAACTACTATTGGTGTTCCAGGGAACGATCAAATCGTAGACTGCGATACAACTCCCATGGAGGAAAGTGCGCATGGTTACTGTTGTATTCAATCCTGTTGCAATTTCTGTGTTTCAACAACACTTTGATAGTCCACAGATTACAGAATGCTCCAGACGTGCATCGGAAACTACTACTGGTCTTCCAGGGAACGATAAAAGAGTAGACTGTTTGAGACATTACTCCCATGGAGGAAAGTGACAATGGTGATAGTTGTATTCAATCCCGATGCAATTTCTGTGTTCATCAACTCTCTGATGGTCCACAGATTACAGAATGCCTCCACATGTGCATCGGAAACTACTAATGGTCTTCAGGGAACGATCAAAGCGATGACAGTTTGAGACATTACTCACATGGAGGAAAGTGGTCATGGTGCCTGTTGTATTCAATCCCGATGCAATTTCTGTCTTTTATCAACACCCGGATAGACCACAGATTACAGAGTACCTAAAGATGTGCATCGAAAACTACTACTGGTCTTCCAGGGAACGATCAAAGCGTAGACTGTTTGAGACATTACTCCCATGGAGGGAAGTGCGCATGGTGACTGTTGTATTCAATCAGGATGCAATTTCTGTGTTTCATCAACACTCTGATAGTCCACAGAACACAGATTGTCTCCAGATGTCATCGGAAACTACTACTGGTCTTCTTGGGTACGATCAAAGCGTAGACTGTACCAGACATTACTCCCATTGAGGAAAGTGCGGATTGTGACAGTTGTATTCACTCCCGATGCAATTTCTGTGTTTCATCAACACTTTGAAGGTCCACAGATTACAGAATGCCTCCAGATGTGCATCGGAAGCTACTACTGGTCTTCCAGGGAACGATCAAAGGGTAGACTGTTTCAGACGTTACTCCCATGGAGGAATGTGCGGATGGTGACTGTTGTATTCAATCCCGATGCAATTTCTGTGTTTCATCAACACTCTGATAGTCCACAGATTACAGATTGTCTCCAGATGTGCATCGGAAACTACTACTGGTCTTCCTGGGACCGATCAACGCGTAGACAGTTTGAGACATTCCTCCCATGGAGGAAAGTGCGGATAGTGACTGTTGTATTCAATCCCGATGCAATTTCTGTGTTTCATCAACTCTCTGATAGTCCACAGATTACAGAATGCCACCAGATGTGCAATGGAAACTACTACTGGTCTTCCAGGGAACGATAAAAGAGTAGACTGTTTGAAACATTACTCCCATGGAGGAAAGTGCCCATGGTGACTGTTGTATTCAATCCCGATGCAATTAATGTGTTTCATCAACACTTTGAAGAACCACAGATTACAGAATGCCTCCAGATGTGAATCGAAACTACTACTGGTCTTCCAGGGAACGATCAAAGCGTAGACTGTTTGAGACATTACTCCCATGAGGGTAAGTGTGCATGGTGACTGTTGCATTCAATCCCGATGCTATTTCAGTGTTTCAACAACATTCTGTTAGTCCACAGATAACAGAATGCCTAAAGATGTGCATTGAAAACTACTGCTGGTCTTCCAGCGAACGATCAAAGCGTTGACTGTTTGAGACATTACTCCCATGGAGGAAGGCGCACATGGTGAATGTTGTATTGAATCCCGATGCAATTGCTGTGTTTCATCAACACTCTGTTAGTCCACAGATTACAGAACGCCTATAGATGTGCATCGGAAACTACTACTGGTCTTAAAGGGAACGATCAAAGCGTAGACTGTTAGACATATTACTCCCATGGAGGAAAGTGAGCATGGTGACTGTTGTATTCAATCCCGATGCAATTTCTGTGTTTCATCAACACTCTGATAGTGCACAATTAACAGATTGCCTCCAGAAGTGCATCGAAAACTACTACTGGTCTTCCTGGGAACGATCAAAGCTTAGACTGTTTGAGACATTATTCAGATGGAGGAAAGTGTGCATGGTGACCGTTATATTCAATCCCGATGCAATTTCTGTGTTTCATCAACACTTTGAAGGTCCACAGATTACAGAATGGCTCCAGATGTGCATGGGAAACTACTACTGGTCTTCCAGGGAACGATCAAAGGGTAGACTGTTTCAGACGTTACTCCCATGGAGGAATGTGCGGATGGTGACTGTTGTATTCAATCCCGATGCAATTTCTGTGTTTCATCAACACTCTGATAGTCCACAGATTACAGATTGTCTCCAGATGTGCATCGGAAACTACTACTGGTCTTCCTGGGACCGATCAACGCGTAGACAGTTTGAGACATTCCTCCCATGGAGGAAAGTGCGGATAGTGACTGTTGTATTCAATCCCGATGCAATTTCTGTGTTTCATCAACTCTCTGACAGTCCACAGATTACAGAATGCCACCAGATGTGCAATGGAAACTACTACTGGTCTTCCAGGGAACGATAAAAGAGTAGACTGTTTGAAACATTACTCCCATGGAGGAAAGTGCCCATGGTGACTGTTGTATTCAATCCCGATGCAATTAATGTGTTTCATCAACACTTTGAAGAACCACAGATTACAGAATGCCTCCAGATGTGAATCGAAACTACTACTGGTCTTCCAGGGAACGATCAAAGCGTAGACTGTTTGAGACATTACTCCCATGAGGGTAAGTGTGCATGGTGACTGTTGCATTCAATCCCGATGCAATTTCAGTGTTTCAACAACATTCTGTTAGTCCACAGATAACAGAATGCCTAAAGATGTGCATTGAAAACTACTGCTGGTCTTCCAGCGAACGATCAAAGCGTATACTGTTTGAGACATTACTCCCATGGAGGAAGGCGCACATGGTGAATGTTGTATTGAATCCCGATGCAATTGCTGTGTTTCATCAACACTCTGATAGTCCACAGATTACAGAACGCCTATAGATGTGCATCGGAAACTACTACTGGTCTTAAAGGGAACGATCAAAGCGTAGACTGTTAGACACATTACTCCCATGGAGGAAAGTGAGCATGGTGACTGTTGTATTCAATCCCGATGCAATTTCTGTGTTTCATCAACACTCTGATAGTCCACAGATAACAGATTGCCTACAGAAGTGCATCGAAAACTACTACTTGTCTTCCTGGGAACGATCAAAGCGTAGACTGTTTGAAACATTAATCCTGTGGAGGAAAGTGAGCATGGTGCCTGTTGTATTCAATCCCGATGCAATTTCTGTGTTTCATCAACACTCTGATAGTCCACTTAATAAAGAATGCCACCAGATGTGCATCGGAAACTACTACTGGTCTTCCAGGGAACGATCAAAGGGTAGACTGTTTCAGACGTTACTCCCATGGAGGAATGTGCGGATGGTAACTATTGTATTGAATCCCGATGGAATTTCTGTGTTTCATCAACACTCTGATAGTCCACAGCTTACAGAATGCCTCCAGATGTGCATCGGAAACTACTACTTTTCTTCCAGGAACGATCAAAGCGTAGACTGTTTGAGACATTATTTCCATGGAGGAAAGTGCGCATGGTGACTGTTGTATTCAATCCCAAAGCAATTTCTGTGTTTCATCAACACTTTGAAGGTCCACAGATTACAGAATTCCTCAAGATGTTCACTGGAAACTACTATTGGTGTTCCAGGGAACGATCAAAGCGTAGACTGAGATACAACTCCCATGGAGGAAAGTGCGCATGGTTACTGTTGTATTCAATCCTGATGCAATTTCTGTGTGTCAACAACACTCTGATAGTCCACAGATTACAGAATGCCTCCAGATATGCATCGGAAACTACTACTGGTCTTCAGGGAACGATCAAAGCGATGACAGTTTGAGACAATTACTCCCATGGAGGAAAGTGGTCATGGTGACTGTTGTATTCAATCCGGATGTAATTTCTGAGTTTCATCAACACTCTGATAGTACACAGATTACAGAATGCCACCAGATGTGCATCGGAAACTACTACTGGTCTAACAGGGAACGATCTTAGCGATGACAGTTTGAGACATTACTCCCATGGAGAAATGTACGCATGGTGCCTGTTGTATTCAATCCCGATGCAATTTCTGTCTTTTATCAACACCCGGATAGACCACAGATTACAGAGTACCTAAAGATGTGCATCGAAAACAACTACTGGTCTTCCAGGGAACGATCAAAGGGTAGACTGTTTCAGACGTTACTCCCATGGAGGAATGTGCGGATGGTGACTGTTGTATTCAATCCCGATGCAATTTCTGTGTTTCATCAACACTCTGATAGTCCACAGATTACAGATTGTCTCCAGATGTGCATCGGAAACTACTACTGGTCTTCCTGGGACCGATCAACGCGTAGACCGTTTGAGACATTCCTCCCATGGAGGAAAGTGCGGATAGTGACTGTTGTATTCAATCCCGATGCAATTTCTGTGTTTCATCAACTCTCTGATAGTCCACAGATTACAGAATGCCACCAGATGTGCAATGAAAACTACTACTGGTCTTCCAGGGAACGATAAAAGAGTAGACTGTTTGAAACATTACTCCCATGGAGGAAAGTGCCCATGGTGACTGTTGTATTCAATCCCGATGCAATTAATGTGTTTCATCAACACTTTGAAGAACCACAGATTACAGAATGCCTCCAGATGTGAATCGAAACTACTACTGGTCTTCCAGGGAACGATCAAAGCGTAGACTGTTTGAAACATTACTCCCATGAGGGTAAGTGTGCATGGTGACTGTTGCATTCAATCCCGATGCAATTTCAGTGTTTCAACAACATTCTGATAGTCCACAGATAACAGAATGCCTAAAGATGTGCATTGGAAACTACTGCTGGTCTTCCAGCGAACGATCAAAGCGTAGACTGTTTGAGACATTACTCCCATGGAGGAAGGCGCACATGGTGAATGTTGTATTGAATCCCGATGCAATTGCTGTGTTTCATCAACACTCTGATAGTCCACAGATTACAGAACGCCTATAGATGTGCATCGGAAACTACTACTGGTCTTAAAGGGAACGATCAAAGCGATGACAGTTTGAGACATTACTCACATGGAGGAAAGTGGTCATGGTGCCTGTTGTATTCAATCCCGATGCAATTTCTGTCTTTTATCAACACCCGGATAGACCACAGATTACAGAGTACCTAAAGATGTGCATCGAAAACTACTACTGGTCTTCCAGGGAACGATCAAAGCGTAGACTGTTTGAGACATTACTCCCATGGAGGGAAGTGCGCATGGAGACTGTTGTATTCAATCCCGATGCAATTTCTGTGTTTCATCAACACTCTGATAGTCCACAGAACACAGATTGTCTCCAGATGTCATCGGAAACTACTACTGGTCTTCTTGGGTACGATCAAAGCGTAGACTGTACCAGACATTACTCCCATTGAGGAAAGTGCGGATTGTGACTGTTGTATTCAATCCCGATGCAATTTCAGTGTTTCAACAACATTCTGATAGTCCACAGATAACAGAATGCCTAAAGATGTGCATTGGAAACTACTGCTGGTCTTCCAGCGAACGATCAAAGCGTAGACTGTTTGAGACATTACTCCCATGGAGGAAGGCGCACATGGTGAATGTTGTAATGAACCCCGATGCAATTGCTGTGCTTCATCAACACTCTGATAGTCCACAGATTACAGAATGCCTATAGATGTGCATCGGAAACTACTACTGTTCTTAAAGGGAACGATCAAAGCGTAGACTGTTAGACACATTACTCCCATGGAGGAAAGTGTGCATAGTGACTGTTGTATTGAATCCCGATGCAATTTCTGTGTTTCATCAACACTCTGATAGTCCACAGATAACAGATTGCCTCCAGAAGTGCATCGAAAACTACTACTTGTCTTCCTGGGAACGATCAAAGCGTAGACTGTTTGAGACATTAATCCTGTGGAGGAAAGTGAGCATGGTGCCTGTTGTATTCAATCCCGATGCAATTTTTGTGTTTCATCAACACTCTGATAGTCCACAGAATACAGAATGCCACCAGATGTGCATTGGAAACTACTACTGGTCTTCCAGGGAACGATCAAAGGGTAGACTGTTTCAGACGTTACTCCCATGGAGGAATGTGCGGATGGTAACTGTTGTATTGAATCCCGATGGAATTTCTGTGTTTCATCAACACTCTGATAGTCCACAGCTTACAGAATGCCTCCAGATGTGCATCGGAAACTACTACTTTTCTTCCAGGAACGATCAAAGCGTAGACTCTTTGAGACATTATTTCCATGGAGGAAAGTGCGCATGGTGACTGTTGTATTCAATCCCGAGGCAGTTTCTGTGTTTCATCGACACTTTGAAGGTCCACAGATTACAGAATTCCTCAAGATGTTCACTGGAATCTACTATTGGTGTTCCAGGGAACGATCAAATCGTAGACTGCGATACAACTCCCATGGAGGAAAGTGCGCATGGTTACTGTTGTATTCAATCCTGTTGCAATTTCTGTGTTTCAACAACACTTTGATAGTCCACAGATTACAGAATGCTCCAGACTGGTCTGCCATGGAGGAAAGTGGTCATGGTGACTGTTGTATTCAATCCGGATGTAATTTCTGAATTTCATCAACACTCTGATAGTCCACAGATTACAGAATGCCACCAGATGTGCATCGGAAACTACTACTGGTCTAACAGGGAACGATCTTAGCGATGACAGTTTGAGACATTACTCCCATGGAGAAATGTACGCATGGTGCCTGTTGTATTCAAACCCAATGCAATTTCTGTCTTTTATCAACACCCGGATAGACCACAGATTACAGAGTACCTAAAGAAGTGCATCGAAAACTACTACTGGTCTACCAGGGAACGATCAAAGCGTAGACTGTTTGAGACATTACTCCCATGGAGGGAAGTGCGCATGGTGACTGTTGTTTTCAATCCCGATGCAATTTCTGTGATCATCAACTCTCTGATAGTCCACAGATTTCAGAATGCCTACAGATGTGCATCGGAAACTACTACTGGTCTAACAGGGAACGATCTTAGCGATGACAGTGTGAGACATTACTCCCAGGGAGAAATGTACGCATGGTGCCTGTTGTATTCAATCCCGATGCAATTTCTGTCTTTTATCAACACCCGGAGAGACCACAGATTACAGAATACCTCCAGATGTGCATCGGAAACTACTACTGGTCTTCCAGGGAACGATCAAAGCGTAGACTGTTTGAGACATTACTCCCATGGAGGAAAGTGCGCTTGGTGACTGTTGTATTCAATCCCGATGTAATTTCTGTGTTCATCAACTCTCTGATAGTCCTAAGATTACAGAATGCCTCCAGATGTGCATCGGAAACTACTACTGGTCTTCCAGGGAGCGATCAAAGCGTAAACTGTTTGCGACATTACACCCATGGGGGAAAGTGCGCATGGTGACTGTTGTATTCAATCCCGATGCAGATTCTGTGTTTCATCAACACTCTGATAGCTCACAGGTTACAGAATGCTACCAGATGTGCATCGGAAACTACTACTGGTCTTCCAGGGAACGATTAAAGCGAGGACTGTTTCAGACATTACTCCCATGGCGGAAATTGCGGATGGTGACTGTTGTATTCAATGCCGATGCAATTTCTGTGTTTCATCCACACTCTGATAGACCACAGATTACAGATTGTCCCCAGATGTGCATCGGAAACTATTACTGGTATTACTGGGACCGATCAAGGCGTAGACTGTTTCAGACATTACTCTCATGGAGGAATGTACGCATGGTGACTGTTGTATTAAGTCCCGATGCAATTTCTATGTTTCATCAACACTCTGATAGTCCATAATTTACAGATTGCCTCCAGATGTGCATCGGAAACTACTACTGGTATTCCTGGGAACGATTAGAGCGTAGACTGTATGAGACATTACTCAAATGGAGGAAAGTGCGCATGGTGACTGTTGTAATCAAACCCGATGCAGTTTCTGTGTTTCATCAACACTTTGAAGGTCGACAGATGAAAGAATGCCTCCAGATGTGCATCGGAAACTACTAATTGTCTTCCAGGGAGCGATCAAAGTGAAGACTGCTTGAGACATTACTCCCATGGAGGAAAGTGCGGATGGTGACTGTTGTATTCAATCTCGATGCAATTTCTGTGTTTTATCATAACTCTGATAGTCCACAGATTACAGAATGCCACCAGATGTACATCGGGAACTACTACTGGTATTCCTGGGACCGATCAAGGCGTAGACTGTTTCAGACATTACTGCCATGGAGGAAAGTGGTCATGGTGACTGTTGTATTCAATCCTGTTGCAATTTCTGTGTTTCAACAACACTTTGATAGTCCACAGATTACAGAATGCTCCAGACGTGCATCGGAAACTACTACTGGTCATCCAGGGAACGATAAAAGAGTAGACTGTTTGAGACATTACTCCCATGGAGGAAAGTGACAATGGTGATTGTTGTATTCAATCCCGATGCAATTTCTGTGTTCATCAACTCTCTGATGGTCCACAGATTACAGAATGCCTCCACATGTGCATCGGAAACTACTACTGGTCTTCCAGGGAACGATCAAAGCGTAGACTGTTTGAGACATTACTCCCATGGAGGGAAGTGCGCATGGTGACTGTTGTATTCAATCCCGATGCAATTTCTGTGTTTCATCAACACTCTGATAGTCCACAGAATACAGATTGTCTCCAGATGTCATCGGAAACTACTACTGGTCTTCTTGGGTACGATCAAAGCGTAGACTGTACCAGACATTACTCCCATTGAGGAAAGTGCGGATTGTGACAGTTGTATTCACTCCCGATGCAATTTCTGTGTTTCATCAACACTTTGAAGGTCCACAGATTACAGAATGCCTCCAGATGTGCATCGGAAGCTACTACTGGTCTTCCAGGGAACGATCAAAGCGTAGATTGTTTTAGACATTATTCCCATGGAGAAAAGTGCGGATTGTGACTGTTGTATTTAATCCCGATGCAATTTCCTTGTTTCATCAACTCACTGATAGTCCACAGATTACAGAATGCCACCAGATGTGCAATGGAAACTACTACTGGTCTTCCAGGGAACGATAAAAGAGTAGACTGTTTGAAACATTACTCCCATGGAGGAAAGTGCGCATGGTGACTGTTGTATTCAATCCCGAGGCAATTTCTGTGTTTCATCAACACTTTGAAGGTCCACAGATTACAGAATTCCTCAAGATGTTCACTGGAAACTACTATTAGTGTTCCAGGGAACGATCAAAGCGTAGACTGAGATACAACTCCCATGGAGGAAAGTGCGCATGGTTACTGTTGTATTCAATCCTGATGCAATTTCTGTGTTTCAACAACACTCTGATAGTCCACAGATTACAGAATGCCTCCAAATGTGCATCGGAAACTACTACTGGTCTTCCAGGGAACGATAAAAGAGTAGACTGTTTGAGACATTACTCCCATGGAGGAAAGTGACCATGGTGATTGTTGTATTCAATCCCGATGCTATTTCTGTGTTCATCAACTCTCTGATAGACCACAGATTACAGAATGCCTCAAGATGTGCATCGGAACCTACTACTGGTCTTCAGGGAACGATCAAAGCGATGACAGTTTGAGACACTACTCCCATGTAGGAAAGTGCGCGTGGTGACTGTTGTATTCAATCCCGTTGCAATTTCTGTGTTTATCAACTCTCTGATAGTCCACAGATTACAGAATGCCTCCACATGTGCATCGGAAACTACTAATGGTCTTCAGGGAACGATGAAATCGATGACAGTTTGAGACATTACTCCCATGGAGGAAAGTGGTCATGGTGACTGTTGTATTCAATCCGGATGTAATTTCTGAGTTTCATCAACACTCTGATAGTCCACAGATTACAGAATGCCACCAGATGTGCATCGGAAACTACTACTGGTCTAACAGGGAACGATCTTAGCGATGACAGTTTGAGACATTACTCCCATGGAGAAATGTACGCATGGTGCCTGTTGTATTCAAACCCGATGCAATTTCTGTCTTTTATCAACACCCGGATAGACCACAGATTACAGAGTTCCTAAAGAAGTGCATCGAAAACTACTACTGGTCTTCCAGGGAACGATCAAAGCGTAGACTGTTTGAGACATTACTCCCATGGAGGGAAGTGCGCATGGTGACTGTTGTATTCAATCCCGATGCAATTTCTGTGTTCATCAACTCTCTGATAGTCCACAGATTTCAGAATGCCTACAGATGTGCATCGGAAACTACTACTGGTCTAACAGGGAACGATCTTAGCGATGACAGTGTGAGACATTACTCCCAGGGAGAAATGTACGCATGGTGCCTGTTGTATTCAATCCCGATGCAATTTCTGTCTTTTATCAACACCCGGAGAGACCACAGATTACAGAATACCTCCAGATGTGCATCGGAAACTACTACTGGTCTTCCAGGGAACGATCAAAGCGTAGACTGTTTGAGACATTACTCCCATGGAGGAAAGTGCGCTTGGTGACTGTTGTATTCAATCCCGATGTAATTTCTGTGTTCATCAACTCTCTGATAGTCCTAAGATTACAGAATGCCTCCAGATGTGCATCGGAAACTACTACTGGTCTTCCAGGGAGCGATCAAAGCGTAAACTGTTTGCGACATTACACCCATGGGGGAAAGTGCGCATGGTGACTGTTGTATTCAATCCCGATGCAGATTCTGTGTTTCATCAACACTCTGATAGCTCACAGGTTACAGAATGCAACCAGATGTGCATCGGAAACTACTACTGGTCTTCCAGGGAACGATTAAAGCGAGGACTGTTTCAGACATTACTCCCATGGCGGAAATTGCGGATGGTGACTGTTGTATTCAATGCCGATGCAATTTCTGTGTTTCATCCACACTCTGATAGTCCACAGATTACAGATTGTCCCCAGATGTGCATCGGAAACTATTACTGGTATTCCTGGGACCGATCAAGGCGTAGACTGTTTCAGACATTACTCTCATGGAGGAATGTACGCATGGTGACTGTTGTATTAAATCCCGATGCAATTTCTATGTTTCATCAACACTCTGATAGTCCATAATTTACAGATTGCCTCCAGATGTGCATCGGAAACTACTACTGGTATTCCTGGGAACGATTAGAGCGTAGACTGTATGAGACATTACTCAAATGGAGGAAAGTGCGCATGGTGACTGTTGTAATCAAACCCGATGCAGTTTCTGTGTTTCATCAACACTTTGAAGGTCCACAGATGAAAGAATGCCTCCAGATGTGCATCGGAAACTACTAATTGTCTTCCAGGGAGCGATCAAAGTGAAGACTGCTTGAGACATTACTCCCATGGAGGAAAGTGCGGATGGTGACTGTTGTATTAAATCTCGATGCAATTTCTGTGTTTTATCATAACTCTGATAGTCCACAGATTACAGAATGCCACCAGATGTACATCGGGAACTACTACTGGTATTCCTGGGACCGATCAAGGCGTAGACTGTTTCAGACATTACTGCCATGGAGGAAAGTGGTCATGGTGACTGTTGTATTCAATCCGGATGTAATTTCTGAGTTTCATCAACACTCTGATATTCCACAGATTACAGAATGCCTCCAGATGTGCATCGGAAACTACTACTGGTCTAACAGGGAACGATCTTAGCGATGACAGTTTGAGACGTTACTCCCATGGAGAAATGTACGCATGGTGCCTGTTGTATTCAATCCCGATGCAATTTCTGTCCTTTATCAACACCCGGATAGACCACAGATTACAGAGTACCTAAAGATGTGCATCGAAAACTACTACTGGTCTTCCAGGGAACGATCAAAGCGTAGACTGTTTGAGACATTACTCCCATGGAGGGAAGTGCGCATGGTGACTGTTGTATTCAATCCCGATGCAATTTCTGTGTTCATCAACTCTCTGATAGTCCACAGATTACAGAATGCCTCCAGATGTGCATCGGTAACTACTACTGGTCTTCCAGGGAACGATCAAAGCGTAGACTGTTAGAGACATTACTCCCTTGGAGGAAAGTGTGCATGGTGACTGTTGAATTCAATCCCGATGCAATTTCTGTTTTTCATCAACGCTCTGATAGTCCACAGATTACAGATTGCCTCCAGAAGTGCATCGAAAACTACTACTGGTCTTCCAGGGAACCATCAAAACTTAGACTGTTTGAAACATTATTCCCATGGAGGAAAGTGTGCATGGTGACTGTTGTATTCAATCCCTAGGAAATATCTGTGTTTCATCAACACTTTGAAGGTCCACAGATTACAGAATGCCTCCAGATGTGCATCGGAAACTTCTACTGGTCTTCCAGGGAACGATCAAAGGGTAGACTGTTTCAGACGTTACTCCCATGGAGGAATGTGCGGTTGGTGACTGTTGTATTCAATCCCGATGCAATTTTTTGTGTTTCGTCAACACTCTGATAGTCCACAGCTTACAGAATGCCTCCAGATGTGCATCGGAAACTACTACTGGTCTTCCAGGGATCGATCAAAGAGTAGACTGTTTGAGAAATTAATCCTGTGGAGGAAAGTGAGCATGGTGTCTGTTGTATTCAATCCCGATGCAATTTCTGTGTTTCATCAACACTCTGATAGTCCACAGAATACAGAATGCCACCAGATGTGCATCGGAAACTACTACTGGTCTTCCAGGGAACGATCAAAGCGTAGACTGTTTGAGACATTACTCCCGTGGAGGAAAGTGTGCATGGTGACTGTTGTATTCAATCCCGATGCTATTTCTGTGTTTCATCAACACTTTGAAGGTCAACAGATTTCAGAATGCCTCCAGATATGCATCGGAAACTACTACTGGTCTTCCTGGGAACGATCAAAGCATAGACTGTTTGTGACATTACTCGAATATAGGAAAGCGTGCATGGTGACTGTTGTATTCAATCCCGATGCAATTTCTGTGTTTCATCAATACACTGATACTCCTCAGATTACAGAATGACTCCAGATGTGCATCGGAAACTACTACTGGTCTTCCAGGGAACGATCAAAGCGTAGACTGTTTGAGAGATTACTCCAATATAGGAAAGTGCGCATCGAGTCTGTTGTATTCAAACCCGATGCCATTTATGTGTTTCATCAACGATCTGATAGTCCACAGACTACAGAATGCCACCAGATGTGCATCGGAAACTACTACTGGTCTTCCAGGGAACGATCAAAGCGTAGACTGTTTCAGACGTTACTCCCATGGAGGAATGTGCGGATGGTGACTGTTGTATTCAATCCCGATGCAATTTCAGAGTTTCAACAACATTCTGATAGTACACAGATTACAGAATGCCACCGGAAGTGCATCGGAAACTACTACTGGTCTTCCAGGGAACTATCAATGTGTAGACTGTTTGAGACATTACTCCCATGGAGGAAGGTGCACATGGTGACTGTTGTATTGAATCCCGAGGCAATTTCTGTGTTTCATCAACACTCTGATAGTCCACAATTAACAGATTGCCTCCAGAAGTGCATCGAAAACTACTACTGGTCTTCCTGGGAACGATCAAAGCTTAGACTGTTTGAGACATAATTCAGATGGAGGAAAGTGTGCATGGTGACCGTTGTATTCAATCCCGATGCAATTTCTGTGTTTCATCAACACTTTGAAGGTCCACAGATTACAGAATGCCTCCAGATGTGCATGGGAAACTACTACTGGATTTCCAGGGAACGATCAAAGGGTAGACTGTTTCAGACGTTACTCCCATGGAGGAATGTGCGGATGGTGACTGTTGTATTCAATCCCGATGCAATTTCTGTGTTTCATCAACACTCTGATAGTCCACAGATTACAGATTGTCTCCAGATGTGCATCGGAAACTACTACTGGTCTTCCTGGGACCGATCAACGCGTAGACCGTTTGAGACATTCCTCCCATGGAGGAAAGTGCGGATAGTGACTGTTGTATTCAATCCCGATGCAACTTCTGTGTTTCATCAACACTCTGATAGTCCACAGATTACTGAATGCCACCAGATGTACATCGGGAACTACTACTGGTCTTCCAGGGAATGATCAAAGCGTAGACTGTTTGACACACTACTCCCGTTTAGGAAATTGCGCATGGTGACTATTGTATTCAATTCCGATGCAATTTCTGTGTTTAATCAACTCTCTGATAGTCCTAAGATTACAGAATGCCTCCAGATGAGCATCGGAAACTACTACTGGTCTTCCAGGGAGCGATCAAAGCGTAAACTGTTTGAGACATTACTCCCTTGGAGGAAAGTGCGCATGGTGACTGTTGTATTCAATCCCGATGCAATTTCTGTGTTTCATCAACATTCTGATAGCCCACAGATTACAGAATGCCACCAGATGTGCGTCGGAAACTACTACTGGTCTTCCAGGGAACGATCAAAGCGTAGACTGTTTGAGAAATTAATCCTGTGGAGGAAAGCGAGCATGGTGCCTGTTGTATTCAATCCCGATGCAATTTCTGTGTTTCATCAACACTCTGATAGTCCACAGATTACAGAATGCCTCCAGATGTGCACCGGAAACTACTACTTGTCTTCCAGGGAACGATCAAAGCGTAGACTGTTTGTGACATTACTCCCGTGGTGGAAAGTGCGGATGGTGACTGTTGTATTCAATCCCAATGCAATTTCTGTGTTTCATCAACACTTTGAAGGTCCACAGATTACAGAATGCCTCCAGATGTGCATCGGAAACTACTACTGGTCTTCCAGGGAACGATCAAAGCGTAGACTGTTTGAGACATTACTCCCATGGAGGAAAGTGTGCATGGTGACTGTTGTATTCAATCCCGATGCAATTTCTGTGTTTCATCAACACTTTGAAGGTCAACAGATTATAGAATGCCTCCAGATGTGCATCGGAAACTACTACTGGTCTTCCAGGGAACGATCAAAGCGTAGACTGTTTGTGACATTACTCCCGTGGTGGAAAGTGCGGATGGTGACTGTTGTATTCAATCCCAATGCAATTTCTGTGTTTCATCAACACTCTGATAGTCCACAGATTACAGATTGCCTCCAGATATGCATCGGAAACTACTACTGGTCTTCCTGGGAACGATCAAAGCATAGACTGTTTGAGACATTACTCCCATGTAGGAAAGCGCGCATGGTGACTGTTGTATTCAATCCCGATGCAATTTCTGTGTTTCATCAACACTCTGATACTCCACAGATTACAGAATGCCTCCAGATGTGCATCGGAAACTACTACTGGTCTTCCTGGGTACGATCAAAGCGTAGACTGTACCAGACATTGCTCCCATTGAGGAAAGTGCGGATTGTGACAGTTGTATTCACTCCCGATGCAATTTCTGTGTTTCATCAACACTTTGAAGGTCCGCAGATTACAGAATGCCTCCAGATGTGCATCGGAAACTACTACTGGTCTTCCAGGGTACAATCAAAGCGTAGACGGTTTCAGTCATTACTCCCATGAAGGAATGTGCGGATGGTGACTGTTGTATTCTATCCCGATGCAATTTCTATGTTTCATCAACACTCTGATAGTCCACAATTTACAGATTGCCTCCAGATGTGCATCGGAAACTACTACTGGTATTCCTGGGAACGATTAGAGCGTAGACTGTATGAGACATTACTCAAATTGAGGAAAGTGCGCATGGTGACAGTTGTAATCAAACCCGATGGAATTTCTGTGTTTCATCAACACTTTGAAGGTCCGCAGATTACAGAATGCCTCCAGATGTGCATCGGAAACTACTACTTGTCTTCCAGTGAGCGATCAAAGTGTAGACTGCTTGAGACATTACTCCCATGGAGGAAAGTGCGGATGGTGACTGTTGTATTCAATCTCGATGTAATTTCTGTGTTTCATCAACACTCTGATAGCTCACAGGTTACAGAATGCCACCAGATGTGCATCGGAAACTACTACTGGTCTTCCAGGGAACGATCAAAGCGTAGACTGTTTGAGACATTACTCCCATGGAGGGAAGTGCGCATGGTGACTGTTGTATTCAATCCCGATGCAATTTCTGTGTTTCCTCAACACTCTGATAGTCCACAGATTACAGAATGCCACCAGATGTGCATCCGAAACTACTACTGGTCTTTCAGGGAACGATCAAAGCATAGACTCTTTGAGACATTACTCCTGTGGAGCAAAGAGCACATGGTGCCTGTTGTATTCAATCCCAAGGCAATTTCTGTGTTTCATCAACACACTGATAGTATACAGAATACAGAATGCCACCAGATGTGCATCGGAGACTACTACTGGTCTTCCAGGGAACGATCAAAGCGAAGACTGTTTGAGACATTACTCCCGTGGAGAAAAGTGCGCATGGTGACTGTTGTATTCAATCCCGATGCAATTTCTATGTTTCATCAACACTCTGATAGTCCAAAGATTATAGAATGCCACCAGATGTGCATCGGAAACTACTACTGGTCTTCCAGGGAACGATCAAAGCGTAGACTGTTTGTGACATTACTCCCGTGGAGGAAAGTGCGCATGGTGACTGTTGTATTCAATCCCGATGCAATTTCTGTGTTTCCTGAACACTTTAGAGGTCAACACATTACAGAATGCCTCCCGATGTGCATCTGAAACTACTACTGGTCTTCCAGGGAACGATCAAAGCGTAGACTGATTAAGACATTACTCCCGTGGTGGAATGTGCGGATGGTGACTGTTGTATTCAATCCCAAAGCAATTTCTGTGTTTCATCAACACTCTGATAGTCCACAGATTACAGATTGCCTCCAGATATGCATCGGAAACTATTACTGGTCTTCCTGGGAACGGTCAAAGCATAGACTGTTTGAGACATTACTCCCATGTAGAAAAGTGCGCATGGTGACTGTCGTATTCAATCCCGATGCAATTTCTGTGTTTCATCAACACCCTGATGCTCCACAGATTACAGAATGCCTCCAGATGTGCATCGGAAACTACTACTGGTCATCCAGGGAACGATCAAAGCGTAGACTGTTTGAGACATTACTCCCGTGGAGGATAGTGTGCATGGTGACTGTTGTATTCAATCCCAATGCAACTTCTGTGTTTCATCAAAACTCAGATACTCCACAGATTAAAGAATGCCCCCAGATGTGCATTGCAAACTACTACTGGTCTTCCAGGGAACGATCAAATCGTAGACTGTTTGAGACATTACTCCCATGGAGGAAAGTGCGCATCTTGTCTGTTGTATTCAAACCCGATGCCATTTCTGTGTTTCATCAACAATCTTATAGTCCACAGATTACAGAATGCCCCCAGATGTGCATCGGAAACTACTACTGGTCTTCCTGGGAACGATCAAAGCGTAGACTGTTTCAGACGTTACTCCATGGAGGAAATTGCGGATGGTGACTGTCGTATTCAATCCCGATGCAATTTCTGTGTTCATCAACTCTCTGATATTCCACAGATTACAGAATGCCTCCAGATGTGCATCGGTAACTACTACTGGTCTTCCAGGGAACGATCAAAGCGTAGACTGTTAGAGACATTACTCCCTTGGAGGAAAGTGTGCATGGTGACTGTTGAATTCAATCCCGATGCAATTTCTGTTTTTCATCAACACTCTGATAGTCCACAGATTACAGATTGCCTCCAGAAGTGCATCGAAAACTACTACTGGTCTTCCAGGGAACGATCAAAACTTAGACTGTTTGAAACATTATTCCCATGGAGGAAAGTGTTCATGGTGACTGTTGTATTCAATCCCTATGAAATATCTGTGTTTCATCAACACTTTGAAGGTCCACAGATTACAGAATGCCTCCAGATGTGCATCGGAAACTACTACTGATCTTCCAGGGAACGATCAAATGGTAGACTGTTTCAGACGTTACTCCCATGGAGGAATGTGCGGATGGTGACTGTTGTATTCAATCCCGATGCAATTTTTTGTGTTTCGTCAACACTCTTTTAGTCCACAGCTTACAGAATGCCTCCAGATGTGCATGGGAAGCTACTACTGGTCTTCCAGGGAACGATCAAAGGGTAGACTGTTTCAGACGTTACTCCCATGGAGGAATGTGCGGATGGTGACTGTTGTATTCAATCCCGATGCAATTTCTGTGTTTCATCAACACTCTGATAGTCCACAGATTACAGATTGTCTCCAGATGTGCATCGGAAACTACTACTGGTCTTCCTGGGACCGATCAACGCGTAGACCGTTTGAGACATTCCTCCCATGGAGGAAAGTGCGGATAGTGACTGTAGTATTCAATCCCGATGCAATTTCTGTGTTTCATCAACACTCTGATAGTCCACAGATTACAGAATGCCACCAGACGTACATCGGGAACTACTACTGGTCTTCCAGGGAATGATCAAAGCGTAGACTGTTTGACACACTACTCCCGTTTAGGAAAGTGCGCATGGTGACTATTGTATTCAATCCCGATGCAATATCTGTGTTTAATCAACACTCTGACTGTCCACATATTACAGAATGTAACCAGATGTGCATCGGAAACTACTACTGGTCTTCCAGGAAACGATTAAAGCGAGGACTGTTTCAGACATTACTCCCATGGCGGAAAGTGTGGATGGTGACTGTTGTATTCAATCCCGATGCAATTTCTGTGTTTCATCAACACTCTGATAGTCCACAGATTACAGTATGCCTCCAGATGTGCATCGGAAACTACTACTGGTCTTAAAGGGAACGATCAAAGCGTAGACTGTTAGAGACATTACTCCCATGTAGGAAAGCGAGCATGGTGACTGTTGTATTCAATCCCGATGCAATTTCTGTGTTTCATCAACACCCTGATGCTCCACAGATTACAGAATGGCTCCAGATCTGCATCGGAAACTACTACTGGTCATCCAGGGAACGATCAAAGCGTAGACAGTTTGAGACATTACTCCCGTGGAGGATAGTGTGCATGGTGACTGTTGTATTCAATCCCAATGCAATTTCTGTGTTTCATCAAAACTCAGATAGTCCACAGATTACAGAATGCCCCCAGATGTGCATCGCAAACTACTACTGGTCTTCCAGGGAACGATCAAATCGTAGACTGTTTGAGACATTACTCCCATGGAGGAAAGTGCGCATCTTGTCTGTTGTATTCAAACCCGATGCCATTTCTGTGTTTCATCACCAATCTGATAGTCCACAGAATACAGACTGCCCCCAGATGTGCATCGGAAACTACTACTGGTCTTCCTGGGAACGATCAAAGCGTAGACTGTTTCAGAAGTTACTATATGGCGGAAATTGCGGATGGTGACTGTTGTATTCAATCCCGATGCAATTTCTGTGTTCATCAACTCTCAGATAGTCCAAAGATTACAGAATGCCTCCAGATGTGCATCGGTATCTACTACTGGTCTTCCAGGGAACGATCAAAGCGTAGACTGTTAGAGACATTACTCCTTTGGAGGAAAGTGTGCATGGTGACTGTTGAATTCAATCCCGATGCAATTTCTGTTTTTCATCAACACTCTGATAGTCCACAGATTACAGATTGCCTCCAGAAGTGCATCGAAAACTACTACTGGTCTTCTAGGGAACGATCAAAACTTAGACTGTTTGAAACATTATTCCCATGGAGGTAAGTGTGCATGGTGACTGTTGTATTCAATCCCTATGAAATATCTGAGTTTCATCAACACTTTGAAGGTCCACAGATTACAGAATGCCTCCAGATGTGCATCGGAAACTACTACTGGTCTTCCAGGGAACGATCAAAGGGTAGACTGTTTCAGACGTTACTCCCATGGAGGAATGTGCGGATGGTGACTGTTGTATTCAATCCCGATGCAATTTTTTGTGTTTTGTAAACACTCTGATAGTCCACAGCTTACAGAATGCCTCCAGATGTACATCGGAAACTACTACTTGTCTTCCAGGGAACGATCAAAGCGTAGACTGTTTGAGAAATTAATCCTGTGGAGGAAAGTGAGCATGGTGCCTGTTGTATTCAATCCCGATGCAATTTCTGTGTTTTATCAACACTCTGATAGTCCACAGAATACAGAATGCCACCAGATGTGCATCGGAAACTACTACTGGTCTTCCAGGGAACGATCAAATCGTAGACTGTTTGAGACATTACTCCCGTTTAGGAAAGTGTGCATGGTGACTGTTGTATTCAATCCCGATGCAATTTCTGTGTTTCATCAACACTTTGAAGGTCCACAGATTACAGAATGCCTCCAGATGTGCATGGGAAACTACTACTGGTCTTCCAGGGAACGATCAAAGGGTACACTGTTTCAGACGTTACTCCTATGGAGGAATGTGCGGATAGTGACTGCTGTATTCAATCCCGATGCAATTTCTGTGCTTCATCAACACTCTGATAGTCCACAGATTACACATTGTTTCCAGATGTGCATCGGAAACTACTACTGGTCTTCCTGGGACCGATCAACGCGTAGACAGTTTGAGACATTCCTCCCATGGAGGAAAGTGCGGATAGTGACTGTAGTATTCAATCCCGATGCAATTTCTGTGTTTCATCAACACTCTGATAGTCCACAGATTACAGAATGTCTCCAGATGTGCATCGGAAGCTACTACTGGTCTTAAAGGGAACGATCAAAGCGTAGACTGTTAGAGACATTACTCCCATGGAGGAAAGTGTGCATGGTGACTGCTGTATTCAATCCCGATGCAATTTCTGCGTTTCATCAACACTCTGATAGTCCACTGATAACAGATTGCCTCCAGAAGTGCATCGAAAACTACTACTGGTCTTCCTGGGAACGATCAAACCTTAGACTGTTTGAGACATTATTCCCATGGAGGAAAGTGTGCATGGTGACCGTTGTATTCAATCCCGTCGAAATTTCTGTGTTTCATCAACACTTTGAAGGTCCACAGATTACAGAATGCCTCCAGATGTGCATCGGAAACCACTACTGGTCTTCCAGGGAACGATCAAAGCGTAGACTGTTTGAGACATTACTCCTATGGAGGAAAGTGTGCATGGTGACTGTTGTATTCAATCCCGATGCAATTTCTGTGTTTCATCAACACTTTGAAGGTCAACAGATTACAGAATGCCTCCAGATGTGCATCGGAAACTACTACTGGTCTTCCAGGGAACGGTCAAAGCGTAGACTGTTTGTGACATTACTCCCGTGGTGGAAAGTGCGGATGGTGACTGTTGTATTCAATCCCAATGCAATTTCTGTGTTTCATCAACACTCTGATAGTCAACAGATTACAGATTGCCTCCAGATATGCATCGGAAACTACTACTGGTCTTCCTGGGAACGATCAAAGCATAGACTGTTTGAGACATTACTCCCATGTAGGAAAGCGCGCATGGTGACTGTTGTATTCAATCCCGATGCAATTTCTGTGTTTCATCAACACTCTGATACTCCACAGATTACAGAATGCCTCCAGATGTGCATCGGAAACTACTACTGGTCTTCCTGGGTACGATCAAAGCGTAGACTGTACCAGACATTGCTCCCATTGAGAAAAGTGCGGATTGTGACAGTTGTATTCACTCCCGATGCAATTTCTGTGTTTCATCAACACTTTGAAAGTCCGCAGATTACAGAATGCCTCCAGATGTGCATCGGAAACTACTACTGGTATTCCTGGGAACGATTAGAGCGTAGACTGTATGAGACATTACTCAAATGGAGGAAAGTGCGCATGGTGACTGTTGTAATCAAACCCGATGGAATTTCTGTGTTTCATCAACACTTTGAAGGTCCACAGATTACAGAATGCCTCCAGATGTGCATCGGAAACTACTACTTGTCTTCCAGTGAGCGATCAAAGTGTAGACTGCTTGAGACTTTACTCCCATGGAGGAAAGTGCGGATGGTGACTGTTGTATTCAATCTCGATGTAATTTCTGTGTTTTATCATTACTCTGATAGTCCACAGATAACAGAATGCCACCAGATGTGCATCGGAAACAACTACTGGTCTTCCAGGGAACGATCAAAGGGTAGACTGTTTCAGACGTTACTCCCATGGAGGAATGTGCGGATGGTGACTGTTGTATTCAATCCCGATGCAATTTTTTGTGTTTTGTCAACACTCTGATAGTCCACAGCTTACAGAATGCCTCCAGATGTACATCGGAAACTACTACTGGTCTTCCAGGGAACGATCAAAGCGTAGACTGTTTGAGAAATTAATCCTGTGGAGGAAAGTGAGCATGGTGCCTGTTGTATTCAATCCCGATGCAATTTCTGTGTTTCATCAACACTCTGATAGTCCACAGAATACAGAATGCCACCAGATGTAATCGGAAACTACTACTGGTCTTCCAGGGAACGATCAAATCGTAGACTGTTTGAGACATTATTCCCATGGAGGAATGTGCGGATAGTGACTGTTGTATTCAATCCCGATGCAATTTCTGTGTTTCATCAACACTCTGATAGTCCACAGATTACAGATTTTTTCCAGATGTGCATCGGAAACTACTACTGGTCTTCCTGGGACCGATCAACGCGTAGACCGTTTGAGACATTTCTCCCATGGAGGAAAGTGCGGATAGTGACTGTAGTATTCAATCCCGATGCAATTTCTGTGTTTCATCAACACTCTGATAGTCCACAGATTACAGAATGCCACCAGATATACATCGGGAACTACTACTGGTCTTCCAGGGAATGATCAAAGCGTAGACTGTTTGACACACTACTCCCGTTTAGGAAAGTGCGCATGGTGACTATTGTATTCAATCCCGATGCAATTTCTGTGTTTAATCAACACTCTGACTGTCCACATATTACAGAATGAAACCAGATGTGCATCGGAAACTACTACTGGTCTTCCATGAAACGATTAAAGCGAGGACTGTTTCAGACATTACCCCCATGGCGGAAAGTGTGGATGGTGACTGTTGTATTCAATCCCGATGCAATTTCTGTGTTTCATTAACACTCTGATAGTCCACAGATAACAGAATGCCACCAGATGTGCATCGGAAACTACTACTGGTCTTCCAGGGAACGATCAAATGGTAGACTGTTTGAGAAATTAATCCTGTGGAGGAAAGTGGGCATGGTGCCTGTTGTATTCAATCCCGATGCAATTTCTGTGTTTCATCAACGCTCTGATAGTCCACAGATTACACAATGCCTCCAGATGTGCATCGGAAACTACTACTGGTCTTAAAGGGAACGATCAAAGCGTAGACTGTTAGAGACATTACTCCCATGGAAGAAAGTGTGCATGGTGACTGTTGTATTCAATCCCGATGCAATTTCTGTGTTTCATCAATACTCTGATAGTCCACAGATAACAGATTGCCTCCAGAAGTGCATCGAAAACTACTACTGGTCTTCCTGGGAACGATCAAACCTTAGACTGTTTGAGACATTATTCCCATGGAGGAAAGTGTGCATGGTGACCGTTGTATTCAATCCCGTCGCAATTTCTGTGTTTCATCAACACTTTGAAGGTCCACAGATTACAGAATGCCTCCAGATGTGCATCGGAAACTACTACTGGTCTTCCAGGGAACGATCAAAGCGTAGACTGTTTGAGACATTACTCCCATGGAGGAAAGTGTGCTTGGTGACTGTTGTATTCAATCCCGATGCAATTTCTGTGTTTCATCAACACTTTGAAGGTCAACAGATTACAGAATGCCTCCAGATGTGCATCGGAAGCTACTACTGGTCTTCCAGGGAACGGTCAAAGCGTAGACTGTTTGTGACATTACTCCCGTTGTGGAAAGTGCGGATGGTGACTGTTGTATTCAATCCCAATGCAATTTCTGTGTTTCATCAACACTTTGAAGGTCTGCAGATTACAGAATGCCTCCAGATGTGCATCGGAAACTACTACTGGTCTTCCAGGGTACAATCAAAGCGTAGACTGTTTCAGTCATTACTCCCATGAAGGAATGTGCGGATGGTGACTGTTGTATTCAATCCCGATGCAATTTCTATGTTTCATCAACACTCTGATAGTCCACAATTTACAGATTGCCTCCAGAAGTGCATCGGAAACTACTACTGGTATTCCTGGGAACGATTAGAGCGTAGACTGTATGAGACATTACTCAAATGGAGGAAAGTGCGCATGGTGACTGTTGTAATCAAACCCGATGGAATTTCTGTGTTTCATCAACACTTTGAAGGGCCACAGATTACAGAATGCCTCCAGATGTGCATCGGAAACTACTACTTGTCTTCCAGTGAGCGATCAAAGTGTAGACTGCTTGAGACTTTACTCCCATGGAGGAAAGTGCGGATGGTGACTGTTGTATTCAATCTCGATGTAATTTCTGTGTTTTATCATCACTCTGATAGTCCACAGATAACAGAATGCCACCAGATGTGCATCGGAAACAACTACTGGTCTTCCAGGGAACGATTAAAGCGAGGACTGTTTCAGACATTACTCCCATGGCGGAAATTACGGATGGTGACTGTTGTATTCAATCCCGATGCAATTTCTGTGTTTCATCAACACTCTGATAGTCCGCAGATTACACAATGATACCAGATGTGCATCGGAAACTACTACTGGTCTTCCAGGGAACGATCAAAGCGTAGACTGTTTGAGACATTACTCCCATGGAGGGAAGTGCGCATGGTGACTGTTGTATTCAATCCCGATGCAATTTCTGTGTTTCATCAACACTCTGATAGTCCACAGATGACAGAATGCCACCAGATGTGCATCCGAAACTACTACTGGTCTTTCAGAAAACGATCAAAGCGTAGACTCTCTGAGACATTACTCCTGTGGAGCAAAGAGCACATGGTGCCTGTTGTATTCAATCCCGATGCAATTTCTGTGTTTCATCAACACTCTGATAGTCCACAGAATACAGAATGCCACCAGATGTGCATCGGAAACTTCTACTGGTCTTCCAGGGAACGATCAAAGCGTAAACTGTTTGAGACATTACTCCCTTGGAGGAAAGTGCGCATGGTGACTGTTGTATTCAATCCCGATGCAATATCTGTGTTTCATCAACATTCTGATAGCCCACAGATTACAGAATGCCACCAGATGTGCGTCGGAAACTACTACTGGTCTTCCAGGGAACGATCAAAGCGTAGACTGTTTGAGAAATTAATCCTGTGGAGGAAAGCGAGCATGGTGCCTGTTGTATTCAATCCCGATGCAATTTCTGTGTTTCATCAACACTCTGATAGTCCACAGATTACAGAATGCCTCCAGATGTGCACCGGAAACTACTACTTGTCTTCCAGGGAACGATCAAAGCGTAGACTGTTTGTGACATTACTCCCGTGGTGGAAAGTGCGGATGGTGACAGTTGTATTCAATCCCAATGCAATTTCTGTGTTTCATCAACACTTTGAAGGTCCACAGATTACAGAATGCCTCCAGATGTGCATCGGAAACTACTACTGGTTTTCCAGGGAACGATCAAAGCGTAGACTGTTTGAGACATTACTCCCATGGAGGAAAGTGTGCATGGTGACTGTTGTATTCAATCCCGATGCAATTTCTGTGTTTCATCAACACTTTGAAGGTCAACAGATTATAGAATGCCTCCAGATGTGCATCGGAAACTACTACTGGTCTTCCAGGGAACGATCAAAGCGTAGACTGTTTGTGACATTACTCCCGTGGTGGAAAGTGCGGATGGTGACTGTTGTATTCAATCCCAATGCACTTTCTGTGTTTCATCAACACTCTGATAGTCCACAGATTACAGATTGCCTCCAGATATGCATCGGAAACTACTACTGGTCTTCCTGGGAACGATCAAAGCATAGACTGTTTGAGACATTACTCCCATGTAGGAAAGCGCGCATGGTGACTGTTGTATTCAATCCCGATGCAATTTCTGTGTTTCATCAACACTCTGATACTCCACAGATTACAGAATGCCTCCAGATGTGCATCGGAAACTACTACTGGTCTTCCTGGGTACGATCAAAGCGTAGACTGTACCAGACATTGCTCCCATTGAGGAAAGTGCGGATTGTGACAGTTGTATTCACTCCCGATGCAATTTCTGTGTTTCATCAACACTTTGAAGGTCCGCAGATTACAGAATGCCTCCAGATGTGCATCGGAAGCTACTACTGGTCTTCCAGGGTACAATTAAAGCGTAGACGGTTTCAGTCATTACTCCCATGAAGGAATGTGCGGACGGTGACTGTTGTATTCAATCCCGATGCAATTTCTATGTTTCATCAACACTCTGATAGTCCACAATTTACAGATTGCCTTCAGATGTGCATCGGAAACTACTACTGGTATTCCTGGGAACGATTAGAGCGTAGACTGTATGAGACATTACTCAAATGGAGGAAAGTGCGCATGGTGACAGTTGTAATCAAACCCGATGGAATTTCTGTGTTTCATCAACACTTTGAAGGTCCGCAGATTACAGAATGCCTCCAGATGTGCAACGGAAACTACTACTTGTCTTCCAGTGAGCGATCAAAGTGTAGACTGCTTGAGACATTACTCCCATGGAGGAAAGTGCGGATGGTGACTGTTGTATTCAATCTCGATGTAATTTCTGTGTTTCATCAACACTCTGATAGCTCACAGGTTACAGAATGCCACCAGATGTGCATCGGAAACTACTACTGGTCTTCCAGGGAACGATCAAAGCGTAGACTGTTTGAGACATTACTCCCATGGAGGGAAGTGCGCATGGTGACTGTTGTATTCAATCCCGATGCAATTTCTGTGTTTCCTCAACAAACTGATAGTCCACAGATTACAGAATGCCACCAGATGTGCATCCGAAACTACTACTGGTCTTTCAGGGAACGATCAAAGCATAGACTCTTTGAGACATTACTCCTGTGGAGCAAAGAGCACATGGTGCCTGTTGTATTCAATCCCGAGGCAATTTCTGTGTTTCATCAACACTCTGATAGTCCACAGATTACAGATTGCCTCCAGAAGTGCATCGAAAACTACTACTGGTCTTCCAGGGAACGATCAAAACTTAGACTGTTTGAAACATTATTCCCATGGAGGAAAGTGTTCATGGTGACTGTTGTATTCAATCCCTATGAAATATCTGTGTTTCATCAACACTTTGAAGGTCCACAGATTACAGAATGCCTCCAGATGTGCATCGGAAACTACTACTGATCTTCCAGGGAACGATCAAATGGTAGACTGTTTCAGACGTTACTCCCATGGAGGAATGTGCGGATGGTAACTGTTGTATTCAATCCCGATGCAATTTTTTGTGTTTCGTCAACACTCTTTTAGTCCACAGCTTACAGAATGCCTCCAGATGTGCATGGGAAGCTACTACTGGTCTTCCAGGGAACGATCAAAGGGTAGACTGTTTCAGACGTTACTCCCATGGAGGAATGTGCGGATGGTGACTGTTGTATTCAATCCCGATGCAATTTCTGTGTTTCATCAACACTCTGATAGTCCACAGATTACAGATTGTCTCCAGATGTGCATCGGAAACTACTACTGGTCTTCCTGGGACCGATCAACGCGTAGACCGTTTGAGACATTCCTCCCATGGAGGAAAGTGCGGATAGTGACTGTAGTATTCAATCCCGATGCAATTTCTGTGTTTCTTCAACACTCTGATAGTCCACAGATTACAGTATGCCTCCAGATGTGCATCGGAAACTACTACTGGTCTTAAAGGGAACGATCAAAGCGTAGACTGTTAGAGACATTACTCCCATGTAGGAAAGCGAGCATGGTGACTGTTGTATTCAATCCCGATGCAATTTCTGTGTTTCATCAACACCCTGATGCTCCACAGATTACAGAATGCCTCCAGATCTGCATCGGAAACTACTACTGGTCTTCCAGGGAACGATCAAATCGTAGACTGTTTGAGACATTACTCCCATGGAGGTAAGTGCGCATCTTGTCTGTTGTATTCAAACCCGATGCCATTTCTGTGTTTCATCACCAATCTGATAGTCCACAGATTACAGAATGCCCCCAGATGTGCATCGGAAACTACTACTGGTCTTCCTGGGAACGATCAAAGCGTAGACTGTTTCAGACGTTACTATATGGCGGAAATTGCGGATGGTGACTGTTGTATTCAATCCCGATGCAATTTCTGTGTTCATCAACTCTCAGATAGTCCAAAGATTACAGAATGCCTCCAGATGTGCATCGGTATCTACTACTGGTCTTCCAGGGAACGATCAAAGCGTAGACTGTTAGAGACATTAATCCTTTGGAGGAAAGTGTGCATGGTGACTGTTGAATTCAATCCCGATGCAATTTCTGTTTTTCATCAACACTCTGATAGTCCACAGATTACAGATTGCCTCCAGAAGTGCACCGAAAACTACTACTGGTCTTCTAGGGAACGATCAAAACTTAGACTGTTTGAAACATTATTCCCATGGAGGTAAGTGTGCATGGTGACTGTTGTATTCAATCCCTATGAAATATCTGAGTTTCATCAACACTTTGAAGGTCCACAGATTACAGAATGCCTCCAGATGTGCATCGGAAACTACTACTGGTCTTCCAGGGAACGATGAAAGGGTAGACTGTTTCAGACGTTACTCCCATGGAGGAATGTGCGGATGGTGACTGTTGTATTCAATCCCGATGCAATTTTTTGTGTTTTGTCAACACTCTGATAGTCCACAGCTTACAGAATGCCTCCAGATGTACATCGGAAACTACTACTTGTCTTCCAGGGAACGATCAAAGCGTAGACTGTTTGAGAAATTAATCCTGTGGAGGAAAGTGAGCATGGTGCCTGTTGTATTCAATCCCGATGCAATTTCTGTGTTTTATCAACACTCTGATAGTCCACAGAATACAGAATGCCACCAGATGTGCATCGGAAACTACTACTGGTCTTCCAGGGAACGATCAAATCGTAGACTGTTTGAGACATTACTCCCGTTTAGGAAAGTGTGCATGGTGACTGTTGTATTCAATCCCGATGCAATTTCTGTGTTTCATCAACACTTTGAAGGTCCACAGATTACAGAATGCCTCCAGATGTGCATGGGAAACTACTACTGGTCTACCAGGGAACGATCAAAGGGTACACTGTTTCAGACGTTACTCCTATGGAGGAATGTGCGGATAGTGACTGCTGTATTCAATCCCGATGCAATTTCTGTGCTTCATCAACACTCTGATAGTCCACAGATTACACATTGTTTCCAGATGTGCATCGGAAACTACTACTGGTCTTCCTGGGACCGATCAACGCGTAGACAGTTTGAGACATTCCTCCCACGGAGGAAAGTGCGGATAGTGACTGTAGTATTCAATCCCGATGCAATTTCTGTGTTTCATCAACACTCTGATAGTCCACAGATTACAGAATGCCACCAGATATACATCGGGAACTACTACTGGTCTTCCAGGGAATGATCAAAGCGTAGACTGTTTGACACACTACTCCCGTTTAGGAAAGTGCGCATGGTGACTATTGTATTCAATCCCGATGTTATTTCTGTGTTTAATCAACACTCTGACTGTCCACATATTACAGAATGAAACCAGATGTGCATCGGAAACTACTACTGGTCTTCCAGGAAACGATTAAAGCGAGGACTGTTTCAGACATTACTCCCATGGCGGAAAGTGTGGATGGTGACTGTTGTATTCAATCCCGATGCAATTTCTGTGTTTCATTAACACTCTGATAGTCCACAGATAACAGAATGCCACCAGATGTGCATCGGAAACTACTACTGGTCTTCCAGGGAACGATCAAAGCGTAGACTGTTTGAGAAATTAATCCTGTGGAGGAAAGTGGGCATGGTGCCTGTTGTATTCAATCCCGATGCAATTTCTGTGTTTCATCAACGCTCTGATAGTCCACAGATTACAGAATGCCTCCAGATGTGCATCGGAAGCTACTACTGGTCTTAAAGGGAACGATCGAAGCGTAGACTGTTAGAGACATTACTCCCATGGAGGAAAGTGTGCATGGTGACTGTTGTATTCAATCCCGGTGCAATTTCTGTGTTTCATCAACACTCTGATAGTCCACAGATAACAGATTGCCTCCAGAAGTGCATCGAAAACTACTACTGGTCTTCCTGGGAACGATCAAACCTTAGACTGTTTGAGACATTATTCCCATGGAGGAAAGTGTGCATGGTGACCGTTGTATTCAATCCCGTCGCAATTTCTGTGTTTCATCAACACTTTGAAGGTCCACAGATTACAGAATGCCTCCAGATGTGCATCGGAAACCACTACTGGTCTTCCAGGGAACGATCAAAGCGTAGACTGTTTGAGACATTACTCCCATGGAGGAAAGTGTGCATGGTGACTGTTGTATTCAATCCCGATGCAATTTCTGTGTTTCATCAACACTTTGAAGGTCAACAGATTACAGAATGCCTCCAGATGTGCATCGGAAACTACTACTGGTCTTCCAGGGAACGGTCAAAGCGTAGACTGTTTGTGACATTACTCCCGTGGTGGAAAGTGCGGATGGTGACTGTTGTATTCAATCCCAATGCAATTTCTGTGTTTCATCAACACTCTGATATTCCACAGATTACAGATTGCCTCCAGATATGCATCGGAAACTACTACTGGTCTTCCTGGGAACGATCAAAGCATAGACTCTTTGAGACATTACTCCCATGTAGGAAAGCGCGCATGGTGACTGTTGTATTCAATCCCGATGCAATTTCTGTGTTTCATCAACACTCTGATACTCCACAGATTACAGAATGCCTCCAGATGTGCATCGGAAACTACTACTGGTCTTCCTGGTACGATCAAAGCGTAGACTGTACCAGACATTGCTCCCATTGAGAAAAGTGCGGATTGTGACAGTTGTATTCACTCCCGATGCAATTTCTGTGTTTCATCAACACTTTGAAAGTCCGCAGATTACAGAATGCCTCCAGATTTGCATCGGAAACTACTACTGGTATTCCTGGAAACGATTAGATCGTAGACTGTATGAGACATTACTCAAATGGAGGAAAGTGCGCATGGTGACTGTTGTAATCAAACCCGATGGAATTTCTGTGTTTCATCAACACTTTGAAGGTCCACAGATTACAGAATGCCTCCAGATGTGCATTGGAAACTACTACTTGTCTTCCAGTGAGCGATCAAAGTGTAGACTGCTTGAGACTTTACTCCCATGGAGGAAAGTGCGGATGGTGACTGTTGTATTCAATCTCGATGTAATTTCTGTGTTTTATCATTACTCTGATAGTCCACAGATAACAGAATGCCACCAGATGTGCATCGGAAACAACTACTGGTCTTCCAGGGAACGATCAAAGGGTAGACTGTTTCAGACGTTACTCCCATGGAGGAATGTGCGGATGGTGACTGTTGTATTCAATCCCGATGCAATTTTTTGTGTTTTGTCAACACTCTGATAGTCCACAGCTTACAGAATGCCTCCAGATGTACATCGGAAACTACTACTGGTCTTCCAGGGAACGATCAAAGCGTAGACTGTTTGAGAAATTAATCCTGTGGAGGAAAGTGAGCATGGTGCCTGTTGTATTCAATCCCGATGCAATTTCTGTGTTTCATCAACACTCTGATAGTCCACAGAATACAGAATGCCACCAGATGTAATCGGAAACTACTACTGGTCTTCCAGGGAACGATCAAATCGTAGACTGTTTGAGACATTATTCCCATGGAGGAATGTGCGGATAGTGACTGTTGTATTCAATCCCGATGCAATTTCTGTGTTTCATCAACACTCTGATAGTCCACAGATTACAGATTTTTTCCAGATGTGCATCGGAAACTACTACTGGTCTTCCTGGGACCGATCAACGCGTAGACCGTTTGAGACATTCCTCCCATGGAGGAAAGTGCGGATAGTGACTGTAGTATTCAATCCCGATGCAATTTCTGTGTTTCATCAACACTCTGATAGTCCACAGATTACAGAATGCCACCAGATATACATCGGGAACTACTACTGGTCTTCCAGGGAATGATCAAAGCGTAGACTGTTTGACACACTACTCCCGTTTAGGAAAGTGCGCATGGTGACTATTGTATTCAATCCCGATGCAATTTCTGTGTTTAATCAACACTCTGACTGTCCACATGTTACAGAATGAAACCAGATGTGCATCGGAAACTACTACTGGTCTTCCATGAAACGATTAAAGCGAGGACTGTTTCAGACATTACTCCCATGGCGGAAAGTGTGGATGGTGACTGTTGTATTCAATCCCGATGCAATTTCTGTGTTTCATTAACACTCTGATAGTCCACAGATAACAGAATGCCACCAGATGTGCATCGGAAACTACTACTGGTCTTCCAGGGAACGATCAAAGCGTAGACTGTTTGAGAAATTAATCCTGTGGAGGAAAGTGGGCATGGTGCCTGTTGTATTCAATCCCGATGCAATTTCTGTGTTTCATCAACGCTCTGATAGTCCACAGATTACAGAATGCCTCCAGATGTGCATCGGAAACTACTACTGGTCTTAAAGGGAACGATCAAAGCGTAGACTGTTAGAGACATTACTCCCATGGAAGAAAGTGTGCATGGTGACTGTTGTATTCAATCCCGATGCAATTTCTGTGTTTCATCAACACTCTGATAGTCCACAGATAACAGATTGCCTCCAGAAGTGCATCGAAAACTACTACTGGTCTTCCTGGGAACGATCAAACCTTAGACTGTTTGAGACATTATTCCCATGGAGGAAAGTGTGCATGGTGACCGTTGTATTCAATCCCGTCGCAATTTCTGTGTTTCATCAACACTTTGAAGGTCCACAGATTACAGAATGCCTCCAGATGTGCATCGGAAACTACTACTGGTCTTCCAGGGAACGATCAAAGCGTAGACTGTTTGAGACATTACTCCCATGGAGGAAAGTGTGCATGGTGACTGTTGTATTCAATCCCGATGCAATTTCTGTGTTTCATCAACACTTTGAAGGTCAACAGATTACAGAATGCCTCCAGATGTGCATCGGAAGCTACTACTGGTCTTCCAGGGAACGGTCAAAGCGTAGACTGTTTGTGACATTACTCCCGTTGTGGAAAGTGCGGATGGTGACTGTTGTATTCAATCCCAATGCAATTTCTGTGTTTCATCAACACTTTGAAGGTCTGCAGATTACAGAATGCCTCCAGATGTGCATCGGAAACTACTACTGGTCTTCCAGGGTACAATCAAAGCGTAGACTGTTTCAGTCATTACTCCCATGAAGGAATGTGCGGATGGTGACTGTTGTATTCAATCCCGATGGAATTTCTATGTTTCATCAACACTCTGATAGTCCACAATTTACAGATTGCCTCCAGAAGTGCATCGGAAACTACTACTGGTATTCCTGGGAACGATTAGAGCGTAGACTGTATGAGACATTACTCAAATGGAGGAAAGTGCGCATGGTGACTGTTGTAATCAAACCCGATGGAATTTCTGTGTTTCATCAACACTTTGAAGGTCCACAGATTACAGAATGCCTCCAGATGTGCATCGGAAACTACTACTTGTCTTCCAGTGAGCGATCTAAATGTAGACTGCTTGAGACTTTACTCCCATGGAGGAAAGTGCGGATGGTGACTGTTGTATTCAATCTCGATGTAATTTCTGTGTTTTATCATCACTCTGATAGTCCACAGATAACAGAATGCCACCAGATGTGCATCGGAAACAACTACTGGTCTTCCAGGGAACGATTAAAGCGAGGACTGTTTCAGACATTACTCCCATGGCGGAAATTGCGGATGGTGACTGTTGTATTCAATCCCGATGCAATTTCTGTGTTTCATCAACACTCTGATAGTCCGCAGATTACAGAATGATACCAGATGTGCATCGGAAACTACTACTGGTCTTCCAGGGAACGATCAAAGCGTAGACTGTTTGAGACATTACTCCCATGGAGGGAAGTGCGCATGGTGACTGTTGTATTCAATCCCGATGCAATTTCTGTGTTTCATCAACACTCTGATAGTCCACAGATTACAGAATGCCACCAGATGTGCATCCGAAACTACTACTGGTCCTTCAGAAAACGATCAAAGCGTAGACTCTTTGAGACATTACTCCTGTGGAGCAAAGAGCACATGGTGCCTGTTGTATTCAATCCCGATGCAATTTCTGTGTTTTTTAATCAACACTCTGATAGTCCACAGAATACAGAATGCCACCCGATGTGCTTTGGAAACTGCTACTGGTCTTCCAGGGAACGATCAAAGCGTAGACTGTTTGTGACATTACTCCCGTGGAGGAAAGTGCGCATGGTGACTGTTGTATTCAATCCCGATGCAATTTCTGTGTTTCCTCAACACTTTTAAGGTCAACACATTACAGAATGCCTCCCGATGTGCATCTGAAACTACTGCTGGTCTTCCAGGGAACGATCAAAGTGTAGACTGATTGAGACATTACTCCCGTTGTGGAATGTGCGGATGGTGACTGTTGTATTCAATCCCAATGCAATTTCTGTGTTTCATCAACACTCTGATAGTCCACAGATTACAGATTGCCTCCAGATATGCATCGGAAACTATTACTGGTCTTCCTGGGAACGGTCAAAGCATAGACTGTTTGAGACATTACTCCCATGTAGGAAAGCGCGCATGGTGACTGTTGTATTCAATCCCGATGCAATTTCTGTGTTTCGTCAACACTCTGATACTCCACAGATTACAGAATGCCTCCAGATGTGCATCGGAAACTACTACTGGTCTTCCTGGGTACGATCAAAGCGTAGACTGTACCAGACATTGCTCCCATTGAGGAAAGTGCGGATTGTGACAGTTGTATTCACTCCCGATGCAATTTCTGTGTTTCATCAACACTCTGATAGTCCACAGTTTACAGATTGCCCCCAGATATGCATTGGAAACTACTACTGGTCTTCCTGGGAACGATCAAAGCGTTGACTGTTTGAGACATTACTTTTATGGAGGAATGTGCTCATGGTGATTGTTGTATTCAATCCCGATGCAATTTCTATGTTTGATCAACACTCTGATAGTCCACAGATTACAGAATGCCTCCAGATGTGCATCGGAAACTACTACTGGTCTTCCTGGGTACGATCAAAGCGTAGACTGTAACAGGCATTGCTCCCATTGAGGAAAGTGCGGATTGTGACAGTTGTATTCACTCCCGATGCAATTTCTGTGTTTCATCAACACTTTGAAGGTCCGCAGATTACAGAATGCCTCCATATGTGCATCGGAAACTACTACTGGTCTTCCAGGGTACAATCAAAGCGTAGACTGTTTGTGACATTACTCCCGTGGAGGAAAGTGCGCATGGTGACTGTTGTATTCAATCCCGATGCAATTTCTGTGTTTCCTCAACACTTTTAAGGTCAACACATTACAGAATGCCTCCCGATGTGCATCTGAAACTACTGCTGGTCTTCCAGGGAACGATCAAAGTGTAGACTGATTGAGACATTACTCCTGTTGTGGAATGTGCGGATGGTGACTGTTGTATTCAATCCCAATGCAATTTCTGTGTTTCATCAAAACTCAGATAGTCCACAGATTACAGAATGCCCCCAGATGTGCATCGCAAACTACTACTGGTCTTCCAGGGAACGATCAAATCGTAGACTGTTTGAGACACTACTCCCATGGAGGAAAGTGCGCATCTTGTCTGTTGTATTCAAACCCGATGCCATTTCTGTGTTTCATCAACAATCTGATAGTCCACAGATTACAGAATTCCCCCAGATGTGCATCGGAAACTACTACTGGTCTTCCAGGGAACGGTCAAAGCGTAGACTGTTTGAGACATTACTCCCATGTAGGAAAGCGCGCATGGTGACTGTTGTATTCAATCCCGATGCAATTTCTGTGTTTCATCAACACTCTGATACTCCACAGATTACAGAATGCCTCCAGATGTGCATCGGAAACTATTACTGGTCTTCCTGGGTACGATCAAAGCGTAGACTGTACCAGACATTGCTCCCATTGAGGAAAGTGCGGATTGTGACAGTTGTATTCACTCCCGATGCAATTTCTGTGTTTCATCAACACTTGGAAGGTCCGCAGATTACAGAATGCCTCCAGATGTGCATCGGAAACTACTACTGGTCTTCCAGGGTACAATCAAAGCGTAGACTCTTTCAGTCATTACTCCCATGAAGGAATGTGCGGATGGTGACTGTTGTATTCAATCCTGATGCAATTTCTATGTTTCATCAACACTCTGATAGTCCACAATTTACAGATTGCCTCCAGATGTGCATCGGAAACTACTACTGGTATTCCTGGGAACGATTAGAGCGTAGACTGTATGAGACATTACTCAAATGGAGGAAAGTGCGCATGGTGACTGTTGTAATCAAACCCGATGGAATTTCTGTGTTTCATCAACATTTTGAAGGTCCACAGATTACAGAATGCCTCCAGATGTGCATAGGAAACTACTACTTGTCTTCCAGTGAGCGATCAAAGTGTAGACTGCTTGAGACTTTACTCCCATGGAGGAAAGTGCGGATGGTGACTGTTGTATTTAATCTCGATGTAATTGCTGTGTTTTATCATCACTCTGATAGTCCACAGATAACAGAATGCCACCAGATGTACATCGGGAACTACTACTGGTCATCCAGGGAACGATCAAAGCGTTGAGTATTTGAGACATTACTCCCGTGGAGGAAAGTGCGCATGGTGACTGTTGTATTCAATCCCAATGCAATTTCTGTGTTTCATCAACACTCTGATAGCTCACAGGTTACAGAATGCCACCAGATGTGCATCGGAAACAACTACTGGTCTTCCAAGGGAACGATTAAAGCGAGGACTGTTTCAGACATTACTCCCATGGCGGAAATTGCGGATGGTGACTGTTGTATTCAATCCCGATGCAATTTCTGTGTTTCATCAACACTCTGATAGTCCGCAGATTACAGAATGATACCAGATGTGAATCGGAAACTACTACTGGTCTTCCAGGGAACGATCAAAGCGTAGACTGTTTGAGACATTACTCGCATGGAGGGAAGTGCGCATGGTGACTGTTGTAATCAATCCCGATGCAATTTCTGTGTTTCATCAACACTCTGATAGTCCACAGATTACAGAATGCCACCAGATGTGCATCCGAAACTACTACTGGTCTTTCAGAAAACGATCAAAGCGTAGACTCTTTGAGACATTACTCCTGTGGAGCAAAGAGCACATGGTGCCTGTTGTATTCAATCCCGATGCAATTTCTGTGTTTCATCAACACTCTGATAGTCCACAGAATACAGAATGCCACCAGATGTGTATCGGAAACTACTACTGGTCTTCCAGGAAACGATCAAAGCGAAGACTGTTTGAGACATTACTCCCGTGGAGAAAAGTGCTCATGGTGACTGTTGTATTCAATCCCGATGCAATTTCTGTGTCTCATCAACACCCTGATGCTCCACAGATTACGGAATGCCTCAAGATGTGCATCGGAAACTACTACTGGTCATCCAGGGAACGATCAAAACGTAGACTGTTTGAGACATTACTCCCGTGGAGGATAGTGTGCATGGTGACTGTTGTATTAAATCCCAATGCAATTTCTGTTTTTCATCAAAACTCAGATAGTCCACAGATTACAGAATGCCCCCAGATGTGCATCGCAAACTACTACTGGTCTTCCAGGGAACGATCAAATCGTATACTGTTTGAGACATTACTCCCATGGAGGAAAGTGCGCATCTTGTCTGTTGTATTCAAACCCGATGCCATTACTGTGTTTCATCAACAGTCTGTTAGTCCACAGATTACAGAATGCCCCCAGATGTGCATCGGAAACTTCTACTGGTCTTCCAGGGAACGGTCAAAGCGTAGACTGTTTGTGACATTAATCCCGTGGTGGAAAGTGCGGATGGTGACTGTTGTATTCAATCCCAATGCAATTTCTGTGTTTCATCAACACTCTGATAGTCCACAGATTCAGACTGCCTCCAGATATGCATCGGAAACTACTACTGGTCTTCCTGGGAACGATCAAAGCATAGACTGTTTGAGACATTACTCCCATGTAGGAATGCGCGCATGGTGACTGTTGTATTCAATCCCGATGCAATTTCTGTGATTCATCAACACTCTGATACTCCACAGATTACAGAATGCATCCAGATGTGCATCGGAAAATACTACTGGTCTTCCTGGGTACGATCAAAGCGTAGACTGTACCAGACATTGCTCCCATTGAGGAAAGTGCGGATTGTGACAGTTGTATTCACTCCCGATGCAATTTCTGTGTTTCATAAACACTTTGAAGGTCCGCAGATTACAGAATGCCTCCAGATGTGCATCGGAAACTACTACTGGTCTTCCAGGGTACAATCAAAGCGTAGACTGTTTCAGTCATTACTCCCATGAAGGAATGTGCGGATGGTGACTGTTGTATTCAATCCCGATGCAATTTCTATGTTTCATCAACACTCTGATAGTCCACAATTTACAGATTGCCTCCAGATGTGCATCGTAAGCTACTACTGGTATTCCTGGGAACGATTAGAGCGTAGACTGTATGAGACATTACTCAAATGGAGGAAAGTGCGCATGGTGACTGTTGTAATCAAACCCGATGGAATTTCTGTGTTTCATCAACACTTTGAAGGTCCACAGATTACAGAATGCCTCCAGATGTGCATCGGAAACTACTACTTGTCTTCCAGTGAGCGATCAAAGTGTAGACTGCTTGAGACTTTTTTCCCATGGAGGAAAGTGCGGATGGTGACTGTTGTATTCAATCTCGAAGTAATTTCTGTGTTTTATCATCACTCTGATAGTCCACAGATAACAGAATGCCACCAGATGTGCATCCGAAACTACTACTGGTCTTTCAGAAAACGATCAAAGCGTAGACTCTTTGAGACATTACTCCTGTGGAGCAAAGAGCACATGGTGCCTGTTGTATAAAATCCCGATGCAATTTCTGTGTTTCATCAACACTCTGATAGTCCACAGAATACAGAATGCCACCAGATGTGCATCGGAAGCTACTACTGGTCTTCCAGGGAACGATCAAAGCGAAGACTGTTTGAGACATTACTCCCGTGGAGAAAAGTGCGCATGGTGACTGTTGTATTCAATCCCGATGCAATTTCTATGTTTCATCAACACTCTGATAGTCCAAAGATTATAGAATGCCACCAGATGTGCATCGGAAACTACTACTGGTCTTCCAGGGAACGATCAAAGCGTAGACTGTTTGTGACATAACTCCCGTGGAGGAAAGTGCGCATGGTGACTGTTGTATTCAATCCCGATGCAATTTCTGTGTTTCCTCAACACTTTAAAGGTCAACACATTACAGAATGCCTCCCGATGTGCATCTGAAACTACTACTGGTCTTCCAGGGAACGATCAAAGTGTAGACTGACTGAGACATTACTCCCGTTGTGGAATGTGCGGATGGTGACTGTTGTATTCAATCCCAATGCAATTTCTGTGTTTCATCAACACTCTGATAGTCCACAGATTACAGATTGCCTCCAGATATGCATAGGAAACTATTACTGGTCTTCCTGGGAACGGTCAAAGCATAGGCTGTTTGAGACATTACTCCCATGTAGGAAAGTGCGCATGGTGACTGTTGTATTCAATCCCGATGCAATATCTGTGTTTCATCAACACCCTGATGCTCCACAGATTACAGAATGCCTCCAGATGTGCATCGGAAACTACTACTGGTCATCCAGGGAACGATCAAAACGTAGACTGTTTGAGACATTACTCCCGTGGAGGATAGTGTGCATGGTGACTGTTGTATTCAATCCCAATGCAATTTCTGTGTTTCATCAAAACTCAGATAGTCCACAGATTACAGAATGCCCCCAGATGTGCATCGCAAACTACTACTGGTCTTCCAGGGAACGATCAAATCGTAGACTGTTTGAGACATTACTCCCATGGAGGAAAGTGCGCATCTTGTCTGTTGTATTCAAACCCGATGATATTTCTGTGTTTCATCAACAATCTGATAGTCCACAGATTACAGAATGCCCCCAGATGTGCATCGGAAACTACTACTGGTCTTCCAGGGAACGGTCAAAGCGTAGACTGTTTGTGACATTACTCCCATGGTGGAAAGTGCGGATGGTGACTGTTGTATTCAATCCCAATGCAATTTCTGTGTTTCATCAACACTCTGATAGTCCACAGATTACAGATTGCCTCCAGATATGCATCGGAAATTACTACTGGTCTTCCTGGGAACGATCAAAGCATAGACTGTTTGAGACATTACTCCCATGTAGGAAAGCGCGCATGGTGACTGTTGTATTCAATCCCGATGCAATTTCTGTGTTTCATCAACACTCTGATACTCCACAGATTACACAATGCCTCCAGATGTGCATCGGAAACTACTACTGGTCTTCCTGGGTACGATCAAAGCGTAGACTGTACCAGACAATGCTCCCATTGAGGAAAGTGCGGATTGTGACAGTTGTATTCACTCCCGATGCAATTCCTGTGTTTCATCAACACTTTGAAGGTCCACAGATTACAGAATGCCTCCAGATATGCATCGGAAACTACTACTGGCCTTCCAAGGAACGATCAAAGCGTAGACTGTTTGAGACATTACTCCCATGGAGGAAAGTGCGCATGGTGACTGTTGTACTCAATCCAAATGCAATTTCTGTGGTTCATCAACACTCTGATAGTCCACAGATTACAGAATGCCACCAGATGTGCATCGGAAACTACTACTGGTCTTTCAGGGAACGATCAAGGCGTAAATTCTTTGAGACATTACTCACATTGAGGAAAATGCGCATGGTGACTGTTGTATTCAATCCCGATGCAATTTCTATGTTTCATCAACACTCTGATAGTCCAAAGATTATAGAATGCCACCAGATGTGCATCGGAAACTACTACTGGTCTTCCAGGGAACGATCAAAGCGTAGACTGTTTGTGACATTACTCCCGTGGAGGAAAGTGCGCATGGTGACTGTTGTATTCAATCCCGATGCAATTTCTGTGTTTCCTCAACACTTTAAAGGTCAACACATTACAGAATGCCTCCCGATGTGCATCTGAAACTACAACTGGTCATCCAGGGAACGATCAAAGTGTAGACTGATTGAGACATTACTCCCGTGGTGGAATGTGCGGATGGTGACTGTTGTATTCAATCCCAATGCAATTTCTGTGTTTCATCAACACTCTGATAGTCCACAGATTACAGATTGCCTCCAGATATGCATCGGAAACTATTACTGGTCTTCCTGGGAACGGTCAAAGCATAGACTGTTTGAGACATTACTCCCATGTAGGAAAGTGCGCATGGTGACTGTTGTATTCAATCCCGATGCAATTTCACTGTTTCATCAACAATCTGATAGTCCACAGATTACAGAATGCCCCCAGATGTGCATCGGAAACTACTACTGGTCTTCCTGGGAACGATCAAAGCGTAGACTGTTTCAGACGTTACTCCATGGAGGAATTTGCGGATGGTGACTGTTATATTCAATCCCGATGCAATTTCTGTGTTTCATCAACACTCTGATAGTCCACAGAATACAGATTGTCTCCAGATGTGCATCGAAAACTATTACTGGTCTTCCTGGGAACGATCAAAGCGTAGACCGTACCAGACATTACTCCCATTGAGGAAAGTGCGGATTGTGACAGTTGTATTCACTCCCGATGCAATTTCTGTGTTTCATCAACACTTTGAAGGTTCCCAGATTACAGAATGCCTCCAGATGTGCATCGGAAACTACTACTGGTCTTCCAGGGAACGATCAAAGCGAAGACTGTTTTAGACATTATTCCCATGGAGAAAAGTGCGGATTGTGACTGTTGTATTCAATCCCGGTGCAATTTCTGTGTTTCATCAACACTTGATAGTCCACAGATTACAGAATGCAACCATATGTGCATCGGAAACTACTACTGGTCTTCCAGGGAACGATCAAAGCGATGACAGTTTGAGACATTACTCCCATGGAGAAATGTAAGCATGGTGCCAGTTGTATTCAATCCCGATGCAATTTCTGTTTTCTATCAACACCCCGATAGACCACAGATTACCGAATACCTCCAGATGTGCATCGGAAATTGCTACTGGTCTTCCAGGGAACGATGAAAGCGTAGACTGTTTGAGACATTACTACTATGTAGGAAAGTGCGCATGGTGACTGTTGTATTCAATCCCGATGCAATTTCTGTGTTTCAACAACACTCTCATAGTCCACAGATTACAGTATGCCTCCAGATGTGCATCGGAAACTACTACTGGTCTTCCAGGGAACGATAAAAGAGTACACTGCTTGATACATTACTCCCATGTAGGAAAGTGCGCATGGTGACTGTTGTATTTAATCCCGATGCAATTTCTGTGTTTCATCAACACTTTGAAGAACCACAGATTACAGAATGCTTCCTGATGTGAATCGATACTACTACTGGTCTTCCAGGGAACGATCAAAATGTAGACTGTTTGAGACATTACTCCCATGGAGGAAATTGCGCATGGTGACTGTTGTATTCAATCCCGATGCAATTTCAACGTTTCAACAACATTCTGATCGTCCACAGATAACAGATTGCCTCCAGAAGTTCATCGAAAACTACTAAAGGTCCTCCTGGGAACGATCAAAGCGTAGACTGTTTGGGACATTACTCCCATGGAGGAAGGTGCACATGGCGACTGTTGTATTGAATCCCGATGCAGGTTCTGTTTTTCATCAACATTCTGATAGCTCACAGGTTACAGAATGCCACCGGATGTGCATCGGAAACTACTACTGGTCTTCCAGGGAACTATCAAAGCGTAGACTGTTTGAGACATTACTCCCATGGAGGAAGGTGCACATGGTGACTGTTGTATTGAATCCCGATGCAATTCCTATGTTTCATCAACACTCTGATAGTCCACAGATTACAGAATGCCTCCAGATGTGCATCGGAAACTACTACAGGTCTTAAAGGGAACGATCAAATCGTAGACTGTTAGACAAATTACTCCCATGGAGGAAAGTGTGCATGGTGACTGTTGTATTCAATCCCGATGCAATTTCTGTGTTTCATCAACACTCTGATAGTCCACAGATAACAGATTGCCTCCAGAAGTGCATCGAAAACTACTAAAGGTCTTCCTGGGAACGATGAAAGCGTAGACTGTTCGAGACATTACTCCCATGGAGGAAGGTGCACATGGTGACTGTTGTATTCAATCCCGATGCAATTGCTGTGTTTCATCAACACTCTGATAGTCCACAGATTACAGAATGACTCCAGATGTGCATCGGAAACTACTACTGGTCTTAAAGGGAACGATAAAAGCGTAGACTGTTGGACACATTACTCCCATGGAGGAAAGTGTGCATGGTGACTGTTGTATTCCATCCCGATGCAATTTCTCTGTTTCATCAACACTCTGATAGCCCACAGATTACAGAATGCCACCAGATGTGTATCGGAAACTACTACTGGTCTTCCAGGAAACGATTAAAGCGAGGACTGTTTCAGATATTACTCCCATGGCGGAAAGTGTGGATGGTGACTTTTGTATTCAATCCCGATGCAATTACTGTGTTTCATCAACACTCTGAAAGTCCACAGATAACTGAATGCCCCCAGATGTGCATCGGAAACTACTACTGGTCTTCCAGGGAACGATCAAATCGTAGACTGTTTGAGACATTACTCCCATGGAGGAAAGTGCGCATCGTGTCTGTTGTATTGAAACCCGATGACATTTCTGTGTTTCATCAACAATGTGATTGTCCACAGATTACAGAATGCCCTCCAGATGTGCATCGGAAACTACTACTGGTCTTCCTGGGAACGATCAAAGCGTAGACTGTTTCAGACGTTACTCCATGGAGGAAATTGCGGATGGTGACTGTTTTATTCAATCCCGATGCAATTTCTGTGTTTCATCAACACTCTGATAGTCCACAGATAACAGATTGCCTCCTGAAGTGCATCGAAGACTACTACTGGTCTTCCTGGGAAAGTTCAAAGCGTAGATTGTACCAGAAATTACTCCCATGGAGGAAATTGTGGATGGTGACTGTTGTATTCAATCCCGATGCAATTTCTGTGTTTCAGCAACACTCTGATAGTCCACAGAATACAGATTGTCTCCAGATGTGCATCGGAAACCACTACTGGACTTCTTGGGTACGATCAAAGCGTAGACTGTACCAGACATTACTCCCATTGAGGAAAGTGCTGATTGTGACAGTTGTATTCACTCCCGATGCAATTTCTGTGTTTCATCAACACTTTGAAGGTCCACAGATTACAGAATGCCTCCAGATGTGCATCGGAAGCTACTACTGGTCTTCCAGAGAACGATCAAAGCGTAGACTGTTTTAGACATTATTCCCATGGAGAAAAGTGCGGATTGTGACTGTTGTATTTAATCCCGATGCAATTTCTGTGTTTCATCAACTCTCTGATAGTCCACAGATTACAGAATGCCACCAGATGTGCAATGGAAACTACTACTGGTCTTCCAGGGAACGATAAAAGAGTAGACTGTTTGAGACATTACTCCCATGGAGGAAAGTGCCCATGGTGACTGTTGTATTCAATCCCGATGCAATATCTGTGTTTCATCAACACTTTGAAGAACCACAGATTACAGAATGCCTCCAGATGTGAATCGAAACTACAACTGGTCTTCCAGGGAACGATCAAAGCGTAGACTCTTTGAGACATTACTCCCATGAGGGTAAGTGTGCATGGTGACTGTTGCATTCAATCCCGATGCAATTTCAGTGTTTCAACAACATTCTGATAGTCCACAGATAACAGAATGCCTAAAGTTGTGCATTGGAAACTACTGCTGGTCTTCCAGCGAACGATCAAAGCGTAGACTGTTTGAGACATTACTCCCATGTAGGAAGGCGCACATGGTGAATGTTGTATTGAATCCCGATGCAATTGCTGTGTTTCATCAACACTCTGATAGTCCACAGATTACAGAATGCCTATAGATGTGCATCGGAAACTACTACTGGTCTTAAAGGGAACGATCAATGCGTAGACTGTTAGACACATTACTCCCATGGAGGAAAGTGTGCATGGTGACTGTTGTATTCAATCCCGATGCAATTTCTGTGTTTCATCAACACTCTGATAGTCCACAGATAACAGATTGCCTCCAGAAGTGCATCGAAAACTACTACTTGTCTTCCTGGGAACGATCAAAGCGTAGACTGTTTGAGACATTAATCCTGTGGAGGAAAGTGAGCATGGTGCCTGTTGTATTCAATCCCGATGCAATTTCTGTGTTTCATCAACACTCTGATAGTCCACAAAATACAGAATGCCACCAGATGTGCATCGGAAACAACTACTGGTCTTCCAGGGAACGATCAAAGGGTAGACTGTTTCAGACGTTACTCCCATGGAGGAATGTGCGGATGGTAACTGTTGTATTGAATCCCGATGGAATTTCTGTGTTTCATCAACACTCTGATAGTCCACAGCTTACAGAATGCCTCCAGATGTGCATCGGAAACTACTACTTTTCTTCCAGGAACGAGCAAAGCGTAGACTGTTTGAGACATTATTTCCATGGAGGAAAGTGCGCATGGTGACTGTTGTATTCAATCCCGAGGCAATTTCTGTGTTTCATCAACACTTTGAAGGTCCACAGATTACAGAATTCCTTAAGATGTTCACTGGAAACTACTATTGGTGTAACAGGGAACGGTCAAAGCGTAGACTGAGATACAACTCCCATGGAGGAAAGTGCGCACGGTTACTGTTGTATTCAATCCTGATGCAATATCTGTGTTTCAACAACACTCTGATAGTCCACAGATTACAGAATGCCACCAGATGTGCATCGGAAACTACTACTGGTCTAACAGGGAACGATCTTAGCGATGACAGTTTGAGACATTACTCCCATGGAGAAATGTACGCATGGTGCCTGTTGTATTCAATCCCGATGCAATTTCTGTCTTTTATCAACACCCAGATAGACCACAGATTACAGAGTACCTAAAGATGTGCATCGAAAACTACTACTTGTCTTCCAGGGAACGATCAAAGCGTAGACTGTTTGAGACATTACTCCCATGGAGGGAAGTGCGCATGGTGACTGTTGTATTCAATCCCGATGCAATTTCTGTGTTCATCAACTCTCTGATAGTCCACAGATTACAGAATGCCTCCAGATGTGCATCGATAACTACTATTGGTCTTCCAGGGAACGATCAAAGCGTAGACTGTTAGAGACATTACTCCCTTGGAGGAAAGTGTGCATGGTGACTGTTGAATTCAATCCCGATGCATTTTTTTGTGTTTCGTCAACACTCTGATAGTCCACAGCTTACAGAATGCCTCCAGATGTGCGTCGGAAACTACTACTGTTCTTCCAGGGAACGATCAAAGCGTAGACTGTTTGAGACATTACTCCCATGGAGGAATGTGCGCATGTTGACTGTTGTATTCAATCCCGATGCAATTTCTGTGTTTATCAACTCTCTGATAGTCCACAGATTACAGAATGACTCCAGATGTGCATCGGAAACTACAAATGGTCTTCAGGGAACGATCAAAGCGACGACAGTTTGAGACATTACTCCCATGGAGAAATGTACGCTTGGTGCCTGTTGTATTCAATCCCGGTGCAATTTTTGTTTTTTATCAACACCCGGATAGACCACAGATTACAGAGTACCTAAAGATGTGCATCGAAAACTAGTACTGGTCTTCCAGGGAACGATCAAAGCGTAGACTGTTTGAGACATTACTCCCATTGAGGGAAGTGCGCATGGTGACTGTTGTATTCAATCCCGATGCAATTTCTGTGTTCATCAACTCTCTGATAGTCCACAGATAACAGAATGCCTCCAGATGTGCATCGGTAACTACTACTGGTCTTCCAGGGAACGATCAAAGCGTAGACTGTTAGAGACATTACTCCCTTGGAGGAAAGTGTGCATGGTGATTGTTGAATTCAATCCCGATGCAATTTCTGTTTTTCATCAACACTCTGATAGTCCACAGATTACAGATTGCCTCCAGAAGTGCATCGAAAACTACTACTGGTCTTCCAGGGAACGATCAAAACTTAGACTGTTTGAAACATTATTCCCATGGAGGAAAGTGTGCATGGTGACTGTTGTACTCAATCCCTATGAAATATCTGTGTTTCATCAACACTTTGAAGGTCCACGGATTACAGAATGCCTCCAGATGTGCATCGGAAACTACTACTGGCCTTCCAGGGAACGATCAAAGGGTAGACTGTTTCAGACGTTACTCCCATGGAGGAATGTGTGGATGGTGACTGTTGTATTCAATCCCGATGCAATTTTTTGTGTTTCGTCAACACTCTGATAGTCCACAGCTTACAGAATGCCTCCAAATGTGCATCGGATACTACTACCGTTCTTCCAGGGAACGATCAAATCGTAGACAGTTTGAGACATTACTCCCATGGAGGAATGTGCGCATGTTGACTGTTGTATTCAATCCCGATGCAATTTCTGTGTTTATCAACTCTCTCATAGTCCACAGATTACAGAATGCCTCCACATGTGCATCGGAAACTACTAATGGTCTTCAGGGAACGATCAAAGCGTAGACTGTTTGAGACATTACTCACGTTGAGGAAAGTGCGCATGGTGACTGTTGTATTCAATCCCTATGCAATTTCTGCAATTCATCAACACTTTAAAGGTCAACAGATTACAGAATGCCTCCAGATGTGCATCGGAAACTACTACTGGTCTTCCAGGGAACGATCAAAGCGTAGACTGTTTGAGACATTACTCCCGTGGAGGAAACTGCGGATGGTGACTGTTGTGTTCAATCCCAATGCAATTTCTGTGTTTCATCAACACTCTGATAGTCCACAGATTGCAGATTTCCTCCAGATATGCATCGGAAACTACTACTGGTCTTCCTATGAACGGTCAAAGCATAGACTGTTTGAGACATTACTCCCATGTAGGAAAGTGAGCATGGTGACTGTTGTATTCAATCCAGATGCAATTTCTGTGTTTCATCAACACTCTGATGATCCACAGATTACAGAATGCCTCCAGATGTGCATCGGAAACTACTACTGGTCATCCAGGGAACGATCAAAGCGTAGACTGTTTCAGACGTTACTCCCATGGAGGAAATTGCTGATGGTGACTGTTGTATTCAATCCCGATGCAATTTCTGTGTTTCATCAACACTCTGATTGTCCACAGAATACAGATTGTCTCCAGATATGGATCGGAAACTACTACTGGTCATCCAGGGAACGATCAAAGCGTAGACTGTTTGAGACATTACTCCCTTGGAGGAAAGTGCTCATGGTGACTGTTGTATTCAATCCCGATGCAATTTCTGTGTTTCATCAACACTCTGACAGCCCACAGATTACAGAATGCCACCAGATGTGCATCGGAAACTACTACTGGTCTTCCAGGAAACGATTAAACCGAGGACTGTTTCAGACATTACTCCCATGGCGGAAATTGTGGATGGTGACTGTTGTATTCAATCCCGATGCAATTTCTGTGTTTCATCAACACTCAGATAGTCCACAGATAACAGAATGCCACCAGATGTGCATCGGAAACTACTACTGGTCTTCCAGGGAACGATCAAAGCATAGACTGTTTGAGACATTACTCCCGTGGAGCAAAGTGCGCATGGTGACAGTTGTATTCATTCACGATGCAATTTCTGTGTTTCATCAACACTCTGATAGTCCACAGATTACAGAATGCCTCCAGATGTGCATCGGAAACTACTACTGGTCTTCCAGGGAACGATCAAAGCGTAGACTGTTTCAGACGTTACTCCCATGGAGGAAATTGCGGATGGTGACTGTTGTATTCAATCCCGATGCAATTTCTGTGTTTCATCAACACTCTGATAGCCCACAGAATACAGATTGTCTCCAGATGTGCATCGGAAACTACTGCTGGTCTTCATGGGTACGATCAAAGCGTAGACTGTACCAGACATCACTCCAATTGATGGAAGTGCGGATTGTGACAGTTGTATTCACTCCCGATGCAATATCTGTGTTTCATCAACACTTTGAAGGTCCACAGATTACGGAATGCCTCCAGATGTGCATCGGAAACTACTACTGGTCTTCCAGGGAACGATCAAAGCGTAGACTGTTTTAGACATTATTCTCATGGAGAAAAGTGCGGATTGTGACTGTTGTATTTAATCCCGATGCAATTTCTGTGTTTCATCAACTCTCTGATAGTCCACAGATTACAGAATGCCACCAGATGTGCAATGGAAACTACTACTGGTCTTCCAGGGAACGATAAAAGTGTAGACTGTTTGAGACATTACTCAAATGGAGGAAAGTGCCCATGGTGACTGTTGTATTCAATCCCGATGAAATTTCTGTGTTTCATTAACACTTTGAAGAACCACAGATTACAGAATGCCTCCAGATGTGAATCGAAACTACTACTGGTCTTCCAGGGAACGATCAAAGCGTATACTGATTGAGACATTACTCCCATGGAAGAAAGTGCGGATTGTGACTGTTGTATTAAATCCCGATGCAATTTTAGTGTTTCAACAACATTCTGATAGTCCACAGATAACAGAATGCCACCAGATGTGCATTGGAAACTACTGCTGGTCTTCCAGATAACGATCAAAGCGTAGACTGTTAGAGACATTACTCCCATGGAGGAAGGCGCACATGGTGCCTGTTGTATTGAATCCCGATGCAATTTCTGTGTTTCATCAACACTCTGATAGTCCACAGATTACTGAATGCCTCCAGATGCGCATCGGAAACTACTACTGGTCTTCCAGGGAACGATCAAAGCGTAGACTGTTAGAGACATTACTAGCATGGAGGAGAGTGTGCATGGTGACTGTTGTATTCAACCTCGATGCAATTTCTGTGTTTCATCAACACTCTAATAGTCCACAGATAACAGATTGCCTCCAGAAGTGCATCGAAAACGACTACTGGTCTTCCTGGGAACGATCAAATCTTAGACTGTTTGAGACATTATTCACATGGAGGAAAGTGTGCATGGTGACTGTTGTATTCAATCCCGATGCAATTTCTGTGTTTCATCAACACTTTGAGGGTCCACAGATTACAGAATGCCTCCAGATGAGCATCGGAAACTACTACTGGTCTTCCAGGGAACGATCAAAGGGCAGACTGTTTCAGACGTTACTCACATGGAGGAATGTGAGGATGGTGACTGTTGTATTCAATCCCGATGGAATTTCTGTGTTTCATCAACACTCTGATAGTCCACAGCTTACAGAATGCCTCCAGATGTGAATCGGAAACTACTACTTTTCTTCCAGGAACGATCATAGCGTAGACTGTTTGAGACATTATTTCCATGGCGGAAAGTGCGCATGGTGACTGTTGTATTAAAACCCGAGGCAATTTCTGTGTTTCATCAACACTTTGAAGGTCCACAGATTACAGAATTCCTCAAGATGTTCATTGGAAACTACTATTGGTGTTCCAGGGAACGATGAAAGCGTAGACTGAGATACAACTCCCATGGAGGAAAGTGCACATGGTTACTGTTGTATTCAATCCTGGTGCAATTTCTGTGTTTCAACAACACTCTGATAGTCCACAGATTACAGAATGCCTCCAGATGTGCATCGGAAACTACTACTGGTCTTCCAGGGAACGATAAAAGAGTAGAATGTTTGAGACATTACTCCCATGGAGGAAAGTGACCTTGGTGATTGTTGTATTCAATCCCGATGCAATTTCTGTGTTTCATCAACACTCTGATAGTCCACAGATTACAGAATGCCTCCAGATGTGCATCGGAAACTGCTACTGGTCTTCCAGGGAACGATAAAAGAGTACACTGTTTGAGACATAACTCCCATGGAGGAAAGTGCCAATGGTGACTGTTGTATTTAATCCCGATGCAATTTCTGTGTTCCATCAACACTTTGAAGAACCACAGATTACAGAATGCCTCCAGATGCGAATCGAAACTACTACTGGTCTTCCAGGGAACGATCAAAATGTAGACTGTTTTAGACATTACTCCCATGAAGGAAAGTGCGCATGGTGACTGTTGTATTCAATCCCGATGTAATTACAGTGTTTCAACAACATTCTGATAGTTCAGAGATTACGGAATGCCACCGGATGTGCATCGGAAACTACTACTGGTCTTCCAGGGAACGATCAAAGCGTAGACTGTTTGAGACATTATTCCCATGGAGGAAGGTGCACATGGTGACAGTTGTATTGAATCCCGATGCAATTTCTGTGTTTCATCAACACTCTGATAGTCCACAGATTACAGAATGCCTCCAGATGTGCATCGGAAACTACTACTGGTGGTAAAGGGAACTCTCAAAGCGTAGACTGTTAGAGACATTACTCCCATGGAAGAAAGTGTGCATGGTGACTGTTGTACTCAATCCCGACGCAATTTCTGTGTTTCATCAACACTCTGATAGTCCACAAATAACAGATTGCCTCCAGAAGTGCATCGAAAATTACTACTGGTCTTCCTGGGAACGATCAAATCGTAGACTGTTTGAGACATTAATCCTGTAGAGGAAAGTGAGCATGGTGGCTGTTGTATTCAATCCCGATGCAATTTCTGTGTTTCATCAACACTCTGATAGTCCAAAGAATACAGAATGCCACCAGATGTGCATCGGAAACTACTACTGGTCTTCCAGGGAACGATCAAAGGGTGACTGTTTAAGACGTTACTCCCATGGAGGAATGTGCGGATGGTGACTGTTGTATTCAATCCCGATGCAATTTCTGTGTTTCATCAACACTCTGATAGTCCACAGATTACAGATTGTCTCCAGATGTGCGTCGGAATGTACTACTGGTCATCCTGGGACCGATCAACGCGTAGACCGTTTGAGACATTCCTCCCATGGAGGAAAGTGCGGATGTTGACTGTTGTATTCAATCCCGATGCAATTTCTGTGTTTCATCAACACTCTGATAGTCCACAGATTACAGAATGCCACCAGATGTACATCGGGAACTACTACTGGTCTTCCAGAGAATGATCAAAGCGTTGACTGTTTGACACACTACTCCCGGTTAGGAAAGTGCGCATGGTGACTGTTGTATTCAATCCCGATGCAATTTCTGTCTTTCATCAACACTCTGTTAGCTCACAGGTTACAGAATGCTACCAGATGTGCATCGGAAACTACTACTGGACCTCCAGGGAACGATTAAAGCGAGGACTGTTTCAGACATTACTCCCATGGCGGAAATTGCGGATGGTGACTGTTGTATTCAATGACGATGCAATTTCTGTGTTTCATCCACACTCTGATGGTCCACAGATTACAGATTGTCCCCAGATGTGCATCGGAAACCACTACTGGTATTCCTGGGACCGATCAAGGCGTAGACTGTTTCAGACATTACTCCCATGGAGGAATGTGCGCATGGTGACTGTTGTATTCACTCCCGATGCAATTTCTGTGTTTCGTCAAACTTTGAAGGTCACAGATTACAGAATGCCTCCAGATGTGCATCGGAAACTACTACTGGTCTTCCAGGGTACAATCAAAGCGTAGACTGTTTCAGACATTACTCCCATTAAGGATTGTGCGGATGGTGACTGTTGTATTAAATCCCGATGCAATTTCTATGTTTCACCAACACTCTGATAGTCCACAATTTACAGATTGCCTCCAGATGTGCATCGGAAACTACTACTGGTATTCCTGGGAACGATTAGAGCGTAGACTGTATGAGACATTACTCAAATGGAGGAAAGTGCGCATGGTGACTGTTGTAATCAAACCCGATGCAATTTCTGTGTTTCATCAACACTTTGAAAGTCCACAGATTAAAGAATGCCTCCAGATGTGCATCGGAAACTACTACTTGTCTTCCAGGGAGCGATCGAAGTGAAGACTGCTTGAGACATGACTCCCATGGAGGAAAGTGCGGATGGTGACTGTTGTATTCAATCTCGATGCAACTTCTGTGTTTTATCATCACTCTGATAGTCCACAGATTACAGAATGCCACCAGATGTACATCGGGAACTACTACTGGTCTTCCAGGGAACGAACAAAGCGTAGACTGTTTGAGACATTACTCCCGTGGAGGAAAGTGCGCATGGTGACTGTTGTATTCAATCCCGATGCAATTTCTGTGTTTCATCAACACACTGATAGCTCACAGGTTACAGAATGCCACCCGATGTGCATCGGAAACAACTACTGGTCTTCCAGGGAACGATCATAGAGTAGACAGTCTGAGACATTACTGCCGTGGAGAAAAGTGCGCATGGTGGCTGTTGTATTTAATCCCGATGCAATTTCTATGTTTCATCAACACTCTGATAGTCCAAAGATTATAGAATGCTACCAGATGTGCATCGGAAACTACTACTGGTCTTCCAGGGAACGATCAAAGCGTAAACTGTTTGAGACATTACTCCCGTGGAGGAAAGTGCGCATGGTGACTGTTGTATTCAATCCCGATGCAATTTCTGTGTTTCATCAACACTTTGAAGGTCAACAGATTACAGAATGCCTCCAGATGTGCATCGGAAACTACTACTGGTCTTTCAGGGAACTATCAAAGCGTAGACAGTTTGAGACATTACTCCCGTGGTGGAAATTGCGGATGGTGACTGTTGTATTCTATCCCAATGCAATTTCTGTGTTTCATCAACACTCTGATAGTCCACAGATTACAGATTGCCTCCAGATATGCATCGGAAACTACTACTGGTCCTCCTGGGAACGGTCGAAGCATAGACTGTTTGAGACATTACTCCCATGTAGGAAAGTGCGCATGGTGACTGTTGTATTCAATCCCGATGCAATTTCTGTGTTTCATCAACACTCTGATGCTCCACAGATTACATAATGCCTCCAGATGTGCACCGGAAACTACTACTGGTCATCCAGGGAACGATCAAAGCGTAGACTGTTTGAGACATTACTCCCGTGGAGGAAAGTGCGCAAGGTGACTGTTGTATTCAATCCCGATGCAATTTCTGTGTTTCATCAACACTCTGATAGCTCACAGGTTACAGAATGCCACCAGATGTGCATCGGAAACTACTACTGGTCTTCCAGGGAACGATTAAAGCGAGGACTGTTTCAGACATTACTCCCATGGCGGAAATTGCGGATGGTGACTGTTGTATTCAATCCCGATGCAATTTTTGTGTTTCATCAACACTCTGATAGTCCGCAGATTACAGAATCTTACCAGATGTGCATCGGAAACTACTACTGGTCTACCAGGGAACGATCAAAGCGTAGACTGTTTGAGACATTACCCCCATGGAGGGAAGTGCGCGTGGTGACTGTTGTATTCAATCCCGATGCAATTTCTGTGTTTCATCCACACTCTGATAGTCCACATATTACAGAATGCCACCAGATGTGCATATGAAACTACTACTGGTCTTCCAGGGAACGATCAAAGCGTAGACTCTTTCAGACATTACTCCTGTGGAGGAAATTGCGCATGGTGCCTATTGTATTCAATCCCGATGTAATTTCTGTGTTTCAACTACACTCTGATAGTCCACAGAATGCAGAATGAGACCAGATGTGCATCGGAAACTACTACTGGTCATCCAGGGAACGATCAAAGCGTAGACTCTTTCAGACATTACTCCTGTGGAGGAAATTGCGCATGGTGCCTATTGTATTCTATCCCAATGCAATTTCTGTGTTTCATCAACACTCTGATAGTCCACAGATTACAGATTGCCTCCAGATATGCATCGGAAACTACTACTGGTCCTCCTGGTACGGTCGAAGCATAGACTGTTTGAGACATTACTCCCATGTAGGAAAGTGCGCATGGTGACTGTTGTATTCAATCCCGATGCAATTTCTGTGTTTCATCAACACTCTGATGCTCCACAGATTACATAATGCCTCCAGATGTGCACCGGAAACTACTACTGGTCATCCAGGGAACGATCAAAGCGTAGACTGTTTGAGACATTACTCCCGTGGAGGAAATTGCGGATGGTGACTGTTGTATTCAATCCCGATGCAATTTCTGTGTTTCATCAACACTCTGATAGCTCACAGGTTACAGAATGCCACCAGATGTGCATCGGAAACTACTACTGGTCTTCCAGGGAACGATTAAAGCGAGGACTGTTTCAGACATTACTCCCATGGCGGAAATTGCGGATGGTGACTGTTGTATTCAATCCCGATGCAATTTCTGTGTTTCATCAACACTCTGATAGTCCGCAGATTACAGAATCATACCAGATGTGCATCGGAAACTACTACTGGTCTACCAGGGAACGATCAAAGCGTAGACTGTTTGAGACATTACTCCCATGGAGGGAAGTGCGCATGGTGGCTGTTGTATTTAATCCCGATGCAATTTCTATGTTTCATCAACACTCTGATAGTCCAAAGATTATAGAATGCTACCAGATGTGCATCGGAAACTACTACTGGTCTTCCAGGGAACGATCAAAGCGTAAACTGTTTGAGACATTACTCCCGTGGAGGAAAGTGCGCATGGTGACTGTTGTATTCAATCCCGATGCAATTTCTGTGTTTCATCAACACTTTGAAGGTCAACAGATTACAGAATGCCTCCAGATGTGCATCGGAAACTACTACTGGTCTTTCAGGGAACTATCAAAGCGTAGACAGTTTGAGACATTACTCCCGTGGTGGAAATTGCGGATGGTGACTGTTGTATTCTATCCCAATGCAATTTCTGTGTTTCATCAACACTCTGATAGTCCACAGATTACAGATTGCCTCCAGATATGCATCGGAAACTACTACTGGTCCTCCTGGGAACGGTCGAAGCATAGACTGTTTGAGACATTACTCCCATGTAGGAAAGTGCGCATGGTGACTGTTGTATTCAATCCCCATGCAATTTCTGTGTTTCATCCACACTCTGATAGTCCACATATTACAGAATGCCACCAGATGTGCATATGAAACTACTACTGGTCTTCCAGGGAACGATCAAAGCGTAGACTCTTTCAGACATTACTCCTGTGGAGGAAATTGCGCATGGTGCCTATTGTATTCAATCCCGATGTAATTTCTGTGTTTCATCTACACTCTGATAGTCCACAGAATGCAGAATGCCACCAGATGTGCATCGGAAACTACTACTGGTCTTCTAGGGAACGATCAAAGCGTAGACTGTTTGAGACATTACTCCCGTTGAGAAAAGTGCGCATGGTGACTGTTGTATTCAATCCCGATGCAATTTCTATGTTTCATCAACACTCTGATAGTCCAAAGATTATAGAATGCCACCAGATGAGCATCGGAAACTACTACTGGTCTTCCAGGGAACGATCAAACCGTAGACTGTTTGAGACAATACTCACGTTGAGGAAAGTGCGCATGGTGACTGTTGTATTCAATCCCTATGCAATTTCTGCGTTTCATCAACACTTTGAAGGTCAACAGATTACAGAATGTAACCAGATGTGCATCGGAAACTACTACTGGTCTTCCAGGGAACGATCAAAGCGTAGACTGTTTGAGACATTACTCCCGTAGTGGAAACTGCGGATGGTGACTGTTGTATTCAATCCCAATGCAATTTCTGTGTTTCATCAACACTCTGATAGTCCACAGATTACAGATTTCCTACAGATATGCATCGGAAACTACTACTGGTCTTCCTATGAACGGTCAAAGCATTGACTGTTTGAGACATTACTCCCATGGAGGAAAGTGCGCATGGTGACTGTTGTATTCAATCCAGATGCAATATCTGTGTTTCATCAACACTCTGACGTTCCACAGAATACAGATTGTCTCCAGATGTGGATCGGAAACTACTACTGGACATCCAGGGAACGATCAAAGCGTAGACTGTTGAGACATTACTCCCTTGGAGGAATGTGCTCATGGTGACTGTTGTATTCAATCCCGATGCAATTTCTGTGTTTCATCAACACTCTGATAGCCCACAGATTACAGAATGCCACCAGATGTGCATCGGAAACTACTACTGGTCTTCCAGGAAACGATTAAAGCGAGGACTGTTTCAGACATTACTCCCATGGCGGAAATAGTGGATGGTGACTGTTGTATTCAATCCCGATGCAATTTCTGTGTTTCATCAACACTTTGAAGAACCACAGATTACAGAATGCCTCCAGATGTGAATCGAAACTACTACTGGTCTTCCAGGGAACGATCAAAGCGTAGACTGATTGAGACATTACTCCCATGGAAGAAAGTGCGGATTGTGACTGTTGTATTAAATCCCGATGCAATTTCAGTGTTTCAACAACATTCTGATATTCCACAGATGACAGAATGCCACCAGATGTGCATTGGAAACTACTACTGGTCTACCAGGGAACGATCAAAGCGTAGACTGTTTGAGACATTACTCCCATGGAGGGAAGTGCGCGTGGTGACTGTTGTATTCAATCCCCATGCAATTTCTGTGTTTCATCCACACTCTGATAGTCCACATATTACAGAATGCCACCAGATGTGCATATGAAACTACTACTGGTCTTCCAGGGAACGATCAAAGCGTAGACTCTTTCAGACATTACTCCTGTGGAGGAAATTGCGCATGGTGCCTATTGTATTCAATCCCGATGTAATTTCTGTGTTTCATCTACACTCTGATAGTCCACAGAATGCAGAATGCCACCAGATGTGCATCGGAAACTACTACTGGTCTTCTAGGGAACGATCAAAGCGTAGACTGTTTGAGACATTACTCCCGTTGAGAAAAGTGCGCATGGTGACTGTTGTATTCAATCCCGATGCAATTTCTATGTTTCATCAACACTCTGATAGTCCAAAGATTATAGAATGCCACCAGATGAGCATCGGAAACTACTACTGGTCTTCCAGGGAACGATCAAAGCGTAGACTGTTTGAGACAATACTCACGTTGAGGAAAGTGCGCATGGTGACTGTTGTATTCAATCCCTATGCAATTTCTGCGTTTCATCAACACTTTGAAGGTCAACAGATTACAGAATGTAACCAGATGTGCATCGGAAACTACTACTGGTCTTCCAGGGAACGATCAAAGCGTAGACTGTTTGAGACATTACTCCCGTAGTGGAAACTGCGGATGGTGACTGTTGTATTCAATCCCAATGCAATTTCTGTGTTTCATCAACACTCTGATAGTCCACAGATTACAGATTTCCTACAGATATGCATCGGAAACTACTACTGGTCTTCCTATGAACGGTCAAAGCATAGACTGTTTGAGACATTACTCCCATGGAGGAAAGTGCGCATGGTGACTGTTGTATTCAATCCAGATGCAATATCTGTGTTTCATCAACACTCTGATGATCCACAGAATACAGATTGTCTCCAGATGTGGATCGGAAACTACTACTGGACATCCAGGGAACGATCAAAGCGTAGACTGTTGAGACATTACTCCCTTGGAGGAATGTGCTCATGGTGACTGTTGTATTCAATCCCGATGCAATTTCTGTGTTTCATCAACACTCTGATAGCCCACAGATTACAGAATGCCACCAGATGTGCATCGGAAACTACTACTGGTCTTCCAGGAAACGATTAAAGCGAGGACTGTTTCAGACATTACTCCCATGGCGGAAATAGTGGATGGTGACTGTTGTATTCAATCCCGATGCAATTTCTGTGTTTCATCAACACTTTGAAGAACCACAGATTACAGAATGCCTCCAGATGTGAATCGAAACTACTACTGGTCTTCCAGGGAACGATCAAAGCGTAGACTGATTGAGACATTACTCCCATGGAAGAAAGTGCGGATTGTGACTGTTGTATTAAATCCCGTTGCAATTTCAGTGTTTCAACAACATTCTGATAGTCCACAGATGACAGAATGCCACCAGATGTGCATTGGAAACTACAGCTGGTCTTCCAGATAACGATCAAAGCGTAGACTGTTAGAGACATTACTCCCATGGAGGAAGGCGCACATGGTGAATGTTGTATTGAATCCCGATGCAATTTCTGTGTTTCATCAACACTCTGATAGTCCACAGATTACAGAATGCCTCCAGATGCGCATCGGAAACTACTACTGGTCTTCCAGGGAACGATCAAAGCGTAGACTGTTAGAGACATTACTCCCATGGAGGAGAGTGTGCATGGTGACTGTTGTATTCAACCTCGATGCAATTTCTGTGTCTCATCAACACTCTGTTAGTCCACAGATAACAGATTGCCTCCAGAAGTGCATCGAAAACGACTACTGGTCTTCCTGGGAACGATCAAATCTTAACTGTTTGAGACATTATTCACATGGAGGAAAGTGTGCATGGTGACTGTTGTATTCAATCCCGATGCAATTTCTGTGTTTCATCAACACTTTGAGGGTCCACAGATTACAAAATGCCTCCAGATGAGCATCGGAAACTACTACTGGTCTTCCAGGGAACGATCAAAGGGCAGACTGTTTCAGACGTTACTCCCATGGAGGAATGTGAGGATGGTGACTGTTGTAATCAATCCCGATGGAATTTCTGTGTTTCATCAACACTCTGATAGTCCACAGCGTACAGAATGCCTCCAGATGTGAATCGGAAACTACTACTTTTCTTCCAGGAACGATCAAAGCGTAGACTGTTTGAGACATTATTTCCATGGAGGAAAGTGCGCATGGTGACTGTTGTATTCAAACCCGAGGCAATTTCTGTGTTTCATCAACACTTTGAAGGTCCACAGATTACAGAATTCCTCAAGATGTTCACTGGAAACTACTATTGGTGTTCCAGGGAACGATGAAACCGTAGACTGAGATACAACTCCCATGGAGGAAAGTGCGCATGGTTACTGTTGTATTCAATCCTGATGCAATTTCTGTGTTTCAACAACACTCTGATAGTCCACAGATTACAGAATGCCTCCAGATGTGCATCGGAAACTACTAGTGGTCTTCCAGGGAACGATAAAAGAGTAGAATGTTTGAGACATTACTCCCATGGAGGAAAGTGCCCATGGTGACTTTTGTATTTAATCCCGATGCAATTTCTGTGTTCCATCAACACTTTGAAGAACCACAGATTACAGAATGCCTCCAGATGCGAATCGAAACTATTACTGGTCTTCCAGGGAACGATCAAAATGTAGACTGTTTTAGACATTACTCCCATGATGGAAAGTGCGCATGGTGACTGTTGTATTCAATCCCGATGTAAATTCAGTGTTTCAACAATATTCTGATAGTCCACAGATTACGGAATGCCACCGGATGTGCATCGGAAACTACTACTGGTCTTCCAGGGAACGATCAAACCGTAGACTGTTTGAGACATTATTCCCATGGAGGAAGGTGCACATCGTGACAGTTGTATTGAATCCCGATGCAATTTCTGTGTTTCATCAACACTCTGATAGTCCACAGATTACAGAATGCCTCCAGATGTGCATCGGAAACTACTACTGGTGTTAAAGGGAACGATCAAAGCGTAGACTGTTTGAGACATTAATCCTGTGGAGGAAAGTGAGCATGGTGCCTGTTGTATTCAATCCCGATGCAATTTCTGTGTTTCATCAACACTCTGATAGTCCAAAGAATACAGAATGCCACCAGATGTGCATCGGAAACTACTACTGGTCTTCCAGGGAACGATCAAAGGGAGACTGTTTAAGACGTTACTCCAATGGAGGAATGTGCGGATGGTGACTGTTGTATTCAATCCCGATGCAATTTCTGTGTTTCATCAACACTCTGATAGTAAACAGATTACAGATTGTCTCCGGATGTGCATCGGAATGTACTACTGATCTTCCTGGGACCGATCAACGCGTAGACCGTTTGAGACATTCCTCCCATGGAGGAAAGTGCGGATGGTGACTGTTGTATTCAATCCCGATGCAATTCTGTGTTTCATCAACACTCTGATAGTCCACAGATTACAGAATGCCACCAGATGTACATCGGGAACTACTACTGGTCTTCCAGAGAATGATCAAAGCGTAGACTGTTTGACACACTACTCCCGGTTAGGAAATTGCGCATGGTGACATTTGTATTCAATCCCGAATCAATTTCTGTGTTTCATCAACACTCTGATAGCTCACAGGTTACAGAATGCTACCAGATGTGCATCGGAAACTACTACTGGACCTCCAGGGAACGATTAAAGCGAGGACTGTTTCAGACATTACTCCCATGGCGGAAATTGCGGATGGTGACAGTTGTATTCAATGACGATGCAATTTCTGTGTTTCATCCACACTCTGATGGTCCACAGATTACAGATTGTCCCCAGATGTGCATCGGAAACCACTACTGGTATTCCTGCGACCGATCAAGGCGTAAACTGTTTCAGACATTACTCCCATGGAGGAATGTGCGCATGGTGACTGTTGTATTCTCTCCCGATGCAATTTCTGTGTTTCGTCAAACTTTGATGGTCACAGATTACAGAATGCCTCCAGATGTGCATCGGAAACTACTACTGGTCTTCCAGGGTACAATCAAAGCGTAGACTGTTTCAGACATTACTCCCATTAAGGATTGTGCGGATGGTGACTGTTGTATTAAATCCCGATGCAATTTCTATGTTTCATCAACACTCTGATAGTCCACAATTTACAGATTGCCTCCATATGTGCATCGGAAACTACTACTGGTATTCCTGGGAACGATTAGAGCGTAGACTGTATGAGACATTACTCAAATGGAGGAAAGTGCGCATGGTGACTGTTGTAATCAAACCCGATGCAATTTCTGTGTTTCATCAACACTTTGAAAGTCGACAGATTAAAGAATGCCTCCAGATGTGCATCGGAAACTACTACTTGTCTTCCAGGGAGCGATCAAAGTGAAGACTGCTTGAGACATTACTCCCATGGAGGAAAGTGCGGATGGTGACTGTTGTATTCAATCTCGATGCAATTTCTGTGTTTTATCATCACTCTGATAGTCCACAGATTACAGAATGCCACCAGATGTACATCGGGAACTACTACTGGTCTTCCAGGGAACGATCAAAGCGTAGACTGTTTGAGACATTACTCCCGTGGAGGAAAGTGCGCATGGTGACTGTTGTATTCAATCCCGATGCAATTTCTGTGTTTCATCAACACACTGATAGCTCACAGGTTACAGAATGCCACCAGATGTGCATCGGAAACAACTACTCGTCTTCCAGGGAACGATCAAAGCGTACACTGTCTGAGACATTACTGCCGTGGAGAAAAGTGCGCATGGTGACTGTTGTATTTATTCCCGATGCAATTTCTATGTTTCATCAACACTCTGATAGTCCAAAGATTATAGAATGCCACCAGATGTGCATCGGAAACTACTACTGGTCTTCCAGGGAACGATCAAAACGTAGACTGTTTGAGACATTACTCCCGTGGAGGAAAGTGCGCATGGTGACTGTTGTATTCAATCCCGATGCAATTTCTGTGTTTCATCAACACTTTGAAGGTCAACAGATTACAGAATGCCTCCAGATGTGCATCGGAAACTACTACTGGTCTTTCAGGGAACGATCAAAGCGTACACTGTTTGAGACATTACTCCCGTGGTGGAAATAGCGGATGGTGACTGTTGTATTCTATCCCAATGCTATTTCTGTGTTTCATCAACACTCTGATAGTCCACAGATTACAGATTGCCTCCAGATATGCATCGGAAACTACTACTGGTCCTCCGGGGAACGGTCAAAGCATAGACTGTTTGAGACATTACTCCCATGTAGGAAAGTGCGCATGGTGACTGTTGTATTCAATCCCGATGCAATTTCTGTGATTCATCAACACTCTGATGCTCCACAGATTACAGAATGCCACCAGATGTGCATCGGAAACTGCTACTGGTCATCCAGGGAACGATCAAAGCGTAGACTGTTTGAGACATTACTCCCGTGGAGGAAAGTGCGCATGGTGACTATTGTATTCAATCCCGATGCAATTTCTGTGTTTCATAAACACTCTGTTAGCTCACAGGTTACAGAATGCCACCAGATGTGCATCGGAAACTACTACTGGTCTTCTAGGGAACGATTAAAGCGTAGACTCTTTGAGACATTACTCCTGTGGAGGAAATTGCGCATGGTGCCTATTGTATTCAATCCCGATGTAATTTCTGTGTTTCATCAACACTCTGATAGTCCACAGAATGCAGAATGCCACCAGATGTGCATCGGAAACTACTACTGGTCTTCTAGGGAACGATCAAAGCGTAGACTGTTTGAGACATTACTCCCGTTGAGAAAAGTGCGCATGGTGACTGTTGTATTCAATCCCGATGCAATTTCTGCGTTTCATCAACACTTTGAAGGTCAACAGATTACAGAATGCCTCCAGATGTGCATCGGAAACTACTACTGGTCTTCCAGGGAACAATCAAACCGTAGACTGTTTGAGACGTTACTCCCGTGGTGGAAACTGCGGATGGTGACTGTTGTATTCAATCCCAATGCAATTTCTGTGTTTCATCAACACTCTGATAGTCCACAGATTACAGATTTCCTCCAGATATGCATCGGAAACTACTACTGGTCTTCCTATGAACGGTCAAAGCATAGACTGTTTGAGACATTACTCCCATGTAGGAAAGTGCGCATGGTGACTGTTGTATTCAATCCAGATGCAATTTCTGTGTTTCATCAACACTCTGATGATCCACAGATTACAGAATGCCTCCAGATGTGCATCGGAAACTACTACTGGTCATCCAGGGAATGATCAAAGCGTAGACTGTTCCAGACGTTACTCCCATGGAGGAAATTGCTGATGGTGACTGTTGTATTCAATCCCGATGCAATTTCTGTGTTTCATCAACACTCTGATTGTCCACAGAATACAGATTGTCTCCAGATGTGGATCGGAAACTACTACTGGACATCCAGGGAACGATCAAAGCGTAGACTGTTGAGACATTACTCCCTTGGAGGAAAGTGCTCAAGGTGACTGTTGAATTCAATCCCGATGCAATTTCTGTGTTTCATCAACACTCTGATAGCCCACAGATTACAGAATGCCACCAGATGTGCATCGGAAACTACTACTGGTCTTCCAGGAAACGATTAAAGCGAGGACTGTTTCAGACATTACTCCCATGGCGGAAATAGTGGATGGTGACTGTTGTATTCAATCCCGATGCAATTTCTGTGTTTCATCAACACTCAGATAGTCCACAGATAACAGAATGCCAACAGATGTGCATCGGAAACTACTACTGGTCTTCCAGGGAACGATCAAAGCATAGACTGTTTGAGACATTACTCCCGTGGAGCAAAGTGCGCATGGTGACTGTTGTATTCATTCCCGATGCAATTTCTGTGTTTCATCAACACTCTGATAGTCCACAGATTACAGAATGCCTCCAGATGTGCATCGGAAACTACTACTGGTCTTCCAGGGAACGATCAAAGCGTAGACTGTTTCAGACGTTACTCCCATGGAGGAAATTGCGGATGGTGACTGTTGTATTCAAACCCGATGCAATTTCTGTGTTTCATCAACACTCTGATAGTCCACAGAATACAGATTGTCTCCAGATGTGCATCGGAAACTACTACTGGTCTTCTTGGGTACGATCAAAGCGTAGACTGTACCAGACATTACTCCAATTGAGGAAAGTGCGGATTGTGACAGTTGTATTCACACCCGATGCAATTTCTGTGTTTCATCAACACTTTGAAGGTCCACAGATTACGGAATGCCTCCAGATGTGCATCGGAAACTACTACTGGTCTTCCAGGGAACGATCAATGCGTAGACTGTTTTAGACATTATTCCCATGGAGAAAAGTGCGGATTGTGACTGTTGTATTTAATCCCGATGCAATTTCTGTGTTTCATCAACTCTCTGATTGTCCACAGATTACAGAATGCCACCAGATGTGCAATGGAAACTACTACTGGTCTTCCAGGAACGATAAAAGTGTAGACTGTTTGAGACATTACTCAAATGGAGGAAGGTGCCCATGGTGACTGTTGTATTCAATCCCGATGCAATTTCTGTGTTTCATCAACACTTTGAAGAACCACAGATTACAGAATGCCTCCAGATGTGAATCGAAACTACTACTGGTCTTCCAGGGAACGATCAAAGCGTAGACTGTTTGAGACATTACTCCCATGGAAGAAAGTGCGGATTGTGACTGTTGTATTAAATCCCGATGCAATTTCAGTGTTTCAACAACATTCTGATAGTCCACAGATAACAGAATGCCACCAGATGTGCATTGGAAACTACTGCTGGTCTTCCAGATAACGATCAAAGCGTAGACTGTTAGAGACATTACTCCCATGGAGGAAGGCGCACATGGTGACTGTTGTATTGAATCCCGATGCAATTTCTGTGTTTCATCAACACTCTGATAGTCCACAGATTTCAGAATGCCTCCAGATGTGCATCGGAAACTACTACTGGTGTTAAAGGGAACTATCAAAGCGTAGACTGTTAGAGACATTACTCCCATGGAAGAAAGTGTGCATGGTGACTGTTGTATTCAATCCCGATGCAATTTCTGTGTTTCATCAACACTCTGATAGTCCACAGATAACAGATTGCCTCCAGAAGTGCATCGAAAACTACTACTGGTCTTCCTGGGAACGATCGAAGCGTAGACTGTTTGAGACTTTAATCCTGTGGAGGAAAGTGAGCATGGTGCCTGTTGTATTCAATCCCGATGCAATTTCTGTGTTTCATCAACACTCAGATAGTCCACAAAATACAGAATGCCACCAGATGGGTATCGGAAACTACTACTGGTCTTCCAGGGAACGATCAAAGGGTGACTGTTTAAGGCGTTACTCCCATGGAGGAATGTGCGGATGGTGACTGTTGTATTCAATCCCGATGCAATTTCTGTGTTTCATCAACACTCTGATAGTCCACAGATTACAAATTGTCTCCAGATGTGCATCGGAATGTACTACTGGTCTTCCTGGGACCGATCAACGCGTAGACCGTTTGAGACATTCCTCCCATGGGTGAAAGTGCGGATGGTGACTGTTGTATTCAATCCCGATGCAATTTCTGTGTTTCATCAACACTCTGATAGTCCACAGATTACAGAATGCCACCAGATGTACATCGGGAACTACTACTGGTCTTCCAGAGAATGATCAAAACGTAGACTGACACACTACTCCCGGTTAGGAAAGTGCGCATGGTGATTATTGTATTCAATCCCGATGCAATTTCTGTGTTTCATCAACACTCTGATAGCCCACAGATTACAGAATGCCACCAGATGTGAATCGGAAACTACTACTGGTCTTCCAGGAAACGATTAAAGCGAGGACTGTTTCAGACATTACTCCCATGGCGGAAAGTGTGGATGGTGACTGTTGTATTCAATCCCGATGTGATTTCTGTGTTTCATCACCACTCAGATAGTCCACAGATAACAGAATGCCACCAGATGTGCATCGGAAACTACTACTGGTCTTCCAGGGAACGATCAAAGCGTAGACTGTTTGAGACATTAATCCTGTGGAGGAAAGTGAGCATGGTGCCTGTTGTATTCAATCCCGATGCAATTTCTGTGTTTCATCAACACTCTGATAGTCCACAGAATACAGATTGTCTCCAGATATGCATCGGAAACTACTACTGGTCTTCTTGGGTACGATCAAAGCGTAGACTGTACCAGACATTACTCCCATTGAGGAAAGTGCGGATTGTGACAGTTGTATTCACTCCCGATGCAATTTCTGTGTTTCATCAACACTTTGAAGGTCCACAGATTACTGAATGCCTCCAGATGTGCATCGGAAACTACTACTGGTCTTCCAGGGAACGATCAAAGCGTAGACTGTTTTAGACATTATTCCCATGGAGAAAAGTGCGGATTGTGACTGTTGTATTTAATCCCGATGCAATATCTGTGTTTCATCAACTCTCTGATAGTCCACAGATTACAGAATGCCACCAGATGTGCAATGGAAACTACTACTGGTCTTCCAGGGAACGATAAAAGTGTAGACTGTTTGAGACATTACTCCCATGGAGGAAAGTGCCCATGGTGACTATTGTATTCAATCCCGATGCAATTTCTGTGTTTCATCAACACTTTGAAGAACCACAGATTACAGAATGCCTCCAGATGTGAATCGAAACTACTACTGGTCTTCCAGGGAACGATCAAAGCGTAGAATGTTCGAAACATTACTCCCATGGAGGAAAGTGCGCATGGTGACTGTTGTATTAAATCCCGATGCAATTTCAGTGTCTCAACAACATTCTGATAGACCACAGATAACAGAATGCCTAAAGATGTGCATTGGAAACTACTGCTGGTCTTCCAGCGAACGATCAAAGCGTAGACTGTTTGAGACATTACTCCCATGGAGGAAGGCGCACATGGTGACTGTTGTATTGAATCCCGATGCAATTTCTGTGTTTCATCAACACTCTGATAGTCCACAGATTTCAGAATGCCTCCAGATCTGCATCGGAAACTACTACTGGTCTTCCAGGGAACGATCAAAGCGTAGACTGTTAGAGACATTACTCCCATGGAGGAGAGTGTGCATGGTGACTGTTGTATTCAATCCCGATGCAATTTCTGTGTTTCATCAACACTTTGAGGGTCCACAGATTACAGAATGCCTCCAGATGAGCATCGGTAACTACTACTGGTCTTCCAGGGAACGATCAAAGGGTAGACTGTTTCAGACGTTACTCCCATGGATGCATGTGCTGATGGTGACTGTTGTATTCAATCCTGATGCAATTTCTGTGTTTCAACAACACTCTGATAGTCCACAGATCACAGTATGCCTCCAGATGTGCATCGGAAACTACTAAAGGTCTTCCAGGGATCGATAAAAGAGTAGACTGTTTGAGACATTACTCCCATGGAGGAAAGTGACCATGGTGATTGTTGTATTCAATCCCGATGCAATTTCTGTGTTTCATCAACACTCTGATAGTCCACAGATTACAGATTGTCTCCAGATGTGCATCGGAATGTACTACTGGTCTTCCTGGGACCGATCAACGCGTAGACCGTTTGAGACATTCCTCCATGGAGGAAAGTGCGGATGGTGACTGTTGTATTCAATCCCGATGCAATTTCTGTGTTTCATCAACACTCTGACAGTCCACATATTACAGAATGAAACCAGATGTGCATCGGAAACTACTACTGGTCTTCCAGGGAACGATCAAAGCGTAAACTGTTTGAGACACTACTCCCTTGGAGGAAAGTGCTCATGGTGACTGTTGTATTCAATCCCGATGCAATTTCTGTGTTTCATCAACACTCTGATATTCCACAGATAACAGATTGCCTCCACATGTGCATCGGAAACTACTAATGGTCTTCAGGGAACGATCAATGAATGACAGTTTGAGACATTACTCCCATGGAGAAATGTACGCATGGTGCCTGTTGTATTCAATCCCGATGCAATTTCTGTGTTTCATTAACACTCAGATAGTCCACAGATAACAGAATGCCACCAGATGTGCATCGGAAACTACTACTGGTCTTCCAGGGAACGATCAAAGCGTAGACTGTTTGAGACATTAATCCTGTGTAGGAAAGTGAGCATGGTGCTTGTTGTATTCAATCCCGATGCAATTTCTGAGTTTCATCAACACTCTGATAGTCCACAGAATACAGAATGCCACCAGATGTGCATCGGAAACTACTACTGGTCTTCCAGATAACGATCAAAGCGTAGAGTGTTTCAGACGTTAGTCCCATGGAGGAAATTGCGGATAGTGACTGTTGTATTCAATCCCGATGCAATTTCTGTGTTTCATCAATACTCTGATAGTCCACTGAATACAGATTGTCTCCAGATGTGCATCGGAAACTACTACTGGTATTCTTGGGTACGATCAAAGCGTAGACTGTACCAGACATTACTCCCATTGAGGAAAGTGCGGATTGTGACAGTTGTACTCACTCCCGATGCAATTTCTGTGTTTCATCAACACTTTGATTGTCCACAGATTAGGGAATGCCTCCAGATGTGCATCGGAAACTACTACTGGTCTTCCAGGGAACGATCAAAGGGTAGACTGTTTCAGACGTTACTCCCATGTAGGAATGTGCAGATGGTGACTGTTCTATCCAATCCCGATGCAATTTCAGTTTTTCAACAACATTCTGATAGTTCACAGATAACAGAATGCCTAAAGATGTGCATTGGAAACTACTGCTGGTCTTCCAGCGAACGATCAAAGCGTAGACTGTTTGAGACATTACTCCCATGGAGGAAGGCGCACATGGTGACTGTTGTATTGAATCCCTATGCAATTTCTGTGTTTCATCAACACTCTGATAGTCCACAGTTTACAGAATGCCTCCAAATGTGCATCGGTAACCACTACTGGTCGTCCAGGGAACGATCAAAGCGTAGACTGTTAGAGACATTACTCCCTTGGAGGAAAGTGTGCATGGAGACTGTTGAATTCAATCCCGATGCAATTTCTGTTTTTCATCAACACTCTGATAGTCCACAGATTACAGATTGCCTCCAGAAGTGCATCGGAAACTACTACTGGTCTTCCAGGGAACGATCAAAACTTAGACTGTTTGAAACATTATTCCCATGGAGGAAAGTGTGCATGGTGACTGTTGTATTCAATCCCGATGAAATATCTGTGTTTCATCAACACTTAGAAGGTCCACAGATTAGGGAATGCCTCCAGATGTGCATCGGAAACTACTACTGGTCTTCCAGGGAACGATCAAAGGGTAGACTGTTTCAGACGTTACTCCCATGTAGGAATGTGCAGATGGTGACTGTTGTATCCAATCCCGATGCAATTTTTTGTGTTTCGTCAACACTCTGATAGTCCACAGCTTACTGAATGCCTCCAGATGTGCATCGGAAACTACTACTGTTCTTCCAGGAAACGATCAAAGCGTAGACTGTTTGAGACATTAATCCCATGGAGGAATGTGCGCATGTTGACTGTTGTATTCACCCCGATGCAATTACTGTGTTTATCAACTCTCTGATAGTCCACAGATCACAGAATGCCTCCACATGTGCATCGGAAACTACTAATTGTCTTCAGGGAACGATCAAAGCGATGACAGTTTGAGACATTACTCCCATGGAGGAAAGTGGTCATGGTAACTGTAGTATTCAATCCCGATGTAATTTCTGTGTTTCATCAACACACTGATAGTCCACAGATTTCAGAATGCCTCCAGATGTGCATCGGAAACTACTACTGGTCTAACAGGGAACGATCTTAGCGATGACAGTGTGAGACATTACTCCCAGGGAGAAATGTACGCATGGTGCCTGTTGTATTAAATCCCGATGCAATTTCTGTCTTTTATCAACGCCCGGAGAGACCACAGATTACAGAATACCTCCAGATGTGCATCGGAAACTACTACTGGTCTTCCAGGGAACGATCAAAGCGTAGACTGTTTGAGACATTACTCCCATGGAGGAAAGTGCGCATGGTGACTGTTGTATTCAATCCCGATGCATTTTCTGTGTTCATCAACACTCTAATAGTCCTAAGATTACAGAATGCCTCCAGATGTGCATCGGAAACTACTACTGGTCTTCCAGGGAGCGATCAAAGCGTAAACTGTTTGAGACATTACACCCATGGGGGAAAGTGCGCAAGGTGACTGTTGTATTCAATCCCGATGCAGATTCTGTGTTTCATCAACACTCTGATAGCTCACAGGTTACAAAATGCTACCAGATGTGCATCGGAAACTACTACTGGTCTTCCAGGGAACGATTAAAGCGTAGACTGATTGAGACATTACTCCCATGGAGGAAAGTGGTCATGGTAACTGTAGTATTCAATCCCGATGTAATTTCTGTGTTTCATCAACACACTGATAGTCCACAGATTTCAGAATGCCTCCAGATGTGCATCGGAAACTACTACTGGTCTAACAGGGAACGATCTTAGCGATGACACTGTGAGACATTACTCCCAGTGAGAAATGTACGCATGGTGCCTGTTGTATTCAATCCCGATGCAATTTCTATGTTTCATCAATACTCTGATAGTCCACAATTTACAAATTGCCTCCAGATGTGCATCGGAAACTACTACTGGTATTCCTGGAAACGATAAGAGCGTAGACTGTATGAGACATTACTCAAATGGAGGAAAGCGCGCATGGTGACTGTTGTAATCAAACCCGATGCAATTTCTGTGTTTCATCAACACTTTGAAGGTCCACAGATTAAAGAATGCCTCCAGATGTGCATCGGAAGCTACTACTTGTCTTCCAGGGAGCGATCAAAGTGAAGACTGCTTGAGACATTACTCCCATGGAGGAAAGTGCGGATGGTGACTGTTGTATTCAATCTCGATGCAATTTCTGTGTTTTAACATCACTCTGATAGTCCACAGATTACAGAATGCCACCAGATGTACATCGGGAACTACTACTGGTATTCCTGGGACCGATCAAGGCGTAGACTGTTTCAGACATTACTCCCATGGAGGAAAGTGGCCATGGTGACTGTTGTATTCAATCCGGATGTAATTTCTGAGTTTCATCAACACTCTGATAGTCCACAGATTACAGAATGCCTCCAGATGTGCATCGGAAACTACTACTGGTCTAACAGGGAACGATCTTAGCGATGACAGTTTGAGACATTAATCCCATGGAGAGATGTACGCATGGTGCCTGTTGTATTCAATCCCGATGCAATTTCTGTCTTTTATCAACACCCGAATAGACCACAGATTACAGAGTACCTAAAGATGTGCATCGAAAACTACTACTGGTCTTCCAGGGAACGATCAAAGCGTAGACTGTTTGAGACATTACTCCCATGGAGGGAAGTGCGCATGGTGACTGTTGTATGCAATCCCGATGCAATTTCTGTGTTCATCAACTCTCTGATAGTCCACAGATTACAGAATGCCTAAAGATGGGCATCGGTAACTACTACTGGTCTTCCAGGGAACGATCAAAGCGTAAACTGTTAGAGACATTACGCCCTTGGAGGAAAGTGTGCATGGTGACTTTTGAATTCAATCCCGATTAAATTTCTGTATTTCATCAACACTCTGATAGTCCACAGATCACAGATTGCCTCCAGAAGTGCATCAGAAACTACTACTGGTCTTCCAGGGAACGATCAAAACTTAGACTGTTTGAAACATTATTCCCATGGAGGAAAGTGTGCATGGTGACTGTTGTATTCAATCCCGATGAAATATCTGTGTTTCATCAACACTTTGAAGGTTCACAGATTATAGAATGCCTCCAGACGTGCATCAGAAACTACTACTGGTCTTCCAGGGAACGAACAAAGGGTAGACTGTTTCAGACGTTACTCCCATGGAGGAATGTGCGGATGGTGACTGTTGTATTCAATCCCGATGCAATTTTTTGTGTTTCGTCAACACTCTGATAGCTCACAGGTTACAGAATGCTACCAGATGTGCATCGGAAACTACTACTGGTCTTCCAGGGAACGATTAAAGCGTAGACTGTTTGAGACATTACTCTCATGGAGGAAAGTGGTCATGGTAACTGTAGTATTCAATCCCGATGTAATTTCTGTGTTTCATCAACACACTGATAGACCACAGATTTCAGAATGCCTCCAGATGTACATCGGAAACTACTACTGGTATTCCTGAGAACGATTAGAGCGTAGACTGTATGAGACATTACTCAAATGGAGGAAAGTGCGCGTGGTGACTGTGGTATTCAATCCCGATGCAATTTCTTTGTTCATCAACTCTCTGATAGTCCTAAGATTACAGAAAGCCTCCAGATGTGCATCGGAAACTACTACTGGTCTTCCAGGGAGCGATCAAAGCGTAAACTGTTTGAGACATTACACCCATGGGGGAAAGTGCGCATGGTGACTGTTGTATGCAATCCCGATGCAATTTCTGTGTTTCATCAACACTCTGATAGCTCACGGGTTACAGAATGCCACCAGATGTGCATCGGAAACTACTACTGGTCTTCCAGGGAACGATTAAAGCGAGGACTGTTTCAGACATTACTCCCATGGCGGAAATAGGCGGATGGTGACTGTTGTATTCAATCCCGATGCAATTTCTGTGTTTCATCAACACTCTGATAGTCCGCAGATTACAGAATCATACCAGATGTGCATCGGAAACTACTACTGGTCTTCCAGGGAACGATCAAAGCGTAGACTGTTTGAGACATTACTCCCATTGAGGGCAGTGCGCGTGGTGACTGTTGTATTCAATCCCGATGCTATTACTCGGTTTCATCAACACTCTGATAGTCCACATATTACAGAATGCCACTAGATGTGCATCGGAAACTACTACTGGTCTTCCAGGGAACGATCAAAGCGTAGACTCTTTGAGACATTACTCCTGTGGAGGAAATTGCGCATGGTGCCTATTGTATTCAATCCCGATGTAATTTCTGTGTTTCATCAACACTCTGATAGTCCACAGAATGCAGAATGCCACCAGATGTGCATCGGAAACTACTACTGGTCTTCCAGGCAACGATCAAAGCGTAGACTGTTTGAGACATTACTCCCGTTGAGAAAAGTGCGCATGGTGACTGTTGTATTCAATCCCGATGCAATTTCTATGTTTCATCAACACTCTGATAGTCCAAAGAGTATAGAATGCCACCAGATGTGCATCGGAAACTACTACTGGTCTTCCAGGGAACGATCAAAGCGTAGACTGTTTGAGACATTACTCACGTGTAGGAAAGTGCGCATGGTGACTGTTGTATTCAATCCCTATGCAATTTCTGCGTTTCATCAACACTTTGAAGGTCAACAGATAACAGAATGCCTCCAGATATGCATCGGAAACTACTACTGGTCTTCCTATGAACGGTCAAGCATAGACTGTTTGAGACATTACTATCATGTAGGAAAGTGCGCATGGTGACTGTTGTATTCAATCCCGATGCAATATCTGTGTTTCATCAACACTCTGATGATCCACAGTTTACAGAATGCCTCCAGATGTGCATCGGAAACTACTACAGGTCATCCAGGGAACGATCAAAGCGTAGACTGTTTCAGACGTTACTCCCATGGAGGAAATTGCTGATGGTGACTGTTGTATTCAATCCCAATGCAATTTCTGTGTTTCATCAACACTCTGATAGTCCACAGAATACAGATTGTCTCCAGATGTGGATCGGAAACTACTACTGGTCATCCAGGGAACGATCAAAGCGTAGACTGTTTGAGACATTACTCCCGTGGAGGAAAGTGCGCATGGTGAATGTTGTATTCAATCCCGATACAATTTCTGTGATTCATCAACACTCAGATAGTCCACAGATTACAGAATGCCACCATATGCGCATCGGAAACTACTACTGGTCTTCCAGGGAACGATCAAAGCGATGACAGTTTGAGACATTAATCCCATGGAGAAATGTACGCCTGGTGACTGTTGTATTCAATCCCGATGCAATTTCTGTCTTTTATCAACACCCGGATAGACCACAGACTAACGAATACCTCCAGATGTGCATTGGAAACTACTACTGGTCTTCCAGGGAACGATAAAAGAGTACACTGTTTGAGACATAACTCCCATGCAGGAAAGTGCCCATGGTGACTATTGTATTTAATCCCGATGCAATTTCTGTGTTCCATCAACACTTTGAAGAACCACAGATTACAGAATGCCTCGAGATGCGAATCGAAACTACTACTGGTCTTCCAGGGAACGATCAAAATGTAGACTGTTTTAGACATTACTCCCATGAAGGGAAGTGCGCATGGTGACTGTTGTATTCAATCCCGATGTAATTTCAGTGTTTCAACAACATTCTGATAGTCTAGAGATTACGGAATGCCACCGGATGTGCATCGGAAACTACTACTGGTCTTCCAGGGAACGATCAAAGGGTAGACTGTTTGAGACATTATTCCCATGGATGAAAGTGTGCATGGTGACCGTTGTATTCAATCCCGATGCAATTTCTGTGTTTCATCAACACTTTGAAGGTCCACAGATTACAGAATGCCTCCAGATGTGCATCGGAAACTACTAGTGGTCTTCCAGGGAACGATCAAAGGGTAGACTGTTTCAGACGTTATTCCCATGGAGGAATGTGCGGATGGTGACTGTTGTATTCAATCCCGATGCAATTTCTGTGTTTCATCAACACTCTGACAGAATACATATTACAGAATGAAACCAGATGTGCATCGGAAACTACTACTGGTCTCCCAGGGAACGATCAAAGCGTAAACTGTTTGAGACATTACTCCCTTGGAGGAAAGTGCGCATGGTGACTGTTGTATTCAATCCCGATGCAATTTCTGTGTTTTATCGACACTCTGATAGTCCAGAGATTACAGAATGCCACCAGATGTGCATCGGAAACTGCTACTGGTCTTCCAGGGAACGATCAAAGCGTAGACTCTTTGAGACATTACTCCTGTGGAACAAAGAGCGCATGGTGCCTGTTGTATTCAATCCCGATGCAATTTCTGTGTTTCATCAACACTCTGATAGTCCACAGAATACAGAATGCCACCAGATGTGCATCGGAAACTACTACTGGTCTTCCAGGGAACGATCAAAGCGTAGACTGTTTTAGACATTATGCCCATGGAGATAAGTGCGGATTGTGACTGTTGTATTCAATCTCGATGCAATTTCAGTGTTTCATCAACACTTGATAGTCCACAGATTACAGAATGCCACCATATGTGCATCGGAAACTACTACTGGTCTTCCAGGGAACGATCAAAGCGATGAAAGTTTGAGACATTTCTCCTATGGAGAAATGTACGCATGGTGCCTGTTGTATTCAATACCGATACAATTTCTGTCTTTTATCAGCACCCGGGTACACCACAGATTACCGAATACCTCCAGATGTGCATCGGAAACTACTACTGGTCTTCCAGGGAACGATCAAAGCGTAGACTGTTTGAGACATTACTACTATGTAGGAAAGTGCGCATGGTGACTGTTGTATTCAATCCCGATGCAATTTCTGTGTTTCAATAACACTCTCATAGTTCACAGATTACAGAATGCCTCCAGATGTGCATCGGAAATTACTACTGGTCTTCCAGGGAACGATCAAAATGTAGATGGTTTGAGACATTACTCCCATGGAGAAAAGTGCTCATGGTGACTGTTATATTCAATCCCGATGCAATTTCAGTGTTTCAACAACATTCTGATAGTCCACAGATTACAGAATGCCACCGGATATGCATCGGAAACTACTACTGGTCTTCCAGTGAACTATCAAAGCGTAGACTGTTTGAGACATTACTCCCATGGAGGAAGGTGCACATGGTGACTGTTGTATTGAATCCCGATGCAATTTCTGTGTTTCATCAACACTCTGATGGTCCACAGATTACAGAATGCTTCCAGATGTGCATCGGAAACTACTACTGGCTTTAAAGGGAACGAACTAATCGTAGACTGTTAGACACATTACTCCCATGGAGGAAAGTGTGCATGGTGACTGTTGTATTCAATCCCGATGAAATTTCTGTGTTTCATCAACACTCTGATAGTCCACAGATAACAGATTGAATCCAGAAGTGCATCGAAAACTGCTACTAGTCTTCCTGGGAACGATCAAAGCTTAGACTGTTTGAGACATTATTCCCATGGAGGATAGTGTCCATGGTGACCGTTGTATTCAATCCCGATGCAATTTCTGTGTTTCATCAACACTTTGAAGGTCCACTGATTACAGAATGCCTCCAGATGTGCATCGGAAACTACTACTGGTCTTCCAGGGAACGATCAAAGGGTAGACTGTTTCAGACGTTACTCCCATGGAGGAATGTGCGGATGGTGACTGTTGTATTCAATCCCGATGCAATTTCTGTGTTTCATCAACACTCTGACAGACCACATATTACAGAATGAAACCAGATGTGCATCGGAAACTACTACTGGTCTCCCAGGGAACGATCAAAGCGTAAACTGTTTGAGACATTACTCCCTTGGAGGAAAGTGCGCATGGTGACTGTTGTATTCAATCCCGATGCAATTTCTATGTTTCATCAACACTCTGATAGCCCACAGATTACAGAATGCCACCAGATGTGCGTCGGAAACTACTACTGGTCTTCCAGGAAACGATTAAATGGAGGACTGTTTCAGACATTACTCCCATGGCGGAAAGTGTGGATGGTGAATGTTGTATTAAATCCCAATGCAATTTCTGTGTTTCATCAACACTCTGATAGTCCACAGATATCAGAATGCCACCAGATGTGCATCGGAAACTACTACTGGTCGTCCAGGGAACGATCAAAGCGTAGACTGTTTGAGACATTAATCCTGTGGAGGAAAGTGAGCATGGAGTCTGTTGTATTCAATCCCGATGCAATTTCTGTGTTTCATCAACACTCTGATAGTCCACAGAATACAGAATGCCACCAGATGTGCATCGGAAACTACTACTGGTATTCCTGGGAAGGATTAGAGCGTAGACTGTATGAGACATTACTCAAATGGAGGAAAGTGGGCATGGTGACTGTTGTAATCAAACCCGATGCAATTTCTATGTTTCATCAACACTTTGAAGGTCCACAGATTACAGAATGCCTCCAGATGTGCATCGGAAACTACTACTTGTCTTCCAGTGAGCGATCAAAGTGTAGACTGCTTGAGACTTTACTCCCATGGAGGAAAGTGCGGATGGTGACTGTTTTATTCAATCTCGATGCAATTTCTGTGTTTTATCATCACTCTGATAGTCCACAGATTACAGAATGCCACCAGATGTACATCGGGAACTACTACTGGTCTTCCAGGGAACGATCAAAGCGTAGAGTATTTGAGACATTACTCCCGTGGAGGAAAGTGCGCATGGTGACAGTTGTATTCAATCCCGATGTAATTTCTGTGTTTCATCAACACTCTGATAGCTCACAGGTTACAGAATGCCACCAGATGTGCATCGGAAACAATTACTGGTCTTCCAGGGAACGATTAAAGCGAGGACTGCTTCAGACATTACTCCCATGGAGGAAATTGCGGATGGTGACTGTTGTATTCAATCCCGATGCAATTTCTGTGTTTCATCAACACTCTGATAGTCCGCAGATTACAGAATCATACCAGATGTGCATCGGAAACTACTACTGGTCTTCCAGGGAACGATCAAAGCGTAGACTGTTTGAGACATTACTCCCATGGAGGGAAGTGCGCATGATGACTGTTGTATTCAATCCCGATGCAATTTCTGTGTTTCATCGACACTCTGATAGTCCAGAGATTACAGAATGCCACCAGATGTGCATCGGAAACTACTACTGGTCTTCCAGGCAACGATCAAAGCGTAGACTCTTTGAGACATTACCCCTGTGGAGCAAAGAGCGCATGGTGCCTGTTGTATTCAATCCCGTTGTAATTTCTGTGTTTCATCAACACTCTGATAGTCCACAGAATACAGAATACCACCAGATGTGCATCGGAAACTACTACTGGTCTTCCAGGCAACGATCAAAGCGTAGACTGTTTTGGACATTATGCCCATGGAGAAAAGTGCGGATTGTGACTGTTGTATTCAATCTCGATGCAATTTCTGTGTTTCATCAACACTTGATAGTCCACAGATTACAGAATGCCACCATATGTGCATCGGAAACTACTACTGGTCTTCCAGGGAACGATCAAAGCGATGACAGTTTGGGACACTTCTCCCATGGAGAAATGTACGCATGGTGCCTGTTGTATTCAATCCCGATGCAATTTCTGTCTTTTATCAACACCCGGATAGACCACAGATTACCGAATACCGCCAGATGTGCATCGGAAACTACTACTGGTCTTCCAGGGAACGATCAAAGCGTAGACTGTTTGAGACATTACTACTATGTAGGAAAGTGCGCATGGTGACTGTTGTATTCAATCCCGATGCAATTTCTGTGTTTCAACAACACTCTCATAGTCCACAGATTACAGAATGCCTCCAGATGTGCATCGGAAACTACTACTGGTCTTCCAGGGAACGATCAAAATGTAGACTGTTTGAGACATTACTCCCATGGAGAAAAGTGCGCATGGTGACTGTTGTATTCAATCCCGATGCAATTTCAGTGTTTCAACAACATTCTGATAGTCCACAGATTACAGAATGCCACCGGATGTGCATCAGAAACTACTACTGGTCTTCCAGTGAACTATCAAAGCGTAGACTGTTTGAGACATTACTCCCATGGAGGAAGGGGCACATGGTGACTGTTGTATTGAATCCCGATGCAATTTCTGTGTTTCATCAACACTCTGATAGTCCACAGATTACAGATTGTCTCCAGATGTGCATCGGAAACTACTACTGGTCTTCCTGGGACCGATCAACGCGTAGACCGTTTGAGACATTCCTCCCATGGAGGAAAGTGCGGATGGTGACTGTTGTATTCAATCCCGATGCAATTTCTGTGTTTCATCAACACTCTGATAGTCCACAGATTACACAATGCCACCAGATGTACATCGGGAACTACTACTAGCCTTCCAGGGAATGATCAAAGCGTAGACTGTTTGACACACTACTCCCGTTTAGGAAAGTACGCATGGTGACTATTGTATTCAATCCCGATGCAATTTCTGTGTTTCATCAACACACTGACAGTCCACATTTTACAGAATGAAACCAGATGTTCATCGGAAACTACTACTGGTCTTCCAGGGAACGATCAAAGCGTAAACTGTTTGAGACATTACCCCCTTGGAGGAAGGTGCGCATGGTAACTGTTGTAATCAATTCCGATGCAATTTCTGTGGTTCATCAACACTCTGATAGCCCACAGATTACAGAATTCCACCAGATGTGCATCGGAAACTACTACTGGTCTTCCAGGAAACGATTAAAGCGAGGACTGTTTCAGATATTACTCCCATGGCGGAAAGTGTGGATGGTGACTGTTGTATTCAATCCCGATGCAATTTCTGTGTTTCATCAACACTCTGATAGTCCACAGGTAACAGAATGCCACCAGATGTGCATCGGAAACTACTACTGGTCTTCCTGGGTACGATCTAAGCGTAGACTGTACCAGACATTACTCCCATTGAGGAAAGTGCGTATTGTGACAGTTGTATTCACTCCCGATGCAATTTCTGTGTTTCATCAACACTTTGAAGGTCCACAGATTACAGAATGCCTCCAGATGTTCATCGGAAACTACTACTGGTCTTCCAGGGAACGATCAAAGCGTAGACTGTTTTAGACATTATTCCCATGGAGAAAAGTGCGGATTGTGACTGTTGTATTCAATCCCGATGCAATTGCAGTGTTTCAACAACATTCTGATAGTCCACAGATCACAGAATGCCTCCAGATGTGCATCGGAAACTACTGCTGGTCTTCCAGCGAACGATCAAAGCGTAGACTCTTTGAGACATTACTCCCATGGAGGAAGGTGTACATGGTGAGTGTTGTATTGAATCCCGATGCAATTTCTGTGTTTCATCAACACTCTGATAGTCCACAGATTACAGAATGCCTCCAGATGTGCATCGGAAACTACTACTGGTCTTCCAGGGAACGTTCAAACCGTAGACTGTTAGAGACATTACTCACGTTGAGGAAAGTGCGCATGGTGACTGTTGTATTCAATGCCTATGCAATTTCTGCGTTTCATCAACACTTTGAAGGTCAACAGATTACAGAATGTAACCAGATGTGCATCTGAAACTACTACTGGTCTTCCAGGCAACGATCAAAGCGTAGACTGTTTGAGACATTACTCCCGTAGTGGAAACTGCGGATGGTGACTCTTGTATTCAATCCCGATGCAATTTCTGTGTTTCATCAACACTCTGATAGTCCACAGATTACAGAATCCCACCAGATGTACATCGGGAACTACTACTGGTCTTCCAGGGAATGATCAAAACGTAGACTGTTTGACACACTACTACCGTTTAGGAAAGTGCGCATGGTGACTATTGTATTCAATCCCGATGCAATTTCTGTGTTTCATCAACACTCTGACAGTCCACATATTACAGAATGAAACCAGATGTGCATCGGAAACTACTACTGGTCTTCCAGGGAACGATCAAAGCGTAGACTGTTTGAGACATTACTCCCGTGGAGGAAAGTGCGCATGGTGACTGTTGTATTCAATCCCGATGCAATTTCTGTGTTTCTTCAACACTCTGGTAGCTCACAGGGTACAGAATGCCACCAGATGTGCATCGGAAACTACTACTGGTCTTCCAGGGAACGATTAAAGCAAGGACTGTTTCAGACATTACTCCCATGGCGGAAATTGCGGATGGTGACTGTTGTATTCAATCCCGATGCAATTTCTGTGTTTCATCAACACTCTGATAGTGCGCAGATTACAGATTCATACCAGATGTGCATCGGAAACTACTACTGGTCTTCCAGGGAATGATCAAAGCGTAGACTGTTTGACACACTACTACCGTTTAGGAAAGTGCGCATGGTGACTATTGTATTCAATCCCGATGCAATTTCTGTGTTTCATCAACACTCTGACAGTCCACATATTACAGAATGAAACCAAATGTGCATCGGAAACTACTACTGGTCTTCCAGGGAACGATCAAAGCGTAAACTGTTTGAGACATTACTCCCTTGGAGGAAAGTTCGCGTGGTGACTGTTGTACTCAATCCCGATGCAATTTCTGTATTTCATCAAAACTCTGATAGACCACAGATTACAGAATGCCACCAGATGTGCATCGGAAACTACTACTGGTCTTCCAGGAAACGATTAAAGCGAGGACTGTTTCAGACATTACTCCCATGGCGGAAAGTGTGGATGGTGACTGTTGTATTCAATTCCGATGCAATTTCTGTGTTTCATCAACACTCTGATAGTCCACAGGTAACAGAATGCCACCAGATGTGCATCGGAAACTACTACTGGTCTTCCTGGGTACGATCAAAGCGTAGACTGTACCAGACATTACTCCCATTGAGGAAAGTGCGTATTGTGACAGTTGTATTCACTCCCGATGCAATTTCTGTGTTTCATCAACACTTTGAAGGTCCACAGATTACAGAATGCCTCCAGATGTTCATCGGAAACTACTACTGGTCTTCCAGGGAACGATCAAAGCGTAGACTGTTTTAGACATTATTCCCATGGAGAAAAGTGCGGATTGTGACTGTTGTATTCAATCCCGATGCAATTGCAGTGTTTCAACAACATTCTGATAGTCCATAGATCACAGAATGCCTCCAGATGTACATCGGAAACTACTGCTGGTCTTCCAGCGAACGATCAAAGCGTAGACTCTTTGAGACATTACTCCCATGGAGGAAGGTGTACATGGTGAGTGTTGTATTGAATCCCAATGCAATTTCTGTGGTAATCAACACTCTGATAGTCCACAGATTACAGAATGCCTCCAGATGTGAATCGGAAACTACTACTGGTCTTCCAGGGAACGATCAAAGCGTATACTATTTGAGACACTACTCCCATGGAGGAAAGTGCGCATGGTGACTGTTGTATTCAATCCCGATGCACTTTCTGTTTTTCATCAACAGTCTTATAGTCCACAGATTACAGAATGCCTCCAGATGTGGATCGGAAACTACTACTGGTCTTCCAGGGAACGATCAAAGTGTAGACTGTTTGAGACATTTTTCCCGTGGAGGAAAGTGCGCATTGGTGACTGTTGTATTCAATCCCGTTGCAATATCTGTGTTTCATCAACACTCTGATAGTCCACAGATTACATAATGCCTCCAGATGTGCATCGGAAACTATTACTGGTCCTCCAGGCAACGATCAGAGCGTAAACTCTTTGAGACATTGCTCCCATGGGGAATGTGCGCATGGTGACTGTTGTATTCAATCCCGATGCAATTTCTGTGTTTCATCAACAGTCTTATGGTCCGAAGATTACAGAATGCCTCCAGATGTGCATCGGAAACTACTACTGGTCTTCCAGGGAACGATCAATGCGTAGACTGTTTGAGACATTACTCCCATGGAGGAAAGTGCGCATGGTGACTGTTGTATTCAATCCCGATGGAATTTCTGTGTTTCATCAACAGTCTGATAGTTCACAGAAT